>NW_025408586.1:0-1200000 GCF_019650295.1 Cercospora kikuchii
CCTAACCCTAACCCTAACCCTAACCCTAACCCTAACCCTAACCCTAACCCTAACCCTAACCCTAACCCTAACCCTAACCCTAACCCTAACCCTAACCCTAACCCTCTGCCCATTCCCCTTCCCTCTCCTTCCTCCTCTCTCTCTCTCTCTCTCTCACCCTCTCCCCTTCCCTCTCCTTCCTCCTCTCTCTCTCTCACCCTCTCACCCTCTCCCCTTCCCTCCCCTTCCTCCTCTCTCTCTCTCTCTCTCACCCTCTCTCCTTCCCTCCCCTTCCTCCTCTCTCTGTTTTCCTTCCTATACTCCAAATCCGCCTTCCCTTCCATCTCCGAAATCCGCCTCTCTCCGATCCAAAACCGCCCGACTATCCCTCCGAAATCCCCTAACCTCCAACTCCGAACCACAACTTCAACACACCCTAACCCTGTACCTCCACCAACACACCCGAACCCTGTACCTCCACCCGCTATAAAATCCATCCTAACTCCTATCTATACTGTCCCGGCCTCGAACCGAACCCCGACGAATTACGAATCCTATAACCCTGCTCTCCACCTAACCCTAATCTCGAACCCTTCGCCTCTGCCGAACTCGCCGCTACAACCACCCTGCCATCTGCTCCCAAATCCATCCCCCCGCCTCGCATACCGGCCTCGACGACGCGAACGACACGGACCGACATCGAACCTATCTATATATCTACGGGAACCCTCCCTCTCCGAACACCACTCCATGCCCCCGACGTGACACTGCATCGCCTATGTCTCTATGGGAACCCATATCGGCCATGTGCGACATCCGGATGACGCCCTGCATTCCCCTCGCCCCGCATGCCCGATGTGGTGCGACCGTGGCGGGCGGATGACAACGGCCACGGGGAATCTACTGGTCTACGGCGCTGCTACGCTCCTGGCCGCCCCTCTGAAAACTCCGCCATCGTCGTACCATCGCCGGAAAATGGAAACATGTCCGATCGCGACCGCCTTCGCCCTCTGACATACGTTCCTGTATATCGACCTGCTGTACCAACCCTACCCTGCCGCGATGATCCATCCTGCACGCGGGGACGGGCATCTTATGACTACGAATGACCCAATAACCGCCTTCTCTCCTCGCTATGTCGCACCGCGCATATGGGATCACCGATATACTCTACAACGACGAACCCTCTCCCTTCCTACACGAACACCAACTTCTGCCAACCCTAACCCTAACGGATCGACGACCATCTGCCGCCGACGACATGCGACGGGAACGCCTGATGTCGCGGCGATGCGATGCTACGACGCACGGCAATAATCCTGCGACATGGAATCCGCGGAATCGGGCTCGTGTCCGAATCGTACCGATGAAATCTTGCGAAACGGACGTCAAAAAACATCGTGTTGTGGCCACTCTGCTATTCGAACATTGGCGACGACGACGAAACACACATTCCGCGCCCGAACGATAACCGGAACCATTCCACGCTACTTTCCCCCCCTCGTCGCGAATGGGGACGATCATTGCCGTCGTGGTGCAATTTACGGGCCCGCTTTTCGATCGGAATGTCGAAAACCACCAAAACTGCCCGGACGGCAACGACGATATCACACCCACGCCATCTCCTCTGCCCTCCAAACCTACACGACATCGAAAATGGACCGCCCTCGTGCTCTCCGAATTTTTGCCCGAATTTTGGGGCACTGTGGCGACGACGACGAATTTTGGAATCCGCCGCATCGCTATGCTCTACGCCCACCACTTTCGCGCTGACGTAATCATCCACCGCACCTCACTTGGCCATTCTGATCTGGTCACCCTCGAAATCGGACGGACATGCGAACAAAATGGACCTCTTCTCTGCCGGCGACCCGACATCGTGGGATGCTACCACGGTGGATTAACGGCGGGACAATGCCTCTCCACTGCCGACGAACGATCCTCACGGTCTGCTCACAATGCCCTTTCGCACGGGTGGAACGGAACATCACTCCTTACTAATGCACATGCGAATCCTATCCTACCCCGACGCCCTCGGTGCCGTGCACTTGTCCAAACTCCCAAAACAATCGGAACAACCCCGACATTTCGATGCCCGGGGACACGATCTTCCGGGCCATCCACTGCTCACATGCTTTCCAATCATCGGACTCCCCATCCGCGACGACACCCACCTTCTGCGCCTCTTCTTCGATCCACGACACCATCCGTTCGCCTCCTACAACCAACATCGCCGCGACGGCGGGTCGAACTACACCCGGAAATTGACAACTCCGCTGGCGGACGCGTCGAAACCGCCGTGGTCCGCCATGGCTGATGTCCTGCCATTGGTGGCACACGGCTTGGGGGACGTGACATCCAAAACAACCGGTGTGTGCATCGAAACGAATCGTGCTGACGATGTCGTACGCCCGCTGGACGGCATCTCGCATGTCCCATGGGCACTGCTGCCACGAATGCCCCCCATCGGCTTCCCCACGCACAAAACATATGCTGCACCGCCCCGTCCACTGCTGCAACGTCGACGCGATGGACTCGACGCTGACGTGCTCCATCTGCCGACGATGTCGTTGGCGCTGCTCGACGAACGCGAACGCGCGGGCCTGCGCTTCGCGCTCGACTTCTCGTCGCCTGCGGATCCGCCCCTGCTCCTCCTCCTGCTCACGATCGGTCTCGCGCTGCTCGACGGCGACGTCTCCGACATGCTCGCGTTCCCCTTCCGGCCGGGGGACGGCGATCCTGCGCCGCTTTCGACCCCGCGGCAACCCGCGACACACGTCGCATCGTTCCTCGTCGACCTGGCACGCACTGCGATCCACTCGACCATCCATGTGTCGGTCCAACGGGACCCGGCGACACTGCTCCCCGCGGATGAACGCCTTCATGGCCGCGTCGGTGCCCCACCCCTGCTCCTCCTTCTCCTGCCCGGTCCGCTCGTCGACGGACGTGCCCTGCAACATGATGGCCTCGCTGGGGCGCCCGTCTCGCCCGGCACGCCCGCTCTCCTGGGCGTACTGCTTGATCTGCTCGCGAACGCCGACGTGAATCACGACGCGGATGCGGGGGGCGTCGACGCCCAACCCCAATGCGTTGGTGGCGGTGAACACGCGCTCCGTCTCCCCGGTCAATCGTCGCACAATCGTCTTCTTCGCCGCGGCGTCGCCTACTCCGCGGTGATACACGCTGCACCCCAACACGCCGGCCAAACGCTTCGCCTGTTCGACGCGCCTGCAATACACGACGATCTGGCCCTCGGGGTACTGCTCCTTCTTCCGCTCGACCAACTCCCGCACCGCCCCATCCTCCTCCTCGCGGGCATACTGGACGACGGAATACGCAATGTTGGGTCGACCCGTGACGTCGCGAATCATCTGCACATCCCGCTCCTCGACCCCGATCGCGTGCAAAAACATGCTTTCCTCGCTGGGCGGCAATGTGGCGGTCAAAAACAACACCTGCACCCCGTACCCGGTCATCTCTCGCAACTCCAACACCTTCGGCCTCCAATCCGCCGTGCTCTCCAAAACGGTGTGGCACTCGTCGATGACGATGCGTTCCAATTGCCCGTTCGCACGCTTCATCGCCAAAAACTGGCCGAACGCGACCGACACGGCCGACTCGGGCGTCACGAACACGATCTGACTATCATACGGGGGCCGCTCGCCGTTCCACTCGCTGCATCGGATTCCGGCGGCGCTGCACCGCTCGTGCAAATCCTGGCGCAACGACACGACGGGCACCACGACGACGGTCAACCCTTGCGGGGAACCGGCGGCGGGCAACATGAACAACATGCTCTTCCCGCCGCCGGTGCGCATGACGGCGACGACGTACGGCGTCCCCGCGACGATGGCGTCCAACGCTGGCCGCTGCACTCCACGGAACGCCGCGTCGGGCCCGTACATCCTCGCCAACTCGCCCGCGACGTCGACGCTCCGGATCCGCCGCGTGCGTGCGGCGTCGACCTGCTCCTGCTCCTGCTGGATCCGCGCGCCGACATCTGCGACCCCCTGATGCTGCGCTTCCGCGGACGGGAACTGTAAAATGCGGTGCCAATTGACGCTCACCTGCCGGAACTGCTCCCGCTCGGACATGGTGATGAACGGCGACTCGGTCATCAACAACCCATATATCATCTCCTCCATCTCGGGGCTGTGCCCGGACTGGGTCGCCTGCACGTTCCGCATCTGCTCGATCGCGGCGCCAATGGCCGACCGCTGCCGACCGCCGTCGTAAATCCGGTCCAACGTGTCCCGGACGCTACTATTGCGACACAACTCGCGCTGGATGGCGGGATATGCGTTCCTCCACACCGCGACGCCGATCCGCACGCCGATGCGGCTCTCGGTCTCGCGATATATAACCCTCCGGACGCGGTCGGTGTCCCAAAACCCGTCGGTGTTCAACGGCGCCCGCTCGTCCTGGGACGGGGGCACATCCGCCAACCACTCGTCGTCCTCGTCGTCCTCGTCGTCCTCGTCGTCCTCGTCGTCCTCGTCGTCCTCGTCGTCGCTCTGTTCGGCCGGGCCCCCGCGGACCACCTCCTCGACTCTATCGTCGCCCTCGTCGTCGACTTCGCCGTCCGCCCACTGCTCCTCGGGCTTGGGCTCCCACACATGCGCACCACGCTCGAACTGGTCCCGCACCGCTTCGCGCAACTGCTGGACGAATGGCTCGATCAACCACAAAAAATACACGACGACCTCTCCCACCTCCGTGGGCACGTACCGGTGCACGATCTTGACCCGCTTGCTGGCGCTGTGTCCCTTGTGATAATTGGTGACGAACGCGACCATCCCGTCCTGGATGAACACTCCGCGCTGGCCGCGACTCTGCTCCCCATTGCGGTGCCGGATGCTGATCAACTCGGTCGCGCGCGCGGGCGCGCCGCCCGAAAAATGGACCAACGCCATCAACTCCTCCTTGAACTGCCGCACCTGCCGGAAATACGCCTCGACGCCGCTCTGCTTCCACACGACGCGCCCGCCGCCGCTGCTCTCGATCAACTGCCCGGGGTGCTCGTCCGCCAATCGCTCCCACATCCACCGCTCCCCGGGGACCGACCACGTGTTGCGGTGGTCGTCGATAAAACACCACCGGGGGCTCATCTCGCTCGCGTCGTCGTACAATGATGCCACATCGACGTCCGGCATCTGGACGGGCCTCCAATCGCGCGCGCGGACGACTCCGTCCGCCGGGAACCACATCAACTGGTGCACCAAACGCCGCCGCACGCTCTCGTTCAACCCGTGCACGACGGCGCGGACCATGTCGATGGTGAATCGCGCCTTGCCGACCGTGATGCGCGCTCCCTCCCACAACACCTGCCCGGGCGCCTTGGTGGTGTACCGGATCTTCATCCCGTACGTCTTCTGGTGGAATATCCGGTCCAACGGCGTGGGGCGGCCTCCGTATTGCGTCAACGTCATGCATCGCTGCGCGTACGGCTGCACGCCCTCCAACACGGCCGGCGCGGCCATCTGCGCGGCCACGACGCTGCTCCCGCCCGCGGTGCGCGCGCGAATGGCGCTGACGCGCTGCCCGTGGGCGTGGTACACGACCATCGCCCGCAACGGCGCGATGATTCCGGACAAAATGGGGGTGTAATTGATGGCGGGCACCCACCCCCCCTTCTCGCTGTTCAACCCCAACACGGCCAACCCGCTGATGATGCCGCTCTGGAACTCGCTGTCCTTCAACGGGTGGTCGAACATGGACAACCAAAACTGCAAACTGCGGCGCACCAACTGCCGCTTCGCCCGGGCCTTCTGCGCGTCGCCCTCGGACTCGATGACGGCCACGGCGCCGCTCTGGACGCGGGCCAACGCCTGGTGCTGGCCCTCCAACAACACGTACGGGGGACGCCGGTCGCGGGCGTGCGTGCGCCAAATGTACCGCAATATCTGGACCCAATGCCCGCTATACTTGCGAATCGTCTTCACCTGCTGCTCGGCGTAAAACGGCCGCTCGTTGTCGTCCGCGCCGCACTCGCGGCGATTGATGTGCTCCAACGCGGCGCGTCCGACTACGGCCGGACGACACACGCGGAATGCCTGTCGGATCAACCGTCGCGTGGCGTGGCATGCCTCCGCCAACCCGACCATCTCGCCGTCCTCCTCGGCCGGGGGGACGGGCTCATCCTCGTCTCCCTCTTCGCCCTCGGCGGGCCGGATGGTCGCCAACAACTCCTCGGACGTGAATCCTGCCAAATGGGCCGACCACCCGGTAAAATCTAACCACGGGTCGGCGACGCTTCGCGCGTTCTCGGCGGGGATGGTGCTCTCCTTTCGCAACTCTTCCCGCCGCTCTTGGATCTGGCCCAACAACGCGCGCATCGCATCGCTGGCGGGGGCCTCGACGGCATGGGACACGACGAAATACCGCTGCCATCCTCGAAACTTGAAAAATCGCTGGCAATGCTGGCCCTCCTCCCATATGCGGTTCGTGGGGGGGCCACCTCGCCCGTTCCGCGACCGACCTCGCGCCTGGTTCGACGACCATGCATGCGCCTGGCGGCAATGTGCTGCGATGTGGGCGGTCTTTGCTCCGCGACACATATACGGACATGGCTGTCCCGCGGCATCGACGCCTCGACACCGGAATCCATCGGTGTATACGGGCAACCATTCGATGGGGCGCGCGCCTGCTTCGGGATATGTGACTTCTTCTGGTGCCTGGGCAACGTCGGACAAACCGGCGAACACCTCGTGGACGCGCTGTTGCATCTCGCGATCCCATTGGCGATGCGCACGCCGTAAATGGCCTGCAAACTCGTGGGGAATAATCGCGAATCCGCATGGCTTACATATCACGACGCCGTACTCGGGCAAATGGGCAAACACCTCGATGAATGTCTCCATCCGATCGCGCTTCTTCCCATTCATGGATGGGAATCAACACGTTCGCCCCCGCCGCGACGTGATGTCAAACTCTCCCCTGACCCGGTCTCCCGATTCGTATGCGGCTCAACTTTAATCGTATATGTGGACGATGGAACAATTTCCTCTGCTCGACGCGGGGCTCTTCAATTCGCGAAACTGGGCGCGCGGCATCGATGGTCGGTCTGTAAAATGTGTGCGAAATTTGGGGGCAATCGGGCCCATGGTGGAAACATGGCCGATTTTGGGGCAAATCCATACGTTATATAAATACTCTTGCGATCCGTCCTCGGCATTAACTGCTACGACGAACACGCAACACGCTCGCTACTTATGGAAAACGCTTCGACGTGGTCGCCAATGCTCTGGAATGTGCAACTATATGCGATACGGTACTACCTTGCCCTCCGGGACACCGATATGCTCGTGATCGAATGTTTCGTCGGGGTACCCTAACCCTAATGGGACTGGCGACGACGATTCCTCTCGCATGGCACGTCGAATCGGCTTCAAACTCACGGACGGGCGACTTCACTGTCTCGTGTTATTTTGTGCAACGTTGCGCGATTTTGCGTGCCTTCTGGCGGACGGCATGAATTTTTTGCCATTCGTGGTCTCCTACGGATAACAATGGCGCTACTGGCAACGACGATACCTCCCGAACGACAATACGAATGGACCCCAAACTTGGTGACGGCTAACCTGGCCATCGAATGGAATGTGGGACAACGCTGCTCGGATTGTGGGATCCTCTTACGTGTGGCGTAATTTTCGCAATACGCGGTACTCGACGTGCCGAAATGGCGCTACTGGCGACGACGATATCTCTCGAACGACTTGTCCGATGAACACCAAACTCGCGGACGGGCGACTTTACTATTCAATGTAATTTTGTGCAACGTTGCTCGAATTTTGGCGTCCTCTGACGGGCGGAATAATTTTTGCAATTCGTGGTCTCGTGCGTACGGCTGCGGGCGGAACTGGCGACGTCGATACATCTCCAACGGCAACGCGAATGGACACAAAACCTGGGGACGGGCGACTGTACTGTCCAATGTAATTTTGTGCGACGTCGCTCGAATTTCGGTGGCCTCTGCCTGGTGCTAAAACTTTTGCAATCCGTGGTCTCTTGCGTATTACTACGGGCACTACTGACGACGTCGATACCGCTCGAACGGCCCTCCGAATGGACTCCTAACTCGTGGACGGGCGGGCCATGGTCGATCCGCAAAACCTATGCAATATTGGGGGACAATCGGATGCGTCGTGGAAACACGGTCGATTTTTGACGTTGTAAATGCGCATCACAAATTTCCTTTCTCCCCCCCGCCGTATTGGCCTCGCGTGTCCGACACGTACTACGCTCGCTCCTTGTCCGGAACGCTTCTCGCTGGACGCGGACGCTCTGGAACTGGTGGATGCGTCCGATACAACTCTACCTTGCCCTCCGGGACGCCAATATACTCGTGGTCGAATGCTTCGTCGGGGCTACCCTAACCCTAATGGGACTGGCGACGACGATTTCTCTCGACTGACACGACGAATGGCCTTTAAACTCGCGGACGGGTGACCTGACTATCGAACGTAATTTTGTGCAACGTCGCTGGAATTGTGGCGCCCTGCGGCGGATGGCATAATTTTTGCAATCCGCGGACTCTTGCGTTGTGCTGTGGGCGCTACGGACGACGTCGGTGCTTCTCGAACGGGGCCGCGAATGGACCCGAAAATTGGGGACGGGCGACGTTAATCTTCAATGGAATATTGTGCAACGTCGTGCGATCTTTAATATCCGTATGCGTGTGGTATTATTTTCGCAACCCGCGGCCTTCTACGTGCTAAACTGGCGCCACTGGCAACGATAACATCTCTCGAACGGCAATGCGAATGGACTTCGAACTTGGGGACGGGCGATATTCCTATCTAATGTAATTTTGTGCAACGTCGCGCGAATTTTGGTGCCCTCTGCCGGCTGGCGTAATGTTTGCAATCTGTGGTCTCGTGCGTACGGCAATGGGCGCAACTAACGACCTCGATACCTCTCGAAATGTACTGCGAATGCGCTCCAAATCTGCGGACGGGTTTCTGTATCTTTTCATCTACCTGCCGGAACTTTTGCGCGACTTTATATGGAACACCCCCTGGCGGATGGCAAACACGCGGTGTGCATGCGAAAACGGCACGACTGGCGACATCGACATGTCCCGAACTACCTGTGCAATGGACCCTAAACTCGCGGACGGGCGACCTTGCTATCGAATGTAATTTTGTGCGACGCTGCTCGAATTTTCCCGTCCCCTTGCGGGTGGCATAATTTTTGCAATTCGTGGTGTATTGCATACGACAACGGGCGCTACTGGCGACGACGATATCTCACAAATGGCAATGCGAATCAACTCCAAACTTGGGGACGGGCGACCTTACGATCGAATATAATTTTGCACAACATTGCTCGAATTGTGGCATCCTGTGGCGGGTTGCATAATTTTTGCAATTCGTGGTCTTTTGCGTACGGCTGGGGGCGGAACGCGCGACGTCGATATCTTGGAAACGGCGCTGCGGATGGGCGTCCAACTTCCGGACGGGCGACTTTACTGTCTAATGTAATTCTGTGTGACGCCGCTCGAATTTTGGCGTCCTCTGGCGGACGGTATGAATTTTTGTAATCCGTGGTCGGTCGGTGGTCTCGGGAATGGCGGACCTGGCGACGTCGACATCTCTTTACCGGCGCTGCCAATGGGCCCCAAACGTGCGGACGGACGTCTATATTATCCGCCCTCCCTGGCCGGATCTTTGCGCGAACGTACACGTCCTCTGGCGGGTGGGATATCTCGTGGCACGCGATGCTCGACGTGCGGGAATGGCGCGACTGGCGACGACGATATCTCTCGAACGCCCTGCGGAATGCACTCCAAACTTGCGGACGGGCATCTGCATCCTCCGACCTGCCGCTCTGCAACTTTACGTGAATTGATCATCTCTATGGTGGCCGGGTGGAATTTTGGACTGGACGGTGTCTTACACTCCTCGGCGCCCGGGCGCGTTGCCCTGAAACTCGACGACGCGACTCTTGACGTGCATGTGCGCCCTCTCGACAACTTCTCGCACACTCTATGCCGCCGCCGACGTGTCGGGGATCTATGGGGTCTGTTCGCGCGATGGTGACGACCGCTTCGACGTGCTGTTGCATATGCGATGTGTGCTGCGTACGCCTGCTGCGCCTGCGGCGGTCGCGGTTCGCTGGCCTTGGCGGAACTTTACTCGGTCCCATGGCTTTCTTCCGGCGACGATATCTCGCGAACGGCGCCAGCGGCTGCGGATTTTCTTTCAATGGTCCTCAGCGATTGCGCGACTCTTCTACATGTCCCGAAATCAGCGTGTTCGAGGGCCATCTCACCATCCGAGATTTAGGGTCGAAATCGAATGATCGGATGGGAGACCCTGGGGAATTTTTGTATGGGAGCAGCAGAGCCGCAAATGATCGAATGGGCATCCGAGACCCCGGCATACTGGGTAGGGCCATCTCACCATCCGAGATTTGGGGTCGAAATCAAATGATCGGATGGGAGACCCTGGGGAATTTTTGTATGGGAGCAGCAGAGCCGCAAATGATCGAATGGGCATCCGAGACCACGGGATACTGGGTAGGGTCGAAATCAAATGATCGGATGGGAGACCCTGGGGAATTTTTGTATGGGAGAAGCAGAGCCGCAAATGATCGAATGGGCATCCGAGACCCCGGGATACTGGGTAGCGGCTGCGGATTTTCTTTCAATGGTCCTCAGCGACTGCGCGACTCTCCCACATGTCTCGAGATCAGCGTGTTCGAGCGCCATCTCACCGTTCGATATTTGGGGTCGAAATCAAATGCTCGGACAGGAGACCCTGGCTGAATTTTAGGTGGCTTAGGGTATAAAACAAATGCTCGAACACGCGTCCGATCTCACGGCATACTGGGTAGGCCTCTCTCCTATCGAAATACGGCCGACTATCCCTCCGAATTACAACTTTAATACACCCTAACTCTGCACCTCGACCCGCTATGTCGACCCGCTATGTCGACCCGCCGTGAAATCCAACCGACATGCCATCTATGCTGTCCCGAACTCGAACCTAACTCCGTCCAATGCCGCATCCTACCTTTCTACTATCGATGCCTACCTGATTTCGAACCTGTCTATATATCTGCTGGAATCCTCCCTCTCCGAACACCCCGCCTATATACGCCACCGGAACCTGCATACCGACAATTTGCATCGTTACCGAACTACCCCGTCGCTACGCCACACTATCGGATCTGCTATGCACTCTGCCGATGCGAAACGACCGCCTCGCAAACTATCCAAATGTTCGCCTGTCGGCAACCTGGCTCGAATGCATGCCGGACCCACTCCGTGCGCCCGACGTGACACTGCATCGCCCATGTCTCTATGCGCATCGGTGCCGGGGACGTACGACATCCGGATGACGCCTACGATTACTGTCGCCCCGCATGCCGCATGTGGTGCGACTATGGCATGGGGGTTATAACTGTTACCGGGAATTCACTGGTCCACGACGCTGGTACGCTACGGGCTGCACCTCTGAAAAACTCGGCCATCGTCGTACGATCGCGTGAAAATGGAAACATGTCCGATCGCGACCGGGTTCGGCCTCCTACATACGTTCCTGCATATCCTTCCGCTGCACAAAATCGATCGTGCTGCGATGATCTATCCCGCACGCGGGGACGGGCATCTCATAACTACGAATAACCCGACAACCGCCTTCTCTCCTCGGTATCTCGCACCGCGCATATGGAATGGCCTGGGTGACCGATATACTCTACAACGACCTCTCCTCTCCCACCCTATACGGACACCGACTTCTGCCAACCCTAACCCTGACGGATGGACGACCATCTGCCGGCGACGACATGCGACGGGAACGCCTAATATCGCGGCAATACGATGCTACGGCGCACTGCAATAATCCTGCGACATGGAATCGGTGGAATCGGGCTCCTGTCCAAATGATACGAATAAAATTCTGCAAAACGGGTGTGAAAAATCGACGTGTTGTGCGCATTTGGCTATTTGAATATTGGCGACGACGACGAAACACACGTTCGACGCCCGAACGATGCTACGACCAAATCCCCACTTCTGATACTACGTTTTCGCTTGTTTGTGCGATGCTTGCTCTCTCGCTCGAATTTATAATCCTGCTTTTCGATGTGGACGTCGAAAACCACCAAAACTGCCCTGACGGCAACGACGATATCACACGCACGCCATTTTCTCTGCCCTTGGAACTTCCCTAACATCGAAAATGGACCTCCCTCGTGCTCTCTGAATTTGTGCCCGAATTTTGGGGCACTGTGGCGACGGCGACGAATTTTGGAATCGGCCGCATCGCTATGCTCCACGCCCACCACTTTCGCGCTGACGTAATCATCCACCGCACTTCACTCCATCATTCCGGTCGGGCTCGATTCGAACGGGGATGGACGCTCGGATACAATCGCATCTTCAACACGGATGCTCGCGGACGGCCGTGTGGACCGCATTCGACACGCTATATCACACCTGCCTCGAACCAACTCACCTCATCTCCGCCACGCTGTTCATGCACGTCGTCTCGCATATGGAAAATCATATCGCGGATTCGGAATGGCGACGCGACTGCACGCGGACGCATATTCGGGCGGTCAATCCATCGACCTGGGGATCGCAACTCGCGCGCATACTTTCTCTGCGACAACACCCGTCCGCTACTCTGGTCATACATACGCGCCTGCGCACTGGTAAAAAAACCACGCCATTCCACTCATCTCCACGCCATCCGCCTTAATCGTCTCTCCTAACCACCCGGCGACCTCCCCTGCGTGTCCTGTCCGCTCTATCTCGCCCTCAATCCACTCCAACGCGGCCTCGGCCTTATAGCACATGATCACGGCCACGGCTTCCATCAACCGACCTCGATATTGGCACCTTCCGTCCTGCTTCCTCCGATATCTCGTCGGCCCTCCGTCGTGGATGGGCTCCCACATGTGGCATACGGCTCGCGGCGCCCAACACGTCTGACACGCCGTCCACGCCGCCGCCCACCGGTTTGGGTCGGCGGCAACGACATGCAAACCGCGACTTTTCGCACCGGAACCCTCTTCGGTTTGGTCAACGCGGTGCGCTCTCCAACATATCTCAAACACGGCTCGATTGCTCGTTGGGAACCAAATGAACTCGACTAAATGAACTCGACTCTTTGCGGGTTTGGACCCTAACCTATTCGGGTTCGGGTATAAATGAACTCGAGTCGAGTTTAGTTGGGGATAGTGGATAGGTCCTAGCCAAACACTCTTTGTGCAGTTGCTACCTCCACCGATGGATAAGGAGGAGTACCAGAGAATGGAGGATCCAGAAGAAGAAAACTCTGGGGAACTACAACCCCAGCAGGAGAAAAGTGGAACCACTAAACCACCTGAGTCAAGCTAGAGACCAATGGACAAGCCAGTCCTGGCACTAGTGGGAGACTGCATTCCAAAGCAAAAGGATCAAATGTTGCACAGCAGGACCCACAAGGACACAGGGATTAGGAGGGGAACTAAGACCAGACCCATGGCCAAAAGAGAAGGAGATCTGTCTCAGATAAAGGACTAGGCCCAGAGCCAAAAGCTCACAGCATAGTAACAAGACAAGTGCTTCAGAAGAGATAGAGAGAACATGGACAAGAGGAGGAGCCAAGTGCTAAGCATCACAGGGCATTCCTCAGCCAAGTCCCAGGCTAAGAATAGGAGTGGGTTGTCTCACAAACTCCTGAAACTGTGGCCTATTCTTTGGTTTGGTTAGGCTATCAGCAACCATCTCTTTTATTGGAACATATTCTACTGCAACCTTCCTTTGCTACCAAAGATGTCTGATATGGTTGTATGCAATATTAATGTGTTTGGATCTCTTATAGGTGTGTGCATCCTTAACAAGGGTCAAAGCTGCCTAATTGTCTCCTATGATTTGCACTGGCCTTAGCTCTTTCACTGTGTCAGGATGGGCTTTGACAGTTGGCTAGAATAGGCATTCTCCTACTAGTCCTACACAGTCCATCTCCCTTAAGAGTGCTGCCAGGAACTGAGATTGCTTTGCACATACATTTATAGCTATATACTCAGCCTCCATTGTCGATGTTGCAACAGAATTTTGCTTCCTGCTCATCTAGGAAACTGGGGCTCTACAGAGGAAGAAGATGCTTCTAAGGATTGAGACTCTGTCTGCCTTGTCTATTGTATAGTCGGAGTCTGAGTATCCTATCAGACTTCCCCTATTTCTCCTAAACATCGATCCTAAGTCTTGGGATAACCTTAGGTACCTTGCCAGTTTCTTCAGAGCTTGCATATGCCTCTTGGCTGGGTCTGAAACATATGAGCTTAGCCTTCCAAGAGAGAAAGCAATGTCTAGTCTTGTTATAACCATAGGCCACATCCAGGTACTAGTTTCGCTTTAGTACTCTGTCTTGTTCCCTCTCCTATTATACAGGCCTATAGGGAAGGTGACGTGCTGCATAAGCGTGTTACGCTTTCCGTGCCCTCATTTTTGCGTTAGCTTTATTCTTCTTCTTGCAATAATATGCTTTTGCCGGAAGGGCAGTACTTCTCTTTTGCTTAGGACGGGCAGGCCTTGGACTTTATATAGATAGATAATTCTTATACGCCGGTCTACCTCTTTTAACTAGAGTAAGCAGCACGCTCTATATAGTTCGGTCGAGGGAAAAGCCTTCGAAAAACCCTCGCGTTCTCTTTTACTTTGCAGTCTGCGTAGCCGCTTCCTTCGTTCCTGTTTTCCTTCGGACAATACTAGGTTTCTAGCGAGTCCTCCTCTCACCAGGTCCTATCCTTTCCCTTCTCTCTTCCCCTTCCCTCCTATACCTCTGTTCTGGCAAGTGAGAACTGCTCTAGGATACCTTCTTGGATTAGCCATTTGGCCGTAGCATGCAGTCCTCTTTTTGTGTTTGCTAGGTCCTTCCAGTTTGTAGATCCTCCTTCTTGGAACAAAAGGTGTCTTCTCTCCCTCCACCTGGGGCAGAATATGCATACATGTTTTGGTGTCTCATGCCCCTGCCCACATTCGCAGTCTGGTGTGAATCCTGGGACTCTCCTTTTGGTGAGGTATTGCCTCATCCCAATGTGCTCTGTCCTCAGGAGTGTGACCATTGTGCTCTCTGGTCTGGTAAGTCCTTTGTGCAGGCTTGGTCCTATGGCAGAGGAGGTGGTGGTTCTCCATGCAGGTGGCTGTTCTCCTCCTGCCCTAGCCCTTCTTTCTTCCTTGTCCTTCTCCCACTTCCTGTCCCACTGGTGTTTTGCCCACCATGCCTTGCAGCCTGGGTGTGTCTGCATTGTTGTCTCTTGGCCTTGGACCAGCTGGAGGATTTCCTCCTGTCTGGTTTGGGTTGGTGTTGCAGGGTTCCTTGTTCTCCTTCCTGCTTGTGCTTGCCTCTGGATCTCCCTGCACCTGTCTTTGATGTATTGGTATGCAGGTTGTGTTTCTTGCTTTTTGGATGCTTGTCTGGCTAGGTCTTGGGTGTACAAGTGGAGAGGAGCAATGTTTGCTTCTCTCTCTAGGACAGCTGTTGCAACTGACTTGTATGCTCCAGTAATGTTCCTCAAGGCCTCCCTCTGGACCTTCTCAATAGGCTTGGTGAGGTTCCTGCAGTAGCCTTGTGTGCCCTCTGGGCTGGACCAGACTTGGCAGCCAAAGGTGATTGCTGGCCTTACCACTGCTGTATACAGGTGTCTTGCTCTTTGGAATGATGCTCCCCATGTAGACTTGCACAGCCTCTGGAGTGATTGCATCTGGTGGGCTCCCTTTGTTGCTGCCTGTTTGATGTGTGGGCCCCATTTGAGCTTGGTGTCCACCCATACCCCAAGGAGCCTGAGTGAAGGCAGTGGTTCCCCATTAAATCCCTGGATTTGGACTGTAGCCTTGAGGTTGTGTTTCCTGCTCCTGGTGAAGTGGATGAGCTGGTACTTCTGTGGTGCAAACTCTGCCCCATGTCTCCTTGCCCATTCTTCACATTTCTGGTGGGCTTTCTCCAGTTGCCTGCAGTTTTCCTCTGTGGACATACTGTATGTGAGGATGTTGGAGTCATCCACAAACCCCATTGCTGAGGTGTTCCCTTCATGCAGTGTTGGGAGCAGGGTAGAGGCAAAGAAGAGGAAGAGGATTGGGGATAAGGTGGAGCCTTGGGGGATTCCTGTGTTCTGGGGCCTTGGCTGGTCCATGAACCCTCCTAGCCTCAGGCAGGTGGTCCTGTCTTGGAGGAATGATTGGATGAAGCCAACAATATGTCCTGGGAAGCCTTTTATTCTGATGTTGTGGAGCAGCCTCTGGTGGGAGACCTTGTCAAATGCACCTGAGATGTCAAGGCAGAGCATTGATGCAACTGCTCCAGGCCTAGTCTTCCAAATGGTTCTTACTTGTTCAGTAATAAGGTCCAATGCTGAGGTGGTAGACCTGCCAGGCCTAGCACCCATCTGTTCTTCTGGGAGGAGCTTTCTGTCTTCAGTCTCTTTGGACATCCTCTTGGCAACTATAGCTTCTAGGACCTTTGCAATTGTGTTGAGCAGGGCAATTGGTCTGTATGCTCCTGGCTTTGTGTAGTCTGGTTTCTGTGGTTTCCTGAGCACCACTGTGGTAGAGTGCTTAAAGGCTTTAGGGTGGTATGCCATCCTCAGGCATGCAGTGAAGAGTTTAGCTAGGATTGGGGCAAGTTGTTCCCTGCATTCTTTGAGCAGGAGGTTTGGTATTTGGTCAGGTCCTGGGGCCTTGTTGCTAGGCAGTTTTCTGAGGACTGCTTCTACCTCCTTTAGGTTGACCTCCACCTCCATCTGGAATTGGGGTGGCAGTTGTGTGTGTTGAATGTCACTTAGGTCTGCCTCCCTTGGGTTTGGGAAGAAGTGTTTTGCTAGGATTGCAGCCTTGCCCTCGTTGGTGTCTCCATTATGCTCTGTGTTAGCTAGGCTTGGGAAGTGTGGCAGTTGGTGCCCTTGGTTTGCTCCCTCTCTTGCCCATTTGGCCATTTTCCAGATCTTCTTAGGGTCCTCTGTAACCTCTTTCATTAGTCTTCTCCACGCTAGGTTTTGCTCTCTCCTCACAACCTTGCTCCTGGCATGTGATGCCTCAAGGTATTGTTTGTGGCTCCATTCTGTCTTGCTGTTCCTCCATTCTCTTCTCCTTCTCCTTGCTAGCTTTGTAGCATCCTTGCACTCCTGGGTCCACGCCATCTTTGCATAGCCTGATGGTCTGGCTGTTGGAACTGTCTCCTCTATAGTTCTCTGGATGGAGGATTGTATTCTGCAGGCTAGGGTGTCCAGGTGTTCTCTTGTGTCAAGTGGGAGTTGACTGAGTTGGTCAATGTCCTGGGCTATAAGGTCCTTGACTCTGGCCCAGTTGGCGGCTCTCCACTGCTTTCTCTGGCCTCTTCCTGTTGGCCCTTGGAGGTTGATGCAGAGGGTTGTCCTGAGAGGGATGTGGTCAGAGCTGTGTGTTTCCTCTGGGAGGGCTTTGCATTCCTGGATCAGGTTCTGGAGGGAGAGGCTGACAAAGACCAGGTCCAGTGTTTGGCAGCTGGCCATATGTCTTTCCCATGTAATTGTCCCTGGTTCTAGGGCCAGCTGCAGGTGGGCCTCTGCAGCTGTTGCAATGAGTTTGTCTGCCATATAGTGCTGGGTCTGGGTTGTGTTTCCCCCCCATCTTGGGTGGTGGAGGTTGAAGTCTCCTACTACTACATGGCTAGTAGTTGTGTCTTTTGGGGCTTTTGAGAGGGCTTCTTGGAGTGCAGGGATAGTCCCTTCTTGCCTGTGGCTTGTTGGCCCTGAGGGGTTGTAGCAATTGTGGATAGAGACAGTTCCTGCGGGTGTTTGGATTTGAATGGTTACCAAGTCACCTGTGTTGTGGAAGAGTGGTGTCCAGCTGTCCGTCCTGATCTTGTCTGATACCAGTAGTGCAACCCTTGGATTCTGTTGGGGTGGGAGGACTGCAAAGTATCCTTTCTTCGTCTTGGTCTTGCCATTTATAGTGTTTAGCCATGGTTCCTGCAGTGCTATTACTGTTGCCTCTTCTGCTGCTTGGCTGTTAAGGAGCAGAGTCTGGGTAGTGTTTGACCTGTTGACATTGTGTTGGTAGATTGTCAGGGTTTGGTTATTCATGGGACACCTGGGAGAGGAGCTCAATTGGGTCAATGTCCATGTCTTCTTGGGGGGTGCTTGTTTCCCCTTGGGTGTCCTCTTTCTCCTGTGTAGGGGGAAAGTGGAGCTTGCTTGCCTGCTTCCTGCCTGCCATTGCTGTTGCCGTGGTGCCCAGGGGCCTGCCCTTGTACCTGACATCCCTCTGTAGGGGCTCAGCTGGTGAGGCTTTCCTCTTGAGGATTGAGGGTTCTACGGCCTTGTCTTGTGTTGGGTCTGAGGCTGCCTCCCATTGTTTTTTGAACCACTCTGAGAATGCTCTTGCTTTGGCCTTTGCAGCTGCTTTGTAGCTGCATTGGAGGGAGTATGCCTTGTGGTCTCCTCTGCAGTTGCAGCATTTGACCTTCTTTTCCTTGCACTGGTCTGTCCTATGCTTCCCTGCACACTTCCCACATGTATCCTCTGTGGCCCTGCAATGGGTAGTAATGTGTCCAAAGCTGTTGCACTTTAGGCATTGCACTATCCTCTGCTGTGGGTGGTATGGTTCCACCACACACCACATTGAACCAATAGTAATGCCCCTCTTGCACATTTCTCTTGCAGTCTGCCTGTCCTGCACTGCCATTACTACTGAGGAGAAGTTGGTTTCTTCCCTTGCCCTCTGGTTCTTAAGCCAGAAGGCTTTACTGATCTTGAGTCCTTCTGGGAACCAGGTAAGGTTGTCCTGGTCCAGCTGGACCCAGCTATTCGCATCCTCTGGTTTCCAGGAGGTCCTGATGCTGTGTACAATCACCTGAGTGCTTGGCACTTCCACCTGGGCTCCTGGGTATGCAGCCTTGAGCCATGATTGGTCCTTTTCCAGCCTGCTTTTCTCTCCTTCTCTGTGGAGGATGACTTTGAGGTCTCCACTTGGGAGTTTTTGCACAGCCTTAAATTGCTGCACTCCGAGTTTCCTTCTGAGCTCTTCGTGGCTCATCTTCTTTGCTGTCTCCCTTTCTTCTTGGTTTCCCATCTTCACTGAGATGGTCATAGATGCCTGAGGCTGGGGCCTTGGCATTGTGTGTCCAATTTGGGCTGTTTGGGCCCATGTTTTTGGGGTGGCAGTGGTGGGTGTTGGGCGGCTCTGGAGGGTTTTCTGGATCGCTTGAAGAGTCTGGGACTCTTCCTGGCGGAGGGCGTGGTGGAGGAGGGCCTGTTGGGCCTGCTGGAGGAGGAGAAGGGTCGGGGAGGGGGAAAGGGTCGACTGGGAGTCGAGGTGGCTCTGGATCTGTTCGGTGAGTGTCTTTAGGTTCTTTTGGATGGTCAGTTTCAGAGTATCGGTGTTAGCAGTGGTTTTCTGGCCTTGCGGGCCAGAGGGAGGTGGTTGCGGGCGGGTTTGGGTCGCCTGGGAGTTGGAGACGCAACCTCCTTCTCCCGGGCTCCCTCCTCTGCTCGCGACGTCGCGGTGTCGGTCGGGGGGTGTTGTCGCGTGTTGGGAGGCCTCGAGGCCTCCCGCCGTCGTCGTCGTCGCCTGCTGGGGCGCGTTCATGTTTGAATTGAAGTAATTAGTAGTCTTATATAATATATGCCTTGGACTTTATATATTGTCCGGTTCTAGCGATCGTATCAAATATTATATCAAAGGCTGGTTGGTGCAATGGTAGCACATCCACGGTATGTACTCGCACCCCACGCCACCGCTAGTAAAGGCGTTAGGTGTGTTCGACTGCGGGAGGTTGCTAGTTCGAGTCCAGCATTGGCTTCTGACAGGGAAAAGATACGTGCTGCATAAGCGTGTATTCTTTCCCTGTCGCAATTTTTGCGCTTCCTTCGTCGTTCTTCTCGCAATATAGCAACACCCTTTTGCTGGAACCTACGGTGTCCATGTCTTTTGCTTAGGGAAAGCAGGCCTTAGCCTTTATATATCGTCTATTTTCGGGGATTGCAACGGCTAGTTAGTGCAGTGGTAGCACATCGGCCTCTTAGCGAAAGCGGTTTCGTTTGCCTTGTATGAAACCGTATATTGCCTCTGAGCGTCGAAGGTCGTGGGTTCGATTCCCGCACTAGCTATCTCTTAATAAGTAAAGTCCCTCGATGGATGCAGCTTATTAGGACCTTTTGGTGTAACTCCTTAAGCTTTTGCTAACAGTTTTGAAGGTTTTTCTTTCGTTCTTAGGTATTGTCGGACTCTGGGTACCCCTTCGAATGTTTTGCTATTCCTTCGTAGCTACTAGGCATAGTATTTCCAAAACCCCTTTTGCTATATCCTTCCAGCCCCCTACTTCTACGCTTCTTGTCCAGAATAGCTATTATAATAGCATAGCTAACGTAGTCCAACCACGGAACGGCACGGTGAGGTGACCGAGTGGTTAGAAGCGCTGGCTCGGTTTGGCTAGATACATAGGTAACCCTACCTACCTTCCAACCACTGCAGCCATCGATCCTTTTCCCACCCGAGATATCGTGGCAATCGCGCCGGTCGCCCCTCCTGCCATTGCTTTCTAGCCCAAACCCACTCCTTCGGCTCTGCGTCGATAGGATTGCCAGGGGTACGGACTGAATACCACATCCTTTGGCCTTGTTTGGTCGTTTGCATAAAGCCCGCCGGGCAGGGATATGGGAGGATCCAGTGGTAGCGATAAAGGGCGCGCCAAAACTGCCACTGGAATGTCCGATAGACCCGTTCTCCCTGCGAACGAACGCCGATACATGCCCGCCGATAAAGCGTACGGAACGGTTTTCGATCCCAGTGCTTTCGAACACGCCCGTCGTTCTCAGAGAAGAGAAACGTCCCGAGCAGGACGACGATCTTGAAGTCGGTTTTGTTTCCGCAGACCAGGTGGACACGGTCCCCAGTGATCTCGGCGAGGTACTCATAGCAAAAGGGCTGCATTCCCTCTGCCGCGTCCGATCGACACTCCTCGCGGATTTCCGTCTGGATAGTCTCGATGATATCTCTCCGGAACTGCCAGAGGCAAAGATGCACGATCCAAGTGACCAAGCGATCGAACACGCGCTCGACATCGGCATACGTCGTCAGCCATTGTAGTGCGACGTCGAGCTTGCGAGTGAGATCGAAGAAGGCTTCCACGTGCCTCCCACGACGAAGATATTGGTCTCGAAGAATGCGGTTCCCGAACAGGATGTCATCGGCAATATGATCCCGGAATTGGAGTCGCTCCCAGTCGATTCGCGGCTCAAGCCAGCAGTACTTATAGCGAGGGAGGGTGTTACAGAAGCCCAGCCTGCGAAGACCGATTGCACGCCTCCACGCGGCCGCAGGCGGAAACAGGCGGTCGAGCTCGCAACTCGACCGTGCTGGCAAAGTGCACGGCATGGTGGAGCGGAGTGGTGGAGTGCGAAATCCGGTGCGGTTTCGCCAAGACTACTCCGAACAGAGGACTACCACCGAAATGGTTTTGAAAACCATCCGACGACGACCTACCTGCGTTAGAAACAGGTCCGCTTAATCGTGAGCGTGCGAAAGAGCCGCGGAACTCCTAGGCGTCGATAGGACACCTCTGGTGTATGGGAGGAATCCTCAGCTGAGGGTATTTGGAGCCAAAAGGACAACAAGTCACCCAATATGCAGTCTCTGGATCCGAACCACCTACCTCTGGAAGGCTTTGAGGGGACTCGGAGAGCGTACGCGTTGTTAAGGCCGGAAGCAGATGCGTTATGCACTTGGAAGAGCCGAGGTGAAAGAGCTAGAAGGGAGGCGTTAGTTGGCGGGCAATGGAGCTCGGAGTAACGCTACGAAGCCCGTAGGGGCCTGTCGATTGCTCAGGTGCGAGTAGGAGGGTTTTGCCCGGGGCACAGCCTTACAAAGAAGGACACCTAGTCCAGCAGTCACCTAGAAGAGCTCGGAAACTTAGGAAGGCCCACATAGAGAAGCAGGCAAAGGAGACACAGAGAGGCGAGCCGAAGGGAAGACTCGAGGCAAGAAGGAGGGGGTGCAAGGCGTGAGGAGGCGAGGAGGAGGCGATACATTGGTTAGTGGGTGGAAACGCAAGAGCACTGCTGCCTGGCTAGGAGTAGACGCTCGAGCAAGCCTGCGAGACATGGCCGGCCATAGCCAAAGAGATGCGGTATGGTAACGCGAAGGGAGTCATTCTCCTGGGGCGTGGTGGGCAATGGCAGCGACTGAGACACTGTCTGCTCAGCCCGAGAGGACGGACGCGCATGTCGGTCTTGGAAGAGAGGCGACCGGTCTTCAGTTCGCTGAAGTCCGAAAGAGCATAACCAAGGCTTAAGGAGCAAACAGTATATGGAGCGTAGGGTAGGGGCTTTGGCCTGGGGCCTCTCCCTCGAAGCGATAAAGGCGCAGAGGTGTCCCTAAGCGGGAAAGCGTGGGCAGACTTTGTCTACCTGCCTTACATAAGTTTGTAGGAACGAGTGTAATTATATGCTGCCACAGTCCTGGCCCGGCGTCTGCGTGAGCGAAGTGTTCCGGGTCAGATGGTCCGATGGATTCGCAGTTTTTGTGAGGATCGCACGGGGAGCGTCGTAATAGGCAACTACACGTCCGAATGCGCTCCTATCAGCCACGCTGGCATACCGCAAGGGTCCCCGCTCTCTCCCTTGCTGTACGTTTTCTATAACGCTGGCCTAGTGGAAGGCAAGATCGATAAGCGGGGTGGGTCGCTCGGGTTCATCGACGACTTCACAGCACTGGCGGACCGGCGCCAACTGTGAAGAGACGACCGAGAAACTACAGGCGGAAGTGCTGCGACGGGCAGAGCAGTGGTCTGAAGACAGCGGAGCGACATTCGAAGCAAGCAAGACCGGGTTTATCCACTTTGAACGAACAGCACCCGACGCAGGTGCGGACACCGTCCTGCACTTCTTTGACTCGACGATCCAGCCCCAGAAAGCCATCAAGATTCTGGGAGTGACACTGGACACACGTCTAAACATGACCGCACACTTCGATAGGATTATCACAACAGCAACGAAAAAGTGCCTGGCCATTGGACGGTTGCGAGGCATCCGGCCGAAGCAAATGCGGCAGCTGCACCGAAGCGTAATCGACACCACGACCGACTATGCGGCATCCACGTGGTACGCTCGGGGAAGGCTTGGCGTACAACAGCACACCACCCGGCTCGAACGGATCCAGCGGATGGGGGCGCAAGCGATCATTGGTGCCTTCCGCACGGTCTCCTCCGGTGTCCTCCAAGATGAGGCGGGCTTGGAGGCGGTGGAAACACGACTGGCGAGGAAGACGGCCAAGCACGCGCTGGACGTGAGAGCGCTGCCGCAGCAACACCCGCTGTGGTCTATTATGAACGACATGGAACGAAGGAACGACCGGCGCAGAAGCCCGATGTTTGAGATCTGGACCCAATATTACAAGGCCATCCAGGGGAAGAAAGGAGTCGGCATCACTCCGAGGCTGCCGTACGCCTTGCCGCCGTGGCACGACGTCCACGACGTGGTGCAGGTGTGCGATGAAGCGGAAGCACGCCGCCTCCACGGCCGCCTGCTGGCCACTCTATCTCAGCATCAGCTGTACTATACCGACGCGTCGGTGCGGAACGGCTGGGCGGGCATCGCAGTGGTCAGGTGCTATCGCGTGGCGGGGAAGCCAGCGTACGAGGTCGTCCATCAAGAGACGATCGGGCGGGAAACGACATGCACTGCCACTAGTGCGGAGATCCACGCGATTAAGATGGCGCTCGGATACGTCGAAAAGGCGGAGACTCCCGTGTGGATTGTGTCAGATAGTCAAGAAGGTCTGCGGCGGATCGGCACTGGTGGCCAGTCGAAGAGATCGCGGGAGGTAGTGTTAGCAACGCTCCGGGAGATCCAACTCGTCAGAGAGAGAGGCATCCACGTGAAGTTGCTGTGGATACCTGGACATCGGGGAATCGCAGGGAATGAGCAGGCACATTGCGCGGCCCAAGAAACTACGTCGACAGAACATACCCTGAGTGTGAAACCCGGACGTCGGATACGGGAATATTCTGAAGCCTCCAGGCTGCTCCGATCAGCGATCGAAGCCGACGTGCCGAAAGAAGTACCAGCATGGGGGAGATATACATACGCAATTGACAGTGCTCTTCCCGGAAGACACACGCTGCAGTTGTACGGGGCGCTGACGCGCGAAGACGCAGGAATACTGGCACAAGCACGAACGGGCCATGCCCATCTACGAGAATACCTAGCGCGCACGCGGCAATTGGAGAGCGCGTTATGCGAGTGCGGGAGTGGCGTGGAGTCCGTCAAACACGTCATTCTATATTGCCCTTTGTGGGCGTCTCCGCGACGAGCAGTGCAAGAGGCTGCTGGCGACAGATGGGGCGATGTGTCCTTCTTGCTAGGCGGGAAGAGTCGAAGGAAAGATCCAAGGACAGGACTACCAGTAGATGGAGAGAAATGGCGGCCAAATCTGGACATGGTGCGGGCGACCATTACGTTCCTGAAGAGTACGGGCAGGTTTGCACCTCAGGGCCCCACGTCAGATGTCTAACAGTGCTCTCATGGAGTGGCTACCCCTATCACACTCCTGAAAAACCGATTTGGGGGACATTCTGAGTCAAGGCAGCATACGAGAGTATAAATGTAAGGTCAACGCTTAGGGACAGCTCATACGGACAATAGATCTGTGCATAGCTAGACTGAATAACATAACATAACATAACATACAGAAGCCCAATCCGTACCAGTGCTTCGGACGCTCTCCCTCACGCGCTCGTCGATCTCGTCGGCTCCACCAGAGTGCGGACTCACGACTGAGGAGGTGTCCGCCGAACACGTACTGGAGACAACGGAGGAACATGGCCATCATCTTCGTTTCCTCCCACGTGTACGCCTGGGCGTTGGCGCGTGCGCGGACGACCTCAAATCCCGCCGCAAATTTGTCCGCGCTTCGCCACAAGTAATCAGTGTACACGGCGGTCCGGATCGCCCATGCGTAAGGGGGACAATCGTCGAGAGGCTGCACCTGGCCTAACGTCTCCTGCTCGAGGAGCCTCATAGACAAGCTATCGAGCAAGTCCCACCGAATGCGATGCTCCTCTCGAATCCCGAATGACTTACACCGGGATGCTTGCAATCCACCTCGGGCGCGCTGCTTGCTCGCAAGATAGGCTCGCTCGACAATGTCTCCTTGCCGGCGCCGCCCGCCAGTCGCCAGTCGGGCTGCTTTGCGAATACTAGGGTCGAGCGCCAACTCCTCCAAACCGACGTTGCTAAACGGGAAGCACTTCGTAGCGTCGGTGATCTCCTTCACAGATGCATAAAACTGGCTGTATACGAGACCACCCTTTCGCTGGCGGGAAGACTTGGGTGAAACGCTCGTAAGCGCACATGCCTCCCAGAGCATATTCGCGGTGAAATAGGTTTGGCCTTTTCCGATCGCCGGAGGCTCGTCATCGTACATCCATCGCATGTACCTCTCGAGACAACATCGCTTCCACAGCAAGACCTGCGGCTCTTCTCCGATACCGAGCGGCTGGGAGGCCATAGTGCTGACCTGGGGGCAGATCTCTTTTCCGAGATCGACATAGAACCGATCCGTCTCTACAAACGTCATGTCTAGAACATCGGACAAGAACTTCCGAAAATTCTCGATAACACTATAGAGGTGAGGGAGCTCTGGACGTGTCTTGAACTGGAGCTTAGTGCCTTTTGCACTAAAGAATATCTGGAGCTCACGGAAGTCAGCTAAGCCTGGAGTGCGAGCGATGATCCGCTCGACCTCTGCCCAGATGTCGTCAAGGTGCTCCGGTTGCAGGTAGTATCCGATCGATTGCTGAGCTTGGTAACTCGTCGTCTCGATTATCCGCCCTTCTACCTGGTGGGCCTTAGAGTTCGCATATGCGTGACCGTAGCTCGCGGGCAGGTGTTGCATATAATGCGCATCGTAGAATTGGTGGAGTGCAGGCAGGTACACTCGGTCGGTCCAGCGACGAAGCTGCTCTTGCGTGAGCGATACGAATTTCTCTCCGGGACGTCGCAGGTGCGGAAACAGGACATGGATAGTAAGGTCATGCGTTCCCACGACACGACCGAGTAAAAAATGAGGAATGTCTCGGAGCATGTGCATCTGCGTCCGAACAGACGGTGGCTCGGTGTCTTCGGGGACGACTGGTGCTGGCGCCTCGAGATGATTGTTAGCAACGATGTTTTGTTTCACGAGCGGCACGGGCTGGTACCACAACCCTTTTCGTGCCACTCCGAGGGAAGACGCGAAGCCCAGGAAACTATCGACGTCGAATGCTACGGGACTCTCGACTGCTTGAGTCTCTTCCTTGTGGAGACAGACGTTCTTCGGCATGCGCCCATGAAGGCGTCCCGACACGCCACAGAACATGTCTCTCCACTGCCCTGCTGTAGGCAAGGTGTGTCGACTGAGTTCATCGCTCGTCATCATGTGGTCTCGCGCGAGTACCGAGGGAAATGTGGCATCGTGGAACACCTCCCCGAGACTAGAATGATTATCATGGGCAGACCGCATGTGCTCGCGGAGCTGCTCGTTATGCTCTTCGAGAGTACAGCCGTGATGACCTTTTCCGACGAGCTGTTCGTATAGCTTCTCGACCATATACTCTCGTGCCATCTGTGTAGTTGCCTCTGCCTAGTCGTCTTCGCTTTCCGAGTAGTGCGACGCGAAATGAAGCTCAGAGTCGGAGCTGCCGTCGTGGTCTACGTCCGTGCCCGTCTCACCTCGGTCAACAGGAGGCTCTTCATGTATAGCAGTCCGACTTTCTCTCCATTCTAGCTCAAGGGCAGGCGTAGCGCTACGAACGCTCGCACTCGCACTCGCTAACGGATGTTCGACAACAGAGGGCTCGTATCCCGAAGCAGATCGACTGCTTCCAGTGCGCCCTAGCGGCACATATTCATGCTCTGTCTCTCCCCAAGCGTCGGTGCTTGGTTCAATCGGAGGACCTACTCTCTGCTCGTCGCACTGGCTTCGACTCGTAGGCTGTACGGTGGGAATTCGCGCGTCGGTTCTTGGCGAACTACGTAGAGGAGGAGGTTCTTCGGGACTTGCTTCGGGTCTCGAGGATTGGGAGGCGGCCGCAAAACGTCTAAAAAAACCGAGAGGCATTACTCGGCCGTTGGGATAGAGAAGCTCGTGCTCATCGTAGCTTTCCGAATCTCGTTGTTGCTGTGCGTCTACGATGTCTTCTGCGAGACGCAGCTCTCGAACTCGCATTCCCAGCTGCGGAAGTGTAGGTACGACCTGCTCAGCTTCTGTAAGTGTAGCAGTGACGACTGCTTCGCCCTGTGCAGCTTGTGCAGCAGTCCGCTGTCGCTGTCGAGTGAGACGAACGCGCTCTCGCGTAAGTTCTCGACGGCGAGCAACTTCCTCGCTTACGTTGTCCTGTGATAGCGGCCGCCCACGCTTAGTGGACATGGTGAACGATACTTGGACCTCAGTATGTAGACAGCACTATAGACCTGAGCAGAGAGGTATGCGCAAGGGACTTGGAATGATTAGGAGATAAGCGTAACTCTGTTTTAGCCGAGGTTACGGTAACGCCTCTGCTATTCTGTAACGCCTCTGCTATTCCATACTAGCATCCTACAACGTAGATAAGTATAAAGCTACAAGTGCGATGCTCTGCGACACGTACCTCTTCGTACAGGACTCTGCCTTCCAACATAGGCAGCGCACTTCAGCGAATGCTTCCGATACTCGTGCATAACTTTGCCTTCATATCTAGGTACCACATCTGTACGAAAGCTTCTTATATCGAGGCCCACGATCTCCTCCGCTCAACGCTAGAGCATGTTGTCTACTTCGCTATCCTTGTTCCTTCTGTCACGTATTAGACTTATATTAGGCTTATCTGCGCTACTAAAGTCGCATGTTGTAGTATAGAGTACATACTTCCTGCTTGCTCTGCTGTTCCTCTTTTCGCCGCCGACGTAGTCTCCTTACTCGAAGCCGCACTTGCTCTCGGATCCGTCGAGCTCTCTCTTCTTGGATAGACCTCTGCTTCGCCTCTTCCTGGGCAATAAGTTGCTGCCGTCGCTTCTCCCGGTGCCGCCGAGTTCGCTCTCGCTGCTTTGCTCGTCGAAGAAGCACTTTGGCATCACTTCGGGCCTCGTTGGACTGCGCTCCGCGTACTTGTTGTATATCTGCCATATCGCAAAGGTATTGCGTAGTAGGTCGCACTTCCTAGCGTGCTCTAGGGACGGAGAGCTTACACGATATAACCGAGGGCAGTAGAAAGCTTGACTATAGGCGAGCCCGTACGGTAGTAAGTGTAGGCAGCCGCGAGCCCTTATCGTGCTCTTTAGCAGTATCGGGAGCTATTGCGCTCCTTGATCCCGGTTCCTGAAGAAGGAGTATATATTTTTCTCGAGAACGAAGAAGAGTTGGATTACTAGTCCGCGCTAATACGCTTGCGGACTCGACGCTGCAAGCCACGATAGCGACGCTTATGAACGCGCGTAACGCAACGTATACTTCTGCAACGTATGTCGTAGTTAGACATCTATAAGTACGGCCTATACGCTTTCGAACTGTCTCTGTCTTGTATCGATCCTCGCGTTTTCAAGGCTGCAATACGACATTCGAGCTTACCCCAAGACCCTTTGCAACGCTTGTCGCGCTAATACGCTTTCGGACTGCGGCTCGACGCTACACACTGCGACAGCGACGACTTTGAACGTGTGCGACGCAACGTATACTTCTGCAACACACGTCGTAC
Source organism: Cercospora kikuchii (assembly GCF_019650295.1). Lineage (NCBI taxonomy): Eukaryota > Fungi > Ascomycota > Dothideomycetes > Mycosphaerellales > Mycosphaerellaceae > Cercospora > Cercospora kikuchii. The sequence continues at coordinate 28,656 of NW_025408586.1, forward strand.
TTAGACATCTACAAGTGCAGGCTACGCGCTTTCGAGCAAGCTCTGTTTTATAAATTATCTTGCTGTTTCGAGGCTGCAATGCGACGTTCGAGCTTACCCCAAGACCCTTTGTAACGCTTGTCGCGCTAATACGCTTTCGGACTGCGGCTCGACGCTATACTCCGCAGCGGCGACGACTTTGAACGCGCGCGACGCAACGTATACTTCTGCACCAAACGTCGTACTTAGACATCTATACGTGCAGCCTACGCGCTTTCGAACAAGCTCTGTTTTGTAAATTATCTTGCTATTTCGAGGCTGTAATACGATATTCGAGCTTACCCCAAGACCCTTTATAACGCTCGTGGACCCTTTGTAACGCTTGATGCGCTAGTCCGCTTTCGTACCAATGCTCGACGCTATACTCCACGATAGCGACGACTTTAAACGCGCACAACGTAACGTATACTTATATAATATATATCGTACTTACGTACTAGTAAGTACGAGATATATACTATCGAATACGACTAGTAATAGACCGAAACCTCGAGGCGAAAGCTCTAACCTTAAGGCGAAAATAGGTACTATGCTCCGCCGGGCAACGGAATCATGTATGGAATCTATTCCAATCCTCGCGACGATACGCGTTCGCGTACGTGATCGTGTCGACGGGGATGCGCGCCCATGCCCCTGCTCTATCCTGTTCTGGGATGCGGCGAAACTTAAATGGTATATGGGGACGATGGAACAATTCGCTGTGCCCGACGACGGTGCTGAAAACTCCTGAAACTCGGTGGGTGACGACGGGGCATGATGGATAAAATGTACGCGCATTTTGGGGGCAATCTATGACGGTTGTGTGCTGCGGCGGAATTTTGACGCTAAAACTGTGGTATTGAAAACCCCGACGGGGTTGGCCTCCCATCTTTCGTTCGACGACGACGACGACGCGCGCTCGCTGCGACGGAACGTGACCCTCTTTCGAACGATAACAATGCCTGGACACCCTCTACCCGTTTCGACATTCGGTGCTGCCTCTGGACTGCATCGATGACGCTGGTTCGGATGGTGTTGGTGGGTGGTGCGACACGGCCCGACTGGCGACGACGATATCGCTCCAACGGCATGCCGAATGGACTTCAAACTTGCGGACGGGCGACTTTACTATTCGATGGAATTTTGTGCAACGTTGCTCGAATTTTGGCGTCCTCTGCCTGGTGCGATAATTTTTGCAATTCGTGGGTTCCTGCATATGGCAATTGGCGCAACTGGCGACGTCAATATCTCATAAATGGCAACGCGAATGGGCACCAAACTCGGGGACGGGCGACCGTACTGTCTAACGTAATTTTGTGCAACGTTGCGTAAATTTTGGTGCCCTCTGCTGGATGGCATAATTTTTGGGTTCGGTGGGTTCCTGCATCCGGCTATGGGCGCAACTGGCGACGACGATTCCTCTCGAACGACACTTCGAATGGACTCCCAACTTATGAACGGGCGACCTTACTGCGCAATGTAATCTTTGATTACGTGGCACGAACTTTCCTGTCCTCTGGCGGGTTGTATAACTGTTGTAATCCTAATGGCGGCCCGGATATGGCGCGACTGGCGACGTCCATATGTCGCGAACGACTTCCGAATGGACACGAAACTCGTGGACGGGCGACCTTGCTATCTGATGGAATTTTGTGCAACGTTGCTCGAATTTTGGCGTCCTCTGGCGGGCGGAATAATTTTTGCACTTCGTGGTCTCCTGGGCACGACAACGGGCGCAATGTATCGGATCATGCGCTACGACGCCGCTGCTGCACGCGATGGGTTCTCGCCTAACCCTCTGCGATGCTCGGCCTACGTTTCTAACGACACTACGGGCGATGTGCGTTCGATGGTGGTGGTCGCGACAATGTGCGTCGCGTGTATGCTGGGCTCGCGGTCGCGTGGACCCTGGATTCTGCCTCTAACCCTACCAGTTTGGGACGACAGCGACGATATGCAAACTGCGACTTTTCGCACCGGAAACCTCTTCGGTTTGGTCAGCGCGATGCGCTCTCTCACATATCTCAACCACAACCCGACTGCTCGTCGGGAACCAAATGAACTCGACTAAATGAACTCGACTCTTTGCGGGTTTGGACCCTAGCCTATTCGGGTTCGGGTATAAATGAACTCGAGTCGAGTTCAGTTGAAAATAATGGGTAGGAATGGGTAGGAGGAGGAGCGAGAGGGATGACATCGGACAACGAAGATACCATTATGGTTGCGACAGAGGCGGAGGGAAGAGGTGAGGTGGGAGCGGCGCCGGCAAGCGCGGATCCACCCGCCGCCAGCGCGGCGGCGGGACGCGGAAAAGCGGGGGAGACCGAGGGTGCGGAATGGGCGGTGGTGACGAGGGCCAGGCAGCGTGGCAGGCCTAAGGGCAGCGGAGGCCAACAGAAGATCCAATTCGCATCGGGAACACCAACATTCGAGCAGGCCTCCGAGGCCACACGGAAGCGCAAAGCGGAGACCACGATGGCCGAGAGACTCGAGCAGGTATACGCCTTGCTCGAAAAGGTCCTCCGGCAACACCAGGAAGAACGCGAGGCAGTAGCAGCAGAGAGGAAAGTTGAGAGGGAAGAAAGAGCGAAGATGGCCAAGGAGATAGAGACGATGAAGCGCCTACTCCAACAAGTAGGACAGACACCAACGGCAGGACCGAGCCCACCCCGCCAGGCAACGGCAGGGCAGGGAAAGACGACGTACGCTAATGTAGCCAGGACCCCGAGCGCCTCTGGAAAGGCAGGACACCCTGCCGCACGAGACGAGCGAGTTGTGGCTATTAACTTCGCGCGAACGACGACCGACACCACCGACTTCCAGGGAATCAAGAAGACCCTTCAAGAGGGCGTAGACGGACACGACGCGACCAAGGGACTTAAGATCACCTGCCTCCGACCGGGACCCCGCGAGAGAATCGACGTCATCTTTACAACAAAGAAAGAGGCAGAGGTAGCGCGAGCGCATCAGCAGTGGGCAAAAGCCCAGGTGCCAGGCATACGGATGGAAGGCGAGCGATGGTACCCGATCCGCTGCGACGGGGTGGCGAAGCGAGCGGTACTCGAAACAGAGAGCGAACAGCGAACTACGCTCCGAGCGGACGTCGCCGAGACCTTCGCGAAAGAAAACAACGTCCATGGGATCGACTTCACGGTAGCAAAAACACGATGGATCAGCAGCTTCAACCCGGCGAAGAAGATGGGAACACTAGTACTATGGTTGAAGAGCAAACTCGCCGCGGACCACCTCATCGCGACCGGGATGGCGCTGTTCGGAGCAACAGGCGCATGGTGCGCGGAGTGGGAAACAAGGGAGGGCGAGAGGCCATGCTTCCGGTGCAACCGATATGGACACAAACAATCGGACTGCAAGGAAAGGGAGCGCTGCGCGAAATGTTCGGGGCCACACTCTCACAGGTCCTGCACCGCCGAACAACACCAATGCCCCGCGTGCGGCCAAGCCGGCCACACGGTATTCGCATGGGAGTGCAGACTTCACCCGGAACACCAGAAATACCGGAGACAAGCGAACGGGAAGGGTAGGGACGCGACAGTGAGGGCCGAACCCATACCCATCTAATGACAGGACACCACCGGATACTATACCAAAACGCAGGGAAACGAAAGCACGTACAGATAGGGCTCCTGAACGACGAGCTCCTCAAAGACTATATCGCGATCGCAATCGTCGAGCCGTACATTTACAAGCACCCCCAAACCGGACAACCGACGGTCCCCGCCCATCGACACTGGCAGACCATCCGGCCGACAGAAACGAGGGGAGAAGTCCACCCAAGGCACGCGTTTCGGGCGATGCTGTGGGTGCGCCACGACCTTAAAGCAGAACCGATCGAAACCGCATCAGCAGACGTAGTAGCAGCGATTATTCATACGACATCACCGAAGACTCTCCTAATCGCAGCATACGACCCTAACTATAATAGCACCGTAGACGGGAAAGCAGTCGCCCTCCAGGCTAGACTAACAGCGATCGAGAGCGCGATAGAACGGGCGGAGGCTCGATACGGAGACGTTGACACAATCGTGACGACAGACCTCAACAGACACTATGAGATCTGGGGAGGAAGGACAGTAGCACCGGCGCGACAGGACGAGAGCGATGCGATCGTAGCACTTATGCACGGCCGCAGCTTAGCCTCGCTACTACCCGCCGGCACGATTACTTGGGAGCACCAAAGCAGAGACCTACGCTCGACACCAGACATTATCCTAGGGAGCAGAGGGGTGCAGCTAAGGCTGATCCAGTGCACAATTCACGCCACAGACTACGGATCCGACCATAAGGCCGTCTATATAGGACTAAGCTCAACACAAAAGGAGGTGACGGAGGCCAGAACCCGCAGGTTGTACAAACACGCAGAATGGGATCGAGTTCGAGAATATATCCAGAACCGAGAAGGACAGTGGCGAACGGCGGAACCGATCCGAACTCTTAGCCAACTAAACGAGGAAGCGAGCAAGCTCACCCAGGTCGTTCAAGACGCACTCGAGGTAGTAGTTCCGAGAGCGAAGCCGTCCCCGTACGCGAAAAGATGGTGGAATGACGAACTCAGCACACTTCGGAACACCCTCACCCAGTTTAGGAACAGAGTCACGACACTGCGACGCAGAGGAGAAGACACGTTACACGCCCGGGAACGCGTCTGCCAGGCGCGGAAGGCGTACTTCGGAGCGATAGACGAACAGAAGAAGCGGCATTGGACCGAGTTTCTAAATGACGATGCGAACATCTGGAAGGCGCACAGGTACACACGAACGGTAACCCCAGCATTCAAGGTGCCGACCCTCCAGCACGGAACACAGACCGCCGAGGAAGACGACGAGAAGGCTAGCCTCCTAATGCAGACGTTCTACCCCCTCCCTCCATCCCCGAGTCATACGGAACAAGAACCTACACGGCCCCGACCAGAGGGCATCCCGGCGACACTCCCGAAGCTAACGCTGCGAGAAGTCCAGCGAGCTATAAAACGCGCGCACCCACGGAAGGCAGCAGGACCAGATGAGATTACGTTCGAAGTCTGGCAGGAAGTTTGGCCATTAATCGGACATACGGTCCTCCGGATATACCAAGCGTCGCTCGATATGCGACGGCTGCCTATGGCCTGGAAAACAGCGAGGATCGTTGCACTACGGAAACCCGGAAAGCCCGACTATACGAAACCGAAGGCCTTCCGGCCCATCTCCCTCCTCGCGACAATTAGCAAAGGACTCGAAGCGGTCGTTGCGGCGAGACTAAGCTACCTCGCCGAAGCGCACCAACTCCTTCCCCCGAACCATTTCGGAGGTAGGCGAAAGAGGTCGGCCGAGCAGGCGCTAAATGTAGTAGTCGAACGCATCTATGAGGCATGGAGGAGCCGACGGACACTCTCCCTAGTGTCGTTCGACGTCCAAGGAGCGTTTAACGGAGTCCACCCGAACGTCCTCGAGAGACGGCTGCGGAATCGACACATCCCAGAGGGGATCGCAGAGTGGGTCGCCGACTTCTGCTACAACAGAAGGGCGACGGTACAAGTAGGAGGCTACGAATCCGAGGCGAGAGAGATCGCCCACTCCGGCATCCCCCAAGGATCACCGCTGTCCCCGATCCTATACGTCTTCTATAACGCAGACCTCGTAGAACGGGAGATCGACAAACACGGAGGATCTATAGGCTTTATCGACGATTTTAATGCCTGGGTCACGGGAGATACGGAGGAAGGCAACACCGCAAATATCCAACACGCGATTATCCCGCACGCGGAAGCATGGGCGCAGAGGAGCGGGGCGATCTTCGAAGCAGAAAAGACGAGCTTGATACACTTTACGCCACCGTCGTGGGTAATAGAACGGAGAAGCGGAAACCGGAGCACGCAGCCGCTACTGTTCCAAGGAATACCAGTTCATCCGCAGCAACACGTTAAGGTGCTCGGGGTAACCCTCGACACGAAGCTTAAGATGGGAGATCACGTCCGGAAGGTTAGCGCGAAGGCAGGATGCGCCGCGGCAGCACTAGTAGGGATTAAGGGCATCCGACCGAAACAGATGCGGCAGCTATACAAAGCGTGCGTAGTGCCTATTATAGACTATGCGGCGTCGGTATGGTATAAGGTCGACAATGAATCGTGGCGGTACCTACGAGATCTCGACAAGACCCAGAGACTAGGGGCCAGGACAGTACTACGGGCGTTCCGCACTACTGGACTCCGAGTCCTCGAAGCAGAGGCGTCACTCGAACGGACGACGGCACGACTGGAACGCAAAGTGACAGACCACATCGCGAAGCTCCTCGCGCTCCCCGCAGACCACCCAGCAGGGATGGCGGCGCGGATCCAGGTGAGGCGCGAAAGGCGAGTAGAATCCCCGGTCACAGCGGCAGTGCAGAAGTATCCAGCTATCCTAAAGAAAGAAGGTCCGGTGCGGTATGTAGACTACCCGTGGCTGCAAGCGCCGTGGGAGGACTTCTCGAAGCAAGTACGGATTCACAGCGAAGAAAAAGCACGGGCAGAAGGTACGGGCCCGCGTAGGTTCTACGCACGGTCGTACTACACAGACGCAGCCATCCAGGCCGAGAAAGTATCCATCGCAGTAGTAGCCGACGAGCCCTTCCAGGTCGACGTAGTATATCGGGACGAAATCGGTCACACGAAGACGTGTAGCATATTAACGGCAGAGCTCCTCGCGATTGCCGCAGCGCTCCACAATGCCGGCAAGGGCCAGCGATACCCAAGGGTACGGGTCCTGTCGGACAGCCAGAGAGCCCTGCGCGCTATAGCAGAAGGGGAATGCGGACTAGCTCAGAGACCAGCGCTAGGGCTTACGCTACAGAAACTTCGGAAGGCGATAGAATACCAGAAAGACATCTACCTTACGTGGGTTCCGGCTCACAAAGGAGTACCGGGCAACGAAGCTGCAGACCAAGTAGCGAAAGACCCATCATATACCGAGTGTACGAGCCCGAAAGACATGTTCTACGCGCGGGAGATGTCCGGGATCCGGCACCAACTGCGGGAGAGACAACAAAGGGGAGAACAGACGGGGAATAGGACAGCCACAGCAGGACGATACACCTGGCAGCTCGATCAGGCGCTACCAGGCAAACACACGAAACTAATGTACGACAAACTGAGGTCAGACGAAGCGGCGGTCTTGGTACAGGCGAGAACAGGTCACTGCCACCTACGCCAAAGCCTCTACCGCCTTAAGAGAGCAGAAACCCCCGAGTGCGAATGTGGGAGAGGGCAGGAAACAATTAAACACGTCCTGTTTATATGCCCCCAGTGGGCACAACAGAGGCAGGCGCTCCGCGAGGTCGCAGGGGATCGGTGGGGCGATGCGTCGTACCTCCTCGGCGGCTGGACGACGAGGAAACACTATCGAACAGGGGAACTAAGAGACGGACCTCGAGAGAAATGGAAACCAGACACAGAGGTTATCCGAGCGACGATAGCCTTTCTCCAATCAACAGGGAGGCTGGACGCGACTCGAGCATAGCAACAAGGCAGTCTCCACGGAGGTGGTTACCCGGGTTCCCACCGACGTATAAGAACAAATTGAACCCTGGAACAAGAATGAGACTAAGGCAAACGGGAGACACAACGTAGGAGAATAATGAAGGGACGGCTCATATGTAATTACTACATGTATAGCCTACTAGAATAAATCAATCAATCAATCAATCATACTGGGTAGCTTCCTCGCCTCACACTTGTCGCAGAACAGACATGGGGAGATGTTCAGGCAAGCCGGCTTACGACTCTTACAAGAGCATGAATGTAATATGGATGGCACTCAAGGACAGCTCATGCGGACTCAATCTGCGCATAGTCTAGGCTGGACAATGAAACTAAACGAAACGAGACGCGCTTGGTCGGAACCTATTCCTGACGATTGAGATTACACAGACGTACATTTGGCTGATAAGCTAGCGTCTTGACCCCGAGCCCGCCCCCTGGCCACGAATGAATGTTGGCGAAAGCTGGATGGAGAGTGTTCACCTGTTGTCTGCGTGACGCCGCCCTTCCTTTGCGATCATGGCCCTGTCATTTCCATCGCTACCACTTGCCACCATTTCTTCGCCGAAGTTCCTGCAATAACATACCATATGAATGTCAAGTTTGAGTAGGAGCATAGTTTCCGTGGAAGAGCTGCGGTTCCCATTACTCCGTATATTACAGCACCGCAGAGGTGGACGAAGGATCTTGTGGAAACTCACTCTTGTGTTCACCAAAATAGACTATGTGGTATACAAAGATTAGCCAGTCCTGTTAACGTCGGCAACTTTCCCTCGAGGCATTCGATCCGCGATCTAATGATAATGCTCCACTCCAAAAGCATCTCTTGCTCCAATTCATTATCGTGTAGCAAGCATTCATGCCGCTCAGAGGTCAAGTAGCAAGCCTCTGCTGTCGATAGAATGTCTGTTGCATGATCTGATTGTGCGCAAGAAGCAACATGCCGGGCCCGTACTTTAAAGTATGTCCTTACAGTCTGATACCGCGTAAAAAGACTAGTGACGAAAACATAGGCCTTCTGTATGCCGAGCGACACACAGTCATAATCTTGAGAATTCAGGGCTGCACGTAGATCCTCGTCTTGCACTCCGATCAGCTGATGGAAGTCCCGAGCGCAAAGACCTGTGCCCTCTACAGCGCTGCAGCAGCAACCTTCGTTGCCCAGAGCAGCTTCTATAGAGCGAATGCAGAGCTCAGACGGGAGGTGTGCTGTAGACGCTTTGCATTCAGTTAGTGCTTTTTTGAGATCTTGCTGCTCTGCACCCCATCTCGTAGGTGAGCCGTTGCTGTCGTCGGCATAGAGAATTAAGACTTGCTGACTTGCAAAGAACATGTGCGCAACAGCATCGAGGCCAAGGGACATCTTCTCAATGTCTGATAGAGCAATCCCAGGGAGATTCGAGAACGCATGAAGATCGCTTAGTGGTGTTGGCAAGTCCGGACACTTGATCGCTACGGGGAAAACCCGACCGACAGAGCTGTCCTGCGTCTCCTGCGTCCATTGAACAGCTTGGAGACATGTTAAAGCCGCCCAAAAGATGCGATCCGTCAGACCCAGAAGAAGTTGCTCTCCAGCAGGAAGGTGAAGGTTTTGAGGCAGAGCTAGAAACTCGGAAGGTGCTTCCTCTGTACTATCATTCGTTGTAGTGGCGATTTGATTCTTCGCCGGTGCGCACTCGCATATCTTCATGAGAGCGTCGGTGAGAAACATCCGACCACGCACATATACGCATGCGTGGACACAAGCGAAGCCCACGAAGTAGCACGTCGCGGCGTCCAATGCGCATCCAATATCGTCGTTAGAGTTTGCTTTTAGTATCCCGGCGCTGGTATTCAAACAATAGTCGTAGAGAGCAATGTGGTGGGCAGGTATCTGGCGTTGCACTGCGCCTAGTCCTTGGGGCTCGCCTCGCGGAAGAGTGGAAAGGAGAGCAGCTACCATAGAGCACAATAGGGCCCGGAACGATGCATCTTTGCGGTCCAAGCGATATTTCCATGCTGCTCGGAAGGTTTGCTCTTGCGGAAACATGCACAAAGGATAGATTAGTCGAAAGAAATCGTCGAGGAGTGGCTCGATTTCGTTCTGGAACTCCAATTCTTGGCCAGTGTAAGCAGCATCGCGAAGCAAGCTGTGAGACTGGAGTTTTTCGGCCGTGCTTAATGTCTTGTGCGACTCTTGAGTCCCATAACCCTGGAGTTGGGAGTGATCTGGTTCCGTAGCCATGTATGGCTTTCGTCTTCGTCTACGCCGTTGGGGCGGCCGGGACGTGTCGACACATGGGGTGTTCATAACTTGGCACTCACTGCACGTCCTATCTTGTGGATAGCACTGTATCACGTTAGTAGCTGCAATACCTTCGGCTGCTGGACCTACTGACCTTGACTTTACGCAGCCTACAGAGATCGCACGCGATCTTCGACCTTGTCCTCCGTACAGCCCCTGTAGTGAGCGAGAGTAGTGATTCTGAGCGCGCGGACTCATCGCCACTGAGATGATTTCCGCGGTCTGGGTAGTTCCCGAATGGCATGGCTGTCGAATTTGGATGTAGTAATGTAACGTGGAAGTTGAAGCCGTCGAGCCCACCGCCAGATAAGCGTCCTTCGAGCATACAACATGCTAAGCTAGATTGTGCGAATGAATTGCCTTTACAGAATTTAAAAGAAGGCTAAGCACAGTAGCAGCACTAGTCGCGATCGTTGCGAGAAGCATCTCAGTTGCGTAATAGTACTTCTATCGATTCGAAGCAGGGCTCATATTGGCACAATGTAAATAGACGTTTCCTTTTCAACGCACTGATCTCGGCTGGCCGCAAGCAGGGGACGAAATCTGGAGCTCCGTGGCCTACGAAGAAAGAACCCGGATGAATCAAAGATCTAGCGGAATGTCCAACAAGCACCATAGCCTCGAGGAGGCGATTCCGTGGCCTGATCTCTGAGTCGAGCGATGCAGCGACACGGGAGCAGGCTCGCCGCAGCAATCCTTCAGCAACATTTCGGCAGAATGACCAACACAAGAGCTAAAGATACAGACCACGGATGCTGGACTAGGCGAAGAAGCGAGTCCTAGAGGGTTTCTGCTACAACCCTTTCTCGTTTACCCCAAATCGTCGACTTAGGGCTCGATTAAACTCTGCATGGCACTTGCTAAATCGTGCTTCCGGTTGTACAGGGATCATAGAGGGGGGGATGCCGTTTTTGGTAGACGAGGCTGGTAGCGGCTGGCTGGTTTGGGCAATGTTCCTACATACCACGCCCAAAAGGTTGTGCAAATCCCTGCTCAATCATCTCTCTATACATAACTACATCCGGGGTATACTGCTAGCTTCGAAGTTACGCTCGCAGGCTATCCATGTCCATCCAGAGGTCTCTGCATTGACCAGACCTGGAACAAGATCGGAAGTGCCGGGTAAAAGACAGATCCGCCTTGTGTCCGCGCATATGTAAGACTTGAAATTAAACCTTTCGTCACGAAAAGCTTGCTCTGGACATCCGGGAGAGTGGTCCTTCTCGAGCTCTATTAGGCATTCCGCGAAAGTTGACTTGTCCTCCAGCTCGTTATGTAAAGCTAGCTCTGCGCAGCCTTTGAGCCGACTCGTAGGAGATCCGCTTGAGTGTTGCGAACGGGATTAGCGAAAGCGCAGACCTCGTGCAAACGACTGTCGAATTTTGCTCACATGCAGGATATGCGGTCTCGACAACAATTAAGCGACAACTCGGCTCGAGAGCAGCATCGCGAAATAAACACTCTGTCTGGATCCGATCTCATACGCACCGCGGTATTTTCCCAGCAGCGCAACGACCATATAAGTGTACGGACCGCAGAGCTGAAGCAGCGCCGATCTCGATAGAAGTGGATTGACAAGTTAGAGCACAAAATGCGCAAACAGTATCGTCGTTGGAGATCAGAGCATTCCAGTCTTGTAGATAGGAAAATGTTAGTATTTCGAGATGCTGCGCTCATGTACAGGTTCAGCGGCCTCGAGAACGTGCTCCAATGGATTAGCTCGCCCGATGCATGACTCGCGGTGTGATGACATAGTCGCAGCTATACCCGATCTGATCGGGGCTCACCGGCCATTGCGGTGTAGGCAATCGTCCAGGCTTTGACGATATGTCTTGGCAGCAGCCGTGCTGACATGCTCACCCCTGAAATGCTCACCCCTGAAAGTGCAAAGTACCGTGGGCGAGTCCTACTGAGATAAAGTTCAGCCGACCAGCCTTGCTTAGCGCCACATCGCTGCGCACTTTGAGTGCGATGGAGATGATGGCCATTACCCTGGACTGCAAAACGGAAAATGCTCGTGTCAGGTCAAGCAGCGAAGAATAGACTTCTGCGCTGCAGCTACGGCGAACAGGAGAGCCAGAGATAATGAAAGTGAACGGGATGGGATTGCACGGCAATATTCTCGCCAATGCTACATTTGCAACACTATCGCACATAATCTGATCGAGGAATACCATCGAAGGATGTGTGTGCTCAAGTCTACATCCCGCCACATAGGGATTCCGTCAGGCGGGGACTGGGGCTACAGGATCCCTAGAGTATGCTGTACACCTTATAAGACTAGGAAACGCTGCTAATTTCGTGGTCTAATAGTAAGTAATAATCCAGAACGAGCCAGATGTCCGGTTTTGCCACGGAAGTCAAATAATTACCAATGCTTCAGAATTAACCACGTGTCCTTAGATGTCAACGCAATGGGTCGCGCCTGCTAACGATCTGACGAACTTTGATTTCAATTGAAGTGTTCATTCACGTTTCTTGCACCGATACAATCCCCTTTCAGGCGTATGTGAAATAGTCCATCTAGTGTACGAAGGGAAAACCGTGGCCTGCGACCGGGTGAAAAAGTCTCTTATCTGTATTGTTCGTCTCCCATAGCAGCGAACCACTCGAATCGTAAGCTCTTTCTCCTGCAGCCTGGGCAGCATCAGCCAGCGACGCCGCGCCCCTTGCGCCTCCCTGGCCTGCCTCTACGCTCGTAAGCTTCGTGCCATTTATAGTATAAGCACGATCCGAGTCTATTCAGCCATGCTGCTCGTCCATCCCGGCGGACTCAGCGTCCTTATAAATTAAAACAAACATCTGCGTTGTGCTGTTCTCTATTGGGAAGTCTATGCGGTGTGGAAGAGCTCGATCCAGACGGCAATATTTGGGATGACGCCGATATAATGACGCGATACTCGTCTCAAATTGAGGAGCCGAGGCGCAGACGTGCCGTGGATTCTGCCGCCTGCCAGTCACTGCCTTGTTGGAAATATGAGAGGATCTTCATTGCGCGCTCCAGCTTAATCTGCCCGTCCACCAGATTATACTAGTTGCTAGCGCTTCGTAATGCCCGCTTTAACGTCGTCATCGCACGCCAATGCCCCTTCGTTACGGCGATTACACATCGGACGCTCACCTGAGCACTAGAATGGTGTGGCCGTATTACTCAACCGACAATTCTCACTAGGGATAATGAGTTTGCGAACCTTGACTTTTGTACGTCTGCAAATGATACAGGCATTAGTGACTTGAGCTCAGCATTTGCGTGGTCCAGCCTTTATGCTTAATTTCATGTTGCGGCTATTGATAGCTTATGTTCGCGGACCGAATATCGGCCTCAAGAGTTGAATGACCCCTTCCCTGTTCACGAGTGACATGGCCTACGGAGTCGCTGCGGTTCCTCGACGTCTGCCATACTCTGCGACTGCCCTTGCCGCAGCTCTTCAATCTCCGCGCTCCGCTGTTCCACGATCTGGGACAGCGCTCGAGCTTCTACGGCGCCTCTTCGCAATCCTTCCAGAGGCGGGAGCTTACGGAGCTTGACCTCCGTCCTGGGCCTGCCCTTGGAGTCGTTGGAGCTTATGGAGGTGCGCTTGATCCTGAGCAGCTATCCGATTGTTCTGCTCCTTTGCCCATTTACTCTGTCCGGTCCGTAGACCAACACCCTATCTCAGAGTTCTCAGTCGCACAATGCACAGTTGTGCCGTCCGTTTATTTGCTCTGGCTTGGAACTTTCTGACGCGTTATGCTTCGGAAGTATAACACTGACGATCTTGTTGATACGGTGGTACCGAACGGGGTGGAAGCCGAATCTCGTAGTAGGTCTTTCCTGCCTTGCTGTTCCCAGCACATGAAGTTCGACAAGGGGTGCCATTCAGGATTAACTAGCCCAAACTCTACCTCTGCATGAATTATTTGCGTTCAATGCAAGACCTGCACTGGTGACTAGAGACCATGCATTATGCTTTCGACACCATGCTCCAGGATCTTGCTGATTATGAGCACGGCTATTACGGATTAGAGGGGACGACATAAACAACAATAGTACTAAAGAGAGTGGATGGATAATAATGATAATAATAGATAGATAGATAATTCTTATACGCCGGTCTACCTCTTAACTACTAGAGTAAGCAGCACGCTCTATAGATTTCGACCGAGGGAAAAGCCTTCGAAAAACCCTCGCCTTCCCTTTACTTTGCAGCCTGCGTAGCCGCTTCCTTTGCCTCTGTTTTTCCTTCGGACAATACTAGGTGTCTAGCGAGTCCTCCTCTCACCAGGTCCTATCTCTCCCTTCTTCTCTCCTCCTTTCCTCCTAGTCCTCTTTCCCTACCAGCGAGAACTGTTCTAGGACCCCTTCCTGGATAAGCCACTTAGCTGTTGCATGCAGTCCCCTCTTTGTGTTTGCCAGATCCTTCCAGTTTGTAGATCCCCCTGCTTGGAACAGGAGGTGTCTCCTCTCAGCCCATCTTGGGCAGAACATGCATACATGCTTTGGTGTTTCATGTCCCTGCCCGCAGTCACAGTCTGGTGTGTAACCTGGGACTCTCCTCTTCGCGAGGTATTGCCTCATCCCAATGTGCCCTGTTCTGAGGAGTGTGACCATTGTGCTCTCTGGTCTGGTGAGCCCTTTATGCAGAGCTAGTCCTACAGTGGAGGAGGTGGTGGTTGTCCATGCAGGTGGCTGTTCTCCTCCTGCTCTGGTTCTCCTCCCTTCCTTTTCTCTCTCCCACTTCCTGTTCCACTGGTGTTTTGCCCACCATGCCTTGTGACCCAGGTGTGTCTGCATTGTGGTCTCTTGGCCCTGTACTAGTTGGAGGATTTCCTCCTGTCTGGTTTGGGTTGGTGCAGCAGGGTGCCTTGTTCTCCTCCCTGCTTGTGCCTGTCTTCTGATCTCCCTGCACCTGTTTTTGATGTATTGGTATGCAGGCTGGTTGTCCTGTTTCTTGGCTGCCTGTCTGGCCAGGTCCTGGGTGTACAGGTGAAGGGGAGCAATGTTTGCTTCCTTTTCCAGGACTGCTGTTGCAACTGACCTGTATGCTCCTGTGATGTTCTTCATTGCCTCTCTCTGGATCTTCTCAATGGGTTTGGTGAGGTTTCTGCAGTAGCCTTGTGTGCCTTCTGGGTTGGACCAGACTTGGCAGCCAAATGTAATGGCTGGTCTGACAACTGCTGTGTACAGGTGCCTTGCTCTCTGGAAGGATGCTCCCCATGTGGATTTGCACATTCTCTGGAGTGATTGCATCTGGTTGGCCCCCTTCTCTGCTGCTTTCTTGATGTGTGGGCCCCACTTGAGTTTGGTGTCTACCCATACCCCAAGGAGCCTGAGTGAGGGCAGTGGTTCCCCATCAAATCCTTGGATCTGGACTGTGGCCTTGAGGTTGTGCTTCCTGCTCCTGGTGAAGTGGATGAGTTGGTATTTCTGTGGTGCAAATTCTGCACCATGTTTTTTTGCCCATTGCTCACACTTTTGGTGGGCTTTCTCCAGTTGCCTGCAGTTCTCCTCTGTTGATATGCTGTATGTCAGGATGTTGGAGTCATCCACAAAACCCATTGCTGAGGTGTTCCCTTCGTGTAGTGTTGGGAGCAGGGTTGATGCAAAGAAGAGGAAGAGAATTGGGGACAGGGTGGAGCCTTGGGGAATCCCTGTGTTCTGAGGCCTTGGTTGGTCCATAAACTCTCCCAACCTGAGGCAGGTGGTCCTGTCTTGAAGGAAGGATTGGACAAAGCTAACTATGTGGTCTGGGAAACCCTTCATTCTGATGTTGTGGAGCAGCCTCTGGTGGGAGACTTTGTCAAATGCACCAGAAATGTCTAGGCAGAGCATTGATGCAACCGCTCCTGGCTTGGCTTTCCAGATAGTCCTAACTTGTTCTGTGATGAGGTCCAGTGCTGAGGTTGTAGACCGGCCTGGCCTTGCACCCATCTGTTCTTCTGGGAGGAGCTTTCTTTCTTCAGTTTCCTTGGATATCCTCCTTGCAACTACCGCCTCCAGGACCTTTGCTATTGTGTTGAGTAGGGCAATTGGTCTGTATGCTCCTGGCTTCGTGTAGTCTGGCTTCTGTGGCTTCCTGAGCACCACTGTAGTGGAGTGCTTGAATGGCTTAGGGTGGTATGCTATCCTCAGGCATGCAGTGAAGAGCTTGGCCAGAATTGGGGCAAGTTGGTCTCTGCATTCCTTGAGCAGTAGGTTTGGTATCTGGTCAGGCCCTGGGGCTTTGTTGCTAGGCAGTTTCTTGAGGATCCCTTTCACCTCCTCTGAGTTTACCTCAGTTTCCATCTGGAACTGGGGCGGCAGCTGGGTGTGTTGGATGTCACTCAGGTCTGCATCTCTTGGGTTTGGGAAGAAGTGTTTAGCCAGGATTGCTGCTTTCCCCTCGTTGGTGTCTCCATTGTGCTCTGGGTCAGCAAGGTCTGGGAAATGTGGCAACTGGTGCCCTTGATTTGGCCCCTCCCTCGCCCATTTGGCCATCTTCCAGATCTTCTTAGGGTCCTCTGTTACTTCTCTTATAAGCCTTCTCCAGGCCAGGTTCTGTTCCCTCCTCACAACCTTGCTTCTTGTATGGGAGGCCTTAAGGTATTGTTCATGGCTCCATTCTGTCCTGCTTTCCCTCCATTCTCTTCTCATTCTCCTTGCCAGCTTTGTGGCATCTCTGCACTCCTGTGTCCAGGCCATCTGGGCATAGCTTGATGGTCTGGCTGTTGGGACTGTCTCTTCTACTACCCTCTGGATAGAGGATTGTATTCCCTTGGCTAAGGTGTCCAGGTGTTCCCTTGTGTTGACTGGGAATTGATTGAGTTGGTTGGTTTCCTGGGAAATGAGATTCTGGATCTGGGTCCAGTTAGCAGCTTTCCATTGTTTCCTTTGTCCCTGCTTTGGTAGCCCATAGAGATTGATACAGAGGGTTGTCCTTATAGGGATGTGGTCAGAGCTGTGTGTTTCCTCTGGGAGGGCTTTGCATTCCTGGATTAGGTTCTGGAGGGAGAGGCTAACAAAGACCAGGTCTAGTGTTTGGCAGCTGGCCATATGTCTTTCCCATGTGATTGTTCCTGGTTCAAGGGCCAGCTGTAGATGGGCCTCTGCAACCGTTTCAATAAGTTTGTCTGCCATAGTATGCTGGGTCTGGGTTGTGTTTCCCCCCCATCTTGGGTGGTGGAGGTTGAAGTCTCCTAGGACAATGTGGTTTGCAGATATGTCTTCTTGGGGTTGCGTAAGTGCCTCTTGGAGTGCAGGTAAAGTCCCATCTTGCCTGTGGCTTGTTGGTCCTGATGGATTGTAGCAGTTGTGGATAGAGATGGGTCCTGTAGGTGTCTGGAGTTGGATGGTAACCAGGTCTCCTGTATTATGGAATAGTGGCTTCCAGTTAGAAGTTCCGATCTTGTCCGACACCAGCATTGCAACCCTTGGGTTTTGCTGGGGTGGGAGGACTGTGTGGTATCCCTTCTTGGCCTTAGTCTTGCCATTTGTTATGTTGAGCCATGGCTCTTGTAGTGCAATAACTGTAGCTTCTCTTGCTGCTTGGCTGTCTAGCAGTAGGGTTTGGGTGGTGCTTGACCTGTTGACATTGTGTTGGTAGATTGTCATAGTTTGGTTACTCATGGGATACTTGGGAGAGGAGCTCAATTGGGTCGATGTCCATGTCTTCCTGGGGGGTGCTTGTTTCCCCTTGGGTGTCCTCTTTCTCCTGTGTAGGAGGGAAGTGGAGCTTGCTTGCTTGCCTCCTGCCTGCCATTGCTGTTGCTGTGGTGCCTAGGGGCCTGCCTTTGTACCTAACATCCCTCTGTGGAGGCTCAGCTGGTGGGGCTTTCCTCTTGAGGGCTGTGGGTTCTGTAGCATTGCCTCCTTGTGTTGGGCCTGAGGCTGCCTCCCATTGCTTTTTGAACCACTCTGAGAATGCTCTTGCTTTGGTCTTTGCAGCAGCTTTGTAGCTGCATTGGAGGGAGTATGCCTTGTGGTCTCCCCTGCAGTTGCAACATTTGACTTTCTTCTCCTTGCAGCTGTCTGTCCTGTGCTTCCCTGCACATTTTCCACATATATCTTCTGTAGCCCTACAGTGGGTGGTAATGTGCCCAAAACTGTTGCACTTGAGGCATTGTACTATCCTCTGCTGTGGGTGGTATGGTTCTACTACACACCACATTGATCCAATAGTTATGCCCCTCTTGCACATCTCTCTTGCAGTCTGCTTGTCCTGCACTGCCATCACGACTGATGAGAAGTTGGTCTCTTCCCTTGCCCTCTGGTTCTTGAGCCAGAAGGCTTTCTTGATCTTGAGCCCATCTGGGAACCAGGTCAGATTGTCCTGGTCCAGTTGTACCCAGCTGTTCGCATCCTCAGGCTTCCAGGAAGTCCTGATGCTGTGTACAATTACCTGTGTGACAGGTGATTCTACCTGGGCTCCTGGGTATGCAGCCCTAAGCCATGATTGGTCCTTTTCCAACCGGCTTTTCTCTCCTTCTCTGTGGAGGATAACTTTAAGGTCTCCACTTGGGAGTTTTTGCACAGCCTTAAATTGCTGGACTCCAAGTTTCCTTCTGAGCTCGTCATGGCTCATCTTCCTTGCTGCTTCTCTTTCTTCCTGGTTTCCCATCTTCACTGAGATGGTCATGGATGCCTGAGGCTGAGGCCTTGGCATTGTGTGTCCAATTTGGGCTGTCTGGGCCCATGTTTTGGGGGTAGTAGCAGTGGGTGTTGGGCGGCTCTGGAGGGTTTCCTGGATCGCTTGAAGAGTCTGGGACTCTTCCTGGCGGAGGGCGTGGTGGAGGAGGGCCTGTTGGGCCTGTTGGAGGAGGAGGAGAGTTGGGGAGGGAGAAAGGGTCGACTGGGTGTCGAGGTGGCTCTGGATCTGTTCAGTAAGTGTTTTCAGGTTCTTTCTGATTATGGTCTGTGTCTGTGTAGCGTTAGTGGTTTGTCTCTGGCCTGGTGGGCCAGAGATAGGTGGTTGCTGGCGGGTTTGGGCCGCCTGGGAGTTGGAGACGCAACCTCCTCCTCCCGGGCTCCCTCCTCCGCTCGCGGCGTCGCGGTATCGGTCGGGGGGTGTTGTCGCGTGTTGGGAGGCCTCGAGGCCTCCCGCCGTCGTCGTCGTCGCCTGCTGGGGCGCGGTCATGGTTCTTTTAATGATAATAATAGTAATGATGATTATTACGCTCGGCGCTAGAGCCGAAAGGGCTCTCTGCTATATTACAAAATCACGGTGCTCACAATGGAATTATAAACTCCAAATAGTCCATCTATTCCATCCTAGATCAATCTGTTCCTCCTATATAGCAGTCTTGTTTAGTGGATTCTCGTGGGTAGTTAGCAGGCTGCAAGATCCCTTAAAGTCGTTCCTCCAAGTATTTACCGTCCTATCTTTAGCGAGTGAAGCTTGTCTTGCTGTTAGTACGAAGGTTCGTGGGGGGTTTTCGGTGCGGGCTAGTGTTAGTATATAGGCTTCATGGCCTCGGTGTCGTTTGATCCGGTGTCGCTTGGCTCGATGTCGCTTGGCTCGATAGGTCTTAGTACGGAAGACTTTCAAGACGGCCTGTAGCTATCGCGAAACAAATGGTCCATTGACGGCATCGATATTAGGTGTCCAATTGTCGTTGTCTGGTGTTGTTTTCCCTCCTAGAAAGAAGTAGAGGTTTCCTCTTATAGTCTCTGTATGTCTGTATGCTGTAGCGTTTGGAGACGGGGTGCATCCCACAAGCGGCACCGAAACAGGAAGTGATCTACGGTTTCTTCCCCTCGGCTGCGCGCACATTGGTGTAACTCTGCGGCTCCAATCCGGTGCAAGTAGCTATCGAGTCGTGACATTCCTATACGGAGTTGCACGAGCACGCTCGCCTGTTTCTTGTTCAATCCATCATATAACCTCCGTGTGTGGGGACCTGGTATCGCCGCATCGATCCGCCGTGTATGCTTTCCTACAGAGTGGATAGATAGATGAATGGATGGATGGAGTCCATTCTGCCCGGCGCTAAGCACCTAAAGGGCTCACTACGGATATTACGTAATCCCTATGCTTCCCGAAAACTTGCTGAAATCCAGATAGCCCATTTAGTCTGGAGGAACATCTGCATATACACCGATGGCAGCAGCATTGAAGGTAACGTAGGGGCAGCAGCCGTCTGCCTGTCAGCGGATCGAACAGAAAGTGCATATATGGGCACGGATACAGTTTCGATCGTATACGCTGCAGAGCTACAAGGTATCAACCTTGCTTTAAAGATCGCCCAAGAGATCGACCTTGAAACCAGCAACCCACGACATGTTGCCATATGGACGGACAGCCAAGCAGCAATTCGATCGCTAATCCGCGCCGAAGGACGGTCCGGAGCATATATACTCAGCCAGATTGGCCACCGAATGGACACGATTCACCTTGAAGGCCACTCGGTAACAGTCCGCTGTATACCGTCACATGAAGGCATCGAGGGAAATGAAGCTGCCGATGTCGCTGCTAAGGAAGCCTCAGGCTGGAGAGAGGTGCGACAAGACGGTACAGAGAACGTCAGAGCGGAACAGCCAGAAGAACTATACGTCGTCCAGGCCGCACTAAAGACGGTGTGTAGACGGGAGATCGACCGGAAGTGGCAGACCTTGTGGCACGGTGGCAAGAAAGGAAGGTCCAAGTACAGATATACACCAGCTCCGAGCAAGAAGGTCCTCCAACTCCATGAGGGACTGACCAAGCAGCAAAGCGCGCTGCTCGTCCAGCTCCGCACCGGAAAGATCGGCCTAAGGAATTTTCTCTTCACCCGCAAGGTACCCGGTATCCAAAATCCTTTGTGCTACTACCGGAAAGGACGACACACCGTCCGACACGTGCTCCTGACGTGTCGGAGGCTGCGAGATCTGCGCAAGGAGTACCACGGCCGATTCCCTAAACGCATTAACCTCCGGACCATCCTGAATAAGCACGAGCTAGCCACAAGCGCCATCCAATTCATCGAACAGGCGCAAATCCTGGGGCAGAATAGGATCGGGGAGGAGTAGACGAGGTCGAACGCCGGGGGGAGACAGTAAATACGCGGTCGGCGAAGGATGAGGCACAGCCTCGAGGAGCCTCAAACAACGAGGTCAGTAGAGAGACAACCACCGCCTGTTTGTGCCTGCTAGCTTCGGAAGGCGGTGGTTGATGAGCAGAGCGAGGGTGAAGGGGCCGGCTGGTCTATTGTTACGTTTGTAGTGATAGTGGGCGAAGTGGGGCCGTCCCGATCCGATCGGGAAGGTGTCGGCGGGCAGCCAAGCCCTTGCTCCCGGGCATAGCCGCGTCTTGCGCAGCTGCAACTGTGTAGGACAAAACCAACCAACCAACCTCTCGCTTTCTTTGGCGACAGATGGCGAAATCAAGCGCGGACAGAGGATGGCGGAACCTCCGGGAGACGAAGAGTATATCACCGTGCGCCCGAAACGTGTAGCATCGCGGGGCACCATCAACTACCGGAGCCTGCATCGAGGCACACACACCCTGAATGCGACAAAGTCTAGGGCAGCGGGAGAAAAAAGGGTGGATATAGCAGAAGAGCCGAGGGAGAGTATACAACAAATAACGGCTGCGACTGGTGACAACACACCACAAAGGCAACTGCTAGCCCAGATGAACCAAGCAGAAGAACAAGTCAAACAGGCAGAAAGGCGAGCGGAACATGCAGAAGAGAAACTGAAACAATTGGAGGAGATAGTCGCGAAGGTACCAACAATCGAACAAATTACAACCATGATACAAGAACAAGTAGCAGTAAGCATTCAGCAGCAAGTAGCCACGAGCATCTAGGAACAACCAGCTAACGTAGACGTGCCTACTAATGGAAGTCGCTCATACGCCGAGGTAGCACATACGCCCCCAGACAGTCAACCAAGCAACATCCACAGCCTCACTAGGAGCACAATCCCATCAGCTCTCACAAACTCCCTCTATTGCACGATAGACATCTCGAGAGCCGATGAGGCCGAGAAAGCGAAGACCCACCCCGGCGTAGTCCGGGAGTGTGTGGAGAGAGAGATGCGAGGAGTCGAAGGACAAGAACGGTGGCGCTGTGTGGCAGTCACCAAGAACCTACGCAACGCCGACCGGATCCGCGTGGCGTGCAGGAACGAGGGCGAGTTGGCACGGGTTAAAGAGGCGATGGTGAAGACCGCGGCCGCGACACCAGGAAGCCGCGTGCTCCGGGACCAGCTCTACCCGATCAAGGTCGACAACGCTAACCGCACGGCCGTGATCACCGAGACAGGGGACCTCCGACTGGGAGTGATTGAGATGCTGGAAAAAGAGAACGATACCAAAATCGCCAAGATTGTATAGATCAGCCGAAAAGACAGTATGAAGGTGTAGGGGTCGATGATGGTCTACCTGACGAAAGGCAACGACGCGGCACGCCTGTTACAAGACTAGTACTTCCACGTGGCAGGAGAGTCGGCGTACACCCGGGTTTGTGAACCGCGCCGGCGAACAATGCAGTGCTACAGGTGCCAGGAGATGGGCCACATCGCACACACGTGCAGCAAACCACAGAGGTGTGCTAAGTGCGCGCAGGAAGGCCACCGCCACACCGAGTGCAATACCGAGGGTTTGATTCCAAAATGCATCCCATGTGGTGGACCCCACGAATCGTATAGCAAGAACTGTCGAATACTGTATCCTCCCCCGTCGCTAATGCCTAGCGTCTTGAAGGGTCTCAAGACCGCAAGCACGAATCCACGGCAGCGGCGGCGGACCTGCTCGCTAGAGACACCCCCTCAGGGCGGGGCACTTATGCTGGGTTCAAAGCAACGCATGTAACGTCGAACTGGCCACGGTGCCCATCTCTTTGACATTCTTACCCCGACAGAGCGAAAGAGATGTGAACGGGAGATGTTCTGTAGCGTGGACGACGCGATGCAGGTTGTGAGGCGCAGGAAGCAAGCTGGGTGAACTTAGCGTCATTTCTCACCGCCAGTAACAATCTGCTAAGTTCAAATTAGGTCTCACGGCCCACAAGGTGCGGCGGAAGTGAGTGACGGATCTCGCGGCCCCGTACAACCCGGGAGCTCTCCACTGAAAAGGCAAGATGACGCATTGGCCGACTCGCCTGATGGACTTGGGGATGAGGCAAGTGACCTCGGACACAGTCTGGAACATCGTCACAGCGCTTCCGGAAAACACGCGGAAGTCAATAGCAGTGATGACGAGATAAGACCGTGGAAACCGCGAAGGCATCGCCGATCGATTGGCAGCCATCCTTCAAGGATTCCAGACACCGGTAGTCCTAGAGGGCAGAGCCGATTGAGCGGCGCTTCGAATGGTACCTCGCACCCACAAAGAGTATTCAATCCCACGAACCTCCTGGACGCACTCCGGCCAGGACCGCCAGCCGATGTAGAGTGGTGGGCGTGCCCGCCGGTTTCCCCAGACAACGCGGAACCACCAACTATGCCCGTCATGAATGGGAGCCTCGGTCTCGGTAGCTCGTGCGACGACCACCTGCGGGTGGGCCGTTCAAGGCCCGCCCGCAACGATATCGCCAAGGACGATTGCGTGAGCATGAAATGTTTCATTTGTCCTTGCGTGCGTTGCTAACGAGATGGTCTTCATGCGAAGAGAGTCAACATCATTACTCTAAACGCAAACCTCGGCATAACCACAATCGCTCGAAAGCCTTGCCACACGCGGTCCATTCCGCTATTGTTGCCCACCCACACCACTCTGCAAACCCCAACTCTCGGATGCCGCGTAGAGGTGGTAAAAAGCAAACTCGCCAACGCGCAGGCCTAGGTGCTGCTTTCGGCGTCCAATACCAAGTCCACTTGAGTCCGCCCTACAGTCTCAAGGATGAGCCCACATGGGTCATCGAGGAAATCATCAACAGCGGACGCAAGCACGGCAAAACTTTCTACAAAGTGAAATGGAAGCCGACGCGGGAGCCTGCGGAAAGTTTGCAAGGGACCGCGGATGAAGCTATTGCTGAATTTCACTTGATGAATGCTGGTTGAGACCGCCACATCGTCCGCAATAAGCCTCGGTGCCCTGTCTACAAAATGTGTCTGTACCCGATCCGCGAGTTGCAAGGCCTTACACGTGCTAGTGAATCATTAGAAGCTCTGCATATGCACGGCGCGAGAGACGAAGAAGCTGATCGGGGTTTCCATGTATGAGATTCAACTAATCGATGACAATCGGACCGGTTGACGGGCTCACTTCCTCATACCCCGGACTGCAAGCATGTCCGGTATGATTATGTTGCCAATTATGATGCTACAGGCGGATCCTTTTGAAGGCGCTACAAGAAGTATGATCTCGTACAACGATGCCTATCCATTGTTGTGGGACACATGGGATGTCCGTCGTACCCACGTCCCCGCAAATGGTGGAGACGGTTTGAAGCCGTGGCTGGTCGCAATTTGTGCCCCAGTCCAACAACCCTTACTTGGCAGAGTGTATCGCTATATCCCCCATTTCGGGTTGAACTGGTATATGCATTCATTTACTCCCTGGACATGATAGCCCCGAGGTGCCTTGACGTGATCCACCTTCAACAAGTGCCAGAATTGCAGCCGTCGCCACGTACAGATGGATTCCGTTGACCGCCTGCTTCCGCGGCGGTGGGCCGACCCGAGGCTGAACTTCCTGCAGATTTTCATGCGTGGTCTCCTGTTACGGACTCACTATTCTCCTTCCAGCAATGACACAAGTTTAATCCCGTCCTTGTCAACATTCTCGTCATATGCTGGTCAGTGCTGTGGTTGACCGGAAGATCGACGTCCTACCGCTAGCGACCGAGGACGCACAGCCAATGTCTGTCTCCCGAGTAGCATCCCAATCGCTGGTATACACGAGTCACTGTGCCAATCTGTTGTTTACGTTGCTCATGCCCGTGCTTCTCAAGTGCGCCTATGCGGATGCAAGAAGTAACACTCTCGAAAGGGGCCGGTTGCCGCTATCGCCTTCCAATCACCATACTCGCGCTGTCCAGCATCCTCGATGAAACAGCTAAGGATATTCCACTTACGCGTTCGACGATGCTGCCTGCACATCGTGCGGCGATCCGAAGCATTTTTCTCGGAGCAGCCCGCATGGCACACGAACACGGATATCGTAGCAATTCCATAGGTAAAGAACGAGCTGTGCACGACTCCGGTTTATCATGAAAATATCCATTCCGAGCGTCTCTCCGTCCCACGTGTTTTAGAAAACGTGCATGGCGAAGGCGAGGATGGGTGAAGGCCGACATCTCACGGAACTTCGTCACACCACACTCGAGCAGACACGAGTTCGAGTCCGGAGAAGCCAGTCTCTCCCATCGGCAACACGAAATCATGAACGTATTGCTCCTGCTTTCCCGATGGCACGACTGTCAGGAAACGATGTCTGGCACTTTGCTCTATCGTGCGATGCGAACATCATTACAATTCTGTTCCACTTGTTCAACGATCCACACACGCGAGCCACTCGCTGGGATCGCACTCCGAATGAAACAGCAGGCTAGAGGGGCCGTGGTCTGCATTCAGCCGTCGCCAGGACTCGGCAGAGTTCTACGACTGCTCCAGCCCGCACTGGTGCCGAGATACATTTGTACTATCACAAACGTCGGATCTCACAGACTGTGCATGGCTGAGTCTAGCCTCGATGGTTCGAAGCGTGTTATAATTGACATCAATTTCGCTCTTCAGCTGTGCCAAGATCTGGCAATGATTCTCCACTTGTTTGAGCATTTTCTCCATCGTATCGTCTCTCCTGCGTGAACATTTGTTAGTAAAAAGCGGGCATCGATATTCGGAGATGAACGTACGGTTGTGGTGGAACCTCTCGGTACATGCAATCTGTCTGTTGTTCGATGCACGACTGACACAGATTGCCGCCTGTGTGCAAACGTGAGAAAGATCACTATAGACGTCAGATATGGACTGCGAAATTTGCTTATTACCGGACTTTTGCCTGCGTTTCCGACACTCTTCGCACGCCTGGCTCATTAGCAAGCGAGGAAACGCTCTACAATAATATGCAGTACCTACGACCCGAGGTTCTTTTTCGTACGCCCCAAGGATCTGTCGTTACAGGATTCCAATCTCCGTGAGCTCGCATGCCTCTTCTCACCAGCTGACATGCCGAGCAGCTGGAGTGTGGGCGTCGTGCTGCTCTGTTCTCCATATTCTTGGCTAATGTACATCATATTTGACGCATTAGGTACCTCTTTGCCGAGGTGAAATAGAAGCCAGACTGCCGCACCATTCCACGGTTCCCATTGCCAGGCACTCCGGTCTTTGCCACCTCGGAGTCCATATGTGATGCAGTTTTGAACTCTGACTGCCGGCGAGAACTCAGGATGGCCAATGGCAGGGCAACGACTGAAAGTCAAGGGAGAGTTTGAACGTTAGAAGCATAACACGCCGCTGAAGTGGGCTGCACACATTCCCCTGGAGACCGACCAACTTCTTAGATGTCAACATGCGGTACGTCCTCTCGGAAGATGCAACGTTCACCTGCACGATGAGAAGTCCAGTCCGCAGCCTCGAGCCATCTCCGGCTTCCTGCGTTATGCACACCGCCAGAACGCGTGCGAGCATCTTCGTCTCTTCGCTGCTGGAAGCTCCGATCCGACTGGACACCGCGAACATCGAGCTGCATATACTCTTAACGCCGCGTTTAAGAGAGCTGATTTTAAGCGCCGATCGTGCAAAGCCGTGGAATATGGAGCCATTAGTAGTTCGCAGGTTGCGGTCTTCCATAGCCGCATCGTCGGAGTCGCGTGCATAGTTTAGCTGAACTTATGCTTTGCAGAAATGCATTGCGAAAGATCAGTCGGCGGAACCGAATACTTAGCAAAAAGAAACCGCTGGTCGAATTCACCGCGAAAAGGGCTGGCGACACTTCATATACTGACGTTTCCCAGATTGCAACAAGATTTGCGCGCGGTGGCAATGGACCGAAGCCCGTCACCAACAACGTCCAAAGATCGCCGCAGTCAAAGGCAAATGAGACATACTCTCCACTCAGTAGTGACTAGTATGGGTATGATCGAGTTTTCCACAGGCAGAATACACATCATCTGATTTCAGCGGCAGATGCAGCAAGACAAATACCTTTGGCCACGGCCGAAAGTCCTCGACCCTTATCCTTCGCACTGCGTTAACCCTCGTCTATCTAAGTGGCCACACGTGCGACATCGCAGACCGCAGACCGCAGTCCCAATGGCAAACACTTCTGGCTCCACTTCTTGCCACGAACTCTGAGAGCGGCCATGCGGTGCCGCCAATAGCAATATACCGTGGCTTTCTCCTCATGCCTTTCCGCCACATTTGCCGTCGGCTCCGCCGCGCTTCGGGACCCAGAGCAGAATTTCTCGCAGGGTGGTCAATGGACGGGTCATTTTTCGTGGCCATGCCGTCCGGACGGTGTCCGGCCGGATGGACAGCTAATGGGGTATCTGCCGGCCGGCATTATTAATGCTAGCGTCCGTCCGGACATGTAAGTGAATCACCGGTGTCCATGGCATGTGAATTGACCTTGTTGATGAGAATGTCGTTCCTAGGGGTGTTGTTAGGGTCTGGGTCAATTGATGAATAAGAGCGTGTTTGATTGGTCAGATGCCAGCCTGCAGAGACGCCGGCCCGTGCGCCGACCTCCCACGCGCGACTCCTCAGAACGCGACTGGGGACGCGTTTCCTTCACATGCCAAAGTCCCTCGATCGCCCACCTGATCATTGGCATTTACGCACACACCACGATGGCAGGCGGTACCTCCAGCATAAGCGCCACCCACAGCATCGACCTGACACAAATCCACGCCGAATCGCAGCTCGGAACCGTCCTCCGGACGCGTTATACGCGGACCGGCTTCCTCGTCGATGGAAAAGCTCTTCGCGACTTTTACCCGACACCGCCAGGCAAGGCAGAGCACAGAGCGTGGGTCTGGCAGCATGGTGAGGCTGTTACGCATCTTCAGAGCTTCACCAACTACTGGCTGTGTCGTCTGTGCTTCGACAGCAGCCATAAGGATCACAGGAAGGTGAAGGTCATTCGGACTGGTGGAGGAACGAACTCGATACGCAGACACCTAGGCAAGCATGGCTACGAGCTCGATGGCACGTACAAGCAGTGTAAGAGGCGTCCGGTAGACGACGGCAACATCGCTAGTATGATCAAGCGTCAAAGGACGACCGAGAAGACTCCTGTTGATCGTACCGAGTGGAGGTCGCTATTCCTCGAGTATGCCGTAACAGATGAGCACTCACTTCGCGCTCTAGCATCTGAACGACTGAAGCGGCTAGCTACGTATCGTCAACCTGTTCTCGAGATGCTATTCCCTACTTCTCACAACACCCCGCGAGCTTGGATCGTCGACTTGTGTAAGAAGACACTGCCTCGAGTAAAGAGCGATATGGCTACGGCGATAAGCGGCATCGCTTTGTCGTTTGACGCGTGGCTAGCAGACATCGATGGCGGCACCGACTTCTTAGGTGTTCATGCTCACTACTTCGATAAGGACTATCAGCTGAAGACAGTACTTATTGGACTCGTACCAACCTATGGCAATCACACTGGTGAAGAGCAGGCAAACATCCTTCTCAAGCTGATCAGACAGTATGATATCGCGTCCAAACTGACCTACTTTATGGCCGACAACGCGTCTAACAACGACACGACGATCGAAGCTATTAGGCGCGAAATACCAAGTCTCCGACACCCTCACAAGTGCCGCCTTCGCTGCGCTGGCCACTTCATCAACTTAGTCGTTAAGGCTATGCTCTACGGCGTCGACATCGAGTGTATTGACCAGGCTTGCAACGACATGAATAAGGAAGACGAGGAGCTCGAAGACAGCGAGATCGTATACGAGTTTCAACGCGCTCTATCTCTACGTAATGCCGTCGATCGTCAGACAGCATGGCGAAAGAAGGGCTGTGTTGGCAAGCTCCATAATATCGTGATCCATGCTCACTATAGCGAGGCACGACGACACGTCTTTCGATCAAAACAACGCGAGGCAGACACACGACTTGTCGAGCTAGTGTTGAACGGCGGGATTAAGTGGCAATCTGACCACGACATGATCGAGCGTGGCCTCGAGCTCAAAGATCCAATAGAGCTGTATTGCTTACAGTTCATTGACGACCTTCGTGAAGACATACTCACCGCGGATGACTGGGCCGAGTTGAAGGAGATATTGAAGCTTCTCAAGCCGCTGAAGATGGCGTCGCTGAAGGTCCAAGCAGATGGCCAACACTTCGGTGGATTGTGGCAGTCGTTGACAGCTTTGGAGTCACTGCTAACTACACTTGAGAAGGCGAAGTCAGACCATGAACACGCGGCCAACTCACACCTTAAGGCGATAGTCAATCTTGGTTGGAAGAAGCTCGACAAGTACTATCGACTCAGCGATCGCACGCCTGCCTACCGTGCCGCCGTGGCGTTACATCCATCGCTCAAGATGAGCTGGTTCGAGCAGCACTGGGGTGGTATGAAAGACGACAATACGCAGCGCAAGAATAAGGCGAAAGCGAAGTGCAAGCAACGGCAGTCGCAGCAGCAGAATCAAGACGATATCGAGGCGTCCACGCTATGGACAGTGAAGGCACGACACGCGATTGAAGAGCTCTATAATGAGTATAAGATGCGGTGTCCAGCACCAACAACTAGGCCGGCGACACGTGAACGCGAGGTCGACGATTACACGGCATCGTTAATGCTCACGGACACTGTGTTGCAAGACGATCTGCAGCGTTATCTTGCCGAGCCTCTGACACCTTATATGGTTGGCAACAAGCCTATTAATGTCGTCCAATGGTGGCGTGACAATCGCCAGCGATATCCATTGTTGTCCAAGCTAGCATTCGACCTACTGGCCACGCCGGCGAGCTCGAGCGCGTGTGAGCGTGAGTTTAGCTTAGCTGGCCACGTTCTCGACAATGAGAGGTGGCAGACGAAGACAGACTACGCACAATCACACCAACTACTGCGAAATTGGTTCAAGAACGACTTTGTGTTGAAGAGACACACAAAGGAGGTGGTAAGAGCGCAAGACGATCACTTTAGCGGCGACGTGGACAGTGAGATGTCAAGCTCATATGAAGGCAACAGCCAGCAGACAGACGTGCGAATAGAGGGCTAACAACACCTTCCTCTGGCTTCATTTTTCAACATCCTTCCTAATTAGGCAAGGCGAACAGCGGACAGGGCTCCGGTGGACGGCATGGCCAATGAGAGGCTCTCGTCCGGACGGACGGACACGGCCGCTGAATCGGCCGGCAGGGCCGGCAGCAGTGCTGTGGCCGGCCGACCTGTCCATTGACCACCCTGCTTTAGAGTGGAGGACGCCGCGGTGCGGAATCTGCCCAACGGACCTGGCTCCCAATGAAGGCCATGGCCCCGCGCGGGTGTATTTATGGCAGGGGAAGCACAGCTCTTGTGCTGTCCTCCCACAATCGAGCAGCGAAGACGCCTTCACACGTCCCAATCTCCATACAACATGCATT
Organism: Cercospora kikuchii; assembly: GCF_019650295.1. Classification (NCBI taxonomy): domain Eukaryota; kingdom Fungi; phylum Ascomycota; class Dothideomycetes; order Mycosphaerellales; family Mycosphaerellaceae; genus Cercospora; species Cercospora kikuchii. The sequence continues at coordinate 58,887 of NW_025408586.1, forward strand.
TGATCCCGCGATTCCTCCCTCTGTTACTCATCGCCGGCGTTGTCCGCGGGGGTAGCCTGTTTGTTCGTCGTGGGAAACACACGACTTTCCAGGCAGACCCCACCCTGGGACAGCAGCATGATCTCATCCCTCGATTGTACGAGCAGTGCCGCCTCAAAGACTTGAACGGGACGGTGGTCGAGGAGCGTAATGGTTGCGTGACGCAACTGCTGGCGCTGCTCCTGGGACAAGTGAGGGTGGCGCCAATCGGCTATGCCGTCGCTGCAGCACAATCTGGACCCCGCAACATGACGACTGCGCTATTCCTGAGCCTCGATGGGACAGTGCCAGAAGTCCATCTGCTCCCCACAGGGTACCAGTATTTTGACTTCACGGGCGACGCTGCGCTTGCGGGCGTCAGGGTGCAAGCCTTCCAGGCCGATGCTGCCGCCAATATCTACCCGGAAGACCTCGTGGAACTGAGCAACGCCATCGCAGATTTCGCAGGTGCCACCAGTGAGGATGAAGTACCGTTCTTCTCGAGCGACTCCTGGGACTTTGGGGTCTGCGGACGTGCCGGGAATGTGATGTGGTACGGACGACTGGTGTTGGAGGAAACCGAATTCAACGCCACGAAATTTGAGCCCATGACGGCCCCTCCTTGCCACGTCGGGCTGCCATTCGCGGATACCCAGACGCCAACATTGATTCAGGCGCCGGGAAGTGTGAATGTCACAGCGCCGTCTTCCTCGACGCCATTCCAGAGCCCTCCGTACCCAATGCCCCCGGGGGCAAGGGATCGCTACAACACCACGCTTTCACCGTACAATGTGCCATACAATTGTGCGCAGGGGATGCCGGAGGCCTTTGTGAATGGCCCACATGAGCAGTAGGAAGTTGCCTGATCAGCGGCTAGCGCGGGAAACAGAGGAGCCATCAACTGAAGCATGGCGGAAACAAGATGCGTGGGATATGTGGAAGTGATCGGCATGTTGGACGGCGCACTGATTTTATTGTAAATCTGCCATACACAGCCCATTTGCGATCATTGTACGGCAGCTTGAAAGATGGTCATATCGTCACGTGGATTCAACCCCGTCCCCATCGTTGCTGATCAGGCCCTTTTCGACCTATGTCGCAGCCATACATGGGATGCGTTATAGTCCATGGCTCGCTCCTCAGGTCCGCACAGATCCTACATTCAACACGTCCAATCATAGACACACGCTGCTCTAAGAGGTGGGCGAATTCTTGATTGTTAGGATCCAACTCAGAACTCCATTTGGTGAAGGGGTGCGACCAGTGTTTGCGACTTGTGTTGTCATGCAGCGGAAGTTGCCTCGCCAGCCGCGGTCGTCGCACACCATGAGGCTTGAGCTAGGACTCGTCTCCGCCCGCGTTCAGAGTCCGGTCGTCTGTAGCTGCATCAACACGACCGCTTCGCTATCGTTGGTCGGAGGCTGCAAAGAGCTGAGATAGGCCGCCTCACATGATGGCACGTCCATCGTCTCCGTATAAGAGGCTGGGTCTAGGACGCTCTGGCTCGTCTCCTACAAACCACAACCTGCGACAAGATGGCACTCGAAATCCTATGCGCCGCCGCGCAGACCTACGCGACTCCCATCACAGATGTCATGTCTGCTTGCTCCCCTACCGGTGTGATTTCCTCCATGATGCGACTGAGAGGCTTCAGCTAATGAAGAGTGCTTGTAGTTCGTATGGACCATGTGCAGATGACGACTCCCGCACCTTTCATATCTCCATGCGCCGTCACAGCTAATCAGAGTCACACCTACTGCGCCTGCGCTGGAGGTGTTTTCGTGGGACTCAACTATTTCTCCTCGGACGGAATCCTGACCTCCACGTGTGTTGGTCACTCGACCATGAGTCCATCCCCATCCGTTACAGATTCCGGCTCTCCGGAGCGCTCGTCGCATGCTGCGGTGATGAGTGCACTGAACATCGTGGCTCTATATACGGTGGATCAGAGAACGGACTACCGATCGGCGAGGTGGCAGGTCGTGCACGAAGACCTGTATCAACAGATCCAAGAAGATGGCAGGCGCTTTCTGGCAGATCAGCCACTGGCTCCCGGCCTTCACCTTGCGGCATGGACTGACCCTGCACTCGACCAATGGCCGATGAATCCTGCAGATACGCCATGGCCAAACAGCGGATTACAATTTCGTCTGGGAGACGACACGTGTTGGTACAACGTCACCACGGCGGATCTAGCAGGGCGAGTCATCTGCGATGGTTCCACGTTGCATTGTGAGCAGATCCGCAACGACAAGTCCACTTTTGGGCCGGCAGTGGATCGCGCTCATATCGTCCGCATCTGGGTGCCGCGTGTGCGGTGTGTTGTCTAGCGAGAGAGGTCTATGTGCTCGATGGGTGCAAAACGTAGATCAGTAAGATGTATCACATTTGCTCTAGAGCCGGCCCCTCGTCGCCGTGATCCCATTCGAGGTATTCAACCTGCGATTGGACATGTGGATCGTTGTGCCCAGGAGAATAGTCTTCCTGCTGCAACTCGTTCGAAGTGGGAGCACTCCGAAGGGTAGGGCCATATTGAAAGGTCTCTCCTGCCACCGCTTTTGCGTAGATTTTCAGTGCAGACGTCGAGAGAGTCGGTGGCGGCGATGCCTTTCTTCACACAGCTTGCTCGGCTGTGGACTGATGCCGGAGCTCAGAGGTTGGGACGCCGAACGTCGAGGCATCTATGTACCTTTTCATGCTGGCGACTGCGCGATTGCACCGCCTCTCCCCAGCGTGTTTGGAAGCCTGGGTACGACATGTTCCCTTATGGCGAATGACTGAGTCTCTGTGAATCTCTCCGAGGATGCCCATTGATGATATATGTTTGAAATATTTCTCAAGGGCCACTATCCATCCCGATATTTGCCCTCAGAAGGGACTTCCATTCGAGATATGAAGCTACGTCATGCCTCGCAGGCGAAGAGCAACTCCGCATTGTCCCCACAGGCGTATCCCCAGAGTACTCACCCCCCACGATACCGTCCCATCATGCTTTATGGAGCCGCACCGGTACGCCATCGGCCGGCCACATCGTCAGTCCTAGCCCCTTCCGCAGCTGGGACATATAGAGAGTGTTCACGGGACGGATCGCGTCACATTCCATGGCGAGCCGAGCCACCACGTAGCTGGCTTCTGCCAGCGCAAACTGCTGGCCCAAGCAGGCCCGGGGGCCGCCGCTGAAGGGCAGATACTGCCACGCAGGGAAATCGTGCACCCAACGCCCCGGTCGAAAGTCGACCGCATCCTCTCCCCACAAATCCACTCTTCTATGCATCAGGTATACCGAGTAGATGACGACTTGACCCTTTCGCACTGCCACCGGAGCGTCGCCATGCGCTCCACCTCCGGTAGGAAGCTGGGTGTCCACCTTCGCGCGACGATTGTTCACGGGGACAGGAGGGTGGAGGCGAAGTACCTCTTTGAGGAATCTCTGCAGTGGGGCGCAGCGGTGGAGGCGGTCGAAGTCGAGGTGCTCTGGTTCTCCGAACGTGCTCCGTACCGCATTGCGGAGTTCGTGGAAGATGTCTTGGTGTAGCGCCAGTCGAACGAAGCACCAGCCCAAAAAGCCTGCTGTGGTATCGCGGGCTGCGGCGAGGATGGCCATGGTCTGGTTGCGGAGCTGAGCTCGGTCCGGCGTTCCGAAAGCGAGAGCGGACAGCAGACCACATTCTGCATGGTGGTCCTCGCCTTGTCGCTGAGCGATCGCCTTTTGCACGAAATGCTCCGTGAAAGCGTGGAGCCGCGACGTTGCTCTGCGGAAGTGCCAATCATCAGCCAGCCAGTAGAGCATTTGGTAGCGAATGCGTTTGATGAGGTACAAGTTGACCAACTCGAAATCGTCGAGAAACTGCTGCGACCTCGCCTGTGCCATCGTCAGGCGATGTCTCCTATCCATGTGCGAAAGTGGTGCGGGCAAAGACTGAGACTCGATGGACTCGCCGAAGAGGAATTCTGTCGCGGTATCGAGCGTCAATCGATAGAACAGTGGCTGTAGCTTCACCGGATCCGTCCAGCCATCGCTTGTGACCGCACCGATTGCCTCCATGAGTTAAGTGGTAGCACGTGCGGTGCTTTCGAGGTCGTTCAAGTTGGATCGGGTGAAATGGGGGCGGAACATCTTTCGTGCTTCTTTCCAGGCGCTGGGAACGCAGTCAGCAGGAAGGGATGCGCGAATGGATCTGGTTGCTCCGAACCTGCCGTCACTGGAGAATATGGACGTGCCCAAGAGCGGATAGAACTGATTGATCCTCGTGCGTCCAATCTCAAAGTCCTTGCTGCACATCAGTACGGAGCGTTCGTGCCAATCCACGGCCACACAGACCTGAAATCGCGTCGCCAAGATGGTCTGCATGTTTTCCGGCTCCGATGTCGAGAGGACGATCGACCCATCGAACGACGTCTCCTGTATCGTATGAGCACCCTGGAACGACGGTGCGAAGAAGTCATCCAGGATGTCTTCTCCCGATCGGTCGATACTAATGATACGGATGATCCTCCGGATCCCGTCCCAGATTGAAGCGAGGCCGGTCCCAGACACATTTTTGGGCCCGTGGCAGCCATGGACGGTCTGAAAGTCGTCGGTCTCGAGGCTGCGAGCTACGCACGTCGCAGCCTTGAAACCAAACCCGATGATGGTTATGGAGACCGCGAGAGTAATTGCTGAGATCATGTTGCCACGGGGTGCGCATCACCGCGCTCCAGCAAGCTACGAGCGACCCATACACCCCCTACTTATATATTCTGAACTATGTGCCGAGACCAGGGCCCCGCACGGTCCCTGCGTGTCAAGCGCTTTGACACAGAATCTCATATTCGAGCTCGCCATTGACGTGCTCAGCGCGCCACAGAGACTCGGTCATACGGAGCTTCTCTCTGTCGGTCTCACCATGCTTCCCCTCGAGCTCACTTGTGTTCACATCACCGCCACCGGCCCGAAGAGGAATGGGACTATGGACCGGTGCATCAGCCTTCAGTGCAATCGAATCTGCATTGTTCTATTGTGTCGACATATCGCATGGTCACAGCTCGCCGTCAGTCACGATGGCTGCTGGTGAGCTCCACCGGGCTGCTCCGGACGTGTCATTCTCTCCCTATGATACTGTGGCGTGTCCTTTTCAACCACTTATCTGACAGGCGCGCTCGCTCTCGATCTGTGCCCCCATATCCTCGCTCCGTGTCACATCTTCTCCATTCCGCTCCGCTTCGCCTCCTCCCACGTCTTCACGATAGTCCTCAAAAGCAACTCCCGTCGTACCTCTCGCGCCTTGTTCTTGAAAGGATCCACCTGATGTGGATGTAATCGCTTCTCCAATCGATCTCGCTCGAAATCTGCTTGCATCCGCTCCAGAACAGCTTTCGAATAATCAGAGACGGGTCCGCAGTAGTTGGAATCTTGTCCATTCTGATCCATCAGTGTATCTCGGCCGAGTTGTCTTGTGACTCTGCCGTCCAAGTGCGATGCTTGCGAGAAGGATTTGTTGTAGATACATTCTGCGCTGTAAAATTGGTGAAGATGCCTACTTCGAGACCCAACTCATCTTCTGCTATACCGAAAATGTGCGGGACACCATCTCACGATATCTCGCTGTCCGTGGATTTTGCTGTGTGGGTTCGAGGCTTGCGTATCGCTTCGCGGTGTCACTACAGCCGCTCGTGCTCCAACTTTCCATTCCGCTTGCGTGATGGTTGTTGATGTCCTCCAGTGCACTCGTGTGACATCGGCCCAACCGTAGTGGCGCAGGGTCTCTCTATCATGAACGTAAGGTATCTCGGCTACCGCCGGTGTCTTTTCCCATACGGAATCATGTCTCTCGAACTCTGGAAAGTTCAGAAGCATGGAGTGAACTCAGAGCTAACGCTCATTCTCTCCGAACGCTTGTTGGACCAGGCCCAGATCGATGATTGCTAGTGTCGTCGAGCAGCTCCATTACTTGCCCAGTCGATCATGTACACTGATCCTGAGGACCGAAGCTAGAATTTCCACATGCTGCACCAATCGGTCGCGGTGCAGCGTACCGTCGACCATCGAGGAGACCGGTGTAGCGATCTGTTGACGTACGTGCACGATTTGCATTGCAGTGAGATGATAAAGCAACGTCACCACTGATCATAGAAATTACCGTCTTTGCTCGTATGCCTCTCTATCTGCAGAAATTTGGAGCCGTGACGATGACTGGGGCACGAGACAGCGGTACCGATGTTCTGCAAGCCGAATTGACCATGCACAAGACACAACATCTCGCTGTCCAGTACAGTGTGACGGCGAAGCAGGTACCAAATGGGGAGATGAAGGAGCCGTCTCCGAATGTCAGCGCCGCCGCCGCCGCACTTGCCACCATTCTGAACAGTCGCGGCACAAGTCAACAGATCGGTAAGCTCAAAGAGATCGTGGCTGGGCCGGACAGAGGGAGCAGCGAAAGAGCACCTGGACGCACCGATATGCGCGATGGCTTCGCGGAAGTGCAGTTTCGATACACCCACCTGGTGCCTACGCAATGTGTGCGGCCTTCTTCCTCTGTAGCTGAGCTTGCTCAGGGCTATGGCGTGGATTGTCTGTATATCGTCACCGGCATGTGTTTGTTCGACGAGCGCACACTCGACAGAGCCTATGCGCATATCTTGAGCGGTATGGACGACTCAGATCTGCTCATAAGCGCTCCCTTCACGATTTATGAGCTGGACAAAATTTGTCGAATGACCGCTTTGGTTGCAGATGTCGCTTGTGCGCCGGCTGTACAGTCCGAGTCTGGAGCACCTATCTTGATCTCTGTGGATATCCCGTCTTTCCAATACTACCTGCCTATCATTCGAGCATGGAAACAAAACTTCTGCACTCGAGCGGGTGCGCTCTGTTGGATCCGGGCCATCAACCAGAGGCGTCGCAGACTGTGGCTGCTTTTCCGAGCAGCGCTGGAGCATGAGCTCCGTGAGCGTAAAGCGTCCGCGCAGTCCGTTCAGATGTGTTTGACGTCCACGTGCGAGACCATCGGGAACATCGTCACGGAAAACCATCAGCTTGGAGTCGAGACAGAAGCTGCAGAAGTACTTGCGAAGTTGGAACATGTATCGGGATGGGCGCAATTCCTGCAGGGCATTCCGATCAAAAGTATTGTGAGCTTGGAGCAGCTTGGTCGCACAATCTACCCCTTCGAGTGTCTCCGTCCTCTGTTGTCCCACAAATTTCCGGAGGCAGCAGTGCAATTGGCTCCTTCGGTCCGGTCCCCCGTCATCATTGCCGTGGACGATGCAAGCGAGAGGGCGGTCTACACGCAGGCTCAAAATATCCTTCGCAAGCTACGCAGCCCGCAGCGGTTGCCGAAGTGCACTCTGTTGGCTCTTTATGGACGGATCGTCTGTCGGTTCGTGGATGCTCGAATCTTCACTCGATGACATATCATGATCCCCAATCCACTCCTCCACTGCAGCCTCAGCACTCTCTCGTCCTCGAAGAAAAAGAGCCGTGGGAGGTGGTAGGACGGATCTATGGAAGAGTGAAGTCTTCGATGTTGCAAGAAGTGTGTTCTGTGGGTGGAAAAGGGTGTCATGAAGCGGAACGCCCATGTGGCTGGTAGATCGTGACAGTTTCGCGTATGAGGTGGTGTTCAGGTGGTGTTATGATCTTTTACAAACTGTGGGAATCATGAGGCGTCGGCTTTCACAGCACAGTGATGATATTAGTATGCCTGCCGCATGCCCGCGTGTGCATGGGGATCGCGGTCTGGACTGGTTGCGCCCCGTGAATACCTTGCGCCCATAGTAAGTCTCGTCATTCACCACATCTATAACCGCTCAAATACGACCGCTTCCCTCCAAGGCTCTCTTCCAGAGATTGTGAGCAAGAGCATGTCCCGTCTCGACGATTCGGCATGCTACGCTCCGGCGGGTGACTCCATTGGAGCATCGACTATGCCTCGTTTCAGTTTTCCATTTGCAATGATGCCATAAGCCCCGATTTGGCGCATACTCACTAGAGACGGTATCCTGCTGGCATTTGTGGTGCTCATGCTGCTCCTGCAAGGCCACTATCGCTCTTCCACATCGTGCTCTCCATTTGTGCAAGAACCACCAGCCAGAAATGCTCAGCATCAGAGCAAGAGCGATTCCCGCCACCACGGCTCCCGCGGCTCGAGCTTCCAGCCTATTCGTACGATGTTCGTCCAGACAACCGACCCTACCCACCACGTGGCAGGCGCGAGGGACCGTTGATATGTTGTTCGCCACGGTCCGTTGTCGTTGGTGGCTGATGTAATACATCGCGTCGTCCACAAGGGTCCAGTCGAGCGAGGAGTATCTCCCTTCCTGTGATGCTGCAGGGGTTACGATGCAGAAGCTGTCTTTACGAGGAACGCCGGCTCTTAAGGGTTTGAATTGGAGCTAGTCCTCTCGTTCTAGAACCGTGCGGAGACAGACTCGGAGTTGGCGCGGAGGGACAAGATCGGCATGTTCGATGGGATTGTGCCAAGTACCGACGGTAGAAACGGTGGTCGCGGCTGGAACTATCAGGGTCGAGATTGTTACCAGACAAAATACTCTTCCCGCCTCTAGTAGCGAAGATGCCGCCATACGAAAGGTCGAAGTCGGAAGTTGGGGTGCCCTTCCCATGCGGTTTTCCCGGTCCCACGCGTGTGGCAGTCGAATGCGCGGTGCCTTTATCTGAGCCGGTACATCATCATGTCCCGACCACACTGCAAGTGTAACAGCGATAGATCTCAATTCATGCCGCGTACTGTTCACCAGAAGCTTATGTCCTCGCACCATCACCATACAACTGAAAATGCTGTTTCCATATCGGCATATATGTTCACGGAAACAGAGGTCCGGACTCCTTTCCAGACTGAGTGATTGTGTGCGAAGAACTCCGATTGTTTTTATGACACGTGACATTGGAAAAACGGGTCGCACTCACTCGCGAACTCACCGGGCTGTAGGTATGGATAGGCTCTGACTCTCATAATTCTCTGGATATCACGAGTTCTCGCTGCATTGGTCGTCGAGCAGCACTTCATTGCCTCCTGTCTTTCCACAGTCTCGTTATTTCCACATCGGCTCTCATATGAAGGAGTCCCACGTCAGGCGATTGCGTCGCAGAAGCAAGTTCATCGCCACCGCTGAACCTCCAATCTTGTCAGGAGCCGCCGAGGGCAGGTGGGATCGTTTTTGGGCCCCATTATCTGCATGACTCGCACCCTCCATCATGGAGTGCATTCGTGCACGATCCAGTCCGTCGGCGTCATCGGGTCCGGACAGATCGGGGTAGGTTGCCTGTCAGAGACGATCAGTGCGTCGAGACGTGGGGGAGATAAGCACATGACTGAGAACTCCTCGATCAAGGCTGTGGCCTCCTGGGACAATTCGGCCTGCAGCGCCTCCATATAGCTCAGTCCGTCCTGCACGGCTCGCCGACTCTCCTCTCGTTGGGCAATCACGCGTTCCAGTGCTGTTTGGGCGGAGTCACAGAGTTTCTGCGTCTTGGACTGCTCATGATCAGGATCGAGGACATGCGCCAGCCTAGTGGCGGACGAGCAGAAGGCGAGCAGTCTCGACGCTCGTACGGGAGTCCTCGAAATCACAGTACGCTCCAGCTTTCGGAGATCTGTCATCACACCGTGCAACTCGTGACCCTCGTCCGAAGTAAGCACTATAGGGTGTTTTCTGATCGTAGAGAGCCACTTTGACGAACGCAACGCCGACGCACAATCCTGACGGAAGTCAGGGAAGAAGTCCTGGCCCTCGCGCTGGACAAATTCGTAACAGCACTCTTCCAGGCTCGACTGCAGACCGGCAAGTAACTCGTGTTGATCACTGTACTGCAGGAAGAAGCTATCCGAAGCGGGCAGACGGCCCGCTGGCACGATGGCAGCTTCACCTTACGGTCAGTATGACTCTCGCGCGCATACGTCCAACCCCGTTCTCCACTCACCTCGTCGCCGCGTACTCCTGTTCCGTCGACCATTCGACCGTTCTTTCATACCATGTCCAGGGAAGGCTGCTTGTCGCAGAAGTTTTGCCACGATGCGGAGGACATCTTCTACACCGAGTCGGGATAAGCGAGGGTCCCTTAAGATGCCGTTTCTTGTTATCAGCCCTCGTATCGCCTTCGGCCGCCACGTCTTTCCCTTGTTGCTCTCGAAGAGCTGACGGCAGCACTGGTAGACCATCTGTTCACCGTAGAACTGTCGTACCTGCTGGAGTTGTTCCTCGTACGGGAGTCCCGCGATACCATCAAAGCGTAGGGACATCGTGGGAGTCGCTTTGTCGGGATTGAAGCTATGATAGCATACCACTGCAGATTATATGCACACTTGGTGCTCCACGTGCACGCGGGTATGGTGGGACCGTGGCTCCGACGGTTCCTTTGCAGAGCTGTGGAAAGCTTATGCAGTGCTCTCTACTAGGATCCACGGCCGATGAGTGGACCACCATACCGGACGATCACGTGGGTGGAGAGAGCTTCTGGTGTCGAAAGCAATGGAGCTGGTCGCTCGATCTCGAAAACCGGTGGATCTAAGAGAGTGAACCCGTTCCGCGGCAGGACGACCATTGGTACAATTGTATGCTCCAGCATATCCTGAATATGACTGTACTTGGATCGTATCCTCCAATCCTCCAGCCTCCAGCAGTGGCTTCACCAGTGACTCCACCGATGATCTCCATGTTGAAGGCTGGGCCTGCCAGTGCCACGAAGACGGGGTCTCCGCTTGTGCACTGGAATGTGGAGTTGATGTGGGGATTGGTTCACTGAGCGTGCCGTCCCGTCCGATGTTCAGGCGGCATCAGGTGCAGAGCTTACTCTCACCAGCCCGTATCTCCTCACCCTCCGCGTGTAGCGTCCGACATTGAGTGTCTCGGGCTGCGATGGTGGGGCGGATCTGCAAGAGCGAGCAAATATCTCTTGGCAAGACACTGTGCGCATGACTGTGTCGCAACGAGAAGGAGAATGGTCCTTCTTCTCTCGAATTTAGCAGTGGAATTGGAGCTGCAGTAACAGGCACTTGGTGCCCAAGATCCAGAACATCGGCCCTCATTCCGTCACAGCAGGTCGTCGCGGATCGTAGAGTGGGAAATTGCAACAATATTCCTCAGCAAAGCCGAATCCCCGTCGCGATGCGAGCTCTGAGAATTTTGCTCGACGGCGGATCACTCCTCATTGCTATAGGACGCCCAGCATCATGCATCACGCAGATCACGTGATCGTTTCGGCAACGCGCTTGGGATACACATCTTCCACTATCACTACTGCACATTGTGTGGCGGGGATATGTCATTACACTCAAGCAGCAACTTGCTGTCTTTGCGGTCGCGTCTCACAAACGAGCAGGCACTCGACCGTGGGGGCCACTGCGACGAGGCGATGAGAATCGGCGGAGTGGGAGCCTCATCGGTTTCGATACGAATCATGGGCGTGTCCTGATTGCAACTCACAGATCGACGAATCTGCGCTCGGAAATGGCATTTCTAGGGTGTGGAAGGGTGGCTCGTCGATTCTTCCGGCTGGCCAAGACCTATCTGCCTCCGCTACATCCAAGGCAGAATGGTCTTGGCAGATCCGCCAAGACTCAAAGCAAATCATCTCCGCGTGCCACACCTGGAGGAGGTCGGCGTGCGGACGCGTTGCACGGACTGCGCGACCACCCACGAAATAGCGTCAGCGCAGAGGGATTTCGCTGAGGCATATCATGCATTAGTGTGCCATCCTCATGTGCACCATCCGCGACGTGGTCTGCATCGCAACATCCTGACTGCAGAGTGCCTCGCCAACTTTCTCTTCGACAGACTGTGGACCCGTGTGGTGTAGTAACAACCGCATCATCTATGCTGAGATCGCAGCAAGACACGTCGAGGGAGAAAGGGCGCGTGGTTCGAGTGAGTGACCCCAGCATGTGCTCTCACGCTTCATTGATGACTAATGTAAGAAGACGTGCTTCTCGTGTGGCCCAACATGTGTTGGAGAAAGCTCTTGTGCTACGGATAGCAGAAGACTTCAGCGCTCTGCCTCTTCCCAGAGCCGTGCAACGCAAGATGAAACTTCACTCCTGCCCCTACTGGCACCGGCACCGCCATTCTTGGGGTTTGTTCTCCCGGGCTCTGAACATCCTCGCGACCAAGAATTGACAAGCACTGGGCTCTCAACAGACGTCGATCACTCGAGCTCACCTACTTGGAGCATGAATGACGGACAAGCTCTTTCTGCAGGAGAGAGACGGTCAACCAGGAACATGGCCGCAATCGCGGCTCGCGCAGCAGTACCTGTCATCGCCCCTCCCGATCCGGGTAATACGGCCTCACCGATCGTGTGGACCGGATGTGGCACGCAGTCAGCTTCCAGCGTACATGGAACATGCGATGAGGCTTCCCCGCGCTCATCTGACTGTAGGGAGAAGCTGTGGCTGCTCTGCCACGTATCAGCGCAAGCAGTGACGAGATCGCAGGTCAACACACATACGCGGTCGCCTGCGAGATCCCTCCTCGATGGATGTTGCAAAATACTCAGGCTGCGATCGTGCAGTTGCTCCTCGTGCTGGACACAGTTTCCGAGATGTCCACGTGAGTTGCCATGGGCTGCTGGCACACGGGGAGGGGACGTGGAAGGAGAGGATCAGTATTGAGGTGTGAGCATAGTACTTCAGCTGCAAGAGAAAGGCACACGCAATCATATCCAGCATCACATCTCTCGTTCTTGCAATTGTGAGCCCTGTAGAAGTCGCGGCCGATGTTCGACTGTTTCGACAGTCGCAGTGCTACCTTGTGACGCCGACTGCACTCGAGAAGCGTGCATCTGTCTTCCCGCCACGAGTGATACACAATTCGTATCCGGTACCCGACAGCCGCTCCGTGATGACAAGCTGGCGTCGTTCACATCCCGGAACGGCACAGCATGTGATCTAACATCCTTCACTGCGAGACGAGCCACCCTGCGTAACGAGCCAATACACCAACATTCGACTCGCTTGCTGTCAACTAGGGGTTCGCAGTTCCGCCATCCATTCGGCGATTACCTGCGCGGTTTCTCTCTCTATCACCTGAAGCGTTACCAGAAATACATCGTCGTGGTCCCTTCGTCGATCATTTCGCAAACGCTACAAATTGACTCTCCGACGGATTGCCCCTGCTAAAGTGTGCCTGCAGTGTTGCGGCAGACTTTCAGGGGGTGAGTACTGAAGCCATCAGGCAAACAATACACGTTCTGCTCCAGGAATGATTTCACCTAATGTATGAGCGAACCGAGAGTTTCTCCGTTCGTCAAGCCAGATCTACAGTCTGTCGGTGAATATGAGACCTGTAATCGTGCTGACCTCAGATCATCGAACATGTGACCCTGTTACAGCGCTATGCTGTCTCCAGATATGCTGTATGGTGCAGTGTGGCGCATGCTGCACAGTCGCGCGCTTCTCGATGATTCTGAAGCCACGTGGGGTCAGCGCTTCTGCCTGCTGTCCTCTTTCGGACCAGTTCTCGGGTACCTGCAGATCCCCCAGAAGGCAGAACCTCTGCTTCGGTCTTCCCATCCCTCCACATTACTTCCATACAGTAGTACGGAGCGTATGGACAAGGCCAGCCTGGCGCTGGCCGAAGATGCGTGCTCTGGCGTCGAGAGATCTTTTCGCGCTCGGTCACAACACACTAGTATTCCCCGCACCACGCTCCAGCATCGCGCGCGCGGACGACCGTCGCTCAAGGCAAAGGCGCAAAGCCAGCAGTACCTTGATCCATGGGAAGAGAAGGCGCTGGCCGCCTTTCTCGTCCAGCAAGACGCTCTTGGTCGGCCAGTGCGAATCAAGTATGTAGGTTCGATTGCGTTCAGTCTCGCTCGCCAGCGGGCGCCTTCGAAGAGGCCCAGCAAACCGCCGGGCAAAAACTGGCCGCAGCACTTCTATAAGCGACATCCAGAGCTGACAGCTAGCACGATCAAGGCGCTCGATTGGAAGCGATATGAGATCCACGATAAAGTGATGCACTGGTTCGATGTGATCGGACAGGTCTTGCAGGATCCGAACGTGTTGCGAGAGAACGTCTACAATATGGACGAGACGGGCATCATGCTTTCTCAGCTGGGCTCCGTCAAGGTTCTGGTAAGTAAGGAGAATTCGCACAACTACAGAGGTGCCCGTATCCAGCGCGTCACGATCACGGCCATCGAGTGCGTGAGTGCGGATGGTAGGTATCTGCATCCCATGATCATCTGGCCCGCTGCCACTCACCGATCCAACTGGAGTACGTGGCCTACCCCCGGATGGCACTACGCCTTCTCGGACAGCGGGTACACGGACTCATTCCTTAGCTTGCAGTGGCTGAAGCTGGTGTTCGACCCTCAGACCAAAGATCGTGCAGGACAGAAGCCGCGAGTACTGATCTGTAATGGGTTCGGGACGCATGAAACGCTCGAAGTGTTGGAGTTCTGTTTTGAGAACAACATCACGCTGTGTCGCCTCCCTTCTTACACGTCCCATAAGTTGCAACCCTGTGACATCTCTGTGTTCGGTCCGCTCAAAGCAGCCTACCGGGATTAGGTGGAACGTCTGGAACGTGGAGGCGTGGGAACGATCGGAAAGGAGCACTTTACGTACCTGTACAGCCCTGCACGTAAGCGTGCTTTCACGTTACGGAATGTACGATCGGGCTGGGCCAAAGCAGGCCTCTTCCCGTTCGATCCGGCCAAAGTGATCAAGGATTTACCTCCAGCTACTATCGAACCAGCAGGACTGGCGACTGGCATTGTACGGCAAGATCCAGTCTCCCATGATCCGTTGCCGCACACTCCAGTAACACCCAAGGCTCCCGTAACTCCCGTATCGGCGGAAGCAGTCCACGCTCTGCACAATCTGATCAAGCTCGATACCGACATGCTCGACGTGACCCGCCGGCAACGTTTTCAAAATAACCTCGAGAAGCTCACTAATGCAACACAACTGTCGTTCGCCGAACGCACCCTCCTTCGTGAGCAAAATCAATTTTTAGCGAAGATTAATAACGAAGCCAAAGCCCGTCGGTTT
The DNA here is from genome assembly GCF_019650295.1 of Cercospora kikuchii. NCBI lineage: Eukaryota > Fungi > Ascomycota > Dothideomycetes > Mycosphaerellales > Mycosphaerellaceae > Cercospora > Cercospora kikuchii. The sequence continues at coordinate 73,895 of NW_025408586.1, forward strand.
ACCAAGACAGAGATTATTGGAACGGCAAGGGTGATGAACTATGAAGATTGGCGAAAGTACGAAAGGATCGTGCTCTGAAAGAGGCTGGGAAGGAGGCAAAGAAAGCCGAGAAAGAGGCCAGTAAGGCTGGCAGCGCTAGGACCGGGCCAGAAGCGAAGGATGTGAGAAAAGCCGGACGTCAATGCGGAAAACTTGCACTAGATAGTGATGCCCAAGACTGTAGTAATGCAGAAGCGTTGCGGGTCGACATCGGAGGCACAAGAGTGTTCGTCCATGCCGGGACTATGTATGGTTCCTATGGGGCGGTTTTGTTTCTCTTTTTGAGGGTGACATTTCGAGAATGCGGGCTGTCTTGCCAATAGGGCTGGCGATACTGCATACATCGCATAACAGTTGATGTGCGGTAAGCATACTGGTCTTCCGCAATGAGTTGCAACTATTCTCGCGTAATAAGCTGCTCGTCTATTGTGGATCGGGGCTGTGGATGCGCTGTCATGCAGGAGCTTTGCCTCCTCCCAAATGCGCAGCTTAGTCTAGATTGCGGGGACCTGTGGTATCTCAGCTGCAAGGCGCAGCCATGCACTAGCGCCATGCTTTCTGGCCCTTGCTGAGTGTAGCAACAAAACTTTCAATCTTCCACTTACGCACAGTCTCATCGTTCCATTTCTTGCCAGGCGAAAAATACGATGACTTACAAACATGCGCCGCTCCAACACTCAGACAGCATCCGTCTTCTCGAGCTGGACTGTTCTAGCGTTTCCGAAGGACACATCAGAGGTCGTCTGACGCACACTAGGCTGCAAACAAATCCGTCCTATTACACTTTGTCTTACGTATGGGGCAGCAAAAAGTCTTCGATCAGAACCATTCTATTGGATGGTAGCTCATTCACTGTCACGGCTTCTCTGCACGACGCTTTGGCTGCACTTTCATCCTGTTCCCAGCGACGAAGGCTCTGGATCGATCAAATTTCTATCGACCAAGAAAACGATGTCGAAAGGCAGAGTCAAATTCGCATCATGGCCAGTATATTTCGGCAAGCAGAAAAGGTCATTGGGTGGCTATGAAGAAGCGAATGCGGCAGCGATATTGCGTTCGATTTTTTCCAAGTTCTCAACGGCAACACATACGACAGTGGACACACGAGCACGGATTTCGAACTCGCCCTTGCGAGGTTGTTCCAGCAAGGCGACAGACGGAATGTTCAAGATTTGTTGAATCCCGACGCAAACACAATGGTAGCAGCACGGTCTCTCTTGCAGCGACCCTGGTTCTCGCGCCGATGGATAGTGCAGGAAGTCGTCCTGGCTAAAAGACTAGAACTCCGTTGTGGCAGTTCATCCATCTCAGGTGACACCTTCTTGGTTGCGGTAGAAAAATTGTGCTCAATAATTGCTGATCCTCCTTTGACGCAATTCCAGAGCCCATATTGGAATGCTCACAGGCTTGCTCAGCTGCGTAGGGAATTATCACGGGGGAAGCACAAGCGCTTCAATGATCTTGCTTATATGCTAAGTGCGTGGCAATGTCAGACTGAGCAGGACCGCTTGAATGCTCTGTGGGGGCTTGTAGACTACGAAGACCCTGCGACTTCCTGGTTCAAGCCTACAGTTGAAGTCTCATGTCGGGATATGTATTAGAACTTTGCTAAACGACGCATTGAAGCCAGTGAGAGTCTAAATATATTGCAGTATGCAGGCTATGGGTACCCGTGCAACGTGGGGCTGCTGCGGAGCCCGGATGAGCTACGCATCTCGTTTGATACGGCTCAGAGTGACATTCCGTCTTGGACACCGGACTGGAGAATTCCGGGCAAGCCTCTACGACTACACAGCAATGATATTGGGGGAGCTCAATTCTCTGCAAGTGCAATGCCCACCTGGTATTCCTTTAGAGGCGAACAACTCTGCGTGCGTGCGGTCAAGGTTGATACAATCGGCGCTTGTGAAATGCCCTATTGTCTCCCAGTGTGCAACGAACTTGGTTTCTCTCCTTACCAAGTGTTCGCAGGCTGGTTAGACTTGGCTAGAAGCCAGCTTCCACCTTCGGATATAGAGCCCGCCTTTGGCTCGACACTAATTATGGACGGTTGCGTTAAAGCTATAGACTGTGTGGATATGGAAATACTACCATGTGAGATACACGACCTGTTCGAACATTGGCTCGCTCACGTTCATGGCCTTTCCTATGCTAAAGCTGTAGACCAGCATGAAGCGGCTCAAGATACTATGCAGGAAGACTGGTCAGGCGTTGAGAAATCCACTCAATACGGCAGTGTGGCGGAGGAGGTGAACCGCAACCGACGTTTTTTCATTACAGAAAAGGGAAGGATGGGAATCGGACCGGTTCGCATATTCCCTGGGGCTTCCATATACCTCATCCATGGAGTTGCAACGCCGATTATTGTTGGCGAGGAAGCAGGGAAGGTGACCCTCTACGGCGAGTGCTTTGTGAATGGAATGATGTATGGTGAGCTCTCAGAATCATCGAGGACCGTAACTTTGCACTTGTCTTGAGGCTTTCGGATAGATAGCATGTCGGATGGTGCGATTCGCTCTCATAGCTGGTGGTATTCCACTCTCCGGGATGTGTTCCATAGTGTATTTTGCAGAATCTAAAATCTCCTGATGTCCAGTATTATCTGTGTTACACCTGATCCCCACGTCTTGCTGTATCGTTTTGCGCCCCTAGGCTCATCGATGTGCTGCGAACACGTGCTTCAATCGATACTAGCGTGGCACGAATGATGCTAGTGTGAAGCGATGAGCGCGAATAGACCTCTTTACGCCAGAGCACACATCTTCGGCCAGCGCCAGGCTAGCCTCGTCCATATGCTCCGTACTACTCTATGAAAGTAGTGTGGAGGAATGGGAAAGAAGGAACTAGAGTTTCTGGGGGATCTGCAGGTACCCGAAAACTGGTCCGAAAGCGGACAGCAGGCAGAAGCGCCGAGCCCACGTAGCTGCAGCAGTCTGCGACCGTGCGCCACACTCCACCATACACAGCATGTCTGGAGACAGCATAGCGCTGAAACAGCCTTTTGTGTGTTACAGCATGAGGTCAGCACGATTACTCGTCTTATATCGTTGAGCGATCTACGGATCTGCATTGATGAACGGAGAAACTCTCGGAATGCACGACACCTTGCTCCGACATCTACTAATGCAATAGAGATGTCCTTTGCTATATAGACTGCAATGTCTGCCCTCCGAAAGCTTGATGCAAATCTGCGAGCACAATGTAGCAGGGGCCGAGTATGGAAGAGTGGTTTTGCAGCGTTTGCATAGTGATCAATAGTACGACTATTGCCATGCATTTTTTGTAATGCTTAAGACAGGAGAGGAAGAAGGCCTTACAGATCAGTGCCGAATGACTTCGCAGCACATAAACTCCTTGTCCATGGCGAGCGAGTCGGAAGTTCAGATTGTGGCTCGTCATATAGGGTAGCTCGTGTCACGGTGAAGCATGCGTAAAAACCTTCGACATGAACAACAATAGTGCCAAAGAAAGTGATGAATGTGTTCGGGTGGGAGAAGGTGTGGTCGCTGGGCGCGTCGCGCCGGTCCCGTACGCAACCGGGCTCGACGACGCTGTTGCGGGGGTGCCAAGCCCGGAGAGGATGGGGAGGGCGGTGGACGAGGAGGGCTACCAGGTGGTGACCAGGGCTCGAGGAAGGAAGACAAATCATGCAGCTGGCAGCACGGGCCGCGAGGCTCCAGTAGCCTTCCAATTCAGCCAGCCGACCGAAGCTTCGAAGAAGAGGAGGGCAGAGGAGCAGCCCGAGAATGCCTCTCGAGAGACGAAACTGGGGGATCAAATCCACAGTCTGAAGGCGATGGTCCGGAGCCTACTTAAGAAAGAAGAAGAGAGGATGCAGGAGATCCGGGAGATGCGCAGGGAAGTTCAAGAGGTCAAAGAGCTGAAAGCAGAACTGCTAGAGCTGAAAAGCTCATTCAGATAGGCAATCGAGGCAAGCCGACATATGCAGCAGCAGCGGCGATCGGCAACACGGGCCAGGCGCATGATGGCAACCTATCGAGGAGGTCTAGCAGTCAAGATCAGCCGCAGGGAATGCGAGTAGAGGACGACAAATGTGGGATCACCGTCAACACCTCGCGATTCTCGGGAGAGAAGACGGACCTGGTCCGGGTCAAGACGATGCTCCAGCAGGGCCTCGATGGATGTCAAGAGCTAGGAGGCGTGCAGATCCGCTGCATCCGCCAGTTGTCGGGCGAGAGGATCAACGTGGTCTTCCATACTGAGGCGGAAGCGGTGAAAGCGAAGGCGAGCACCGCATGGCTCGTCACAAGCATGCCTCACGCCAGCGTCAAGAGCGAGACGTGGTACCCGGTTAAATGCGACATGGTAGCCAAAGTGCGGTGCTCGATGCCACCGCCGGTGGAGGAAGATCACTGCGAAAGGAAGTGTGCATGGAGTTTGCAGCAGACAATCGGGGAGAAAACTTGGACTTCACGGCGATGAAGGCGAATTGGCTCAGCAGAGTCGATCCGTGGAAGAAAACAGGCTCGCTGGTCATCTGGCTCAAGAATCGACTGGCGGCAGAACATTTGTTGAAACGCGGCGAGGCACTGTTCGGGGGTGGGGCGTGCGGTGCGTTCTGCTCACGGTGCGAGACAAGCACTGCAGACAAGCTGTGCTTCAACTGCAACACGTACGGCCATCTGCAGAGCGCATGTCGGAAGCCCACGAAGTGTGGAAAGTGCACGGGGTCGCACCAGACTCGGGACTGCCAGAGCGAGGGACCACCAAAATGCGCAGTGTGCGCCGTCCCGCATCGCGTCTCGGACTGGCAGTGCAAGAGACACCCTAATCATAAGAGATATTTGGATACGCAAGCGAGCCAGAACACCAACCAGCGGCAAGCGTCTGCAAACCAGGACACTGAGATGGGAAATAACGCAGTCAGTCCATGAGTGCCGCTTTCCAGGTACTTCACTATAACGTGGGACGACAGAAACAGGTGCAGTGGAGTGTGCTCAATAATGCAGCATACTCGAAGTTTACCGTGTTGGCGCTGGTGGAGCCATATCTGTTCCGCCGCCCGGATACCGGAGAAGGTTACTGTGGGTTCCACGAGCGATGGCGGCCAGTGATCCCGACGGTACAGCGGGAGCACACGTCCACGCAGTTTGCATATCGAGCGATACTGTGGGTAAATGCAGCGGTAGAAGCAGTGCAGGTACCGATCGACTCGTGCGACCTCGTGGCAGCGACGCTCCAGACCGCCGAAGCAACAGTGCTCGTGATCTCTGCATACGACCCGAACGACCGAAGCCGGTTCCGCGCACAGGATCCCGATCTGTACGAGAAATTGACTCGAATCCGCAAGGCCATCGATGACACCCGGGCTCGAATTGGAGGCGAGATCGAGGTGGTGATGTGTTCGGACCTAAACCGTTACGACTGCCTGTGGGGTGGGCGAGATGGAGTGAGGAGAGCGCGGAGGGACGAAGGGAGGCCGCTCGTCCATTTGGCGCACGAATTCGACCTGCAGTCGATGCTGCCCACTGGAACCATCACGTGGCAACATCCCGGTCGAGAGCAGTCATCCACGGTGGATGTTATTATGGCGAGTCGAGCACTTGTGCCTCAGCTCGTCCGTTGTCACATTCACGAGCACGACCATGGATCGGATCATCGACCGGTGGCCATCGAGTTTCGACTTCGACCCCAACAAGTGCCCACAAAGCTCACTCGGTTTATACCAGAGAAGGCGGATTGGCTGCAGATTGGGAACGAGGTGTTGGAACGACTTAGACACGTGCCTCGGCCGGAAAATCCCAATACTGTGCACCTGGATGCAATAGCCGAAGGCTTTATGGAGGCAGTGGTGCAGACAGTCCACGCCAGCGTGCCGCGAGCGCGACCATCGCCATACGCGAAGCGGTGGTGGACGCCAGACCTGACGTTGCTGCGTACCCCGCTATCCTCAGCGCGCAATCTCGTTACTACCCTAAGGAGAAGAGGTGAAGATGCATTTGAAGCTCGGGAGAGATATCGCGTCGCCCGTCAAGAGTACTTCCGGCGTATCGAGCGCCAAAAGAGTCAGCACTGGAAGGAATTCCTTGCTGAGCCCAACAATCTGTGGAGAGCCAACCAGTACACCAGCATCGCTAGTGGGTTGTCCCATATTCCCACTCTGAGGTACGAAGACGCAGTGGCAGAAACGGAAGAAGCAAAAGCGGCTCTGCTTATGGCGAATTTCTTTCCCGCTCCGCCAGAGCCAGAGAGCAATACAGGACACCAACAGGCAAGAGAACGTCGCCGAGGACGGGTGCCTCGCGATCTACCCGCAATCACAACAGAGGAAATCGACCAAGCCATCTTCCGGTATAACCCGAGAAAAGCACCTGGTGCAGACGAGATCAGCTTCGAAATGTGGAGACAACTCCTGCCGTCAGTCCGCCCGTGGATCCAATGGATATACCAGACGTCTCTGGACCTGGCATACGTACCCCGTTCGTGGCGCCATGCCAAGATCATTGCGCTGCGGAAGCCCGGGAAAGCGGACTACACCGTGCCCAAGGCCTACCGACCCATATCCCTGCTGCCCACGATCAGCAAGGGCTTGGAGTGTATTGTGGCGACGAGGTTGTCATACTTGGCCGAACGTTACTCTCTGCTCCCGGACAACCATTTTGGGGCTCGAAAGCAGCGATCGAGTGAGCAGGCCTTAGATATTCTGGTTGAGAAGATCTCGGAAGCATGGAGAGGAAATCGGGTGTTGTCATTGGTCACACTCGATGTGCAAGGGGCTTTTAACGGGGTCCATCCAGCCATATTAGAACGGCGGTTGGGCGAGCGCGGTGTGCCCAGCAAGATAGTACGATGGATCCGCAGTTTCTGTGAGGACCGTACAGGGACGGTGGTGATGGGGCGGCACGTTTCCGAATGTGTGCGCATCGCACACGCCGGCATTCCGCAAGGATCTCCCCTCTCTCCGATCTTGTATGTCTTTTACAACGCGAATCTCGTGGAAAGCAGGATCGATGCCGAGGGCGGCTCGCTGGGGTTCATCGATAACTACACGGCATGGCGGACCGGTGCTGACTGTGATGAGACGATGCGGAAGTTACGCTTGCAGGTGCTCCTTCCGGCGGCACGGTGGGCACGGGAGAGTGGAGCGACATTCGAAGCGGCGAAGACCAGCCTCATTCACTTTGAGCGTCCCAGGGTCGAGCCGTGCCGAAAGACTTCCCTACGCTTCTTGGGACAGGGGATCGAACCGCAAGACCGCATCAAGGTTTTGGGCGTTATCCTTGACAGCAAACTGCAGATGACCGATCATATTGACAAGATTGTGGAGAGGGCTACGAAGAGATGCCTGGCGATGGGAAGGCTGCGCGGAATCCGGCCGAGGCAGGTCCGCCAGATGTACCAAGTGGCGGTCACCGCCACAACGGATTACGCTGCATCTACGTGGTATGCGGAAGGACGCCGAGGAACGCAGGAGCACGTCGCCCGTCTAGGACGAGTGCAGCGCATGGGCGCGCAAGCCGTCATTGGCGCTTTCCGAACGGTGTCGTCTGCCGTCCTGCAGGACGAAGCCGGTCTCGAACCGGTCGCCATGCGATTGGCGAAACGAGTGGCCAAGCACGCATTGGAGGTCCGGGCTCTACCCCGGGGTCATCCTCTGTGCACAATCATGAATGGGATGGAACGGCGATCCAACCGGCACGCGAGTCCACTATTCGAAACATGGTCCCGGTATCATAAAGCACTCCAGGGAACCAAAGGAGCAGCAATCACCGCACGACCGCTATATGCGCTGGCGCCCTGGCATGATCACCAGCAGATGGTGTTTGTTCATGAGGCTGCAGAGGCGATGCGCTTCCACCGGGAAATATCTGCCTCTATAGCCAAGAACATTGTCTACTATACTGACGCATCGGTCCGGAACGGATGGGCAGGAGTTGCGGTTGTGAGGTACGATCCGAGCTGTGGACACCCTGGGTTTAAAGTCGTCTGCCGAGAAACGATCGGGCGAGAGAAGACGTGCACGGCTACGGCCGCCGAGGTCTGGGCCATCAAGACGGCGCTAGAGCGGCTAGGCAGGGCCCGAGAGTCAGGATGGATTGTCACCGATAGTCAAGAGGCGCTACACCAGATCGAAAACGGCGCAAGATCCAGGAAACTGGAAGCCCTTGTTTCAGCGACGCTGCGCGAAGTGCAGAGCATCAAAGATCAAGGCCAGGAAGTTAAGTTCTTGTGGGTTCCTGGACATAAGGGAATACCGGGAAACGAGCGCGCGCATGTGGCGGCCCAGACGACCACGGCCGAGAAGCACATGGCTATGGTGAAACCGGAACAACGAATTCGAGAACAAGGTGAAGTACAGAAACTACTCCGCAAGGCAATGGACGCGGACAGATTTCACGTGCAGGGCAAATGGGGAAAATACACGTATGCTATCGACAGCGCCCTCCCCGGTAAACACACATTACAACTATATGGGCCACTGTCGCACGAGGACGCAGGCATTCTTGCGCAGGCTCGCACGGGTCACGCGCACCTGAATGAATACATGGCCCGAATCAGACAAATCGAAAGTCCAATGTGCATGTGTGGACAGGGCGGAGAGACGGTGAAACACGGAATCCTCCACTGTCCCAATTGGACAGCAGAGAGAACGCGACTGAAAGAAGTGGCCGGAGATCGATGGGGAGACGTCTCCTACTTACTAGGCGGGAAGAGTCGTAGGAGAGACCCGAGGACCGGGCAGTACGTAGATGGAGACCAGTGGCGACCGGACTTGGTCGTGGTGCGAGCGACGATCGCGTTTCTCAAGAGTACGGGAAGATTTTCGAGCCAGGTCATAGGCGCAGACCGCCGCTGATGGTACTCTCGCCGAGTGGCTTCCTCCCGTCACACTCGTAACAAAACCGACTTGGGGACGTTTTGAGTCAAGGCGGCTGATGAGAGTACGAATGGCAGACATATAACGTTTAGGGACAGCTCATACGGGCTCGATCCGTGCATAGCTAGATTGAATAACGAAACGAAACGAAACGAAACTATTCGCTGGGTTAGCGGGGCCTGGCGTTATTACCCCATATCATCGTTACCACAAGAGCAGAGGTGCAATCCATCTGACACACACATCTATTACAAGATGGGCTCGCCGGCGCCTCGTTCTATCGCTCTATATACCTACGTATAAACGCTACCTTCGCTAACTTAATATTACCTCTGGTCCCAGGAGACGCAAACAATGCACGATGACGGCATTTGCCCGCCTTCATTCTCCGACCCTACTATGGTGCCTGCTGTAACTGAAACGTCTCTGCTAGCACAACTCGCCAAAGAAGGAAGCAGCCCGGATTACGATCATTTCTGACCTGTAGCGCATAGGAGAGACATGGGACGAGCGTGTCTGGGAAGTACAAGCCTTACACATCTCACAAGAGAGAGCGCGCCTCGAAAGCTGTGGAGAGCAGCCCACGCCGGCCACAACTTGAGCGGCTTACGTGCCCGTGGTTTGATGTTCGAGCAGGATCCAACTATACCCGTAGGTCTTGGCTGGGCAATACCTACGACCACTGCAAACTTTCAGATCCGGGTGAATAAACACTTTGCGTGGGGCAACCGAGACCTCAGTCTTTTTCTCTCTTTGACGTCAGACAAAAATTTTGCACGACGACTCTGCCAGCAATATTTTCGTGAGCAGAAACACGGTGTCACATTATGGGAGATAGATGGTAAAGCGCTCGTGGATGATCCGGCTGTGATGGTATGGAGACGAGACAGTATTATTGCTGCATTTAGTCTTGATCTGGAGCTTCGGGAGCACGAATATGTAATCCTGGCACAGATTCCCACTGAATATTGTGATCGCATTATGTACGGGTGAATATGTTCAGGTTCGCGTTTCTTGTTGTACTCACTTTCACTATCGTGTCTACTTGCGGTGGCTCTACAGGGACAAGATCCTCGTGCAAGATCGTGACCACGATTAAGAGAAGGTGAGGAGGCACTCAAGCTGACGGATTTGGGCGCGGTTGGTAAACTGTGAGTGTTGACTATTGTCCGGGATACACCTGCTTCACACGCTAACCATGCCTCAGATACAACACGCTCGTTCGAATGGCTAAGCGGGGAAAGCTTCTATGCGTGTAAGATATCTGGCGAGCTGAAGAATGCTAGAGCTACCGAAGATGATACTATCTTGGGCTTTCACACATCTTATTGTGTGGTGTCGTAGCCAATAATCTGCATAGATTTCGAAAGCACGATACTAATTTGACGACAAGGGAGGAAGCGTCAAGCGGAGCACCTCCGTATTCCAGGACCAGAGAGCCCAAGAAGTGACAGTACTCCCAGGACACAGCAGTGTAATACATCAAGCATGGCACTCTTTGGTGGACTCAAAGATCGTTCTTGACCAAGGCACGAGGTACTGATTTTCCGAAAGCGAGGACACGCTGTAGAACTCACCATCAGTACAAGGACAAACCATGAGCCGCACAGCACAGTCACTATAGACATAACTCGACTATCTGCGCAACGACACTCGTTTCCAGGAGGGACTCCATGCTATTAACACCCATGAAGAGAAATCTTGCCGGAATGAAGCTGATACTTTTTCAGTGGCTCATGGCTAGGAAGATTACGCCACAAAGCCCCTCATTCGTCGCCGCTGTGGTCCTGGTTCAATACTCTTTCGCTTGCACCGTTTGCCTGATTACGAGCCTCGATAGCGAGCTGTAACATGATCTCATTTGATCATTCATGCCATCCCCACTCTCGCAATAGCAGGCTCTTATAGTGACGAGTTCTGCTGAGATCCAGCTAGAAGTTGTAACATGGTGTGCAGAACTCAGCATGGAATGCGCTGACGCATTCATAACTGCCACCAGCATTGCAAGCTGTTCCGGGGACATTGCCGGCAGTGCCGTTGGCTCGATGAGCAGTCGCACAGACAGCTTCACAGTCCAGCTCGCCGACTTGATCGTTCTACGCTGCTTTTAGCTCTGAACACCATTGCCTTTGGAGAGCGGCGCGAGACTTACTGAGTATAGACAGCAGTGCCCACCGTTATCGAAAAGACACTGGCAATAGGTGCATGCCTGGATCGTTGGAAAGGCTACGAGGAGCATGTAGATCAAGGTATGTCGGACTTGCATCGTAAGATGTACAGAAGATTCTGAGCGTCCGACAGCAAGCTGAAGATATATGCAAGAAAGTGTTACTGACCATGCTGATGGATCAGCTTCTCCAACGACTCGAAAGCATGCACTCGAGAGGTATCGTCCATCGCGACATTAAACCTCAAAACTGCTTGATGGGAACAGGCGGGAATGGCAACGTCGTTTACATCACTGACTTGGGTCTCGCCGAGGATGCCGATGCTAAAGATGATCCTTCTGGAACTACATCCACGAGGCCGTGGTTGGTTGGAACAGCCCGTTATGCCAGCATCCGAGGCCACGAAGGAATAAGTGAGCAAGGCAGGTCCTGCTTGCCCTGAAGTGTCTTACTGACGCGTTCCGTAACGCAATCCTTCCGAGATGACCTTGAATCGCTGGCTTACACCATGATCTATTTTGCACGAGGCAAACTCCCGTGGCAGGGCCTGAAGGGACGACGCAAGGAAAAGGAAGCGTTGATACTGGAGAAAAAGAGGAGTATAGAGGTTGGAGATCTGTGTGCGAGCTTGCCCGAAGAATTCGTGAAATACATGGAGTACGTTCGCCAGCTTGGGTATGGCGAGATGCCAGATTATGCTAGAATAAGAGCGCTGTTCCGGTCTGGAGCCTGGAGTAGGGGCTGGGACGACGATGGTGTCTTCGACTGGACTGTGCTCTTGTATCTTCAGCACAAATGTGAACATCAGGATTCCTGACCAAGAACACAATGCCCGAGTCCCTCGAGCCTCACCGGGAATGGTTTGGGATCACAACCTTTCGCAAGTCTGTGCCTTGCCCGCTCCTCGTGTACACATATCCTGACTCCTCAGGATCACTCCAGTGCATTGACTCGGTATGCAAGAACGTGGGAGAACGTGTTGTGCTGGAACGATTCAGGGATTGTGGATACATATGCCACGCATATATCAAAACGAAAGACGACAATCTGCTGTCTTGACTAGCTTTCGAATGTTTGCACGGCTACCAGATCAACGTCACTTCAGGACTGTAAAGGATTTTATACGTAAAGGCCCCTACAGGGCGACACATGAGAAACGCCAGAGGGTGTTGATCTGCTTGCTTGCACATTCTCAATGCATGTTCGACGAAATCATCTCAAGGTGTTTCTGGCGGCGTGTCGCCCTTGCACTCCGGACAGTCCTGATCGTCCTCATCTTCGTTCATCACATGTTCATCGTCCTCTGTCTGCAAATGACTCTCGGTGTAGCATTGCGTGCTGTCGCACACATAGCAATGTATTTGAGTCTGAGTCCATCCTCATCGCGTGCCTCGTGTCTCTGCCGGCAGCCAAAGTATGCGTAGACATTGGTGCACATCTGCTCGGTCAGCGAGAATTCATGTGCAAGCGGGGAAGTCGCCTACTTTTGGGTTGGACCGTAGAGCCGGTACTGGGTGGTGAGAACAATGTTGAAGTGGGTTTTCCACAGAGTAAGGTGGTGAGAGGACGAGGAATGGAGTTCGACGTGGTCGCCTATATACCATGGCCATAGAGACGATACAATATCGGAATCCTTGCACAGCTTGCTGAGGCGAATGTACATCCATTAACTTGCGCCCTTGATCTCCTCGCCTGCGCCCCACTGAAACATAGCACAGTAACGTGCCCACGCTTCCAAGTTGATCGCACGTGGTTTGAAAGTCCTGCATCGGCTCAGCAAACGATGACAAATTCGCGAGCAGCCCGCTTACCATTTATCGTGCTCTGGGTCATACTGTGCCGTAAATGCTCTGAGAGGTGTTCCATTCAATTCAGCACCCACGATGGGTCTCGTCACGCCAAAATCAAACATGAACCATCTCTTTACGTTGAGTTGGCTGTCTACATCTCGTGGCACGTGGACGGCGTCGAAGGGCCCGCAGCCATCGTTGATGCGGAGGGGTCGGTTGTAGAGGTATCTTGAGAAAGCATCGCCGAGTATGAAAGGTCTCTGGCCGGCATGGCTGGGAATGTGCTGTAGACTTTTCGCAGCCTACAGAGATCGCACGCGGTCTTCGTCCTTGTCCTCCGTACAGCCCCTGTAGTGAGCGAGAGTAGTGATTCTGAGCGCGCGGACTCATCGCCACTGAGATGATTTCCACGGTCTGGGTAGTTCCCGAATGGCATGGCTGTCGAATTTGGATGTAGTAATGTAACGTGGAAGTTGAAGCCGTCGAGCCCACCGCCAGATAAGCGTCCTTCGAGCATACAACATGCTAAGCTAGATTGTGCGAATGAATTGCCTTTACAGAATTTAAAAGAAGGCTAAGCACAGTAGCAGCACTAGTCGCGATCGTTGCGAGAAGCATCTCAGTTGCGTGATAGTACTTCTATCGATTCGAAGCAGGGCTCATATTGGCACAACGTAAATAGACGTTTCCTTTTCAACGCACTGATCTCGGCTGGCCGCAAGCAGGGGACGAAATCTGGAGCTCCGTGGCCTACGAAGAAAGAACCCGGATGAATCAAAGATCTAGCGGAATGTCCAACAAGCACCATAGCCTCGAGGAGGCGATTCCGTGGCCTGATCTCTGAGTCGAGCGATGCAGCGACACGGGAGCAGGCTCGCCGCAGCAATCCTTCAGCAACATTTCGGCAGAATGACCAACACAAGAGCTAAAGATACAGACCACGGATGCTGGACTAGGCGAAGAAGCGAGTCCTAGAGGGTTTCTGCTACAACCCTTTCTCGTTTACCCCAAATCGTCGACTTAGGGCTCGATTAAACTCTGCATGGCACTTGCTAAATCGTGCTTCCGGTTGTACAGGGATCATAGAGGGGGGGATGCCGTTTTTGGTAGACGAGGCTGGTAGCGGCTGGCTGGTTTGGGCAATGTTCCTACATACCACGCCCAAAAGGTTGTGCAAATCCCTGCTCAATCATCTCTCTATACATAACTACATCCGGGGTATACTGCTAGCTTCGAAGTTACGCTCGCAGGCTATCCATGTCCATCCAGAGGTCTCTGCATTGACCAGACCTGGAACAAGATCGGAAGTGCCGGGTAAAAGACAGATCCGCCTTGTGTCCGCGCATATGTAAGACTTGAAATTAAACCTTTCGTCACGAAAAGCTTGCTCTGGACATCCGGGAGAGTGGTCCTTCTCGAGCTCTATTAGGCATTCCGCGAAAGTTGACTTGTCCTCCAGCTCGTTATGTAAAGCTAGCTCTGCGCAGCCTTTGAGCCGACTCGTAGGAGATCCGCTTGAGTGTTGCGAACGGGATTAGCGAAAGCGCAGACCTCGTGCAAACGACTGTCGAATTTTGCTCACATGCAGGATATGCGGTCTCGACAACAATTAAGCGACAACTCGGCTCGAGAGCAGCATCGCGAAATAAACACTCTGTCTGGATCCGATCTCATACGCACCGCGGTATTTTCCCAGCAGCGCAACGACCATATAAGTGTACGGACCGCAGAGCTGAAGCAGCGCCGATCTCGATAGAAGTGGATTGACAAGTTAGAGCACAAAATGCGCAAACAGTATCGTCGTTGGAGATCAGAGCATTCCAGTCTTGTAGATAGGAAAATGTTAGTATTTCGAGATGCTGCGCTCATGTACAGGTTCAGCAGCCTCGAGAACGTGCTCCAATGGATTAGCTCGCCCGATGCATGACTCGCGGTGTGATGACATAGTCGCAGCTATACCCGATCTGATCGGGGCTCACCGGCCATTGCGGTGTAGGCAATCGTCCAGGCTTTGACGATATGTCTTGGCAGCAGCCGTGCTGACATGCTCACCCCTGAAATGCTCACCCCTGAAAGTGCAAAGTACCGTGGGCGAGTCCTACTGAGATAAAGTTCAGCCGACCAGCCTTGCTTAGCGCCACATCGCTGCGCACTTTGAGTGCGATGGAGATGATGGCCATTACCCTGGACTGCAAAACGGAAAATGCTCGTGTCAGGTCAAGCAGCGAAGAATAGACTTCTGCGCTGCAGCTACGGCGAACAGGAGAGCCAGAGATAATGAAAGTGAACGGGATGGGATTGCACGGCAATATTCTCGCCAATGCTACATTTGCAACACTATCGCACATAATCTGATCGAGGAATACCATCGAAGGATGTGTGTGCTCAAGTCTACATCCCGCCACATAGGGATTCCGTCAGGCGGGGACTGGGGCTACAGGATCCCTAGAGTATGCTGTACACCTTATAAGACTAGGAAACGCTGCTAATTTCGTGGTCTAATAGTAAGTAATAATCCAGAACGAGCCAGATGTCCGGTTTTGCCACGGAAGTCAAATAATTACCAATGCTTCAGAATTAACCACGTGTCCTTAGATGTCAACGCAATGGGTCGCGCCTGCTAACGATCTGACGAACTTTGATTTCAATTGAAGTGTTCATTCACGTTTCTTGCACCGATACAATCCCCTTTCAGGCGTATGTGAAATAGTCCATCTAGTGTACGAAGGGAAAACCGTGGCCTGCGACCGGGTGAAAAAGTCTCTTATCTGTATTGTTCGTCTCCCATAGCAGCGAACCACTCGAATCGTAAGCTCTTTCTCCTGCAGCCTGGGCAGCATCAGCCAGCGACGCCGCGCCCCTTGCGCCTCCCTGGCCTGCCTCTACGCTCGTAAGCTTCGTACCATTTATAGTATAAGCACGATCCGAGTCTATTCAGCCATGCTGCTCGTCCATCCCGGCGGACTCAGCGTCCTTATAAATTAAAACAAACATCTGCGTTGTGCTGTTCTCTATTGGGAAGTCTATGCGGTGTGGAAGAGCTCGATCCAGACGGCAATATTTGGGATGACGCCGATATAATGACGCGATACTCGTCTCAAATTGAGGAGCCGAGGCGCAGACGTGCCGTGGATTCTGCCGCCTGCCAGTCACTGCCTTGTTGGAAATATGAGAGGATCTTCATTGCGCGCTCCAGCTTAATCTGCCCGTCCACCAGATTATACTAGTTGCTAGCGCTTCGTAATGCCCGCTTTAACGTCGTCATCGCACGCCAATGCCCCTTCGTTACGGCGATTACACATCGGACGCTCACCTGAGCACTAGAATGGTGTGGCCGTATTACTCAACCGACAATTCTCACTAGGGATAATGAGTTTGCGAACCTTGACTTTTGTCCGTCTGCAAATGATACAGGCATTAGTGACTTGAGCTCAGCATTTGCGTGGTCCAGCCTTTATGCTTAATTTCATGTTGCGGCTATTGATAGCTTATGTTCGCGGACCGAATATCGGCCTCAAGAGTTGAATGACCCCTTCCCTGTTCACGAGTGACATGGCCTACGGAGTCGCTGCGGTTCCTCGACGTCTGCCATACTCTGCGACTGCCCTTGCCGCAGCTCTTCAATCTCCGCGCTCCGCTGTTCCACGATCTGGGACAGCGCTCGAGCTTCTACGGCGCCTCTTCGCAATCCTTCCAGAGGCGGGAGCTTACGGAGCTTGACCTCCGTCCTGGGCCTGCCCTTGGAGTCGTTGGAGCTTATGGAGGTGCGCTTGATCCTGAGCAGCTATCCGATTGTTCTGCTCCTTTGCCCATTTACTCTGTCCGGTCCGTAGACCAACACCCTATCTCAGAGTTCTCAGTCGCACAATGCACAGTTGTGCCGTCCGTTTATTTGCTCTGGCTTGGAACTTTCTGACGCGTTATGCTTCGGAAGTATAACACTGACGATCTTGTTGATACGGTGGTACCGAACGGGGTGGAAGCCGAATCTCGTAGTAGGTCTTTCCTGCCTTGCTGTTCCCAGCACATGAAGTTCGACAAGGGGTGCCATTCAGGATTAACTAGCCCAAACTCTACCTCTGCATGAATTATTTGCGTTCAATGCAAGACCTGCACTGGTGACTAGAGACCATGCATTATGCTTTCGACACCATGCTCCAGGATCTTGCTGATTATGAGCACGGCTATTACGGATCAGAGGTGCAATCGAGCATTTCATACACAGAATCGCTGCACCTGGAAACTCGGACTCCGCGTTGCCTGCGCATCTTGGGCAGGAAGTAAATGAGCAGCACTACGCGCACGGAACTTTGATGTCGCTTTTCTACTTAGGACGTCAGCCTACGAATCTGTACCAGATTATAAGCGCGGAGGGACGGCGGTCATCTTCGATTTATAACTGTCGCTACCAGGCTGTTTAGTATGCTCTGGCTCTGGATTTCCAGTCTACTGCTAGTTACCGCCCTGCCACGATATGAGTCTCCCATTCATCCGGACGTCGAAACTGCGGCACGGGGGCAGAGTACGACGTTAGGCAAGCGACTTGCAAAGCGACAGCAAGCATGGACAGGTTATTATCCTTTGTACCTCAATTCGACCGGATGGCCATACTCATACCCAACCTCTTACTACTACGACCCCTACTATCCCAACGATGCTTATAGTACGTATTATTATCCTCAACCTATAAATCCACCAATCCGAGAAGACCTGGGTCCGAATCCTCCATATGTAACGCCAAAGTCATCGTACAATCCGTGTGCCGATCCCAACAGCGTCAGCTGGACCGTGGAGTGCAATGGTGGCGGGTCCCAGAAGACGACGAAGATTGACGGAGGCGCACATTCCCTCGAAGAGACGTCTTCCTTTTTCACTTGGAAGTATGGACCCAAATCGCCCTTTAATCAACCTTTTGCGGCAGTGGGCAATCCAAGCCTCAATGGCCAGTTCAGCGGCGATAAGAACGACGACGACAACAGCAAAAATTGTGTTAATGGCATTGATCAATCCGGCAATGCATGCACGAACAACAATGACAACGGCAACGGCGGCGGTGGGGACTACTGTGTCAACGGCTTGGATTCACTTGGGAACTCTTGCGGCAATAATAATAGCAACAACAATAGTAAAGGTGATAATACGGGTGATTGTGCAGGTGGCTTTGACTCGAATGGCAACGCATGCGGCGGAGGCAACAATAATAGCACTAGTCTGGCTGCTGCAAACGCGAACGTGGGCGCTACTCCGAATGTGAGCCCCGGCATTACGGTGGATCTGCGATGATGAATAGGGGAGTCAGAGGAGTGGAAATGGCAGATGGAACGGGACTGTGAGTCTGAACGTTGCTGTTGCATGCTTCTATTTATTTCCGCAGGCACGTAGAAGCGCTTCTCGCGACAAGTGTTTCCTTTTTGTATGTACAAATACGACGAGCAGTCCCCTCGTTCAATCTACTATATGTCTTTCTACTCTGCTGAGCGTTAGAGTGCCCCCGATCCTCCTGGCCTGAGAACCGACCGATACACACAACCAAACCTTACGCTGCTATGCATGAATTAGTGATCACCAACCTTGGACGGAGCAATAAGAGCGCTACCCTGCTATGCACCTCTGTTTGATCCTTTACCTGAAATTAGAAGAGGGCAACATGAGGACCAGCGTTACGCTTCCTTGGCGCACCAGTGGAAGGAAGCAATAAAACTTTGTGATATTTGAAGTTTTAGCGTAGCCGCCCTGTCGGTATCAACCCAACCCTGGCCCTGACTGGAGTCTAAGAGCCCGAGTTCAATAAAGAATTGCAGCTCTGAGCTGCGGCTGTAATCGCATCTGGGCAATAGTGCGAGATCCAAGCTCTAGCGAAAGCTTGCTGTGAATAGATGGATCACAACCTATGAATGCACGCACCATCCTAGTCATATACACAAAGAGGTTTACCTCTCTCTACGCAATCTCCGATTTTGAACTCCCCGAGTATATAACTAATATTGCTGTTATACTATATTACGAAACAATGACCGTAGTTTATCGTGGTATTTCGCAGCAATCTACACGCCCCTATTGTGGCAAGTACAAAATTTGGTCATCCGCTAATAAGCTCTGAGCTAGAGGAGCTGATCCCTGGGATTGAGTTAGTCGGAACGGTTGGTCAATGTTTCAAAGCCAAGGCTTCCTAGCACTCCTCCAAGGGTGGACAATGATCGTTGTCGCATCCAATATATATATAGAATCCTTCTGATGGAAAATCTCACCGTTACTAACGTGCGTGGTCTGAATATTATATGAGAGTCAAAAGCACGATCCTCGCCACGATGCTCACGTACTTCACCGTCTCGCTTCTACACATCCTAGGAGCACGGAGTACTCCCATCCCGTACGATGTGCCTTTTGCAGAAAATCACAGACTTCCTAATGCTTGCGATCTGCCATTGGGGCCAGCACCATCTCACAAATCTATACCTTTTCATGGCCGAGGAGATTTCGCTCAGCTCATCCATCATACCGACCCTGGATTAGGGCTCTTCTCTCAGACCTACCTGTGGAACAGTAGTTTCTGGAGACCCGGCGCCCCTATCGTTGTTTTCCTACCTGGAGAGTCTCCTATCGACGGGTATTGGATCTTCAACCGGCCCGACGTTTCAACAGTAGGCGTCATTGCCGAAAACCTTGGTGCTGCGACCATCATCCTCGAGCATCGCTATTACGGCTCAAGCCTTCCATACAGTAACTTTACCAAGGCAAATTTGCAGTATCTGACTGTGGACAATGCACTAAGGGACGTGGTGCGGTTCGCTCAGAATTTCATCGCTCCGTGGACTGACGGTCCAAGCACCGCAAAGGACGTACCATGGATTTTGATTGGTATGTAGATTCTCAATGTTAATTTTGAGCCCAGATTGATTGTTTTTAGGTGGAAGCTATTCAGCAGCACAGACCGGCTGGATCGCGAACATGTTCCCAGGCACGTTCTGGGCATATATTTCGGCCTCGCCTATTCTTCAGGCAATTCCTTCTTACTGGGCTTACCTTTTGCCTCTAATGGAGCATGGACCAGAGGGCTGTGTAAGATTGTTGAGCAGCGTCACCCGATTTATAGACGATATCATCGAAGCCGGGGACGAGAAGAATCTGCAGGCAATCAAGACACTCTTTGGACTTGCTGAGATGAAGACGCCAGACTTTCTATACAGTCTAAGCGAAATCTGGGGTGACTGGAGTATCATTGACATCGGTCAGAATGACACGGCAATCGAGGCCTACTGCGGTTGGGTTGAAGGCTCAGACCCCGACCTGGAATTGGATGACATGTTCCTGGAACTCGACAAGTCAATAGAAGTCCAGGCAGACTGGGCTACATCGTCCGAGCAAACCATTCGAGCTCTTCAAACCTACTCTGCAGGCTTTCGAAAATATATTGCCCCGAACTTGTGTATCAACGGAACATGTTTGGACGAGTCCTACGCGCGACTAAGCGAGCCCCTGAACGGGCAGATGTATGAGTGGCTTCTATGCAACGATATGATGGGTGGATATGTGACTGGGGCACCTTTGGGGGCTTTATCAACTCCGCTGGTGAGTCGCTTCCTTACCTACGACTACTTCCAGACGAGGTGCGCGATGGTCCATTCGCCAGAATCGAGCGCAGAGCTCGAAGACACAGCATCAGGCCATCGCACCGCCGAGGCCTTCAACAGATATACAGGTGGTTGGTTTCCGACGGATGCACGGCGCATCATCTACAGTGCCGGCGAGATGGACGTATGGCGAGAGATGTCGGTTTCGGCGAGACTACGCCCTGGTGGGCCGCTGCAGAGCGACCCTGAATCGGATGTTGTCGTGCACTTGATCAAAACAGGTTGGCATCATAGTGAGATGTATACTCGTAACGCGGAATTGGACGATGAAGTTCAGCGTGTGCGTGATCAAGAAGTAGACCAGATATGTTACTGGACACAACAATGGCCAGGATATCGCTAGTTGTTACAATAGTATATAATTTCTATAATGTTAGTAAAATGAGTGTTACTATAGGAGTAGTCTTGCTCGATCTAGCAGGTACCTACTAGACCTATATTGCTTACTTATGTACTATACCTACCTTCTTAGGTAGATAATACTTATATATAATATTATTAACGAAGTAGCCTCCTGTTACGGTTTGATTGGACGACACAGCCAAGAACTGATCAAGCAGAGTGGCTGCGATCAGTCTGAGGGTCACGTGAGTGATCACTGAGCAGCAGAGCGATCAGCGATCACTGATCACGTGTTACGGTTCTGACCGTCACGACTCCCCCTGCCCAGTCATCTTTCGTGGACACACGGCTGCGCCCGGTCACGGGACAAGGAAGGATCTCTCATACCCTGAGAGATCCTCCTGCATATGAAGGAACGGATCTCTCGCTCTCTCGACAGAGCAGCGGACCGGGTCTCTCACGTACACAACAGACCCGGAGGAACATATGGGATTCTCCTTTGTATATAGCGAGCGATGAATATCGCCTCTCTAGATAGTGATCGCGTGCAACTCACTGTTCTATCTCACTGATTGGAATCAAGTGAATCTTCCTACTTCGTTACCTTCCTCTAGACTACCCGACAAGCTCAAATCCCGATCGAGCTCAAGCTTCTGCTTAGTGAGATCTTAGGTCATCAGCATCCCGCTCATAACCTAACAGCTTTGTACGCCCTTAAGGATGTCTACCACAGGAAGCTCCAGGGGGAATCCCGCCCCCAGCGAAGCAGGATCCAGCCGCAGCAAGCCAGTCCAACCTCCAAGACCGACTCCACCAGATGACTCCGACGACGAAGATAGTGGCCCAAGACCGAGAAGCTTCAAACCAGCGAAGCCTGACCACTTCTATGGAGGTCGGAACAAGTTCGACGATTGGGTCAACCAGATGGACATGTTCCTCATGTTCAACCCCGTCGAAGGAAATCTCAAGACTGTCTTTGCCAGCACGTACCTCAGAGGTAGTGCACAGAACTGGATCAAACCCCACCTCAAGGTCTATCTGGACAGCGAGGGACGACAGGACCCTACCGGCATGTTCAGAGACTACACGACTTTCAAGATCAAACTCAAGGAGATCTTCGGATCTTCCAATGAGGTAACCCAAGCGATCAGGGTTATCCAGCACCTCAAGCAACGTACCTCAGCATCCGAATATGCAGCCAAGTTCGAGGAACACTCTCAGGTGACTGGATGGGACCAACAGGCGTTAATGACGATGTTCAGACGTGGACTCAAAGACTCGGTCAAGGACCAGTTAATGAACCACGGAGGAACACTTGACACCCTGAAGGATTTGACCGAAGCGGCTATTGAAATCGACGACCGGCTCTACGAGAGAGCGCTGGAACGCAAGTACGACTCCAAGGTTGGAGGAACCGCCGGGTTCACCCCAGACTATGGAAGGAACCGCGGATACCATTCCAAGCCAAATAATCAGTCCAACAAACCATACTACGGACCCCAACCAATGGAACTCGACGTTACCCAGAAAGGTCGAAAGATCAAAGGAAGAGGCAAGCCAAAGGGCAAACCCAAGAAGAAACAAGGTAGCGATAAGACTTGTTACAACTGTGGCAAACCAGGCCACTTTGCGAGGGATTGCCGTTCTAAGAACATGGTGCAGCGACAATCCATCAACACGATGCAACGAAGAGAAGAAGGACGAGGTGGTTATAACGACAATAACTCCCCTCAGGAGGTCTGACTTCTAGGCATGATACAACGAAAATCGGAAGGAACGCCAATCCCGCCAGAATGGATTGCGCGAGAAAAGAACATCGAGCAAGACTACATAAACCTCGATGAACGACTTGAAGAATGGGATCGACTAATCAACCTGGTTCGCGAAAAAGAAGACTCGCTCAGAGCACGGGGACAAGAACGCACCGAGTCAACCCACAAGCTTCGCGACTTCCACAATCGAATCGTGGGAGAAAGGAACAAGGTTGTCCAAGAGATAAATCGACAGATCCGAGCAAGTCAATTTTCCGATAACACCCAGAGAGACGTAAGGACCTTCGGTATGATATCTCGGAAGAGAGAGAACAAGGCGACTACCGAAGAAGACGACCAACTTATACTACTCGATCGGCTCAACCGACAAATAAGCGAGATCGAGAACGAAATGCATCCCCTCACCTCGAAGACCGGGCTGTGGACGGACCAGGAATACAAGCGATTCAGGGAACTGATTCGACAGTATAGCAGGATAACCAACGAACTCGAAGTTCTAAGGGACGCAATGGTCGAAGAACCTACGACAAAACGGACGTTTGGAATGATGCAACGACGAAGCATCCCAACACAGATCCGCTGGGAAGAACGTCACGGACACGGAAGCCTTCACTGGCGATTCTGTTACGATGACGCATGCCAAACCCACATCTCTTCCAAGAGGGAGAACAACTTCTTCCCGATCGAACCAATCCGAGAAGAAGATCCTCCAATCCGGCGATATGATGACGGAAGTAGGCCCTTGCCTGTTCCAGAGGAGCTGCAAGAGTTAGCACCACACCTCAGACTCGCCGAGGAAGAAAATAACGACGAATCTTGCCATGAAAACCAAGAGAATATCCCTCCTGAAATTGACTCCGAGGAGGAAGGGCAAGACTCGTCCGCAGACGAAGAAGACGTGTCGGAGGAATCATCCGATGAAGAATCAGACCCGGATGACGAAATCACGACATTCACGTGTACCCAGGCAGGAATGATGCGCAAGGTTATGCTATTCCTGGCTATGCGACAAGAAGACATATTCCCGAGAATTGGTGGGAAACGATACCTACACCCCACCAAGTTCGATCGCGCACTCAAGGAACTTCGTATCAAACTCCGGAACCAGCCGAGAGTCTCTGTACAGTACGACTTCAGGTCACTGGTACAGGAACTCGTTCCTATCGGGAGCACGATCACACCATTCGGATATGTCACACCGAGCGAAGAAATCGTGCCGAACTCAGCACGAGAAAACATACGCCGAATCTCCGAACAATATGCCAAGATACAACAATGTCAATCGATGTACGCTTGCATCGAAACACCGGAGGAGAAGACAATACACGAAACAATCAGATACACGTCACATCAGATCCGAGAATGGTATAGAACACCTACCATCGAGACCCAGTCGGGAAAAGGATCGACTCTCAAGGAATGAGCGTCCAAAGAGAGTTCTGCAACACGGAAAGCGCTCAAGCATCAACATCAGTCTTTCGCACCAACATTACCGTCAACGGACACAAGGTCCAAGCCATGATTGATTCTGGAGCGAGCGGGAACTTTGCCTCCAAATCATTTGTGAAGCGATATGGGATAGCTACCCAATCGAAGGACGAAGGGTACGAATTGATCGCAGTCGACGGATCATCGTTACCAAGCGTGGAACGAGAAACCATTCCGTTACCACTCGCTATCCAACAGCACCACGAGGAAATTGTCCTAGACATCACTGACATGGCCAGTCATGACGTCGTACTAGGCATACCTTGGTTGAGAAAGCACAATCCAATTATCGATTGGAGACGAGGAGTACTCAGGTTTGAACAATGCGATTGCGTTATCGGCATTGACCCTATGCAGCGACAGAGTTCACTGATAGATGAGGCTAGGAGACAGATCAACGAAATGACACTCCAGCCGCCCGGAGCTACGAAACAGTCGAGCCCAACTCGGACAGTCACTCTCGATGGCAAGAAGGACAAGCAAGTCACGAGAACTGATGGAAGTAACGCACCATCGAAGGATACGGTTTCGGAACCCGCTATCCCCAAAGAGTATCAAAAATGGGCGAAACTCTTTGAAGAGGTAGAAGACATCACCGCTTTACCTAAACACCAGACATGGGATCACCGGATCAACCTGAAACCCGGAACGGAGCCCCCATTCGTGCCACTATTCAAGAAATCCGAACACGCGCTCCAAGAAGAGGATAAGTGGCTACGCAAGATGCTAGCCAAGGGCTGGATACGAAAATCCAGGTCCAGTGCAGGCGCACCTATCTTCGGCGTTCCAAAGCCCAACGGGAAGACACGAATCGTCGTTGACTACAGGAAACTCAACGACATCACAATCAAGAACCGATATCCACTACCCAACATTGAGGAATCACAGGACAGACTCACCGGATCAGACTGGTATACGAAGATCGACCTACGAGACGCATTCTATGCTATCCGCATGGCGGAAGGCGAGGAATGGAAAACAGCGTTTCGAACACGCTATGGACTGTACGAGTTCACGGTTATGCCCATGGGATTAACCAACGCTCCAGCCTCCTGTCAGGAGATGGTAAACGATATTCTCAGGGACCTGCTCGACATATGCGTCATCGCATACATGGACGACATCCTCGTCTACACTAAAGGATCTCTCGAGAAACACAAACGACAAGTACAAGGCGTATTCGAGAGACTCTCCCGAGTAGGATTCCGGACCGCACCCGAGAAATGCGAATTCCACAAGAAGGAAGTCAAATTCCTTGGCTTTATCATCAATACAAGAGGAATCGCAATCGACCCGGAAAAGATCGAATCTATCAAAACATGGCCGACTCCGAAAACAGTCAAGGATGTACAGTCATTCCTTGGACTAGCCAACTACAATCGGAAGTTCATCAGAGACTATTCTAAGATCGCCACACCACTGTCAGACCTTACAAAGAAGGACCTCAAATGGAAATGGGAACAACAACATCAGGAAGCATTTAACAGGCTAGTACAGATGTGTTGCAAAGCACCAGTACTAATGATGTTCGACACCAAGAAGCCAGTCTTCATCGAGACTGACGCATCGGATCTAGCCATAGGAGCATGCCTCACACAGATGCATGATGGGAAACGACACCCAGTGGCTTACTATTCACGGAAAATGTCACCCGCGGAACAAAACTACGATGTCCATGACAAGGAACTGCTAGCCATCGTTGCAGCACTGCAACACTGGAACTACTACGCGGAAGGAGCACCAGGACTAACGATTCTTTCTGATCACAAGAATCTGACCTACTTCACTACGACTAAAGTACTGACCCGAAGACAGGCCCGCTGGTCGGAACTGCTCGGACAGTACAAGTTCGAAATCCGCTATACTCCAGGGAAAGAGAATGGTAGAGCAGATGCCTTGAGTCGAAGGGTCGACTACATGGAAGGAAAAGAACCCGTACAACAACGAGTTCTCAAGGCCAACCCGGACGGAAGCCTTAGTGCCAACACACAAGAATTCAACAACATAGTGCGAATCCTCAACGACACAGAGGAACAGTTTCCAATACTACAGGGAAAATACCAGGTACCGAAGGACCGAGAAGAAGAATGCATACGACAACATCACGACGATCCCTCGAGAGGACACCCAGGAGCAACCAAGACGGTAGAGCTCATCCAGAGAAGTTTCAGCTTTCCACAAATGCGACAAAAAGTGCTCAGATACATCAAGCGCTGCGAACATTGCCAAAGAAACAAGGCCGAACGACACGCGAAATACGGACATATACAGTTCAGGACTCCGCCACAACAACCTTGGGACGAAGTTACAATGGACTTTATTACCAAACTTCCGCCCTCGAAAGACAAGGTCACTGAAAACACATTCGACATGATCATGGTCATGGTCGACAGGCTCACCAAATATGCACACTTCATACCTGCAAGCGAAAAATACACAGCAGAACAACTCGGATACCTCGTGATGGACAGACTGGTACGATACCACGGATTCCCGCAAGTCTTTATTACCGACAGAGACAAACTATTCACGTCAAACTACTGGAAAACACTAGTCGGAACGATCGGAATCAAACACAAACTATCTACAGCCTACCATCCAGAAACAGATGGGCAAACGGAAAGGACAAACCAGACCCTGGAACAATATTTGCGACACTACATCAATCACGCACAAGATAACTGGGTTACACTGCTCCCCATGGCACAAATAGCACTCAACAACCACAAGTCAGAAACTACGCAGGCTACGCCATTCTTTGCGAATTATGGACGAAATCCAAATCTTTTCGGAAACCCGCATAGTCACCCCCAAGCTGAAAGAGCGATGGTTGCGGCACAAGATATGAAGACCATTCACAAAAAATTAGAAAACCGCATCCAAGACTCACAAAAGGCAATCGCCAAATCCCGAAAAGACAAGAGAAAAATGGCACCTCAGCTTAAAAAGGGGGATAAGGTCTACCTTCTTACCAAAAATCTGAAGACAAGAAAGAAGACCAAGAAATTGGATCACGTCAAGGTCGGACCATTTTTAATTGACGAAGCCAGAGGACCAGTCAACTACCGACTCAAGCTACCAAAGGATGCAAAGATCCACCCGGTGTTCCACGTATCGTTATTGGAACCCGCTGACGCCGAAACTCCATGCCAAAAAACATTCCACTTCCAGCCAGAAGAGGAAGACGAGTTCGAAGTCGAAAAAATCCTAGACCAAAGGGGCCAGAAGTTCCTAGTCAAGTGGAAAGGATACGACGAGTCCGAAAGCACCTGGGAACCTCGAAGGAACCTCACGAACTGCCAAAAGCTCATCAGCGACTTTCTCTGGAAGGCGTAAGACGAACCAACCTTACGAACTGCCGCCAGCCTCCAGTACGGTCCCACCGGGGTCGGCAAGGGAACCAAGATCCCAGTAATCGCTCGAGAGACCCTCGATAGCACCCCAGGTACCTGGAGACAAATGCAACGAGAAACCAGAGGCCGACTCGGGAAAGGTCAGAGTCTCAGCCTCCGCCCGCTCCTCAGCCTCCAACTCCTCGATGTTTGCAATCTCCACCGCGATAGCATCGTCCGCGCGACGATCTACCAAGTCCATCTGTTGCCGAAGCCTCATTTCCCGAGCAAAAGCAACCCGGGAAGCCTCGTGGGCGGCTTCAAGAGCACGGCGGGCGTCCTCCTGTGCACGCCTCGCATCCTCTATCCCCTTCAGGAGCTTCTCTTTCTCAGTACGGAGACGGTCAAACTCCGACTTGGTGACCTTGATATCACATCGCTGACCGCGACGCACACATTCATTACACTTTCCCGAGCGAGTATGGACCTTGCACACGCGCTTGTGTTTTGCGCAAGTCGAACAAGCACGAACCATGATGGTACCCTGAAGATCCAGAAAATCCGCAAGACGGTGACGACGCGAGGTGGAGGATTCAGAGGGGACACGAGGCATCGCGGAAGAAGGCCATAAATCCAGAAAGCGGGAATGTGACGAGCTTATGAGTAAGCTTCGGGACGAAGCTAGGCTAAAAGGGGGATGGTGTTACGGTCCATGTGACAAGAGGCTCAGCCCGAGCGGACGCTGGGGCCTGAGGCATACGCCAAGGGTCCAATGATCAGAGGCGCTCAGACCAACACCATCCTGATCACACTGATCACACTGAGCAGAATGATCAGGACCTTGATCAGCGCGATCAGTATGCTCAGAAGCATGAGCAGAATCCTTTTGTATATATCGAGCGATGAGTATCGCCTCTCTAGAT
Organism: Cercospora kikuchii; assembly: GCF_019650295.1. NCBI lineage: Eukaryota > Fungi > Ascomycota > Dothideomycetes > Mycosphaerellales > Mycosphaerellaceae > Cercospora > Cercospora kikuchii. The sequence continues at coordinate 102,219 of NW_025408586.1, forward strand.
AGCCATCGCGTACAACTCACTGTTCTACCTCACTGATTGGAATCAAGTGAACCTTCCTACTTCGTTGCCTTCCTCTAGACTACCCGACAAGCTCAAACCCCGATCGAGCCCAAGCTTCTGCTTAGTGAGATCTTAGGTCATCAGCCTCCCGCAGATAAACCTAACATGCTCCCTCTACTCCGTCTGAGCAGCTTTCCGTCACGTGACGGAGCAGCCCTTCTTGCCAAGCCTTGCCCGCTCCGCAGAGCGTAAGCGAATGGCTGTGGTCGCTTCTCGCTAAACCGTGACAACTGCCTGGAAGCCGGCGGAATATAGTGACGCCGGCTCCGGCTCACGTGCGCGGGAAGCACGGGAGCGCCTGCACACTTGTACGCTCGAGGAGAGAAGGCAAAACACGAACATAGCAAGAATCTCACTTTTCGGAATTCAGTCGTAACACCGTGCAAAATATCCATCCAAGAAGGCACTGCAACGCTACGCGGTCAGACGCGTTGCCCACCGCGCCTGCTGCGATGGCGGAGCTATGGCCAGAGGTGGTGATGTGGCCCACAGAATACAGAGAGCATGCCCTCAAACTCATGAAGTACCTGCTGGAAATCCGCAGCTGTATCGACCGCAATGGAAGCCGGGTCGTGCCAACGGAGGTCGCAACGATGATGATCCAATGCGCGACGACGTTCGTTGCAAAAGCACAGAACATCCCCGACATGACCCCTATCCAAGGCGCGCTGCATGAGATGCGTGGAGACGCGAAGGCAATGACAGAGGAGGCGTCGCAGAGACTAGAAGCACCGAGGGAAGAGCTACGAGGTACAAATACACAAATAGAGAGGATCGCCGTGGTCGGCGAGGAGACGAAGGGAGCAGCAAAAGAGGCAGGGGAAGTGGGCAAGGTAGGAGTCGCAATCATGAGGGACGTCAAAAACAACAACCTACAGAATCATAAGAGCGCGCCAATGAGCTATGCAGCAGCAGTAGCGAGCGGTACACTAGCCAGCAGTACGCACAACCCTCACCACACACAGACCGCATCTACCCAGAGCCAGCGTGAAATCATCGTAAACATCAGAAACCCTGTAACCATTGAACGCTTGCGCGCAATGAACCCGCAGCATCTCAAATCCCACATTGACCGCGCCCTTGAACAGAGCGCGAACGAACAAATAGCAGAGATCAAAATCATGTCCGCTAATCAGCTCAAGAGTGGAGACCTCGTCGTTAGGATGGCAAGCATCAGCGAGACACAGACACTACAACAACACAGCGAGGAGTGGGCTCGTTGCGTCGGGGAGGGGGCCTCTGTTCGCGTCCCGACATACGGCGTCATTGTTCACAGCATCCGCACGCACTCTATCGACATGGACAAATTCACGGAAAATCGAGATGAGATCCTGCACGAGAACCGGCCTTTCATCCCTCGAGCGGAAATCAAATACATAGAATGGCTTACGCGAAGCGGTGCGAAGAAGTCGACGACCTCTGTCATCATCGAGTTCGCGCGACCTGAAGATGCCAACAAAATCATCAGCGAGGGCCTCGTGTGGCACGGCGAGCTTTGCCAGTGCGAGAGGTACGACCGACAGTGTCGGGTCAAGCAGTGCTTCAATTGTCAGAAATACGGCCACATAGGAACCCAGTGCAAGACAACAATGAGATGTGGCTACTGTGCTCAGGAGCACCAATCCCGGGACTGTCCATCGAAGAGGGAGCGCGACGGACCCAGGAAGTGCGCGGCGTGCCACGGGGAGCATGAGGCATGGAGCCAACAGTGCCCGACACGACAAGAAGAAATGGCCCGCGCCAAGGCAGCATATGCCACAAGAGCGCCATTCTACCCAGTCTCGGCATCCGCGATGTCTGTAACCCCACCTGGCAGCAACGGGACAGTGCTACGCCGGTACTGGCAGCGGTCTTGGCTCGTTGGACAAGGAGAACGAGCCTCCGACTGGACCTGGCAGTCAGAGGCCGCAGCGAACATACCATCCCACTAGGAAAGCGCTAGAGTCTCCGCACGTCAATGGGATGGGACGCAACAGTAGCCAGCAAATGGACATTGACGTAGAGAGCGACTCATGAGGAGGAACCCTACATTCAGCATATTACAGTACAACGTCCGGAAGTCACGGGACACGGTCATGGCCACGCTACTGCGCGATCCCAAGATAGGCGACTTCGATGTCCTCGCCATACAAGAACTGTGGAACAACCCCTTCACAGACACGACACACCACCCGGCGAAAAACCTCTTCCACCTCTGCTATGCTTCCATCAGCGCGGAGGGAAAGCCGACACGAGTATGCTTCTTCGTCCACAAGCAACTCGATCATGCCCAGTGGCGGTTTGATTGGCATAGCGAAGACATCTGCTCGCTCACGTTCCAGTTTGGAGACGAGGAAACACCGAGGAGCCTCGAGATATTCAACACCTATAACCCGCCCCGAAGCACAGAACATCGGACGAGCGTTCTGCCTTTCCTGAGGCGACTGCTCGAGAGATCTACCGCCAACGAGCGAATGGTGATTGGGAACTTAAACCTCCTCCATTCCCTCTGGGGCGGGGAGCATATCGTGCGGCCAGACGCTGAAGCTATAGAACTGTTTGAACTCATGGAGCAGAACACACTACAGAACACATTTCCATCGGGAACCATCACTTATGAGGAAGGCAGCTCTCGAACCACGATCGACTTATGTCTCGCCACAATAGGCCTCATGGACAGGGTGGTGCGCAGCCAGGTGGACCACGAACTGGACCACGATTCAGACCATCTTCCGATCGCTACGACTATCGACCTACAGCTCCCGCGTCGCACAGAAACAGCACGGAGGAACTGGAAGAGGCTCAACGAGAAGCAGTACCGTGAGGCACTCGAGAAGACGCTCCCTTCGCTACAACACCCGAGAACAAAGGTAGCTCTAGATAGATATGTCGAGCAAATTATTACGACGATTAACGAGGCTGTCGATTGGGCTCTACCCAAGACGACGCCGTCGAGCAGAATGAGGCAAGGATGGAATGAGCAATGCTCTAAGGTCCTCGCAGAGGCAAAACGTCTGAAACGGAGATTCAGTCGAGAGCGTACGGAGGACGACTGTGAAGCCTACCGAAAAGCAAGAAACAAAAAGACCAGAGTTATTCGAAAGGCGTTGAAACAGGCCCATCGCGACCGGGTCGAAGAAGCATCACAGTCGCCTCAAGCGCTATGGAAACTCGCAAAGTGGGCGAGAAATCGCCACAGCCAGCTGCCAAGCATCACTCCTGCGATCGTAGACCTAGAGACAGGGACAGAAGTCGCAGAGGCTAGCGGGAAAGCAGCACTCTTCAGAAATACCTTTTTCCCTGAGCCTCCCCATGCAGATCTTAACGATATCGCGTCAGCGCAGTACCCGGAGCCAATCCCGCTACCCAGAATCACAGAAAAGGAAGTCATCGAGGCGATTACATCTAGCAAGGCATTCAAAGCACCTGGACCCGACCAGATCACGAACAAAGCGCTGCAAGCGGGCAAATCAGCCCTCGTAAGCCACTTGAGCAATATCTTCAACAGCAGCATCGACCTCGCATACTGCGCAGCGCACTTCCGCCGATCTACGACGGTGGTGTTACGGAAGCCAGGCAAGGACAATTACACGACGCCAAAGGCATACCGACCCATCGCCCTCTTAAACACTATCGGAAAGACAATAGATGCCATCCTGGCAAGGAGGCTGAGCTACATAGCCGAGACTCACAGCCTCCTCCCTCGCGCACATATCGGCGGTCGGAGACAGAAATCGACAGAACATGCCCTCCACAACATAATAGACAGGATATATCAAGCGTGGAACACAGGTCAGGGACAAGTCGCGAGCCTGCTGCTACTCGATGTCTCAGGAGCGTTCGATAATGTTTCGCACGAGCGATTATCACATGACCTAAGGGCACGCAGGGTGGACGAGAGACTAGTCCGATGGATAGCGAGTTTCCTGAGCAATCGATCGACAGACGTTGTACTTGACGGCTTCCAATCCCCACCATACACCGTATCTACAGGTATCCCGCAAGGATCCCCGTTGTCGCCCATCCTGTATATCTACTATAACTCTAGCCTTATTCAGCCAAGCAACACAGATAGCGACCCGGAGAGCACCACAACTGTTACGGGATATATCGATGACGCCGCACTTCTCGCTTGGGGTGACTCTACAGAAGACACGTGCTCCAAGCTCGAACAAATGCTAGAAAAGGCCCAGCACTGGGCACGCACGCACCCGTCGAAGTTCGCTCCCGAGAAATTCCAGCTCCCCCACTTCACGCGCTCCCGCACACGGTTTGACCTCGAGAAAGGCATCGAGACCCCTTGGTGCGAGATCGCGCCGAACGCAACGTGCAAGTACCTCCGCGTCATCATGGACACCAAGCTACACTGGAAGCCACATATTGAAGCGGTACAGCGGAAAGTCTCCAACACTATTGGCGCCCTCCACTCGCTGGGGAGCTCTACCTGGGGGGTCAAGATGCTTGAGATGCGGAAACTTTACCGAGGAGTGGCCATCCCACAAATGATGTACGCGTGCTCAGTCTGGTCGCTGGGCCGGACCAGCGGCTGTGGATACACGAAAAAGACGCTGCAGACACTCCAAATGCTTCAGGCTAGAGCTGCGAGAACGATATGTGGCGCGTACCGGGCGACATTGGCGGCCGCGCTGAACATCGAGACCCTCCTCCTCCCAGTCGAGCAACAAATCGAAAAACATAACGCCGACGCAGTGGTGCGAATGCTTGCGAGCAAGGACCCGGGTACCGTGCAGACACGTGCGATCAGTGCCCGGCAGAACAGACACGCCAGTCCTTTCGAAAGGGTACGACGCTCCGTCGCAGCCTATGCAGCAATCAACCCACGCACATTGGAGCACATACCGCCATTCGTCGGCGCGCCCTAGCGGACAGGCCCGACCATCTACATCGACAATACGGAAGAAGCACGCAGCAGGCATGATATCGAGAGCAAAAAGGCAGAGAATATCTGTATTTATACCGATGGCAGCGGCATTGGAGGCTACATAGGAGCGGCAGCCGTGTGCCTAACCGCGAACAGGATAGAGAGGACGTATATGGGGACGGACGCAACGTCAACCGTGTAAGCTGCAGAGCTGCAAGGCATCAACCTCGCATTGCAGATCGCCCAAAACACCTTGGAGAACACCTCCAGTCCGAGGCAGGTCGCTATCTGGACCGATAACCAAACAGCCATACGCTCGCTCGTCCGCGCCGAAGGACGAACCGGAGCGTATATCCTGAAGCAAATCGCCTGCCGAACAGACACGCTACAGGACAAAGGTCATATCGTCACAGTCCGGTGGATCCCCTCCCACGAGGGCATTGAAGGAAATGAGGCCGCTGGTATTGCAGCTAAAGAAACCACAGGCTGGAGAGAAGGGCAAGATGGCAGCGAAGCGGCCGACAGAGCCGCCCAGCCCGAGGAACTCTATGCCGTCCTATCTACGCTAAAGCGAAAGAGTCGAGAAGAAGCTGAGAAGAAGTGGCAGGTTACGTGGCGCACGGGAACGACAGGGAGATCCTCATTCAGGTACACTCCAATCCCGAGCAGGAGAATCCTCCAACTCCACAGCGGCTTGTCCAAGCGGGAAAGCGCGTTGCTTATTCAGCTCCGCACCGAGAAAGTCAGACTCCAGGACTTCCTCTTCAACCGCAACGTCCCCAGGGTCCGGGACCCTCTGTGCCACTGTCGCGAAGGACGACAGACTGTCCGACACGTGGTCCTAACGTGTCGCCGACTGCGCAACCTGCGCAAGGAGCACCTCGGCGGACTTCCCGGCCGCACCAACCTCCGGAGTATCCTGAATAGCCACAAGCTAGCCACAAAGACCATCCATCTTATAGAACAGGCGCAGATCCTGGGGCAGAATGGGATCGGGGAGGAATAGACGACGTCGAGCACTGGGCGGAGACAGTAGGTACGCGGACGGCAAAAGACGAGGCGCAGCCTCGAGGAGTCTAATATGTAGTAATCAGTAGAGAGATCACCACCACCTGGAACAGCTTGGCGGCAGAGACAGGTGGTGGTTGAGGAGCAGAGTGAGGGTGAAGGGGTCGGCTGGTCTTTGTTTACTGCGGTGACATTGGCGAAGTGGGGCTATTTCTATTTGGGATGGCGTCGACAGACCGCCGCACCTTTGCTTCCGGACATAGCTGCCTTCGTGGCGGCTGCAACCGTGTAGGAATCAATCAAATCAAATCAAATCGAGGAGAGAAGTCTCTCCCTTCTCCTCTTCGAGCTACGTCCTGTCAAGAGGGCTACCTATATAGTAGCGCAGTGTCTGTATAGCCTGTTCGTAGCACTCTGTATCTATTGTAACATCACCTACCTTACTAGCGACCTCCGCTTGTAACAGGAACCCGACCTTATATAAAAAGTGCGGGAGGCCGATAGTTTCTAACCGTATCTAGAATACGATAGCTACTTGGGCCTTCCTTAACCCCTAGTACAGATTTCTCGTGTCGGTGTCCTACGCGATTCGAAATACGAGTAGGATAGTACCTTATTATCTAGACTCCTCCTACTTCTATATCTCGTTCCGCTAGTACTACTCCCAGAGCATAGATCGAACTGCGTTTCGAGTTTTCTTCGGGGTAGCGCTTTGCTCCGGGGAGAGTTAAGAAACTAGAGATGCTGCTTGCTAATCTATCTCCTCTAAGGGCGAGACGTACTGCTTTCTCGGGCGTCTACTACATGTTCCTAGCTGTCCACATTCTAGGAGGATTACTCTTGCATCTATTATTATATATAGAGTACCTTACGTCTGAAAGAGATAGGAACAAGTAAGTAAAAGCAAATTTTTTTTGATGTTTTGTTTTATAAAACCCCCAACTCCTTACTCCTAAGTCCCGAGTCTACTTGTCACTCCCTGAAGGAGGCTCATGAGGGACAACATTTGTCTAGAGCGTCGAGCTAGTTATAGATTTTGGTTAGTCGACATATTAGGATACGTTATAGCGTGTAGCTTACACATTGCTGATAGCAAGGCTTTGCTAGATCTGGGCTGCCCGCCTGCTCGGACTGATTGTATGCGTTAGGACGTAGATCAAGAGTGGTATCAAGCAAGTGGATCCAAAACTTACGCAGGGCTTAAGACACGCGTTGAGCTGTGGTTGACATTGATCAGGACACTTCGGCTCAGGATCCTCTAGGATGCCAGTAGGGATATCGTCGGACGCTCTGCGTAAACAGACCTGATACGCAGCTGCCACCAGAAGGCGACATGGCAGGGCGTATCCTGGGCGCACAATAAAGTTGCAGCCGAAGTTGCCTATATTCTTCTTCCCTCCGCAAATAAGCCTCTGAAATGCATTATGGCGCGCTTCGATGGCGTTCCCTGTAGCTGCTCCTGCGCTGAGGGCAACTAGGGCAACAGAGAGGTAGGATGATAGATGCATTGGATGGACAAATAGTCGATCGACAGACTTGGCGTTTGAGCGGGATAGACAGGATAGCCCTTCTGTGATTATGGGTCGTTGGAGGATGTGTACACTCGACAGATGAAGCTGCCGCATACCTTATATCTCATTGGAGGGTGGTATGACACAACGACAGCTCCTTTGTCCAGTATATCGAGCCAGGAAACCTGCGAGATCGAAGTGGTCTACGTACAATGAGTTGGTCCAATTGTAACCATGTAAGGTAAAGCGGGGAAACGTGGCCTGGATAGAGTTCAATACACCTTATAGCAGATCCAACGACTCCAAGGGCAGGCCCAGGACGGAGGTCAAGCTCCGTAAGCTCCCGCCTCTGGAAGGATTGCGAAGAGGCGCCGTAGAAGCTCGAGCGCTGTCCCAGATCGTGGAACAGCGGAGCGCGGAGATTGAAGAGCTGCGGCAAGGGCAGTCGCAGAGTATGGCAGACGTCGAGGAACCGCAGCGACTCCGTAGGCCATGTCACTCGTGAACAGGGAAGGGGTCATTCAACTCTTGAGGCCGATATTCGGTCCGCGAACATAAGCTATCAATAGCCGCAACATGAAATTAAGCATAAAGGCTGGACCACGCAAATGCTGAGCTCAAGTCACTAATGCCTGTATCATTTGCAGACGGACAAAAGTCAAGGTTCGCAAACTCATTATCCCTAGTGAGAATTGTCGGTTGAGTAATACGGCCACACCATTCTAGTGCTCAGGTGAGCGTCCGATGTGTAATCGCCGTAACGAAGGGGCATTGGCGTGCGATGACGACGTTAAAGCGGGCATTACGAAGCGCTAGCAACTAGTATAATCTGGTGGACGGGCAGATTAAGCTGGAGCGCGCAATGAAGATCCTCTCATATTTCCAACAAGGCAGTGACTGGCAGGCGGCAGAATCCACGGCACGTCTGCGCCTCGGCTCCTCAATTTGAGACGAGTATCGCGTCATTATATCGGCGTCATCCCAAATATTGCCGTCTGGATCGAGCTCTTCCACACCGCATAGACTTCCCAATAGAGAACAGCACAACGCAGATGTTTGTTTTAATTTATAAGGACGCTGAGTCCGCCGGGATGGACGAGCAGCATGGCTGAATAGACTCGGATCGTGCTTATACTATAAATGGTACGAAGCTTACGAGCGTAGAGGCAGGCCAGGGAGGCGCAAGGGGCGCGGCGTCGCTGGCTGATGCTGCCCAGGCTGCAGGAGAAAGAGCTTACGATTCGAGTGGTTCGCTGCTATGGGAGACGAACAATACAGATAAGAGACTTTTTCACCCGGTCGCAGGCCACGGTTTTCCCTTCGTACACTAGATGGACTATTTCACATACGCCTGAAAGGGGATTGTATCGGTGCAAGAAACGTGAATGAACACTTCAATTGAAATCAAAGTTCGTCAGATCGTTAGCAGGCGCGACCCATTGCGTTGACATCTAAGGACACGTGGTTAATTCTGAAGCATTGGTAATTATTTGACTTCCGTGGCAAAACCGGACATCTGGCTCGTTCTGGATTATTACTTACTATTAGACCACGAAATTAGCAGCGTTTCCTAGTCTTATAAGGTGTACAGCATACTCTAGGGATCCTGTAGCCCCAGTCCCCGCCTGACGGAATCCCTATGTGGCGGGATGTAGACTTGAGCACACACATCCTTCGATGGTATTCCTCGATCAGATTATGTGCGATAGTGTTGCAAATGTAGCATTGGCGAGAATATTGCCGTGCAATCCCATCCCGTTCACTTTCATTATCTCTGGCTCTCCTGTTCGCCGTAGCTGCAGCGCAGAAGTCTATTCTTCGCTGCTTGACCTGACACGAGCATTTTCCGTTTTGCAGTCCAGGGTAATGGCCATCATCTCCATCGCACTCAAAGTGCGCAGCGATGTGGCGCTAAGCAAGGCTGGTCGGCTGAACTTTATCTCAGTAGGACTCGCCCACGGTACTTTGCACTTTCAGGGGTGAGCATTTCAGGGGTGAGCATGTCAGCACGGCTGCTGCCAAGACATATCGTCAAAGCCTGGACGATTGCCTACACCGCAATGGCCGGTGAGCCCCGATCAGATCGGGTATAGCTGCGACTATGTCATCACACCGCGAGTCATGCATCGGGCGAGCTAATCCATTGGAGCACGTTCTCGAGGCTGCTGAACCTGTACATGAGCGCAGCATCTCGAAATACTAACATTTTCCTATCTACAAGACTGGAATGCTCTGATCTCCAACGACGATACTGTTTGCGCATTTTGTGCTCTAACTTGTCAATCCACTTCTATCGAGATCGGCGCTGCTTCAGCTCTGCGGTCCGTACACTTATATGGTCGTTGCGCTGCTGGGAAAATACCGCGGTGCGTATGAGATCGGATCCAGACAGAGTGTTTATTTCGCGATGCTGCTCTCGAGCCGAGTTGTCGCTTAATTGTTGTCGAGACCGCATATCCTGCATGTGAGCAAAATTCGACAGTCGTTTGCACGAGGTCTGCGCTTTCGCTAATCCCGTTCGCAACACTCAAGCGGATCTCCTACGAGTCGGCTCAAAGGCTGCGCAGAGCTAGCTTTACATAACGAGCTGGAGGACAAGTCAACTTTCGCGGAATGCCTAATAGAGCTCGAGAAGGACCACTCTCCCGGATGTCCAGAGCAAGCTTTTCGTGACGAAAGGTTTAATTTCAAGTCTTACATATGCGCGGACACAAGGCGGATCTGTCTTTTACCCGGCACTTCCGATCTTGTTCCAGGTCTGGTCAATGCAGAGACCTCTGGATGGACATGGATAGCCTGCGAGCGTAACTTCGAAGCTAGCAGTATACCCCGGATGTAGTTATGTATAGAGAGATGATTGAGCAGGGATTTGCACAACCTTTTGGGCGTGGTATGTAGGAACATTGCCCAAACCAGCCAGCCGCTACCAGCCTCGTCTACCAAAAACGGCATCCCCCCCTCTATGATCCCTGTACAACCGGAAGCACGATTTAGCAAGTGCCATGCAGAGTTTAATCGAGCCCTAAGTCGACGATTTGGGGTAAACGAGAAAGGGTTGTAGCAGAAACCCTCTAGGACTCGCTTCTTCGCCTAGTCCAGCATCCGTGGTCTGTATCTTTAGCTCTTGTGTTGGTCATTCTGCCGAAATGTTGCTGAAGGATTGCTGCGGCGAGCCTGCTCCCGTGTCGCTGCATCGCTCGACTCAGAGATCAGGCCACGGAATCGCCTCCTCGAGGCTATGGTGCTTGTTGGACATTCCGCTAGATCTTTGATTCATCCGGGTTCTTTCTTCGTAGGCCACGGAGCTCCAGATTTCGTCCCCTGCTTGCGGCCAGCCGAGATCAGTGCGTTGAAAAGGAAACGTCTATTTACGTTGTGCCAATATGAGCCCTGCTTCGAATCGATAGAAGTACTATCACGCAACTGAGATGCTTCTCGCAACGATCGCGACTAGTGCTGCTACTGTGCTTAGCCTTCTTTTAAATTCTGTAAAGGCAATTCATTCGCACAATCTAGCTTAGCATGTTGTATGCTCGAAGGACGCTTATCTGGCGGTGGGCTCGACGGCTTCAACTTCCACGTTACATTACTACATCCAAATTCGACAGCCATGCCATTCGGGAACTACCCAGACCGTGGAAATCATCTCAGTGGCGATGAGTCCGCGCGCTCAGAATCACTACTCTCGCTCACTACAGGGGCTGTACGGAGGACAAGGACGAAGACCGCGTGCGATCTCTGTAGGCTGCGAAAAGTCTACAGCACATTCCCAGCCATGCCGGCCAGAGACCTTTCATACTCGGCGATGCTTTCTCAAGATACCTCTACAACCGACCCCTCCGCATCAACGATGGCTGCGGGCCCTTCGACGCCGTCCACGTGCCACGAGATGTAGACAGCCAACTCAACGTAAAGAGATGGTTCATGTTTGATTTTGGCGTGACGAGACCCATCGTGGGTGCTGAATTGAATGGAACACCTCTCAGAGCATTTACGGCACAGTATGACCCAGAGCACGATAAATGGTAAGCGGGCTGCTCGCGAATTTGTCATCGTTTGCTGAGCCGATGCAGGACTTTCAAACCACGTGCGATCAACTTGGAAGCGTGGGCACGTTACTGTGCTATGTTTCAGTGGGGCGCAGGCGAGGAGATCAAGGGCGCAAGTTAATGGATGTACATTCGCCTCAGCAAGCTGTGCAAGGATTCCGATATTGTATCGTCTCTATGGCCATGGTATATAGGCGACCACGTCGAACTCCATTCCTCGTCCTCTCACCACCTTACTCTGTGGAAAACCCACTTCAACATTGTTCTCACCACCCAGTACCGGCTCTACGGTCCAACCCAAAAGTAGGCGACTTCCCCGCTTGCACATGAATTCTCGCTGACCGAGCAGATGTGCACCAATGTCTACGCATACTTTGGCTGCCGGCAGAGACACGAGGCACGCGATGAGGATGGACTCAGACTCAAATACATTGCTATGTGTGCGACAGCACGCAATGCTACACCGAGAGTCATTTGCAGACAGAGGACGATGAACATGTGATGAACGAAGATGAGGACGATCAGGACTGTCCGGAGTGCAAGGGCGACACGCCGCCAGAAACACCTTGAGATGATTTCGTCGAACATGCATTGAGAATGTGCAAGCAAGCAGATCAACACCCTCTGGCGTTTCTCATGTGTCGCCCTGTAGGGGCCTTTACGTATAAAATCCTTTACAGTCCTGAAGTGACGTTGATCTGGTAGCCGTGCAAACATTCGAAAGCTAGTCAAGACAGCAGATTGTCGTCTTTCGTTTTGATATATGCGTGGCATATGTATCCACAATCCCTGAATCGTTCCAGCACAACACGTTCTCCCACGTTCTTGCATACCGAGTCAATGCACTGGAGTGATCCTGAGGAGTCAGGATATGTGTACACGAGGAGCGGGCAAGGCACAGACTTGCGAAAGGTTGTGATCCCAAACCATTCCCGGTGAGGCTCGAGGGACTCGGGCATTGTGTTCTTGGTCAGGAATCCTGATGTTCACATTTGTGCTGAAGATACAAGAGCACAGTCCAGTCGAAGACACCATCGTCGTCCCAGCCCCTACTCCAGGCTCCAGACCGGAACAGCGCTCTTATTCTAGCATAATCTGGCATCTCGCCATACCCAAGCTGGCGAACGTACTCCATGTATTTCACGAATTCTTCGGGCAAGCTCGCACACAGATCTCCAACCTCTATACTCCTCTTTTTCTCCAGTATCAACGCTTCCTTTTCCTTGCGTCGTCCCTTCAGGCCCTGCCACGGGAGTTTGCCTCGTGCAAAATAGATCATGGTGTAAGCCAGCGATTCAAGGTCATCTCGGAAGGATTGCGTTACGGAACGCGTCAGTAAGACACTTCAGGGCAAGCAGGACCTGCCTTGCTCACTTATTCCTTCGTGGCCTCGGATGCTGGCATAACGGGCTGTTCCAACCAACCACGGCCTCGTGGATGTAGTTCCAGAAGGATCATCTTTAGCATCGGCATCCTCGGCGAGACCCAAGTCAGTGATGTAAACGACGTTGCCATTCCCGCCTGTTCCCATCAAGCAGTTTTGAGGTTTAATGTCGCGATGGACGATACCTCTCGAGTGCATGCTTTCGAGTCGTTGGAGAAGCTGATCCATCAGCATGGTCAGTAACACTTTCTTGCATATATCTTCAGCTTGCTGTCGGACGCTCAGAATCTTCTGTACATCTTACGATGCAAGTCCGACATACCTTGATCTACATGCTCCTCGTAGCCTTTCCAACGATCCAGGCATGCACCTATTGCCAGTGTCTTTTCGATAACGGTGGGCACTGCTGTCTATACTCAGTAAGTCTCGCGCCGCTCTCCAAAGGCAATGGTGTTCAGAGCTAAAAGCAGCGTAGAACGATCAAGTCGGCGAGCTGGACTGTGAAGCTGTCTGTGCGACTGCTCATCGAGCCAACGGCACTGCCGGCAATGTCCCCGGAACAGCTTGCAATGCTGGTGGCAGTTATGAATGCGTCAGCGCATTCCATGCTGAGTTCTGCACACCATGTTACAACTTCTAGCTGGATCTCAGCAGAACTCGTCACTATAAGAGCCTGCTATTGCGAGAGTGGGGATGGCATGAATGATCAAATGAGATCATGTTACAGCTCGCTATCGAGGCTCGTAATCAGGCAAACGGTGCAAGCGAAAGAGTATTGAACCAGGACCACAGCGGCGACGAATGAGGGGCTTTGTGGCGTAATCTTCCTAGCCATGAGCCACTGAAAAAGTATCAGCTTCATTCCGGCAAGATTTCTCTTCATGGGTGTTAATAGCATGGAGTCCCTCCTGGAAACGAGTGTCGTTGCGCAGATAGTCGAGTTATGTCTATAGTGACTGTGCTGTGCGGCTCATGGTTTGTCCTTGTACTGATGGTGAGTTCTACAGCGTGTCCTCGCTTTCGGAAAATCAGTACCTCGTGCCTTGGTCAAGAACGATCTTTGAGTCCACCAAAGAGTGCCATGCTTGATGTATTACACTGCTGTGTCCTGGGAGTACTGTCACTTCTTGGGCTCTCTGGTCCTGGAATACGGAGGTGCTCCGCTTGACGCTTCCTCCCTTGTCGTCAAATTAGTATCGTGCTTTCGAAATCTATGCAGATTATTGGCTACGACACCACACAATAAGATGTGTGAAAGCCCAAGATAGTATCATCTTCGGTAGCTCTAGCATTCTTCAGCTCGCCAGATATCTTACACGCATAGAAGCTTTCCCCGCTTAGCCATTCGAACGAGCGTGTTGTATCTGAGGCATGGTTAGCGTGTGAAGCAGGTGTATCCCGGACAATAGTCAACACTCACAGTTTACCAACCGCGCCCAAATCCGTCAGCTTGAGTGCCTCCTCACCTTCTCTTAATCGTGGTCACGATCTTGCACGAGGATCTTGTCCCTGTAGAGCCACCGCAAGTAGACACGATAGTGAAAGTGAGTACAACAAGAAACGCGAACCTGAACATATTCACCCGTACATAATGCGATCACAATATTCAGTGGGAATCTGTGCCAGGATTACATATTCGTGCTCCCGAAGCTCCAGATCAAGACTAAATGCAGCAATAATACTGTCTCGTCTCCATACCATCACAGCCGGATCATCCACGAGCGCTTTACCATCTATCTCCCATAATGTGACACCGTGTTTCTGCTCACGAAAATATTGCTGGCAGAGTCGTCGTGCAAAATTTTTGTCTGACGTCAAAGAGAGAAAAAGACTGAGGTCTCGGTTGCCCCACGCAAAGTGTTTATTCACCCGGATCTGAAAGTTTGCAGTGGTCGTAGGTATTGCCCAGCCAAGACCTACGGGTATAGTTGGATCCTGCTCGAACATCAAACCACGGGCACGTAAGCCGCTCAAGTTGTGGCCGGCGTGGGCTGCTCTCCACAGCTTTCGAGGCGCGCTCTCTCTTGTGAGATGTGTAAGGCTTGTACTTCCCAGACACGCTCGTCCCATGTCTCTCCTATGCGCTACAGGTCAGAAATGATCGTAATCCGGGCTGCTTCCTTCTTTGGCGAGTTGTGCTAGCAGAGACGTTTCAGTTACAGCAGGCACCATAGTAGGGTCGGAGAATGAAGGCGGGCAAATGCCGTCATCGTGCATTGTTTGCGTCTCCTGGGACCAGAGGTAATATTAAGTTAGCGAAGGTAGCGTTTATACGTAGGTATATAGAGCGATAGAACGAGGCGCCGGCGAGCCCATCTTGTAATAGATGTGTGTGTCAGATGGATTGCACCTCTGCTCTTGTGGTAACGATGATATGGGGTAATAACGCCAGGCCCCGCTAACCCAGCGAATAGTTTCGTTTCGTTTCGTTTCGTTATTCAATCTAGCTATGCACGGATCGAGCCCGTATGAGCTGTCCCTAAACGTTATATGTCTGCCATTCGTACTCTCATCAGCCGCCTTGACTCAAAACGTCCCCAAGTCGGTTTTGTTACGAGTGTGACGGGAGGAAGCCACTCGGCGAGAGTACCATCAGCGGCGGTCTGCGCCTATGACCTGGCTCGAAAATCTTCCCGTACTCTTGAGAAACGCGATCGTCGCTCGCACCACGACCAAGTCCGGTCGCCACTGGTCTCCATCTACGTACTGCCCGGTCCTCGGGTCTCTCCTACGACTCTTCCCGCCTAGTAAGTAGGAGACGTCTCCCCATCGATCTCCGGCCACTTCTTTCAGTCGCGTTCTCTCTGCTGTCCAATTGGGACAGTGGAGGATTCCGTGTTTCACCGTCTCTCCGCCCTGTCCACACATGCACATTGGACTTTCGATTTGTCTGATTCGGGCCATGTATTCATTCAGGTGCGCGTGACCCGTGCGAGCCTGCGCAAGAATGCCTGCGTCCTCGTGCGACAGTGGCCCATATAGTTGTAATGTGTGTTTACCGGGGAGGGCGCTGTCGATAGCATACGTGTATTTTCCCCATTTGCCCTGCACGTGAAATCTGTCCGCGTCCATTGCCTTGCGGAGTAGTTTCTGTACTTCACCTTGTTCTCGAATTCGTTGTTCCGGTTTCACCATAGCCATGTGCTTCTCGGCCGTGGTCGTCTGGGCCGCCACATGCGCGCGCTCGTTTCCCGGTATTCCCTTATGTCCAGGAACCCACAAGAACTTAACTTCCTGGCCTTGATCTTTGATGCTCTGCACTTCGCGCAGCGTCGCTGAAACAAGGGCTTCCAGTTTCCTGGATCTTGCGCCGTTTTCGATCTGGTGTAGCGCCTCTTGACTATCGGTGACAATCCATCCTGACTCTCGGGCCCTGCCTAGCCGCTCTAGCGCCGTCTTGATGGCCCAGACCTCGGCGGCCGTAGCCGTGCACGTCTTCTCTCGCCCGATCGTTTCTCGGCAGACGACTTTAAACCCAGGGTGTCCACAGCTCGGATCGTACCTCACAACCGCAACTCCTGCCCATCCGTTCCGGACCGATGCGTCAGTATAGTAGACAATGTTCTTGGCTATAGAGGCAGATATTTCCCGGTGGAAGCGCATCGCCTCTGCAGCCTCATGAACAAACACCATCTGCTGGTGATCATGCCAGGGCGCCAGCGCATATAGCGGTCGTGCGGTGATTGCTGCTCCTTTGGTTCCCTGGAGTGCTTTATGATACCGGGACCATGTTTCGAATAGTGGACTCGCGTGCCGGTTGGATCGCCGTTCCATCCCATTCATGATTGTGCACAGAGGATGACCCCGGGGTAGAGCCCGGACCTCCAATGCGTGCTTGGCCACTCGTTTCGCCAATCGCATGGCGACCGGTTCGAGACCGGCTTCGTCCTGCAGGACGGCAGACGACACCGTTCGGAAAGCGCCAATGACGGCTTGCGCGCCCATGCGCTGCACTCGTCCTAGACGGGCGACGTGCTCCTGCGTTCCTCGGCGTCCTTCCGCATACCACGTAGATGCAGCGTAATCCGTTGTGGCGGTGACCGCCACTTGGTACATCTGGCGGACCTGCCTCGGCCGGATTCCGCGCAGCCTTCCCATCGCCAGGCATCTCTTCGTAGCCCTCTCCACAATCTTGTCAATATGATCGGTCATCTGCAGTTTGCTGTCAAGGATAACGCCCAAAACCTTGATGCGGTCTTGCGGTTCGATCCCCTGTCCCAAGAAGCGTAGGGAAGTCTTTCGGCACGGCTCGACCCTGGGACGCTCAAAGTGAATGAGGCTGGTCTTCGCCGCTTCGAATGTCGCTCCACTCTCCCGTGCCCACCGTGCCGCCGGAAGGAGCACCTGCAAGCGTAACTTCCGCATCGTCTCATCACAGTCAGCACCGGTCCGCCATGCCGTGTAGTTATCGATGAACCCCAGCGAGCCGCCCTCGGCATCGATCCTGCTTTCCACGAGATTCGCGTTGTAAAAGACATACAAGATCGGAGAGAGGGGAGATCCTTGCGGAATGCCGGCGTGTGCGATGCGCACACATTCGGAAACGTGCCGCCCCATCACCACCGTCCCTGTACGGTCCTCACAGAAACTGCGGATCCATCGTACTATCTTGCTGGGCACACCGCGCTCGCCCAACCGCCGTTCTAATATGGCTGGATGGACCCCGTTAAAAGCCCCTTGCACATCGAGTGTGACCAATGACAACACCCGATTTCCTCTCCATGCTTCCGAGATCTTCTCAACCAGAATATCTAAGGCCTGCTCACTCGATCGCTGCTTTCGAGCCCCAAAATGGTTGTCCGGGAGCAGAGAGTAACGTTCGGCCAAGTATGACAACCTCGTCGCCACAATACACTCCAAGCCCTTGCTGATCGTGGGCAGCAGGGATATGGGTCGGTAGGCCTTGGGCACGGTGTAGTCCGCTTTCCCGGGCTTCCGCAGCGCAATGATCTTGGCATGGCGCCACGAACGGGGTACGTATGCCAGGTCCAGAGACGTCTGGTATATCCATTGGATCCACGGGCGGACTGACGGCAGGAGTTGTCTCCACATTTCGAAGCTGATCTCGTCTGCACCAGGTGCTTTTCTCGGGTTATACCGGAAGATGGCTTGGTCGATTTCCTCTGTTGTGATTGCGGGTAGATCGCGAGGCACCCGTCCTCGGCGACGTTCTCTTGCCTGTTGGTGTCCTGTATTGCTCTCTGGCTCTGGCGGAGCGGGAAAGAAATTCGCCATAAGCAGAGCCGCTTTTGCTTCTTCCGTTTCTGCCACTGCGTCTTCGTACCTCAGAGTGGGAATATGGGACAACCCACTAGCGATGCTGGTGTACTGGTTGGCTCTCCACAGATTGTTGGGCTCAGCAAGGAATTCCTTCCAGTGCTGACTCTTTTGGCGCTCGATACGCCGGAAGTACTCTTGACGGGCGACGCGATATCTCTCCCGAGCTTCAAATGCATCTTCACCTCTTCTCCTTAGGGTAGTAACGAGATTGCGCGCTGAGGATAGCGGGGTACGCAGCAACGTCAGGTCTGGCGTCCACCACCGCTTCGCGTATGGCGATGGTCGCGCTCGCGGCACGCTGGCGTGGACTGTCTGCACCACTGCCTCCATAAAGCCTTCGGCTATTGCATCCAGGTGCACAGTATTGGGATTTTCCGGCCGAGGCACGTGTCTAAGTCGTTCCAACACCTCGTTCCCAATCTGCAGCCAATCCGCCTTCTCTGGTATAAACCGAGTGAGCTTTGTGGGCACTTGTTGGGGTCGAAGTCGAAACTCGATGGCCACCGGTCGATGATCCGATCCATGGTCGTGCTCGTGAATGTGACAACGGACGAGCTGAGGCACAAGTGCTCGACTCGCCATAATAACATCCACCGTGGATGACTGCTCTCGACCGGGATGTTGCCACGTGATGGTTCCAGTGGGCAGCATCGACTGCAGGTCGAATTCGTGCGCCAAATGGACGAGCGGCCTCCCTTCGTCCCTCCGCGCTCTCCTCACTCCATCTCGCCCACCCCACAGGCAGTCGTAACGGTTTAGGTCCGAACACATCACCACCTCGATCTCGCCTCCAATTCGAGCCCGGGTGTCATCGATGGCCTTGCGGATTCGAGTCAATTTCTCGTACAGATCGGGATCCTGTGCGCGGAACCGGCTTCGGTCGTTCGGGTCGTATGCAGAGATCACGAGCACTGTTGCTTCGGCGGTCTGGAGCGTCGCTGCCACGAGGTCGCACGAGTCGATCGGTACCTGCACTGCTTCTACCGCTGCATTTACCCACAGTATCGCTCGATATGCAAACTGCGTGGACGTGTGCTCCCGCTGTACCGTCGGGATCACTGGCCGCCATCGCTCGTGGAACCCACAGTAACCTTCTCCGGTATCCGGGCGGCGGAACAGATATGGCTCCACCAGCGCCAACACGGTAAACTTCGAGTATGCTGCATTATTGAGCACACTCCACTGCACCTGTTTCTGTCGTCCCACGTTATAGTGAAGTACCTGGAAAGCGGCACTCATGGACTGACTGCGTTATTTCCCATCTCAGTGTCCTGGTTTGCAGACGCTTGCCGCTGGTTGGTGTTCTGGCTCGCTTGCGTATCCAAATATCTCTTATGATTAGGGTGTCTCTTGCACTGCCAGTCCGAGACGCGATGCGGGACGGCGCACACTGCGCATTTTGGTGGTCCCTCGCTCTGGCAGTCCCGAGTCTGGTGCGACCCCGTGCACTTTCCACACTTCGTGGGCTTCCGACATGCGCTCTGCAGATGGCCGTACGTGTTGCAGTTGAAGCACAGCTTGTCTGCAGTGCTTGTCTCGCACCGTGAGCAGAACGCACCGCACGCCCCACCCCCGAACAGTGCCTCGCCGCGTTTCAACAAATGTTCTGCCGCCAGTCGATTCTTGAGCCAGATGACCAGCGAGCCTGTTTTCTTCCACGGATCGACTCTGCTGAGCCAATTCGCCTTCATCGCCGTGAAGTCCAAGTTTTCTCCCCGATTGTCTGCTGCAAACTCCATGCACACTTCCTTTCGCAGTGATCTTCCTCCACCGGCGGTGGCATCGAGCACCGCACTTTGGCTACCATGTCGCATTTAACCGGGTACCACGTCTCGCTCTTGACGCTGGCGTGAGGCATGCTTGTGACGAGCCATGCGGTGCTCGCCTTCGCTTTCACCGCTTCCGCCTCAGTATGGAAGACCACGTTGATCCTCTCGCCCGACAACTGGCGGATGCAGCGGATCTGCACGCCTCCTAGCTCTTGACATCCATCGAGGCCCTGCTGGAGCATCGTCTTGACCCGGACCAGGTCCGTCTTCTCTCCCGAGAATCGCGAGGTGTTGACGGTGATCCCACATTTGTCGTCCTCTACTCGCATTCCCTGCGGCTGATCTTGACTGCTAGACCTCCTCGATAGGTTGCCATCATGCGCCTGGCCCGTGTTGCCGATCGCCGCTGCTGCTGCATATGTCGGCTTGCCTCGATTGCCTATCTGAATGAGCTTTTCAGCTCTAGCAGTTCTGCTTTCAGCTCTTTGACCTCTTGAACTTCCCTGCGCATCTCCCGGATCTCCTGCATCCTCTCTTCTTCTTTCTTAAGTAGGCTCCGGACCATCGCCTTCAGACTGTGGATTTGATCCCCCAGTTTCGTCTCTCGAGAGGCATTCTCGGGCTGCTCCTCTGCCCTCCTCTTCTTCGAAGCTTCGGTCGGCTGGCTGAATTGGAAGGCTACTGGAGCCTCGCGGCCCGTGCTGCCAGCTGCATGATTTGTCTTCCTTCCTCGAGCCCTGGTCACCACCTGGTAGCCCTCCTCGTCCACCGCCCTCCCCATCCTCTCCGGGCTTGGCACCCCCGCAACAGCGTCGTCGAGCCCGGTTGCGTACGGGACCGGCGCGACGCGCCCAGCGACCACACCTTCTCCCACCCGAACACATTCATCACTTTCTTTGGCACTATTGTTGTTCATGTCGAAGGTTTTTACGCATGCTTCACCGTGACACGAGCTACCCTATATGACGAGCCACAATCTGAACTTCCGACTCGCTCGCCATGGACAAGGAGTTTATGTGCTGCGAAGTCATTCGGCACTGATCTGTAAGGCCTTCTTCCTCTCCTGTCTTAAGCATTACAAAAAATGCATGGCAATAGTCGTACTATTGATCACTATGCAAACGCTGCAAAACCACTCTTCCATATTCGGCCCCTGCTACATTGTGCTCGCAGATTTGCATCAAGCTTTCGGAGGGCAGACATTGCAGTCTATATAGCAAAGGACATCTCTATTGCATTAGTAGATCTCGGAGCAAGGTGTCGTGCATTCCGAGAGTTTCTCCGTTCATCAATGCAGATCCGTAGATCGCTCAACGATATAAGACGAGTAATCGTGCTGATCTCATGCTGTAACACACAAAAGGCTGTTTCAGCGCTATGCTGTCTCCAGACATGCTGTGTATGGTGGAGTGTGGCGCACGGTCGCAGACTGCTGCAGCTACGTGGGCTCGGCGCTTCTGCCCGCTGGCCGCTTTCGGACCAGTTTTCGGGTACACGCAGATCCTCCAGAAACTCTGCTTCGTTCTTCCCATTCCTCCACATTACTTCCATACAGTAGGACGGAGCATATGAAAAAGACTAGCCTGGCGCTGGCCGGAGATGCGTGCTCTAGCGTAGAGAGATCTTTTCGCGCTCGATCGCACCACACTAATATTTCCAGCATCACGCTCCAACATCGCGCGCGTGGACGACCGTCACTGGAAGTGAAGGCGGAAAGTCAGCAGTACCTCGACTTATGGGAAGAGATGGCGCTGGTCGCCTTTCTCGTCCAGCAAGATGCACTAGGTCGACCCACTCAAATCAAGTATGTAGGCTCGATTGCGTTAAGTCTCGCTCGCTAGCGAACGCCTTCGAAGAGGCCCAGCAAACCGCCGGGCAAAAATTAGCCGCAGGACTTCTACAAGCGACATCCAGAGCTCAAAGCTAGTACGGTAAAGGCGCCCGATGAGAAGGGCTACGAGTTCCATGATAAAGTAGTGCATTGGTTCGACGCAATCGGGCAGGTCTTGCAGGATCCGAACGTATTGCGAGAGAACGTCTATAGTATGGACGAGACGGGCATTATGCTTTCACAGCTGGGCTCCGTCAAGATTCCAGTAATTAGAGAGAATTTATACAACTGAAGAGCTGCCCCCGTCAAGCGCGCCACGATCAAAGCCATCGAGTACGTGAGCGCCGACGGTACATACCTTCACCCCATGATCATCTGGCCCGCTGCAACTTACCGATCCAACAGGAGCACCTGGCCTACTCCAAGATGGCGGTAGCTAGAGCTTGGTTTCGACATTCAGACCAAGAATTGTGCGAGACGGAAGGCACGAGAACTGATCTGGGAAGGGTTAAGGATGCACGAAACTCTCGGAGTGTTGGAGTCTTGTTTTGAGAAACCTGCGATATTGAACCGAAGGGCTGCGAGTCGTGCAGGCCTACAAGAGGTCGTTACAATGATCCACTTTCGTTTGGCCTCGTTTGATCCATTCCCCTATGCATTAATGTAGCCTGCTTGAGCGCAAGGGAGTAATTGGCTCAGGTTGATTTTTATGGACGAGTACCTTCAACACTGCAGTCAGAGAAACACATCCGATCCGCGCTAGCGATGCCCATTCCCTTACACCAACCATCGTAGATCTCGATCATGTCAGCTCGTCATCTGAATATGCGCCATCAATGTCACAAATCGATCGAAGAGTAAATTACTGGAGAGCACGCCGCATGGAACGCAACGAAAAAGGCGGCTCCTATCTGCGGCTTGAAGCTGGCCGAACCCAGTGAGCTCCGGCTGCTTTCAGAAGTCGGAAAGACTGAAACCTTCATCGCGAGCAAAAGAAGTCTAGCATCCATTGGATGGCTTCTGGGTTATCTTCGCCAATTTCTTTCAGCTTTTGCGTATGTTCCTTTACGTCGAAAGCAGATTACATTCTATTTCGCTCTTCTGAATTCTTGATTTTGTCGAATACAAACCTTCTGCCTGGACCATTTCTAAGTGAATAGACCGACGGGAGACACTTCGTGAGCACAGACTACATCACAACCAGGGGTGTTGAACCGCAGTCAGAGGACAGGGGAAAGGGCAGTGTACACGAGGCGCTGCGATTGCAACTTTCCGGGATCGGGACAATCTCTCTCCGCATCCGCTGCTAGTCGTCGTGATCACATCATCACACTGAACGCTAAGTGATCAGGCCGGGAGTGTGCGCAAGGCCCCCACACTCTGTATGACGTTGTGCCAAAGTGCAGCACCTCAGGGAACAACATGCAGATGAGCCTATGCGTAACACACTCCGATCCTAACAATCGAAAGTGGCAATGACGAGTTTGCGTTTCGTGAGCACGAGCATTCGGATGAACCTGTCGTCAAGATACCGGCTGCGACTCCGATAACGGCAACGAGAGCGTCCATGTCCTCGAACATCGTTGCAAACATGCGCTGCAGAAGTTGGACACCTTCACCCTGGCTGCAAAATCTCTCCGCAATGCGTGACAAATCTTATGAACGTCGGCTCAATTCGACCCCGACGGATCGGTCTACTGGACACGATGTAGATCCGGGTCTTTAGATGGTAATCGTCGGTGTTTCGTCGACGAATAGCTCATCTATATTGGTCTTGCTGAAAGTGTGTTTGCTATCCCTTGCAACGAACGTCGCTGACCGCCTCGAGCCTTACTCTGCATTTTCAAGAACATGTCGAAACTTATCGTCATTTGCGGCGTTACTGGCAACCAGGTAATCTCGATCACTTCCCTACATGAAATGCCACGGGACAGTAGGTTAGACTAACTATTCGGTGAAGGGCCGCTCAGTCGCAGAGACATTCTTGAAAGAGTCTGGGTGGAGAGTTCGTGGCATCTCCCGAGACGCAGAGAAACCGGAGAGCAAAGCATTGTCCGCCAGGGGCGTCGAGATTGTGGAGGCCGACTTGAACAACACAGAATCGCTAAAGGCCACTTTCCAAGGTGCACATGTAGTATTTGGGAACACAGTATTCCCTCTAGTACAAGCATGGACCTCATCTCCTCAGCTACGGCCGAATCAGACCATACAAGAATGGTCGTATGAGCGAGAAGTTATACATGGGAAGAATTTGGCGGATGCTCTTGCGGGAATAAACACATTGGAGCAGTACATCTGGTCGACTCTTTCCAATGCGCGAGAGCGGTCGGCAGGAAGATATCGCCACGTCTACCATTTCGACTCGAAGGGTGCCGTGGTCCAATACATGCAAGAAGTTCAGCCCGAGTTTTTCACGAGGACATCATTCTTACAAATGGGCTTATTCCTGTCGAATTGGAAGCTTGGGTCAGTCAACATTCCTTGGCAAAGGGCAAGTACGATCCTGCAACGATTGGTGGATTTTGCTGACCCGCCCTTTAATAGCGCGAGGATGGCGTTATGGTCTTGCGAATGCCATTGTACGGTAATCGTGCCTTCCCGCATGTTTTGGTTGAAGAGACTTTTATATATGCCAAAGCTCTACTAAGTGCCCCGCTAGGCACTCATCTGCTCGCCTATTCCGAGCAGATGACTTGGTCGGAGTTTGTGACCTTATGGAGTAAAACTCTTGGTATACCGGCTGTCCTTGAACGAGTTACACTTGAAAACATGGATAAGCTTGCACCCGGAGGATTGGGACTCGAGATCGGAGAAATGCACGCATACGCTTCACAGTTTACATATTGGGGACTATATCCTACCGTCGTCTTTCCAGATCAAGTAAGCCTCGTCGCCTTCCGTTTCGTTACCCCTGTGCTCACCTTTCGTCTTTTCCAGTTCGCACTCAAGGGTCAAACAACGAGCATTGAGCAGTACATCAAGAGAGAAGACTGGACTGAGCTCCTGAACAGGCCACCTACCATCTCCTGCGCAGCGTAGATGTATCACTTTGCAAATATCTAGACAGCTTTGTACTAGCAGTGACACGAATTGGTTCCTTGTGACGAGACTTAGATCGCTCGCGCAGGAAGGTAGAGTCTTACGTCTTGTTATACTTTCGTAGAACTTCTAGCCAAAAGAGCGAATTGTGTACATTTATCTGCGGCCTCATGCGTTTACCGTCACAGGAATGGTCTTGAAGGTAACACGTGCTTCTTTATCACCAAGGAATAAGTATTGTGTTCTAGCCTAGTATTATCACGAGGTTGCGACTTCTCATGGACAGAGGGGCTTAGACCAGTAGCGCACAAACACTTATGTAGTTGGTTTATTGTAATCATTGACAAGACACTATTGCGAGAAATAAGCGGGAACGTGGAGTCGATCGCTAATTTCATTACCAGCACTCTTGCTCCATCGTCGCGATAACTGGATAAGTGTAGCATAGAGAAACTTTAGAGTCACCATGGCAAGATTGCTCCATCGTAATTCTGAAACGTACCACCAATCTCCCTTGACGTAGCATCAACAGTCCTCAGCATGTGCGTTACGTTTTCCGCGGCGGTGATTGTGTCGAGCTTCTTGACGTCAACGCTGGTCCCGTCCATCGCATCGGATACCATGTCGGTTGCGATTATGCCTGGATGGACGACATAGGCAGCAAGCCAT
Source organism: Cercospora kikuchii (assembly GCF_019650295.1). Classification (NCBI taxonomy): domain Eukaryota; kingdom Fungi; phylum Ascomycota; class Dothideomycetes; order Mycosphaerellales; family Mycosphaerellaceae; genus Cercospora; species Cercospora kikuchii. The sequence goes on from NW_025408586.1 coordinate 127,680, forward strand.
TTCTCTTCAAAGTGGAGCCTTAGGACGAGCCAGTTCAGTGCTGCCTTGCTCGCCCCATACGGGGTCAAAAGATTTGGCAAGTAGTGGAAGTGCTCCATGGACGAGATCGTGCCAACGAACGATGTGATAGCGAGGAATACTGGCCGGCCACTTTTGCTGTTCTTCGGCAATGGCGCTGTAGCCTGGGCAAGTCGCAAAGGTCCCAGGGTGGTGACGATGAAGTGCTCGTTGATCACTTTCGTAGTTGCTTGCATGATGGGACTGAGCGAGTGAGCGGTCCTGGCGTTCGCGATCACCACGTCCAAGGCATCAACGCCGTATTCTTTCTGCAACTGAGCTACTGCCTCATCCGGATCCGAGTCTACGGAAGAGTCGAGCTTGACGATCAAAAGCTTGGAATCAGTAGCTTTGGGCAGGTCGCTCAAAATTTTCGATGCCTTCGTGGGATCTCGGACGCCTGCAACTACGGTCACCGCCGACCTCGTCAGGAGATTCGCAACAAACGCGAGTCCAATGCCGCGGGTAGCTCCAGTTACCAAGTATGTCTGGTGGGTGGCCATAGTTGGACGGTGTCGGGTAGAAGTGCTCCACTGTGGTCCGAGGTCAGACTGCGTTCTACGATCATTAACCTACGACGTGGGCCGTGAATATTTATGTTGGATTGGATTGCGCTCCCCGTTTCTATCGCTTCCAGGCATTAGGACGTCTCTAACTGCCGATCCCGTAGTGTCGGGGATGTCGTCCCTGCCATTATCGAGGAATGGCGAGGGAGAAGCCGGTGTTTCGGAGGCAAGGCGGAATCATGTGCTCCGTTTTGAAGTACTGGTCCGGGGTTCTCCTTGTAAGAGATATTGACTGATTGGTGAACGAACAAGCCATGACATGACCTATGCAACTATATCCAAAAGATCAGTAAGCTATTGCATACAGAGCATCAAGCTCGCTTCGAGACCGCAGACTCGGCGGTCGGTTCCATTGATCAGTAATCAGCCCGGGCTCATTCAGACACAGGGAACTTTACTTCCAGCACTAGGCAGTATTCGTCATCACGGCATGCGGGATTGCTCCGAGCACGATGGTGTTGTATCGCGTCGCGTGCCAACTGCCTTTTCTTTCTAGCAAGAGTTGTGAAATTGCGAGCTGCTTATGTTTTGATCTCTTCTTTCGACCTAGCAAGCTGCCAAGCCAGGGAGTTACGAAGTCACCAAGCAAAGCGCATCTCTCTCTCGCGCGTGCGCCAGCGCAATGATGAAACCAATTAGTACCAAAGTGGACATTGCGGCTCCTCCAGAGGTAGTTCGGGCGAAGGTCAACACAGGCTTCAGGTCCATCTATCGGCTCCGTTACTAAGCGTTAGCAGCTCCTGGATTTCTCATCACTAGAGGTCTACAAGCCACCCTTCATACGCTTGATAAAGCCGATAGACCCACTCAGGAGCCCAGTAGATCTGGTTCCAGCAGACAAAATCGAGTGTGACTTTGACGGGAGGAGTTTCGTAGTGACCATTCGACAGAACACCCCGGCCGCTCTAGTGTGGACTGGCACCATAGCCGGCTTGTTGCACGGAACCCACAGCTTCCGGTTCGCCAGCTCAGGTAGTGGCAGGACGACAACAATGTATCATGAGGAATTCTTCAGGGGTGCACTTAGTTGTCTGTTGGGCGAGAATCTTGTTGCGAGATTACTCGGGCAAAGGGCTTATGTTGAGAGGTCGTACCAAGGATTCAACGTGAGTTTCAAGAAGTGGGTAGAATCTGGCGCCACAGAAATCACTATGACTGCTTAGAGGATTGGCGATGAGACTGATGTTAGCTCGATCTCGTAGTAGCCTGGGTATAGAGCTGCATTCTTCTCGTGTCGATCCACCTAGCTTTGTGTTGTAGAGTTCGTTGCGGTTTGCAGCGCTTTGATTGTTCAACGTTTGAGAGCCAGGCTTTGTCACGATGTTTCAATGAGATATTATGTGCTCGATTGCGCATTCTGGCATGGTAAGGTCCCGTCCTGCGGCACTGGGTTGTCTCGCTGGGCGATCAAACTCAATATCTTTCAGTGGGTAAAGCTCACCTAACAGTGTTTCCTTACTAGCGGTGATATCGTAATCAAATCTCAGGCCAATTCACACATGCACTATCTATCATCACAAACCTTGCAAGAATATTTTCGCGCTCGCGTCTCTATTTCTATGCAGACGGTGTGATCCAGCTGTCTCTCTGCGACTCGGCAGCAGCATACCTCAACCGCGCAAAAATTGGGATTTGCATCACTCCCGAAAGGTCGTCTATTGTGGTTCATCTTCATGGTTCATAAGATACTATCATGACTCGACTCCAATTCGCAGATATGAGTTCTGGCGGCATAACAATCGGTCTTACATCTTTTACTGTTTGGATACTAATTACGATACTGTACCGTCTGTTCTTGAGCCCACTGGCACGGGTTCCCGGGCCCAAAATCGCAACTATCTCCAGGCCCTAGGAGTTGTACTTTGATCTAGCAAAAGGAGGCCGCCTGCCGTGGAAGATACAAGAATTGCATCGCGAATATGGTAGGTTTGGAGATGGCATATTGGTCCACACTAACACGTGCTAGGACCCATCGTACGAATAGGGCCAAACAAGGTGCACGTCGCCGATGCACAATATGCACCGCGCCATTTCAATGCACAGGCAGACAAATACGGTCCACATCGAAATCGTTTCGGTTTCCCTGAGGCAACGTCTGAAACTCCAGAAGCAGATTTACATAAGCACAGACGCGATGCACTAGCGCCGGCTTTCAGCCGCAAAGCTGTCGCCGATCAGGAAGCACTAGTGACAGCACAAGTCTTGAAGGTCTGCCAACGCTTGTCCAACATACGACACGGGACGGGACGAGGAGGGGAAGGCACAGTCGTCGATCTGAGAAAATTGTTCCTATGCATGACTACTGACACTCTCACAACATTTGCTTTTGGCTTTAGCTTCGACCTGCTTGACGACCCGGATCTAGCTGCACAATGGCGGCAATCATTGGATGATGCATTGCGCAACGTCCAATTGTTGAAGCATTTTCCAGTGTTGTGGAATCTGCTCCGTCGACCAAGCGTGAGCAATTATCTGGGTTCGCATAAAGCCTGGTCTTGGTGTGACAAGAGACTTCGAAAACAAGAACAAGCAGATCGCTCGCGAAACAATAGCTGGGTATCATGGCCTTGAACACAATGAGGAAAGGAGCATAGTCAACCAGAACTTCACAACAAGAATGACTTCCGATGACGTGGTGCCCAGAACAGTATTCGAACGACTGCTTTCGAGCGATCTACCGACGGAGGAGAAGATACAAGAGCTATAGTGATAAGTATCCTATTATATCATAATATCGTAGAATCAGAGGAACAATCCGATGGTAGCTCACTCCTATGTTTACCAAAATAGCCTATGTGGTATACAAAGATTAGCCAGTTCTGTTAACTTTGTGACCTTTCCCTCGAGGCATTGGATCCGCGACCTCAGAACAACTTGCCACTCCAAAATCATCTCTTTTTCCAATTCAATATCATGTAGCAAGCATTCATGCCTCTCATAGGCCAAGTAGTCAGCCACTGCTGTCGATAGAATGGCTGTGGCATGATGTGGTTGTGCGCAAGAAGCAATATGCCGGGCACGTAATTTGAAGTATGTCCTAACAGTCTGATATCGCGTGAAAAGACTAGTGACGAAAATGTAGGCCCTCTGTATGCCGAGCGACACACAGTCATAATCTTGAGAATTCAGGGCTGCACGTAGATCCTCGTCTTGCACTCCGATCAGCTGATGGAAGTCCCGAGCGCAAAGACCTGTGCCCTCTACAGCGCTGCAGCAGCAACCTTCGTTGCCCAGAGCAGCTTCTATGGAGCGAATGCAGAGCTCAGACGGGAGGTGTGCTGTAGATGCTTTGCATTCAGTTAGTGCTTTTTTGAGATCTTGCTGCTCTGCGCCCCATCTCGTAGGTGAGCCGTTGCTGTCGTCGGCATAGAGAATGAAGACTTGCTGACTTGCAAAGAACATGTGCGCAACAGCATCGAGGCCAAGGCACATCTTCTCAATGTCTGATAGAGCAATCCCAGGGAGATTCGAGAACGCATGAAGATCGCTTAGTGGTGTTGGCAAGTCCGGACACTTGATCGCTACGGGGAAAACCCGACCGACAGAGCTGTCCTGCGTCTCCTGCGTCCATTGAACAGCTTGGAGACATGTTAAAGCCGCCCAAAAGATGCGATCCGTCAGACCCAGAAGAAGTTGCTCTCCAGCAGGAAGGTGAAGGTTTTGAGGCAGAGCTAGAAACTCGGAAGGTGCTTCCTCTGTACTATCATTCGTTGTAGTGGCGATTTGATTCTTCGTCGGTGCGCACTCGCATATCTTCATGAGAGCGTCGGTGAGAAACATCCGACCACGCACATATACGCATGCGTGGACACAGGCGAAGCCCAAGAAGTAGCACGTCGCGGCGTCCAATGCGCATCCAATATCGTCGTTAGAGTTTGCTTTTAGTATCCCGGCGCTGGTACTCAAACAATAGTCGTAGAGAGCAATGTGGTGGGCAGGTATCTGGCGTTGCACTGCGCTTAGGTCGTCGGGCGCGCCTCGCGGAAGAGTAGAGAGAAGAGCAGCTACCATAGAGCATGATAGGGCCCGAAATGATGCATCTTTGCGGTCCAAGCGATATTTCCATGCTGCTCGGAAAGTTTTCTCTTGCGGAAACATACACAAAGGATAGATTAGTCGAAAAAAATCTTCGAGGAGTGGCTCGATTTCGTTCTGAAAGTTCGAGGCTTCCCCAGGGTAAGCAGCATCGCGAAGCACGCTGTGAGACTGAAGTTCTTCCGCCGTGCTTGATGTACTATGCGGCTCTTTGGTCCTATAATCCTGGTCTTTGGAGTGATTCAGTTCCGTGGCCATGTACGACTTGCGTCTTCGCCCACGCTTTTGGGGCCGAAACGTGTCGACACATGGGGCGTCCATAACTTGGCACTCATGGCACGTACTGTCTCGTGGATAGCACTGTATTATGTTAGTGGCTGCAGTACTTTGAGCTGACGTCCCCACTAACCTTGACTTTTCGTAACCTGCAGAGATCGCACGCGATTCTCGACCTCGTCTTCCGTACAGCGCCTGTAGTGATGGAGAGTAGTGATTCTGAACGCGCGGACTTTGCGCTACTGAGGTGCTCCCCGTCGTCTGAGTAGTTCCCGAAGGACATGGCTTGAGAAGATGGATATAGGAAAGTAACGTGGAAGACAAAGACGTTGAGCTCACTGCTAGACTTGTATCATTCGAATATACAACACGCTGAGCTAGATTGTGCGACGACACCGCCTTTATTACTAACACAGAATCACAAAGAAGGTTGTCCGTGCACAGTAGTAGCACCAGTCGCGATCGGTGGGAGGAGAATCTCAGTTGGGCAAGGTGGACGGACTCTCTTTTTCCAAAGCATCAAACTCGGTCGCCCGTAAGCAGAACACGGACTGTAGAATTCCGTGACCTACGCAGAATCCAGTCTAGGGGTAACCTTGTGTCCAGCAGCCGCTAAGGCCTCGAAGAGACAATTACGTGGCCTGATCTCAGAGTCAAGCGATGCAGTAACATGGGAGCGAGCTCGCCACAGCAATTTCCAAGCAACATGTCTGCACAAGGCCAAGGAAAGAGCTGAAGAAGCACGCCAGGGTGGCCCAGCTAGGCAGAAAAGCAAATCCTGGAGGTTCAGCTGCTGCGCGAATCTCTTAGTCTTCCAAAGCCGTCAACTCCGGGATTGTTTAGACGCTATGTGGCGCTTGCTACATGGTGCTTTGGGTTGTACAGGGATCACAGAATGGCAGATACCGTTTTCGGTGGATGAGGCTGGTAGCGGCTGCCTCGTTTGGGCAATGTCCCTTGCATATCCCGCCCGAAAGCTTGTGCCGGGCCCTGCTTAGTTGTAGTTCTATGCATAACTAAAACCTTCTTCAGGATGCACCATTAGTCCCAAAGTGCGCTCACAAGCTATCCATGTCTTTCCACAGATTTCTGCATTGACTGAACCTGGAACCGGATCGGAGAAAGCACAAATCGTCGGGTTTCCCGATACTGGGCAAAAGACAGATCCTCGGCAGATCTGCGCACAAGCAATACCTGAAATTGAAACTGTCGTTGTGAAAGCTTGCTCTGGGCGTCCGGGAGCGTGATCCTTCTCGAGCTCCATTACGTACAATGCGAAGCTTTACAAGTCCCTCAGCTCATTGTACAAAGCCAGTTCCGCATAGCTTTCAAGCCGAATCGTCAGACATCGACTTGTCTATTGCGAACGGAGATCGCGAAAGTGCGAACCTCGTGCAAACGAGCTCGGGACATGTCCATCGTGACGAGACGTGGGTGAACCTCCGGCCACAGTGAGCGAGCGAGCATGCCGACATACGGGTACGCCTCTCTCACAGGCATTGCTCGCAGCAGGGCTCACGAGCCACTCTGTTGCAAATGACAGAAGGGTCGCAGGCATCCATGCTCATCGCAGCACTTTCACTCGACAAGCTGCCTTGGACCAACGGAGCGGTACGACTCCCAGAAACATACAGATAGCTCCATTTTCCGCCTGGGGTGGTCCGATGGCGATGAGGAAGTCGCCCATAGACTCGATTGTGCCCGAGTTAATTAGGACCCCTTCCGGCATCACATTTGCATCACTCTTACATGTTTGCAAGACATCGTCTATAAAGCTCTTAGTGGTGAAGTCTGCAAGTGGTGACTGCCGTTCGCAAAGACCTTTCTGGGCATGTCGACTAGCATGAGTCATCCACAACCTCCGGGACGAGGAAAACCCGGAAGTGGTTTTGAATACGTTACGGAGCTCTCCAAGTACATTGCGCTTATCGGTTATTGCTGGCGCCATGTCAGTCCGCCTCTCGGACGATTCCTGTGGACAAAGCATTCAAGAACTCTACAGTATGTTTCAGGGTACAAAGCATCGTCCTATGTAACAATTCCGATTGATCAATCTTCGAGGACTACACAAAGAGTGTCATGTACAAGGTTCGATTCTTTCGGCGAGACTACTTAGGAGGTAGGCTCGTTAGAGGGAAGCAATGTTTAAGCGTGCCATTACCTTCGGCGCCCACGTCCTCGGCATTTTCACATCATGTTTGGTATCTTCGTGGAATGACATCTCTAGAGCACGCTTGCTACCAATAACTGTAGAAGCCCTACAAGTCTGTCTAGTCCGACTGCGTATGTTGTTGTTCTCGTTAGCATGGGGCAGCATCGGCAAAGTGGCAGTCAGGTTGCTCAGCTTGGTTTGATTGACAGCGAGTAACATAATTAGATATAGATATCAGATGGACCTGCGCTAGAGACTCGTGTACATGCTCTCGAAAAATAATTGCTTCGAACTAAGGCCCCGAAGCACAACTCTTCGTCGCCAAATCCCAAGTTCTCCTATAGGCCCGCACGATAGATCACATATATCTATAACCAAGACAATTTAAGGCGTTTAACTTAGTCGACTTTTCGAACAGCCAACACTCGATTTTCTTTTGCTACGAGTAGATCGGGTCTCTATTAACTGTAAAACACTGCGTGGGGACCGCATTATTTATTGCTGGCGCCACGTATTGCGTATTGTACAAAATCTCACATTCCCGTATCTTGCTTACTATACGAGCAAATTACTACTTGTAAGCTGCTAGCATAGCTAGAATTCTCACAACAGCGTGGTACTCAATCCTCGCGTAGGTTGGCCTTGATATAGTGGTCTTGACCCTGCTTTGCATTGCATAACTACGAGCTAAGTACTAAATGTCTAGCGGAATCGATGTCTAGCGGAGGAAACAGGAAAAGCCGCTACTAGAGCCGCTGTGAACAGGTTGATGCAGCGAAATCCAATTTAGGAGTCATATTCGCGAGTCATAGTTATATAGTAATCAATCAAAGCAGTAACTACAGAGTGGCAGGTAGGCTGCCTATGTATTAGTAACTAACATTGTGTGTCAGCCACCGCGCAATCTTATCAGAAACAACAGTAACGACAGTAAGCTGGAATATCAGCCAGATTGGCTAGAAACCAGCACCTCCATCCAACAACATTCATATCCGTCCCTTATGGTCCTTTCCCTAATTCTGGGAACCTGGGGCTGGGACGAATCCTCAAGTTGGTACTTCGGCGCCGCAACAGACGCCGGCCGCAGCGAGCTATTGATAGGTTAATCAGTTATCGGCTTGCAAAAGTAGGCGCGCGCAGCTTACACATCGTTCAATGCAGGCTTTTGCTCCTGCAGCATCCGTGGATTTGTCCTAAAGTTCAAATTAGCACATGAGAAATTCACCTCACAGGTAGGAAGTATTAGAACTTACACAAACCGCAACACATGTTTTTCCCTGGGCCTCGCAAGCAGGAGGACATTTATCGTCATCGTTAGGAACCTCGTTCGCTGCGCGATTGCGACAGAAGTTGTAGTTGACCTCGGCTACCAACAAGCAGGTGCTCTTGTACTGTGCCATAGTCTGGCACAGGACAACCTGTAATGCGTGCCAAAGTGTGCACTTGAGTTTTTTGAAGGGATTGTTGCCACGTCGATCGAGGACTGCGGCGTCGGCTGCAACTAAGTCGAGGGCTGCGACTGGATCGAAAACTGCGACTGGGTCGCGCGCTGCAACTGCGTCGTGGGCTGCAACTGGATTAAAGACCGCTGCGGTCGCGCCAAGGGCGAGCAGGATGGTAGGGAATGGGATCTGCATAGTGTCGAAGCGATTTGAATTGAGCAAATTGGCTTGCAGGCGGTGCGAAAGGCAGATCGGTGGAACGCTGTTGTGATGATGGGAGGGGAGGTTACGACCAAGCTTCTTAAGTATTCCTTCAGACGGGTATCGGTACGACGTTCGCCCTCAGGTGCTGTCAGGACTCACGCAACGTTGGGCAAGAAGCCTCACGCGAGTGCGGGCAAGGGGCCTCGCGTGAAGACGGGCATGGAACCTCACGCGAAGGTGGGCATGGAGGCTCGCGCGAGGGCGGACATGGAGGCTCACGCGAGTGTAGGGGGCCTCACGCGAAGGCGAGCATGGAGGCTCTCGCGAGGGTGGGCATGAAGGCTCACGCAAAGGCGGGCCAAAGCTGAAGATGAAGCTTGATGCCACATCGCGCTGCGGGCAGAACATGAACTCTGCAGTAACGGTAAACAGAACCCCTAGCTCAACCGAGTATCACTGAAAGAGCGATATCGATTTATAGTAGTATGGTATAATTCTGCCAGTATGCTCAACCATCCTATAGAAGTAGAAGAGAAAGTCACAAAGTCACTCGTCCTTCAGCTTTTGACCTTGCAAGATATGAAATTTTCCCCAATTTATAGCATTACAAGCTTACCGAGAGACTTGGGGTTGTACCGAGCAGAACACTGGCGTTGGCCGGAGCGTCAGAGGCAACGCATGTGTTCTTGGAGTCAACGCCATTTGTGCAGTCTTTGCTGCCACTGCCACTGCCGCTGTCCGGATTCCCGCTGACTGAATTGCCACTGACCGAGCTGCCACTGCCGCCGACACTACCACTGACCGAACTGCCATTGTCGCCAACACTGCCACTGTCGCTAGAAATGTTCCTATCGCTACCGCCAAATTGACCATTGAGATTCTCATTGCCCAGCGAACGAAACGGCTGATCGAAATTCTTTTTGCTTCCGTACTGCCAGGTGAAAAAGGTAGCGGTCTCTTGAGAAGACCTTAGGCCGCCGTCAACATTCGTCGTCTTCTGGTAGCCGCCACCATTGCAATTAACTCTCCAATTGACACTGTCGGGGTCTGCGCAAGGGTTATACGATGACATGGGCGAATCGTAGTGTTGTTGAGGTTGATTCAGGAGAGGACGGATTGAAGGTCCATAGTAGTAATTGAGATAATAAGAATCGTAATATGGCCTCTGATACGCGGGCCATCCGCGATAGTCGTAGGATACGCCGTAGGCCGAATCGTATGTGTTCTGGAATGCCCATGGAGTCCATGACTGCCGTTTGAAGATCTGCTTAGCAGTTTCGCGTTCTTCGATCCGGAGTGGTGTAACGACACCCGCATAGGTGGTAGCACTCGGCGACGCCAGAACTTGAAGAGCAATAAGGACCTCCAACAAATGCCAGAACATGTTGAATGGCCTGTTGGCCATCTCTGGAAGTAGGATCAGAGGTTACGCCAAGCGCGACTCCTACGGCGATACTGCGGATGGGAGTGACGAAATCGTCAAAGAACTCATGCGAAGCCCATTCTTATCGAGCAAGCGCGCTCTCGTTACCTTCAAATTCTCCCATGTCGCCAAGAGCGCCTCTCGCGCAAGGGTCGCCTGGTTTATCCGACTGACTTCCAAGGTTCAACACTATTGTTTTATCTTTGGCGACAGGTGCACAATTAACCTACTCACTCATTGAGTTTGAATGTCGGGGCAAAAGCAACTGAAATTGAGAGCCGATTCCTGGTAGATCCTGTCCAATTTTACCATTATTGTCTCTCTTTCCAGAGCTAGAGCACGATGGCTAGGGCCAAAGATGCCATTCTCCCGACTAACTTGTCAGATATAGTCTGAGCGACAGGGCGCTTCTGGCATGCTAGACAATGCAAATTCTGCGCAAGCCCTATCGACTCTGGTTCGGACATGAATTGCCTTTACCGCCACGGACCGAGGCGGACTGAGGCATTCCGTGCCACTCTGAGAGGTGTGTTCTAACGTACGTAGTATCTCAGTTGCAATCAAGTACTGCTTGAAAGCGCCCTAAGGTTGGCAGCGGTATCGTCTTATGATAAACAACGAGATTATCAGCTAATGGGATGATGCGGCGGCGGAGGCTAGGTCGGAATGTCCTAGTTGCAATCAGCTATATCCTCGAATCATTTACAAGGGCTAGACGTGATGCACTTGACCTATCCTGTCAAGCATGTTCCAAGAAGAAGCTTCTGTATACCATAGTTCCACGTAGTATCAAGGAGGCCTGAGAGACTCCACTACTGTATACATAACAAGCCCTATAGATACATATTCGGAAAACAATGCGATATGCATGCCCTGCCAAATGGATCTTTCAATTGCTGGTGATGTCAAATAGAGGTGTTGCGATTGACGCAATGGCTGTAGCGCAATTAAAGTTGATGGCTTTGTTGATCAACCAACCGAAAGCGTTCGTTTATTGTTATAATTAGTCGAGATCACTGGTCATTCTTGTCTAATGACGGCAAGGACAGAGGCAGGATTGAGACAGATTGAATAACGAGACGTCGCCAAACCCTTCTGCCAAGTTCAAGGAGAAGTCCTGGCGCTTGAGCTTTAGCACTACTTCGCGCCGATATCCTGTGGAAGGATGTACCACGACTCCATACCATCGAGCCTTGCTTCCAGTTCGGAAACACGTGCTTTGTATACTGCACACTCTTCTTGCAAAGCCAATATGTACCCGACCGCACCGAGCAGAATCTCGGACTTGCTTGGAGCCCGACAGCCGTCCGTGCTGTCCTCAGCTGACGCGGTGCCCGAAGCCAGCGAAGGTATGGATAAACGCAGCATCTCAAAATGTTCTTTCAGGTTCTCGCGATATCTCCGCCCATGGGCGCAATGCAATGCAAGAGATGTTCCTCGATGATCGCTTCTCTCTGCTGGAATAGAGTCGCCAGCGTTGTCTTTGCCTCTAGCGTGAATGGCCGACATGTTCCCCGAGTGATAATCCCAGCCACTTTGCTGTGGATTGCGAGCCAGTGGTGGGGTGATAGATCGTGTCACGACTGGGAGTTGATTGCTCGAGAAGATCTCTGGCATCTCGTGAAGATACAGGTGATCTGCACTGGGGTGTCGCAGTCTTTCTTGGGACGTCTGTGTCCGGCCGGCTGGTGCAAGAAATGTTCCCACCCACTCAACCTCGCTGGATGAGGAATTTTTTGTAGTGGGGGCTTCGAAGCGACAGCCATTGGGCTGCATTGGTTCTGTGTACGTTTGAAGCGACCAGCTCAACTCAGGCTGGGCTTGCTGTGGTGATCTCTCAAACTCCTCCTTGTCACAGCTGATGAGGCTTTCGTTTGATAATCGTACTTCATGAAGAATATGCCTTTCTGAAAGGCGATGGTCGGTCGTTGGTAAATTCTGGCTGTGCATCTCCATTGTAATCTATCGAGGGATGAATTCACAGGCTCATAAGAAATTCATTCGGTGGCAGTGATACTGACGCTCAAACCCGTGTTGACTCTGCTTGGGCGGGATATCATTCCCGTCTACATGTATATTCGATTCTTCTCCCCCATGCGCCAATCTAGAGCGCAAAGGCTATTGAGTGGTACCATGAAGCTAAGGTCCGGTAAAATAACCTTATTACACTTCGTTCTCGACAGTGTTACCCGGACGTACAGTGCCTCGAGTCAAGCAATGAGCACTTCAGAAAGCACCAGAGTCGCTTAGCTGAGTAAGTTCCTAGCTTGTTTGCGGTTTGAGCTCCGTTCCTTCGCCGAACTCTTAAGCTCAAGTTCTGTGGTGCGTAGATTAGCGCATGGGTCGGCCTGGGTGGTTCATGGATCGCTAGGTATAGGATAATAGTCTTCTGGATGGACAGGTGACCAGTGATGTGGTACACGGGCATATATACATAGATGGACTTTTAGCACATAGGGCTCGAGCAAGGAGAGTTTGAAGCACTCTGCGGATGAAAGACGTGGAGAGTAAACCCTGTACTTGTCAGAGAAGCTTAAAGGAAGGGCCAAGGTGCCATGTTGTGCACAGGGCAGAGTGTTCTCGCACTTTTATGAGTGCCGATATCCATCCGTTGTGTATGCAATTCTGTTCTTGACCACAATAGCACCGCGATGTGGTATTTTTCCGTCTTAATTCTTCTGCACATCATGGGAGCGCGGAGTACTCCTATGCCATACGACGTGCCTTTCGCGGAAAATCACATTTCTCCTACTGCTTGCTATTTACCGTTACCGCCAGCATCGTCGAATGTGTCAACGCCTTACTCTGGCCGAGACCAGTTCGCGCAGCTTATTCACCACGGCAATCCTGACCTCGGCCTCTTCTCTCAAGCCTTCCTGTGGGACAGCACTTTCTGGAGACCGGGAGCCCCAATCGTTGTTTTTCTGCCTGGGGAGGCTTCTATCGACAGATATGGGTCCTTTTCTCGTCCCGAGTTCTCCACCATAGGCGTAATTGCCGAAAATTTAGGTGCCGCAGTGGTTATTCTCGAGCATCGCTATTTCGGCTCGAGCCTTCCCTATCGCAACTTTACGCGAGCAAATATGCAGTACTTAACGGTCAAGAATGCACTCAAAGACATTGTGCGTTTTGCTAATCACTTCGTGGCTCCGTGGACCCATAATCTGAGCACTGCAAATGATGTGCCATGGATCCTTATCGGTAAGTGTGCATATTGTTGCTCTAACCTCATGTCCACTTCATTGATCATAGTATCTCTAGGTGGTAGCTATTCGGCAGCACAGACCAGCTGGATCGCGAATATTATGCCAGGCGCTTTCTGGGCATATCTTGCAGCGTCCCCGATCCTCCAGGCCATCCCTTCGTACTGGGCGTACCATTTGCCTCTAATAGAGCATGGGCCGGAGAGCTGTTTGAGATTAATAGGCAGCGTTACCCAGCTCATAGATAGCGTCATTGAAGCGGGGGACGAAGAAAGTCTGCAGGAAATTAAGACACTCTTTGGGCTCGCGGAGATGAAGACGCCAGACTTTCTATACGCTCTTAGTCTCCACTGGAGTGACTGGAGTGTTACGGACGTCGGCCAAAACTCCACAGCCATCGAGACCTATTGCGCATGGGTGGAGTGGTCAGAACACGAACAGGAGTTGGAGGACATGCACTGGCGATTGTCCCGAGGTCTTTCACGGCACATTGAAAATCGGATTGGAGTCCGGGCAGATTGGGCGACACGGTCCGAGCAAACCCTCAGAGCTCTTTTAAATTACTCTGCAGGCTTCCGCAAAAATCTTGCCCCTAGATTGTGTATTGAAGGAACATGCCTAGACGAGACATTTATGCGACTCACAGAGCCCCTCGAATCGAATCGGGTGTACGAATGGCTTCTATGCAACGATCATATCGGGGGATACACGACTGGCGCACCTGTGGGGACCGTGTCGACTCCGTTAGTTAGTCGCTTTCTGACCTACGACTACTTCCAGAGGTGGTGCGCGATCGTCCACTCGGCAGGACCCAACGGCGAGCCGGAACACACAGGTCATCCCAACGCCGAAGCCTTGAACAAATACACGGGCGGTTGGTCTCCGACAGACGCACGGCGCATTATCTACAGTAGCGGCGAGATGGACGTATGGCGCGAGATGTCGGTTTCGGCTCGCCTACGCCCTGGTGGACCACTGCAGAGCAACGCGGAATTGGATGTTGTTGTACACTTGCTCAAAACAGGCTGGCATCATAGTGAAATGTACACTCGTAATGTCGAATTAAACGATGAAGTTCGACGTGTACGGGATGAAGAAGTGGACCAGATATGCTCCTGGGTTCAGCAATGGCCGAAATATCGATAACTGGTAGCTAGGATTCGTAGTTACGACTGGGGCCGTAACGGGGATACGCTCTCGTACAGATGGACCCGCTGTCTATCATAATACTAGCTGGTACTCCGTCCGTGATCCTCCAGTGGCCATGGCAGGCTAGGTCGAGTCCCCGAGGTGAAGAATCTCGTGTTCGTTGATCTTCGGCTGATGCTGCCGAGCCCAGCGCTCTCGCTGCTTGCAAAGAGTGACAGCTCGTGACGCGTGAGAGTCGTCGATGTTTGACTGATGTCCGGACTTGTGCAGATGAGATGGATGTTGAGATGGATGGATGGATGGAGTTTATTCCGCCCGGCGCTGAGCACCTAAAGGGCACACTACGGATATTACGTCATCACATTGCTTCCGGAAATTTTCCTGAACTCCAAATAGCCCATTCGGTTTGTCCTATCTCAGTTCTCCTGCTCCTTCTGTCCTATGTTGCCGGAAACTCGCACTAAGTTAGTGTGCACAAGCTCTCTTGAAGTCGCTCCTCCAAGTGTTCACTGTCCCATCTTCAGCGAGTGAAGCGTGTCTTGTTAATAGTACGAGGGTGCGTTGAGGGGAAACAGTTAGTAGTAGTAGGTGTAAGGTTGGTGGCGTTGTGTCCTCTATGTGTCTTGGTTGGCCGTCACCTGGCTAGGGGAAGGTTGGTTTGATGAGCTCTCGAGTCGGCCTGTAGCTATTGCGAACTGGACGGTCGCCAAGACTGCCTCCAGCTCCGGTTTCCACTTCTCGTTGTCTGTTGCTGCCTTTCCTCCGAGAAAAAAGGAGAGGTTGCCCCTCATAGTGTCTGTATGTTGTAGCATCTGTAGTCGGAGATCATCCCACAGACGGCACCGGAATAAGAAATGCTCGACGGTTTCCCTTGCTTGCGTGCATGCGCACAGGTCTGATTCTGCAGCTCCTATCCGGTAAAGGTAACAATTCAGTCGTGACATTCCGGTCCGGAGCTGTGCCAACACACTCGCTTGTTTGCTTCCGAGGCGATCGTATATCATCCGCGTGTGTGGGCCAGGTATCGCAGTGTCGATTCGTCGTATATGCTTTCCTACACCTTCGATCGGCTGCCGTCTTTTCCTTGTTTCTGCTTTCAAGTGGCTAATAGCAGTCGAACTAGCTGCTGGCCGGGTCGATTGTGGTATTTGACCTGGCTCCGTTGCAGCTTTCGCCGCCTCTTTTGCTTTTTGCCCAAGCTCAAACTCTGGAGTAGGACACCACGCCAGCCGGACAGTATTGCGGCCCTGCAGGGCCCACACGCTCTTATAGATTTGTTGTATGATTTCCTGTCCTGACTGCTGTCTAGGCCAGCATACTGCCTGTAGTGCTGCTCGGTTGTCTGAGAAGAGATGTATATTCCGCAAGACGGTAGATAGGGGTATTTGTGCAAGGCCTTCTGCCAACGCTATCAAGGCCGCCGTGTACGGGTTGTGCTCCGTCCTTGCTGATACTGTAGTCGAGACGACGGTGGATGGTGGCTCTCCCCGCTCGGTGTCTTGTATTGCGACTCCTGCTCCGACAATGTTGTTCCTCGCCGAGGAGCTTGTTGCGACACAGATACCTGCGCTCTGTTTGGCAGCGTTCACCGCTTCCTCTGTCGTTTCCTTCGCATCTGCTGCTAGTCGCCGGTGCCACGGTGCTACTGCGTATGGCGCGATGCTTTCTATACCTCTTGTCGATACCTTGTAGGTAGTTGACATCTGTTGCAGCGGGGAGCGGAACCTCCGGGTCGGCACAACTCTGAGTTTCGACAGCGGATTGGTCGTAGGCAGCGAGAGGATATCGACCCATGTGCTCGCGGCTTTGGCTGCGTGTCGTTGCTGGACTGTGCGTATGCTTGCCTCTGCTTCGGCCACTTCTCTTGCTACTGTGCGGAAGCAGCCCGTAACTGCCTGTGCTCCGATTCTTTGTACTCGATTTACTGCAGCCGCAAGTCGCCCTTTACACTTGTACATCCACACCGGCGATGCGTAGTCGACTACTGGCGCCACCATTGTCTCGAACAGCCTGCGGGCAGTGGACGGTGACAGCCCTCGCAGTCGTTTCAGTGCCATTGCCGCAGTAAGACCTGCAGTAGCCGCTCGTGCGATATGCTGTTGGAATCGAAGTTCGGAGTCCATGACCACTCCTAAGATCTTTGTGCTGTTCACCGGCTCTACCTCTTGTCCCTTGACCAGAACTGGTCGGGCACTACTTCGGCACGGTATTCGCGTAAAGTGGATAAATGCTGTCTTGTCGCCTTCAAAGGTGGCCCCGCTTCTTTGTTCCCACTCTATCGCTTGGTCGACAACCGCCTGGATCCTGCCTTGGTTTGCCTCTGCAGAGGGGCCTGTGACCCACACTGTGTAGTCGTCGACAAATGCCATAGCACCGCCGTTGCTATCGATCTTGCGCTGGACGAGGTCCGCATTAAAAAAGAGGAACAGGACTGGTGATAGTGGCGACCCCTGCGGCAATCCTGCTTGCTGTAGCGCTTGTCGCTCCGATGCCTGGCCATTAACTACGATTGTAGCCGACCGGTCCGAGCAGAAGGAAGCGATCCATTTGACTAGCGTTGCGGGGATGCCCCTTGCTTGGAGTCGCTGCAGTAGTCTTTCCTTACACACTCCATTATATGCACCTTTCACGTCGAAGCTGATCAGGCTGAGCACCTTCCTGTTACGCCATGCCTTGTAGATGTGTTCCTGCAATAGGAGGAGCGCCTGTACTGCCGATCGTCTCTTCCGAGCTCCGAAGTGGTTTGTTGGTAGGAGGCCTGCAGTCTCGACTGCATGTGATATCCTTTCCGCCACCAGTGCTTCTAGGACTTTGCCTAGCGTAGGGAGCAGCGAAATGGGTCGCCATGCCTTCGCCACTGTATAGTCGCCTTTATTGGGTTTCTTGAGCGGGATGATCTTGGCGGTCTTCCATTGGGTCGGCAGTATTCCCTCCCTTAGCGACGTTCGAAAGAGTATTAGAACCCTCTCCTTTACGGCCGGCCATACCCGTTTCCACACTACCGCCGGCAGCCCATCCTCTCCTGCTGCTTTCCACGACTGCGCTGCGAACACGCTCCGTTCAACTTCGTCCATAGTGAGCGGAGGCATATGGACTGGCCTCCTCTGCTTTCGCCGCCCTTCGTCCTCGATCACGGGCGGAAGGGGTGGAAAGAATGTTGATAGCAACTCGATCGCCTGCTCTCCCTTACCACTTGTAATCGACCCATCCCTCCTCGTAAGGGGCGGGATCTGGGATGAGCCTAGGCTGGTATCGGCCTTTATATACTTCGCCGCCTGCCAGATGTTGTTAGTGTCGTCCAAGAATTCTTCCCAGTGCCTCCTCTGCTGCTGACGGACGGCATCATGGTATTCCTTGGAAGCGATCCGTGTCTGTTTCTCGAGTTGTTCGCTATAGCTTCCTGCCCTGCGATAGCTCCTTGCCCTGTTCCTCCAATGGGTATAGATCTGACGAAGCTTAGTAAGGTCGTGTGTCCACCACCTTTTAGCATACGGCGACGGTTTCGCGACAGGAGTAAGTGCGTGAACTGCTGCAAGTACCGCACTCATGAGTTGGTCGACCTGCGTCTGTACATCTACTAGTATATGCCCGTATACGTTTACGGCCAATGGCTGGAGTGTACTAGTAATCCTCGCACAAATCTCCTTCCAGGGTGCGTTCTTGAATAGCAGTCGTGGCTGGACTATGTGCTCTGGCGTGTCGACATTAATGGTGGTCTCGATTGCGTGGTGGTCCGATCCGTGCTCAGTCCCATAAACCCTACACCGGACGAGCGCGGCGGCCAGTTCCTCGGAGGCGAGCACCAGATCGATCGTGCTTTCGTACTTGCCATTCTGCCACGTCTTAGTACCCCTCGGTAGGAGACTGCGCAGCGTATAGTCGTTCATAAAGTCTACGAGTCCGTCTGCCTCTCCTTGTCGGGCAGGTGAGATGTCGTCCCCGCCCCATAGCTGGTCATGTTGGTTGAAGTCGCCAGTTAGAAGTATATCCATTCTTTCCCTCGTCACCTTTGTCCTTGCAGTGTCTACACTCTGCCGTAGTAGCTGTATCGTCTCCGCGAGTGCTTGCGGGTTGGCGGACTCTACGTAGACCGATGCGATAAACACCGATCGATCGGGTAGATGTAGCAGCGCCGCAGTTATGTCGGGGGAGTGTATCGGGACTGCCTCACTCTCTATCCCCTTCCGGATCCAGAGCATGCTTCCAATTATCCGTCTGCCTTCGCGCGTTTCCATAGGTATCATCTTGGTCCAGTGTGGATGGCTTAGCGGCGCGGTCAACACCTTGCCCTCTCTCACAAACGAACAAGGTTCCGATAATGCGATGACTCCGAAGTCCTCGAGGTCTGTATTATTCATTACGCTATGTTGCACCACTCGCCGCTTGCCGACATTTAGTGAGAGGACCTTTAAGGGGCTAGGCATTAGCGACGGGAGGAGGATACAGTATTCGACAGTTCTTGCTATACGATTCGTGGGGTCCACCACATGGGATGCACTTTGGAACCAAACCCTCGGCGTCGCATTCGGTGTGGCGGTGGCCTTCTTGCGCGCACTTAGCACACCTCTGTGGTTTGTTGCACGTGTGTGCGATGTGGCCTATCTCCTGGCACCTATAGCACTGTATTGGTCGCCGGCGCGGTTCACAAACCCGGGTGTATGCCGATTCTCCTGCCACGTGGAAGTACTGGTCTTGTAACAGGCGTGCCGCGTCGTTGCCTTTCGTCAGGTAGACGATCATCGACCCGTACGCCTTCATACTGTCTTTTCGGCTGATCCATACAATCTTGGCGATTTTGGTCTCGTTCTCCTTTTCTAGCATCTCAATCACTCCCGGTCGGAGGTCCCCCGTCTCGGTGATCACGGCCGTGCGGTTAGCATTGTCGACCTTGATTGGGTAGAGCTGGTCCCGTAGCACGCGGCTTCCTGGTGTCGCGGCCGCAGTCTTCAACATCGCCTCTTTGACTCGTGTCAGCTTGCCCTCATTCCTGCACGCCACCCGGATCCGGTCGGCATTGCGTGGGTCCTTAGTAACTGCCACACAGCGCCACCGTTCTTGTCCTTCGACTCCTCGCATCTCTTTCTCTATGCACTCCCTGACCGCGCCGGGGTGGGTCCTCGCTTTCTCGGCCTCGTCGGCTCTCGAGATGTCGATCGTGCAGTAGAGGGAGTTTGTGAAAGCTGATGGGGTTGTGCTCATAGTTAGGCTGCGGATGTTGCTTGGTTAGCTGTCTGGGGGTGTGCGTGCTACTTCCGCGTATGAGCGACTTCCATTAGTAGGCACGCCTACGTTAGCTAGTTGTAGTTGTTCCTGAATACTCGCTGCTACTTGCTCTTGTATAATGGTTGTGATTTGTTCGATTGTTGGTACCTTCGCGACTAATTCCTCCAGCTGTTTCAATTTCTCTTCCGCCTGTTCTGCTCGTTTCCCTGCCTGTTCCGCTCGCTTTTCTGCCTCCTTGATTCGCCCTTCCGCCTGCTTGGCTCGTTCTTCTGCTTGTTTTGCTCGCTCTTCCGCTTGCTTCATCTGTGCTAGCATTTGCCTCTGTGGTGTATTGTCACCAGCCGCCGCCGTCGTTTGTTGTATACTATCCCTGGGTTCCTCTACTACGTCCGCCCTCTTTTCTCCCGCTACCCCAGACTTTGTCGCATTCAGGGTGTGCGTGCCTCGATGCAGGCTCCGGTAGTTGATGGTGCCGTGCGATGCTACGCGCTTTGGGCGCACGGTGATATACTCTCCGTCTCCCGGAGTTTCCGCCATCCTCCTCTTCTCGCTCGTCTTCAGTCCTCCTATCTGTCGCAGAGTGTCTGGTGGTCTCGTGTGGTCCATGGGGGTTCTTATACACTACGCGGTGTTACGAAGTCGCGTATCGTCGCATGTTATCGGGGGGCACTAAGGGACCCTCTCTCGTATTGTCGGGCAAAAGAGGATACAAAACTATCTACACTATCGAATGGTACTATATAGGGGCTAGTATACAGGGTCTGGGGTCCCGGGTATATAGGAACCAATATACATGACTCACAGCAGGGCCCAGTGGAGTGTCAGTTCACAACACTCCCCTTGACAGTGCACTGGGGCTGTTCAATCCACCTCCTCATCCCAATCATCATCCTGATCATGTGCAACTAGGGCCAAGGCCTTTGAGTCTGAGATCTTGTTCTCAGAGACCACCTTTATTATTCCTTGGGCCATTTCCAAGTATGGGCAGATTGAAACATAGTGCCCAGCTTGATTGCATAGCTTGCATCTCAGTCCTTGTCTGTCAGACATCTTGCTGTCTGATCTTCTTCCTCTGTGAGATGATGATCCTCTTGATGATGCAGCTCGGGCTGCAAAGGCCACCTCCTTTGCAGTTTGGAGTTCTGAGACCAGCTCTTCATCATCCTCCCCTATGCACAAAGATATCCACCAGATTGCTTTGTACTGTGACTTTGGGGTGATGGGTGTGTGTGTCTCATGGGAGATTGTGTGATACAGGTCTTCTCCCCTCAAGAAGATTTCCATCCTTCTGAACCATCCTTCTGCATTGTCCTTGCATAGGATTGGGCATGGTCTTTTCTGAAGTCCGGAGGATTTGTCTTGAGTATCCATTGTAGTCTTGTAGAATTAGTATTGGGTCAGATGGAAAGTTGTCCTTCTGTCCCAAGGAGAATCAAAGCGGGGAAAAGTCAAATGATTGCAGGGTTCTTCCTATACATGGGTCACCCTCTGTCCCTCCTCAGATTAGAGCCTCCTGTTGGAATGATCCGGCCATCAAGCAGCCGTGCTTTCCTGCTGGCATATGGGAATCAAGGGAGCATACCACTTTGGCACCCTCCAGCTCAGGACTTCCTGTAGCTATCCCATAAGACAAAGGTAGGTTCATGACTCCTCTTGATCCTGGATTCACCATTGGCCTCCAGAGGTAGTGAGAGGTTCAGGCAGTCTCTGAAGTGTTATGAGCCATCAGCAGTCCATGTCAGAACTGCCTTGCAACTGCTTCCTCCCTGAACATAACATATCTGGTATAAACCAAGCCTTTGGTTACTGCAAGATCTTCCTTTGAGAGTTGGCAAGTTCTCCCAGCACCAGAGATAAGGTACTAATCCAGACAGCTTGGGGTGCAGTCTCTGAAGTGTTATTCTGCCAACAGCAGGTTTGGTGTACTGCAGGTTGCTGTTACACTTTCTGCAGCCCTCTGTTGCAACATCCTCTCCCCTTGTTGTCTGTCTTGGTGTCCTCACTCTAACTATCATTCCTCAATGCTCTTCTCTCTTCTGCATTTGGTCTCAGCTGCAGGTGGGCTGGCTGCAATTCTGCATGCAGCTGCACCGCTGTTTTCAGTCCCTCAGCTAGGGTCCATGGGGTCCTACACCCAGTTGCAATCTGGGACTCATGTTTAACCATGGAAAGGGTTTTGCTCCTTCTTTATACAGGGGCACATTGTCCTTTGTCCCTGAGCACAGAGGGCACAGTCCTTCCTCTGTGTGCCTGTCTTCACCCGCAGGCTCCTGGCGCAGTCTCTGCTGCTACTGTCCCTGTTTATACAGCCACAGCTCGGGCTGTTTCCTTGCTCTTCTAGCTCGGTGTCTCGCTGTTGCCAATAGCGTTCCTGTTGTCCTGCCTTCGGCTTCCGTACTCTGTCGGTGAACCGCGCCTCGCCTTCTATCGGAGCTTGGAATACAATAGCGCTAACCCGGGCTCATAACCTGTTACGAAGTCGCGTATCGTCGCATGTTATCGGGGGGCACTAAGGGACCCTCTCTCGTATTGTCGGGCAAAAGAGGATACAAAACTATCTACACTATCGAATGGTACTATATAGGGGCTAGTATACAGGGTCTGGGGTCCCGGGTATATAGGAACCAATATACATGACTCACAGCAGGGCCCAGTGGAGTGTCAGTTCACAACATTTTTTAATATTTTTTAAATATAGCTTAATGTTGGAAAGTGCAGTCCAGTTGGACATTCTGATTTGATTTGATTTGATTGATTCCTACACGGTTGCAGCCGCCACGGAGGCAGCTATGCCCGGAAGCAAAGGTGCGGCGGTCTGCCGACGCCATCCCAAATGGGAGTAGCCCCACTTCGCCAATGTCACCGCAGTAAACAAAGACCAGCCGACCCCTTCACCCTCACTCTGCTCTTCAACCACCACCTGTCTTTGCCGGCAAGTTCTTCCAGGTGGTGGTTTTCTCTCTGCTGATTGCTATATGCTAGGCTCCTCGAGGCTGCGCCTCATCTTTTCGCCATCTGTGTACCTACTGTCTCCGCCCAGCGCTCGACGTCGTCTACTCCTCCCCGATCCTATTCTGCCCCAGGATCTGCGCCTGTTCTATGAAATGGATGGTCTTTGTGGCTAGCTTGTGGCTATTCAGGATAGTCCGGAGGTTGGTGCGGCCAGGAAGTCCGCCGAGGTGCTCCTTGCGCAGGTCGCGCAGTCGGCGACACGTTAGAACCACGTGTCGGACAGTTTGTCGTCCTTCGCGGCAGTGGCACATAGGGTCCCGGACGCCGGGGACGTTGCGGTTGAAGAGGAAGTCCTGGAGCCCGATTTTCTCGGTGCGGAGCTGAACAAGCAGCGCGCTTTCCCGCTTGGACAAGCCGCTGTGGAGTTGGAGGATGCTCTTGCTCGGGATTGGAGTGTACCTGAATGAGGATCTCCCTGTCGTTCCCGTGCGCCACGTACCCTGCCACTTCTTCTCAGCTTCTTCTCGACTCTTTCGCTTTAGCGTAGATAGGACGGCGTAGAGTTCCTCGGGCTGGGCGGCTCTGTCGGCCGCTTCGCTGCTATCTTGCCCTTCTCTCCAGCCTGTGGCTTCTTTAGCTGCAATATCAGCGGCCTCATTTCCTTCAATGCCCTCGTGGGAGGGGATCCACCGGACTGTGACGGTATGACCTTTGTCTTGTAGCGTGTCTGTTCGGCAGGCGATTTGCTTTAGGATATACGCTCCGGTTCGTCCTTCGGCGCGGACGAGCGAGCGTATGGCTGTTTGGTTATCGGTCCAGATGGCGACCTGCCTCGGGCTGGAGGTGTCCTCCAAGATGTTTTGGGCGATCTGTAATGCGAGGTTGATGCCTTGCAGCTCTGCAGCGTACACGGTTGACGTTGCGTCTGTCCCCATATACGTCCTCTCTATCCTGTTTGCGCTTAGGCACACGGCTGCCGCTCCTATGTAGCCTCCAATGCCGCTGCCATCGGTATAGATACAGATATTCTCTGCCTTTTTGCTCTCGATATCATGCCTGCTGCGTGCTTCTTCCGTATTGTCGACGTAGATTGTCGGGCCTGTCCGCCAGGGCGCGTCGACGAAGGGCGGTATGTGCTCCAATGTGCGTAGGTTGATCGCTGCATAGGCTGCGACGGAGCGTCGTACCCTTTCGAAAGGACTGGCGTATCTGTCCTGCCGGGCACTGATCGCACGTGTCTGCACTGTACCCGGGTCCTTGCTCGCAAGTATTCGCACCACTGCGTCGGCGTTATGTTTTTCGATTTGTTGCTCGACTGGGAGGAGGAAGGTCTCGATGTTCAGCGCGGCCGTCGATGTCGCCCGGTACGCGCCACATATCGTTCTCGCAGCTCTAGCCTGAAGCATTTGGAGTGTCTGCAGCGTCTTTTTCGTGTATCCGCAGCCGCTGGTCCGGCCCTGCGACCAGACTGAGCACGCGTACATCATTTGTGGGATGGCCACTCCTCGGTAAAGTTTCCGCATCTCAAGCATCTTGACTCCCCAGGTAGAGCTCCCAAGCGAGTGGAGGGCGCTAATAGTGTTGGAGACTTTCCGCTGTATCGCTTCAATATGTGGCTTCCAGTGTAGCTTGGTGTCCATGGTGACGCCGAGATACTTGCACGTTGCCTTCGGTGCGATATCGCACCAAGGGGTCTCGATGCCTTTCTCGAGGTCAAACCGTGTGCGGGAGCGCGTGAAGTGGGTGAGCTGGAATTTCTCGGGAGCGAACTTCGATGCGTGGGTGCGTGCCCAGTGCTGGGCCTTTTCTAGCATTTGCTCGAGCTGGGAGCACGTGTCTTCTGTAGAGTCACCCCAGGCGAGAAGTGCGGCGTCATCGATATATCCCGTAACAGCTGTGGTGCTCTCCGGGTCGCTTTCTGTGTTGCTTGGCTGAATAAGGCTAGAGTTATAGTAGATATACAGGATGGGCGACAACGGGGATCCTTGCGGGATACCTGTAGATACGGTGTATGGTGGGGATTGGAAGCCGTCAAGTACAACGTTTGTCGATCGATTGCTCAGGAAACTCGCTATCCATCGGACTAGTCTCTCGTCCACCCTGCGTGCCCTTAGGTCATGCAGTAATCGCTCGTGCGAAACATTATCGAACGCTCCTGAGACATCGAGTAGCAGCAGGCTCGCGACTTGTCCCTGGCCTGTGTTCCACGCTTGATATATCCTGTCTATTATATTGTGGAGGGCATGTTCTGTCGATTTCTGTCTCCGACCGCCGATATGTGCGCGAGGGAGGAGGCTGTGAGTCTCGGCTATGTAGCTCAGCCTCCTTGCCAGGATGGCATCCATCGTCTTTCCGATAGTGTTTAAGAGGGCGATGGGTCGGTATGCCTTTGGCGTCGTGTAATTGTCCTTGCCTGGCTTCCGTAACACCACCGTCGTAGATCGGCGGAAGTGCGCTGCGCAGTATGCGAGGTCGATGCTGCTGTTGAAGATATTGCTCAAGTGGCTTACGAGGGCTGATTTGCCCGCTTGCAGCGCTTTGTTCGTGATCTGGTCGGGTCCAGGTGCTTTGAATGCCTTGCTAGATGTAATCGCCTCGATGACTTCCTTTTCTGTGATTCTGGGTAGCGGGATTGGCTCCGGGTACTGCGCTGACGCGATATCGTTAAGATCTGCATGGGGAGGCTCAGGGAAAAAGGTATTTCTGAAGAGTGCTGCTTTCCCGCTAGCCTCTGCGACTTCTGTCCCTGTCTCTAGGTCTACGATCGCAGGAGTGATGCTTGGCAGCTGGCTGTGGCGATTTCTCGCCCACTTTGCGAGTTTCCATAGCGCTTGAGGCGACTGTGATGCTTCTTCGACCCGGTCGCGATGGGCCTGTTTCAACGCCTTTCGAATAACTCTGGTCTTTTTGTTTCTTGCTTTTCGGTAGGCTTCACAGTCGTCCTCCGTACGCTCTCGACTGAATCTCCGTTTCAGACGTTTTGCCTCTGCGAGGACCTTAGAGCATTGCTCATTCCATCCTTGCCTCATTCTGCTCGACGGCGTCGTCTTGGGTAGAGCCCAATCGACAGCCTCGTTAATCGTCGTAATAATTTGCTCGACATATCTATCTAGAGCTACCTTTGTTCTCGGGTGTTGTAGCGAAGGGAGCGTCTTCTCGAGTGCCTCACGGTACTGCTTCTCGTTGAGCCTCTTCCAGTTCCTCCGTGCTGTTTCTGTGCGACGCGGGAGCTGTAGGTCGATAGTCGTAGCGATCGGAAGATGGTCTGAATCGTGGTCCAGTTCGTGGTCCACCTGGCTGCGCACCACCCTGTCCATGAGGCCTATTGTGGCGAGACATAAGTCGATCGTGGTTCGAGAGCTGCCTTCCTCATAAGTGATGGTTCCCGATGGAAATGTGTTCTGTAGTGTGTTCTGCTCCATGAGTTCAAACAGTTCTATAGCTTCAGCGTCTGGCCGCACGATATGCTCCCCGCCCCAGAGGGAATGGAGGAGGTTTAAGTTCCCAATCACCATTCGCTCGTTGGCGGTAGATCTCTCGAGCAGTCGCCTCAGGAAAGGCAGAACGCTCGTCCGATGTTCTGTGCTTCGGGGCGGGTTATAGGTGTTGAATATCTCGAGGCTCCTCGGTGTTTCCTCGTCTCCAAACTGGAACGTGAGCGAGCAGATGTCTTCGCTATGCCAATCAAACCGCCACTGGGCATGATCGAGTTGCTTGTGGACGAAGAAGCATACTCGTGTCGGCTTTCCCTCCGCGCTGATGGAAGCATAGCAGAGGTGGAAGAGGTTTTTCGCCGGGTGGTGTGTCGTGTCTGTGAAGGGGTTGTTCCACAGTTCTTGTATGGCGAGGACATCGAAGTCGCCTATC
The DNA here is from genome assembly GCF_019650295.1 of Cercospora kikuchii. NCBI lineage: Eukaryota > Fungi > Ascomycota > Dothideomycetes > Mycosphaerellales > Mycosphaerellaceae > Cercospora > Cercospora kikuchii. Next base: position 154,229 of record NW_025408586.1, read on the forward strand.
TTGGGATCGCGCAGTAGCGTGGCCATGACCGTGTCCCGTGACTTCCGGACGTTGTACTGTAATATGCTGAATGTAGGGTTCCTCCTCATGAGTCGCTCTCTACGTCAATGTCCATTTGCTGGCTACTGTTGCGTCCCATCCCATTGACGTGCGGAGACTCTAGCGCTTTCCTAGTGGGATGGTATGTTCGCTGCGGCCTCTGACTGCCAGGTCCAGTCGGAGGCTCGTTCTCCTTGTCCAACGAGCCAAGACCGCTGCCAGTACCGGCGTAGCACTGTCCCGTTGCTGCCAGGTGGGGTTACAGACATCGCGGATGCCGAGACTGGGTAGAATGGCGCTCTTGTGGCATATGCTGCCTTGGCGCGGGCCATTTCTTCTTGTCGTGTCGGGCACTGTTGGCTCCATGCCTCATGCTCCCCGTGGCACGCCGCGCACTTCCTGGGTCCGTCGCGCTCCCTCTTCGATGGACAGTCCCGGGATTGGTGCTCCTGAGCACAGTAGCCACATCTCATTGTTGTCTTGCACTGGGTTCCTATGTGGCCGTATTTCTGACAATTGAAGCACTGCTTGACCCGACACTGTCGGTCGTACCTCTCGCACTGGCAAAGCTCGCCGTGCCACACGAGGCCCTCGCTGATGATTTTGTTGGCATCTTCAGGTCGCGCGAACTCGATGATGACAGAGGTCGTCGACTTCTTCGCACCGCTTCGCGTAAGCCATTCTATGTATTTGATTTCCGCTCGAGGGATGAAAGGCCGGTTCTCGTGCAGGATCTCATCTCGATTTTCCGTGAATTTGTCCATGTCGATAGAGTGCGTGCGGATGCTGTGAACAATGACGCCGTATGTCGGGACGCGAACAGAGGCCCCCTCCCCGACGCAACGAGCCCACTCCTCGCTGTGTTGTTGTAGTGTCTGTGTCTCGCTGATGCTTGCCATCCTAACGACGAGGTCTCCACTCTTGAGCTGATTAGCGGACATGATTTTGATCTCTGCTATTTGTTCGTTCGCGCTCTGTTCAAGGGCGCGGTCAATGTGGGATTTGAGATGCTGCGGGTTCATTGCGCGCAAGCGTTCAATGGTTACAGGGTTTCTGATGTTTACGATGATTTCACGCTGGCTCTGGGTAGATGCGGTCTGTGTGTGGTGAGGGTTGTGCGTACTGCTGGCTAGTGTACCGCTCGCTACTGCTGCTGCATAGCTCATTGGCGCGCTCTTATGATTCTGTAGGTTGTTGTTTTTGACGTCCCTCATGATTGCGACTCCTACCTTGCCCACTTCCCCTGCCTCTTTTGCTGCTCCCTTCGTCTCCTCGCCGACCACGGCGATCCTCTCTATTTGTGTATTTGTACCTCGTAGCTCTTCCCTCGGTGCTTCTAGTCTCTGCGACGCCTCCTCTGTCATTGCCTTCGCGTCTCCACGCATCTCATGCAGCGCGCCTTGGATAGGGGTCATGTCGGGGATGTTCTGTGCTTTTGCAACGAACGTCGTCGCGCATTGGATCATCATCGTTGCGACCTCCGTTGGCACGACCCGGCTTCCATTGCGGTCGATACAGCTGCGGATTTCCAGCAGGTACTTCATGAGTTTGAGGGCATGCTCTCGGTATTCTGTGGGCCACATCACCCCCTCCGGCCACAGCTCCGCCATCGCAGCAGGCGCGGTGGGCGACGCGTCTGACTACGTAGCGATGCAGTGCCTTCTTGGATGGATATGTTGCACGTTCTTACGACTGAATTCCGAAAAGTGAGATTCTCGCTATGTTCGTGTTTTTCCAGTTGGACATTCTGAGAGACACTTTGGGACAGCATATTAGGTGACATAGGTCATGTGACGTTAGGTCACATGACTAAGCTGATGCCCCATCTCAGGAGTGAGATGCAACCTGTAACTAACTAACACAATCAACTCGGTTGGTTCCTACCTATCGCCTCTACTTCTACTGCGCTATACGCCTTACGATCCGACCTGCCGACCACATAACTCGACAGGTTATGAGCCCGGGTTTGCAGAGAGGCCCTAGGTAGAAAGAGTTAGCCTTCTCATCCTCAAAGTAACACCTGTTACCTCTTGTAGGACCTGCAGTATCGACAAGACAGAGAAGTAGGAAAAGAGCATAAGGGAGACTGGAGGCAGATCCCATCTGCACTGCCTAGAAGCTTTGGAAGATCCTGGTTGCAAACCAGAAGTTCCCAAAGGGCAGGTAAGACAGAGAAAAGCCTAGTGAGGCACACTCTGCTTTGAAAGAGAAGCACATCAAAGGAGTGTAAAGAGGAAAGGATAAGCCTTGGATTGCAGCACCCAAGTGGATAAGACTGGGCCCAAGCACTAAGTACTGCCAATACCTCAGAACTGGCCAGTAGTGCCCTTCTGAGAAGGTGGATCTTTTGGAGGTTCTCCACCTAAGAACCTAGCCAACTCCCCCAAGAGAGAAGAGTCCTTGGAAGCCTCAGCTGAGAGAGAAGAGTCTCAGCACACAGGGAAGGCAGAAATCCAGAAACTGCCCATCAGATTAAAAGAGCTTGTGTTTCTGGAGTTTGGATTTGTTTGTTTGATTTTGCAGAAATGGATTCAACAAATGAGTCTGACAAGAGGAGAACACCAATCTTGACAAGAGAAAACTGGAGACTATGGTTCAAGCTGCAGGAAAACATACTTGGAGGAAAGGGAATCTTCTGGACAATCTCAGACCTCAAGGGGACACTATCATCCTCTGAGTTGTCTGAGGCATCATCAAGCAAGGGAAAAGGCACTGCATTCTCAGAGTTCAGTGCAAACTGGAAGAAAGACAATGCAAGGGCAGTGCACATCTTGATTGAGAGCCTTGGGCAAGATGACCAAGATGAGGTTATGGATGAAACCAGAGCATATGACATTTGGACAAGGCTGCACAAGAAATACAGCAAAGTCCAGCAAGCACATGCAATGGCTATTGTCCAAGAGTTTGTGACATTCAAGATGGAACCAGGAGATACAATCAGGAAATCATGGGTTCACCTTGGCAACCTTGGAAGAAGAATTGCAGAGATTGATCAGAGGGAGTCTCACTACAAGACACCTGAGACAAGAATCAAGCACCTGCTCTTTGCACTTCCAGCAGAATATAAGAGCACAAGGCAAGCCATCCAAGCCCAAAGGGACTTGGAACCTGAGGAAATCCTCCAACTCCTTGAGGCAGAGGAGTCAATGCAGCATAGGAGCCAGTCCCAAGAAACGGCAATGTTTGCCAAGGGCAGAGGCATACAGCACACAAGACTGAAATGCCACCTCTGTGGAGAGGAGCATTTTGGAGGTGTTGCCAAGTGTCCACACCTTGACAAAGCCAAGAGATTTGTCAACCCAAGACAAACAAGCAGGGTGGAGAAGAGAAGATCACCACCCAGAGAGAGCAACTTCAGGAGGAGATCATCACCAGACAAGGATGCACTGAAAGAAATGGTGAAGAAACTCAACCTGAAAGTACAATCCCTTGAGAAAAGCCAAAGATCAAGGAAGTTTTCCAAGAAGGCATATGCTGCCCAAGAAGATGCAGAACCTTCTGCAACAACTGATGCATCTCAATCCCCATCAGAGGATGATGATGTTGATGAAGTTGCACACCTCACAGCGGAAGCAAAAGGCAAGTCAAAACCATCTGAATGGCTTCTTGACTCCTGTGCTTCTTCCCACATGACTGACCAAGAATCACTTTTCAGAGAACTGAAACCTCTTCAGAGGAAAAAGTGGATTAAGGTTGGGGGTGGTTATCTGATAGCTACACATGTGGGAAATGCAGTGGTGGGTGGTCCAAAAGGAAAACTGATTGTACTCAAGAATGTTCTCTTTGTGCCTGGGTTGGGAGTAAATCTTGTTTCTTGGAGCCAGTTCAGCCAGCAGTATGGTGTTCAACCACCAAGTTTCACTCTTGTTTCATTGTCTGGGAAACCAGTTGTCCAGACAAAATTGATAGGAGGAGTACCATTCATTGAGGAGATTGATAACACATTGCAGGAGCTTGCAATGTCGTGTATTAATCAGAATCAAGAGAATGAAGCCTATGCCTTTGAAGCCCAGGAGAAATCCCAAGATCAGTGGGAGCTTTGGCATAGGAGACTTGCACATTTTGGAGAGGGTCTTCTCAGAAACCTGCACAAGGTGTCTGACTTGAGGGCTCAGATTCCCATTCCAAAGGAACATCAACCATGCAGAGTATGTTCCTTGGCAAAGATGAAAAAGCACAGAGGAAAAGAAACTGAGAGAAAACCCCAGAGGCTATCTCTTGTTTCTGTTGATGTCTGTGGCCCTTTGCCTGTCTCAAGACTAGGATACAAATGGTGGCTTGAGATTGTTGACAACTTCTCAAGGAAGAAATGGGCTTTCCCAATGAAATCCAGAGAAGATGCACCAAGTATCCTAAGAGATTGGAAGGTGAAAGCTGAGCTGCAATCGGGAAATCCCCTCCAGATTGTAAAGAGTGATGGAGCAAGAGAGCTTCTTGCTGTGCTAAAGCAGTGGGAGAAGGAACATGGCATTTCCTTCCACACTACTGAGGCATACAACTCCATCCAAAATGGAGTAGTTGAGAGGTCAATCCAAACCTCTGAAGATCATGTGAGAGCAATGCTAGAAGATGCCCACATGCCCATTGAATTCTGGCCAGAAGCCTTGGCAGCCTGCATGGTTGTCAGAAATTCTCTTCCAAATGGCCCAGAAATTGATGGATTCAAAGTGTCACCAGAGGAGGCCTTTTCAGGCATTCAGCCCTCAGTGTCACACTTCAAAGTTTGGGGTTGCAAAGCAGTAGTCTACATGGATCCAAGGTCCCAGCCAGCTGGGATGAGATCAGACAAACTGATGAACAGAGGCAAAGATGCTGTGTTCATTGGGTATGTTCCAGATACTGCCAAAATGTGGCTCTTTTGGGAGCCTGACATGAGAGCTATCAAAGCTCACAGCACTGCAACTTGGTTTGAGCATGAGAAAGGAGGAGAGATGGAGCTGAATGTTCCCAAGCTCAATCAGTCAAGCAGTGCACCTGTCAGGAACCCAGTGGGCAGACCTCCAAAGAAGCCAACAGCAGTTGCACCACCTGCAGCTGCTGCACCTGCAGTGCCAAAACCAGATCCTGAATCAACTGGTGAGTTGATTCAGCCTCAGGCACCAAGTGCCAAGAAAGCTGCAGGTCCCAGCCAAACACTCTTTGTGCAGTTGCCACCTCCACCAAAGGACAAGGAGGAGTACCAGAGGATGGAGGATCCAGAAGAAGAAAACTCTGGGGAACCACTTCCCCAGCAGGAGAAAAGTGGAACCACTGAACCACTTGAGTCCAGCCAGGAAATCAATGGACAAGCCAGTCCTGGCACTAGTGGGAGACTGCATTCCAAAGCAAAAGGATCAACTGTTGCACAGCAGGACCCACAAGGACACAGGGATCAGGAGGGGAACCAAGACCAGACCCATGGCCAAAAGAGAAGGAGATCTGTCTCAGATGAAGGACCAGGCCCAGAGCCAAAGGCACACAGCATGGTCACAAGACAAGTTCTGCAGAAGAGACAGAGAGAACATGGACAGGAGGAAGAGCCAAGTGCCAAGCACCACAGAGCATTCCTCAGCCAAGTCCAAGGCCAAGATTGGGAGTGGATTTGGGAAGCCCTGTCAGAGGTTCAAGAATCTGCTTATGCAGCAATTGCTCCTCAAGTCTCAGGACTGAGACAAGAGGTGCCTATTCCAAAGTCCTACAAAGAGGCAATTCAGGACCCCAAATGGGGACACATGTGGGAAGATGCAGTCCAAAAGGAACTGACTGCATTGGGAAGCAACAACACCTGGACAGAGGTTGTTCCCCCGAAAGGAGCAAACCTTGTTACATCCAAGTGGGTGTTTGATGTGAAGAGATCAATCAGTGGAGCCATTGAGAAATTCAAGGCAAGGCTGGTTGCAAGAGGATTCTCTCAGAAGTTTGGAGTTGACTTCCAAGAGACCTTTGCACCAACAGTCAGGCATGACACTCTGAGAGTGTTCATGGCTGTGGTTTGTGAGAAGGACTTGGAACTTCACCAAGTGGATGTGAACAATGCATTCACTGAGAGTACTCTTCAGGAAGAAATCTTCATGATTCCACCTCCAGGAGTTAAGATTCCACCTAACATGGTCCTGCAAATCCTGAGAAGCCTGTATGGACTGAAGCAAGCAGCAAGAGACTGGAACAAACTCTGTGTCTCAAAGTTGAAACAGATTGGGTTCACACAATCAGAGGTGGACCCATGCCTCCTCATCCACCAGGAGAGAAACATTCTCATCCTGACCCATGTGGATGATATCCCAATTGCAGCACCAAAGCTGAAGGATGTGCTTTGGTTTAAGGAACAGCTTGGCAAGGTCTTCAAGATCAAGGATCTTGGAGAACCAGAGAAAATCCTTGGGATGAGGTTGACAAGAGACAGACAAGCTGGAACATTAAAGCTTGATCAAGAACACTTCATCCAAGAGAACCTTGCAAAGCTGGGAATGATCAGAGAAATGGCCAACCCAACTCTCTCACCAATGGACAGTTATGAAAGTCTGAAACCAACAGACTTGTATGATGAGAGAGGGAGCAGATCAGAGTACCAAAGTCAAACTGGTACCTGGATGTGGCCCATGGTTATGACAAGACCAGACATTGCTTTCTCCCTTGGCAGACTGAGCTCATACAGTTCAGACCCAGCCAAGAGGCATATGCATGCTCTGAAGAAACTGGCAAGGTACCTAAGATCATCCCAAGACCTGGGATTGATGTTCAGGAGAAATGGAGGAAAGCTGATTGGGTATTCTGACTCTGACTATGCAATGGACAAAGCAGACAGAGTCTCAATCCTTGGAAGCATCTTCTTCCTTTGTGGAGCCCCAGTTTCTTGGATGAGCAAGAAGCAAAAGTCTGTTGCAACATCAACAATGGAAGCTGAGTACATGGCTATGAATGCATGTGCAAAGCAGTCTCAATTCTTGGCAGCACTCTTGAGAGAGATGGACTGTGCAGGGTTAGTGGGAGAATGCCCATTCCAACCCACTGTAAAGGCCCATCCTGACACAGTTAAAGAGTTGAGGCCAGTACAAATTATGGGAGACAACCAGGCAGCTTTGACCCTTGTCAAAGATGCACACACCCATGAGAGATCTAAACATATTGATGTTGCATACAACCATGTCAGACATCTCTGGTGGCAAAGGAAGGTTGCAGTGGAATATGTTCCAACAAAAGAGATGGTTGCTGATGGCCTAACCAAACCAAAGAATGGGCCACAGTTCCAGGAGTTTGTAAGACAACTCCAACTTGCTTGATAAAAGGCAAAAGATTCATGCCCCAACTGTGGATTGAACTCTGGACCTTGGAGAAGCAAAAGTCCAATCCATGTAGGTTGAGTGTTCAACCACATGGACCGGAATACCAAGCCCAGGAGTTGCACCATGGGAGAAGTGGCTTGCCACACTTGATGAGTAATCAGAGTCTGGTGATCCATATATGGCTCAGAAGAAAGGACTGGAAGAAAAGCAAAGTGGTAAGGGGAAACCCCCAGAGAGGATAACCTTCTGGGCTCGCCTATACCACGATACCAGGCCATGGAATTGAACCAAGATAGATTGGGTACACAGCTCCAACCATGTGACCACAGCACCCAATGACTCATCATAACTTGGGGATGGATTTGAATGCAAGAAAGCAGGCAGAAGACCATCTGGCCTGAGTGGGAGTGTTGGAAAGTGCAGTCCAGTTGGACATTCTGAGAGACACTTTGGGACAGCATATTAGGTGACATAGGTCATGTGACGTTAGGTCACATGACTAAGCTGATGCCCCATCTCAGGAGTGAGATGCAACCTGTAACTAACTAACACAATCAACTCGGTTGGTTCCTACCTATCGCCTCTACTTCTACTGCGCTATACGCCTTACGATCCGACCTGCCGACCACATAACTCGACACTTAATTACTTATTAGAAACTAAATAAACTCGACTAAATAAACTCGACACTTTATAGATAGATAATTCTTATACGCCGGTCTACCTCTTTTAACTAGAGTAAGCAGCACGCTCTATATAGTTCGGTCGAGGGAAAAGCCTTCGAAAAACCCTCGCGTTCTCTTTTACTTTGCAGTCTGCGTAGCCGCTTCCTTCGTTCCTGTTTTCCTTCGGACAATACTAGGTTTCTAGCGAGTCCTCCTCTCACCAGGTCCTATCCTTTCCCTTCTCTCTTCCCCTTCCCTCCTATACCTCTGTTCTGGCAAGTGAGAACTGCTCTAGGATACCTTCTTGGATTAGCCATTTGGCCGTAGCATGCAGTCCTCTTTTTGTGTTTGCTAGGTCCTTCCAGTTTGTAGATCCTCCTTCTTGGAACAAAAGGTGTCTTCTCTCCCTCCACCTGGGGCAGAATATGCATACATGTTTTGGTGTCTCATGCCCCTGCCCACATTCGCAGTCTGGTGTGAATCCTGGGACTCTCCTTTTGGTGAGGTATTGCCTCATCCCAATGTGCTCTGTCCTCAGGAGTGTGACCATTGTGCTCTCTGGTCTGGTAAGTCCTTTGTGCAGGCTTGGTCCTATGGCAGAGGAGGTGGTGGTTCTCCATGCAGGTGGCTGTTCTCCTCCTGCCCTAGCCCTTCTTTCTTCCTTGTCCTTCTCCCACTTCCTGTCCCACTGGTGTTTTGCCCACCATGCCTTGCAGCCTGGGTGTGTCTGCATTGTTGTCTCTTGGCCTTGGACCAGCTGGAGGATTTCCTCCTGTCTGGTTTGGGTTGGTGTTGCAGGGTTCCTTGTTCTCCTTCCTGCTTGTGCTTGCCTCTGGATCTCCCTGCACCTGTCTTTGATGTATTGGTATGCAGGTTGTGTTTCTTGCTTTTTGGATGCTTGTCTGGCTAGGTCTTGGGTGTACAAGTGGAGAGGAGCAATGTTTGCTTCTCTCTCTAGGACAGCTGTTGCAACTGACTTGTATGCTCCAGTAATGTTCCTCAAGGCCTCCCTCTGGACCTTCTCAATAGGCTTGGTGAGGTTCCTGCAGTAGCCTTGTGTGCCCTCTGGGCTGGACCAGACTTGGCAGCCAAAGGTGATTGCTGGCCTTACCACTGCTGTATACAGGTGTCTTGCTCTTTGGAATGATGCTCCCCATGTAGACTTGCACAGCCTCTGGAGTGATTGCATCTGGTGGGCTCCCTTTGTTGCTGCCTGTTTGATGTGTGGGCCCCATTTGAGCTTGGTGTCCACCCATACCCCAAGGAGCCTGAGTGAAGGCAGTGGTTCCCCATTAAATCCCTGGATTTGGACTGTAGCCTTGAGGTTGTGTTTCCTGCTCCTGGTGAAGTGGATGAGCTGGTACTTCTGTGGTGCAAACTCTGCCCCATGTCTCCTTGCCCATTCTTCACATTTCTGGTGGGCTTTCTCCAGTTGCCTGCAGTTTTCCTCTGTGGACATACTGTATGTGAGGATGTTGGAGTCATCCACAAACCCCATTGCTGAGGTGTTCCCTTCATGCAGTGTTGGGAGCAGGGTAGAGGCAAAGAAGAGGAAGAGGATTGGGGATAAGGTGGAGCCTTGGGGGATTCCTGTGTTCTGGGGCCTTGGCTGGTCCATGAACCCTCCTAGCCTCAGGCAGGTGGTCCTGTCTTGGAGGTACTCGACACTTTATAGGTTTAGACTCTAACCTATTCGAGTTCGAGTATAAATAAACTCGAGTTAAGTTTAGTTAGAGATTATAGATAGGAATATACTATATAGTATATATTATAATAAGAAGAGAAAGAGAGAGAGAGGATAGTAGCGAACGCGAGGACGACAAGATACGCTATACGCTACGTACCTAAAGGGACACTCTCTACCGGACAATATAGAGGTAGCAGGTAGCGACGACATAGTCCTACTACGCAATAGCAGAGACGCGACGGAACTGGGAGGACTCGCTTTTCCTTCGCGGGCATGGCAGTTCTAGAGATAACATGCATCTCATGGCCCCATGACAGTTCTCTGTCGGTCGTATCGTTACTCTAGCTAATGAAAGGCTCTCAAGACCGCTCGCGAACTGTCTCGTCGCAAGACCCTCATTCGCGGCGACTGGAGCGCCGACGCATGGAGATCCTGTGGACCGGAAGCACTGCGCCAGACCTCTGGAAGGACGAGGAAGCCGCAATTGCGCCTTGATGAATCGCATGCTGCCTGTGTAATGGAACCTCGAAGAAGCTTTGCCCGAAGCTTGGAAATATGGGTCTTGTTCGACCGGCGAGTGCCACTCAGGCGGTCAACATCAGCTCCCTCTTCCTTGAACAGACTGAAGCAACAGATGCTCCTCGCCAACTTGCATATTCGAACGGCAATTCGGCCGCTCGGAGCATCCCCGCTTATGGAACGCCACTGCCTCGGGCTGCTCTGTATGCTTGCGAGGTGGCCTAGCGATTGTCGTAGCACTGCAGATCTGGTCCTCGCTGCAGCTGCTCCAGCGTCGTTGACGGATTCGTTCGACATGTGCTGCTGAATCAACGCGTAGAGTCTTCGGCACACAGTTCCGCTCGGTGCCTGAGATCATCAAGACCGACCCACATTTCCAGGCTGCAAAGCAGCTGGAGCGATCCTTCGACACCGCACCTCCAACACCCATACTTTGTAAAGTCGCTCTTACTCTGCTTCAAGATCACCATCATTCATCTCTGTAACACCGAACAAATCCAGCCTCGACGGCCACCATGGCCCCAGCATCAGAGACCGAACAAGCGTTTGAAGCATGCGACCGCTTCTTCTCAATCCCGGAGCTCGTTAGCATCTTCCTCGAACATGCCTCGACGCAAGTTCTTTTATCCTGCCAGCGGGTCTGCCTGTCGTGGAACGAGACCATCTCAGCCTCCCAGCGTCTTCAAGAGAATCTCTTCTTCTCACCCACAGAGTCTGATCACGACGATATCAGAATCAATCCGGTCCTCTCCTCGCATTTCAGTCCCATACTCGCGCCGCCACCATCTCCGCACGAAGAGGACAATGAAAATGAAGCAGAGGTGATGTCCAGACTCGAACGGGGTCAAATGTCTTCCTCCAGCCACCTCTCCCTCCTTCCATGGGCACAAAACAGCAGTGCCTTTCGCCGCCGGGAAGCTTCATGGCGCAACATGCTTGTCTCTCAACCTCCAATTTGCCGCCTGGACTGGTGGCACGAATGGGTTGCAGCATCTTGTGTCTCTGTAGATCCGGAAACCGGCAACTGGGAGGTTCGATCCGGCTCTCGAGGAGCCGTCGATGTGGAACATGGTTGGGCACACCAGGACTCCAACAATGTGCACGTAACGATTGGGATGCTCTGGGACCTGGTGGAAGGAAGGATCGCGAGAGGATGTTGGGCGAGTGTCATGTATTTCCCACTTGGAAAAGACCTGCAGCCGTCGGCAGGTGGCACGCTCAATGCAAATCATGATGCCACAGCGACCATGAGAGAAAGGGAGTGGGTGCAAGATCAGCACAGTCAGCTGCGCGGATGGACTGCGGCGATGCCACGGGTAAAGATCCAAACGAGACAACTTTGGGAGGAAGTCCCGGCTGAGCCTGTGGGATGTGATATGGAGCGTCAACAGTGGAGGGTTCTGCCTGAATCAGAGAGAAGAGACTACGCGGGAGATGGGTTCAACGCCTTAAGGGAGGACTGCAGTTGGGAATGGCAGAACGGGCAGCGATGGAGCAAGAGTGAAGCGTTCGCATGGTCGGAGATTGATGGCGAGAGTAGTGGTAATTACTGAAGCGCATGTCGACTATCTCGCCGAGACTCAGCACCACGAATCATACAACGACGCTCTGCAGAAACTCCACGACCACACGTATGAATGCTTGCTGCTAGAGACCAGATATGAGCGGGTCAGTCTGATCTTCGTCCTCGCCCAGGTCGAACGCCGGCATACCCTCAATACAGGCCGTGGAGATCCAGAACTGGCGCTTGTTCAGATTCCAAATTTTCGTCTCGTGCCTTCTCACTTCTGCGTTATTCCTTCTCGGGCCCATCCAGTCGCATGGCAGACCAACACGGAGCAAGATCTGCGGACAGGATGGTACAGACTCAGAAACCGACCTCGGAACATAAACTGGCTTGATGGAAGAAGCGGCCACCATTTCGTCGACCCAATCTGTACCTACCCTTGTCTTCTGTGCAGCACTTTCCGCACCGCAAGCGCTGCAATCCCAGCAGACCAAAGTCTTGCCCGCCCACAGGATCGACAGATTGTGTCAGTTTGCGAGCAGACAACAAGTCGGGGGAACTGCAAGCTTTGAGGAAAGGACCAGGCGATCAACTAATTGTGGTAGGAAAGCGACACTGCGTGTCTGTGAAATTGTTGCTAAGTTCTCGATGGAGGCCACAGATCGCATCTCGAAACCCAGACTACTCATACAATCTGCCTTTCTGCGGACTGGCCACAGTATGACCATCTTCTACAATCCCGATTGTGAGTCTACCAGTCGACTCCGAAGGGGCCACATCACCAAATTTCACCCTTGTATCTTTGACTAACCTCGAACGCTCCCGGCTATCCATAAACGACCCTGATCCTCCGGTGGCGAGGTAGCGGCTATCACGAGTTATTGTTGAGCAGATGAGAGCCACTTCCGGCATCCTTCGCCGCATGCGCAGGAGTATTGACAACAGGCTTGACCCGATAAGCACTGAAGAAGCAAGCAAAAGAGCTGCAAGCCACTGTTGCTGACAAGAAATAGTTCTAACCCTTTTCCAAGACTTGGTAGTGGTAGACTTGCGCTGTGACCTGAACCTCTTCATGTAGGTGTCCTCTTTGCTAACGTCTCGATCCAGGCCATTCGCGATAGCGTATGGTCCCGCACAGATGAAGAGCAACGAGTTGAACAATTGTTCGAGTCGCAGTGAGAACTCGCCAAGGTCCATCGTTGATATCTCCGTAGTGAGCCCTGGCAACAAAGGCGCGAGAGGATTGAGCGTATACTGCTGCAAAGGCGTTGAGGTTGACCAGCTAACTTCCGGGATGGTGTTGACGAACAGTCGACTGAACTGGGTCCAAAAGCCGCAATGTGGACTCTCGTGACGAAGACCGTCAAGCACAGTCCATGCGGGGGGAAAATTATCCAATATAGATCTTCTCATCCTCGGGACTCTACAGTCGTTACTGCGGCACTCCACCTCAACTTCGACATAGGTCGTTTGAAGCGAACACAGCGCTCCAAATTGCACTCCGCTCGGGCCTTGGGAGCTATAACCAAACGTCCTTGGGGGCAGGTCGGGATTGCTACTGTCGTGTCGACACTCGTCGTATCCCTCTGAGCTGTTGGTGAGAATGTACGTTTCGAAAGAATTACGCACTGCCCACCATTTCGTGGTGTTGGAAACCAGGAGGTCTTGCAACTGGTCTTGCTTTCTCAGGGTCGCGTTCTCTAGGAAGTTGTCCGGAAGAGTTCCATTGCGTAGCTGGAAGCAAATGACGTGCAGATATGAAGTCTCTGCGACGAAGTTATGAGTCCAGTTTTGGGCGAGAACTGACACTGGAATACCAACTAACGAGGAGTACTCGACGTCTGAGGGTACGTCAACCCACGTGCCGCTTTCACCTTCGTCGAGCCTCTCCAGTGCCGGGATCTTCACATTGTTCCAGGTATCGACAGATGCAGTTTTGACGACCCGCGGACCTAATAGAGCTGCGTTAAAGAGGCCCTTGGCTACGCTATCAGCGTTGCCCCTGTCGTCAGTTTGCCACTGAACGAAGGTCTGGTTCAATGTCGCGTATGAAACCTCTCTGCTCTCAACAAATTCCCTTGACCCGTGACCTTTCACGCGAAGAGAAGCTTGACTTCCCAGTGGAGACATCAACCATATAATGAGAAGGGCAACGCCGGCGATACTCGGAGTGCGCAGCATAATCTGAGTGGAGAGTGCGCCACCAACAGTTGTACTGCCAGCGAGCATGTCGAGAGTGCCAAGTGTTTCACCACGTTCGAGTCGCCAAAGCATGAGTGAGCGAATGCATCGGCCGACGGTTGCTGCGAACAGTATTGGTAAAACAGTTCCGCCCTAGTCATTGTCAGTGCTAACAGGACTTCTCAAGATAAATTTGCTGCTCGGCCGACCAACCAAATCTCCTGCGACTTGCAGGGCGTCTGCGATCGTGCGATGTTGATCAACTTCTTGCCCATTGTAGCATAGCACGACGAGGCCGAAGACCAAGAAAGCGGCAGAAATCACAAGAAGCAGAATGTCTGTTGAGATCGAAAGAGTGAGATCTACCATGTCCTTTGCTAGTATTCGAGGTCCTTGCGGCCAGCCAGGTGGAAGACCTGTATCCGCCCGATCCCCATCTTTATGAAGATCAGATGCTTCCTGCATGTCTTGGTCTTGCAGCTCTCGTTCTGTTTTGTTCACACTGCTTTCATCTTCGTCAGGGGACATGCCAACGCGGGCAAACGGCCTTTCGTAAGGCTGGAGCAATTGACCAGATAGATCCTCATCCATCAGAGTCAACCGTTGGGCCGGAGTGTGATCAATCGTCAAAGAAATGTAAACGCACGATCGGGTCTCGCACAATGCGAATGTTGCAATCCGTCACGGACAACGACGTGAGCACTTCTGCGCTCATGTTATCATAAATCTTGTGCATACAAGCAGATAACACAATACACGATCTTTCTTTGGATTAACTCACCCGCCGCCACATAAATCAGCCCAGCTGTGGTCGTCTGTCGTCTGCTGTCGAGCGATCTGCTTCTTCAGCTCCGCCTTCTGGCAGTGCTGCAAAGGGGTTACACGGCATGAGGCTGAGCAAGCAGTGCTGATGGGCTTGCTCGCCTTGGGAGCTTCGACCCAGTAGCCACTGCTCTCTGCAGTCTTGAGCTACGGACACTTTTCTATTCATAGTGGCTCCTCGCCATCTTCTGTCCGGCTGTGAGGAAGCTGTACAGGAGCAGCAAGCCCCTTTCCACGTCAAACGAACGGCGTTGCAGACCTCGCGACTGAGCAATGGGGTTTGGCGTGGCAGAAGAATTCCCTCTCGCGTGCGAAGGATGGAACGTGCATAGAGCTCTCAGCTTGAATTTCACACAGAATGTACATCATGCGCACATCAGAAAATGCATCTGGGGCTCAAATAAGACAACGGCATCGAGGTCGTCTTGGACTCGTGATGGCCGAGACCTGCAAGCCGGGCTAACTCTGGTGCTATCAGACTGTGCAATATCTTCTCCGACTTGCAGGATCAAAGCGTCACACTCGCGTTGCTCTGAGCTTTGAATCGTGGTACGGAGGGCGCACGTTTCCATCCCTGTCTGGGCCCGTGGCAGCATGAGCTGCCAATGCATCTGCGGCTGAGTAAAGTATCATAGTTGGCGATGCAGTGATACCGTCGTTTGTAGGCCGTGGCATAAATGTGCCCATGGGACGGTTGACTGTTTCTTTGCTAGCTTGATGAAACCGACTAATTCTCCTGGTTTGTATGTCTATCATGTCTTAACACATTCATATCTATCTCTAGTAGGCCGACAAGGCTCGCTCAAGGCTCTGGTACGCAACCAACAATTGCCGATTTCCCTACAGTTAGATTTTCAGCACACTGGTCATGTGCAAAGAAAATGCAAAGAGCCCTGCTGCTGCAACAAAGCAGAGACCACCCAGTGATGTACCGCCATACTGTAGCCCAGCAGCAAAGGTAGTGCTCCATATAGTAGTCCCAGCAAGGCCGGCCACTGCCTCGACCATGCCAATGCCGGTGTAGACCTTTTGTAGTTGACTTTGGTCGTGCAGAGAGCTCGTCATAATTGAGCGCAGTGAGTCCGGAAGGGCGGCACCCAAGCTGTACAATCCCAGCGCCATGATATACAGCCACCGATTTGGGGCAATGCTGATCAAGACGAGGCCAATAGTGTTGCACAACAGGCTGGATTGTATCACCAAGTGATCGACCATGCGTTGCGACGACAGGCATGGTAGCAGAAGCCTTTTGGTCAGCAATGGTAGTAAAAGCAACACGAAGCCATTGACCAGAATTTGGAACGCGGTCACGGCATTGACCTCTGCTAGTGTCCATGCGAACACCTTCGAAGCCCACTGTGGGAAGGCTACTCGAATGTAGATTGCTGTTTCGTTGCACATGTACATGAGCATGGTAATCAGCGTCACGCGATTCTGGAGCAGAGAGCTCAAAACGCTTTCAGAGCGGTAGCCTTCGACCTGGCTGCTGTCCAGCGCCCAGTCTGATGCTTCTTCCCAGGCTCGAGGCTTTGCGGCTTCCACAACAGGTGCCGAATGCAGGACATAAGGCACGGCAGTCTGAATCAATGGCGTGGTAGCTGACACAGCAGAATCGTCCAGCCAAGCGCGAGGCTGTAGAAAAGGAACGATGAGAAGTCCTAGGGCACAGAAGCCTACGCCAAGCGAACATAGGAGCCAGACATTGATAGACAGCAACAAAGCTCCGAGAGATGTTCCAGCAAAGCTCATCAGAATGATCAGCGCACTTAGTCGATACAAAGTTTCGCTTCTAATGAGATATTAGTTTGGTCATGGAATGATGATAATGGTGAACGTACAGAGCATCTGATGAGGTCTGTTCGGCTAGGTGAATGTAGAGCAGAGCGTTGCGGGAAGGTGTGCCGCCTCCTATTAGCTCGAAGAAGCCTGTTAGCCAGATGAGACGTATATCAAAAGTTGCGGGGAGCAATGCTGTTATTGTGTCAGCAACCGCGCAGTAGGAGGTACGAGCAATGTAGGCTGGCTTGACGAACCTACGATGCTACAGTACAGGGCGCCAAGGCACATCATCAACACATTGACCGCCATGACCTTTCGCAACCCTATCGTGGGCGCCAGACAGGTTGTCAGCGGCATGGCGAGAAGACCTGCCTCGTATTGTGATTAATGACACACTCTTCAGCCTCCATGGCATGGTGCATTTCTCACCAACAAGGAATGTGATCGCCTCGAATACGCCCAACATCATCGAGAGTTCCGCTTGGATGACATCGAGTTTGCAATGCTGTTCATCGACTCGTCCATCGAGAGCAGGGACGGCGAGATCGTAGCGAGCGTAGTATTGGCGACAGAGGGCTTGCTCAGTCAGGAAAAGCCTGGCGCTGCACAGTGTAGCATCGCCAAGCTCTGCAGTGGCCAGCAGGGCGACGGCGGGCCATGTACGAGGCATGATGATTGCATTCGCAGATGATGCGTAGGCGATCTGAGCTAGATATTGCGCTGAGGAGCATCTTCAATCCTGCTTTTGGACATTGCACCCATGATACCGTCCACATCCCGCACAGAGACCTGCTGACAATCGCCCCGTCTTGCGTGGTGGTTGAGCGGATCGGAACCGCTTGCCCGTCGGGCTGACGACACCCGCCACCGCCTGTCGTGCAACCCAAACAACTGCAAATGCATGCAAGCATGGGGTTGAGGACGCGAAGAAGTTCAGAGCCACCAGACGTCGGATGGCAGTCCTACTCGTAACTGCACTGGGGTGGAGCTCCACTGCTATTCTTCTGATCATTAATCCACCATCAACATCACAAGATGTAGGTCACTGGTTGGCACTGGCAACTTGGGTCAGTTCGGGCTCATGGTCCCCTACTCTACTATGGTACACTACTAATGCGAACTTGGCAGACCATCCTGCTGGTGCAAGCATTCGCTATCGCAACTGAGGAAAACCCTCAGAGCCAGTTGTGTTAGATGAACGCATGGCGGTATGCAGCTTGGTCGTTGCAGTCGTAGAAGCAGAAAACATCGACACCGCTGCAATTCCCTCAACGCTAACAATTTCGGTGAAGACCGTTCTTGCGTCTCTTGCCAGCACTCTTACCAGCCTTTGCATCTCTCGAAGGCCAGGAGTGTTCCACAAAAGCAGACTGTTGGATCGGGCAAGGACCCGTTCCGCCATCACGA
This sequence comes from Cercospora kikuchii, assembly GCF_019650295.1. Taxonomy (NCBI): domain Eukaryota; kingdom Fungi; phylum Ascomycota; class Dothideomycetes; order Mycosphaerellales; family Mycosphaerellaceae; genus Cercospora; species Cercospora kikuchii. Next base: position 172,097 of record NW_025408586.1, read on the forward strand.
GGTGGACCTGGGGCTTGGCAAACGACCTGCTGTCAAGAGCACGTGTAGCAAGAGTTCTGAGAATGGAAGACATTCCGCGGCCAAGCCATTGTCTTCGTATGTTAAAGTTCGTCTAAGAATGACCGGACGCAAGTCATGTTGATGCATCGCTGGCGTGCTTGCTTCTTCGGGCCTATCGCTGGATTTTTGCAGCACAGTGGACCGGAACTATAGCCAGCACCCTGATCAGCATCGCTCCAGAACGGACAGTCCTCCACTTTCTCCGATTGATGGAGGAGACCAGATCTGGTGCATTAGATCCTCAAGCATGGATATGGATTTGTCCACTTGGGTTGGCCATGTTTGGCCAAACTTGGCTCGAGGCATACGTGTCATGGATATCGCACTCGAGCCTCTCACTGCAGGTACGAGCGTAGCTCTCGTCGCTGCTATTCCGCAAATGCCTGCAAATGGAGGAGAATCAAGGTATCTGCAATGACACCAAGACTACGACAAAACTGACAACGACATTTCGGGACAAAACACTATTAAGTCGATTGGTGTTAACGTGGGAACAGATCAAGAGCTGCAGCGAGCCTTGCGTGCATGCACAACGAACAGCACGCTCTTGGGTATAGCTCACCGCTTGAGCGCAGTCGCAGAGTTTGACATATCGGTGGTTTTGGAGCATAAACGGGTTGCCGAGATGGGAAGCTTCTCGCAGAGCAGATCCTGGTACGGAGCGATATCCTGTTACGCGAGACGCGCCAAGACATGCAGCAGCGTTTGGCCTACGCGGAAGCGTGGGTAGACCACCAGACTGATAAGGTGGATTGGGTGCGTCTGCAAGCTGGGGTGATGGGATTCATGCGGGTGAGAAGTCCAGTCACACTGCGTTTGACTCACATGCAAAGGAATCAGTGCGCGACTTCGGTGCTCAGCTGCCTTGACGAGCACAGAGTGTACGTTGGGCCTAGTCGTTGGTTTTAGCGAAAAGATAACATTTACTTCCGTCTTGGACTCGGTTGGCCAATGTGGCCTCACTTGCAAAAAGAATTAGAGGGTATAGAAAAAGGGTTATGTAACAAGCAAGAGTAGGTATGCCTTCGCTGAAATGTGCTAAGGATAAGAAGTGCCTCAGAACACCATCGAGAGGGTAAGTGATGTGAAATCATAGTACTGCTTGCTATGTGACAGCTGAGACTTCGTGGATTATCACGATGTGGGTCGACAGTCCTCGCTGATCTAAGTGTGTCTTCTGTACAGCACTGGCGACATCTGCTGGACTGGATTCGTCGCTCCAGTAGCTCTCGATGTTCAAGGCCTTGTTTCAGGTCCGAGTCCAGGCTATAGACTTCGCTTTCAACATTCAGCAGTCATCCTAAATTGTCAAGCCTGTTTGAATTGGAATCTCGGTCCACGGACGTTGGATGTTCCATGATATCTAGCCAGGAAGCCTCTCACTCGGACTTCCTACAGAGATGTCACAGCCTTCTCTTTGATTGCTCGAGGCAGCAGGATCGTTACCCTTTCGGTCTCTGCTACTCCCGCGAAGTCGAATGATTCAATACTGTGGTCCTAGGTCTTATTATCATAGCGAGGAGGTACAGCGCCCGCTTTGCTCCACGATCCTCTTCAAAGTCCAGCACACTTTGAAACGACATACTGCCTGCTACGAAATGCCTTTGAAGAGCTGCTACAGGGGACAGGGCCTGGAAATATACAATGGTGTGACTTATGGACATCGTGAGAAGGAGCTAATCCCAGCTTCCTGTGACGGCTGCAGGCTACACGTCTGTGTGCACATACACACTGAACAAGCAACTGCTAGACCGAACAAGTCTTCCATGCTACATGGACGTAGTCGCCCCCTCGACCACGGCACACATCTCCAGTCCAGCCACTAAATCCACGCATACGGAAGTCGTCTTCATTCAGTTCAGTATCGGAGCGAACAATAGAAATCTCTTGAATTTTCGTTCGATCGTTCTCGTCACGAAATTCCTCAAGGTACACACAATCGCCACCACATCCCTTGGCGACATCTGTGAGACCTTGTCGCGCGCTGCTGGTAATTTCGAGAACAATTCCTGTCAACGCCCGAGCGTACTCTTTTCCTGCGGTGACTGACAGGTAGCTGTACCTAAGGTTCGTGAGCTATGTAGAGATTCAGGGCACGGAAGAGAGGGCAAGTTCGGAAAAGACACGTACGAGCCACCGTGACCTTTCATCAAGTCAGGAGAACCGCCATAAGCTTCAGTCACTTGGTTCGGTACAAAGTCATCATCGTCGAGGACGTGGAACTAAAAGAGATTAGGTTTCCATGTTGGCCGTAAGGACAAGTGTGAGAGTTCAAGTTGACTTACGTTGAGATCGGTAATTACCTTAGGACCACTCATACTTCTGTTCGTATAGGTAGAAGATATCGTGCAAGCGCAAGGCTTGTTGCCACGAGAGCGGATGCGACAGGGTCGAACGGATTGGTCCAGCTTTATACATTGCCGCCACGGACGCCCGGCGCAAGTGATGTCGGCTGCCGGTGCAGCCTTTTGCGCGAGGTAAACCTGGATTGTTTCTGTAGGTGGGTCTCGGTGAGGCCGACAGCCACGTGGAGTTCGTGCGATTCCACGTGTGTATAGTCTGCATAAATGGCGAGGACAATCTCCGCAAACGGCCTAGCGGTAGAGAGTCTAGAACATTGTTCGCTCTACAGAGTGGCCAGAAAAGTAAGTGCAACATGCGCAGCAGATTTTAAGTTGGATGTCGACCTCTAAGCATGTCAAAAGCCTGACAGAGATTCAAGACACAATTTGGACCAAACCCATCCCGAAGTCTAATGCACAGGCTCAGAGTCTACCATACACTCTGGTGTACAGTCTAGTCGATACTGCAATACAATCTCCAGTTGGGGATTCGGGCAACGATTCATTCTGAATTGCAATTCGCAGCCTGACAGTCCAGAGAACAGTCGAGTCTACAGTCTGGTCTTCAGTCCAAACCGCGAGTCGTAAACCTGCAACGACCGTCCTCTTCCTGGCGGCAGGAGTATTGTATGATCAATCAGGAGGTGAGGAAAGCAGCAGATATCACAAGCAGTAGGACAACGGTGCGACTGAGAGTGCAAGATGGATGACGTCCTTCATCATCCAAAAGGCTCACAGATCAAGTGGATGGCAAAGCGAGCTCCGTCTTGTCGGGTCCTTTCTGGAGTTCCACTGTTTCCAGCATGTCAAAGGCGCGTCGGTCTCGCTCCTTTAGCTCGGGCAGCGTGATGCGGTGCGTTATCAGATCTGTTGATCCAGTATTGCCAGTCCAAGGCTCTCAGTAGCAAGAAGTCTTCGCTGCTCGTGGTTTCATCTCACTCACGGTCAGAAAATGGGACATTCTGTAGGAAGCTCAGCGTTAACCAGGTGCTGACTAAACGATGTACAATCTGTGGCGGCATGCACTTGCCACATCGATACCTGCCAGTGACATGACGCCAGCCTTGGAATCAGTCAGCTTCTCTTCGCCGCTAGTAAACGACATTCTGCAGCGTACACGATCGTCAGATATGGATGGAGTTTCAACGAGCCGTGTGCGGCTGTGAAAGCTTGTTCGTATGCTAGACCACGCAATTCCACCGTATTTTAGTAGATTGAGAAGAATCGTTACTGGCCCGCCCGCGTCGGTATCATCCTTGACCATGAGAAGCTGGAGTAGAGGCCAAATATGGCCGAACGAGTTGCTTACTTCCGTGGTACTTCTTTGCAATTTGATGAAAGATCTTGCAAAGCATTTAGCAAAGGTCTCCTTGCTTGGAACGGAGCCACGATCTATTATTTCGCGGATCTCGAGTAGAAAGTGAAAGAGCCCTTCGAAGGTTTGAACGTCGTTGCAGTCGTCCATTCCGTGTTGTAGATGGCCTGCGGCGGGCTTCACCGACATCCGACCTCTTCTGAGCTGCGCTTGCTTGAACTGGATCCAATTGGTTTCGGCATCGATCGCGGCGAAATGGTCGAGTCTTCTCGCATTAAGCGGTCCAAAAAGGCTTGATTCGGTACCTATGTTGCATGTTCTCATATGACGGAGACATGCTGCGGAAGATGCGCAGACTTGTGCGTGCCTCTCTCTCCAACGAATGATCTGGGGGGCGTTGCAGAGAAGAGTCTTCTTCCTGCTGGAAGGGATGCGAGGAGGCTGAGCTGACATTGAGGATGTTTGGCGCGAGCAGATCGGCGCGTTTTTGACACAGTAATCCGCTGCAATACTGTCCCTCTCTCAAGATCGTTGGCGTGACGCAACGGGTCATTAACAGGCCGGAAGATTTCAACTCAGCAAGTTGTGTCATTTTCTGCGTCAGCTACCGTGTCCCGTATTCCTTATTGAATGCTCTCCCTAGCACCATCCTTCTCACTTCGCTCGTGCCAGCACCAATCTCATACAACTTCGCATCACGCATTATCCGCCCAGCAGCCATCTCATTCATATATCCCATGCCACCCAAGCACTGTATCGCGTCCATACCGCATTCAGTCGCTCTCTCGGCAGCATAAAGAATTGCGCCAGCGCAATCTTGAGTCTTGATGTCTGGATCCTCAAAACTCTCATCAATCGCTCGAGCGACAGAGTAAGTGAAAGCCGAACTTGCCCTATACTTGGTGTACATGTCCGCCAGTTTACCTTGAATGAACTGGTTGTGAGCAAGCGGCTCGCCAAATTGTTTCCGTTCGTGAACATAGGGCAATGTCACATCCAGTGCAGCTTTCATGAGACCGAGAGGACCAGCAGACAGGACTAATCGCTCGAGATCGAGACCTTCCATCAGCACCTTGACTCCTCTGTTCAGAGGTCCCACCACAGCTGAGTCGGGCACGAAGACGTTGTCGAACAGCAGCTCTCCCGTATTTGACCCTCTCATGCCGAGCTTGTCCAGTTTTCTTGCCACGCTGAAGCCTGGTGTGGTGGTATCGACCAGGAAAACTGTGATGCCCTTGCTCCGTGCATCAGGTTCCGTCTTTGCATAAACGATGATCACATGTGCATCAGGTCCGTTTGTAATCCACATCTTGCTGCCATTCAATTGGTACCCGCCATCGACCTTTTTCGCAGTCATCTTCATGCTGACGACATCACTGCCTGCTGTGTGTTCTGACATGGCAAGGGCACCAATCTTCTCTCCCGATAGCAGGCCGGGAAGCCATTGTGCTTTCTGCTCGTCGTTGGCATGCAGTTGGAATTGGTTTACGCACAGCTGTGAGTGCGCTGCGTAAGAGAGACCAATGCTGCCAGATGCTCTGCTCAACTCTTCCAAGACAATACAGTGAGCTTGGTAGCCCAATGCGAGGCCGCCATAGTCCTCGTCGGCTGTGATGCCGAGGAAGCCAGCTTCACCAAACTTCTTCCAGAGCTCGTTCGGAAATTCGTTGTTGTGATCGGTGGCCTGTGCCAGGTCTTGAGGGATCTCTCGTCGTACGAACTCAATTGTTCGTTCCCGTAGTTCTTCTAGCTCGGCGGTCGTGGGTGGCTGAAATCCCTTGGGATGTTTCCGTGTCGAGGCATGCCGTTGCCATTGGGTGGCGACGAGGGACTTGGAGGCTGTTCGCGTTGCTGGACGAGTGCACTGCAGTACTGCCGTCCGGAGGGCTGTTGTGGGAGGCATGATGGTGTTTGTGAAGATGGAATAGGAGTGAAACAAGACGCGCGATTAGCAGCAGTTCATCTGGAGAAAGTGTGGAGAGCGATCTGATCTCATGAACCCTGCTGCTGAGCCGGCGATATGCGCGTCCCTCGGCTCAAGACACAGCTTGCTCGCCGCGGATGCTTTGCCCAGCACAACGGATCCGAGTGCATGGCAAGACTGGACGACGAACAAAATCTCCGTCGTATAAGAAACTCCTAAAGCCGCTGCCATCCTCGCAGCATGTGAGACCGCCTCCGCCATGGCCGCCCTCATGCCCCCACGAGCCCTTGCCCGCTCCCTGCAACACGTCTCCCGCCGACACGCTCTCCGCCCCGCCCAATGCCTGGTAAATCAGCAACGACAGCGGGCCTCGACATACACAAGCCCTCACCAGGCGGCTCAGCTATCGATAGTACAAACCGCCGTTGATACGAGCAGCAATGGCTTCCAAGAGAACGCCGCAGCGATGGGCGAGTACATGTCCAAGCTGACAGCTCTACACGAGAAGGCATCGAAGGGAGGGCCAGAGAAGTCCAGGCAAAAGCACGTTGAGAGAGGAAAGCTGCTGGTCAGAGATCGTATAACTGCTCTCGTCGATCCCGGGTCGAGCTTCCTGGAGCTGAGCGCGTTGGCCGGACATGAGCTGTACCCAGGCGAGGATGTACCTGCAGGAGGAATAGTCACAGGCATTGGGACAATCGAAGGCGTGCAGTGCATGATCCTCGCCAACGACAGCACAGTCAAAGGTGGATCTTACTACCCCATCACAATCAAGAAGCACCTCCGAGCACAAGAGATCGCACAACAAAATCGCCTCCCATGCGTGTACCTCGTAGACTCTGGTGGTGCCAATTTACCACATCAAGCAGACGTCTTCCCGGATAGAGACCACTTCGGCCGCTTCTTCTTCAATCAAGCGAACATGTCATCCCTCGGAATACCGCAGATCAGTGTGGTCATGGGCTCGTGTACCGCTGGTGGTGCCTACGTGCCCAGCATGTCTGACGAGAGCATCATCGTGAAAGAGCAAGGCACAATCTTCCTGGCTGGTCCACCTCTCGTGAAAGCCGCGACAGGTGAAGAAGTCAGCGCTGAGGATCTGGGAGGTGGCAAGCTTCACTCCGAGGTGTCTGGCGTGACAGACTACCTTGCTGAAGACGATGCACACGCAATCGTGCTCGCGCGGAGAAGTATCGCCAACCTGAACTATCCCAAGAGCGGCAACCCATCTCGGAAAGAGAACTGGACCGAACCTCTGTACGACCCTGAAGAACTCGGTGGCATCGTAGGCACGAACCTCAAGCAATCCATCAACATGCACGAAGTCATCGCTCGTATTGTCGATGGATCTGAGTTCTCTGAGTTCAAGCCTTCATACGGCACAACACTCCTCACAGGCTTCGCCTCCATCTACGGACACCCAGTAGGCATCATTGCCAACAACGGAATCCTCTTCAGCGAATCAAGTCTGAAAGGCGCACATTTCATCCAACTCTGCAGTCAAAGAAACATCCCTCTGATCTTCCTCCAAAACATCTCAGGTTTCATGGTAGGACAAGACGCAGAGAAAGGGGGCATCGCCAAGAATGGTGCGAAGCTAGTTACAGCAGTCGCCTGCGCGCAAGTACCCAAGTTCACAGTTCTCGTTGGGTCATCCGCTGGTGCAGGGAATTATGGCATGTGCGGAAGAGCATATTCTCCTCGGTTCTTGTGGAGTTGGCCATCGGCAAAAACCAGTGTCATGGGCGCCGAGCAATTGAGTTCTGTCATGGCAGCAGTGGGGAAAAAGGTCGATCCGGAACTGAAAGCGCGTATTGAAAGGGAGAGTGAAGTTACCTTTAGTACCGCGAGGCTATGGGATGATGGGGTGATTCCACCAAGCCATACACGAAGAGTGCTTGGTATGGGATTGCAGGCTGCTATGACTGGTTCAGTGGAAAAGAAGGAGACCAAGTTCGGTGTGTTCAGGATGTAATGTATCAACAGCGTGGAAAAGAGTTTAAGATCCTTACGAGACCAGCAAAAGTCGTTCAGCTCCGCGTGCCTTTCGTTCTCAGGTTCAATCAGATTGTCTGGCGCAAGTGCTTAGATGCTGTCACGCGACTCAGAGCAAAGAAGGACGCGTCTTCCGGCCAGATTGGATACTGACTTTCACAGGTCACGGAGACGGCTGAGAGCCGGCCAAAAACAGCGAGCCGAGAGTGTTTTATGCCCGTGGCCTCGTATACCATCCGTCTTGGAACGCCAACAATCGCTCACCAACGTCATGCTAATCGTGCGATGAGAGCCACAAGCACGCCACCGGCAGCGTCTGGTCCTTTTCAGCGGTGCTGCCTCGAACAGATGAGGCATCGTATGCATAGCTTTATGCGACATGCCGTACAGTCGCCGACGGCTGTCATTAGCAAAGACGTGCTGCCTGAAAGGCGGCTGAGATCCAGCTTCTACCCTGAGAAGCATCAATACAAATCATCCAAACCTGCTGCGGGAACTTACCTGACTTCACAGAAAAGATTAATTCCTCGCCGAACATGCAAACAAAGCCCTAACCATGGTGGTCAATAATGGCATTTGTCAACATCTTTGAAACCTCCATTCTCACGTGTCCGAGAATCTGTTTCTGCAAAGATGTGACAGAATCATCGTGATGAGACACAATTGCATTTCAACGTCTTCTTCAAGAGCTTCAAGATGGAATAGCGCAGAAGTGGCAGTACAATGACTTGCAGACAGTGCGCCAAAGCAAAACAAGGTTCAGCGTGAGTGTCCGAACGTTCGACGGCAGCAGATCCGGCAGGATTAAGCACACCGACTTCAACTCGCCATGTTCCAAAGCAGACACAAAATGACTCCTGTCCGCGGCATCCTTCTGTAATCTCCTGCTCTGAACTCAAGACAGCTGTCGGAGAAGTTCTGTGAGAAGACACTTTGAGGCAGAGAGCTTTTATGCTTTCTCTCGGGAGGGTATAGCGGACCCTATAGCAACCACGCTGTCGGATCCGGTATGTGAAACGGGCGCAGATCTCTGGCGTCGAACGCCACGAGAAGCAGCTCCGTCGTGATAAAGAAGCGGTGTCGTCCTTTGCAGACGCGGTTCTTTAGCTTGGTGAGAGTGAAAAAGCCGTCCGGATACGTGCATATTCAATCTTCATTCTTTCGTGTTCAACGTCGTTTTTATATTCTTACTTCAATTCGATCATTCCACCCAGACTTTCATTTAAGTAGACAGAATGCCGCGACCAATATCTCTGGGTCTCACTGCTAGCCAGCCAAGACGCGACCATGGCGACAGCAGTACTCCATCGCCGACACCTACTGTGAAGAAGGCCAAATCAAGATTGAGCAGGCTCTTACTGCATCGCAAGAGTTTCGATTCGGAAGACGAAAACCGCCTTCGCAGCAAGAAAGCCGACAGCAGGAAAACCAAGTCGTTGAATCGTCGGACCATGGCCGCCCAGCCTGTCGGTGGCGGAGTTCGCGACATTCGATGGGATCCATTGCCACAACGTCCCCAACACGATCCTCATAAGCTAAGCATGGTATCTGAGCGCGAAGAACCGCTTGAGCCGATGCATCCCAGAACTGTTGTCACAAGGACGACAATTTGTGAAGTACCTCGACCGGAGATCAGGCCTCGTTCACGACCCGAATACCGGCCGGACTCTGCGAAGTCATCAATAGTAAAGTTCACGAGTGCCACGACGAGCAAGCACGACAGCATGCTCACAGATTACTCCGAGCTCTGCGCCATTCCCACAGACGAGGCGGAGGAGCACAGCGAACTGCAACGAAGTTTGCGACAAATTCACGAATTGCCATCGACGGCCTTCTCGCGAGGGCACAGCCGTACGCCATCATCCAGTGCTCCGATTCCTTGTTCGCCTTCTGGTTCCGGGCTGGAGAGCTCAGCAAGTTCCCTATACTCCGATGCAGACGAAAATATAAGGCCAGTCTCGCCTATTGCAATTCACGCTCTGGATTTCGTACCGCAGGTGACTGCAATGGATGTCGCAAATCTACCAGATTTCTCTTGCGTGCCCAATGCAATGCGTCGCAAACATCAATCAGAAGCTGCTTCGGTCATCACTTTCCAAGGCTCCGGTGACGTCGTCACTGACTGGCAAGTCGAATGCTATCGTCTCCGGAAGCAGCTCAAAGCAGTCGAGCTTCAATTACGATACAAGGCCGAATTGCTTGTGAGCGAGCAAAGCCGTGTCAAAGCCGCCGAGGCTGAGGTGGCAAGAACCAAGACCGAACTCCAGCTTGTTCGAGGAGAAGCCCAGCTGCTCCGAGTATCCAACGGCTTGAAGCATGACGAGACTTGTGCACTGAAAGCTGAACTTGACTCCATGCAAAATGGTGATCAGACCAGGAACAAGGAGTTGACGTTCAAGCTTCGCGCCATGGCCGAACGACTTTCTCTTGAGGAGGACGCCGTTGCTGACAAGGACCTTCGCATCAAGTGGCTCGAGAAAGAACGAGAAGAGCTAGAGCGCGAGAATCAGGTGCTGAAGAATGTCAAAGGCGCTTTGTGGGGACACATGGAGCAGGCTCGCAAGCGCGACTCACCGACCGCGCCTTCTGTTCCGGAAGGCCAGCCACATTGGTGGATATGATACCCAATATGACTATCCGGCTGCTTCGTAGTAGTCCACGACTTCCTAGAACCAAGTGTATTTAGTAGTGTATTCCTTATCAAGCACATCGTGTCGTTGCTGGCAACAGCGATGCAATCATTCTTACCTTTCCATACCATTTAAGGCCAACATCTCTGTGCGACCGAATCCATTTACGCAGCTGACTATCACCAAGGCTGTCCCATCTGGGGTCGAGAAAGCTGGAGATTTCGTCATGCCATGTACCAGACTCTTTCCTTCGGCGCTTGACGTCGTCTGGGATATAGCTCCTCACTTCGGAAACCGTCATGTCAAGTGGTAGTCCTTGGAAGAACGGTATCGAGTACCGCACGTTGCTGTTGGGTCCAGGACTAATCACGCGATGTATGGTGGCTTTGACCGCGCCCTCTGTTGCAGCGTCAAACGCATTGCCAAAGTTGACGACGAAGCTGTCAGGGATGGGAAATGCCGGCAACCAGTCACCAGAGGCCGACATAACTTCCAACCCAGGCTCTTCGCCCACCTGGTAGAGAAAGGTGAGCCAACCAGATGAGTCCTTGTGAGCGCCTGCGCCTTGCCCAGTCGAAGTATCGTCCACAGAAGGTGGATAGCGTAGCAGCTTGATGCGATGCTGGGGAGGCAAAAATTCCCGCAAATGGGAGTGGGCTTCAGCTGAGGCACTCTGGCTGTGGCGACCAAAGAAATGGTCGAATGTGGCAGTGGGAATACCGACTGCCTCTTCCACCAAATGCACAAATCGGTAGGACAGCTCTTGCACCGCGTCGTGATAATGCGTCAAGGCGGTTCTGAAACCGGGAACAGAATTCTCCAGTGGCCACTGGTTGGGACCTCTCAATCGCCAGTAGAGCTTCGTAAAGTCGCGCTGACCGAGTGCACCGTCCGTGACTGCGGTATCTCTGAGTTCATCATACACGACCGGCAGCTCGGTGGCGAAATCAAATTGTTCTCTCAAATCCTGCTTCCCAAGAGTGATTTCTTCTGCAAAGCCACTGTAGCCGAGGAAATGTGGACTGTTGAGCTTGCTCAAGGCGGCCTTTTGCTCATCCGGCAATGCAAACAAGTTGGATAGTCGATCTGTGAGGGCTTCGATGATATTGGAGTCCACGCCGTGGTTGACGATATAAAGGAAACCGACTTCGAAAAGCGCTGCTCTAAGCTGGTCCAGTAATTTCGGTTTCCGATCTGGGTCGTTCGCCCAGGACAGATCTAGGACTGGGATCGAAGCCATTTGAACCGGATCGTAGCTGCGACGAGGCTCGCGGCTCTGAGACGAGAACAAGTTTTCCTGCAAAATTCAGTCCTGCTACTGTGAAATGAGACTTTATCTGCTGGATGAGCGTCACAACGACGTCTCCTCCATTGACGACTGGTGAGATGAATCCACGGGCAGATCATGTATTGCGTCTGCACGCGACCGTGAGCTCCATCGCGATGTCAGAGGTGTATTGCTCAGCAACGATGCATGGAGACGAGAACGCAACGAATTTGTCGTGTTCGTACAATGTTTGATGCAGAGCACGCAATGTCGGCCAGGAGGCAGAGGCAGAAACGCGTGGGGGCCTGAGGCGCGCCGGTGATGAGGTCACGCGCGAGTTGGGTTTAGCGCGGGGTCATGTCGCCAGTCGCGGTTGCCTCGTGCCTATTCACGTTGCTCCGAGTCGCTTTGACGGCGACAACAACAATCTTGCTGATCTCGCACTTCGCACCATACCGGTTGCGAGAGTGCCAGGAACGCCAGTGTTGCCATTCATCATCAGCGCAGCAAGCTTGCCACTTGTCTGCTGCGTCCTCGTCGACCACTCAACGCCGATCGGCAGCAACGATAGCGACTGACGGGTCCATTCTTTAGTCGCAACCATGCAGAACCTCATCCACAGCTTCATCGATCCGCTGCGCGATCGCTTCGCACCGATCAACCACAACTCCGACTTTCGCAGCACTGGCCAAATCACTCCAGAAGAGTTCCAGGCCGCTGGCGACTTTCTCGTCCACAAGTTCCCAAGCTGGAGCTGGGCCGATGCCGCCTCGCCAGCTCAGCGCGTCCCCTACTTCCCGGCTGGAAAGCAGTATCTCGTCACTCGCGGTGTGCCATGTCGCAAGCGCATCAAGGCCGACGACTTCGCCGGTAAGGACAGCGAAGACCAGCTGGTCCTCGACATGTTGAAAGAGACGGGTGAAGAGGTCAGCGGCGAAGACGATGGCTGGCTCAAGGCCGGTGGCGACAGCAGCAGAGAGAAGGCCAAGAGTGCAGAGCTTGTCAAGGACGTTAAGACCGTTGACGATGATGGAAAGCTTGGCGAGGACATCGACGAGGAGGAGATTCCAGACATGGACGATGAGGACGATGAGGAGGCCATCATTCGCGACGTCGGTGCCGGGAACAAGAACGGCGAGGATACGTGAGTTGATTCTGATGCGCTGAAGGCGATTCGTGCTAACGGACAGTGCAGCTTGCGCACCTACACCCTCTACATCACATACACGCCATACTACCGCACTCCACGTCTGTACCTACAAGGCTACAACTCAAGCCTCCAGCCACTTCAGCCACTCGCCATGATGGAAGACATTGTGGGAGACTACAAGGACAAGACGGTCACCCTCGAGGACTTCACCTTCACAGACCCGCCGATCAAGACCGCCTCAGTGCACCCATGCAAACATGCAAGCGTTATGAAGGTCTTGCTGGATCGTGCCGACGCAGCACTCAAGCTCCGCATCGAGAAGATGAAGCAAGGAGAGAAGCCATCTTCGGCCGGCATGGAGGGACTGGTTGACCAGACCACCAAGCTCGACATCAAGGACAAGTCATCTTCACCAAAGTCCAAGGACGGTGACGCCGAGTGGGAGATGCTGGATGGTACCATGGAAGAGGAAGTCCCGGCTATCCGTGTCGATCAGTACCTCGTCGTCTTCCTCAAGTTCATGGCTTCCGTGACTCCCGGCATTGAGCACGACTTCACCATGGGCGTCTGACTACATCCGCGATTGAAGATTGGTTGGAGCGAATGGGTACAGCCTCACGCTGGCTTGGGCTATCCCAGAGAGGTCGACTGGATGGAAATACGACGTTGCTTCGGCGGTGCTATCATGGCCGTGGGATTGTAAATGCCCACCGCGCTGGAGATGTCAAGGCCTCGAGGCCGATGAATTCGATTGCATAGCGAGGCGGCGCACTGGTTAGAGGGATTCCGCGGGATGTTAGAACTCAATGATACCAAGAGCGCTAATGCAGATACGTGACATACGATGAATGAAGAGCGATGCCACTTGTGCCTGGGTGCGCAGTTTCGTCCAGCAATACGAGGTGCACTGTGATATGGGAGCTTTCGTCGCTGCACTGTGACTCTTTGATGAGCGCGCACATGTGCATGTGACGCTCTTATGTGCTCATGTGATCCAGAAGCTAATATGAAACTACGACCTCCTGGCAGTTTTGGCGTGTTTCAGGTTCAACTGTGCCAAGAATGACAACGTTCTCGGTAAGACGGCGATGCAGCGCAGCTCGAAGTCTTGACATCGACAAGCGTCGTCGAGAACTTGATTTTGTGAAACAGTAGTAGATGAGATCGAATCTCGCCCAGAGCTGTCTTGAGATGTGGTACTGCTGGCGCAATGCAATATCCTCCCTTTGATAGGCCGACTAAATTTGTGTACCTTCTGCCGCCAAAGTAGCGCGATCATCCTTGCACCACCGAAGATCCTCACTCGTTGCTCCTACTTTCCACCCTCCTTCCTAGATTCTGGCAGCTATTTTGCGCCATCGCCAAATCCTGGATCTTAACACGCAACGTTCAACGGCCCCCGCTTGTCATCTCCCATCACGTCGGTGAAGAAAGTGCGTCTGACGAGGAGACAAGCCGTGATGATGTGCACGAGGAGCAGGTCAATTTGCAGAAAGATGGGCGATGGTAGCCCCTGGCCCAATCTCTCCCGTTCGGCATACTGATTGCTGTCTCGGTGCTATGCAATGCCGCTTTCCCTAGCACAGTATGCATGCCGGCACGGAGGCCCGATCTTTGTCCTTTGTCCCTTCGCAGCTCTCTCCCTGGGCGTCACGAAGCTACAACCTGTCTGCGGCTAGTGGCGTGCCAGGTCAGATCGAAATTGACCTTGGGCTGGCTTGCCGTCATGCGAATCTCATCAAGAAGGAACGTGCTTGCTGCCTGCCTGCCCACTTCAGGGTTTTTGAACTCGATAGCCCTGCCTGACATTGCACCTGCTGCTATTGCTGTCTTTCATTGCGACCACTTTGACTTTACCTCGTCCTGTCGCAGGCACGCGGGAAAGAGATAACACAGCCAGAACCGACGTGGAGAAACCGATTCGAGACAGTCTCGGTGCATTCGAGAAGAAGTCACTTATACCTCCCATCGATGCCGGCTTGCATCATCGGAAACTGGAGATAACCAAGGCGCTGTCAGGTTCAGACACAGACCGACCCGTGAACAGCAACCGGGGAGAGATGCCACTTCCGTCGTCTACCAATCCACCACTTCAGAGGTCGACTTGAGCGCCACAGCAGATCTGCCCTTACACCGAAAAGCAAACAAAGCCATCTCGAATGTCAAAATGGCCGCAACAGCAGCGACCTCAGCGTGGCTCGCGCGCACCCAAAAAAGGCAAAATGGAGAAATGGGCATGTTCATCAGAGTACGCCATACTTCCTCCTGACTGCCGTCAAGCAATCACTAATCCAACACTAGCGCCCCTCTGAGGCTAAAAGCACCGGAAGCTCAAACAGCACCGTGACCAACAGCACACATTACACAGACACCACAGATGCGACATGTTCGCCGCCCCACAGTTCTGTCAGCAGCACCAATAGCAGTATACCGGAGAGCTTTGAGAAACTGCAGGCCTTGCAAACGCAAGTACAGAAGAACAATGCCCAGATCGCAGCCAACGAAGAGCGCATGCGAGAGATTATGCGTCGGGATGACGAGCGAGGAGAGATTCTGTCTCGGCGATTGGCGGAGGTATCGCGACTGAATCGGCAACTTGACCTCTTGAGTGCTCTATTTGCGAGAGCTGATCAAGCTGTGCATGGGGACTATCATGCCGGACTTTCGAATTAAGGGATTGCTTTCTGTGTTTAGCGAGGCGTTCAGGTATGACTTGCCTGAGCAAGAAACGGGAAACCAGACAAGCTGACTTCGCAACAGGTGTTCAGGAGGACGAGTATCGCGTGCGGATAGCAAAGTCGCGAACTCCGGAGATGCAAGTCCACGACGGACTAAGAGTGTTGGCAGCTCGCTCGTTAATCGTTATTGTTCATGATACCCAATGCACTGCAGTACTTCCCATGCATACCGGCCGCATTCCAGCATCTTCTTCGCTGCCATTGACTCGACCAGATCCAGCCTCGCAGCGCAAAACGATAGCCCTGCAGCACAGTCAAGCAGCATCGGCTTTCGCAGTCGAAGCACGACGCGAGTAACCTCCATACAGCCGCACCCATACAGAATCTCACTTGCACGACCTGCTCTCAATACGACAACCCTCCCCCAATTCCCTTACCTCCTCCCATCCATCCTCCTCCCCACACGCACAACCCACCCAAACCTCAATCCCCCAACAAAATTCCTACTCCTCACCATTCAATTCCTCCTTCTCTGCTGTCTCTCCTTCTCCGCAGCAGCCAGACTCCTCGAATCCGTCGCAGCTGCAAATGAACCCGGCCCTTCAAATGTTCGCGTGATGGGGAAAGAGGGGGTTAAGTAGCGGAGGTTGAGAATGGAGAGGATTTGTTGCTGCAGATATCATCGCTTGTCAGTGAATCCTTGAATGTGGAGAGGAGAGTCGAAGGCAGAGAGACTAACATCCGATTGCCCTACCGCCCATCGTTTTTCAATTTCGCTGAAATCACTTCCTCTTCGACTTCCTCCCCCTCCTGCGGCGAGAGGTATTGAATGGACTTTCGTGACGAATATTGAGAAAATCGTCGTTATAATAAGGAGAAAAAGTGCTGTAGTTGTCATTGGTATCCGTCGGATTTGCATCATGTCTTCGTTTGATATTAATTGTTGACAGACAAATTATCTCGTTAGATGTGAGGAGGAAGCGAATGAACCCCAGCAAGAGAGGAGGATGAGCCGCTGTGCTGCGTTTGGTGTCTGTCAATGGGAGGACAACGACGTATTGTACTTTGCCTTCCCTGATTGCTGGAAGTCTACCAGCAAGGCATGGCAGGTATTCTTCGATCTGCACCAAAGAGGCGCGAGAAATGTTTCATGTTGTGGCGGGCGAGGAGTGGTGATCTATTGTAATGTAATGCGCAGGTCGCATCGGTATGTGGAGAAGGTGAGGTGTGTGGCATTCTGCAAGGGAGGCTGAAGAAAAGGCTGGCTTGTCACATTCCTGAGGATTGGTCCCCTCCGATCGATCAAAATATAGTCAATCCGGTGATCGATTCAAAACACTTAAGGAGTGTCTTCTTCTCTCATTTTGTTTGACCATGCTAATGGTGCTAGTATTTAGTCTCTCTCGACAACCGAAAATCTCCATAGGCAGCCTATTCCTGCTTCTATTCCATCAATAACGCGAGGCTCTCTGGCCTGTTTGGGGTATCGTTCCTAAGCGGTCCCGCCGTCCGTTTTGGTTGCACTCTGCGCCCGTGATACATGCTGTTCCTTGAATTCTCCATCGCGCCTGTTATTTCCTGTCACTGTCCCATGCTGTTGCTTTCCATGACTATAGTAAATTATGTTAAAGAATGAATGATTGGTCTTGGGAATCACCCATAGAACTCGCCAGACCCATTGTCGTTGTCCTCCTACGACATCTTTCGGATAGGCAAGCCGGCCAGCGAGCCGAATGGGGCACCGAAGTTGGTGGACGTCTTCTTCTTGAGCCGGATCCCGCCTTGCTCAAACTCCTGGTGAATCTTTGCTTCGTGCTGTTCCTGTGGCGAGAGCGCACCGCTTGGGTCTGGAGACTTGGTGTTCGACACCGATGGACTCAAATTCGAGCCAAACGCCGAGGATGGCGACTGTATCGCATTGGAGTCCAGTGCGCGTGTATTGACTGGCGAGATCGGATCTTCAGCGAAGGGCGGAATCGATGAATTGGCACCCTCGTTTGCGTCCTCGGCGGGCGAGGCGAGACCGGGACTGGGCTTGGCATAAACCAGTGGCTTGCTCTTCTCCTCCTCGGGGTGTTCTGAGATTTCCTGCAGTCTTGAACTGAGAGCCTCCAAGGTGAAGTTGGTGTCATCAGGTCTATGCGGGAGCTCGGGCATGTTCAGAGGTCCTTTCAAGGGCATGTCTTCTTCCTCGTCGCTGCTTTGTGTCAAGTAAGTGTTGACATGTGTGTTGTGGCGAGTTGGAGTGTCCTCAATGCCATCCATGGACAAGCTGTTCTCTGGTGGCGGAGTTGGTCTTCTTGGGACTTTTATGGGCGTACTGCGATCAGGTTAGCGTATGTCGCAAAGTCAAGAGCAGAATGTACTCACTGTCCCGCAAGCATGCGATTGACTGGCGGAGGCGGTGAGAGACCAGCCGAGAGTAGCGGAAGGGGAATTTCTTCAACTTGCAGACCTTCCGTGTTCGTGAAAGAGACAACGGAGCTTTGTCTTTGCCGCTCCTCGCCCGGCACGGCCATGATGCTGGGAAGTGCTATCGATTGCGGCGCTCCATCCCGTCGCGTGGCGAGAGGCGGAATGTTTTCGATCTCGGCAATGGTGGGCAAGTTGATGCCGGGAGGGTGGGCTGCTCGGGCTTGCGGCGACACAATGCCATTGCCGTTGCTCCTAGTGGGTGTGGAAACGGGCGACTTTTCAGGACTACGCGCACGTTAGGGCATATCACAGTTGCGTCATTGTAGACAACGGTCGGCTCTCGCTCACCTGTGGTGCTCGCCATTCTTCAGAAGCTGCTCCAAACTGCAGATGCGCTCAAAGAAGCGCTGGCGCTCCATGTCCCACGACTCTCGCTCTGCCTGAAAGGCTTTGTGTAGTTGCCTCAATGCCTCGGCCTGTTTGTCGATGATGGCCTGCAAGGCGAGCGGGCTCTCGGACAGCGGACTGAGGCGGCCCATGATGGATTGCGAAGGCGACGTCGGGTTGTTGGCCGTGAGGGCATGTGGCGACGAGTTGCGCGCAAACAGTGAGTCGTTCGAGGAGGGAGCAAAGGCTAGCGGTGGTGACTTGGGTCGGTCGGGCTGATGGTGGGCGGTGGAGGAGGATGGAGGTGACACGGCCAGCTCAGCGTCGAGCGCTACGGGTGGTGATGAAGGGTTCATCTTGGGCCGTCATGCTACGGCGACGGGGGTCGCGGTGGTCTGGATGACTGAGGTTTGTGTCGGTTCGCAGATTCGTCGCGCCTCTGTGCCTGCTCGCCAGCGCAAGGATGCACAGAGTGACATCCCGACCACAGCGCGGTGCGGACGGCCTCCCCGGCGCGCGACCGTGCGCGTGGGACACGGTCCGATACGCAGCCGTCAGTCGGCGCTATTCGTCAGCTTTGCGCTGCAGATGTCTCGGCGGGAGCAGGAGGAGTGGACGGCTGTATATCTCGCTCAAGAAGCTGCATACGCACCACCGTTCCGCAAGGTCCGAGAGAATAGCGTCCCTGACGATCGGCGGCACCAGAAGGCCGGGGAGAGAGGGTGTGATGTGCAAGGTCAAGGAGTCCAAACCTGAAGGTCGGGTTCGCAGTGGTCACTCTCTTTCATGTGTCAGCGGCACCACTGCTGGATCTGTCCTGCGCAGAGTCGGTTTGCTGGAGTGCCCCTGGGGGACGTTGGCGTTGACGGCACAACAGTTCGTTGGGACGCGGCATCCACGGTGGATCTCGCACTCCCACCGCAGGCAGCCTGGCAACGTCATGCGCGCTGCGCGTCTCCAGTGCCCGACTGCCACGGCACTGCACTGCACTGCATTTTCGCGCTGGCCGTGCGTGCTGGCGAGAAGGGCCATTGGACTCACCGCTGCAACCTGGCCATCCACGAGCAAGTCCCGGAGCGCACTCACGCACGCACCGCCGGCGGAAGAACCTTGGCCGTAAGCCTCCGCGACCGAGGTCGGACTCTTCCTCACATGCTTGCCAACGACTCGGGCGAGCGAGATATCCCAAGGGCCACGAAGCTGCGAAACCAGAGAGCCTGGCTTGGACTTGAGAGTGTGATTTCAAGCAAACTGGGCACACCATGAAAAGGAAACAGGTTATCCTCGGTTCCACTCTCCTCAAACACGTCTCGTGATAGCACGAGCGTGCTATTCCGCATCAGCTACGAACAGAGTTCAAGGCGCGTGTGCTCTCGTCCGCAACGACATGTGCCAGCTGCATCCCGCCGCGACTGCGGCGATACAACGTCCTCATCCTGTTGCTTGACATTCATGACGGCGCTCTGTCCACACCGCGGCGCTGTCACGGTCTCCCACGTGTACCAATCCCAGACATTCCCTCGACCCGACAGCCAGCACACGAACACCTTGGGGGTACCGAGACGCGCATTTGCACGGTGGTTTTCATTGGGCCCACGGTGCTCGCAATGTCTCAGTGAAGGAGCACGTAGCGAGGTCTAGTATGCTGACGCGCACGGCAGATGATGCGCTGGACGAATTAGACGCGCTCGCCTATCTGGTGGCCTGTACATCTTCATATGGAAAATCTCTACCGCTGCTTCTGCATTAATGCCAAAACCCAGGCATGACAAAGGAATCCAGTATGGTCTCATAGCGAACGTTTTCGGAAGCCTCCAGCTTCAACGCACCCACCCGTGGGTCAAAAGAAGTGGCCGAGGAGCTACGCCTGCCAGGCCGTTAAGATCATCAAGATTTTCTGGAGAAGGACACTGTGCTTCACACCCTCGCCTCGCCACCGTTACCGCTCCAGTGCGTTCGACCTCCCAATTGCTGTTCCATATCCGCAATCTTGCGTGCCAGGTCTGCGTTGGTCTGTTTGACTACGCCCAGCAGCTCTTCTCGATCACGAAGCTCCCGCCTCGCCAGCATCAGTTTCTTCTGGAGCACAGCGTCGGGTGCTCGACTCTCACGCTTGATCTGCTTGATCTTGTCGCGCGTCTGTTCGCAATCTGCTTCTGCTTGGTCCAGACACTGACTGAGTCGTTGGGCTTTCTTCGTGGCCTTTGCGAGCTCCTGCACTGGGTCCGCTTTGGGTTCACTGTGCGCAGCGTTTTCTTGCTGTGCCGTCTCAAGCTGATTCCGCATGGACTTGAGGTCTTGCTCAGCAGTCTCCAAAGCTTCGACCGCGCGCGCCTTTGCCTCTTCAGCAATTCGTAAATCTTCCGTCCTGTCGTTGATGATGGACTTTTGCCTCTCCAAATCCTTGGTACAGGTGGCGAGCGAGTTCTGCGCCTCTTTCCACTTCTTCTCCATACACCGCAGCTCGGCCATTGTGGTGTTGAGCTTCCTCTCTAGATCTCGAATTTGCATCTTGAGCTCGCCATGAATTTTGCGCTGACGCATCGATAGAACTTGTGCTGGAACCGAAGGCGAGCACTCCCATCGAAATACTCGCAAGCTGCACAGCTCTTTCGACGTTATGCTATAATTGCGCATAGCTTCTTCCTGGAGGATTGCAATGTCAGCGAGCGTCTCAAACACCCAAAGAAGATAGCCTTACCATTCCCTTCTTCATGTTCGTGGCATGGACCTCAAGGCCTCTGACGTGCTCCTCTCGGATGTACAGATCCTTCTTCGAACGATACAACCTTTCCTTTGTCTCAGCAAGCATCTGGTTCGCATCATCCACCCGCTCAGCTGCGGCTGCCTTGTCCATATTCAAGACCGAACACTTGTGCTGGAGATGGGCTGTGGAGCTCTGTCGTTTTATCGATACGGCGCACTCTTTACTCTTCTGAAGACCAGATATCCTATTCGATCGTCGCTTCTGTGGTCCCACTCCGTCCGCACCTGTCGAATGCGGGCTGTCCAATGTCGATGGCTGCGCAGGATTTTCCAGGCCGGCTGGGTGCTGCGGAATGCAGTTCTCGTACAGGCGCTGGAGCTCGCATGGCGACATGCACGTCGGCGAGAGCGTGTCGGAATCTTGAGTTATTCGTCGAGACTTGACGAAATCGGCAATGAGTTCCACTGAGACGACTGAGTGTCGACTGATCATTGTCGACCTTCTTGTCCGGGCTACCGGCGCTGGCATGAAAAAAGGTCGCGAGAGTCGACAACCAGGAAGGAAGTCGAACGCTTCGAAATCGAATTGGACGTCATCCGGGTGGACAGTGAACAGACTCTTGGTATCAACGACGAGCGACACATTATCGACTGGTGTGCTCAAAATACGCTCTGCCTCCTGCCTTGAAACTTGCGACTGCCTCTCCTCGTTGCTCAACTTGGAGACTTGCGAGCTTCGCTGGTCGGTGCTCAGCTTCGATATGTCAGACACTCTCTGCCCGCCTTCCGACCTCGATATCGGGGAGCACGCTTGATCTTCGCTGAGCTTCGACACTTGGGAGTTGTGCTTGTCGTCCCGGAAATCGATCGCAGAGTCCTGGCGTGGTTTCTCGAGCCGCATGTATTCTTCAGATCGCTCCTGAAGGTACCTCCACGACCGCCTCTTGACATCCTTGGGTATCATCTGCGAGAACCTGTGATCTGGAGCGCTCGGGAACGCCGACATGTCGACCGCCATCTTGACCACCGCTATGATTAGAAAGTATGCGCAAAAGAGTGTGGTATAGCGGCGATGATGGCGATGGCAGCATCAACGCTCTGCGTCGAACGGAGGCATGCTAGTAGTCTACCACGACGGGATCCGGCCCTTTGCAGAGCGCGCAATTCATTTGCAAGAGTCGGATTCTGAAACGTTGTGGAAGCATATGCTCTTGACTAGCTGTTAAGCCGGCGCGAGTCAGCACGCGCCGCGCGAAGCTGCACGCACGACGAAAGGCAACGCGCCTCATCAACCGGCTGTCATTGCGAACACGCTCTCAAAACTGCGACCGCAACACAAGCAGTGGAATACAACTTGCAGAACGCATTGCATGAATGTGGAGCTGTGAACGGCATGCCTGCGGATTGCGTAATCGACGAGCAGTGCTGCACTCACATCACCAAGCAGCGTGCCGGCGCAGAGAGTCCATCAGCCGTTGCGCACCGCATCCACAAATCGCAAACTATTCTCTTTCGAGAACTTGCAACTTACCCTGAATGGCGATAGAGGACTATCAAAGTCAACGACACCGGAAGACTACTGACAACCACGTCTCTACTACCGATCAAGCCACAATAAGCCACCACGGCACTCTTCAACAGGCATCGTTCAATAGCCCAAACGCTGTGCACCAAAACTTCCGAAAGGATTTAATTGACTCCAATACGATGCCGCAGCGACATAATACAGCATCTATACATCCGTCTTCCCGGTCTTCCCGTCAAAACCTACAGCCACTGCTGATTCCCGTAGTGCGAGACGAACGCACCACCGAACTCTTCCACTGTCGCCCGCTGAATGACCTCGAGCTGCTTCGTCACACTCTCCTCCGCCGTGATAGGGCCCTTCCAGTGCGGCGCAACTTCTGCAAACTGTGCCATCATTCCCCCAATAACTTTCTTTTGCTCTTCAGTCAGCTCCCCAGTTTGAGTATTCACCACCCCAGGACTAATCGAAAACACCAAAATTCCCTCCTCTTTCCCCAAAGCAGCGTGATATTTCCCCACAAGCAGATTCGATGCCGCTTTGGAAACTGCGTAAGGTGTCGCCAACGCAATAGAATGTTTATTCACGAGCTCGAGATCTGCCATTCCACTGGTAATGACTGCAATTTTCTTTTCTTTGCCAGCACGGATGAGAGGGAGAAAGGCGTTGAGAACATAGGATGTTCCAACGACATTCGAATGAAACGAATCTGTCAATTCGCTCGCGAGGTCTTCGGGACTTTGGCCTATGACTGTAGTGAAGGCGCTGGGTCCGCCTACGAGAGCGGCGTTGTGGATTAGGATGTCCAGACTGCCGTTTGTGATTTTTGACACTTCTTGAGCGGCGGCTTGGAGAGCTGGCAAGTCTGTGACATCGGCTTCGAGGACGTGGACGCCTTGAAGGCCATCTTGAGCGAGCTTCTCTTCTGTGGAGGGTTTGATGCGGACAAGGGCGAAGACAGTGTTGCTTGGGTCGGCGGAGAGGTGTTTGATCCAGGCATATCCCAGTCCACGCGACGCGCCAGTGATCAGATAGCTAGGCATGATTCTGTCTCCTTATGTCGACGAGGCTCGTTAGAAAGTGCAAGCGTGCTGGTCTGTCTGTGTCTGTGTGTTCATCAATAACCAAACTTTAATTCGATCCGTACATACATATATATATATTATATATCATTCACCTCCTCTCAGCTCGACACTCGCACGACATCTGCATCCTCTGTGCTTACAGCATCAACATCGGCGCGGAACTGACTTTAGTCATTGTCGTGTGACGAAGACCGGCCATAGAGGTAGCTTGAGTCCTTTGTAGGATCGTCTCGCTTACAAAGCGGGCGCTCCGTTGGAGGAAGAAAACACACCGTTCCCTTCGTCGCGTGGGATGCTATTCCGCCGGGCAGGATCAGATTTTGGGGGGTGGTGAAAGGTTGTACAAAGTTTTTCTCTTGCTCTACAGAAATATACAAGATCTTTCCTAACATAGTAATGAACAAGCAAGCAGGCACATCGAAGTCCATGCGTACGACCAACAATTTCCTGCCACTACAACTTCGCGCCTTGCTTCTTCATCTTCGCCTTCTCTTGGTCCCGAATCAAACGACGCAGGATCTTGCCAGAGGGCGACTTGGGCACGACTTCAATGAACTCGATCCCACCAGCAAGCCACTTGTGCTTGCTCTTGTGATCTTGAACATGCTTGTTGATCGACTCTCGCAGCTTGTCATCATCGCCCTTCTCTCCCGGATTCTTCACCACGAAAGCCTTCGGAACCTCGCCTTCACGATCAGATGGGATGCCAATCACGACGCAGTCATTCACGGCCGGATGAGCCAGGAGATGGGCTTCCAGTTCCGCAGGAGCGACTTGCATGCCCTTCACTTTAATCAGCTCCTTGATGCGATCGGTGATGAAAATATGTTCGTAGCCCTCCGGCGACTTGGAGATCATCGCCTCGTCTCCAGTGCGCATATACCTCCCATCAGGCTCATCGATGAAAGTCTCCTTGTTGGCATCCGGTCGATTGAGATATCCGAGTACAACAGCTGGCGACTTGACCCAAAGTTCACCAGGCTGATTGTATCCAGTAATCTCATTACCCTCCACAGTCACCAAACGTGCTGTGATTCCAGCCAGAAGCGAACCAGAACTGCCAAACCAGATATCATGTGTCGGAGTAGCACAAACAACAGTCGAAGTCTCCGTAAGTCCATATCCTTGCTTGATCGCCCACTTCGGGAATGTGCTCGCCAGATCATCCGCAGTCTCCTTGCCCAGCGGTGCGGCACCAGTAAAAGCAGCTCGCACGCTCGACAGATCGTACTGCTTGAGGGTATCCTTCGCCTTGGTGAGATGGATAATCATCGGCGGCACAAGATACAACATTGCAATCTTGTGGTCCTGAATCGCCTGGAGCAACCATTTGAAGTCGTACTTCGGCAGCACAACCACTCCGTCTCCGCGGAAAATGCCCGTGTGACAGATCACAACCAAGCCGTAAATGTGCGACATGGGAAGCAATCCGAGACAATTCTCTGTATAGTGTGTCCCTCCTTCTTGCCTGTTGATTTCGTCTCGATCGAGGGATTCGTGCGTGTTCATTTGCAGGGTGTTCGCGATGACCTGTAACCCCATCAGTCAGTTTTCCGCATAATCCAAGCGCAGGACACAGCAACTCACATTATAATGACTGATACAAACCCCCTTCGGCAATCCCGACGTCCCACTACTATAACACAAAAACGCACACCTCTCCTTCCCATGCCCTTTGCTCCACTTCGAATCCGAAGGCTCAAAGCGATCCAACTTCTTCCCCTCATTCACCAAATCATGAATCGTCTTATGCCCACCATTCTTTGCTCCTCCAGTCACGATATCTGGCATAGGCAACAAGTAAATCTTATCATCTCCCAATCCAACTTTCTTCGCTCCATCCTTACACGTTTGGAGTAATGGCAAGCATGTGAAGACAGCTTTCGCTCCAGAGTCTCTCAACTGAAATTCGAGTTCAGAAGCATTGTATGCTGCGTTGACGGCTGTGAGAATACCTCCCACGCGATGAACAGCCCAAGCGAGAGAGAGGTAATCGATGGTATTCAAGCTGAAGCACGCAATGACTTTATCCCATTCGGAACCAGAATGAGGATCGAAACCGAATTCTTTGACGAGTGCTCGGGACAACCAATCTATGCGGTCTTTCAGATCGAGAGCAGAGTAGGATTGCCCTGTGAGGCCGTCGACGAAAGGTGGTTTGGAGTAGCCGAGAGGGAATCTGCCGTAGGATTCATTGAACATGAAGGTCTCGATGGAGACTGAGTCCGGAATGTCCGGGAGCTGTGGGACCCATGATGGAGGGTGGAAAGGCATGGTTTGAGGTGGAGAGGTCTTTGCTTTCGTTCGTGTGTAGGTGGTGGAGGTTTCGTGAAGTTGTTTGAGCTGGAGCTCTAGACCTCGGGTCTTTGAGAGCGCTTCTACTTCGCCTCGCGGGAGCTCACGCGACTGGATCTACGCACAATGGGGAGGAGAGATGATGGAATTTGTCGGACAGGCAATTGCAACGAAACGAGGAAATTCGTGTGGGAGACGAGGAAGGTGAAGGTCAGAAATGGAAATGGTCTAGGATGCTCTTTACTTACCAGGTCGCGAGGCGCGCCCGCCGCGGCCTTTCATCTCGAGCTGACAGCGCCCATCATGTCGTCTCCGCTGTGCCGGCAACGCGACAAGCTGCTTTGGCTTCGATCCCCGCTTTTCTCCAGACGCCAGGGTCACATGCTGGCCTGTTGGTCTCGGCACCCAGACGCAGGGATCGGAATGAAGATGACGGAGAAGACATTGGAATGTTATCGCTGAGCTCGACCTCAGCTCTACTGTCCTGTTGGTGATGAGGTGTGAGATTGATACCGATCTTATCATCAGAGTCCTAACAGCGACTTCGAAAGCGATCGTGAACGAGCTGTATTGTTACAATATGGACAATCGGCTATTGAGCAGTTTAGCCGAACCGAGCCACGTGCGAGACACAAATCCGAGTTATCTCCATGCACAGTTTGTTGTTCGCAAGAAGCTCCTTACACAGCATTGGCTATGTCTTGTTAGCCACGTAAAAATGCAGAGCCAAGCGAATACCTCGAGCAGAAGAATCAATGTGCCTCTGAAGCCAAGCCCAGGAGGTCCAGACACGCCCAGAGATGCTTCCTTTCATCTGAAAATAGGCAGCATCCCCGTTGGTGGTGGCCAGTTGGGCGGAGCAGGATTGCACGCGCAAAATTGACCATACTGGAACACCTGGACGCAGCGCCAGCAGAAAGCTTTGTTACACTGGGAACCTGTTCTGATGTCAGCGGACATTCAAATCAAGGTGGCATGGAGGCAGTGTCAAACGTACATGCCATATAGTTACAGCCGCCATTCTTCTCGATGCTCTTGTTGCAGGATGGACACTTCTTGAACGAATTCCTTATCATGGCCAGAGATGCCTCGTCTTGCTCAGAATGCGTGCGGTCCTTGTACTCCTCGCAGGTCTCTCCCTCGTGCCAGGGCGCATCGCATGAAACGCAAGCCTTCGCGCCGCATTTGTTGCATGTGCAGATATCAGGGACGTCTGTTGAATCTCCTATCAGAATGTTAGCTGACTGCTGTGGTCAGTGGAACAGGCATGTAGGTACGCACCACCTTCGATATCCTTCTTCTTGCCTCTGCCTGACTTCTTCTTCGAAGCTGTGGCCGCCTCCACCTTCATGTGCTTCTGGCCGTTGTCACAAAGTGGAGCGAGACACCAACGCCAGTCTGGTATGTCCTCTGCCACCTTCCGCTTGGCAAGCCGATCAAACTTCTCATACACGGCCTTCGATGCTGCTATCTCGACGTTCACCGGCCTCATCACCTTCTTGCATTCCACGCACTTGATGCCGAACGTCGATGTTTCATTGTCGCCCGAGACCCGGAGGAAGTTGGCGCTGTCGACCTGCACCTCAACCCACTGTTTGAGGCACGTACGGCAGGTGTTGATCAGGTGTTCGCAGTCGGGGGTTGGTGTGTAGTTCGGGAACGATCTGGAGGTCTTCTCGTCGCCGCAACAGGTGCAAATGTACTTGGGTGCGGTCGACTTCTGCTTCTTGGCTGGCTGCTCGCCAACGGTCGATTTGGAGGAGGTGCTCGCAGCCCTCTCGGCGGCCGTGTCGCTGCGGAGCTTCCGGGTCGACATGTTGTCGTGTAGAATGGGAGCGCGAGAATGGAGTCGGATGTGGCAGTCGACTCGTCAGATGAAACGATTGTGATCGCGGAGGTGTTCGCTGATGAATGAGGCGCGTGCCTGACAGGAGTCCACGAGCGAATTGATATGACCGCGTCGCGTGCCGGTTCGTGAATGGCGAGTGAACTGACGTGACCCATCACGCGTCCGTCGACGCGTCAAGGTAGTAGCGAGTTGGTGGGCGGGCGTGAAGTTGTCGGCGGCAGGTTCATCCACGACAAGAACGCGTCTGTGAACGGAGCAGAACGTCTTCTTGCAGGATATCGATCCCCTCCCCGCGCGCATCTGGAGCAATGCGGCGACTCGAATTGTAAGCCATATGGGGGGGTCGGCATCACGCGTTCAAACATCAGCGCACTGCAGTGTTGTAACTGTGGGTGGCACGGTGCTGACTCTGGCACAAAGGAACAAGAATGATCGCGAAACTGCATGGAAACACAAATTTATGCAAGCTACATGCTTAGCAAACATCGAGTCGATCATAGCGGAGAGCCTCTCCTCTTTTTCAGCTCCGTGAGGCCTTCTACATTCTCGTCCGGTCAGCAGCAGTTCTGCTGCTATACGCAATGATCCAATCAGTATACACACTATAACAGCTCAGCAGATGTCAATGCGGCAGACACAACGATACGCCATTCACCCATTGGGTACTCAGAGATGTGTATGCAGCATGACGCACAAGTGAATGTACATTCACTGCGGACCCTGCTCCCTATTCACCAACATCACGCTCGTGAATCTTGGCATGACGCGCACAAACCTGGCCGAATGCTGCAACCTCATCTTGCTTTCCAGTCGACGCAAAAACGACAACAAAGAAAATTTGGGAAACGACACAGTTCAGGTCACTCGAGTAACACCACCATTCATCGACACATCAACTATGGCGGCTGAGACCGCGCACCCCGTCATCCTTCTCCTCGAAACCCAGCGCCAACACGAGTCCGACCTCGAGGCTCGCATTCGTCCCCTGCAGAAGCAGATCCGCGACCTACGCACTGACTCGTACGGCAACGCGGGTGCTACATTGATCAGTAGACGCGATCTTGCTGGCGGCAACTACAAGTATGACAAGGGGCTCCAAGCAAAGCAGAAGGTTGTCTATTGGCAAATCAACCGCACCTTCGAGTGCATCGTCAAGCAGAATGATGACAAGATTGGCAAACTGTACGCAGAAATCGACGTTCTTCGTGTTGAGATTCGACGCCAGAAAGCTCGAGTCGAGGATCTTGAAGCCGAGATCAAGTGCGACAACATCCAAGCCATCACCAATCTGGCTCATCCACCTGCTCTTCACTGCGATGGGTCAGTTCAGAGAAAGCCGACAGGATTTCTCGACCTTCCAGCAGAGCTGAGAAACGAGATCTACAATCTCAGTGGTTGCTTGGAGATTTACAACTACAACCCGCAATACTGGCGCTGCCCGAATGTGAGAGGCCGATGTGGCTGCCGTGATATCGAGCCTGAGTGGATCGCGAGCCAACGCCACCACGATATGGTCATGTGCGTGAGATATCCTTCGATGCATTGAGGCCACTGCGAAACAAACAAAGCTGACCTCCTGCAGTGTGCTAGAATTCATCGATAGGGGACGCCATTGGATCGTCGACACAAAACCGGCCAAGGGAGACCCAATGGAAGCCGTGTATCACCAGCCGTCATTGACCAGAGCAAGCAAGCAAATCCGTAACGAAACCCTGCCAATGTACTACGGTGGTCTTCGCCTTACGATCCAGTGGTACTGGACCATTGGAGCTGATAGGGACGTGTTCCACTGGCTTCAGCGTGTCAGCAAGCACTGTCTATCATTCATCAAGAGCGTTGAAGTGACCATAATGGATACGTGGTTGTACACGGACGAGGTTGAAAAATTGCAGTACATTGAGGGCGAGAAGGCACGCTGCGTCAAGATATTTGGCGACCTGGGCATTACGGCGGAGCAGTGCGAATTCTCCATTGATACTTCGTCAAGATGATGCGGCAGCGCGTCTACGAGGTGACAAAAATGGCAAGTATTCCTCATGCGGCACATTGCTGCAGCGTGTACAATTTGACCCCTAGCGGTCGGCCAATTATCTGACCAGCCAGCAGTTTACTACTTGTCTGATTTCGCTCCACGATGTGGATGGGCTGGTCACGTCTGGCTAGAATATTACTTGTACAAGCGGCTGCGTGACGTTTAATCATATTCAGGATTGCGAAGGGGACCACTCCAATGCGGATACCTCGCAATGCAATTTGGTCAGGATGGTCCTCAGGCATGGCCTTTACACTGTTCTATGAGTACCGTCACTTGCCATCTCAAATCTTGCAGGCTCACTGCCATGCACTTCCGCCAACCGACCACTCTCATGTCCAAACGGAGGAGTATTGAGCTCTGCCGCTCCATCGTATGCTCCAACTCCTGGGGCAGGCATTTCCTGTACGCCATAGACACCCCATTTGTTCGTCGTTGCGTGTAATTCTGTTGGGTCTCGCTGTCCATAGAGTTCCTGGAATCCATGTTCAGGTTGATTGGCGGATAGGTCCACTTTTGCATCGTTCTCGGCCCAAGCAGAATCGTCATTGGTTGTTGTGGTGGTATCGACAGCTTTGTATTGCTGTTGCTTTTCGAGACGATACAAGAGAGCCCAGCAGATAGCTGCGATAATCAATGCACCGACAACGCCTCCAGCCACGATGCCACCGATCGCGCCGCCACTCAGTGACGATGACTGATCTTGGTCCTCCGCTGTGCTGTTGCGAGACGCAGCTACTGGCTTCTCAATGGCCCTGATAGCCTTCGAATCCGAATTATCGACAGCCGCCTGCCCAATCGTGAAATTATTCCGCTCGAAATCCGCAGTCACATAAGCCTCCTGGAACAGTATTCGGCCGATTGTGTACTGACTATCATTTGCAGCTCGCCGGATTGGAAAGTATGGTGTTTCTGTCTGATAGAAAGGATACGATGCATTCATCTCGAAAGCTGCGTAGGGTAAGACGATATTTGTCGTTTCTGTGCCGTCTTCTCGAGCACTTTTTCCGAAGGTAAATGTTATCGTGGGGCTCAGCTCTAGATTGCGAGCACGCATTGTCTCGTTGACTAAATAGAGATCTGTTGTGTTGTCGTAGATCAAGCCGAAGGCTGAGACGAATGCTTCGATTGCATCGTTGGGTAGCCAGATGTGTGGGAGGGTTGAGTCTATGAAGTGTATGGTACCAGTTGGAAGTAAGTTGACAGTGCCATCTTGAGTATTCTCGGCTGTGATCTTTTGCATTCCTACGAGAAGTGGTCTGGAATTGTCCGGGCCCATCTCGAGAGATATGATTGTGGTCATTCGATTGGCATCGTAACCGCCGAAGGTCAGAGATGCAGGGCTACGGTTTTGATAATGCGCTCCAGCTGTATAGACCCAAGATAGGCTGGATATTTGGGAATTTGTTTCGTTCACCATTGTGCTCAGGAAAGTCGGGATGGGATCGTTGGGAAGTTGCTCAGTTTAGGCCCAAGGCCCATCAGCCCGAGCCACCATACTGGAGCTGCCATGCCAGCGACGACTTGAGCTGGTGACTGAATTGTGTCGTTGCCACTAATGTTGACGAGACCGACGGTTCCCGGTCCGCAGAGACCATTGCCTCCATACCTCAGTTTGGCTTGCTGAGCATCGGGTGTGTAGATGCCAATGTTCTCCCAGGTCGTAATTTCATTAGTGGCGAACCCAGAGCTTTTATTGCCTTGAAATGGCAACATGCCTCGCAGATAGTCGCAACATCCGGGATCATCTGGTGATGCTTATGTACAGCCTTCTGGCACTGGGATCCATAATGATTGACCTGCGGTGGCAGGTAGCGGCAGGAATTGCTGTGGGGCGTGCCTGCTTCAACGCCGAATGCGTTCCAAAAGCCGTCATTGCCATCTCAGAATTTCTAATGGTCCCATGATCTTGGGGCAGGCGCATTGCTGTCAGCCACCGAACCCGAATGCAACGGAATCAATAGAGACGCCATTCTCCGACGAAGGTGGCGCAGACGGTACGCAAGCTCAAACTGCAGGTGTGAGTGCGCAAAGGTTTCAGTCCCAGCCTCGCGGCAAAGTGCATGATCGGTGACACAGCAAGCCAACAATGACTGGATCTCCGCCGGTGGGATATTTTGGTCTTTCGACGGTATCACACGGCGTTTTGGGGTACATATTATTGGAGCCAAGCACTGCAGACCGGAACTGGGTTGATCCTGCAAGGCTGAGAGGAGTTTGGAAACCGGTGAGTAGCATGTAGGCACGTACCTCGTATGCACTGATCCAGATCCAAATCCAAGCGCACATGCTCTGACAGACGGAGTTCAATGACGCTTGAGATCAGGAAGTGTGCGTTGCAGCGGAGAGAAGAGCAAAGCGATGTAGGCCCACAGGAGGCGCATACCAAGCAAAATGCGTGATGGGCTACCAACGCATTACCTGGTCTTAGTGGCTGATATGGATAGATGTTGAGTGGAATTTGAACATACGATCATGCGTGCCCCCTTTGAACTATTGGATCAGGTACTCCTGTCGGCGCACGCCGATCATCATACCCCTGGGTCCTGGTGCTTGATAGACACGGAAGGTCACCGGTGAACCTGCACGCACGCGTGTAGGTCGAAGCAGCCTGATCTACGCCGGGATCTTGCGGCAAATGTAGGACATGTCCCACAAACAAAGTTGAAACCTCGAGTAATCGGCCACTTTGCATACCCGCCCCTACCAGAGCAAGATGCAGTAGGCCGCCCAGAGCGTCAGCAAAGCTTAAGAGGAAGCTTCGATCCACCTTCCATATGTCGTTTCACATCCTCATCATCTGACGATCTTCATACATCTGGCTTACGAGATCCTACGTGCAAATGTTCCTTCTCTGGGCCTTAGCAGCGGCGATTGTCAGTGGACAGCACGCCGAGAACCACACACAAGGGGCAATCTCGACGGCTACAACTAATACAGCCAACATCACCTCCGCCTTTCTGAGTCTGAATGCTCCGCAAACGACGGCGGCTCCTCCGTGCTGCTGGTTCGCAGGCTTCTCCGATGGGGATCTCGGCGTGAGGGGTAATTTCTACTACAACTCTAGTGTCGTGCAAACCGTGGCCACAGTTTTCAGCACTATTGTGGACTATGGGGATTCGGAAGAGGTGGCCAACGTGAGCACGAAATATATGGCAGAGGACGAAATATTCACGAGGTACGGGGGATGGATCTTCAATGATTGGGATAGATACGCGGACTGGTCTCTCGCCAAGAGTTCACTCAGCCGGCTGGGAGTACCGGGGACGCTAGTCCAAGGTAGATCATACGCAGCCACAAATGTGTATCAGCCTGGCTCAACAGAAGAGTTCAATGCGTAAGTTGGAACAACAGAGACTTCGCAGTGCAAGAAGGCTGACATCTGATAGGCCCTATCCTACCCCACGGCTGGCGTGGAACGCCGTACAAGTCTGGTACAACGCCTCAAGCTCATGTGGCTCTAAAAAGACGGAAAGTCTCTCGTCGAGACCTCCAGTCGCAACGCGTACAGTGTCGTCCACAGTTCGCTCCGATCCCTTTTATGTCTTCGGCCTAGACTCTATTTGGATCGATTCCGACGTGCCAGGCGCCTACACATCGCGAACGATCACAGGGACTGGAGGAACATACACCTCGAGGCACTTCTACATTCAGACGCTCTCTCTTGATGCTCCTGAGCTAAATGAATATAATCATTACTTGCCATCCGAAGCGATCGAACGCTACTTGAGTTTCCAGACGAGTGCCTATCCTTGGATCACGGACTGTATCCCGATGGACACTCCGGGAGAGCCCACGGTGCACATCGCTGTCAATCATCCAACGGAAACATCGCGAGTGACGGTCATGATGGCCAGATTCCAAACCGACGCAAAGACTCAGCCTCAGCCTCAGGCTACTGGGGATGCTTCACAGCCGCCAATGACACCAACCCTTAGTCCTTCGGCTGATAATGGCCATGAGCCTCTGCCAGTGCAGAGCCCAGGTGTTGCGGTTTCGAAGAGCGCATCGAATTCTGTTCCTATAGTTCCCCCGCAGAGCGCGACGACGCTATCTGTGTCGGACGTGGCCACCATACGAGATCAAACGACTCGTGATCAACAGTCGTCAAATACCTCTGAGGGAGCAAGCTCGGTGTTTGTGAGTCCTACCACAGCACCGTTCCCAGCAACGTCAAGCCCTGGGAAACCCGGGTCCAGCCAGGATGGTCAAATTTCTGCCGATAATGCCGGCAATGATAACCTTACGGGCCCGAAGGTGGTGAGTCCTGGAGATATATCTGCTTCCACGGCTGTCCAAGAGGACACACTGGCCAATACAGCCACCTCTGAACCGTTGGCCACGACTGTACTCGATGAGACTTCAGATCCTATCGTCACAGTCTCCACGTCGATCTCTGCTTCGTCCATTGTGGAAATCGGCACAAAGGAGCGAACAACCGCATCTCAGACGTCTATTCGTGTTGTTGCCGATGAGAGCAAGCCTTCCGAAGGAGGCGGTGACAATGAGAGCAGACCTTCGTCAGGTAGAAAGGACAATGAGAGTGAAGGCGCTGCTGGCAGCGTCAGTAATGGCACTACGGCTACAGCATCTGGTACGGGCGTGCCTGACATGACAACGCTTCCCGATCAGGGCACCAATATCCATGCCACTGTTAACGTTGGCAGCGTAGAAAGCGGTCGTGTCACTTCAACTGCCGGCTCCTCTGCTGCGACTGACGGTATGAGAGATGCCATCATGAGCGGCCTTGGGCAGTTAGGCACAAGAAACGGCAGTACAGGTTATACTGGGCCAGCTTACACAGGTAGTGCTCCTGGAATGATGGTGAACATTGTGGTTGCTGCATCTCTGGGTCTGACTTGGCTTGCATGGGGCTGCATGTAGTTTTCGAGCAACATGGACCTGCGAATATGCCTTGAGAGTAACAAAGAACCACGATGCGGGATCTTTGTCACAATCTGCGGTCTTGCTTCTTCGAGTACAAAGTCTTAAACACTTGGGAGAAGGATCTTGTTCATCTCTGGCAATTTCTCGAATGTAATCGAAAGCCTCCTAGAGCCTGTGATCAACCAGCATGTCTGACTAAAAGGCTTGCATCTTGTTCCGACAAAAGAGCGCCGACTCCCAGACATTTTGTTCGCCATCCAACCTCGAGTTCTCAGTCGACATGGTCTTTCGCCAACAGTTGCCACTCATTGCACCTTGCTTTCAGTTCCACTCCACTGCCGAGTCGAACTCCACTTCCTTCTTCTCCATCCCGGCCATATTTTCAGCTTTCTGTGCATCTTCTCGCTTCACCTTCACAGCAGCATCCTCCTCGTCCAAAAGTCTCACTGTCTCCCACAACAAATTCAATCGCGGCCCACACTTTGCTTCCGCCTCGAGCGTCTCTCGAACCCACTGCTGCGCCTCCACGACTTCTTCCTCCGCTTTCCAAAGGTTCTCTTCCGCGGCTATGCGCTCACCGGATTCCCAACCCTTCAACACTTTGATCAGATCCCTCTCGCGCTCCATGTTGCATCGACGCTGCTGCGTCTCATTGTAGCATTTTTGCGCTTCTTTGCGGTCATCGATGGCGGCGTCGAGTGCTTCTCGGGCTTCCAGCAGCTGAGCTCGAGGGTCGCGACGAGGAGGAGCTGTAGCTTTCTTGGGTTTCTTTGCTTCTGCCGGAAGGACTGATTTCTTCGCGCGCTTCTGAGGTTGACAGGGAACGTATGCTGCTTCATCGGCTCGTGTCGCCTTTCGTTTAGGACGCGGCGCCATTGTTGTTGTAACAGTGCTTGTCCGTGTGCAGGTATCCGATCGGAGATGCATGTTGACTGTAACGGTCGAGCTGGGAATCTAAGTTTGCGGCGCGCGTTGCGCAAGTGAAGTTTTCCGAGTGCTGTGAATCTTGAAGTCGCGGCCGTTCACTGTCTGCGAGAAGCCACTTTGGCAGGATTGTGCAACTACTTCGCACAATTATGAGAGAGTAATCCATGCTTCAATGTAAGGATCCCAGGCATCGTTGCTGCATAGTTCGCAATGGCAGATGATGTTCTTAGGTACGTGTTGATCGAGGGAGAAGCTGACTTGATGCGCCGTCTTGGAAAGACTGTAGGAACTTTGAATATGGCCAAAACCACGCTGTGTATTCATATGTCATGAAGTGTTCGCTCGCCTGTTTGTTCATCAACCACATATTCAGAAGTACTTTCTCATCAACCTGAGACTGCTTGAGATGCTCCAAGGTCGGGAAATGACCACCTTGAGTCTTCAACTCTGCTTCAGGCGCTCGCCAGCCCAAGAAGGCTGGATTGAATGGCAGCTTGGTCTCTGAAGAATGTTGCGCACAGGATGCGCAGTGAGTAGCTCAGACAAAGATGAAGTGAGCGGTTCTATGCCTTTCTCAAATAAATACTGCTGAGCCAGCGACCAGATAAGTGAGAGTTATGTCCGGCAAGAATGAGGAGTGGCACGGAATATTGCGCGTGAAACAATGTTCGCGCTCATCGATATTGAGGCCAACTCGCGATTAAACCACTTGCAGTAGGTGTGCTCACCCACAGCCGTCGCTGCTACCTCAAGAAGTCGACGCGGCTTCTGGTAGCTGCACCTCAGGCACCGCAGCTTCTCAAGACAGCCGTGCTGCCCTTGCCACAGACATGATGCCGTAGCAACAAACACCGCGTCGTTGCCGCTAGCGCAGAGTCAATGTTCGCAGCTCATCTTTGAACTCCATCATCACACCTCGCCATACACCCATCAGATATTTGACCAGCATTCATTTCTCGTCCACGATCCAAAATCTTCGGCCATGACTAGCACGCCCAAGGTCCTTGCGCTCATTGCGACCCTCGCAATACTCGCCCGCGCATCACCTTTCCCGCATTGGGATGAACTACCCCAATATGATGCGATTGCGTTCGGGAGCCTCTCAGAAGACTTCAAATGGAAAGATGTGAGTGCGCCACAAGCAAGAGAGCCAGCAAGATTGTCGCCAGATGATAATTGGAATCTGATTGCATCACAGATCGAGCCAACCCCAGAACTCGTTTACCATGACTGCGGCGGCAACTTCGAGTGCGCCAGATTGGAACTGCCTCTAAACTGGAACGCCACGGGGCCCGATGATGTGACATATGGGATGAAGTACAACATGGCCATCGTCAGACTTCCTGCTCAAGTCGCCGTCACCGATCCCCGCTACGGAGGCCCTGTGCTGGTCAACCCAGGAGGTCCAGGAGCATCTGGTGTCGAGTATGCGCTCAGACATGGTCAGGCCATCCAGGTCCAGATTGATGCTGCATTCTCTTACAACAGCTCTACTTATGTTGCTCCTGAGAAGAGCGCCAAGTATTTCGACATCATCGGATTTGATCCTCGCGGCGTCAATCACAGCACGCCGTATCATACTTGCTCCAGCTCTACTTCGGAGCTTGGCATGCTGGCAAAGTCCTGGGGAGATTTGCAATGGCCAGGAGATTTCCATTCCGTTTTCTGGAATTCGAGCGCATCTCGAGGTCAGAAATGTGTTTGGGATCCTGTGAACAACCCAGGAACCTCGCCAATTGCAAACTTTTCCTCTTCCGCCATGGTAGCAAGAGACCTGGTTGAGTTCGTCGAGCGTCATGCAGAATGGGGTGTAAAGCAGAGCACTGGCGTGCCTCTTAATCATGCGATCAAATGGACGAAAGGAGAAGAGCCGATCTTGCTCCATGGAGCGTCGTATGGTACTCTGCTCGGAGCCACACTGGCTGCCATGCAACCTCACAGGGTCAAGCGCTTCTATTTGGATGGAGTAGTTGGTGCGTGTAGCAGTACCCTGTCGCCATCATGCGAAGCTGACCTGCAGCACAGACGCCGAGTCCTAGTATGCAGGCAATCTCACAACCTTGGCTATGCAGCACCAAACGGCTGTGCTGAGATTTTTCGATTACTGCTTCATATCTGGGCGGAACGAATGCGCGCTGTGGAGAGGACCCTCCTCAGACGCTGTTGCACAACGAGTGCGAGACATGCTTCGCAAGTACGAAAAGGCTGCCGAACATCTTACGCTCGACGACACCGCAGCGTTTCGAGCCTACCTTGCTCAGGCCCGCATCAAAGGCATGATGAATGAGCTGGCATATTCGCCGTTGAAGAGCTGGTGTGTCATCTTCGCAATCGGGACACACATCGCATTGGCTGACCAGTGCTGTAACAGGAAGCGAACTGCAAAGCAATTAGCGGACTTGGAGGCCGGCAAATTCGACACAACATCAAAGCAGGTATGCATCCCGACCAAGCCCAGCTTCTTGTCTCCCCGAAAGGCTTCTGGGCACTAATGACGGAAAATTCAGCCAAATGACATGGACCGAAATGTTGACAGCTTCATCGATCCATACGATCCCGATATCGATTCTCGAATTGCTGATTCACTGAATGACTGTAAGTAAGACGTGAAACCTGTTCCGCGGCCGCTGACCAATGAGTAAAGTCTGGACCGAAATAGTCACCGCGAATGATCAAAAGACCCGTTCGTCATACCAGCAGTTCGCAACTGAGCAATGGAGGGAGATGCACAACGTTGCGCCTTGGAGGGCCGATACCATAGCCACGGCCTACGGGGGAATTTTCAACTGGCCCATCGTCCCCAGCTGGGCTTTCGGCGACAAGCACCAAGTTTCCTCGGATGTCACAGCGAACCCAATACTCTTTGCCAGCAACCTAATCGATGGCGTGACCAGCCTCAAGGGAGCGCAGCGGATGCGAGATGCTTTCAAAGGTTCGGGTCTCCTCATTGTGGACGGCGAAGGTCATGGCACATGGTCTTCGCCAAGTCTCTGTGCTGCGAAAGGTGTGAGGCACTACTTCCAGACTGGAGAGCTTCCCGACACCTCGAAGCATTGCTTGCCTGCGAAAAGAGCATTTCTAGGCGAGAAGGGGCCACATACCGAAAAGATCGAATGGTATAATTTGACGTGGGAAGAACAGGTGTTGTTCGATGCGGTGGACATGCCATGTCCGAATGGTGTCCATTGTCCTCCTGTCCGAAGATTCTAATTCCTGCAAGCGTCATCATCACTCACATAGCCTACATAATTGATCAATGACCTACCCTAGCTCTCTCCCAGGCCTCGCGTTCTCGGTGAGCGCATATTGATGCATCAAGTGGAGCGCAAACTCTGCTGACATTTTTTTCCTTGATGGGCATGCCTCATCGCGCCCGCCCCGCCGGCGCGTTTTTTCGCTTCGTCTGCTACCTGCTCCCATGGTTCTACAGGACCCAACTGCAAGTGCAAAGTCGAGTCATCATGTCTCAATCCTCTTTCGCCTGCGAATGCCGCCTGAACATGTCAACTTGGAGATTGGCTGTGCTGTGCTCATGATTGATATGATTCCCCTGGCCAGCACGAATGTGAGATCTGAACGCATATGAGGCTCCTGATGAATAGCAGAGGGCTGTTTGTCGGTCTCGCGATGAATCTGCGTGCATCACGGATGGAAAGGTGATGTGTTTGAAGACCGGCCGCAAATCCCGAAGGAAAGCGGGAAGACATGCTAGTCTTGAGAGGAGCATCAATATTTGACGGGACTTGAATTGCGGTGCTCCAATTGCTGGCTGAACCATCATCCGCCATCAACGTCACTCTCACCAGTTCCCGCCACAACATCCTTTCCTCCTACCGTTCATGCATCAAACACCGCAATCCTCGAAATCTTGTCACGTCACGAAACTTCCGACACCATGGCAGACATAGAAGACTTCCCACCCCAAGCTTCCGTCCTCTTCACGAAATCC
Organism: Cercospora kikuchii; assembly: GCF_019650295.1. NCBI lineage: Eukaryota > Fungi > Ascomycota > Dothideomycetes > Mycosphaerellales > Mycosphaerellaceae > Cercospora > Cercospora kikuchii. The sequence continues at coordinate 211,515 of NW_025408586.1, forward strand.
AATGTCCAAACCACATGGCATGCAAAAGACAACCTTACAATACTGCAACTTGCGGAACAAGCTGGACTGAAACCTAAATATGGGTGTCGAAGTGCGATGTGTGGATCTTGCGAGGTGAAGATTTTGAAAGGCCAAGTTTATGGTCCGGAGGGAGATCGGCCACAAGGGATCTTTATTTGTCAGAGTCGGCCTGCGACGGGGGAGATTGAGATTGAGTTGTGAGGATGGGGTGGAGAGGTCGTTGTGAGAGAGTACTGCGTGGAGTTCTGGTGAGATCACTCAGGAGGCTAAGCGACGACTGTTTGAGGGCTTGCTTGGCAAAATATTCGAAGTGAGAGAGCGACTGGGTGTTCGTTTCCACCACGGATAATTGAGACGACCGCGCTGTGCCATCGGAATGGAGCAAAACAATCTGTCAATGATCCAGTGGGGCAGTTTTGTCCTCCCTTCTTATGTCGTTGCACAGTGCCATGGCGAAGCGATCTAGAACCGAAACATCTCAAGCATTCTGCCAGAACGGAAATGACCCACTGAGCATATCACTAAACCATGGCCGATAGTTGGACGAACAGAAATCTGGTTCCTGCATGAAACTCTCAACTTCGAAGGGGGTACAAGGAATATTCCCCATGCAAGCGAACCAGACTTGCAAAAGCGAAAAGTTTCAAAAGAACATAACAACATCCTGAGCGCCTTGGTGATTGGCAAAAGACGGACCAATCAGCCCCAACCAGGACCGGAAGACAGCTCTGGATTGTTCGTCGAGCTCTGTTGAGCTCGCGATATCCGAGAGGCACCCTTATCATTGTCCAAGCATCGGGCATGACGACTTACTGGCTCGACCGCTAGACCAAGGCTGATCGGTGGGGGAGGAGGTCCGAACTCCAATATGAGCCCTGCAGGGTAGGCGGCAATTACAGTGGTGGCCAGGGTAACGAGGCTCAGACAAGTGGTCAAAAAATGGCTCGAGTACGACATGGCCGTGGGCTGCAAAGCGACCCGAGAAGAATTGTTGGTGGGTATGTAAGGAGCGTGAATACTTTCAGCGTTGCAACAAAAGCTCAAGTCGAACGACCGAATATTTTGGCAATGTTGAGTATATTCGAAGTGGTCAAGCGCCAAACAAGTATGTCTACAGGCGACTCACTGAGCCGACCGCTTGACCAAGGATTACTGTTGGGAGTAAGGATCTTTCGTTCTCATATGCAGTCCCATCTGCTGTCGATGCGGAAGAGGAAGCAAACAAGAAAAAAGACTTTCAGAGAGGGAAGCCAAAGTTCAAGCAGAAAAAGAAGGCCAAAAAATGCAAAACAAATGTTCTTGACATAGCTTCAGCGTTAGAAAGGCTACGACACAGGCTTGTGCAGGCCTAGGATCATCCCCAACTATCGCTGTAGGCTAGAAGCCAACATGGTTGCTGGCGATTCACCTAGCAGACCGCTAGACGAGGAACGATCGTTGAGGGATAGAGGTTTTCCTGCAGTACGTGTGGGCTGGTACGATGCATGGGTTTGATCAAGGAAGATTCAGCATGCTTCATTTGTGATGAAACATAGGGAACGGTGAGGCAAAAGAATCTTCCTTGGCTGAGCAGTACAGCTCGCACATCAAAGCTCTCTCGAAGGTCCATCGAAAGCCTTCGAACTATCCCGAAGAGGCTTGTGGAGTACTAGGCGCTGGCAGATATGCCCGCGACTTATGAGTTTACCGCTAGGCCAAGGCAGATCCTTGGAAGGAGGATATTTTGACGGTATTAATATTAGTGCCAATTTTCAAGCCTTACTTTTGACTGAGATTGTCAAACAGCTCATCTTACACGAGACCATGTGCGGGACAATGAAGGATATGAGGCGTCCGGATTCAGGCAAGATGGCATGATGCCATACGTGATTTTGAGCGGAGTAGGGGATAGATGGGGAGTGCCATACGCATGAATTCAGGTAGGAGATCGGGAAATGGGAGCATCAAAGTAGCCCTGTAGTATTGGCTTCTGTATTCAAATTCACAATTTTATTTTGGGGTTCCCAGTGTGCGATCTGGGTATCACTGCGCCCGAACGCCATGCTTATCAGTACAGTCTGTCATCAAATTCAGTCAGAAGAGCAGATCGCTGCTCACTTCTTGGTCTTAGCCTTCTTCCTGGCACCTTCCACGGTATCTGCCTTCTTCCGATTCGCAGCAAAAGCCTCTTCAGGCGGCTCATCCATCGCTGAAGCTTTCCCCTTCTTGCCCTTCGGTGCATACTTCTCCTCCAGATGATCGAAGAAGTTCTGCTCACGCCCTTTTTGCCTCTGTTGAATCAATGCAGCAAGATCTCCCAAGCCTCCACCACCATTCTCTTTCTTCCCCTTGCCCTTCTTCTTGTTTTTGATCTCCTCTTCTGCAGCCTTCGCCTCCCCAGCTTCGCTCTCCTTATTGTTCCTCGCTTGAGCGATTCTCTTCTCCCTCTGCTTCTCCGTCTCCCCTAGATACTTCTGATAGGCCTCAACCTCTCCAGTCTCAATTGCCTCGTCAATAATCGCACGAAATCTGTCCTCGTCCTCCGTCATATCACTCAGCATGACCGTCTGGTAGATCTTCTGCATTCTCCCTTCACACTGCTCATATGCCTTCAACAGATCTCGCTTCTCCTCTTCGCTACCCTTGTAACTTCCCGCGAAGTCATTGATCCTCTCTTCTGTCACCACATTTGCAAATTGTGCTCGGAAGAAATCTGTCCAGTCGAAGTCATCGTCTTCGATGTCGAGGCTCTCTTCTGTGCGCCCTGTGGTGTCGTAGCGTTTTCGCCGACGTTCATCGGAGAGGATGGCGTATGCGAATGCGACTTCTTGGAAGCGTTGGTGTGCGGCATCTTTTTGATCGGGCGACGCCTTGTCGGGATGCGATTTGAGAGCTGCGCGACGGTAGGCCTTCTTGATCTCGTCGGCCGGGGCGTCCGGAGGAAGATCGAGGACATGGTATGGATTGATGGAGGTGGGAGCGGAGCCGGCGGACACTTCCTCCTCGTCTTCGAGAGAGATATCCTCAGCTTGCTCCTTGCGTTTGGGCATGATGGCGGCGGCGATGATAGTGTCGGCTCAAGGGGACTCGATGTCGATATGGAATACAGGCAGTTGGTTGGAAGTGGACTGGAAGTGGAAGTTGTGAACGCGTAAGTTTCGTGTTTGACGCGGACGCGTTGACGATGACGCACTTTCCGCCTCGACACTGTAAACATCTTTCCCCATCCATCACAGTGTATCCACTCTACATACACGACGATGACATGACCACCGCTCCCTCGGTTGTTCAACAGTACGCTGCACGTTACTTCGATGCTTCGCCAACCTGGTTTCGCTGGAACAAGCTCTCCATCGCCGATGTCTACAAGCTACGTGAAGAGCCTGGCTTCCGCGGGCAAAATGTCTGGTTTTGGCTGAATTACCCCATACAGTTCGTGCGAATTGTCGGATTTGTGTGTCAGGTTGATCAAGTGGCCGGAGGGAAATACATCCTCATGACTGTCGACGATGGGAGTGGCGCCAACATCGAAGTCAAGTTGGAGCGGCCAGTGGCATATCGGGAGCAGAACGGAGCGGTCTACTCTACCAAGACAAGTCTTGACAATGTGGAAGTCATGTCACACTTTGGATTGCCTGTCGTGATTATTGGCAAAGCGAGAGTCGACATGGGCACAGTCATCATCGCTGAAGGAAAGGTGGAGAGCTATAATCAATCTCGCCAGCTCATTACCCTTCGTCTTGGATTGGTCAAAGATACCAATGAGGAAGCGGTACACTGGTCCAAGGTCGCAGATTGGAAGAGAAGAATCTTGAATAAGCATTGGGTGTTATCGTCAGAACAAAGGGCAGTCATCGATGCGAAGCTTGTTGAGACAGAAAAGGTGGCAGAGCAGCAATCGCGACGACGTAAGAAGAAGAGTGCAAAGATCGAGGAGCTGAGGAGACGGCATGAGGAGAAGATAGAGGCGAAGAGGAAACAGCGCACCGAGTACTACAATCAAGGTGCACTCCCAGGTTCACATATTCTCAAAATGCCCTGGGACGACTGAATGGCCTGGCCTCATTCCTCGTTAACTCCGACCTATCGACTGGCTCTGGTGTGTATCCTTTTTCCGAAAGGACTCAACAAGCTCTGGCGATTCGAGCGCCGCGACTTTCCACCAAACTAGCTCTTCAGAGCTGTGCTTGTGTTTGCCGAGATCGTGGTCGTCTCTACTGGTGTCTCGACTGGATTGGACAAGAGCTGTGAGTACAGTATTTCATGCAAATCTTCATGGTCCAAGGGATAGTATACCTCTCTCCATTCTTGGCACCAACCACGTCGGACCTCACCGGCTCCGTTTGTCGCCGTTCACCAGCGTCAGGCCTGGTTCTTGACTGCGCAACACTCTTGCCTAAGCGCAACGGCGAGGAACACGGCAGTCTGGTCAATGACAGTTGATTGAAAGCCCTCTGCGCAGTCGAAGTCATTCTTGCGTAGCTGGGGATTGTGAAGGAAGAGGGATGGATGCAGCAGAGCAGAAGATGACCAAGGCCTACAGTCAATACAGATCGACAGTACATGTCAATCCGCCTGCCTACAGGGTAGCACATGAGCCACACTCTCTGCAGGCGCGAAGTCTGGACGAGAAGCGCCGTCGACGTTCATGTGCTTCGCTTGGGCATCACGTCGAGCTCAGGGTAGCTGCAGTGTCGCAGATTGTGCATGACAGTCAGCAACGTGGCAAGCCGAGGTCAGGATGCGTGGAGGTGTCAGCATGTGATTCGCATCCCACGAAGTCCAGTCGGAAGCACACACATGTGCGTGGAATGCTACTTTGGGGCCGCTGCAATAGCATTCAACTCACAGAGCGCCACGCGTTGAGCTCAAGTATTCATCTGCAGATAGCAGCTCACTCGCGGGCCTTGATCCGAAACTCAATTTCCTGTTGTCTACGACTGCACACTGTTCATCACCTCTTCCATCCACGGGTACACGCTACCGTTCGCGGGCGGATATCCCATGTGCAACAAGCCGGTGAAGAATCGTCCTTCTTTTGGTCTTCCGTACTCCATCATCAACATACTGTCCTCAATCGGCATCAGTCCATCGTGTGTTCCGTTCACCATCAATAACCTGCAGCTCTGCATCTCGACAATCTTGTTATCCACCAAGCTCCACTCCATCTGCGCGTTGTCCAACATTGCATCCTCAGTTTCGTATCCAAACTTCTCACGCAGTGCAGGCAGAGCTGTCCAAGGATATTCGTGATTGGCGGCCTTCTCTAACCAAGCTCGACTGAAGAAGTGATGTGTTCCGGCTCCCTGGGCTACGGAGCCTATGATGCGGGAGGCGTGAGTATGCGCCACACGAGTGGCGTTGTAACCACCCGCCGAAAGGCCCCAGACAAGGACTTTGCGAGAATCGAGGTGAGGTTGCGTGGAGATCCAGTCCAGGACGGAGGTCCAGAGACGGTCGGCACTTGTTGGATCAGAGCGCAGCGCAGGACAGTCGGCCGTGCCGGGGATGTCTATACATTCGGCACTGTCAGCTCTGCCTCCGGCGAAGCACACGATCAGGCCTGCTTCCTGATCATACTTACCTGCAATAACGCTCGCCCAACCTCTCTTCAAGAACTCATCACTTCTCACAGTATTGTCTGGCCGATGTCCGTCCAACCCACACATCAACAATACCACTGGTGCTGGCTTCTCACTGCTCGCATCTTTCGGCACGCGAACGTACAACGGCACCTTATCCCCTTCGTCTTTCCCTGCAATCCCGGCCGTGTGCTCAATCTCAATATCTTCGATCGGAGCCTCAAACAACGCCGCAGCTTTCAGATACGCTTTCTTCTGCGCCGCATAAACCTCCCTCTTCAAGTCCGAATTGATGTACGGAAACCTCGCTATCCGATAGACCGCGCACGCACGAAGGTAGATCTTGACCGCCTCTTCCTTGCTTTCTCCTTTTGCCAACTTCTCATCTGCTTCAGCGACTAATCTTTCCGCCGTAGGGATGAACTCGCGAGTGTAAGCATCTGTGTAGCCATCGTGGATGTCTTTGGAGATCAAGGACTCGAAAATTGGAGCAAAGTCTTCGTAGAGGCCGTCATGGAATGGGTACAGCGATTTGCTTGCCGGAAAGGACCATTTCTTGTTCCAGAGGTTGGAGATGCTGCCGAGATGCGCGTAGATGGAGTTTAATTTCTCGGCGGGAAGAATCCAGGCGCTGCCTGTGCGGGGGTCGGTCATGATGGAGGAGGAGCTAGAGTCAGTTGCTGGAGACTATGGGAAGAGAGGTGTGTTTTGGGGGGGGGGGGGGGGGGGGGGGGGGGGATGTGAGAGAGCGTTGAAGAGATGGAAAGTATGAGAAATCGGACGGGACCCTTTCAGCCATCGGGAGACTTGGCTGTGGATACTTATTTATATTACAATGAGGAGTTGATGCTGTGGAAGGGTGTTTCGTCGCGAAACGCTCTTTGAATGGCACTTCTCCCCGCCAGCCGATGGTATGCTGCATGAGCTTCGGACTCTCTGTGAAGGCCGAGCGACTCTTCGGACGAGACATCAGACGATGCTTGAAGGACCTCGAAGTCGCGGGGACCAGTTGCTATGACTCAAGATGATCTGAAGTCGATGGTCGTGAGATGGACGGCAATGTGAAGCAGATGAGGATGATGTTTGGAAGTCCGGAGTTTGAAGTTGGGAGCTGCCGAACGCCAAGATCAGCGCTTCAAGCCTCTTCACCTCCTGCCCTTGCTTTCTGTTCCTGTGGCTCACGCAACACTTCTGCATTCAATCGAACTCCATCTGAGGGCTCGATGAAGACGCGAATGAGAGACTACCCATGATCCGGTCTCATCTCATAGGCATAGGTGTAAAGTTAAAGCCGCGGAAGTCGCCCATGAACAGCCATCTTTGTCATGGCCCGATTGACTGCTAACGTAGGTCCTGTAACATCGATATTGCGGTCCAGCTGCTCGAAATCGCGTGCATGTTATAACACAGCAGTCAGCGGATCCATCGCGCGCTATCCGGCTACAGGAGAAGAATTCGAGCGACTTTTCCAGTATACTTCTGGCAGGTGGCTGTCAGTTCCACATTTTGTCTATTCGCTCTGGACTCACGAATCTGCACAGATACAACGAAAAGAAGCGCTTCGAGGAACGCAAGCGTGTCTTCAATGTGTTCGAGCTGAAGAAGCTAGCTGCTGAGGCTGTCTCACGGGATGTCAAAGACATTGTCTATTTTGACAAGCTTGGCGAAGGAGCTGGCAACCGGGCTTTCCTCATTCGCATGCGAGACGGCTTCTCACTGGTAGCTCGCATACCATATACCTCCCTTCAACCTCGTCGCCTGCTAGTTGCCAGCGAAGCAGCGACCTTAGACTTCCTCCACTCCAAGGGACTGTCGGTGCCAACGGTCTACGCGTACTCGGCAACAAGCGACAATGCTGCCGGCGTTGAATACATGTTCATGGAATACAGCCGTGGTCAGCAGCTCTCTTCCATCTGGTTTGATATGGTTTCTGAGCAGCGACGTAAGTTCGTCGAGAGTCTCGTCGACCTCGAGTGCCGTATTGGTGCTATATCATTTCCTGCCAGCGGAAGCTTGTTTTTCAGGCGGGACCTTCCTGCTGGCATTCCCGGCATTGCGATAGATCCGCATATCGACGAGACTTCAGATTCGCTTGTGGTTGGACCCAGTGTTGCTCAAGACCTGTGGTATGGGAAGCGGGTTGAGCTCTCGATTGATCGTGGACCATGTAAGCTGATGACCTCTCTACACAAGAGCGGGGCGCTGATTGTTACTAGTCAGAGAAGCTGAGCAAGTTCTGGACAGCGGCGCTAGTAAAGAGATCGAGTACTTGCGGGGACATGGTCGTCCACTGCTGCCGTTCGATCGAATACGCAGAGAAACTTTCAATCTCGAGCCGCAGTCACCGGCGACTCACATCGACAGCCTCGAGAAGTATCTCAGTATCACGGAGCACATTCTCCCGCGCGACGACAACAACAACTCATTGCTGCCCACGTTGAGGCACCCGGATCTACGACCCGCCAACATCTTTGAATCTCCGGATTTCGCAATCACGTCAATCATCGACTGGCAGCATAGCGTTGTTTTTCCAGCGCTGTTGAACGCAGGTGTCCCAGAAGACCTCAACAACTCTCGTGACCCGGTCTCAAAAGCCCTTGAAACGCCTCGCTTACCCACGAATTTGGAAAGCATGACCGAAGACGAACAAGCTGAACAGCTGGCAATCCTCCGCGAGCGGGAGCTCCACTACGAATATATCACACAAACTGCCGAGAGAAACCCTCTTCACTTCGAGGCACTGAGATACCCATACTCCACTGGTCGACGTAAGCTCTTCAATCTGGCCAGCGCCCCTTGGCAAGGGGACAACATTCCATTACGATCTACTCTCGTCTTTCTCAAACAGCATTGGGAGAAATTCTCCAACGCCCCAGGCGCCCGATGTCCAATGTCCTTCTCTGAAGCCGAAGAAGAAGAGTGTTTGCGTCTGGACGATTCGGAACGTGAAGCTGAAGAGCAAATGAAAGAGACTAAAGAGTTGCTCGGCATCGGACCAGAAGGCTGGGTGCCCAATGATCACCACGAAGCAGCGAAGGAGGCTGTGGTGAAGATGAAGAAACTTGCGCTTGAGTGCGCCGAGACGGAAATGGATAGGATTGCGGTGAGCGAGCATTGGGTTTTTGACGATAGGGATGAGGATGAGTACCTCTGAACCAGAAAGAGCAATCATGGGAGATCTGGGTCGTGCGGAGCAGAGCAGAATAGATGATGCCGGGCATTGTGGCATTGACGTTTGAGGGATGATAGATTACGACAGCCCATGCTGTGTGCCTGTAAGCCTTGTATTATACGAAGCTATGTACGGCAAGCAAATTTCGGCATTATTGATGGAAGTCTCACTCTCGCACACCGATGAACCGCGTTGATTCTTTAGTAATGCCTCCTCGTAGTCGTGGCATATGGCTTCTTCGCCTTAGTCGTAGCATAAGGCTTGTTCGCCTTAGTCGTAGCATAAGGCTTATTTGCCTTGGTGGTGGTCTTGAACTTCGTTGTGCACTTTGTCGTGACGGCCTTCTTAGTCGTATATACCGCTTTCGTTGTTGGAGTTGCCTTGTACGTAGCCTTTGACTTTGTCGTGGTAGTAGCTTGTGCGGTTGTTGTAGTGCTAGGCCGTGTCGTGGTGCTTGTGGCCAGAGTAGTGCTGGTTGTTGGAGAAGCACTGGTAGTTGAGGATGCAGTAGTCGTCAAGGAAGCGGTAGTTGTCGAGGAAGCGTTAGTCGAAGCAGAAGTCGTGGAAGAAGCAGTGGTCGTGGAAGAAGCGGTGGTCGTCGAAGCGGTGGTCGTTGAAGCAGACGTTGTAGACGAAGCGGGGGTCGTCGAAGCAGAAGTCGTGGAAGAAGCAGTGGTTGTGGAAGAAGCGGTGGTCGTCGAAGCAGTGATCGTCGAAGTAGTAGTCGTCGATGTAGCGCTACCCGTGGAAGTAGTAGTAGTACTCGTCGAAGTAGTTCCAGCCGTCGTAGTCGTAGTCGTGGTCTCGGGCAAGATGCTGCCAGAGCAATCTACAGTATCGACATTGGTGTCCGCGACAGGATCACTGCTAGCCTCTTTGAAGTAGCAGAATTGATTGTCTTTGCGAAATTGGGCTGTCACACAGCGGAGATCTGCTGTGCAAGCAGCTGCGCAGGCTTCAAAGGTTACAGTCTTGACTCGGAAATAATCATTTCCAGGACGATCGGTATTGCTGAGGACTGTACAGACACGAGGATCTGATGTCGTTCGGCGATGATGGCGATGATATGCGTGAGCAGAAGCTGTTGAGAGAAGGGATACTGTGGTAATGAGTGTAGTGAAATGCATCTTTGAAAAAATGAGTGTGGGTTAATGAGCGTTGGTGGAAAGAATGGGAGTGAAGAGGATAGACGATTGCGAAGAACCGATGATGACCTTTCATCAAGTTCTACTGCGTCTCGCCATTCTTGACTTCCAGATCGTTGTGGCTGCATTTTTGTGATCTGTGGCTGAGGGGCAAGAAATTGCATGGCGCCATTCCTTCACGTTGACATGAGGCCAAGTGAACTTTAAAAGCGGCTGGCTATGTCGCATCAAGCCAAATTCGGCACGACAGCGGCAAATTCCATGTGCCTTATCGTTTGTTTTGGAGGAACGAGATCGTGCACGATTCGTGCTCCCATTATCGAGTGTTCGGCTCCATTGAATTGGAGAAAGTTTGCCACAACGCTGGCAAAGCTTGCTTTTCGGTGCGCCAGCAGCTAGAAGACCGAATCTTAAAGCCCCATGACCATCGGCTAATGCTGCCACAGTCAGCCTTATGGGTGAGATCAGTGGAAGTAGATCATCACACCACACAGGCTCCGGTTTTGGGACGAATGCCGAAGTTGCACGCAGGAGTTTTGGGGATGTGCAAGACGGCGAGAACAAAGCTTGCGCTTTGCGTCGATCATAACTGTCATATTCGAATGCGTCGCCGTCCAGAATTTTCATCTTACGGATCTCCAACACGGACATCATACGAGATTGCCCCTCCAACTTCGTGGCAATCTGCAGCAACGCCATATCTCGCCGATTCGTAACTGTCATCGTTAGAACACTGCTCCTCAATCACAAAGTCCGCGTCTCCCCACTTACTGCCACTTCAAATTCCCCAGAATCAAGCTTTTGTAGATGTAAACAAGCTTGCTGAACTGTGCAACTTTCTCTGACGACGCTTGACTGTGATGAAGAGTCGCTAATAACTTGCATTCAGCGAGATCCAACTCGATTCCAGCTGCTTGCATATATCTTGTGGTGCGATTAACGGCAGATTGCATATCGCATTGTCTGCCTTCGCTGGCAGCGAGTGTTGGGATCAGATTTTCTAGTTGGCCGCTGGCCTAGCAACTTGAAGTCAGCGCGCGGAATATGAAGGACTGGGGTTGGGTGAAGGTACCAGTTCTTTTTTCAAAGAGATCAGCTCGTTCGGGCTTTTGATATCGTCAGTGGAATTCTAAGAGTTTGTTAAACAAGTGAGAAGACTGAGGACGTACTATAGGACCAGCCAATTTGCCAGCCAGGATATTTCGCCAGCCAGCTTGAGATCTTTGGCGGAGAGGTTATTTATCATCAGTGGTCTGTAACAGTCAGTACATCAGCACACAGTGTCAAGAGACTCAAAGTCATATCTTACAGTCCAGTTGCGAAGACAAGGCCACAAGCACCGCTATTGTAGCGAAAGATCATGAATTCCTGTACCGATGGAAGGTCATCGCTGTTTCGATAACGCTGCTCGAGGTCGCAGGCGTTGATGTAGTGGTCAATCTCGTCCACGAGTGCTCTTCGATGATCTGTGAGCTTCTCCAGTCAGTGCAATTACTTAGAACGACATGTGGAGACGATTGATTACCATATGCCAGTAATGGGGTGATCGCAGAGGCAATCTCTTCTATCCAGCTGACGTTGAGCCATCTAGTGGGCTTCGGTGACCCATGGTCTTCTGGAAGAAAACACTGTGCGCACAGTTGTAAGGTGTCTTCACGATACTGCTTAGCAAGGGTGGTATCATGCACGAGGTCGCCATCATCAAGTCTATCGTCGAAGAAGAAGATCTGGGTACAAATCAATCAGTGCTTGATCCCCAGGATCGATTGTGTAGACATGCCCAGTGAACAAACTTGGCAAGTGCTATAAAAACCTCCAAGTCTTCGATGAGTGGATAGAAGTATGCGGCTATACCCGTCATGTCGGCCATGATTGTGGCAGCTTGTCTTTTCCTGCCGTCGATCACCCTGGTTGTCGAACTCAGTATACAGCCTGTCTGTATAGTTACCAACAACACTCACTGTGTTATCCACTCCTCAATGATCGGCTTCGCAACGGCATAATGTTCATTTTTATGCAAGGGCCATCCTGGAGGGAGAAGAGACTCGAGAGGAGGTATCACGATGGACTGGCCTTGAATTTGAGCTGTGACAGTGTGCTTCTGGAGGAGCTGTGGTGAGCTAGAAAGAGTGTCTCCGGGCGCGATTGGTGGCATCTTTGTGCGGGAAAACATAGTCTTGGAATGTTTTGGGACAAAGCTGCGCTCTCTTGCTCGGTAATGTTGAAAGTATAGTTTCACAGAGATCATTTTCATTGTACGCAGCACTATATACCAGTGCGCGTTGAGCTTACCTCGCCCCGGTGATCAGCCATAGCACCTGGGGATAAGAGGCTGTTCGCAAGGCGCCATTTGCGCTGCCTCAGCGTTTGCACACCTGGCTAGACCAACCCGTCTCATAGTGTGAGCCGGTAGTGTGTCGATTGTTCGGATGCGACCGACCAGCTGGAAGTTCATGCAGCTTACGTGAATGGGGGGGGGGACGGGTGACGCAGATGTAGTAGCCGGGCGTCGAGGTGTTCGAGAAGGCTGAGGGCCCGTTCGATGCGAAAAGGCGTTCAGACATCCCTGGTCTGGATAGCGTCGACGTTCACCAGCGCGCGGCCATTGGCTTGAAACGTCCAGTATAATTCGAGGTCAAGGCATTCTATTCCTGGGAGACGTGGCAGAAGGTGATTCCCAGCCAAACTTCGGCCTGTGTTGACCACGCGGCAAGTTCGCCGAGCAGCTCAACTCGTTCTCGCCAAGACCAAACACTGCGGCGCTTGAGAACCTCACGTCCTTCACGACAGCAGCTTGCTTCTGCAAGAGAACTCCGAAGCGTACGACATATCTTTTATGCAGACCTGGTGGACACATCCATTCTGAACAGCAGACATGTCTGAAGAGACCGCTCCGCCCTCTGTCGTGGTCGACGAGGCCGCTAAGAAGGACTCCGCAACGTCATCATCACCGGCGGCGCCGTCCTCGGCAGAACACGAGCGCAGCCCACCGACTGGCCGGCCACTAAACCATCACTCGACCGCACCTGCTACCTCGTCGCCATTAGCCTCTCCGCCGCAGTCTCCGCCTGTCTCGCCGCCAGCAGAAAGTGACAATCGCCACGCATCCGACTACTACTCCAGCCGAGGGACCCACGACAAGCTTGGCAACCCGTTGCCAGAAAGGCGAAGGCAAGCTGCAATGTCCTCACGTTCCAGAATGTCACTGCCTGGAGATCTTGGAGCAAAGGACCCGCGACGTCCCAAGTCGCCGGCTCCGAATACTTTACCTGGAGATCTGGGGCCGAACGATCCGCGAAGAGCCAGTAGTCGGCCAACTACTCCTAGCGGGAGCCCTACACCTTCGGCAGCCTCAAGCCATGCCCGCCATGCGAGTGATGATGTGGCCACTCGTTTAGAGGAAGATCCTCCGGAGCTCGCGCATCGCCAGGATACAGACTCGGACGCCGATGCGGACAACGACAATGACACAGATGGCGATGACAGTAAACGTGGTAGGGCCATGAAACGTCCTGTCCCAGGCAGGACTACTTCTGGAAAAGCGATCAACGTACGTGATGACAGTTCCGATTCGGATCGTGAGCAAAACAACGATGCCTCTACTTCCTCCAAGCCGGACCCCACCAAGGGACAGAGCAAATTGTCATTTGCCAAAGACAAGAGGAAGACGCGCTTGACCAGTACCAGTCCGCATGGGAAGAGGCGTGTGCATCCTTCCACAGCATTTGACGCCGCACCAAGTGGCGCGAGTACGCCATTGCATTCGGACGATGAATCTGCTTCGGAGCTGCTGGCTGCGCAGAAGCTGAGTCTGTCTGTCAGCCAAGTCCACAGCACACCTTCCGCCCATCGTGCTATCCGACAGATCCTGCGAGGTGACTTTGAACATTTCCAGCGAGAGGCTGAAGATGGACGGAAGCGCCAGCGAATGTACTTGGTCGCTACAGATATCTCTCCCGAGGCCGAATATGCCCTGGAATGGACTATTGGTACCGTGCTCCGAGATGGCGATACGCTTTTTGCAGTTTACGCGGCAGACGAGGATACTGTTGGAGATGATGGAGGCGTCCAATTAGGTCATGGAGCTGACAGTGTTCGAGATACTGCATCCATACTGAAAACCATGCCCACTACTGTGCAACCACATACGAGTACTCTCGGACCCTCACCACTCAGCAGATCCAGTCTTGGCGGCGACGCTCGTTCTAGGAGTCGAGGCGTGTACAACAATGCTGATGCAGAGCGACGGAAGGCCGTGGAGACCATCACCGAGCGGTGCGTTAGACTCCTCCGTAAGACACGACTGCAAGTCCGCGTGGTCGTGGAGGTCTTCCACTGCAAATCTCCACGACACATGGTCACCGAAGTGATCGACTTTCTCTCGCCGACCTTGGTCATCATCGGTTCTCGAGGACAGAGTGCCGTGAAGGGTGTCTTGCTTGGATCATTTTCGAATTACCTTGTCACGAAATCAAGCGTTCCGGTTATGGTTGCGAGGAAGAAATTGCGAAAGCACAGTAAGACTGCTGCGAAGAGGCATAAAGATGGTCTGGACATTGCGTATCAGAACACTGGAAGAGGTGGCAGGTTTAGTAATGTCATTCAAGTTGCTAAGGGCAAGGGTCTCAGAGTTGAGAGCTGGGATAAGGTCGGTATTGATTAAAAGGACTGACAGAAGGGAAAAACGAATTCGGGCAGGCATTGTTCAATCCAACGATCGATACTTTTGGCAGGCGGTGCGCTGAAGCAGAACCACGGCACGTGACGCTGGGACTAGTGTCGCCCTTCCAGAGATGCATAAGATCACAGCCATGCCCTCCTCCCACATCTGCTCCTCTTTCGCACTTCCTCTCCATCTGCACATTGTTGCCTCGTTGCTCACTGCCCCAACCGACGAATCACGAACGACTTCGACCCTCCAAGCTAAGGTCGCCCTCTTGGCAGCCTTTCCCGCAAGCCCGCTACCTCACCATGCAGAACATGCAGCAAGAAGACAATTCGAGCTCACCATTCGTCCCCCTCATCACCTGGAACGATGATGATTGGAACGTCATGGTTGCCATCCGGAATCAGACACCGACAGTAGCGCCTCCCGAGGAGGCTGCTGCTGGCGGGTGAGTTTTTTTTTACACCTTGGCTAACTGTGATTGGCTCCCCCCAGGTTTTCATACACTGCCCAATCCTCGCCCCCTGCGCCTTCGCCGCAGACTCTGATTTCCACTGCCCCCGCCACGATCATCTGTCGAGACATCGCCTCTATCCCGCCAGGTCGCCAGTCTACTGCTATTCTTCAATGCGGCATATGCATGGATCCCCATCTCTACGCTCGAAAGGCGAACCTCAAGCGTCACATGGAGACTCATTTGCCTGCGACTCACTTCTGTCACGTTACCGGCTGCTCTCGTGGTCCGGGCAATGGCTTCAAGCGCATCGATAAGTTGCACGAACACCTCAACAAGATGCACGGTTTGCGTCAAAACTGATGGGTTCGTTGTCGGGTCGCTGCTGCAAGACGGCTGATTTCAGGTTGCTATTCGGTCACGATAAATTTGAGCGGTGTGCCACTTTTCCCGACTTTCTCAGAGTAACCTGTGCAGGCGTTGGAGTTCGTTTCAACTTTTCTAAATGACAAAGCTTTGGCTACCCAGATCCGGCACATCTTCCTACTCAATCAAACGTGATGAAGCGGTTTGTTGTGTGTTGCCGATCTACGTCTCGGGTAGGGCGTGAAGTCGGTCACACAAGGATTCGGCACGGCTGCGGCGTTCCGGCCCCTGGAAGCCGACTTCAACTTCCTCTCTCAGCACCTTTCTTTTCCTTCCACCCCATCACTTTTGTGCGAGCCTGGCGTGGGCATTTGCATCCCCATACACTGACACAGTAGTGACTGCGAGCCCGATGATGATGCCATACAGCCGCTGCAATTTTGTGCTTCCCTATTATTGAACAGACATCGAAACACTTCTCAAAAGACCATTCAAGAAGGCGTTCTCACAGCATGATTCAGACCAGCGTTTTTAGAGCTGGACGACAACAAATCCTGTCCTCTCCAAGTATCGCCAAGGCGATTCGGGCTTGTCTTGAGTCACGTCTATCGCCACAGACTCTGTTCGCATACAGGATGGAAAGAATGACAACAAGGCTAGCATCCTGCAACAACAACCTCAATTACGGTGTCACCTGAACAAGACTGTACAGACACGCGAAGTGCCGTCCGACGACATAGCCAAGGTAACCGGCGCAGTCACTCCGCACCTTGGCACTCACCACCCCCATAGCCGCTCCACTCTTGGCGCCTTGACATGATCAGTGCCCTCGTCCCATGGCGTTTAACACGGCTGCTACTTCTCTTCAGGCTAAATGTTGTACCAAGTCCATTGTTGATTGTGCTTTGCGAAACGAATGAGATCGCTACCCATTCTTTACATACAACCATGAGCGCGTATGCCGAGGCCTTGGCCTGGTGTGGTATGAGCGTGCGAGCCTCAAATACAAGGAACTGAGTAGAAGAAACGCCCCGCTGTTTAGGCTAAAGCACACGCGGTCTTGAATACCGCTGTGTACTTATCATGGCGAGGGATTGAGTTGAGCTAAAGATGCCTTTGATCTATAATCCTCACCACTCTCCCCTGGTCCCACAAGCACCAGTCCGTCATGGTTCAGCATACACGCAGTATCGGTCGACCTTCAATCGAGGTCGGCATGCGCCACACCAAGCTCGAAGATGTCCTACCTCAGAATCAACCCTCTTGGTGGAAGGTCCGGCACCTGGTTCTGCTCAATCTATGTCTTATAGTTCCAATGATGACGAACTCCTCCAATGGCTACGACGGATCTCTGTTGAACGGCTTGCAGTCTCTACCTCAATGGCGGAACTACTTCAATACTCCAACAGGAGCAGTACTGGGCGCTCTGTCCAACGCCTACACTCTCGGCAACTTCGTCGCATTTCCCGTGGTGGCATGGTTCAACGATCGATGGGGACGACTTGGTGGGCTGAGAGTCGGATGTCTGATCAGCGTCATCGGCGCTGCTCTCCAAGCAGCTGCCCAGAACTACGCCATGTTCTTCCTTGCACGATTGATCATTGGGTGCGGATCTGTGATTGCTCTGGTCGGCGGTCCAACTCTGGTCTCAGAACTCGCATACCCGACTCACCGAACTACCTGCACTGCTTTGTTCGGCCCGTCTTGGTATACTGGAGCTCTCATCGCAGCTTGGGTGACATACGGCACACAAGATATACAGTCGACTTGGGCATGGCGACTTCCGTCCCTACTCCAAGGCGCCATCCCTCTCCTGCAAGTGGTACTTTCATTCTTCATTCCAGAATCGCCGCGATTCCTCGTCAGCAAAGGACGCGAAGATGAAGCTCGGGCAATGCTCAACAAGTACCACGCTGGTAGCGACCCAGAATACGCCGCACTTGTCGAGTTCGAAATCAACGAGATAAGAGTCGCCCTCTCCGAAGCCGAAGAAAGCAAAGAAGTCTCCTACAAAGCCTTCATCAGCACCGAAGCCAACCGCCATCGACTCTTTGTAGTCATGTTCCTCGCCATCACTTCACAACTCTGCGGTAACGCCCTCGTCTCATACTACCTGAACCTCATTCTCAACAGCATCGGCATAACCGGCGCACGAGAACAACTCGAAATCAACGGCGGACTAATGGCATACAACCTCGTAACAGCCATCGCAGCAGGATTCCTTGTCGGTCGCCTCCGACGAAGACCAACATTCGTTTTCGGTCTCGGCTTCATGCTCCTCGCATACATCATCTGGACAGTCCTCAGCGCTATCAATCAGCAGCGCAATTTCGAACAAGCTTCGCTCGGACGAGGTGTTTTGGCTATGATATTCTTCTATTATATCAGCTACAACATCAGCATGAACGCTCTGCCGAATCTTTACATCACGGAAGTGTTGCCGTATTATCTCCGAGCAAAGGGCACGACGATTTTCGTTTCCACACAAGGGCTCGTGCTGGTGTATAATGGCTTTGTGAATCCTGTGGCCATGGATGCGATTTCTTGGAGGTATTATATTGTGTTTTGCTGTTTGATTGCTGTGCAGGCGGTTGTGATTTATTTTACGTTTCCTGAGGTCAGTTTGTGCCTTGTACTGATCAGAAGCCGTGCTTACCGATATGCGATTCTAGACTCACGGCTTCACGCTCGAAGAGACAGCCCAAGCTTTCGGCGATGGCGCATTGCATACGACCTCTTCTTTCGGGTCCGAGCACGAGAAGAAAGATACCGAGGCGGCACATATTGACGATGTCTCGACCGCAAAGCACTGAAGGGGCTGAACACGATATTTGAAGTTTCCGGCGTATGGAAAGTAGAAATGGTGAGGACATTGAACATCTGAAATTCTTAAACTTAGCTGTCGAAGCTTCTCTACTCTGAAATCGACTTCTCGCGCTGATGCGAAATCTCAGCAGCATCTGGGTTAATCGAGTTCTTTCGCGCCACAGCATTCTCCTCCGCATCATTGAGCGAGTACTCCTCCTTGTCGATGTGTCGGAAGAGGAAGTAAAACGTGACTGTGACAATACCTCCGGCGATTGCTGGTCCACCGAAGTCCCAAGTAAGGTATGGGTCGCGAATGACAGATGAGCAAGCCAGACCAATCGCGTATGCGAAACCAGTGTTGAGTAGATTGATGGCAGAGACCAGACCTCTCATGTTGGCAGGTGCACGAGAGTAGGCAATACCGTATGCTGGGACGTTGACGAAGATCTCAGACACACCACCGAGACCGTAGGGAATCGCCATCCACCAAATCGTGATTGGAGCGACACCAGTTCCAACAGTACAGTTATCCGAGCCGTATTCTCCGCAAGGAGATTGCTTGTAGGCGTAGTAGTTTAGCACTGCGTAAGCAGCGCCACCAACCGAGGACATGGCAAGACCAGTCGTGATACGAGCAACAGGACCGTAGTGGATCTTCAACTTGCGGAGAAGAGGGTAGAGACCGTAGTTGAAAATCGGTACGCTCAGAATAATGCTCAAGCTGTTGAAGTTCTGGATGACATCGTTGGGCACACCATTCGTGGTCAACATCGTGGACAAGTAGCTGGCAGCACTACCGATACCATTGTCGTTGATGTACTGAATCGGGAAGAAACAGAACATTCCGGTAGCCTGGAAAGCTCGTCGAACATCCTCGACGAATTCGTCGTTCCATGAAGTTTGAATGCTGAGTCCGGAGGCGGCGATGTGTGTTGGCTTGGCGAGGTCCCAGAATCCGTGTCTGCCGATTCTGAAGAGACCACCGCGGCGGAAGCAGACTCCAAGAACGCGACAGACGCGACCGAGCTCGTTGCCTCCAGGTGGGTGGTGGATCAGGCGTGGCTTCATGAACCAGAGAAGAAGTGGCAGAGGTAGGTAGAGCAGAAGTGGGAGCAGGAATGCGAGCCAGAAACCGACATACTTCTCGGCGTATGTGGTTGCTACACCCATGAAGCCTCCGACGTTGATCAGGAGGTAGAACCAAAGCATGACTCTCTCTGTTGTCGATTCGGGATCCTCGATCACTCGTTCGCCATTCTTTGCTGTGATGACCTTTGGCACACGGGTGGTCATCTGGTCGAGCAGGAGTGGGGACACGTTGGGCTTGAACATTGCTGCAGCAGAGCGTCAGCATGTGAACATCCTCCTTCACCCTGATCAGATCGACTTACCAGCACCAACAGCCAGGATGTAGAGTGAGAGCAGATATGGAGTCTTGGCGCTTCCATCTGCGAGCAGAGGCTTCGCAGCAGAGACACACATGAGGACGTGAGCAACACCAAAGACCACGACACCCCAGCAGATGAGTCTGAAGCGACCAGTGCGGGTATCTGCGAGCCAACCGAAGAAAATGGGGAGACAGTACACCAACATGGAGAAAGATTGCGAAACGGCATTGGCCTTTACGGTACCAAGGCCGAGAGCGCCAGCAGTTTCCTGCGTGCCTCGTGGAGGAGCACCATATCCGTTGCCGCCTTCTGGGAGAGGCCGATTCACAAAGTTGCCGATGAGCTGCTGAACACCATAGTATGATGCGCGCTCGCAGAACTCCACGAAGCAGATGAGGTAGGCAATGGCTGGCATCTTGCCTGGCACTCGTCGCAGAGTTTTGAGCTCCTCCAGCGTCGGCTTGCCCTCATAGTCTCCAGCTGCGGCCAAAACATCGTGGTAGAGGTTCAAGTCGTCCGATCCAGTCTCCTCGTCTCCGGACGGTGCGCGCTTGACGTCGCTGGTGATCTCCTTGCTTGCTTCAAGACAGCTGTCAGTTCATGCTTCCTCGGATGCGACCGGATGTACTCACCCATCCTGATGGTCTTCGCAGCAAAGACACACTTCCCTGATGAGCAGAAAGAAGGAAGGGAGAGGGTAGCACAGCACCACGCGACACACGGCTGGGGTAATAAAGCAAGATTGGGATGGTGTTATCGCACGTCGCCGCAGTGCCACATGGTTGCACTCGTGTAGCCAGACCCGGTGCGCTCCCTGCATTGAGCATCCATACCCTTTACGAGGTAGTCCCTCCGAGTATCAGGATAGCCTGTCCTGGTCATTGGCTGCAAGGTCTGCGAATCCCAGGTTGAACGGCAACCCTAACTGGGGGACCTACTCAAGAGGGCAAGAGCCTCGGCATGCAGAGCTAAGACAATCTTGTTGCACGAAGCAATCGGCTCAAGCCTGGCCAAGCGTGTGTCCAGTCTTCTCGGCGGGAAAGTTGAAGCGTGGTTAGACCGAGACCTGTTGATTGTTGAGGTAGCCAGTAGAAATGGAGGGATTTGATAGAAGTGCGCACGTCATCTCGACGGCGTCCGCGCCAGAAAAAGAAGGTGACTTCGAAATCGAATCCTCTGCGAACTCAATTCTACAGCCACGACCAACACTGTGGAGCCGAACTGCCGGGTGTGAAGTTGTGTCGCGGGAAAACTTTGACTTGCGTGTTCCCTCAAAGTTCCTTTGTACTCGGCGAATATGTTGTTATCAAATTGTGCTTGTGAGGATTGGCAAGCAGATGCGATCGGAGTTGCGGAAGAACAAATTGAGCAGTGCCGAGAAAGCGCGCACGACCCCACGAACTACCGTTCTTTCCGATGCACTACTACAGTGTGACAGTAACCTTTGGATGACCTTCCGGCCGTCCGCCAAATTATCATGAGACAATGTTCTGACAATTCGAGATGCTGTATCTTGTCTTGACAGTTCTGCAAGTCCATCAATTACCTGCTCTCGAAATAGGACCCACGCTGCAACCAGGATTTATGTTTGGAATCAGCTCGTGCATTCGGCAGACCCAGCTAGGCATGGACATGGGGTCGAAGAAAGCATATGGATAATAAAATAGACATGCTCAACATAGCTTTGGGTTGTGAAGATACTTACTTCTTAACCACAAGGATTCCAGGCCAAGGTTGCAATTTTCAATGCGTTTCTCAAAGTATGCGACATATACACATTCACTACGCCGAACAGAGATTGAGGCGAGCCTTTGCGGGTTCTGATCTTGAAGTATATGCGACAACGTGGACACGAATCGCAGACGGGACCACGAGGTACTAAGTTCGAAGAAAACCTACCGGCTTCGGAGTTCCGCTCAGCTCGCTTTCCAGGGCAAACTAATGTGATCGTCGAGTTCCAGCATACCAAGACGGCTCAGAATCCTTAGCAACGGTGTTTTATGTTGTCGTCGACAGAAACGAGGTATTGACGCAATTAAGCACTCCACACCGTAAGAGCAGGACAGCTGTGCCTCGCCTACACATGCTGCCGGATCCGCTTGCTCATGTTGTGTATTTTGTACTGTGATGCAAGGCGACACTTAGCAGAGGACGTATTGTTTGAGGGTAGCAACGCTTGGCACTCCACACGTCCAGCGACGAGCTATCTCGAATACTTGTTGTACCTTGGCTAGGAAGACTTTCCTCCTTCAAATGCTAAACCAACGGCTGACATATGAAGTACATCACTTGGACCATCCTTCAGCGAATGGAGCGATACGTAACAAGAATGAACACGTTAAGTCTGGCCGACCTCTGCTTGCGATTGTACTAAATACTCCATACCGACAAGCTATACACCGAACTTTCCAGTGGGCTCATACCGAGGCGTTGCTAGATCTTGGCAAGTCTGATTCGCCCAGGATCGCGCTTTCGGAGACAGGTAAGGTTGCGTGAGCGACTTCTCAATATCGACTAAACAAATTTTGAGTTATGACTGCAGTGTGCTGAATTTTCTGCCGCTGGAGGATGGTTCGAAAATTTCCACACAATGCATGACAGAACGACTACTCAAACATGGTGTCGATTCGAACTGCATCTCCCAACGAGGAACAAGAAAGATGACGTCCAAGCATCCAAGTTCAACTGGAGACCGCCGTATTTGCACGATCGAAAAGCTCTGGGGTCTATGAGGGCAGCGAGTCCCACCACTCGCTTGACGAAATGACGAAGACTCTGCCGTAGCTACATCACTTCATCTTTGGGCAGACGATGACATTCACGCCATGGTGAAATCCGTGCTGGGAAACGCAAGAGCCAACGTCAACTCGCTGAACCATTCTGGAGAACCTGTTGGCGAGGGTCCCCACTTCTTAAGAAACAGTGCAACAGTGGCTACAGTGGACCTTTCATCGAGTGTGGTGCATTGATAACGACTGCACTTTAAGTAGCGCCCAGTGTTGCATCGATCTGCATACAGGAGCTCGTTATGTGTACAGGTATAAGGACCTTCGATTAAAGCAAACTCCGTTCGGGCCAACCCAGGTTCCCAGTCGTGGTCAGATTTCATTGCTGATTCGGCCAGACTTCTCGTACTGGATCATCTGCATCTCGGCGGATTTGGTATCGTGCTCCAACCTGTTCTCCAAGACTGATATAGAAGATAGCACGAATTTGGTCCATGTTGTTCCATTCGATGTTTCTAAAGGAGTTTGCCTGTGAGTCTCCTTCGTCTGTTGTATAATAAGAATGAGACAAACGGGGTCAATACGCATCGTTCATAGCTTGGTCGAGCACAAATTGCAAAGGTTTACACTAAGGGCATCTGACGTTTAGCAATTGTATAATGCAGCATTATCTTGGAATGCTAAGCATTGCTTTCCTCCACAGCGACCCAAGCTCACTTGAGTGCTAGTATGATATCAAGCACCAGAATATTCAGTTACACATCGAGCTTTTAGACCGTACTTCCGTTGCCTTGTCATGAGTCAAGTTATAGCATTCATATTGGCTAATGGGACGTCCCTTACATCAAATCAGCTAGAAACTCTGGCGAGATTCGATCCGAAATGGTCTAGTGGCTAGGATTTGTCGCTCTCATCGCACAGTTGCAGTCGAGAATTCGACTCTGCAGCTGATGAAGACCCGACAAGGCCGGGGTTCAATTCCCCGTTTCGGAACAGGCTTTTTTGAAAGCATAGCAATTGTTTTTGGCCCGATCGATGTAGGTCTGGTGGAGTTGCGTCCGGTTTTATCTTTTGTGCTAAAAAATTCACTTCGGGACTTCCCGGTGACGGACGGGACGGGCCGATGATCCTCTCTCGGCAAGATGAAATCCTTTGCGCACTCATCAAAGTGAACCTCTGTCAATTCGTGCTGTATACTTTGACATGTCTGCGCAACATGGGTGCATGAAAATCTTGACCATGGCATCACTCGCCATGAGTGCACCACTACCTTCGCCCGTGGGCGCCGCTTGCCCAACCTATCGGCTGGAATACAAGATCGTGGTGATGATAGCCCTGTTCCTCGCACGCTCCTGGGGGCATGAGCACTTGTAGACTGTCCTGACCGCCGTTGATGCTCTCCAAATGCATGAGAATGCTAGTATTTCCTCTGCTTCCTCATCTATTGACAGTGATTCGGAGTTTGGTTATGCTAGCAATGGCGAGTTCGAACAAGTCTGGGACATTGATGGATGATGCCATGAACGATGGACACTGCAAGATCGACCTCCAATACCACAAAAGTAGCTAATGCAGAGCAGAGCCGTGTAGCCTTTAGCGCAAACATCGACGACTGGCGCGGTGTTGAGAAACCCTAACTCGTCCATCTTCTCCCAACACGGAAATTCTCGAAGCACTATGATGACATGGCACCACTGTCGTCAACAATACCGAATTCGAAGTCCAATACAACGATTCTGTGAGACAGAACCCTGTCGACTTTCACTCCAGAGTGCAGCAAACATGAACGAGAAGGACCTTGAGCACAACACTCCGGACGATGATAGCAGTAAAAATACCTCCCGGCGAGAATCTTACCAAGAAGCCGCCAGCCATGGAGCGGACCAGTCGAAAGCGCCAGTCACACCACAAGCACCAGCACAGAATACCTCCCCTAGCACTCTAGATTGGGACTCCAAATCCGACCCCGACAATCCCCAAAACTGGTCTCTTGGACGAAAATGGTATCAAACAGTCATGCCTGCATCTATCGCCTTGGTCGTAACGCTCGGCTCTTCGATCATTTCGCCCGCTCGCGAAGCAATTCAAAACGAATTCTCCACCAACTTTACAGTCTCTCTTATCCCCTTTGTCGTCTATGTCCTTGGTGTCGGCTTCGGGCCCTTTATCGCATCCCCGAGCAGCGAATACTTCGGACGCAGAGTCATATATCAAACCTCGGTATTGACATTCTCACTATTTGTTCTGGGCTGTGGATTCAGTCCAACTCTCGCTGGTCTTGTGGTGTGTAGGTTCTTGGCTGGGTTCTGCGGAAGTCCTGGACTGTCGATCGGTTCGGCGAGTATTGCGGATATCTGGATGCCGAAGGACAGGGCGCTGCCGATGACGCTCTTTATCACCACACCATTCTTCGGTCCAGCCATTGCGCCAATGATTGGAGCATATGTAATCCTTGGAAAAGGATGGAGGTGGACGCAGTGGACATTGCTGTTCTTTAGTGCGGTCTGTTTGGGGGGCTCAGTAGGGATGAAGGAGACGTACAAGTCTGTCATCTTGCAAAAACGGGCTAAAAGGAGAGGCGTGGCAAGCGGAGAGGTGGATCTTACTTATGCACAGAGGGCCAAAAAGTTCGCGCAAGGCCAGCTGAAGAGGCCAGTACATATGCTGCTAGTCGAACCTGTGGTGGCTCTGTTGACATTGTAAGTCTGCATGAAGATCCAAGCCCGACAATGGATGAGCTAACACCTCAAAGGTACATTAGCGTCAATTTCGGCGTTCTCTACGCCTTCTTCGCTGCGTTCCCATACATATTTGCGGAGGTGTACGGCTTCGGTATAGGACCTACTGGACTCATGTTCCTGGGTATCGGCGCAGGCTGCTTATGTGCTGCTCTCATCCTGATCATCTGGACTCGCACTATAACGCCCAGGCTGATGAAGAAGCACAAAGGCAAGCCGCCGATGGAGCACAGATTATTATATGCAATGATTGGCTCCATTGCACTTCCAATATCATTGTGAGTGGTTATGTGACACAACCCGTTCGCAACGGACTGCTAACACAAAGCAGATTCTGGTTCGGTTGGTCAGTCAACTATGGCGTACATTGGATTTGCCCCGTCATTGCTGCAGCATTGTATGGATTTGGTAACATGCTGGTGCTCATGTCTGGCAACCTTTACATCGTCGACTTCTATGGGGCAAGATATGGGGCTAGCGCAGCAGTGGCGAACAATTTCATGCGCTATGCATTCGGTTTCGCCTTCCCTTTATTTATTGTGCAGATGTACGAGAGATTGGGGATTGGTTGGGCTACGAGTCTCTTGGGATTTGTCCAGCTAGGGCTTACCCCAATTCCTTGGGCCTTTTACGTGTATGGCCCACGCTTGACGGCAAGAAGTCAGTATGTGCGGGGAGGAGGCTCATGACGACAGCATTTTCCAAACTACAATAGAACATACAATAGATCAAACACCTACAGCCTTGCTTGCACGGCACGCACTTCCTCACCACCTCCTTCCACATCAATCTTGCTCAAATGCTCCATAACCGCACACTCGGCATGATCTTCCTCCTTCCACTGCGGCTCATACCCATTCTCACAACTCTTCTGGCCTTCTTCCATCGTAACAAAGCCAGCAACATGCCAGTCGAATTTCCGGTACAATTTCTCCACAGACCGGTTGTGATTCGCAAGTGAACACCTCTGCCTCATATATAGAACTTTCCTGCCATCTCTCTTTGCCTTCGCACCAAATAATCGTCGCGTATAATCAGTGCAGAATTTCGTGCGAACAGAATGCATCGTCTTTGTCAGTGTGCCGCCCTTCCGATGCTCAGGTTTCACGTAGAAGCTGAAGATATGCCATCGAGTTTCTTCGTTGTCAGAACGTAGACCTCCCACATTAGGCCAGGTCCAATCCGTGAGAGGTATAGGCCCACGTAAATGATAGAGACTGATCCATTCTCCTCGTTCGAGAGCGTCGTTCGTGCTCTTGTATCTTTGTTGAGGATCATGAACAATTGCGAATACATATCGTCCAGGTTGGCTTAGCAGATGCTCATAGTGCGAAATCGGAAGATTCTTCTCAACTTCGTAAGATCCAGCTACAGCTCCGTGAGATTCTTCCATTCCGTGTATGCGCAAATCTCGATATTTTCGGGCGCAGGTAGATAGCATCGGACCCGATTTGGGGAGGACGGACACGATATATTGGCCTTCATTCTGCCGTTGTTCTTGATTGTTCATGATCGCTGTTGAGTCTTGGAATAGGCGGAACGTGAGGCCTGCCAGAATGTCTCGCCCTCACGAATCAATACTTCCAACCGGCCACAGATAATCGCACAACTCACGTGTCTCCCACCATAACGGTGAGACTTGTTCGTGGTATACTTGACGTCACGGCCAAATCGATCGACTTGTCGCTGTCGTGGACCTGCCAAGCACCCACTGTGATGATCACCATGCAGATCAAAAGGGGACTGTGACTGCCGAAAGAGGTTAATGCTGGTGGGAGTCTGCGTCTTTGATCATTATGACGATCGGGGGACAAACCATAATCAGTCCGTAGTGCACGCCACGTTCCAATTCGTATGGCAGAAAGCTCGAATAGAAGCAAAATATGCATGATTGCACGAAGGTTGACTTCAAGTTTAGCGCGGTCCAACCAACGTGCGTCTAGCCGGCACTGTGCCGGTGGAAGTGGCGCTTCTGGTTGACGAAGGATGATTTGAGTTGATGGTGTCGATCTTGTGGATCCTGCCATAAATGCGTTCGAGAATTGAATGGAGCTTTGGACACGGCGACTTTCAGCGCCTTACATGGTGAACGTGGACCTGATATTGTTGAGAATGTGGCTAAGGCATGATCATGGCGAGAATGAACCTTCGACATGCTGACGAGCGCAGGCGGACACATACTGGGCAAGACTTCTTACCTGCATCATCCCATACACAATGCTGACGGGTGGTGATAGTGTTACCATGAGTACGAAGACATATCGGATAACGTTGCCGAGAATTGATGTCCAGGAACGAAGCAGCTCTATATAGGAAAATTGCACATCACAAAGGAGCGTAGCAGAAACACACAGTCAAGGGAGAGACACTTGTCCAAGATAGCTCGCAGCAAAAAGGCCGCAAGAGATAACTGTTTCCCTCCCTATCTTGCATGTCACGCTCGAATATGTCACTTCATCGATGATGAGAGATTGGGGACTCAGGGCTCCTGTTGCCTGGCAGTACATTACGCTCAAAGTCTGTTCATGATGAGCTCGGTAATGCAGAATGTGAAGTGTATAATGTTCTGGGCATCATGGCCAATGGAGAACATGGACGCTGCAGGGCCCGCTCCCAAAGTACATGGTGATCAGGTATACCGTCGAACCCAGAGTCTCTGCTTAGTGGACATCATCCTTAAGGCATAGCAGAAGTTGCCAATCGGTCTCATTCGGAGCAAGATTACTCATCGTTGCCTTTTGAGGGCGCAAGCTTGATATGCACCCTAGCTGTGATTCCACAACTGCAGTATTGAGACTGTAGAAAGCAAGGGCGTATGCGGGTTCCAATGCATCATCCGCTGCACAAGCAAGTGCCTGGGCGATGTTGATGATTACGGAGCAAATGCGTGTCACTCGAGGACTAGTCACCTGAGCAATATAATCTGGACAGTGCTTTGGGTGCCCTTTGTGCTCTTCCTCTTCTGACAAGCGGCGACGATGGTGGTGCGACTGGCCGAGCATGGCCTTACGGACTGCACTCAAGCAGTGTAGCTGGTGGAAGACTGAGACGCCACTGTGCTCGACGTCGGAATCTCCACCCACTTGTGTAAGCAGAAAACTTGCGGTATCGAACATCTCTGCATCATCCAGAAGAGAGCCTGTTTCGTGTTCTTGAAAAGAGAAGTTCCGGGCATGAGATCCCAAATCTGGAGAGCAGCCGAGGTCGGTTACTCCTAAGACTTGTCCTAAAACAGATTATTGAGATGTTGACATGCTAAGATGTCTAACAGAGGGGACCAATCCAAAACCTGCTGACTCGCTCGTTCCGATGAGCAGCTTGGAATCCGCGGCGATTGGTAGACCAGCCGCAGTACTTATACATAGAGTCGCATGCGCCAGTCTGTCAACTTAAAGTTTTCGTTCTCTGGTCAACTGTCCCGGTCTGTCAGTATCTAAACTGTATTGACGACTCTTTACAATGGCAATGCACGATGAGATCACTCTGGAGATGGGCAGAGGGACTAGATAGATGCAGAAGAAAGTAATGCTCTTTTAGCGATCTCACCCAGCGAGGAGCTGCCACGACTTCGCTCCTACAGCCATCGTCTTAAGGTTGCGCTCATCTTTACGTGTACATTGGGACTTCTAGTGCCATTCGATATCATTTATGCATTTCCCCGAGAAGATTCTTTTCTGAAAACCTCCAGACCCTCACCAGTCGACTTGGACATAGAGATCACATCTATGGACAAGGTGACCTTCCTTTCGACCACGATAACATCTTCCGGCAAAAGGCTAGCGACGAAGTAGATGCAGCATGGGAAGCACTTGGAACTGAACGTATGCCAGCGATAGTGGGTGGGAAAAGTATGTTAGCTAATGAGTAAGTTGTCCCTCCAGTGCTGCTTTCTGAGGAACAGGCCCGTCTAGCAGGACTTACTGAAGATAATGTACGCGTGAATGAAGAATATGGCGGAGGTTACCTGGCGGATCTCGAGGTCGTGCATTATCTCCACTGTCTGGTATGTAGGTTGCAGATCTCCACCAGCCAGCCACGACTGAATAGAGCAGAACATGATAAGAAAAACGCTCTACTACAATTTTGACTACTATCGAGAGAGGTCTGAATCAGGCAAAGACCCCGCATTCATCCCAACGCGCCAGATTCTGCACAATCACATAGGTATGTACCTGACAAACAGCCATGCATACAAGTCTAATGCCTGCATAGCACACTGTCTAGACACCATACGTCAGCACATTATCTGTAGCAACGATGTTGGATTCTACGATTACATGTGGATGAAGAAAAACGAGAGTGTCAGGGTACATACCACATCTGACACGAGGGCTACAGTTCACAAATGTCGCGATTTCGACACAATGAAGAGAAGGGCGGCAGAGCGCCGGATTGTTGGCGGCTACATTCTAGCTGAGCCTCAAGACAGTGCCAGTACATTCACCACGGGCTACCATAAGGTTTGGAAACGTTCAAGCCGCGGTGACAGGGTGTAGTGTTATCATTAGACAAAGAAGCGAAAGAATCATGTTGGGTACGGCGAGCACGGTCACTATTGAGGCGACCTTCATGTTGCATTGACGCTCATCTTGCTTTTTGTGCTCGGAATTGGTCGGCGAACGATGACTTGAGTTGACCGTCGTGCGTGTCGACCTTGTAGACCCTGCTATGGATTCGACCATTCAGAAGTAAAGAAATGATTAGTATAACGTGACATTCAGTCTCGTAGATGGCTACCTTAAAGCTGCAGTAGCGGAACGATGGAACGCAGTCTTATGGCATATCGCGAAAAAGTGAATGTCGTTCGCCAAACTCGTCTTTGGTCTCGATCACATTTGTGGTAGGTCGAAGGAGCGGGGCCATTGAGATTATTACCTCAACACGACACTACAGACCTCCTGTACATCGGGAAAGGTACCGCTGAATGCGAGATGCAGTCGACATTCTGAATCGAGTTTCATTTCTGATCGAAGATATCTGTTTCCAGAGACCATCTACGGAGACCTGCGCTTAGCCCTAAGTCTTACATCGCCTCTTCCTCCTTCAGGACTCTACACAGTGAATCGGCTGCCTGAATTCATCAATGAGCGGGAGAGGGTACAGATCCAGAGCATTCCGGATTCTTCTCTCCAGCCTGCTCATAACCCATCGAGAGAGGCAGTGGAACATCAGCATGCCGAGCGAAAAGATGGACCGAACTGGGCAGGAGTCACTAGTATTGAAGGAAGCGGAAGCGACAATCTCGACGACGCAGTGGACGAGGATCATCACGATCTTGGGAATTGCTCAAAGCAAGCCCACTTTATGACAGACGCGCACGCACAATCTTTGCGTGAGAGCACTTTCTCCACACTCCGAATCGAGAGATGGGACGCCGAGATGCTGGGAGTGCAGTAAGTGAAAATGTAAAAGATGATTTCGAAGGTCTCATGGCTGGCAGAGCGCACAGAGACGAAGAAGAAGACGCAGAATACTTGCGGCACGAAGAAGAGGAGACTGCTCGCAGAACTGTGGATACTGCGATGGGGAGCTTCAATTTCAATCTTGGTCGTCGCTGCTATGATGAATTAAGTACCCTGATGGTATCTGCCTGTGACTGACATGTTTCCTTGCTGTTGTTGGCTATTGGTTGAGAAGTTGCATTGATTCATCGATTGCGTACATCTGCTTTATGGAGTCTCCGCGATGCTGTACGCCTTGATGCTAACAGGAGCGACCAGGCTGTACGACTGGCCTCCTAGAAGCAAAGATGTCGATGCCTCTTGCAGTGATTGATCGATTCTGCGTGCATGATTCATCGATCGATTCGACGCAACCGATTAACAGTTTATATGTACATCAAGCACATCGTAGATAATGCCGCAATTTTGTAGGGTCTCTGTATATTTCGTACCTCCAAGACTTGAAGGTATCATGTACGATCCATAGGCGCAGAATTTTCCGTATTTCGGTATACCCCCAATGCGAGTAATCTCTTCAGCGATCGTAGTTCCCTTTCTTGTCAGTGCTGCCTCGACAGCACAATCACTTATATAGTCGTGCTGATAGCCCCAGCACACCTGCCATCCGCATCTATGCAAAGATTGCGCGGAAGCCGCAGAGCATGCTAGGATCAATGTCGCGATCGCTGTGAGATTGATCATCTTGTCTGTGTGCAAAGGCACACGGCCCAAATCGAGAACTATTACCGCCTGTCAGAGAAAGGACTAAATACAATGTGTGATGAAAAAGTACCAGTAGCTGAGGATCTCGAAACTTCAATCGTGTTCTGGAGTTTTGCGTGAAGTGATAGAACAAAGGAATTCGGAACGTAAGCAAAGATATATAAAGCTGCCTCAACGCCCGATCCTTATTAGGCCAGCCGGTCATTCCGCTAGAAGACTAAGCACTTGCTTTCTTGTCGGTAATTGTACTGTAGCACAGACTGGCCCTAAGTTAGGCGACCTAATCGATCCTAGGCGGCCGCGGAAAATAGTTCCACAGACCCCATCATTCCGGCCCAACACTAGGGAGCTGAGAGATCAGCGAGAAGGCAAAAAGAAGTAAACACGAAGACGAACACAGGGACAACGCACGATACAGAGGAAGCGAACATGTTAGACATAGAGTGAGATACTATCGAGGTAGTCGAACCACCATCGCAACGGCGACCAAGATTGCAATTGTAGTTCCCCGCGGCGGCCCGACAACGATCCACATCTGCGATCTGTTGGATTAGTTATCAGAAAGATGATTACTTAGCAGAGATACTGACACGGCGCACAGGCTGCGAACAGCGTTACCCGGCGGCACACCGCTACAGTATCAGGCGCAGAATTCTATGCCCACTGAGACAAGCTCCGAGCACGGGTGGACAAGGCGAGAAACACGATCGCAACTTCCTACGGACGGAGCAGATCTGGCCAAACGACTAAACCCCTGGCGGAGGATTTCGAATCTCTAGCGTGCCTACGCGGGTTTGCACGGCAGACGGCGAAACATATCGTGCTGTTCTGCCCCCGCTTCGCACGAGACCGTGACAAGGTGGTACAGGAGGCAGCGACGCAAGATGTTTTCGAAATACCTACGACGCAGACGGGGCTTCGTGCAGTAATGGCATGATTCTTGACGAATAATCAGACACGAAAGTGGCCAGAATTCTATACCAAGATTGAATGGTGATCATTCAAGACCATCACGTCAACGTGATACTCCGAACGCCCGCGTCTTCTGGAACAAGTTGAAAACATCTGATATGTCCTTCGACTCTTCGAACATCATCCACCTCAATGGACGATGCAGCTCGCAACAAAAAAGCATTAGAAGTAATGCCATGCGCACCAAACTCCGTCGTCCTCATAACATAGGGCTGGAATACCTCGCACCCACGCATATCAGCCATGTTGCTGCCCACGACCATTCGAAATCCACTCGACAGCGTCACTACATTGAAGCTAGTCACATCACCTCGATGTAAGAAAGCTGAGCCAGTACCGATGGTTCGTTGAGTCGTGCCGGGCCGAATATACTCCTTTATAATCCGTGCGCGGAGTGAGCCCTCGCTGTACGACCGAAAGCCATCGTCCAGTCCGCGCAGTATCCATGTCTCGTCCGCAGGCAGAAAAGTGGGCCAGATATCCTCGGCGTTGAAGGACTCGATAGCATAGAGGATGTCGCGGAGTCTAGACATTTGAGGATCGCGGTCGTACAAACTGCCCTCTACAGGGCTATGGGCATCTGGTTGCTGCAGCCAGTCGGGGTCGATAATTCTGTGGATGTGGTCCACCGTAACGTGAAGCCTTTCGTCGACACGCGTTACTGTCCAATCTTGCTGGGAGACAATGCGTTCGATCGGACCTCGAAGTTTCAGACCTGCTGCTGTCAAAGAAGCTGTACGATCCTTGGCAATTTCGTAGATATGATGGCGCCACGAATCTGCTATCTCGTCGCCTTTGATCGGCAGAGCAGCCCAGCCGAAGCCGTCAAGGCCTATGAATGGATTGTCGTTCTGATGGCCAGCCTGAAGAAGCGAAAAGTCCTTATTTTGTATAGCGAGCACGTTCACTATCTTGGCGACATTCATGCCTGCATTGACGCTTAGGTTGCCTTTTGTGCTCGGAAATGCCGTTAGCCTTCGATGTGGAGGCGTTCGCACAAGGTTTAACACCAGAGCCACCTTGTCGAATACTTCGTAGCATTTCAGTGTCTGTACGACTCCGTATGCCCAGGCGAATGAGCCGACGAAAACGAGGCCAGCAACCGGCTGGTACATACTTGCAATGCCTCTCCTTTCAGGTAAGCGAGGCACGGTTGCATCGTAAATTCGTGCGTGGGTCACACATGCAGCCAGGAACTCACTGGGAAAAGCAATTGGCTCCCTGAGCCTCCCAGACTGATGCATGAAGAAGAAGGTGCCTCGACTCAGGAGGTACTCTTGCGAGCACCAAGCCCTGCGAAACCATCTGGCACTGAGGACTTTGCGTACCAGTGCCAAGAATCTGGCGCGTTCTTCGCCAATCCTTCGGCGCAAAGACCTTAGAAAATCATACTCCTCGGCCGTGAGTTCGATGTCCTCTAGCATGACAGCAGTGACATGGGCGCCCGAGTAGATGCGGTCCATAATTGCGACTTGCTTTTGCTTCTCCTGGTCATCGGCCTGGTTGATGCATGAATGATCGACCCACATGTGTAGCTCTTTCCCATCCTCTTTCATTTCCCTTAACCGAAGCCAATCAAGAACATGGATCATGAACATGCTGATATGTGCGGAGCCGCCGCAGTCTTCGCCGTCGCAAATCTTGGTAGAGACATTGCTGTCGTAAAGTCTCGTCCAGGTCTCGTCAGGCCATGTGTAACTCACCGCAACATACTTCTGTGCAGTATAGGTCTGTGTGTGTAGACTGTTGCTCTCCGTACCTCTCTTCAAGCATCTCAAGGGCTTCTCTGGTAACGCTGTTGGCAGAGACGATTGGTGGTCTTCGATATAGCCGAGTACGTCACTGAGAGACCACGCTACATGCGGTTTATTGAACATAGTGACAGAGGCGAGTGTTGCGCATTGAATGTCGCAAGAGGGTGCTGCAAGAAAGAGCCGGAAGAGCTGAGCTCATGGCTCGCAAAGCTTGGCGTGGCGTTACCAGGCATCGATGCAGACGCCGCAAGGATTCGGCATCGAACATAGGTTTACTGTTTTGTTGTGCGGCTCAAAGCTATGTCGAGTGTTTCAGCCGCCTATCGTTCACTTTAAAGTCGTGAAAGGTATTCTTCAGTCGCAGCTATCTTAAAGGACTCTTTCTGCGCCGTCCCGGTCCGGTCGATTGTCCTCTGGAGTGAGGGATCTTTGATCTATGGCGATGCGTGTGAACGGGCCTACTTTGGTGTCACGTCTATTCGTTCAGAATTCTTGAATTTCGTGAGAGCTTTTCCCAAGCTATTCCGAAACCAGGAACTTGAAGAAATAATCTGTGCCATGGATGCACGACCACGACCACGACCAAATCGCTCCATTACGCATATGACGCGCGCTTTCCGCTCTCATGGCTTTCATAGAGCGCATCAACCCAAGCATGTCGCTTCACAGCCCATTTCCAGTCCGGGAAATTCTTTCCATCTGCAAAAGCCTCATAGAGCCTTCCAATGTTTTCTGGTGGGCCGGCGTCACCTCCTTCGAACTCAATGTCCTTGACCTCGCCGCTGGCAAAGTCTTGGAGCCTGATCTTGACTTTCCCGGACATACTCACGGCAAAGGTTGTCTCACCGCGGAGTTCAATGACGCCCTTATCGCCTTCGATGCGCCATATCAGAGCTGGCTCGCCTCTGAATGGAGCATTGCCATGCACAATCGCTGAAGAATGCGCGCCACTTGCGAGAATGCCAGACATGGTGACCTGATCGGCCGTCGTTCGCTTGATCGTGTCGATGACTTTGCCATCCGAGGATTTCACAGTAACTTCGGGATACTGTGTTGAAAGCGTCGCTGAAACAGATTCAAGCTCGCCCAGTACATAGCTTACATTGTCGTAAAAGTGCCCGAACGGGATGATCATCATATTTCCGCCAAGTTCCTTGAAGTTGAGATATTCGTAGCCCTCACGAGTTTCTGAAGTACTAAGTGCAGTCCACAAGTCGATACTGCTGCTGACCACGCGGCCAATTGCGCCCTGGTCGACAAGATCCTTCACCCGTTTGATTGGCGTACTGATCTGGCCTTGTAGGCCGACCATGGTCTTCACGCCCTTCCTCTCGGCTAGAGCTAGTAGCTCCTTGCAGTCTTTCGAGTTTGATGCCAGTGACCACTCCACAAAGACGTCTTTGCCTGCTGCGAGGGCAGGTTTGAGAGCATCATAGTGGCGGTCGACGCGCACTGCGCAAACAATCAGGTCTACGTCAGAGCTGGCAGCCAGTTCGTCCGGTGATCCATAGGCTTTGGCATCTTTCAAAGAATGAGCGTCAATTGCCTTCTGAGATGATTCGCGAGATGAGTTGCAGACACCAGTGATGGTATACTTCGGCGAGCAGACGAGGTACGGAAGATGGGCTTGGACGGCCCAGGAGCTTGTGGCTGAAAGGCCCAGGATGCCGACACGGATCGGAGACATGATGTTCCGAGATCGAACTCCGGTTGTGTGGGCTCTTGGAGAGGAAGTGCAGTACTGCTCTGGTCGTGAATCGTGGATGTGCCGATGTGAGCGAGTGCAGAGCAAAGTGCAATGATTGCTGCACAGTCGTAGCACTCTTATGACAATCAAACAAAAGCTGTTTCGCTTGACATACAGTCTTACTAAGCATGGCGGATGAAATTTATGCATTGGTGCATAAGTCGGCGTGTTCTCTTTCCTCTTCTGCCCAGTCTGACATCTCCTGCTGAATCTGCATCATCAACCCCGATACATCCGGAATGCTGCAAGCCCCAGCCTACGGCCTTTTGCTAGTGTGCATGGCATAGCTGTGCTGCGCGCACACGGCTCCGGCCCACATATGGAGCCTCCCAAGGCTAGCCACTTTGGCCATGCCTCAGCGGATGGCTGACCCTCGTGGCGACACTGCCGAATGGCAGACTCGATCTCAACGGAAACGCTATGCAATCGCAAGTTCTGCTGCGCCTATCTACCACTTTACCAGTTTATCCCAAGCCCACTATCTAACCAGGATGGCGCTGATTCTCTAATTGTCACCTACGACGTAGAGAAGGCCTTGCAACTCTGAAGGAAGCTCATCACACGAGAGTGCGACTATATGGCGCCGAAGAACGGAAATTCCTTCGTCTTTCGGCGTCCAACCTGGCAATCGAATACTCTGCTGGCGGATCCGCTGACAATTCTAAGACACTCAACAACCTCTTTGTGGCGCCATTGCGTAGCCACTATCAACGTTGGTCGCTAACTCTGACAGCCTCTGTTACATCACAGCTGAGTTTGTGGATAAAACGCAGCCAACCCGTCTTGATCGGACATGGCTGTCATTGTAGTCTCAAAAACACGGCGCACTTTCACGACCCTAAAATACAGAATTGATGTTGAACAGCAGTCCTCCTCCTGGCTATAGCTGGGGCAGATGAGCACCAGAAAGAAGCCTAACTCCCTATTGGCGTCCAATCCGGATCACATTCAGATCCACAGTCCTTCTGCGCAGCATCGATTGACGTGTGGGCCACGGCCTTTGCGTAGCACCAGCAGGTTGCAGCATTTCCATTTTTCGGATCTCTTCTCCCTAAAAAGCAGATGCCGCGTCAGTCCAGGAACAGATCCATATTGCAAATTCTCATCCTGGAGGGTTCACTTACAGCAGCAGGTATCGTTCCAAGTGCAGGGCGGACCACAAGCCTCATTTTTGACTGGGCAGTTGTTACCAGCAGGGAATACCAAATGGCCGCCGACATAGAGATCGCTGTTGCAGAGGCAGCAGGTTTGCCTTAGATCATGGTTTATGACCTGATCTATGCAAGTGTTAAAATCGAGCAGAAAGTTTCCAAGTACTGGAGACTCATACAACAACATTGTGCTTTGATGCTATACCTTGCATCAGTATGATGGACCTGGAACCTTCGGGGTAGACGACCTACTCCGGTCTTCCTTTCGGACCAAAAGGGACTGATCCTTGTCCGATAGCTACAGTTGCAAAAGCTAGCGGCAGCAGAGATTCGAGACGCATAGTGGCAGATCGGATGAATGAGAAACGAAGCGACTAAACAAGAACAGAGATACGTGGAGTGTACCGCAAGATTGCATATCAGCCAGATGTTATTTATTTCCTGGACTCTTCGCCTTAATCTCGTGTCACCCTGAACTAGAGATGCTAGTACATTGCTAGTGAGGGACGAATTCTAGTACACTAACACTTTGCTGACTGATGTCAGGCTCGCAGCCTGCAGCATCTACCCTAATCAAGTGTCAAGATCCGTTATACCCCATAGGCAGAGGTTGGATGTCAAGCAAGGGATCCACGTCAAGGGCTGTAGATGAAATTCCTCATTAGCTCATACTGCAAAATGTCGCGTGTCTAGCGTTGAAAGAGACTGTGATGTATGCCGGCTGACAGATTATGATGAGTCAAGGCAAGTGGACAAGGGGATACCCGACACGTCTGTTGCGTTGCCCAACTCTCGTTCACTGCTCTGCCTCTAGCGCTGCGTGAACACCGCCCCTGTCAACCATAATACCTAGCAGATTGTGAGTCAATGTTGAAGATGCGCTTTCACGGTCTACAGGATTCAACGTGTCCCCTGCATCTGTGAATCTATCAAGTCCTTACCTCTATTCTCAAGACCTGAAGTCGCTGATTCGGGATACACCGAGCTTTCTGATTGCGAGAGATGCATGCAAAACTGCATCATGGATGCCCTGGTACGTCCCCAGTATTCGTACAACTTATTGTTCCGGGACGATGCTTAGCAGGACCTCACAGGTCTTTCTTTATACACCAGAACTGCCTTGGGACTTCGTGTTTCACTCGGCACTGTCTGTGTGAAGTTTCACATGCCGCCACGAATGGTGTCGAGAAAACTTGACCAGGCAATGAAGAGAAGCTTACCCGGCACAGCCGAAACAGTGCAATTGAGCACCGCAAGAATGATGCTTCATGTGAGTGAAAGAGTCGTGCCTCCGCGCGACGGCGAATCATGGTGGTGAACAAGATCTAGAACAAACACCTACGAAAGCGGTGGCACGTTGACGAGGGTGAAAGCCCATGGCGCTTCACACTACTCCGTATGTTAGTGACAACGAGCAACGAGGAACATCCGACCCAATGGTGCGAAGGGCAATTGGCAAATCAATGAAGGTCAGATGCTGGCAGCTCCAGTGCCCAAATGTAGCCTTCATGTCACTATTAGCAGACTGGTCATCAAGAGAAGACATTTCGAGGCAACGTCTGTCACAAGCTGGGCCACGAAATCAGTGAAGGACAACAGCGTAAGCAGGAGTTGCGTGGCAAGATCCGATTG
This sequence comes from Cercospora kikuchii, assembly GCF_019650295.1. Lineage (NCBI taxonomy): Eukaryota > Fungi > Ascomycota > Dothideomycetes > Mycosphaerellales > Mycosphaerellaceae > Cercospora > Cercospora kikuchii. The sequence continues at coordinate 249,980 of NW_025408586.1, forward strand.
ATAGTATCTTAACGATCGGGAATCCCAAACACTTTGTGATCATTCACATAATACAAGATCTTCTAGACACGCATATGGATTTGGTCTAACTGTGATATCAGGATGCCACAAACAGTATCAGTCCACTCTCAACCTGAATTCATTCACGCGCTCCCTTGCACGTCCGTTCATTCAATGCCCCTTCATGACCGTATACCGGCCATTCACTCGAACAATCCTCAACGGTGCTCCATGTGGTGCTGTCAGAGCTAGGTTGGAGCTGTTCAGGATGCCTCGAATCTCGTCGGAGCTAATCACTTTGCCAGTGGCGTTGACGACCCGCGATAGGCGAGAGTGCTGAAAATGATCATCTGTGATATTTTCAGCATAAGAGGGCCTGATTGTACCGCGAGGGTGATCACTTACAAATATATCCATGACCTGGAGGATGTGGGCCGTGGTGAGTCGGCATTTTCTGCTGGGCTTGGTTTGGAGAAGGTGGTGGGTGTGTTGAAGTTTGCTAGTAGTGTAAGAAAATTGAGATTGGAGGAAACTGTCTGTTGATATAAGCGCGAGTACTTCTTCTACAGCCTTGCGGGGTTGCAATATAGGGTTGAGATCTGGCGCAGAACCGAAAGATTGTGTTCTAGCCTCGTGCACCTTGATGCAAGCTGCTTGCCAATAGTGCCAGTTTCTACGCTCAAAAGACCGTGTAACGCTGCCTTGAGCACGGCACGTACAGTAACGCTCCACACAGAGACGCGATCTTGATGCTCAAAGTGATAGAGGCTTGCAGCTCCAGGTCAGAGCTCCTCAATGCCTACGGGCGTCGTGTGTAACTAGCGCTGTGCAGCGAGTGGCTTTCTATCGACGAACTGGAGCATTCGTTCTCGCTGTCCGGGTATGTCAGCGGTCAAAAAGTCGCAGTGCAACTTTTGTCCCAGAAACGAGCTGCCCTTGGGGTGCGAATTTCACACTCACAACAAGCAGCGCTCTTTCGAAATGAGTATGAACGGTTCCATTTGCGATCTGTGCCGCTCAAGAGGCGCTCTAGCATCTACTGCTACATAGTTACATGCAGCCTCACAGCCTTGTAGGATTACAGCCTTGCAGGTCGAGAGCAGTCGAATAGTCTTCTGTGGCACTGGAGCAACGCACGCCAGAAGGGATGCGAGGGATGGCTGTCATACTGAAGGCCAATACTCGCTGACTTCTGATGTTCTTAGGGAAGCTGGTAATGATGATGGACTTGTTCCATGCAGCAAGAAGAAGAAGGTGAAGTCGGTCGTCTGTCCCCGCTTTGTGCCAAGCGGCCCGTGCGTGAGAGCGTGGCGTGAAGCGATTCAAACTCTAACGTGTTTGATAAGCATGTGAATCAGATAGGCATGTGCATCAACTTTACGAGGTAGATAACTTTGATTCTTGATATCTTATGCTATAGGTGTCAGAACTACCTCAAAGATGGATCAATTGAATGCTCAGAAGTTACTCTATCTAATAGACAACCTCTTGAGTTGTGTCCTTGGACACCACACTTGCTGCAGGTTGGTTTGGCTCTTGGCTGTCTCTCAATCTGACTAACCAACTCCATTGCTATTTGAGCCTGTGACTGAGCCATGTCTCTGGCAGCCAATTCATCAGTGTCAAGGCCAAGTGTTAGCTTAATCTTCTTCCTTGGGGCTCTATGAGACTGTAATTCCTTGATAATAGTCTTCATATTGTCATGTTCACCCTGGAGTAATGTCATAGCAGCCTGTGACCTTTTTAACCCTCTTGACAACCTGTCCACTGCCTCAATAATTGAGGTTGGTGAGCTGTTTTGATGCCTAGCAATCCTAGCCTTGATTTTGCCTGTATGCCTCTCAATCTGCCTTGGATTCTGAGGGGTATTCTGTGTATCTGATGAACATAGTGGTGGTGGAGTTGGTGTTTTGTAACGCAGTGTCAGCTTGGACAGCACAGCCTGTGGATCGAGTGGTAACAAGCCTGAGCCTCTAAAGGCACCTCTGATCGTGTTTGGAGTAAATGCAGCTTCATAGGCAGGCCTGAGTTGTGGTAGGAAGTCTTCTTTGATCAGGCTGTAGTATCCAACCATGCCAAGCCTTTGGATTCTGGCTGAATATGCCTTCTTTAATGGACCAAAACAGCCAACATCCAAAGGCTGTAGCAAGTGAGAGGAGTGTGCAGGCATACAGAGGGTAATAATGCCTTGTTCCTCACAGAATGACTCAAACTCTGGTGTCATATGGCTGTCATGGCCATCCAGAATCAAGAGCCTCTTCTGACCAACAGTTCTGTGCTTGGTATAGTCATCAAAGTGCTGAATCCATGCTATTCCATGGTTATAGGAAGTCCAGCCTTTAGGACTAACTCCAAGCTTCCAGTTTGGTGGTAGGTGTTTGAACCAGGCTCTGTTCATTTCCTTGCCAGAGAAGATAACATATGGAGGCACTGACCAGCCTTCTGCATTAATACAGGCAATGACTGTGTGCCACTGCGTTGAATCAGAAACCAAGGCCTTAGGTCGTTGCCTACGCTCTGTAGCAGTAACAACTATGGTATTCTGACAGTGTCCAAGCCTGAATCCACTCTCATCAAAGTTGTATATGTCGTGCTCTGTAATTCCATGGAAGGCTATCATGTTTTGAACCAGTGTAAACCACTCTGAGATAACCCCTGGATCCTCATTCTTTGCCCTTTGGCTTGATAACCTCCGTGATAGCCTTGTTTCCAAGCCTGGATAACGATTGACAAAGTTATGAGCCCATCTTTGGCCAACCTCTTGTCCATTCCGTGCCTTGGTTATTGAGGACGCCCAGCTTCTGATTACAGCCTGTGTTGGCGAGTAACCACGTGAATCTAGGTCCAGAATCTTCTGATAAACTACCTCCTCTTCTACCGGAGTCAAGGCTCTGTTCGTTGGCGGTGTACCAGTCTTTGGAGCCGTACCATGGAGTCTGCGGTTGACGGTAGAATATTTGACTCCGTAGGCGGCTGCAGCGCGTCGCACGCTTGGAAATCGACCTGACAGGTAATCACGAACAGCATTCTGAATACACTCTTCGTTTGGAGGTGCCATCGCGTAAAATGGTGGAATAATGGACGCGTTTAGTAATGGTGGTGGATACGAGATGGAAGTTGATGCACATGCCTATCTGATTCACATGCTTATCAAACACGTTACTCGCGCTCCGCCACACCCAACATGTGCACCTGACTCCTTCGCTCCGCCTCCGCAGAAGACTGTTCGGCGAGCGGTCGACTCGGAAGGTCCAATGCGGCGGCTCAAGATGCAAACCGGCGCTCCGCAGTACACGATGAAGGCGTCAAGCGGGAGAGTCATGCCTCATGATTGAAACCCCCTCACAGCTTCGTGGAGCACTATCCTTATCAATCGCGACGGAAAGCTGGACTTCCATCTCGAAAGAAAGTGCTACTGATTGCTCGCAAGGATGGCAAGCTTTCAGAACATGCGACACGCGGCCAGATCGGTTTCATTACCAGAATGGCTTCCGCAGACAGCCCGGCACGAAAAGGCACGAGCAACGCCGCCATATCTCCACCCAAGACGAAGCTCTTGGCAATGGAACAATGCAGCATGCGTTACACTCCTAGCAAAGTCCATGATACGCTATGAGTTTGGAAGCCTGTAGCTCGATCACTGGAGGTGGCACGGAAACTAAAGGCCAAGCACATTATCAACCGAGGTATCTCGTTCTCATTCTTGACAGTATTGATATCTTGGCAGCATCGACATATCTGCTCTACGGTTCTGTTTGGAGTTTGACTATCTCCGGAACAGGTATCATATCATTGTACATGATGCCCGCTCCGCTTCTGGACGAGCTACCCAGCGAGGTCTTCGAGGAGATTAACGTACAATTGCAATTATATGACCTCAACATTCTTCGCTTGGTCAGTCGCCGCATCGCGCACTTGGCAACTCAAAAGCACTTCGGCACCTTCTTGAGACACAAATACGTGGAAATTACAAGACCTGCTCTCGAATTCATGGTTGAGCTGACAACGAAGGGCCGCATCGGCTGTTTCGTTGAGCAGCTGACACTAGTTGGAGTGGTCTACAATACTGCTTTACTTGAGCATCAGCTTGCGAAAACAACTCGAACATCGGTCAAACGAATAGATTTAGCACGCCGAATACCTTACATGCCAGAGCAGCCTTGCAGTGAGGCAGAGCTAGCACATGCAGCCGAAGAAATCCAATTGTTGCGAGCGAAACGCGCCGGTTTCGCTTCTTTTCTCGGCGCAGGAGATGCCGTCAAATTACTGACACGCATCTTGCTCAATCTTGCCGCTCGCCCACAGCAGCCTGGCCTGAAACGCATCTCGATAGACGTCGTAGTATATCGCGAACATTCTAAGATACCAGAGGACATGTCCCAAAGGCCAGGCTGGACGTCTGTGTGGCACAAGGCTGCGGAGACATTCCAGACTCTGATGCTTGCGCTTGATGCCGTCAGCATACGCGTCCAGGAGCTCAAGATTTTCTGCAACGATTTCTCTGGGAATTGCAGCCTACAGTGCGTTGAGTTAAGTCGTTGTGATTGGCAAACGAATGGGATCGCTATTGCCTTTGTCAACCTGGAAGCATTGTCGATCAGTGTCTCCGATCGTATACTCAACGAGACGAGATACGATGTCTCGTCAACTGGAGATCTGATTGAACGCCTGGCAGCAGCACCAAGCACAATCAAGCTGCTGCCAAACCTTGAAACTTTGAAAACACAAGCGACTGACGGGGCAAACTTCAGTGGGCTGGGAGCTCTGTTGAACGTCTGCAAAGGCTTGAAACAGCTTGACTTGAGAAGATGCGAGATAAGGCGATCTCGACGCGAGCTTGACAACTACGAAATACTGAGCTTTTTGCAGCATCTCACCCAAGCAGTCCATCTTCCTACTTTGCGAGTACTTGCGCTACGAAATTTGGATGCGAGTGAGCCAGACCTGCTATCTTTCCTGAAGCGCCATGCAATCAAACAACTCACACTGCAAAAATTTGGATTGGCTTCTGGTAGTCAATGGAGTGCGATCTTTGACTATCTTACAAGTAAGGATGCTGGACTGGAGACATTACATCTTGAAGACATCTTCCAGAATCGTTTTCATGTCCAATTCTGTACAGGTCAAAGACACTTTGCGGATAACCACACAACAGGCATACTATGGGGGGCAGCATGTTCACAAACAGCAACACGGCAATATGAAGCCCATAGTGTGGCGCGTTCTGCAACGTCACTCTGAGCCGTTGGAACCATTCGTACTCAATCATAGGGAAAGGCAGCTGAACATGTTTGGCCCTCCATCATCGCAACTCAACTATGGCATACCCTAGAATGCTGTATACTTGGGTGATGATTTGAATGCAAGCATGGACAAGCTCAAGGGACGATCTTGGGGGATCGTATGGCTCCGAACGAGAAACATATCCTGCGGGGACCTCTCAAATTAGCTCGTTGAGCGATATCAGAATCTGCCGGCCGTCAGGCTTACGAGTGTTCTCCTGAGCCCATCCTGTGGGGCAATGTGAAAGAAATATACACAAGATACGTGGAGCACTCTGACGGAACCGCGGCCAATGTACGTTCCGCATGCCTTGCCAACTCTACGCGAAGCCCAGGATGAAGATATGAAGCAGACAACAAACGATATAGACGTGTGTAACACCAACTAATGCCCACGACATTCCTCGCGATATATCAAAGATGTGACATTGAGTCCGGGATGCAGCAAATCCTGAATGATGCAGCTCATCGATGGCTTAGTCGTACAGTCTCGCCAACTCAGCCATCCGCCAGTTTGGAAGGTCGGCTCCGCCACACCGAGCCACCGTGTTTCCAGGAACGTTCAAACTTTGCTCAACAGCGTTTTCGCTCTCATGTGCCATCTTGGTGACGCCGCCAATATCTCACGACGGTTCACATGCAAGCTAGCCCATCGAGCAAGCCACGATCACACGAAGCACGTTGAGCACGAGGCCTTCTATCCTATTGACACGAAGGCCTGCGATAATGATCAAATCTTGGCCCGGGCTAAGACTTGGTGTAGTCGAGCCACTCGAAACAGTAGTCTGTAATTCAGCTGCGATTCATAAAGTGCTCGACAACTTTTATTGCAACCTTTCAACAGCCTCGCTGGATGTCGAAATTATCGTGGCGCTATTTCACAGCTTCTGAGGCTTCAACTGTGGAAATTCGAGTAACAACAGACACTCCACTACATTGTGGCGATTTACTTCAATGATTTTGTCCATCGACCTTGCCCCCTTTAGGTCGGCTCCGCAATCCGCAATGTCTCGTACAGTCTTCGCACCTCTTGCCCCTGAACTTTATCGAGCCGACGCCCATCACTATTATCGCATGCAGTTCTGAGACCACGACCTCGGAAAAAAGGCGGCGGCCGCGATCAACAGCTTCTCGCGACGAAAATGGTCATTCTAATCTTAGTGCATCAACAGAGCGTGATAAGTACATCCTTCGGCTCATCGAATACTCTAATTTGCTCCTCCAAGTCTTTCATTTACTCACAGCTGGGCGAGCAGCCTTGACTGTTTTCTCTCATACTTCATTAAATTCTTCCATACGCGGAAGTTACAGCGTTCATCGACATGGCAGGATCTCTGCTCTGCATTTCTGTTCTGCATGTATTGCTTGCGCAGGGCCTCCCACTTGACACCTTCACCACAGCGTCGCACACGGCAGCATACCGCCTTCCCCAACAGTACGCTGGCAAGAGCTCTATCTGGGATGGCAACGCAAGGAGCACAAACTGCGCCCATGGCACATACACGGGTGGCTCATGCTATCTGCGTGACGAAGATGAGCCTACACCATCGACCCTGTACCAACCCGAGGCCCCAACTCCGGCGTCGTCCTTGACTGCCGCTACATCATACATCAACGGAACTCGAGGCGAAGACTGTACGACTGGTGAAGACTCGACACTTTACAGCACGTATGCACCTGTGGAAACATATTCGAATCCCTTTCAGACGGGGCCAGAAGTTACTCGAACGGTCTATCCACAGCAGAGCAGCGAATCAGCACCATCTCAACCGCAGACAACGTCTTCTGATATTAATTCCAGGAGCGAAGGGCAGTACACCTTCTCTGACATCGATACAACATTCAGTAATGAGATCACATCGACAACATGGGACGCATTTCCCACGAGCATCAGTTCTCGATCAGATGTCAGCTATGTGACAGTAACGTACACGGACAGTCAGTACAATACAGCAGTTACGACTATTACTGCTTCTCGATCGCGCTCGTACGGACCGGCTGTGTCTACACGGACAGACTTGCCAACCTCTACTTTGGACGACGAGGGCCACACGTCCGACGCATATCCGCACCCTACTGGGTATGGGGATAAGTCTTCGCCTTCGTATGATCCTGCCAACAGTAGTACTGGGACATGGTCATTCAGCTTCACAAGTGTAGATATCGACCCGACTCAGACAACGGATCGCACGTCAGAATCAGCCACTCTTTACCCGACTTTAGACGATCATTCAACGAAGTCATACTTTTATGGTCAGCCTCTACCTTCAATGTCATCTTTCCACGACTATAGTGGCAGCACAAGAGATCCATACGCTTCACAATCTCGATTTCAGCAGTTCACCAGGACTCAGCAAAGTGTGTATCCGGACCCGGAAAGTTCGAGCAGCTTCAGTCTGGGGCCTACCATCACGCGACCTGCTACGCCTGACACTACTCTTTCACGATGGACTGTCTACCCAGGGCCCAGTTCTTCCTCCACAATCATCAGAGATCCAATCATCACAGCATCTGAGTTTTCTTATACAACATGGTCGCAACGAACGATCTATCCAGACCCAAGCATCTCGTTCACAGCTTTCCCAGAGCCCAGCACCAGCCAGATTGATATCCTATGGTCAACGCATACGAATTACCCAGGCGCTGATGGATCTAATACCGCAGTCTTCGATCCAACTCACACAAGATCTGGTTTCTTCCTACCTACGCAGTCACAGTACATCATCTACCCAGAGTCTAGCGAATCAGCCACGTTCACTTGATATCCCACGTTCACACAGACTGAGTCATGGTCGCAATACACAGCATATCCCGCACCAAGCAGTTCGAACACACTCATCTGGGACCCCACCGTAAATCAGACGGAGACGTGGTCGCATTACACAGAGTATCCGGTATCAAGCAGCTCTGAAACCGTCTTTCCCTACTCAACTGCTACCCAATCTTATTCATGGATCTATCCTACTGCATACTGGCAGCCAACCTCAGATCGATCCAATTTACCAACGGCGACACCAGTCAGAGATCCCAATTACCAGGACACGACATTCGTGACCGTTACCAGAACAGCCTTTCCAACGATATCTGCGGGTCCCGACTACGGACTTCCATCATATCACCATCACGCAGGAATTGGATGGCCTTTCGGGTTTTGGCACAGGCTGAGTCGCTCATTCAGCAGTGAGCGTAGCCATGACGTTGCATCTTGAGGAAGAGATCGTGACGACGGGCCTGCGGATAATAGGAGTTGGTGATTTTGAAATTATCGCCAAGCCGATGGATCTTTGAGCAGGTGGCGGGCTTTGAGGAGTTACGAGAGATACAGGAGGAGTACGAGAAGCTAGATAATATGTCCGTTTCTTTGTACGGGACTTGTAAATGTACACTAGTCATTTGAAACACAATCTTTTGAATCAGAATGCCATCAATATACCTTTGGTCCCAGGTGCGTCACAATACATACCTCGCTCCGTAATCCGCCGGAATAATCCAGCTCATTGACGACAATTCACAGGATTCTGTCTTTTTGCTCGCCGCTCCTGCCCATTCGCCATTGTCTTGTCACCTCCTCCATCGCATCCACATTTCCTGTCCTCTCATAAGCCTGTTCCATTCTCAGCAGTAGAAGTTCCAGGTCATCATCAGCTTGTTGCTGCTCAGCGGACTTGGTCACATTCTTCGATGCGTTGATTCTTTCTCTAGTCTGAAGTTGTATTATTCGTCAACACCGCGCGTAGCCATTAATCCATGTGTGGGATGTTAGAAAGCGAACTCACCTCCTTATCTATCGTCGTAGGGAAGTACATCAGCGACCGAAATTCTAGCCTTAGACATATATCTGAATATTTGACGACATGACCTGGGTTCTGGCAGGCAGGGTCTGCATAGAGTTGGATGTAGTCGGCTCCTTCATCGTTCGTATCTTCAAGACCAAAGGCACGAAGTGACGAAAACCTCGTCCTACCGGTCGAGAAACATGCTTCGGGCTCCAAGATCTGGTTCGGGAGGAAAAACAAGCTTTCGCAAATGTCGTCGAGCCAGCCTGTGAACGAGATGGCCGAGGATATTGCCCGAGGCAAGTTGATCAGGAGGGCAGCAAGCTGAAATCGAAGGTAGCGCATCATGTGTGTGATGTATAGTTGAACGAAGAAATGCAATCACACTTTGAGTGCAGCAAGTGGCTGAAACTAAGAAGCAAGGAAGCTTAGGCTGCAAGATTCAGCTCCATAGGCAAACACCCCACTTCGCGTGGGGTCCCATTCGGTCGACCATCACTATGGACTGCGATGGTAGCGTGCCAGCTCACAACAATGCAGGTACGTGCATACTTCCTAGTATTCCATCCAGGATTGCATATGGCAACTCCATTAAGCGCCTACGAAGCCTGCCTCTCTGAAGATCCTGACCATTCTTGTGCTTCACAAGCTGTGCCGCAGTATCAAGCATAGGCATGCCCACTGTCGTCAATTGTCAATTAAGCTTCACAAGGTGAGCAATCCTTCGATGTACGATCGATGCCTTCCTTAAGAGAGGATTGCATGCCAACAATGCAGTTGGAGTGTCGATTCCAAAAACAGTCCGGGATGACCCTGTTTAAGGAGGTATGATAACCGCTTTCCGGCGCTTATTATGCGCACTCCAGAGGCACGGTACGCAGGAGTGACACATCTTTCAGTAAATCCGTGTGGAAGTTGCCGTTGGATTACGATGCTGTGTTGTCGCTGATGAGTTGACGATCTGCAGTTGTTACAAGGTGCACCATATAACAAATCCTATTATTGTTTCGAAGCGCCCCGACATATGCGGTCGTCCAAGGCTCCCCAGGTAGTGTGCCGCTCGTCGGTGTACGTTCCGACTGTCGGCAAAGATACTACTCTGACCCCTATCTCGGAACCAGACTTTGCTCCTTATGGGCCTGTACAACTCAGGCGCGATTCAACCATCAGTAGTTGCAAGATGATATTTTCGTAGACCGGTCATACCTACTGAACTGCACAGTGAACTGCGTAGGCACGCTGACGGCAGAACGAGTATCGCAAATATTCAACTAACATCCACTACGTTGCAACATCCGCAGCAGCTACGCCACCGCTCGCGGCACAGCTGCTACGACACTACATGTTGGATCGATACGAGCGGCTCAGCGATGAGCCGGCCACGTCAGTGAAGTTACATCCTGCTATGCGCTTCATCGGCAGCCCAGCATTAGTCCCAGACTGGAGCGTGGTCACCAAGCGGCATGGAGAATCTATTCGAAGCTCACAAGCAGAGCGACTGTGTATATAACGTCGGATGGCTGTGATATTGTTGGAGTTGTTATCATCAAGACTAGTAGTCTCCAATAGCTCTACCTTCTCACCATCAGCCTTCACACAATGCTTTCCAAGTCAATGCCATCCATCATCTTGTTCGGCCTAGGGGCTCAAGCCGTAAGCTTCACAAGCTGGAGCGGTTTGACCTGTCGTGGTCAGCTCCCGGTAAAAGACCAAGCAATGTATCCATATGCCTGCTATTCAGCTGGTCTGGATCCCTCAGCAATCAAAGCAAGCAGTCTAGAGAACAAAGCAAATTCCGATGCCTACACCGAAGTCTACGCCGACGCAGACTGCAAAGAGTACAGAAGCACAATTAAATACAACGACTTCTGCATCAACGCCAATTTTCAAGCTGCGCGACTCTTCATCCCTCCAATAGGTCTCAAAGCTTTCCCAGTCCTCGAGGCAAGGAACTTGACCATGCAAGACCTTCTCCAGGCTCCGTTTGAGGACGTGACAAGTGAAGAGCAAGACATGCTCGACAACGAGTTGGACGCTGCGCTCCTTGAAATCGACGCCAGTATGGATACACGCGGGAAGTCGGATGTCCCTCGACGAACAAAGTCGCGCCCCGGAATGACGCTTCTCCCATCCCGTGCAGTCAACGACCGCATCACTTCCGAAACAGACCCCAACGTCCAAGGCTTCGTGACCGCAGACGATAACTCCCCCGGCGACACGGGAGGTTTCAGATTCGCCAATAACCAGCAGAGGAGTGATTGGGCGTATACCCTCTTCCAAAGACTCTCACGCTATCGTGATAGTAATCCAGGGTCGCAGAGCTACACCGGATCTCAGACCGTAGGAAATCACGATCTCGACGTCGATATTGATTTAAGTTCTAAAACATTTGGAAGTCTCAGGGCTGGGCTGTTGAGGACTTGGGTTGTGATGTTTGCTCGACAGCGAGAGAATCATGCGCATCAGGTATGGGACTTGTACGATAATAATATTTTGCTTGCAACGACCAGTTTCAAGGCTTTTTGTATTGGGGCTTAAGATCGATGGTGGGCGCTGATAGATGGAGTGTGAGCTATGTGGACTTGGTGATTTCTGCTGGGAGCTTCTTTGCTGTGGTATTCGATGATCGACAGAGACTTGGAAAGAAGGAAGAGGAAGTATTGCAATTGATGATTTTTTTGATTTTTACTCCAACTTGAAGGCACTTTTGTGCAAGTGTAGTATGTTGCATTTCCTGGTCCGCAGAGTTGTTACAAAACCACCCTAAACGGCAATGTCTCCTTCGCCCGTCAAATTCTCGAACCACGACCTATCCTTCTCATTCTCCCAAAACCTACTGAACAAGCAGAAAAGAAGCGTAAAAGAGAGAAGCAGGCTTCGTCGGCTGAGAGTTGGTAAACTCCCGTTGAAGTGTCTTGAATCTTTTTCACTAAAGGGAGAAGTCAATAATGTTGTTCTAAGAGCCAAAAGTCTCTACAACGATTAGAAAGTAGAAGGACCGAACGATCGTTGCAAAGCGGAAACCGTGATTAATGAATTCATAGAGACAGTAGCAGTATAGCCTTACAACATTCGTTGCGACTTAAAACAAAAAAAAATCCCATTTCACGACACGTACATCATCCAAATTACCTACCAAAACAGCGAAAAAAAAGATAAGCATGATGCTCGACGACACTTTTCAACAGTCAGACAGCGCACACTGAATTGGTGGTGTAGCAGGACATACCCTGTGTGATTCGAACACTAATATTCAATCAGAATTGATTCAACACCATCAAGTTTCGGCGCAACGTACCACGCTCCCGAAGGAACTGGCTAGACAGTTGAATACGACTGAGTCGTATAGTTCCAATAGCAGGCCAGCGCCTATTGCAAAGTCAGATTGAATGAGACATCACATTTTTATGGCGAGAAATGCTTACGTTAACCACTCCGCCGTGGGGGAAGTTAGCAATTGAACAAGAAGCGAGAGGTAAGATTGAATCGTACCAAAGTGCCAATGTGGAGTTGATTAGTCAGCAGGATTCAAGAAACGTATATGATCTGTAACATGAAGGGAGGGGCAGGAAGTTGTAGGGCAAGAAGTCGCCATCAAATCGACTGGAAGCCTGGTCAAATTTGCTCACCAGAAACTCCTTTTTCCTGCCAGTACTGCGGATTGCAGCTGTCGTGCTTACAGCATTGCACATTGAGCAAGTGAAGGCCGCACAATGCCAAAATTCTCCAACCTCATTCCAAACAGTATATACTCTGTCTGCACTCTCACTACCGCTACGCTCCCCGACACATCCTGTTCCCTCCCACTTCCCCTCCCTATGGCGAAAGAAGAACAGAAGAAAAAAGCTGGTATCATGCATAAAGCAAAACGCAACCTCGCTCACTTGAACGAAGACATTCGCTTCCATTCCTTTCTTCACTGCCGCAGCATCCAAACGGTAAAACAGAAATCCCAAGAAAGACCTTCGCTCGCATGCATCGCTCCGTGTACGCCATGTGTTCTGATCCTCCAATGCTAATCCCACCACTCGCATGCTAGTCGTCTCCGGTCGTCGTAGGATTAAGTCGAAATGTGTGAGAAGAAGTACGAAAGGAGTGATTATGAAGAATGTTGAAGATCGGTCGCCTCGGGTTCGTGAGCGCCATCGCGGTTCGTGCTCTCAGATTCAGGTGGGTCGCCCGTATGCTGAATATTCGCCTCGCTTCCGTGCTGAGAAGCGGATGACACATGTGTGTGCATGGCTGCCGCTCCCTGAGACGATGGAATGCGGCTGCGAGGTAGCGCAGAGTACTGAGTGCCCTGCTCGACAGCATCGTTATGGCCATTCTATTGTCCACGTCCGATGTTTTGGCGAGCCTGCGAAATTGTCAGTTGTTGTTCTCCCACCTATGCGCCGAAAAAAATGGGTTGCCACATACCTTCATCATCTCAATCCGCGCCTTGAGATTTTGGGTCACCTCAGCAGCTCTCCGCCAGCTCTCCACGCCGTCACCACCCCCTTGACTGCCCCTCAAAGTGCTAGCGCCATCGCCATTCGGAGTGGCTCGACCACTTGATCCACCTGACAGGGCTCTCGAGCTTGGTCGTTCGATACCTGCACCGGCACCACCTCTTAGCTTATCATCCGAAAAAGTCCTCGGACGGTTCTCCTTACCTTCACCGTTCGAATAACCATTAGAAGCGTCGAGATTACCATACGCGCGCGAGCTCGGAACGCCATAGGTTCTCTGTGTGCCGTAGCTGGGCCGTGGCTGGGGTGGAGGCGAAGCGGGGCCGCTGCCATAGCCATCGACAGGACTGTCGCGACCAGCAGGCGATCGACCCAGTCTGGCAATTTCGCGCTTCAGCCTGTCGATCTCGCGCGAAAGACTGTTGGCGCGATCCTCTGCGGATTCGGCGTCCGACCGAGCTCGTACCAGCTGAGTCTCCTTAGCTTTGATTTGCAATACATCTCGCGTGTGATCTTCAATGAGCTGTGCGTTCTGGACCTGTAGCTCCGAAACTTGTGAAGAGAGCCTCAGCTTCTCGTTGCGGAGCGTCGATGCCTGTTCTCGCACAAGGTCGATTTCTGCCCGAAGATCTGTCAACTCTTGCCGCTCTATCTGGCTCAGTGCTGACGATGTTGATTCTGGTTGTCGTTGTGCTGGCGGTGAGGCTGGCGCAGCAGCTGGCTTGGCTAATGATCTACCTGCAAGACCACGACCAGCACCAGCGCGGGGAGTTGTAGGCACCTGTGGAGGCTCGTCCAGGATAACGCCCTGGCGCTTCGGTGAGGCTGCGCCAGCAGCAGGTGCTTTGCCATACCCGGAGCTCGGTGGTTTGAGCCCTCCCGGAGGTCTGAGTCCACCCGGCGGCTTGACGCCAGGTCGTGTAGTGGGGCGTGGTTGCAAAGGTGCGTCTTCGGTAAGAGGTGGACTAACCGCCTTCGGAGGCGCAGGCTTCTTGACACCACCTGCTGCAGGTCTTCTTGTCCCAAGCGCTGGCTTCTTGCCCGCTGGGGCTGCTGCTGCTGCTTTGGGTGCTGGCGCGGCCTTTGGCTTCCATTTTGCTCGGACCTCTGCAGCATCGCGCATTTCCGTGATCTTTGTCTTGCGGATATCGTCCAAGCCCTCCAGGTGTGCGAGCATGTTGCGATCGCCCATGATCTTCCACAGAATCCCAAGCACTTCAGCGCCAGCATCTCGCAGCGGTGCCGCGCTTTCTGTCAAAAGTTTCTTGCATCCTTCCGCAACTTCTTTCGTCTGCTCCGGTGTTGGTGCATCCCGAGTCGTCTTCAACGCGCGTGCGAGGAATTTGGCGGTGTTCTCTTTGATCTGCGGGTTCTTGTTCTTCAGTGCTTCCAGAATGTCACTTTGGACATCACCAAGGCTGGTGGCGGCAAACACGGCGTCGCAGGCTGCTCCAATCGCGTCGGTGACTGTCGGCTTCTTCTCCTTCAACCGCTCGAGCATCGATGCGAGTATTTGACTTCGGTATTTGCCAAATGACTTCTTTAGACCTTTGGCGAGGGCCTCGACCACGTTTGCCGCGACTGTGACTACTGCAATGTTGGCATCTTTCATGCTTTTCGCGCACCCTCGGATAAGATCGTCGAAAGAGCCTTCCTGGATTGCTGGAACGTTCACCACCGCAAATACTTCGTCCATGACCTCTTTGCGGTCCTTCCACTTGGTGCTGCCTATTCGCTCGTTGAAATCTGCTGGAATCTTCTTCAAAACGTCCACAGCCTCATACTCGGGCTCCAAATCGATTGCATCCTCATCCTCGCCTTCATCTTCTTCGCCACCTGCAGCTGCAGCCGCCTCTGCTTGTCGCTCTTTCGCAGCCTGCTGTGATCGAAGTAGACGTTCCTGCTGTGGTGCTGGCTCTGCTTGTACTGGCTCGAACAGCTTATCCAGATCCTTCTGCTGCACCTCTTTCAGCTCGCCCCAAAAGAGCGGCTTCATGGCCTCGCGCAGCCATCGGTACAACTCAACCGTGAGAGCTTGGGCCTCCGCGCGCACATCCTTGTTCGCATGCCCGTACATCTTAGGCATCAGCTTGAGAACAGGCTTCGGCTCGACGACCTTGCAACCGTATGCATGGTAGATCTCCTTGAGCGCGGATAGTGCTGCAACAATCATCTTCGGCGTCTTGTGTGACAGGAAGGGTAGCAGCTCTTCCACGACCGGATCTGGCTTGTCCAACTCGATCAGGAGCAAGATCGCTTCCAGCGCTGCCGCTTTCGCTGCCGGTCTTCCCGTAAGCCCCTTCTCCACTGCAGGCGCAATTGTCTGATTCCTCGTCTTGCGCGCGCCATCTGCGCCCGCTGCATTCAGAAATTCATTGTATGCCACCAGCGCCTCCTGCTGTGCTGCAGCATTCGCGTCGCCCACTGCGCCCTTCCATATCCCGCTGTCGAAGGTGAAGTCCTTGACGATGGCGTCCGTCGGCTGCGCTGTCTTGAACTCCTTCGCGGCAATTTCGTAGCCGCCCTTTCGAGCCTTCCAATTCTTGTGCTGGAACTGCTCAATCAGCGGCAGCTGTGAGAAATCCTCCTGGTCACCCATGCTGGGCTGAAGGTGGGCGGATTAAATTATGTTGTGTTCCGTATGCGCCGGTGTGGTGGAAGTCGCTGGTGGTGCATGTGGGGGTGACTCGTCTTTTGGCTGCGGTGCGAATTGCTGCCTGACCAAGGGGAGGGATGTCGCTGAGTCGCAGAGTCCGTTCCGAGGTCGTTCCGGGGACGTGGTATCGTGAGCGACTCCTTGCGACAGAGTCATGCACAACGCGTGGTATAGGAGGAGGTGCCGCTGGGCTGTGACTTTCTCGGAGCTTGTTTACCTCGTATTGACGACAGTTGCCCTGGCACATGATTTAGCGCCGAAAAGGCTTGGCACGAGCCAAACACAGCAGAGCCGCATTGACAACTTCCCCGCCAACAACCCCAAACTCACCAACGCGATGGCTGGATCTAGAGATCGCTCCTTTTTGCCCGTCATACATGCAACAGATGAGTTCGTGGTCTCTCGCAGTGTCATTTGATATGCATCACTCACCAGGAGCACAGCTTCCCGTATGGACCGGCTGCTGATCAGTACTACGGGTTGTATCTGCCCAATGACGATCGGCCTCATGGGTACCTCTTATCAGAGGTAGTGCAAAAGATGCCATGGACTGCTAGATTCCATGTCCAGCACGAGCATCCGCGTCGTGTCACCGTCCTGGACTCTTCAAACGGTGCGAACACAGCAGAAGCCGTCAATACTGCTTTCCAGGAAGTCATCACACCAGCTATTGACCAAAGACTATTCCACGTGTTCAATGGTCAGCACAGTGAGCCCTTTGCGATCGCAGGCGCCAGGTATGACGGGCAGGTCAAGATCGAACGCTTCGCCACGCCACTATTTGGCATCACCACTCGTGGCGCACACATGATTGCCTACACAAGCACAGACAGTGGCATGAAGCTCTGGATCTCTAGAAGAGCCAAGCACCTGTACATCTGTCCAGACATGCTAGACTCGACAGTGGCAGGTGGCGTGAAATCAGGTGTATCACCGTTTCAGACCATCATCGAGGAGTCAGACGAAGAAGCTTCGCTGCCAGCAGACCTGATCCAAAAATTAGCCAAATGCCGTGGCGTTGTCTCTCACATGAGCACGACCGGAAGTCTCTTTCCTGGAGAAAAAGGTCTAGTATGCCCTGACTACGTCTACGTGTATGACATTGAACTGCCAGCAGACGTGATCCCAAGGCCGCACGACGACGAAGTCAGCGCGTTCTACTTGATGGACATCAACGAGGCGCAGGAGGCTCTGCTAAGGGGCGACTTCAAGCCTGATGCTGGCGCAGTCGTAGTCGAATTTCTGATCAGACATGGTATAATCACTCCGGAGAATGAGCCCAATTTCGTGGAGATCAATATGCGGCTTCACCGTCGGCTGCCGTTCAGGACTGGATAAGCTGCGTCGCAGATCGCTAAACGACCACGCCATTCCGGCACCTGCACAATCCGTGTATCCAGATCTGTTGTCATGGGTACCTCTCTGGGTAGGCAAAGTGAACCTTTCGGGCTCTCAGGTCAGGCAGTCGTGCCGTGGCTCAGTACCATACAACGCAACATGGAGGATAACGAGCCCGTCATTCGCATACGTTTCCTGCGTCTCATGAGCTAGGTCTTGAGCGCAACCATGACACGACGCGACTTCATGAATACGCTATACGTTTGTTTGCGGCAGTTCACCCAGATGTTAGCACCATGCGATCAAAGAGCCGGCACAGAACGCGCGAACCAAACGAGCTGCCCGTGTGCAATGCCATCATCGGCCTTTCACGTGGTGCAGGTTACAGATTCTCGACCACGAGCTCGTCTGCGATGTAACAACCGAAGTCTCGGACAAACGAGCTCCACATTTCCAAGGCTTCGGAAGCACTTCCACACTCGGACTCGGCTTCTCGCTTGAGGTCTTCGACCAAGCCACACACGTTCAAGGATACAAATTCTACGGATAACGACTGCGAAACGCGCGAATCACGTCCTGAGCAGCCCTGATTGCATTGTTGCGACCCTCATTGCACTACCGAATGAGGCAGTTCCCTCGCTCCTTCCCGTTTCCCGAGCTCCACTTCTTCACGATATGGCCAGTCGCTCTCATGCAGTGGTCCACCTGCCAAAGCGAGATGAAGACACAGTGGAGCATGAGTTTCGTCTTGACAGCGAGAGCGCCTGATGCAACAATATACTCGCTACTGTAGGCCGCACAATGGAAAACATGGCTGGGTCTGTCCGGGCAAGGCTTTCGAGCGCAAGATGCATAAGAATGCTTGGTTCGACCAGCAGCCACTTGATTCCGAAGCAACCACACCTTCCTTAGACTTCTCTACATTCATTAAAAATGCTTTCGTTGCCCATTCTCGCTCTGGCGCTGGCCGCCAGCCCTCTATCCTTGGCGCAATCTGTCGTCGGCGAAGCACCTGGTTTCGCGGCAGGTACCACTGGTGGAGCTGCAGGCAAGACCGTCACGCCTACATCAACTGACGAGCTGGTCGACTATCTGACCTCGAAGGATGCGCTCACCATTGTCCTTACCAAGACCTTTGACTTTACCGGAACGGAGGGAACCAAGACTGAGACGGGTTGTGCTCCTTGGGGAACCGGCGCTGGTTGCCAGCTTGCAATCAATGCCAATGACTGGTGCGGAGACTACCAGAGCGGTGCAGGCGCGGTCAAGGTGACTTACGATGTCGCTGGTACATCGGCCATTAAGGTCGGAAGCAATAAAAGCATCATCGGCTCAGGCTCCTCCGGTGTGATCAAGGGCAAAGGTCTTTCGCTCTCCGGCGGCGCCGAGAATGTCATCATCCAAAACATCCAAATCACTGAGCTCAACCCCAAGTATGTGTGGGGTGGAGATGCCATCACTCTCAACGGCTGCTCAAACGTCTGGATCGATCACGTCACAGTAAGTTTTCCTTCATTTCTTCCAGTCACTACAAAGCGATCTAACTCGTCGTGTAGATCAACAACATCGGACGCATGATGCTGGTTGCCGGCTACGAAACCAACACCGGCATCGCCATCACCAACAACAACTTCGATGGCCAGACCAAATATTCCGCCAGCTGCAACGGCGAACACTACTGGGGACTCTTCCTCACCGGGGAGAACGATCAAATCACCCTCAAGGGCAACCACATTCACCACACCTCCGGTCGCTCGCCAAAGGTCGACAAGAACACTCTTCTCCACGCCGTCAACAACTACTGGTCCGATAACTCCGGCCACGCGTTCGAAGGTTCTTCCAGCTATGTCTTGGTCGAGGGAAGTGTCTTCGACAACGTCAAGGCTGCCGAGCAGGACTTTGCAGGAAAGCTGTTCGCTGCGAATGACAAGAGCGCGGCAAGCAAGTGCAGTAGCGGGCTGAAGAGAACTTGCGCTGTGAACTCTTTCTCGGAGTCTGGCGAATTGGCTGGTAGCGACTCGGGCGTTCTGAGCAAGTTCTCGGGCTTGACTATCGCGAAGGCGGATGCGGATGTGCAGGCTGTGCCGGATAATGCTGGTGTTGGAAAGTTGAGTGGTGGGAGTACGAAGAATGCGACGAAGGTGAGGAGGTCGATTTTGGAGAGGAGAGCGTGGTTGTAGATTTTGTGAGCTGGTCTCGTAGTAGGGGGCAGGTGCTTGCCGCTCTCGGGCTTCACTTGGGGAAGTCGCGCTAGTGGGATAAGGGTTCGTGCGTCGAGCGCGTCGTGGCTGTTGTTGCCTGAACGTAGATGAGGCAATCGCAACTTCGCATTTCCCACGACTTCGACTTCGACCACTCACTGCCTGACTTGACACTGACAACAGCGCACCACCACGCCCACTTGAGCAGCACGATGGCGAAACCGTCTTACGACCAGCTCGAAGAGCAACTCAAGGCCGCGCAGGAAAAAGCCGATGCCGCCACGGAGGAAGTTGCTGCTGTGCACGGACATCTCGAAGCCGCTCGTCGTGTGCTGAGAATTCACGACGCCCTTCCAGGTATGATACACAAGACCCCATAACGGAACAGTGCACCTAATCTTGGCCACAGCCCTTCCCAAGGCTACTCTGTTGTTTACGATGAAGGATGTCACCGATGCTGCAGCCGTCTTCGCGGAGCAGCTGGACGGCATCAGCCAGCGTGAGTCCGGCAAAATCGACGAGTTGATCTTTTTCAAGACTATCACGGATGCCTTGGAGACTTCGCTCTGCTGGCCGAATTACCGGATGACGGCCCCGATCTTGCCATCGAGAAAGTCATTGAATGTGCAGAGCAAGAACTTGAGGAACGCTATTGCGGATCTGATTCCATCGGACCACTCAAAAAATACGATTACGTCGCGCTTGCAGCTGTGTGCATTAAGGCCGATGGTCACCGTGTTGACGACCTCAACGAATCATACGACCCGCGGCCCGACATCGATGTATTCGTGGAGTCAAAGACCGACCTGCTCCCTACCGTCGAGAAAATTGTTTATCGCAAGCGTTCGAAGAATGTCAAAGCCCTGCCGGCCGCAACGGTGCGACGTGAAACAGCGAAGGATGCTGGAACGAAGCGTGTTGCCAAAGCTGTCTTCAAGAAGGTCTGGTTCCAACAGACCTTGAAGTTCTTACACGAGTTGGAGCGGAAGAAGATCGCAGAGTTCCTGGTGCCACTAGTTGCCGAGGACGCGTTGCCGGTGGAACTCATGGACATGATATGTGCGTTCTGCTATGATGGGGATTACATTGCGCAGGCACCGTCTATTGCTGCGCAGAATGCGCCAAAGGCCAGTTCCAGAAGATGATGTCGGAAATGGCGAGACTGGTCATGGGAAAGACGTCTTGGGATGGGCAGAATGTTGAGGTGGTACTGTCGTTGACACGATATACATCGCCAAGCGCATCATGCCTGGAGGACGGCGCGAGTAGGTGTTCAATGCCACATTGATGAACAGTGTCTGCCGTGGTTTAGGGCGCTGGTCAACAACACCAAAGGTCTGGACCTTGCGTTACACAGCATACATTTGTGTCACTCGAGCTAGGCAGATTCAGGAATACGCGAACATGACGCGCCATTGCTGCCTGAAGATGTCTTCGTTATTGAGTGTTTATCCTCCGCGTTTGGTCATCTTGATTTGTCTTGCTCTCGCGACCACTAATTGTACTGCTTAAGCCGTCACATTCGATTCAATGTCGAAGCCTACTTACGAAGAGCTCACAGAGTAACTCAGGGAAGCGATCGAGAGAACAAATACAGCGGAGCGAAAGGCCGAGAGTGCTGTGGAGCAGGCGCGCACAGTAGAAGGGCACATCCAAGCCATCTTCCAAAAACTGCAAGCTAGCAACTTGCTTCTCTGTACACATGCAGATCCGAATTCTCGGGCATGAACCATTATACTGACACTCATTCTAGTGCTCCCACGAGCTCCGATGCAGTTCATGCTGAAAGATATTCCCGACCGTGCCCAAGTCTTCGCGAAACAAGTACGCAGCTACGAACAAGAACGCGGTAATTCCATCTGGGCCAACAATAGACGCAAATGTCTCGGCAACCTCGTTATTCTGTCTCAATTTACCCCCGACGGAGTCAGTCCTGCAGTCACCCAAGCCACAATATGGGCATCGCGAGAACTTCGATCCCACTATGACAGTAGCCCAGTGAAAAGGCTAGTCGAGCTGGACCACATTTTACTGGCAGAGCTTTGCACAATGTAGAATCAGAGATGTACCAACGAAACCTACAATCTTCAACTCGACATTGGAGTCCTACTGCAGGTGAGACCAGAACTCTTGCCTAAGTTCAAACGCCGCTTGAAACGACATATGCGAAGGCTAGGCTACCCGCGGGAGATCGCAGGCATGGGACAACTTCTTAGCGAAGGAGCTGCTCTGTTGTTCTTGCGGAAAATCTGGTTCCCGCAGACCTTGAACCTTTTGCGCAGTGTTGGAATGAAAAGGCTCACTGATTTCCTCGTGCCGATGATTGTCAGGCACAAGTTACCGGTGGAGCTCATGGATACGGTTGCTGAATATTATTATGATGCGGGTGTCATCGCCAGGGCGTCGAGTATCGCCAAACCGACTGTGAAGAAATATCGTTCCAGCAGGTGTAAAAATTTGAGTGGAATGAGGGCTGCATCTGGATCAGTAGTAGTTGAACATTCGTTTCGTCGGTTTGAAGCCTCGCCCACTTCAACATAATATTACTTTGATACAACGGTGATTGTTGCCTTGAGTAATGGCTGGTGAAACTGATCAAGTACTGGTCTCAAACCATCCGGTGGCGAACAAAGTGCTGAGCTGGTCTTGGTCTAGGCTCTAGTGTCGCACAGTATCCACTTGTGTTACTCGAGCAAGGCGAACGCAGAAAAACACGAGCATGGCGCGTGGTTGTTGCCTGGAGAAAATTGGTGCCAGCAACATTCCATGTGGGACTACATTTGGCTTTTCTTTGCATAACAAATGACCACAAACGCGAAGACAGTTCAATGGCAGAACTGACTTGCCAACAGCTCAAAGAGCTACTCGATGCAGCGGACAGAAGGACAGATGCTGTCTCCAAAGAGCTGGCAACTGCCAAGGGGCATCTCAAAAATGTCCTCCAGGTGCTCAAAGCTCGCGAAATGCTTCTCAGTATGTGTGGAACACAACTCGAGGAGAACATCATTACTGACTCTGCAATCAGTCCTGCCAATGGCTACTGTGCTATACATCCTGAATGACACCAGAGAACCAGCGAAAATGTTCCAGCGCCGAATGGAAGACGCCCTGCGATACGAATTTGCATGGCCATTCCAAGACGTCGAAGAGAATGATACCGAGATAGATAATCCCAACAGGTACCGCGACACACGTTCAGATGGCGAGCTTTGGTTCAAAGATCGTCAGCAATACTTCGAGCATCTCGCTATCCTGTCTCGACTCGAACCAAGTGGTGTAGCATTCGCAATCGAAAAAGCAATTCTGTGCGCTATGAAGGAATTTGATGGTTATTGGCCCTCCAGAGACAACGGCAATCTTCGAAATATCGACTAATTCACCCTCTAGGTCGTGGGTAGGGAAGTCCGGCGGAACCGCAGCTTGGAATTGGACAAAGACCGTTTGCCGCTTGGGGGTACACGAAAATCTTACACCGGGCTGATCAACGACTGGCCAAGGGACATGGCTGACTGGAGCATTGAGTACTTGATGGAAGTCGTGCAAGGCAAATGCCGGAGAACGAATCCAATTCTGGACGCTCGAATGGAGGAGTTGAAGCACCTTCTAATGCATGAAACCGATCACCAAGCTGTTGTACGAAGAATTTGGTTCCCACTGACTCGGCGACATCTGCGCGAGATCCATCGAAAACGAATCACTGAATTCCTCATGCCGCGTATTGCAGGCGATGTCTTGCCAGTGGAGCTTCAAGATGCAATTTCTGGATTTATTTATGATGCAGACTTTGTTCAACGGGCGCCGATTGTCGCGAATGAGAATGCTCCGACGAGAGGACTGATGGAGGAACGCGGTATGAGTGGTCCATTGGCATAGTCTTGTGGTTGATCGATCACTATGGCTTGACATGGACGAGGAAAAGGGAGTCGCAGGAGATGGCTGTAGTTCGGTAGACGCCATGAAGGCAGAGTAGTAGAAGACAACCTGAAACGGAATGAGTAATCCGAGAGTCTGGAGATGGAGCAGGCACGCTCTCAAGGTGTGGCATAAACCATGAACTAGTTGGTCTCCTGTCAGAGCATTTCTCCGCGATTGGCTCAATGGGGTTTCAGTCGCTCAATAATGCTTTGTTACACAAGCTCCACTTGTGCAACCCACTCTGCGCGAGTACAGGGATACGCGATATCAGCGCGTCGTTGCTGCCTATCCGAGTCTGAGGATATATCAATTTCTTCACGCGGCTTCGACTGTACTTCAAGTCCATCCTTTCCTGGTATACATTCGACTCCCCTGGACCTGAGACTCATGGAGTATCACCCTCAGATCGATGACGAGAAGGCAGAAGCTGCAGACTACGAAGCAGCAGAAGCCGTACGCGAGCAACCTGTCGCGAAGAAACATCTCCAGGAGATTCTCAACGTGCTCAAGACTGGCCGACTACTTCACGGTACGATGCCAAAGTATTTGAGTCCACGCACCTGTTATTGATGAACTGTATAGGACTGCCCGAGGCCACCTTGTCGTTCCTTCTGAGCGTGGCTTCGGAGCCCGCAAAAGACAGGGCGAAGATCGCTGCAGAAGACGCTGCCGAAACGAGAAAGCACCTCAAAGTTGTGCTTGATCTGTTCAGGGCTCGAAACATAATGGTGCACATCAGTACGAGACACGGTGGATATTGGCATCGTACAATCTGACATTCGCGATAGATGTGCCCCTCGGTACCATGTGGTTCATTGAGAAAATGAATTCGCAACCACCGAAGGAAAGCTTAGGAAGGTCGCTTACTGAGGTGGCCATGAAGCAAGAGCATCTCAACAACATTCTCACTCTGCTCACACGACGCAACCTCTTACTAAGTAAGTGGCACGCAGTCATCGAATGTCCACAGGCGCACGAATGCTGACACTTGGTGTGAAGAGCTGCCAGATGCTACCACTCTGTTCATGCTGAAGCACACGCCAAATGCCGTGAACACCATTCATCAACAAATGGACGGCGATGATTACGGGAACGAAGGATACGGAGAGCGCTATTCCGACGACCGCGACGCATACCTCCGTAATCTCGTTCTCATGTCTCGGTTGCCCGGGGGCGCAGACACTGCTTTTGAACTGGCGACCCAGTGCGCAGTGCCCGAGATGTGGGGATACGGTGACACCACATGCAACGGATATCTCCAAAGACTCGATCATTTTGCGCTGGGGATTGTGTGTGAAGAATTCCGTCATGATCCAATGCTTGAGGATGATGGAACTTGCCACCTGAAAAGCTACGTTGACGTGATCCTTCGCGAGCCCCCTTGGGAGGAATTTGCGTGGGACTCTGTCAAAGAACTTATGCAAGAAGTGCAAGGAAATACACGCAGATGGCGCAAGTGGCCAGACGCCCGGCGGGAGGCATTGAAACATCTATTGCACGAACATGACGCTGAATCTGTCGCGAGGAGAGTCTGGTTCTCGTTGACCCTGAGATATTTGTACGCTATTCATCTGAAGCGGGTGGCCAACTTCCTGATACCAAGGATCGCGGGGCATCTACTGCCGGTCGAACTGCAGGATACGATCGCGACCTTCTATTACGACGAAGAATTCTTCTTGGAGGTGCCAATCATAGCGCAGAAAAATGCTCCAACAACGTCTCTCGTCAAAGAAGAGGTGGAGGATCCTGAGAACGTGGATGGTGGACATACCTTGACGGAAGAAAGTGGAAGCGACGATACCGAACTTTGACGGGCATGTGGGATAGCGAATCTTGTGCTGGCGAGGAGCATCTCAGATCAATTATTTGCATCACCAACGAAGACGCTAGGGAGGCAATGTGCGGAGGCCAAACGGCGGCTAATCTCGTCTGTCCTGGAAGGTACCGTACGCATTGCAATCCAAAAACCACTTCTGCGTATCATGTTTGCTCTTGCGACCCAGCCCTGATTTGAAAAGCACGATGCCCTGGGCCAGAGGGATGATGTGGTTTGAGTTGTTTGAAGTCGCCCACCCAAGTGACGAAGTCTCATAGAAGTTCCCGATCCGACATGCCATCATCTTCCTCTCCATTCTCCTTTCCCTCCTCATCCCAATTCGTAATTACGACCCATCGAATCTTCTGCGTAAGCTTCTCCTCCCTATCCTCCGGCAACTTCTTCTCCTCCTTGAACTGTTTCAGTACAACCTCTTCCAACCTCTTCCGTCGCCTCTCCATGTTCTTCCTCAACTCTTTCTCCGTCTTTTCAAAATCTTTTTGAACTTTCTTCTCCTTCCTCTCATCACCAGCCGCCTCTGCAAGTTCATGCTCTTTCCTCAATTTCATGTCGTCGAAGTGCATCACCATTGTCCGCAAATCCTCCACAGCCTTGTCAATCGCTTCCTTAGCTTCTCTGATTTTCGCTTCCTGTTTCTTTGCCGCGCTGCTTCGCTTTCGAATATCCTTCTTGTGCTGTCGCTTCGTCATTCGCTGAGCTCGCGCGGCAGACATCTTGCTCAGGATTGTCTCAGGAAGCACAAGTGCGGGCACATCGAAATCCAGAGGAGCGACATAACCTTGTAAAGCTTCCATCCTTCGCGTACAAGAGTTCTTATCAGACAATAACGAAACGCTCTTCTCATCCGTAGCCTCTTTGTCTTTTTCGCAAACAGCAGCCGCATCAAGTTGAGCCTCCCAATTCAGCGCTGCCAATTTCAATTCACCCTCAGGGAACCCGATTGCCTCCAACATCTCCTTCGTACTACAGACTTCCGCGTGCAATCCCAATGGATGAAACAATTCAGCGTTGGAATTCTTTAAAAAAGTCTTCGACCGGTAATAAGATGTCGCCGCACTGCTCAGTTGCGCTGCGACTTCTATGCCTGTGCCAAGGATCATGGCTTCGACTGGACCAGTGCAGCCAATGGCAAAGCCCACCATATCGACGGCTTCGAAAGCATAATGGGCGACCCAAGATTCGTTCAAGCCATCGATGAAAGAGAGGAAATCGGAGTGGGAGATGCCATGTTGTGCTAGATCAGGTGCGTAGGCTCGGACGAAGGGGCTGTAATACGGGCCTCGGAAGGATCTGGTAGTCTGTGGGATGACAATTGGGAACTGCAGTGCCGGGCGAGATAATTTTGATGAAGTGCCCCGAGAGGAGCAAGATCGCAAAAGTTCGAGTTCATACTCGTCGCTGCGGATGAGACTTTCGAAGGCAGTTCTTTCTTGTTGGTAGGCGTGTTGACTCGGACACTCGGTGTAAGGAGGCGGCGGCTCAGCTGGGAAGGCTGTCCGAGCTTGTATGGTGCCTGAAGTCTGTCCACTGTAGGCAAAGTGAGGCTGAATGTTTGGCATGCTCATTTTCGTGGGAAGAAACGCTGCTTGTAAACTTTGTGAAGCCAGCAGAGCTGCTATCGATGGGGGCGATGTATTCGCAGCATCACACGCTTGCGCATCATAGTCATTTCCCTTCATTTTTCATCGCATGAGGATGAGAGTCTTCGTTAGTATTATAGCAAGTTCAACTGCAACATCGATGGCTGTGTTGGAACGTTGGTCCTCAAGCGAAGACCCAAAAGCCGCGTGGCCATGTAGAGTAAATGCAAAACTTGCAGCTTGTCAAAGCTTGAGCATTGCTTCGCCCTGTAGTCGGTGAGGAACATTGCTGTGAAGTATAGGTCTGGCTGGCCAACGGATCCTCGGTGCAAGCCGATGAGTCCTCGCGTTCCGCGCTCTCCAGGGACGTAGCTCCGCGCTCTCCTCGAGAAGCTTGTTACCGCTTGATTCAGATCCCATTATCGCGAATTGCTGTCTCTCGATAAAGCCGATCGGAATACGTCGACCCGTACTTGCAGCCTGACAGTCGTTGCTGTTAACGAACCCCGGAAAGTGGCTTGAAGACCATCCCAGCGTCTGTACTTGAGCATGATGCATTGCGCGACGGCCCAGCAGGTGAGCAATACTGAGTTCAGAGTCTGATCAGCATCGAAGCATGCCAGACGTAGAGGGAAACGGAAACCGATGCAATGAGCAAGCGTGAGCTGCTGCATTCTTTTGATGGGTCTTCGAATTAGCAGTGTGGAACTGAGACATCTCCACAGAAGCGGCCGAGCCGAGCCTTATTGTCGCAGCGTCCGATGCTCCAGCGCAAAATACAAACAGAAAGTCGGTATACCGAGAGTCTGATGTGGACAATTGCGAGAGCTACATAGTGAAGTCGCGCGGGGCCATTTGTCAGTGACACCATCTTGGAACGGATTGGAACATATACGAGGTGGTCAGACCGGGAACCCCGGATGTGAGGCAGGCGAGTATAAAGCTTACCTCTTCGCAACACTACTCTTGCTAGGACAATTGCTACTGCCAAACTGGATTTCAGTACTCTAGCAGTTTCCTCGCCATGGTGAATTCTCATGCCATCTTGAAAGCTTTGGCTGGCACATATGCCCTCATCAACACGACGACGTAAGTAAGACAAAACAAACCTTCGAATTACCCAAGCCGGATCATATGCTTACCTTGCGCATCGTCAGTCTATACAATGGTGTCCCAGGAAAGGATACCGAGTTCGGCGCAAACCCCGCGGGCCAGTTGATATACACCGAATCGGGCTATGTCTCGGTCGTGATCACAGACGGTGCGCAATCCTCTTCTCACTGCTCGCTGCGAAAGGATTTCTGACGTCTATCCAGCTGCAAACACGACCCTGTCTTTTGCTGGACCTCTTTACATCGATACAGACGTTCCGTCGAACAAAGTACGTTCCAGCTCCCGTATACAGAGCTTGCCTTGCTTAGTACTCATTTTATCTAGATCGCAGGCCAGCTCTTCTATGGTCCCATTGTAGCATCCGATTACCCAGGTCTGATCGGAAGCAAGGAGCACACAAAGTACGATGTCGTGGTCTCCGATGGTAGGATTGGTTTCCCGCATGGTACGAGGATTCTGAGTACGCAAAGCCTCGGGCATAATGGAACGGAGGAGCTTGCTGTCTGGAGAAGTATCGACTAGCGATAGTGAAGTTTGTTGCAGTTTTCTCAGGTCCCTCCTTGTGCAATAGTCACCATATTGTTCGTCATCGTCCTTGTGTACTTGTACACGAGGAACTGGGTGAGGAAAGTTTCGAAGCGGGCCAACGTGGCCAAGGGAGCACTGACAGAACGGTCCTCGGATGTGTCTGCAGCTGATTTACTGAGTTTTACTCTGCAGTGCGTATGTAGATGTTTCTCCTCTGCAACGTCGATCGCCGAACGACTCATGCGAACCATGATGCTGAAGCTTACTTCGAAGCTTGGCAGTCATCCTTGCGGCGGATCAGGCAGAGACTGTAAGCGCGCTCTGCCGCGGGGACATTTTATTCTGCTTGACATCTGCCAAGAAACCAGTGCTTCAGAAGATGTCCATGTGAGCAGTGTATTCCAGCACCGCCGAGTCATCGCGGTGGACAATAGCAATTCCGAGAGACCCTTTGGCGGGGACGGCCAGATCGGTTCTATGCACGAGCCGGGTATAATGAGACGTCAGTGGCCGGGACAAGGAACAGAACTGCGGATGTCCCAGGGAGCCTTGAAAGCGTAAGGCCAACGTGATCTCGTGGGGTTAGTACAAGATGTAAGGGCCACGGACTCTTTTCTGTTTGCCTTTCCAGTCTCCAAATGGAGCCTTGTGTTCAGTATGCGTCGACGAACATTAAGCCCGATTGAAGTGCGAAGCCGAAGTGATGTGAAGGAGACGAAGGCAAAGAAAGCAGGACGAGTGAGGTGTCGAAGCGATCTGTACAGTCAGCCCAGCCGAGCGCGGGATCTCGCCAAAGTCACCGTGTAAGTCCCACTTCTCCACCGTGGCTTCCACATTCTTCTCTCTCCGTCTACCTCCACTCCACCACTGACGTTCTCGCAATACAGCATCACCGCCGTCGCCATGGAAGCCCGAATCGATCGCGATCAGTACCTCCAACAACTCAAATCCTCTTCTCGCCTGCCGCAGCAGACCTGGTACGAATGGTTCTGGGGACTGAAGCCGAAAGGTGGTCCGGCCAATCCGACCGACGCCGCGAGTAACGAAGCTGTGAAGAATGCGTTCGTGCAGATGCTCGATCAGACGGAGCCGCCGGCTGTATTCAAACCGAGTGAGGTGGCTCTGCAGTTGAATGATGAGCAGTTGGCGGAGCTGGGATACGAGAAGTGGGAGGAAGTGCTGCCTGCTGTGTACGAGTTGGCTTTTGAGATGAGGGAATTCGGAGACTGTGAGATTTTGAGAAAGGGACAG
The DNA here is from genome assembly GCF_019650295.1 of Cercospora kikuchii. Lineage (NCBI taxonomy): Eukaryota > Fungi > Ascomycota > Dothideomycetes > Mycosphaerellales > Mycosphaerellaceae > Cercospora > Cercospora kikuchii. Next base: position 279,908 of record NW_025408586.1, read on the forward strand.
GTCTTGCCTGAGAGTGCGACAATTGCGGATCTGGATGGGCCAATTCGAATCAGGAGGGTTGTTATGTGAAGCTGTGGATTTGCAAAAGAAGGAAGAACAAAACATACACCACGCCATGGCAGATATGATGGAGCAGCATCGGCAGCATACTGTTGGAGGCAAATGCCAAAGCTGTGCCGAAATCCCTGGCTACAGAAAATAGCAAGAATCCGCGACATTCAACATGCTATGCTAGCACTCTGTGAGTCCTGCTTTCAAAAGACTTATGTCGGAACCACGCCAATCCAGGTGGAATCTTGGGGAGAGCAGCAGCCCATCGAGGAGGCAACGGCAGCATGAGGATGGCCTATCATAATATCCTACGGGCCTGGTCGATATATCAAGCGCAACGGAGCCATGGAGGCTGGAGCCTACCTTTTCAGCCGTCAGCTGTGTTCTGGGCGTTCTTGCTCGTCGATGAGCGGTGCATCATGAACATCATGCTTATTCTGCGGCATTTGGATCATGCCTGCAGTGAAAGACGCTGTGTCGCGCGACATTCGACATGTAACCTGCAGTCTACACGTCCAGACTACATCCACATGACTGGTGCGGGGCAAATCCGCGACGCGATACCTCAAGCATCGCCTAGAATGGCCAACTCTCAACACGCTAATGAAGCTCAGAAACAATTTCTCTCAACCTCATCTTCACCCAAATCACGTACGATTCCATCAACACGACATGACTAGCATCAAATCCTGTTCCTAGGCGAACGTCTTCAATCAATAGCTGCCACCATGGGCACGGCCACCATAGTCCAGGACGGTGTGGCAAATACATCACAACCAAAAGCCTCGGATCGCAACGATGTTCATGCACTACCCGAAACCTCAAGCGAAGTGTCTCTCGGCGATGAGGCACGTGAGTATGATGCATCCCTAGAACACAAAGTTCTTCGCAAGATCGATCTCTTCCTGATGCCTGCTATGGTCATCGGCTATGGACTCGTTTACTACGATAAAGCAATTCTCGGCAGTGCAGCACTGTTCGGTATGACAACCGACCTCAGCCTTGCTGTCACCGACAGAAGCACGATACCACCTACAGTCGATACCTCGCGACTATCATGGGCCACGTCGGTCTTCTACTTTGGCCAACTCGTCGGCTCCTACCCGATGACCTACCTTCTCCAAAGACTCAACCTACGCTGGACACTTGGACCAATGGTCATGGTGTGGGCTGTGGTCTGCGCCGCTACAGCAGGTGTCACATCTTGGCAAGGCCTCATCGTCATTCGCTTCTTCCTTGGCTTTACTGAGTCTATCGTGCCGACATCCTTCATGATCATCGTCTCTGGCTACTACACGCAACGCGAACAAGCTTTGCGCCAGTCTTGGTGGTTCTCTGGCACAGGCTGGTTCACTGTCATCGGTAGTGCACTCAACTACGGCTTTGCTCAAATTCAAGGGGGAGCTCTCACGCCATGGCAATACATCTATGTCCTCGCGGGAGGGCTCACTTTTCTCTTCGGCATCTGGTGCTTCTTCCTCCCAGATTCTCCGCATACAGCCTGGTACCTGACCCCGGCTGAACGAATTGTCGCCGTCGAACGTCTGCGAAAGGGGCAGACCGGCACCCGCCATCTCACTCATGGCATCAAGAAATCCCAGATCAAGGAATCTCTCCTTGATCCCAAAGTCTGGCTTGTTTCCCTCATCATGGCCTCAGCATACACTGTCAATGGCGCCGTTTCTGGTTTCGGTCCTCTCATCGTCTCCACGTTTGGCTACACACCTCTCGAATCAATCCTCTTTCAGTTTCCTCTGGGTGCAATCTGCGCCGTTGGTATCCCTTTGGCCGGCTACCTTGCCTCGCGCTTCAAAAACATTCGAATCATTCTTCTCTTACTCTGCACCCTCCCTGTCATCGCTGGCTTTATCACCATCTGGCAATCCTCCTGGGGCGTTCGACCCGTTGCGCCTGTGGTGGGATACTCACTCATCGGCTTCTTCGGGCCCGTGGTCAGCTTGACTGTAACACTCGGCGCCGGCAACGTCGCAGGAGAGACAAAGAAGAGTTTCATGGCGAGTGCTGTCTTTGTGGCATACTGTATCGGAAATATTGTTGGACCACAGATGATTCGAAGTCAGACGAAGGCGCAGCATTATCCTGAGTTGTGGGCGGGGTTGATCGGATGCTATGGAGTCACAATTCTGGCGGCTCTCACCTTATATTGGGTGCTATGGAAGGAGAATCGAAGAAGGGATCAATTGGGACTGGATGATGAGAAGGAGAAGGAGAGGTTGGGTTTCAGGGATTTGACGGATAAGGAGAATTTGCACTTTAGGTATGTTCTGTAGGCTGCTGGGACAATTTGTGAAAATGCAAGTATCTCGCTATCTTCAAATACGGCAGGCTGCCCATTTCGTGGTCTTTGACACGGGAATGCTCTGGCGATAGCAGGTCCTGAGCATGAGTATGATCGGCAGCAGAACCCTTTCGTTATGAAGCACTGGAGCATCACTGGTTCATGCTCCTGAGAGCCACCCTGCGGGCTTGCACACGTGTTTGCTGTAAGGCTTGGTATTTGTTGCTTAACAGCAGCCAACGGTCATCATACCATGTCTTTGTTCGCGTTACTTTCACGCTCACTTTGGTCAGTCAAAAATGCCAAGACTCACCTCTACTTTACTTTGAACTTCGCGCGTTCCAAATTCAACTCTTCTTCCTTTCACCATTCACCCTCGGCGAACATCGCAGCGGCGCCAACGTCGCAAGCGACTAGAAGGACTGAGTATCATGAGAGACTTCACTTCTTCCGACCTCCACGAAAAGCCAACCAAGCCTGCCGTCATGCCGCGAAGAACGGGCCAGCGACGCCTATTCAAGTACCCGACGCGGCCCTCCGCACAAGCTTCGTGCCATCGTAAGAGGTGCTCATAGCTAGTAGATGGTGCTAGTTATCGAAGATACTCAGCCTCACTACGTGAACTTAGTGCATCCTCTTCTAAGCTACGTCGAGCTCTCGTTCTCAGTTATCTCGTATATTTGCAAGTCTACGTACAAGGCTAGAAAGGGCTTTTCAATGCGATCTCCCCTTGCTCTCATCCTGAGTTAACCCTCGTCCTTGCCCGAAGAGCTTATGCTACGCCGTTGAACGCAAGCCTGTTTGGGCTTCCTGACACATCCGTAATCACATCTTTCGTGGAGAGGTCGATAATGCGGTTACACAGCTCAGCACCGCTTCGCTCTCCTTCCAAAGCAAGCAAGTACGCTCCGAGTCCAGCGACATGAGGCGCTGCCATGCTCGTCCCACTAATGGTGTTAGTAGCATCGATGCCCCCCTTCCAAGCGGACAGGACATCGACACCTGGAGCATGGATATCAATCCCTGCTCCATAGTTAGAGAAGCCAGCTCGGGCGTCTTTCGCGTCCGTAGCTCCAACGGAGCACACCACCGGGACATTAGCAGGTGCCATGAACTCTACAGGAATGTTGAAGTTGCCCGCTGCCACTGACACGAAAACTCCGGCGTTGACAAGCGCAGCGGCAGCTTCTTCGAGTAAGTTGGTACCGCCAAAGATAGTCACCGCACCTAGAGACATGCTGACTACTGATTTGCCGAAACGACTTTTGGACGTAACGTCGTTGAGAATCCAGTCCAGACCAAGGACAATGTTGGAGAGTGGCCCGCCTCCGGTTTGATCGATCACTTTGACGTCGACGATGGATGCATTTTTTGCAACACCGTACTGGGTACCAGCGGCAGTGCCGGCACAATGGGTACCATGGCCGTTAAGGTCAGTGTTGGGCTCATTTGCGATAGCGCTGAAGCCAAAAGAGACGCTGATAGTCGTCAGCTCCCGAAAATCGCGAGTGCTGGGAGAGGCAAGCATAGATGGTGACTTACCGACCACCGAAGTCGATGTGTTCGGCATTGATGCCCGTATCAATCACATAAACGAATGTGTCTGATCCAGCCGAATCATCGAACCTATACGTCGAGCTGCCTGGCGTGCGGCTAGAGATCCTTCCAAGTCCATATGGTGCATTCTCCTGTGACACGATGGCATCAATTTCGACACGCTGATCTTGCTGCAGGCCTTCAATGGAGTCCAAGGCCAAGATTGAATCTGCGAGCTGCTTGGAGCCTTCAAGGGTGAACCCGTTCAGATTGCCAATGTGGAACTCCTTCTCTGGCTTGAACTCGTCAAGACCAAGCACATCGGCGACCTGCGCTAGGACGCTGGAGAAGTCGGAGCCGCTCTTGGTCTTCACGAGCCATTTTTCCGGGATGAGCTGGTTGGCTTGACGTCGAGCCAGTGAAGAGAGGTGTGGTGCAGCAAAGGCGACTGGGAGAAGGCCGAGAAGCTGGAAGAGTCTGTACATTTCGCTTGCTTGGGACTGGGGGAAGCACGATGAGTGAATGTATGTGTGGACGACTGAGTGACTGAGAGAGTGTGGATTCGAGGACAACGCTATAGCTTTTATACACGTTCAACGATCCGGCGTTACCATCGTTCTTGCCCTCCTTGCGGTATTTCCAGGCACAACTTGCTGCTTGTCTAGTCTCTCATGATACGAGGTGGTATAGCAATGCCCAGCATATTTTCTAGAAACTTGTTGATCAATGTCACCCAATTCAGCGGCAGATCTCTCTAGCTGTTCACCATTCGAGTCAAATGCTGTGACGTGACCTTGGTGGACGTTGCAGGAAAACATGTGCCGTAGCAATCCGGGTAGTCAAGATGCATTAGCGCTATGCAAGGCGAAGTCTGAAGAGCGAAGCTCTTAGGATGTTCCCTTGGCACCTTCGTACAAATGCGGAGAGTCACTCTAGCATTGTCGATCGCTATTCCATATTTGGCAGTTGGAATTGTAACACCGGAGTAGCTTCTACCAAAACAAAATTACCAACGCTCGAGCTTGTCCATGATCTACAGAGTCACAGCCAAGAGTCCTCCGTTCGTGCTGCACATGTATCTCCTGCATAACTTGGCGGCTATATAGACCGAGTGAAGCCGGATACGAAGACTTCAGCGAACAATAGCAGCGCACTTAATCAGGCCCTAAGCAGCGTTGCGGAGCTATGTCGGCAAGCGCTCTAGCTATTGATAGACGCGTGCAACTCAGTCGGCGGGTCCATCATCTCCCAGTCTGTGTGCAAGGCTGTTTCGACGCCAGGATCTCGAGAGCAAGGCTCGCTTTCCTCTGTGCTTGGGTGGGTAGTGCTCGTGGCTCTTGTTATGCTGGTGGCTGATAACATTGTTTCAAAGAGTATATGAATGGCCATTGGATGGCTCTGCTGAGCCATATGCAGGACTGAGAATATGCCTGCGTCGGTCATGGGCTCAACAGGTTTATTCAATAGCTGGGATGACTACGCTAAAGAGGTTGGCTGGGCCATGTTTTAACAATCAAACACACACGGCGCCATTTGGTATGCCTCCGATATCGCGCCAGAGGCGAACAGCAGTGAACAATAAGCGCTCGCGATACTGGCGGAAGCTATGTTCCCCAAGATGCCCTCCATTCGTGTTCGAGCAGCGCGAAGCGCATCATTTCCCAATAGCGACAACTTCCCACCCGCATTTGCCATCTCTGCCCTGGCGAACAAATGCAAGATCCTCGTATAACAGACAAGCACCTTGATTGAACTCCGTGGCCAAGACTCAAATCCGATGCAAATCAGCCGTCCGGAATGCCCACCTCATAGCCTCTTTAATCGTCTCCGTCCCGTAGCCTTCGCTTTAAACCCCCGGAAGAGTGATGATACCCATTCTAGCAGCTCTGTGATGTGTCATGGATGCCGACCGATAGATTGGATATGGTATCTCGATTGGGATGTGCTCTGCTTGGGTGTCTCGGGCATGCAAACAGATTACAATGCATAGGGGAGATTCGCTGGCCATGCGCATCATCCGCTCTCTGGCACTCTCGACTGTGGCTTGAATAGCTGCGGTATTGAGTTCTGAAGACCCGATATGTTAAGCTGTATAGCGCAAAAGAAGTCATCATCTTTACTTGGCTCGATCGCGCGATAGCTACTTCGGGGAGATTGCAAGGGTACCCAACACCTTGAGAAGCGACTGGAAGGACTGAGAATTACGAGCGATGCCGCCGGTTCGCCTTTCGCGATGAATCACCAAGATCTTGCGACACCTCGCGAAGGATGAACCGGCGACGTCTCTCCAAGGACCCAACCCGACCTTCCGCACAAGCTTTGTGCTATCGTGAGAGGTGTTGGCGACTGGCGCAGAGCACCATCATGTGAGCAATGCGTCGCGATAGTTGCATTCCAAGCGAGCTGAAGTTTTGCACGCACGAAGGTCGGAGATGACCGCGCTCCGGATGCAAGTGGTTGCTCGTCAGCCCTGTCTGGACCGCGACCTTATACGTGTTTGACCTCGCGCAAGTGAAGTCACGCATGGAATCAGAGGATACCGTGGCACTGGAGACCTTTTCCGCTGCCAATGGGGAGCTCGAAGCCGGTTTTCGGTGCTGGATTACGACCGCATCCAGTCTGCTGGTAGAGCACGCTCGGGGAATGCGACCTCATACATGCACCACGTCCGTGTGTGGGATGAGAGGACTGGCGACACGACACTCGGGAACGTCTTCTTCAGCATGCTCGCACGAGCCAGGTGCCATCTCTTCAATGACCATCAACGACCTGCGGACATCGAACACTCGATGCGCCCCCGACAGCCTTCGTGAGGGCGGCGTTTGACGCCACAACCCAACAACCGCGAACAATCGAGGCGATACACGATGTTCACCGCCGTAGGTTACCAGAACGACATCAGCCAGTCCGAAAATTCGCCCGACGATTCGACGACTGCGACCATTTGAATCGACATATGACCTTCGAAGCCCAGGACAATCCCGCCGACACATCTTACTGGACTGTGCTGGGATCATGTACTCGTAGGCCTTTCATCTATTCGAGAAGCTGCGTCCGGGCACTTCGAGTCACGGATGTGGAGGAAAACACTACTAGCGGCCACAGGTTGGGGCATCAGGGGTCAATCAAACTGTCTCACAGGTGTCACCTTCGTTGGTCGCGGTAGCGGATAAGGGTAGACCGAGCAAAACTGTTTAGACACTCGTAAGCCCTGTTCTATCGACTCAATCAACCTTCAGTCGGGAGATCGGGGTGGTGCATCTTTTCATGGGACAACGACGATTCACTTTGGAAGCGCAACGTTCGGCGGCGCAATTCTAACCCTCTGCGGCATATGACGTAAAGGCATTGGACAAATCTATGCCACCAGACTGTTGTGTTACGGTCCGGGAAACGACACGACTTGGTTTCTGGCAACGCGAAGGAGAAAAGCCGACAGAGGTCGGCATCGATACAACGCAAATTGCCTAAATAGTACGGCCAGATCGCTAGCAGCTTAGCATTGCAGAGAGTGGGCCGAGACTGACTTGAAGAAGAATGTCGATGGAGGTGGGAGAAGCCGCGGCGGTTCCAAATCAGCGACTTCTTGTCCCACTGCCGAGAATGATGTGAAAGAGCTTGGGCCAGCTGCGACGCCCATGCTTGCTTGCCAGCTGCAGGGCGGTAATGGTCAGCCGGCAATTTCACTTCAATCAGGAACAGCAGATCAATGTTTCACGGCTGTTAATGGTGAACAAAATGACGGGAAGGTCAACGAGTAGCAAAGCACGGGCTTCGAGACCATTGCGCCTCACCCCAGACACTGGATCACTAAAATCGCTCTGTTTCGAGCTGCTCGCAGCGCCGCTAAGCACCAACCTGTAATTCGCCTAAACTGATGCCCGTCAGCTGGTACCAGGCACACGGACGACTTGCTGTGGAGTACTTCTGTCGCTCTACCGCATCTCCACTCCGGCGTCTTCGATGTGTCAGCCGAACTGGAGTTGGAAATCCAGCCAGATATACTATTCCACATCTAACATCAGCGCAGGTTCGCACTTTTGTCAGAGACAGGTACTCTTGCATAGAGGAAGTCTTTGCTAAAGAGAACGTAGAGCGATATCTGCGATAGCTAATATTGAATAGAAGGCATTGAATAATCCTCGACGTGCGCAAATTCACTAATCCTGCAAGCGCAGTTTGTCCTCCACCTTGTCTTCAAACATCTGCTCCGATGCGACACTAATAAGGAATAGCTACTCTCGAACAGGGAGGCTGCAGCGAAAGAGAAAGTCTTGTCACTTCATTGTTCCAACCCTACAAGTCGTCCGCGACAGTCAAGTACAGCGCATTCGAGCGGATGGCGTTGGTACGCTCGGCCTTGTACAGATAGCAGCCTGGCGCCGTCGGGGCAGTGAGCTGCACGCTGCCGTCGGCACCGGCTGGAGACCCAGTGCCCAACGTGGCACCTGATGCTGGGATTGTCGCGCCATTGTTGGGATTTCCCGCCAAGATGGTCACAGTGATTGTCTCTCCTGGTCTGACGACCGCGACTGCGGGGGAGAGACTGAGGAAGACACGATTGGGTGCGAAAGCGTCGAATGCCCAAAGTCCCTCATCGCCGTTGAAACTTTGTTCTTGGCAACCTCCTCTGGAAGTGAAGACCCGGTTTCTTAACACACCCCAGAATTGGTTCCCAGTTTGTGTTGTCGCGGATATGCTAGTTATAAAGAAGTCTTGGAAAGTAGTGCTATAAGAGCCATCATAGCCAAAGCCTTCCTGCCTCCCGGCGGCATCAATTTGCGTGGTGAGCGTACCTCCTGGTGCGGGGTTGGCGTTGTTGTTTGTTCCGTCGCACAAGTGCGTTCCACCCGAGGGGGTGGTGATGTTGCGGGGTCCGGCAACGATGCAGCCGTCAAAGATGTTGCCTTCAGAACCGCCTTCGATACGGAAGTATCCGTTTGTTTCTCCGGGGGGCGCGACGTTCGAGCATGTGACGGATGCTGCTGTTGTATAGGTGGATACGGGGACACCGCATGTTCGAGGGCCTCCTGCGAAAGTAGTGGTGGTGACCGTGGTGGTTTGGCAGTCAGTTGAAGTTGGAGTTGGGTCAGTGACAGTGGTAGTGGTTGTTGTTGTCTGCGATGAGTCAGTTAGCAATCGAGAAGCGCGCAACGTGTCGCAGTGGGTCAACTCACCCCTGGAGCGAGAGTATTGGTCGAGGTGACGGTAGTAGTCACTGACACAGTGCTTGTCGCAGTGGAGGTTTTCGTCTTGGTCGTTCCAAGCAAGCAAGAGCATGCACTGCTGATTTTGGATGTGAATGGTTTACCGCTACCGCATCCTGCTCCAAGGACAGAAGGAACGTTCACCATGGGTACAGCTCTCTTTTTGAGGCCAGGCTCAGCTCCTCGCACGATGTAGTCAACTGAGGTGGTGAAGGTTCCTGGGACAGTAGAGGTCGTAGTGGCGCAAATAGGGGATTCTGTCACTGCTGGTGGGGTGGATGTGACCGTAGAGGTAGATGTGACAGTTGGTGGGGTTGGTGTCTCATCCACCTTGGTCGTGGTGGTGATTGTAGTTGTAGAAGATGACGTGGTGGTTTTGGTGACTGTAGCCGTGTACTTGATGTACTTGCTACAGACAGAAGATGCAATCTTCGCCGCGGGTCGATTCAGACGAATCTTGGAGAAACATTGATCTGTGAACATTAGCAGACGTCGACGTTCATTGAAGACGAAGAGCATCACTCACCCGCTGGACACGACGGCTTCTTGCCATAGCCATAGCCAGCCGGGGTTTGAGGCTCAGGGGCGGCCAAACCCTGGTCGAAGAGCAAGGCGATGCTCGCGATAGTTGCCAATATCTGCATTCTTACTCACGACTTCTTGTTGCGTAGTTGCAGGCCACTGGAGAACCAGGGGTTGGGACCTTCTTATGCGCTCGTGGGCGAACGAGCATACTGGCAATTTTGGTCTGGGCCTGCCGCCTACACATGGTCCAGATCCACACCCACTAGTCAGAAGTATTGCACGTCTCACATGTGGCACCCACTCACAATGTGGGCTGCGAGACTAACACCCTGAATTCTTGCACTGTATTCGCTGCTTGCAGTTCGTGAGCCGTGTCAGGCCATGCGAGCTCTGGTTCAGGACAAGTTCCAAAGCAAATGTGCTGTGCTATGCCTGCTGCGATCCGAGCGAACGGTTGAGTTTGCGACCCATGGTGAAATATTTCGCTTTATCCCGTGTCTTGAAAGAATCGCATAAACTATAAGCATGACCTTGCCGGATCGAGACGGCTTCAGCTAGCCACAGTGCAGCACAATAACATTTGACCTTCGAATTCCGGGAAGGCCTGTGGAGAGAGTTCTGGGTAGCGGAAACAATGATTCTGGAGCGGCCGAGTCGTCCAATGTTCCAAGCCACGACATGGTAGATGCGTGGCCCTAGATTGAAGCTGTTCCAATTGGCTCCACTTTATGCTTGTCGCTGGGCGCCTGATGATGTTGGGTGATGACTTCGATGGATGTTGCAATGTTGTGTCATATAAGCAGCTGGCTTGTTGGGGCAAGCAACGCTCAACAGAATGGCTTACGAAAAGCATGATTGTGCGCGTAAGACTGATAATCTGTATCAGCACCGAGTTGGCAACCGTGGAGCCTTAGCTTTTATAGTTCATTCGTTCCAGCAGCTTGCTCCTCATGGTGTCACGCTAGTGTTGGTTGTAGCCAAGCCTCAGGCGCTAAGACTGTAGCTTGTGATGAGCGCCTCGGTAGCACCAAAGCACACACCTCTGGCCAAGGCGGATACAGAAAGTTCTGCCGCGCGAGTTGTCGACCACGTGTACAACGCAGACGACTCCTGAAAGGTGATTGAAGGGTTACATAAGGTGACGTTCATCTGTCCGACAACCTTCAGTGCTCTTGGTACAGTAATCGGCGCCGGAGCATGGCCTTATCGACTTTGTGTCGGTGAAGGAGGCTAAAGTCAGGCTGATAGAGAGGGCACTGGGTAGTGGGCTAGAGTCTAAATAATGTGAGGCTGGTGATGGAATGCTGGATAAACCAGTTCGGCCACTGGGTCAGAACTATATGTTCTTCGTCCTGTCTCAATCACCAAACATCTTACGTAGTCCAGTGTCATCATCCTCATAATCTTTCTTCCAATTACTTCTCGGAAGCTCAAATGTTTCTGACATTCGAGCATAGCTTATTCCACCAAGCTGCCCAATTGGTCTCAGTACTTCAAGATCAATATGACTACCTTTGGTATCAATTGCATCAGCTCTGACCCAGAAGTTGACTCCTTCAATAATCGCCAGCTTGCCATGCGCACCGACTGGATCTGTCGATGTTTTGAAATCCACCACTTCGCTAAGCTTCCCTTCGACAGAGAAGACTGATTCTTGCACATGCGAAGGCTTAACCATCGTGGAAGGAGCCTGGTGCAGACCCGCAAGATCCCATTCCGAGACACCACGAGGTGCATCTATAGAGGCAGCATTTACAGCCTCGATCATGTGCTCAGAAACGGTGTTGATAGTGCACTCTCCGGTTTCTTGCAAGTTCCTTAACGTGTCTTTCGACGCACTGCCTCTTCCAGAGAATCCGATGGTGAAAACAGGAGGGTCGTGGTCGACTACTTGAAAATAGCTGAACGGGGCCAGGTTAGGCTCGCCCTCCTTCGACAACGTGCTAATGAAGCCAATTGGACGGGGCACGATACCAGAGATAAGGAGCGAGTAGTTATGAAACATTGGTCGATCTTTGGCAAAAGGATCGATCTCGACGTGCTTTGCACGCAGCGAAATACCATTGTCATTGGCACCGCCTCCATATTTCCACTCAGGTTCCGGAGGCGTCGTGACAGAGATTGGTTGAGCCGGCTTCCAATTTGGCTTGACTCCAACTGAGCCCTTTAAAGAGCTGAAATCTGCTACCAAGGGGGCGACGCCGCTTTGCAATCGTTTCGCGATGAATGCAGGATGTCGCGATTGAGACTGACACACCCTCCTATTGGGTGAATCAGCTAACAAGATTTTGCACCGATGAGTGGAGCATACCGAATGGGAAGCGACATTCTCTGTAACATGCGTCGCTCTATTGACTAGCGGCTTGGACTTTCGCAGACTGGCAGCTCCAACATTTCCTGTTGTCCAGCTATCAGCCTTTATGCATTTGAGACACCACGCCGAGCTGAATAATCGATTGTTGGCATTGGGTGCCAGCGCCAAGAGCGATGCGACTGAGGCAATTCCTAGGCCACCCGTGCAACATCTATCACCAGCGACATGCGTACCACGTTTCGTGGCAGTATGTGGTGTCGCTCTTCCTGCTGACTACCACGTTGTATCGGTATTCATGCTGTCGACTTCATGAGCAATATGAAGAGAAAAAAGGTTGTTGTACCAATTTCGCGACGCTGACATGACGTTCGGCATTGAAAGCCGTGCTTGAAGGTGCTAGGCGGCAAAAAACTTATCTCCATCGCAACAGACTACCCTCATAATTTCCGACATGGTTACTACTATAGTGCACGATTTGATCGAACTTCGATCCCATAGACCTGTGCCTACACTCCTGCAGCTATTTATTTCTACATGGAGGTTTCGAATCTGATTCTAGAGTTGCATGAAAGTGAAACGATTTGCATGCACTGGTCCTGGAACTAGGCCGGCATGGCTTTCGGCATTGAAAGCCGTGGTTGAAGTGCCAGCCTACCAGGCGGCGATACTATAACTTAATCTACGGTGCACCGGGATGCTCTAACTATATAGTAAATCTCGATATCTATCCAGGACTAGGATGTCCTGGATATACAGTATGGGCTCAAGGAGAGAGCATGCGCAACCTCGCGGCGCTGCAGATAGGGACTAACAGGAATTTAGATTCTGAACGATTATACCTTATCAAAGCCTGCTCTTCATCTAGACCTGTTCCCAAACACGCTTCACTTTCTCCACGCATCGCATTATCTAGCATCACACAGAAAAGCGAACATACCTCAGTTATCCGTCTCGATTGATCAATACCGATTCAGCGAAAATGCTAACATTTCTCATCGACTATACATGGTATCGTATCGATGAAGACAGGCACAAAGATTATGCCCTTCTCTCTCTAGTTGTAAAGTCCCTCACGCGCACTGTCCCTGCGCGTCGGCGGACCAAAATGTATCTTCTGCTTCCGATCTCCGCCCTCACGACGCTCCTCCACTTCAACCTCACCATACCTCATCAACTCAGCCACAAGGTCATTCCCAAACAGCGCAGCAAGATCATCACGTTCCTCCGCAGAAACCACACCATCCGCCAGCCGCGATCCCTAATCGTACAAGTCCGATGGGTCATGATGATCTGAAGTGCTCTTCGTCGTTCCCCTCCCAATCTCTTCCATTTCCATTCCATCATCGGACTCAAGATGAATCTCATCTGCCATCGTGTCATCATCACCCATATCGTCATCAGTCAGTGGAATTCCATGGGTCGCGTCGAAGTGCACGTCGCGTGCAGGAGTATTCCTGCCTGCGTCACCAGAAGATCCATAAAGGTCCTCTTCACCAGCTGCAAGACTCTGCAACGTGGGATGGCCGACATCCATATCCATTCCCGAGTCTTCATCATCGTCACCGACGTGCCCAGAAATACTATCGGCGCCGTCACTAGCAGCGCCAACGCTCTGGAGGAAGCTGTCAGCGGCATCTGCATCAGCGCCGTCATCGCCGTCAACGGCATCGAAGCTCCATCCGGCGTCGCGGCTGAGGGTGAAACCAGAAGCAGTCGTGGCCGCATTACTACTCGTCGCCGTTGTCCTCGTTATCAGACGCCCCTCTGCTGCGGCTCCAATCCCACCATCGGCGCTTAGAATTCCCCTCTGGCTGTTGCTGTTCTTGTTCGCCCCGGCTCCTGCTCCGGCCAAGCCGCTCGACGACCCCGAGCCAGAGAGAGTTCGGCCGCCGAGCTTGCCTTCCCCCGATTCCTCATCTTCTGCTTCCTCGGCAGGCGCAGCAGGATTGCGATATTCGTTGACGAGATTCTGAAGGTATTCGGGTCCAAGAGGCTGATCGGAGCGTCGGCGGTAGAAGAGCAGGTAAGCAGCTGCAGAGTGGACACGATCTTCGCTGCCAATCTTGCTGGTCATGGAGTCATTGTAGTCATACCACTCCCCATCGTAGAAGTTCTTAGCCATGGCAGTGTAGTGCCCGCCACCAAGACCTCCGTAGTGGTTGTCTACAGCAAAGAGGTCATATGTGTAGTCCTTGCCGTCCTCCTTGCGACCGACTCTGTCGTTCATATCCAGACCGGTGATGGGGTAATCGACAAAGAGGTCAATCTTATCCCTGAAGGATCGATTGCCACCGAATCGCTTCAGATGGACCACCAGGATGTCGGGCAAAGTCCAGATCTCCAGTGTCTTCGTGGCACGCCGTAACTCCTTGCATCGATTGCAGTACCAGGCATTATCTTCCGAGAGCACCTCAGGTCGACTTGTCACGTCAAAACAATCATCTAGCAGAACGCCCTTCTTCTTCCGCAACTCGCGCTTGGCCTTCTTTGCGTCCTGCTCAGGATCTTCAAAGACTTTGATACCGCGTCGCCCATTGTCATCGCAAGTTGCATGGCCTCGCAAGTCATTCTCAACGTCTGCATTTCCGCCATACAAGCTGTCGAAACCTTCAGCCTTCCAGTCCAGCACAATACCTTCGCCGAGACGGATGTAGTACGGATTGTCATCGTCATCAGCTTGCTTGCTGCCAAACAGCCCGCTACTACCATTGCTGATCGCCGGAAGACCAGCTCGAGGCTTGCCTTTCTTGCTTGTCGTTACAACTCCGTTCTGATTGGCGCCACGCTTTTTGCCTTTCTGCTTCTTGCCTCGGTTCTTCTTCCGTCGGCCCTTGCGTGATGTGGCAGTGACTTCGCTTGGTTCCATGATGATATCACCTCCAGCTGTTTCATCGTCGCTACTATCCTCGATGACGGACTCGGAAAGCGGAGTAGCAGCGACGGCATCACCTAGAGTGATATCTGGCTCATCGCCTTCGAAACCATTGCTGACTGCAACGCTCTCTTCATCCGCTTGGCCGTCGGTTGAAGGTGTACCTGGCGTAGACTCTGCTGACGAGCTCGATGAATGCATCGAAGATCTCCTAGAAGATCGCTTGACACGTGAGAACATAGGGCGAATAGTGTCTTCTTTCACACCACTTTGCATCCCGTCAGAGCAGTGCATGCCACCTTTGCCTTGTCCGAATTTGAGGTCGAAGAGTTGGTTTCGCAGCGCGGGTGATACATAGTAATTCGAATCCATGTAGTTGGTCGGAATATAGACTTCACTCGCATCATCGGTCTCGTCCACGGTCGTCCCATTCGTCATCGTGGCATCGTGGTTATGCTGATCGAGCGAGACCTTGACGTAGCCCTCCTCAGATTGTGCAGAATGGTCACTAACACCCACTGATTCCTCTGAGCCATTCTGGTCCTGATCCTCGTCCTCGATTTCTTCGACACGGTTCGCACCAGGATCTTCCTCAAATTCCTTGAGAATTGGTCGGCTGGTTGTATTGGCAACCGCAGCGAGGACCTTCTTCAAGACAGTATCGTAGTCCTTGGCCTCCTCGCGTGAGACCGTGATGTAAAGCGGGTAATTCGCGAGTGAATACGATGTGAGACTTCTATCGGGAGTCCGCTGAAAAACTGGAACAGAGAACACCTCCGCCTGAGGAGCGTCCATGCCATCGGTAGGCACCGCATTCACTGCATTGCCATAATGGTATGACTTCCTCGCGGGGTTCTTCGGCACTTGCTCAAGCTCGTAGACAAAGATGTTATCATTACCTGTGATGCTGTGTTCGGATAAGCTGCTGCCATCGTCGAAGATCTTGTAGACCTTATGCTGGTAGATTTCGACCATCCACATCCGATTCGCATCCGCTCCAGGGTGCTTCTTCGCTAATGACTCCTTGAGAGTCTTGATGGACGCATTCTTGTCAATATCGATGTGATGTAAGACAGGTCTGCCATGGAGAGGAATGTACGTGATATCGTGCTGGAAGGCAATCTCCATGGGTAGCTGTACAGTCACCAGTGAGTACGGGTCAAATGTAATGCTGACTTTATCGCATTCGGGACATTCCATTTTGTTCTTGTAGAATCCGCTGAACAAGTCCATGGCAATGGAATCGTTCCGCTTCTTGTGATTCGTTCGGTACTGCTCTCCCAACTCGTGAATGTACGAAGGATCATGGACCTTGCTGTCTTCGGAGTCTGGGTTCTCCACATATGGCTTCTTGTGGATGCGGTTCAAATCCTCGTGGATGGCATCAACCAGGAAACTGAGGAACTCTTGCGAATCTTGTTGCCCATATCCCGAGAACATGGGCTGATGCCGACCCAGTGTATTCTTGAACTCCCTAGGTGAGAATGATCCGCCGGTGTTGTTGCCATAAATGCCCTGGATTACGGTGTGATACGCATTGGCCATGGCGCCATGATAGCCCAGTGGATTATCATTGTTGATTTCCGGCTTGTAGCTCTTGAGCATGAAGTAAATGGCGAGCTCTTCGACACTTCTTATGCACTGCAACGCCGAGTTCATGTAGCACGTGTTGCCGAGGTTTTGAAGTCCAACAGTACCGCGTGTCTTTCCGTTTTTCAGCGCTCGCCCTCGAGTCATCATACCTCCGGGCGCAGGACTACTCGCTCTGGAGTTGTTGGCTGTGGTTGCTTTAGAACCAAGGTTCTTGTTGACCAGACTCAGCACGCCCTTTTTGGAGTCTGATTGGAACTCGCCGCCTGCAGGACCGCCAATCTGCTCCTCAAGCAGCATTGTTAAATCTTCAAAGAAACCAGCAGTGTTCATAGTCGATCTGCCATTGAAATTGTCGTTGTGCGTCTGGTCCGCGAGAGGTACCTGTTCGAGCTCGGTGCCAACCTCCATCTTCTTGAAATCTTCAGGTGGAAGCACGAGCTTTGGCAATTCAGACTTCGCTGGCGAAGCAGAGCGTGAGGCAGGAGGAGTGATGGCCATGGCTCCGGAAGATGTGGTGTTAGGCTGATCGACCGCTACTTGTGTGGGATCCTTCAAACGCCACACTTTCACCTTCGTCGATATGGGGATGCCCGCAGCATTCTTCGCTCTCGTCAAAAAGCTCTTATACTTTTCGGACCGTGAGCTGACAATGCGCAGAGCGTCAGTTTCGTGTTTTTGACCAAACTTCTCTCTGCCCTCGCGTCGGGCTTTGAGTGCTTCCGTGGCAGTCGCTCCAGGTTTCTGCTTTGGCTTCTCCTGTTCTTCCGCGTCAGGCTGCTGCACCTTGCGAATAGTAACGATCGGAGGATAGAGCTCGTATTGAACATTTTCACCCGCCGCGTCTGCGTCAGCAGTGTTGTGTGCGTATCTGTAAATTGCTATCTGGCCAGAGGTCGACCCGTAATTCGCGGCAATGTCTCCATAGGCAGATGCAGGCAGTATTGTGAACTCGTCGTCAGGTCTGAGGCCAGGTCTCAGTGGAATGAAGTGCTTTCCGTGCGCGTCGTGCAGATGCGGTTCTTCAAATCCGCCCTCAGGGACGATATCCGAATTGTCAAGGGGTCCGACTGGCCCTTCTCGAGCTTCTTTGGGGAATGACTTATCATCAAGGCCATCCGCAGTCCGGGACAAGACTCGGGCGAGCCACTTGTTAGATATGCAAACGCCCACATCGCCCTCTGCAGGAGCACGTGCTGCCAGAGTCCTGACATGATTGACCTGCTGCGTGATCTGCTCCGTTGTATACTCATCTGTGCCCTTTGCATGCACTCCCTGGTCTTCCTTCGAATACGGAGGCAGCTCTTCTTCCTCTGCAGATGTCAACCCATTTGTGCCCTGCGCTTTTTCTGCACTGCTCTCTTGCATCTCCGTCATCGCAACATCAAAATCAGATGGTTGCTCCGTCTGCTCACCCTCCTTCGGAAAGCTCCCAGGCGGCGGAGGCGCAGCGTTGGCCGAAGCAGGTGCAGCATCCGCCGCAGTGACAGCGGCGCTAGACGTCGTTTGCTTCTTCGCACCCTCCATTTCTTCAGCAGTTCGCTTCGCCGGACTCATAGACCTGCCCCCACCAATCGTCCGCCCAGGACTCACCACCGCCCTCTCTTCCATCCTCTCATCCGCCGCACCTCCAATCGTAACCTCAGCGAGAGCAGCGCTGGGACTGCTCGCTCTCTCTCCAAGTGAAGACGGCGAAGAAGGTCCTCCTTCCAGCAGCGGCTGTTCGCGACTCGGTAGAACTTCGTCGTGCAAGTGCGGAGGGATGAATCGCGGGGGCGATGATCGGACGTCGAGTTGTTCGAAAAGGCCAGAAGTGCCTGTATGCAGAGTTTGGTGTGGTTGTTGTCGCTCGACAACGGCGTCTGCAGTGGGCGAACGGGCAGGTGACGAAGAGCGATCGTCGTTGGAGGAAGAGACAGTCGTCGGCCTGGCAGCGGCGAAGGGAGCGAGCTTGCGCTTTTTCTGCGACGAAGCCAGGGTGGGGTGTGGTGAAGCAGACAAGTGCTTCACGAGGGCAACGGGAAAAGACAGTGCGGTTTGTCAGTCAGCGTGACCAGCGCGGCCGATGATGAAAGCTGTTTTGGCAAAATGCTGGCTGCTTCTTTGCGGGCCGCTGCAGTCACTTCGGTCGGCGACAACGGCGGATGCTGGCGACAGGGACTTGATTGCGGAGTGCAGTCGTCACGTCGGCGCCATGTGGAATAAGGAGCGCGGTGGGTGGATCGATTCAATTCTGTCCAGGTCGCGGGGAACGGGAATGTTTGTGTCGCCGGAGGAGGAAGAAAGTGCCACCACCAGGGCCGGTTGTGGAGGTGAGCTGCGGCGTGCGTCAAACCGTCGGTGAAATGGCCACCCGACACACTTTTCACGACATCAGCTGCACTTGATCTCATTCACTGGGACACACCTCGATTCTATACGTCGAAGCTGAAAATCAGGATAGAGGCCGCTCTGGCTACCGAGAAGGAGCTTCGATGCGGCGAAGTTGTCGTCATAAGCTTCCTGCTGCCTCAACACAGCCCAGCCCTACCGTCGTTACACTTCACCAACACGCGAGGCAATAAGCATAAAACTAAAAAAGACGTGACCAGCACGCGCCAATCCGCGTCATTCGTCGACTATCTCAATCCGAAATCCCTCACAACTCCGTAAAGCTCGCGCCTCCCTCTCCAGGAACGCGTCGAGCATGCGAACCATGCAAGCGGCCATGTACACATCTGTTCCGAAAGTCTTCGCTCAAACGCAAACACCAAAGTCACTCCTTTCCCAGTCCCCTAGAAAAATGCACAATCAAACGCCGATTCATGACTTTCGTAGTACCTTTTGATCTCACGCGCCTCCCTCACTCGGCTGGCACTCCATAGCGATCCTCATCCTGCACCGCCTTGACATATCTGACAAATGCCTTCTTATGCACCATGCCTGCATACTTGCCCTCGTGCAAGACGCAGATATATCTCAGACCCATCTTCGCGAAGCACTCAAACACCAAATCCATCGGACTTGTTATATCCAATGCCACTGGCGCCGGGTCAATGTAGGGAGTCAGGTCAGTCGGATCGCTGTCTTCGCCGATGGTGCTGGCGGGACGGGGACGTGCATGTTCCGCATCTCCGACATTGTCTTCTCGCGCAGTGTCCGAATCGTTCTCCTCTGCCGAAACACCGGTCGAAGGCCGCGCGCTGCCCTGAACAGCTTGATCGTGCGCGTCCATGCGGCACATGGCCTCTTCTTCGTCAGGAATGCGGTCGAGTGCGAACTCGAGATCCGGCCCTGGAATCAAGCCTTCTAGGACGCCATTCTTGAGAATGGGTAGACCACCATCGAGCTCACCAGCCATATGTAGGTACTCCAGCTTAAAGCGAAGCTGCTTCGCTGGCACAAACGGCGAATTCGAAATATCAATGTAACGATTCGGCATCGGCTCCGGTGTGATGTCGCCGAGATCAGTGCTGAACACAGGTCGGACCTTGTGATCGAGGTAGGGGTAGGCATTCATATCTGTCAGCAAGTCGTACACGCTCAACGGCTCGAGAGCATCAGCAGTCCACTTGGCTATCAGCACGCCCATCGAGAACGGTAGAACGTGCTCCAAGCTGCCTGTGAGCTCAAAGAGGATGACTGCAAGCGTCACGGAGAGACGAGTGACACCGCACATCGTGGCTCCTGCCGCGACCAGCGCGTAGACGCCAGGAACAACGCACTCCTCTGGATTGCCATCGATGTGGCAGTTTGAGAAGACCGCCAGGTCGGGATGCTTCAGCACCACCAGCTGGACAATATGCCCCACGATACGTCCCGCCAGACCACCAACCACCATGGATGGCACATAGATTCCAGCAGGCACTTTGATGCCAAACGTGACTGTTGTCAAGACCGCCTTCAGGATGAAGGCCACCAGTAGATACTTGATCGTTGATGGAATCTGTTCTTCTGTAGGACACAGCGCAGATCCAGAGTTCGAGAAGCTGCTGCAAGGCGCAGAGAGCTCAAACAGGAGCTCCGCCACAGGCAGTCTCAGGAACCGGTTCCAGAAACTAACCAAACCGGTGACCAGCGCCACGAGGAAGACTTCCAGCATTGGGTAAGACTTGATAAAACTCAGCTTCCTGAATGTCTTAGCCCAAAGTCTGGAAGCTTTAATGAACAACGCTCCGAGCACGCCGCCAAGCACTCCCAAACAAGCGAAGACGATCAACTCGAATGAGTTCCAATCTGTCAAATATCGCACCTCGAAGAGCACGATCTTGTTCGTCCCGTATGGGTTGAGGGCTTTGAGCGATAGAGCCGCGGCGATGCAGCAGAAGAATGTCCGGAAGAGCGTCTTGGGAGGGAAATAGTAGCTGACTTCCTCCAAACTGAACAATACACCTCCGATTGGCGCTCCGAAAGCAACAGCCACACCAGCGGCAGCAGAAGCGGATAAGATCTCCCTTCGTTTCGCGTCGTTGTCGTGGTACTTGGACGAGAATCGAGTGATGATGTTGCCAATACACGTGGCGATGTGCACGTAAGGGCCTTCCTTTCCCACTGACATGCCCGAGCCGACACTCAATACAATACCAATCGCCTTGCACATCAGCGTCCTCACACCGAGATAACCGTGCAAGACGAATCCGGAAAGAATGACTCTAACCTCAGCTACACCGCTTCCGGCAGCTGGGTAGTAGGTGACTGGAGGCCTCCTCGCTGCTTCCTCGAACCTCTGTGTCGGACTGACATATCCGCTCACATATCCACTCTTGGTCCCTCCCTCCGTGCCAGACTTGGTAGGATCATGATGATCCGCTGCCAAATTCTCATCCAACGTACTCAAGCTGATTGCACTTGAGATCGTCGTCTTGGTCTGCAGTGTAATCAGACACCCAATCAGCGCCAAACTCACACACCAAACCACAAATGCCCCATAGTCCTTCCACATGGCCGACTGATCCTCAGCAGTGGTATTATTCGACCCCGACCACCGCATCCAACTCTCACACTCACTGGCTCCAGTACAGCACATCCTCTTACTGTACCACCAATGCGTCCCGCAGTACCCATTCTTATAATCGAAGATGGTCGCCTCAGTGATATCGATCAAGTATGCAAACGCCGCTGTCATGCATCCGATAATAAATACCAACACCCAACCAATACCTCCATCGAAGAAAGCCCAAACTCGTCCTCGAAAATCTTTCCGTGATCGAAGCTCTTTCACACGATATGCGTCCGCAATACTGTCATGTACCCAGTCGGTCGAAGTAAACTGATCATACCACACACGATCATCCCAGTAGAGTTTCTGCCTCAATTTCGAACTGGTAGGGCCTCGTCGGGTATCGTTGTCCTCTTCCCCTCTGTATGTGGAAGGGTTGATAGCTTTCATGAGACCACGAGCGAAAGATCCTCGACGGCTCCCTCGGGCGGAGTGCACGTAGCTGTGGGCTCGAGCGAAGCCATAGCGAGGCGTACTGGGGGCGGAAACGGTGCGGTAGTCTCGTCGAGAGAGGGCGGGATTTTCGGGTGCGAGGAGGGCGCTCGATTCGGTGGTGCCTCCGCCGCCTTGGACGCTGCGATGGCGGTGGCGGATGTCGGTGTCGGAGGGCTGGTGGGAAGCGAGGCGGCGGGTCGCGGTTGGGGAGGTGTGAGATTGGGGAGCAGCGGACATGTTGTAATGATGCTGTTGCTGCTGTTGGTTGGAGAAGGCATTTCGGTAGGCGTTTCGAATGGCTTCAGCCTGTTGCTCGTCGATCTCATAGTCATCGTCGTCGTCATCTTCGCGATTGGAAGACGCGTGTGAAGCCACCGACTTAGGCATGGTGGACGTTTAGAGGGGAATCGAAGGTGGCAGCGGTAGCGGACCTTCCTCGATCTTTAGCATGGTCCGGTGCTTGTATACGTATATGTCCTCCACGCGTCCGAGGCGAGCAGAAGACGGCGGACGGGGAAGGTGTAGTGAATATAGCTGCTATATGTGCTGGTAGATGTCCGGCGTGGTTCTGCGGCGACGGCGTGGTAGTTCTAGCAGGAATGGGTTGTCATCGGACAGGAGCAGGCATCTCTCACGCCCCGTGATACTGCCGAACTAAGACACACGATCACCTTTCAGCCGTGCCGCGCCTCACAATTCGTCTTGGAATGTCGTCCACATGTCAAAGTGTGTGCGGAAGAGCTGACATAAGTAAAGCGCGGCCGGTGGTTGCGTGCGAGGGTCAAGATACGAGGTGCTTCATGCTGCGTCTTGGCCGTTGTCGATCTTCCAGCACTCTCCACGACAGCTTTCTCACCACAACACACTCCCAGCAGCAGACTAGGATCCGGGAATCTCATCGTCATCGTGCTCCGCGGCGGCAACGGGCATCCCTCAGATAAGGCGTGACATTCATGCCATACTGACTATCTTCACCACACCAGTTCACCAGCACTTCCATGTGACACACCCACTGCACGGGCCTGACGTCTCACGAGGTGATCGTGCGCCATCATTCACGGAGCTGCCTGCATTAGCGCCCCTCCATCCCACCCACCCTGAATGCCATGGCGCGTTTCTGCACCCTCCCCGGTCCAGAGATGCACCTCTGAAACTGGAGACGCCGCTACAGTGGAGAGCAACAATGCAAGGGCACGTCACCGATCGAGCGTGAATAGCAACATGAAGCTATTCTGGCGTGGCGGTGAATGGGCGGGCACAACTGCGGATGCTCTGGGTAGAGACGCATCTACATATGTACACACCTGGTTGGACGGCATCCTTCCAGCGGACCCAGACAGGAATGCGCAGTGCGCCACCAAGGCAGAATCGACGAAATGCCAAGGAGCAGGTCCTGTCGTCCGTTGACTTCAGCTCTTAACTGACATCGTCTTCTTCACCTCGCGCCAAAAAATTCTAGCTGTATGCGTTAGACAAAGAATAGGTGCCCGGCCAGTCCTACGCTAGAGACTTGCCCAGCTACGTCAGTGAACAACAGTCTGCATTCAGTGATCTCGGACGGCATTTCTAGACACTGGAAATCGATACCGCCGTGCACACCTCTTCTGCTGGATCTGCCGCTGTAGAATCAGGTCCGTGCTGCCTTGGCCACGCTCGCCATGCTCATACACATGGAACGCATGGTGCCAAGTCGCTCTGCCTCGAGAATGCTCCAAGGCAAGCACACATGCATAAAAAGTCAGTCGGTGTGTAAATGCCAGCTTCCATCGTTCAGAAGCTCTCCAATTGCCGAACACCACTGCCTCGACCTGCACCAGCATGGTGTCCTGGACGATTGTTGAACTCTGGAGTTTGACGGGGTACCGCAGACTGCCCAAAGCACAGTCCACGAGGGGAGTCATCATGATGATTGGGGATATCGACGGGACCATCGTATCAAGATCACGTCAGCAGCGTCCAGTGTCTCAATTCATCAAGCAGCAGACCAAGCATTGTAGGGCGCGGGTGACTGCAATACGCACATTTACGCCCGTTGTCCCCGCGTACGGTAGCCAAACGGATCGGTCATCCGGGAGGGGTACCATGTCGAGAACTCTATTCCAATGTCATGTCCGAGATAGCTACGAGACTTCACCTCAAGCCCTCCAAGGTCCAACAGCTGACAACTTACGCAAGCACATGTATTTATGCAGCTCAAGCTTTTCAGAGCAACTTGTAGATCCATTGACACCAAAGATTAACAGAAGACCGAATCGAAAACCAGCTGACAACTCTGCAGCTCTGAAGACATGGCAGCAACACAGCAACAAAGCGAGACAGATGCGTACATCGCCAACACTCCCAGATACCACACCAACAAAGATGCGGCATACGTCCTTCCGAATGATGAAGTGGAACACATACGCCTCGAAGAACAAGCCGCTCACCTTCAAGCAATTATGAACAACAACATCATACACAGTCCCATTCCAACCAACATTCAAGATGCCAAAATGCTCGACATCGGCTGCGGGACAGGAATCGTAACCGACTTCATTGGCAACCGCTTCCCGAATGCCCAAGTCTACGGCCTCGACATCTCCGACGTACCAGTCCACATCCGCAACCATCCACCAAACGTCCAATTCCTCAAGGGCAATGCCACCACAAACTCCCCAGACCAATGGCTCACACAGGATGCTTCTTCCAGACCAGTCCTTGACTCATCCACCCACTTCGACCTCATTTTCTCTCGCCTTCTCGTTTGCGGAATGACCAACTGGCCACAATACGTCTCTCGTGTGCACACCCTCCTCAAACCTGGTGGCCGCATCGAACTCCACGACATCGATTGGACGTGGTATAATTCCCTTTCTCCCACTCCTGAAACTCCCATCTCAGACACCTGGAAATGGCTCACAGCCGCCAAATCCGTCGCTTCCAAACGCGGAATGGACTGGACTTGTGCTCGGTCTCTCCCTCAATGGCTTTCTGAAGCCGGATTTCAAGATATCGAAGTCAAGAAGTATAAATGGCCGCATGGTGGGTCCTGGCAAAAGGATCCAGTGTGGCAGGCTTGGGGTGATTTTGTGGTAAAGGAGATGAAGGGTTTGGTGTGGCATGTGATTCCCAGGACGTTGAAGGGTGAAGGATATAGCGAGCAGGAAGTCAAGGACTTTCAAGAGGAGGCGGTAAGGGATATGGAAGCGGAAGAGGGGAAGCATTGGGTCTTCTGGGTTGTGACGGGGAGGAAGGCGGAGGAGTGATGTCGGAGGAGGTATTACTCGGGATAGTTGGTGCGAGTTAAGGCTACGACTGAATGTCAATGAAGTCAAAGTCTCTCTGGGCAGAAGCGCTAGGCTTGAAAGTTGCCTGAGCTCGTCTGGTAGCTACACATATGGCCCGTAACAGTCATCGCCACGCAAAGTGGAGAAGCACGAATGCTTTGTTCGTGACTGAGATTGAAATATATCTGCGCCACTTCAATTGAACCCAACCCCCATCCGCTCACTCATCCGAAGGCAACCCTCTCTTCAGCAACTCCACAGTCTTCGTCTTATCCCAATACAAACTAACTTCCTTAAACTGCAACCCCAAATACCCATCCCCATCCGCCTCATCCGCCTTCCCAATCTCACAAATCCAAGCCACCGGCGCCTCAACATCAGCCTCATCACCAACATTCCCTTTCAACCACAACAACCTGCGAAACTGCGCATGGACTTTCGTAACTTTTTGCCCTTCGGCGGTCTTATAACTATGCTGCATATAATACTCCGGAACATGCTGAATCTTCTCAAACGAGAAGAAAAGGTCTTTCATCCAAGTTTTCATTTCTTCGGCGCCATGGAAGAGTTTGCCGGTTTCGCTGCGGAAGAGGACTTTGGGGCTGTAGTATTTTGTCATGGGGGTTTGGGCAAAGGTTCTGGAGTCGACTGCTCGGCCGTATGCTTCGAAGAATCTTTGCTCGGGGGGTTTGTTTGGATCTTCGGTTGTCCAGGTCCAGGCATTATCTATGTAGAGGCTTGATGCTACCATTGGAATTTCTATAGAGTAGAGGTACGTGCTCAATGCTGTAGAGTGGTGGCTTTGATGGAAGGTCATCTTGACCTTGACGTGGGTAACACATGACTTTCCGTGATCACTCATCAAGTCGCTGAGGGGTGAACAATTCAGAAAGAGTTCTCCAAGACCCTTGTAAAGCCTCGCGTGCGTCGTGAAATGCTTGTATGCGGCTTCCTCTGATACACGGCAAGCGAGCTGTTATCAATGAGTGTAAAGCACACATGTATGTGGAGTTACGAAGATAACTTCGCGAGCTTTTGACGGCACGTTCTGGATCCGAGGCCTCCAGCACCTCCATGATCAGTCATCGAGTCGCTGAAAGGTGAACAAGACTGGGAGTATTCAGTGCGAGTTTACTCATCCAGCCTGGAGCATGTCGAAGCATTGGCATTATCCGCCGAGAGCACCGTAGGTCTGCACAAGATTCTGCTTGAACTTTTGTCGAATACAGATAGGTCCAGCTCGGAGCTGCTGTACTCTCTTGACCGAATATAGAGACAGGCCATAATCTATAACAGCGGAGACTCAGATGACAGCGATTTTAGCGTATGGAACAGTTTTGTCCGGTATACATCTAAATATGACGGATCCAACCATGAGGCAGTGGAAGAAATAGGAATTGGCGGTTGATGGAGGCAGTGATCCGCCTCTCGCATAATACGGGAGCAGGCCGAGATCTCTGCCCCGACCGTAATAATCTTCTGCCAAGATTCTGGGCCCGTATAATCAAGATCTTTTAAATAGTAGTCCAGTCGCGAGGGAATTCCATCCAGAGCTGACGCTATCAACAGGAGAAGCCAGTAAGTGAGAACTGATTTGAGTGTAGGATCACGTTGGAGGCGCTGCGATGCCCAGAAGTGTACCAAAGGATGAATTTGTAGCGCGGATGCTTTCGGAATGGTTCGAACGAACGAGTATTTCTTCAAGGTAGCTATGGCCTCGATGTGCGATAATCTTTGTGTGAGCGCGCCTCTCAAGGAGTTTGGTATTCCGCAGTCCCTACCCAACAATATCTTATACTCCTGCCAGTCCACGAAACACGTCTCGGTTTCAAGACAAGACTGTAGTATCTTATCAGGAATATCTTCATGGCTCATCAAACTAAACATGAGAAGTAGCTTCGCCGCTTCTGAATGTTGTTGCTCGATCTTCTGGTAGGATATTTCCCAGGTGGTCATGACGCTTTGTTTGCCGCCGACATTATACTGTGTGGAAGGGTACTTCTCCAACAAACAGCTCCGCTCTTCACGGAACAGCGCGTGATAATCCATTATGTTGTATCCGGTAACACTCATGAATGTTGCCGCTTGATCAATCGCTAGAGCAAAGTACCCAAGATCTTGGAGGAGCGCGTCAGCAACGGTGCTGCTGTATGTTGCGCCAGTGATGGAGTTGAGTAGGGCAAGAGCTTCTTCCTGTGTCATGTTCGAAACCTCCACGGTACTCCAGCCGACTTTCAGACTTTCATTCCGTGCAGTAATCAGGATGGTCCCACGCATACCAGTCGTCAGAATGCTTCCGGTCACTTGTTCCAGGACTGACTCTTCGTCAACGTTGTCGATGACTAGTAGCCAGCCACCATTGCTGACGAGCCATCGTTGAGCGAGCTCGACCATTTGCTTCGAGCTTGTGGCTTTTGATGTGAGTCCATCCGAGCCAGTAGTATCGTCTAGACGTAGTAGCGTAGATATGCGCACAAAACCAGAGATCACCTGAGCCGAATCAGTGGCACTGATCCAGAACACTTGAGAGTAGCAATCGCGGTGTTTCTGTGCGAATTTGGTCGCCAGCTCAGTCTTGCCGGATCCAACTAAGCCAATCAATGCAGCACGAGCATCGTGAGAGCCTGGAAGAGTGGGATGGAGAATATCGTCCAGTTGTCTCACCAAGCTTTGCCTCTCCACATAATTCTTGTTTGTGTTCCGTGGTACATCGAATATCACGCATGTTCGCTCGGTCATGGCGCCTGATTCTGTTTCAGATTGGTTGCTATTAGACTCGATGTAACGCAACTGTCAATTCCCACTAACCTAGTTGGGTTGGAACTTGCGCTGCTAGCTCGGTAAACTGAACACTGTTGATTGTGTCTCCTCGAGCATGTCCAGGTGCGCCTGTCTCAGGCACTGGCAGGATGGAAAGCTTTGACAAGGCCTTCGCGCATCGCAGAATCTCGCGCTCCTGATCCTTCAAGTAGTTCCTCGTAATGTGCCGATATCTTGCTTGATTTCTCCCAGTCTCCTAGCGTGATGTCCTGTAGTCCACGCTCCACGTTGAATCGAGAGTAATTGGAACTTCCGGTATAGGCGTCCCTCAGGCGATTTGCAACTTTGTTCGACTCGCTTGCCATACTTTTAAGTGCGTTGAGTATCGAAATTCGACTGTCCTTGATTTCCACAACATCGCCCAGACCAGTACCAATGCTGAGAACTCGAACCTCTGTGGCATCGGGGAACACGGTCTTAGCCTCCTCCAGCAGGATCTCACAAGGGTTATTGTAACCGAAGCCAGCATCGATGAACTCAATCTCATCTCGGCCGCACTTGATGGACTTGAAAAATGTCGTTGCAGCAGACGTAGCTCGCACCACTTGCCAAATGGTACAGTTTGCCAAGGAGGCACTGTTGCCGTATGTTGTGAAAAGCGTCGGTCGAGAATCCACGTTGGCTTTCGTGATCGCAAGAACAGCACTGAGCAGTCAGTCAGCACGGAGGCACCAGCGAATATCCATTGATATCGACTCACGTCTTACAGCTATTCTTCTCCCTGAACAGTTCGTCCTCATGTGTACAGGAATGAGTACCATGGCTGTGAGTACACGTCTCTTCGTGGCACTGTGCTCGTACGACATGTTCGGCAGCTTCCTCTAGCTTGGTCGCGGAGTAGTAGCCTTTTGGACTGGCTGGTGCACTGAACATTCTCTTCGGTGTAAAGGCTTTCTTCCCCAACTCCTTGTACGCTTCGATCGCGGCCTCCACCGACATTTCCAGTCTCCCAAGCATAATTGCGATAATGCTAAAAAGCTGTTAGTGACACGTCGAGCTCATAGGCAGAGCACATATACCCTCCTGTGCTGGTCCCGCCGATCAGATCGAAGTAGTCTTTTGGCAGTGGTGTCACTGCGAGCTCTTCTTCATCTCGTATCCTTTCCATGATGGCTTCGAGGATCAAGAGCGTCGAAAGACCACGAATCCCGCCGCCATTTGCCCTCGTCAGAGCTGGTACGCCCTCGAGCCGACTGGTGGTACATACCGAGTGAGAGGATACGTCGTGGTTGTTGCATGGCCTGTTCGTGTCAAATGCTGAAGTGAGAGAAAAAGTGATCGTACTTGGGCCCGAGAATGAGCAAGACGGAGATGCAGCTCTGTAGAAGGCGCTGCCGCATGACTGCAAATGCTGGTCCACTAGAGGACCAGGCAACCAGAAAGCGCGCTAGTGATGCAGTCAGCAGCCATCTCAGTAAAAGCTGCTCGGTCGCGAGGTTCGAGAGCATCTCCAGAATGTCACCTTGTTCCCAGAGAGAACACTGGATTGGATCGAGTGGTGCTTCTGCATCTGCATGCCCCTCACACCTTAGGTCTCTGCGCGTATGATGGCTTCCATCCAGGGAACTTGTCCTGCCATGCTGCGAAGGCTCGTCGTGTCGCACAGCATGGAGTCGCGTTCGTTTATGCAGCTCTTTTGTACGCCCCGAAGAGCTGTCGACCAAGCCGACAGATATCCTGGACAAGGGCTCCGCATCCGTTCGTTGCTCGTCCAGGACGCGTGCACATCCCTTGAACACTTGTTCGGAGATAGCAACCGGAGTTTCGATGCTCATCTCTCGACACTGCTACTGTCAGTGGAGTATGGGACACTCATCTTAGCGACAGAAGCATCTGACATCTGGTTGACGCAGTCGCCTCTCATGCTCTTCAACGAAGCCAGCCTTTGGCGATTGGAACTGTCACCAATCTCGTGTGCGACATGCTAGAAGCCGTATATCGAGCAGGCTCGCGGACCAGAACGTGAAAATTCTGGCTCGCTGATTATGGGACGTCTTGCTCGGCGATGGTAGCTCACAGCGGGAAGACCGATGGCGATCATGGCATGCTTGGCGAAAGGCAGCCGGAGCGGTCTCCGGCCGGTATTGTGGAAAGCACATGTATACAGCCAGTCGTGACTCCGGACTCTCGTAGGTCGTGACAATAATGCTTGCGGTAGCTCAATGACCATGGAGTCGCTCATGGCACTCCGAATAGCCATGTCAAATCCATGAATCCGTTCTCAGCTTGTCTTACCTCCTCATCAAACGAAGCTGAATGTTAGTGCTTTGGTACGACCATGGACCCGTTTGAGCCGCAACCCAAGAAAGCATAATCTCAGCCAAGGAACCTGGCATATAATGAGCGGTGCCGCTGCTCTGGCATTTTTCCATTTCGTCTCACAGCCTCGAATATGTGTTCGCGACGGTTCTGCATTCTCACCACAGTCTGGCCGCGTCAGCTGGAGAATTGTCGGCACAGGCGAGATGGCGACATCATCCTGCCAGGAGAGCGCGCGAAAACCGGGCTGGCTCGTAAAAGACTGGCGATGATAAGGCAAGTGTTTGACATGATGTAGGGAGCCCTCGCCATCGTGAAGCACGAGTAAGACGACAACTTTTTGTTTGCTCCCATGTCTCCGTTTCCCATCAGCACAGCATGACGGCGACCCGCTATCTCGCTAATCTGCAGCAATTCTCTTCGACTTCGCAGCCACCATCATGCGCACGATAGCCCTGTGGGCCACCCTGCTCTTGCTGATCAGCGCTGCACTGATTCTTTGGACGACGACGAAAGGAACGCCCGAATTTGCGCAAACCTACATTGACTCCGCCGCCGAATACATCCAGAGTCAGCAAACGCACAAAGACGAGCCGACTTTGACGAAACCGCAGCCTGCGCCTCCTCAACCAAATGCGGATCAGTCCTGGACATACGACTACAAGGAGCATGGGCGCCTTTATGGCTTGACGGAGGAACAGTGTGGCGCGGCGTTTCCAGATCTGTTCAAAGAGATTGATCGTGCGGTGGAATACAGGAAAGAGGTGGCAGGAAAGATCACTGAAGGGGAGACAAAAGCCGATTGGAAAGAGGATGGCATTGTCAGAGCTCAGATTCACGACAATCAGCTCTACATAGTCGACCCACGCGGCATCACAGACGGGAACACGAGACCTCGAGCGCTGGCGACGCTCCACGCGCTCCATCGCGCAGTCTCTGCGTCTCCGACCAAGTTGCCGAACATCGAATTCACGTTCGTCGTTCACGATTTTGCTCTCGATTTCTGGCATCCTGGGAATCAGACAACATGGGCATACACGAGGAAGAAAGATCAGCCATCGCTTTGGTTGATGCCCGATTTTGGGCTTTGGGGCTGGCCAGACGTTGGATTGCGATCATACCAGGAGCTACAAAGCGTGCTTGAGCGCACAGAGAATCTCTTCGAGGACAAGATTCCCAAAGTTGTCTGGCGGGGCTCACTCGACGTGGGATCTAAAGACGTCCGACAAGGGCTGGTGGACCATTCTGAGGGTCAGCCATGGGCAGATGTCAAAGCGCTGCACTGGGACAACCCGGCCGACATCGAGGAAAATCTCCTGACCATGCAGGACCATTGCGCATATCAATTCCTCGCACAAACAGAAGGCAACTCATATTCGGGCCGGCTCAAGTTCTTGCTCAATTGTCACTCCGTTTTGCTTTCGCACGACCTCGACTGGGTCGAATTGTATCACCATCTGTTGATTGGTCATGGACCGGAACAGAACTACGTCCACGTGGAGAGAGATTACAGCGACCTCAAAAAACAGATGAGACGACTTCTGCATCCGTCATCTTTCAGCAACAGCCCGCAAACCATTGCGGATAACGCAAGGCGTACCTTTCGCGAGAGATATCTCACTCCCGCTGCCGAAGCATGCTACTGGCGAGCATTGATCCGAGGCTGGGCGTCCGTTCAAGGCTTCGAACCGCAATTTTGGCAGGAAGTCGAGCAGTTCGACAAAGTGACGAAGACGAAGAAGAAAATGCAAAAGCCTCTGGGAGCACCATTCGAGGCATATGCCATCATGGAAGAGGTAGATTGGGAGATCCCGGCGATCCCGAGAAAGATGTGTATCAAGAAGCCCGAGGAGGAGCATTGTCGTGAGCACTAGAAGTCGAAGAATGACAGTCGACAGATGTGAACATAGATTTGCGATTCACGGGAGCATATGGGCATTTCGGCAAAGGCATAGCGGGGCGTCTAGATGTTGTTCCTCTTCGTTCGGCATGGGTGCAGTACTGTACACCTGCGACTTTTTTTTATGAAAGGTGCCGCCACCTTTCCCGGCTGATTACGCGGATATTCAGCAAATGTACAGCTTCGAAAGCTGATGAATTCTACCTTGAGACTTGCAATCTCAGCGCATGTGCAAGGTTCATTTCCAAAAAGCGGACTTCATTCCACGCATTACTGTACTGCCGGCGAGACCCTGGTTCCCCGCTGACCACCATGCACGTCGTGAGGGGTCAGTGAGGCACGAGCACAAGCTTGAGCTTGATAAAGATTATGGATCCCGGACATTGCGCTATGCTGTCATCTTGACTGACTGCTTTGACACTGAAACACAAAGCAAGGACAGTAGACTTCAAGGTCCTTGCGGCACAGCTTGATCATTCGAACATGTAACGTCAACGACTCGGACGCACAGTAACACGAACGGAAACAACAAAAGAGACAATACACAATGGCCTCGACTCCAGAATCCATAACCAATGCGCTTGCGCCTTCTCGCCAGGCCTTTTATCAATCCATCTGGCAAGAGCACTTCCCCAAGCTCAACCTCAATGGCTCCTCCAAAATATCCGTCTCCGACATTGAAATGGCCGAAACATTACTCTCCTGGCTCAAAGACTCCTCCCACGACCTCCCAAAAAGCATCTCCATACCATCCAGCCCTACCAACATCGCAAGCTCACCCACCTCTCCAACCCAACAACCCTTCCCATCCAAAACCCTCGACCCCACCCTCGCCAAAATCGCCAACATCACTCTACTCGACGAGACCCAATTCATCCCCGACGACTCCCTCACCCACGCCTTCGCCCACATAAACATCTACCACCACACCCTCACCCTCCCTCTCCTCAAACAAATCTTCTACTCCCTCATCCCTAAAGGCATAGCCGTGATAACAATCACAAAACATAACCCTCTCGCTTCGATCCTCTCTTCCATCCTCTCGACTTCTAGCCGCAGAAACTCGACTTCCTCTTTCGATGAAGGATATATTTCCACAGAACAAGATATCAGAGATATGGCGGAGAAGGCAGGATTTGAAGTTGGGAAGATAAGGATTTCGGAGAGGAGGATTGAGGTTAAGGGGAAAGAGGAATTGAAGAGGTTGAGAGGGGAGATGGAGAGGATTTTGGATATGGCTGTGGGGCAGAGGGGTGATGCGCAGAGTTGGGAGAGGGGGTTTGATGGGGTTTGGGAGAAGGAGGTGGGGAAGAATGGTGGTGCTGGGACTGAGGGGGAGAGGTCATTGGGGGTGGAGTGTTGGGTGTTGGTGGCGATGAAGTGGGATTTGTTGTGTGCTTGAGGTCAAGGACAGGGTATGTGCTGATGTGCTGTGAGCTGAAGTTTGTGACGGGAACATGCGGTACTTGTTGTAGGGCCACTGGGGGATGTGGCTGCTGAATGTAAGTTAGGCTCCTACTACATAACTCGGATGAACCTTCTACGCAGTTTTTCAAGCCTTGTGTGTGGTGGCGCAGTACGTGCGTGACCCCGCGGCCTCTGACGATCGACTCTGCCTTGCCGGACCTTGCTGTAGCTATACACACGCGACACTTCTTGCACAATATACACGGTTTGCATTTCATGTTCTGCGAACACTGGTTGCCTCCACTACTATGCGGCCACCGTACAAGTACAGACCTCTCGAACCGGATACAATACGACTGCTCCGGATTCTGCCCGACAGTCAGCCAGACGACATAAGGTGCGAGCTGGTTCATTGCCCGAACGAGGGAATCGACTATTCCGCTTTGTCATACTGCTGGGGAGATCCAACCCCGGCAGGGCATATTCAAGTCGATGACCAAAACATCAGTGTGGCCGGGAATTTATTGCGATTCTTTGTGTATTACATCACATCAGCCCACATTCGCCCGGACATGTATACGTTTTTGTGGATCGATGCCGTATGCCTTGATCAAGCGAACACGAAAGAGAAGTCGGCCCAAGTCAACATCATGTGGAGCATCTACGAGCGTGCCAGTCAAGTTACCGCCTGGCTTGGAGATGTAACTCCACCGATAGAAAAGGCTCTCTCGGTAGCGAGGGCGTTGGGCAAGTTCGTAGGGCCTCCGTCATTTGAGCCTGGAGATCGCGCCATATCAGTGTCGATGGAAGAAGTGGAGATAGTTCGCCCCTCATGCGGATATCGAAAGATGGATGGCCTCCTGGACGACGTAGCCTGTTTGACCCATCATGACTACTTCCAGAGGATGTGGACATATCAGGAATTGTTGGTAGCAACTCGGGGTCGAAAGGCCTGTTTCAAAACAGCGAGTAGTGGCTGTTCAGTGGAAGAACTCGGGATCCTGGATGAAGCTTTACATCCGCTCAGAGAAGAGGGCTCCGTTCATATAGGAATGAACCTGAATCTTCACAACCTACTATGGGACTGGTGGGTGATGCGGCTCGCTGCACAAGCAGGGAAAGACCGTCCTCTTGCCAACAAGGTGATCAGAAACTATCTTATATATACAAAAGATCGACAGTGTCTCGACCCGCGAGATAAGGTGTTCGCTCTGCTTGGATTACCAGATATGCGGTCAACCTCCACTCAACATGGACTAGAGGCGGACTACACAATGACCACCGAGGACATCTTGATTCGAGCTTTGTTGCGTTACGAGGTCTTGGAAGTGCGATCAAGGCCATCGAACAGTCCATCGGACGATGTACAAGCCCTCGAGCGCGATCACAAACGTGTCAACGAAGTGGCTCACTTGCTCTGCGCGGCACTCAAGCTTGACCAGTATGCCGAAGAATTTCTCCATTATCAGATGCGTGTCAGAGCTCAAGAGAAGGACATAGGAACATTGATTGCGCACTCTTGGGTTCTGAGTCACCTGTCAATCGGTCTGGACCATGAAGCGGAGGGCGGATCCACTTTCTTGAAGGCTGTCTATCGATATTGGCAACAGCTTATAGATGAAAATACTTGAGCGGACATGGAGGAAAGTCAACTCGGTTGAGTAGCGCCAGGATAGGTGCAATTGTTCAACGGCTGTTTTGTGCTGTAAACTGTTCATGCATTAGTTTTACGGCGACCTTGTAAGCAACGTAGCCTGTAATATGCATGCTGTCGCACTACAGAGCGCCAAATAGGTCGCTGGCGACAGGCCGCTCTTTCTACTTGAGTAGCGGTTCTGAGCACTGATATTCCAATCTCAGCGAAGATGTTACATAGCCCAGAATGCTTTTGTCGACTCAAATTTTCTTAGCAATTTGGCCCTGGCGCTGGAACAACGATGAAGTGGAGTGAAAGCGACCACAACCAAAACCATCAAAGCCCAGATGAATGACCCAGCAGCATTCGCTAAGTCAGCAACACCACAGTACCAATTGCTCCTTCAAGCTACAGTGCTACAGAAACTCTATTTCCCAAGATCTGCCACAATCGCGCTCTTGGCCCGATGCACCCAAGCCTTTCCCTTTCTGATTTTCCAAGACCTAAACTCCGCCCCGCAAGATCTTCACAGATCGTCGCCCACGCGTTCGAAATTCTGAAACGTCGTTGGACAACAGCATGACTGTCCAAGAGCTATACCGATGCACTAAGTCAGCTCACCTGCCTGTTTCAGCCTGCTTAGGCGAACGCCTGCGAGGACAAAGCAAACTTCCACAGACCACATCTGAAAAATCTGTAGAGCAGTCAAGACGCGATGTAACAGCCAATATAGCTTCGCATTCATGCCCTTGGCCCCTTTCCGAAGATATAAAGGGCGGGAGTCGTATCCCAAGTTAAGACGTACTCACATCGTGCCGTGGCTGTGAACTCACCATCTCCTTGCCTGTACAGCAACGACAATGGTCCTCTCCACGCTCTACCTCAGCGTAGCCCTTGCGGCAATCGCTCACGCCCTACCAACTGCTTCCGATGCGCACAACATCGTCGAAGCCGGCTTCAGCCCAGTCGACACAGCTCCCTTCGCACCAGCACCAATCTCCGAAGAAGATCTCACACCCATTACCTCAGCCACAGAACTCACCGCCGAAGAAGTACTCGCGGGATTCGATCTCTCCAAGCGCCAAAGCTCATGCGCCTCAGGCGTCTACATGATCGTTGCTCGCGGGTCCGGAGAACCCCAAGGTCCTGGCCGTCTCTCTCAAGTCGTCCAGCTCATCGGACAAAGAATTCCAGGCTCGGTATTCACCAGTGTCGTCTACCCAGCCAATATCATCGACTTTGGTGCTCCAGCTTATCCTTTCTCGGTACGAGAGGGTATCCGGGAAGTTCAGAGACTGATCGAAGCACGCGTGAACCAATGCCCAAATGAGAGAATTGTCCTTCTCGGATACAGCCAAGGAGCAAATGCGTGCTCGACGGGTCTTGCTGGAAGTGGATTTGGAAACCCACCATTGAAGGAGAACTTGCGAGGAAACAGTAAGTCCTCACTAGTCTCGTCCCTGTTTACTTCTTGCTCACATTCGCGATACCAGTCCGAGGCGTTGCCCTCTTCGGCGACCCGACTCAAGCCGCCAATCAAGCCTACAATCGCGGCACAGCAACCGACGGCGAAGGAATCCTCGGCCGGACAGACTTCAGCCTTCCAGAGTTGAGTCGATATTCGAGCCGTTTGCTGCAGTGGTGTGATCGCGGTGATCGTGTTTGCGCGGAAAACATCGAGCCATATGATGGCGCAGTGCATTCGAATGTTGTGTCTAAATATGCTACTGCGGCGGCAAATCATATTGCGAATGTGGCGACGAGGTAGATGGAGTCTGGGCACACTGTGTTTCAGGCACCTAGTGTCTCAGGACACTGAGTATTAGTACAGGTCCAACAGATGACCGGAATGAGACTTTGATGTCCCAAAGTCTTTGATGTTTGTCACCACTAGTCCCCGTCATGCAGAGAAAGGTCGACCAGGTCGCTACAAGCATCCACAAACTCGCTATCGTTCGCACTCAACAAAGAAGAAGTACTCGTTCGCCGACTGGTAGCGAAGCTCCTATTGACTCGTTCGACGATAACGTCCCAGGCGTCTTGAATCTCACGGAGTTCGTCTGGTCGGTGCTCCAGAGCTACCTGCCTATTCGAAAACATGTCCTGGACAGACTGCTTCGTGTCGACAGTTCTTTGATTGTAAAGATCGCATCTGGAAAGATCAGCTTTAGCCAGTGCGCGCAATGTTTCAACTTTGCCTCCGACTGCGGCATAATGGAGAAGGCTCCATCCATTGTTCTTGATGACTTTTGTCTCTGCACCAGCGGCTAGTAGTGCGGGAATGCAGTTCACGCTGTTGTTGGCCACGGCGAGCATGAGTGGTGCATTGCCATCGTTCGTTCGAGCATGTACATTGGCACCTGAATCGAGAAGTGCTGTCAAATTTTGTAGATAGCCTCGCCAGCAGCACCAGTGAAGTGGAGTCCATCCGCAGAAGTCGAGACCTTCCACTTCAGCGCCGAGATCAATGAGCCCTTGAACGTGTTCCCGATCGTCCTTCGTCCCAACGCCTTCGTGCAGAGGGGACATGAGGGTGTCCTGCGCTCGGGCATTGATGTCTACGCCGTGCAGGATCAGTGTTCGAACTGTCTCGACGTTTCCGGTCTGGGCTGCTAGATGAATGGGCTGGTGGTGTACGTTGTTGGTCAGTGTCAGTGAGGCTCCATGCTGAAGAAGAGTTTCGACCGAGTCTTTATCGCCACGCGCTGCTGCCCATGCCAAAGGTGTGTAACCGGTGCCATCTCTGACGTTGATGCTGGCTGTGGAGGCTTCTAGTTCTTCGCGCAAGTCCCTTCCAATCAATCCAAGCACAATTTTGTGAAGCATGGTGAATCGCCGTGAGTCCAGTTGTTCCGTGTCGTTGAAAATGGAACGAAGGGCAAGCTCAGACTCGCGGTCCAGACCACCTGCCAAGAGGCGATTCCAAGCTATGGAGTAAGGTGTCTCATTTCGCAGGGAGTTGGCATGAGGATCGGCACCAGCATCTGTCAAGAATTTGGCGGTATGCAATTGTCCCGCCATCAGCGCGTAATGCAGCAATGTCCAGCCGGTATCAGTAGCATCGTATGGAGAAGCTTCTCCGTTCTCGAACATTTGTCGAAGACGTCCATTGTCGCCACCTGCGGGTCTGCGAGTCAGTAGTCTGATCTCCCAGGAAAGAATGCGAACGATATGGATCAAACCTACTCTGAACTTGGATGAACACCTCGTGCAGTCCGGGGCGTAACCTTGACAGTCTGAGAATTTTCTCTGGTCCACGCGCGCCATTCATCCTGGACACGAGAGTAAGCACCCCTTGGATGTAGGACCACATGGGAAAGTGGTATTGGATCCTCAAGGCGGCCTTCTGCCTCTTTGCACAGGCATGTTCGTTGCATGTGACATTATAACCCATACCCGAATAGTCAACCAGAACCTGGCCCGTGACATTGCGAAGCGCGTCGGGTGTTCTCAGTTTGAAAGCATGATGGCACTGACAAGGGCAGAGTGGCTTGCAGCCCGACAAGCGCTGCATGAGTTGTATGGCAACAGTTGGCTGTTTTGACGTATGTGCCGTACCATATAAATCGTGGTCGGAACGCCGGATTGGCGCAGTCGAAGAGGTCGATCCGTGGATAAGGTGGTCATCAGGAAAGTGAGCATTGCCTGTAGACCAGCTCCTCGCTCGGAATTCTTGTGCATTGAGTGCTCCATCCGTTTGTAGCGCGAAAGACGTCTCAGAATGCCTCCGGCCAGCCAGGATCAAGTCGGCCGATGGATCGTTGAATGGGACGAGAGTGGAGGCATTTGAAGAGCTCCGGCTTGCAGAGGCAGCATCTGAGTCGCCGACGGAGGCCGGGTCATCTGGAGCCCCAGGTCGACGACTCATTGAGGCCAGCACCGTCTCCAGCAATGATACTTGGAACATACCCTTGAATTCAGACAGCTGCAGTGCTAATTCTGCAGCTAGCGCAGGCCGTTGCTGTGCAAGCTCTTCATGAAGGGCTTTAAGGTCTTTGCTGTGTTTGGCGTGCATGTCCCGGTCGTCGATGGCAAGCTTCTCAATGAGAACTTCATTGCGACGAACGGAGATCCTGATATGAACAGGTCAGGAGTTCACAGGCTACAAATGCGCTGGCCCGCTGTCGACATTGCGAATGACTTACGCGTTGAATAAGTTGATGTTTATTCCAAGCTCGACTCTGATATCTATTGGCGTCCAGATCAGCAACGGGCTGACTGCAAGTCTGTCTCCACGTGTGCGACGCTGTTGTATGCCCACATACCTCGCAGCTCTTGTTTCAGGCGACGAAGTTCAGATTGCCACTTGAGCCAGGCAGATTTCTTCAGCTTCTTTGTTGCTAATGAGGTCTCTTTCAACAAGTTAGTCTGAAGGAAAGTATTGATCTGAGTCGTCTTCTGTTGTGTGTCGTTGATGCATTTGTCAATCGGTAAAGCTGCAGCAATGGTGGCGTGCGCGTTGCCGCGCTCCTTCACCACCTCGTGGAAGCCCTCCAGGTGCGTTTGGATCGTCTTGATTTCCTTTGCCAGCTCTGAAATCTCTTGTGGAGCGTTTTGCAACAAAATGAGCTTGTGTATCGTCTTGGTCAGTGTAGCAGCGGCTCCGACGCACGCGAGGGCCGCCACGGAGATGGATAGAGGGTCGGTCATGGTAAGCGAACGATCTGTTGGCACAAGATCATGCCCTCTCTCGATGTGCAGCGACGCGTGCGAAAGTCATAGAGTTCCACCAGGCCGTCACAAGTAGCTGAGCGCACGTTCGCACTCCATGTACGTCCATAAGTCTTCCATCGCCAGACCAAAGGATGAAGGAGTTGTGGCGGAAGGCCCTTGTCGTGCAAGACGGTACTCATCGCCTCGCTTATGGGAACGACGCATGAGCAAGGCGACTCTCGATGGCGCCCAATTTATGATGATGCTCTTCGAAGCGCTGCTTGTCAACACAAACTCACTTCAGTACAGTCGTATGACAAGCTGCACTCATGATCGTGTCGTCGCCCTTCGACATCTCTGTTTCGTAGCCGTGGCGTTTCATCCAATATCCAATCGTTAGAATTGTGCTCTGTCGCCACCAAGCCAGGCGCTGGGCAAAAGACCCGGATGGCATGTCGATGTAAGTAGTACAGAAGCTCAGTTGCATCAGCACCTGCTAAGGCCTGCGACGATTGGTCCCAAATCTGGCAGTGGAAGGCTGAACGTGCTGCACAGAATCGGCCCCGATTAGCAGCAACAAGACCGCATCAGATTGTCGTGCGCGAGACAATCGTCATGCCTCGTGACAGCGTGCGTGGCTCGCTTATGCAAACGAGTAGCAAGCGACGGTGCACAGCAGGAGCCAAGACTGCCACACTGCGCCCGCTTCAGTCGATGGAGGAGTGGAGTCTTCATGTGAGCTCAGCTGTTCCTCCAGAATCTCAGAAGGCACTCGATATCAAGCTGACAGCCGGCATCTTCATCAGCCTATCTGGATCTTCGTGACGAGATATGTATCGACACGTACATCCGGACCTGGGTCCGATCCTGGGCCAACAGGTCGAAGGCGGACTGGTCCAGTTCCGGTCGATTCCATATGCTGCCATCCCACGACGCTTCGCCCGGGCACGTCTTCTGAGAGAGCTCTCTCAGAAGAATGGCGAAACTTGCTTTGATGCTTCTCAATGGGGTCCTTCCAGTATCCAGCGACTTGATTGCATCGAGACAGATCTCAAATGGAACCAGCTTCCTGATCAGCCTAGCAGGACCCAGACACAATCAGAAGACTGCCTTCGAGTGACGCTGACCGTGCCTGAGTCGCAGCTGCAGTCAGAGTCAAAGATTCCAGTCCTGGTGTTCATACATGGTGGAGCTCTTGCGGTTGCTTCTGGTGAGCGGTATTATTATGATCCCACCAAACTCTGCGCAGATGCACTTGCATCGCAAAAACCGCTGCTGTTTGTGTCGATCAACTACAGACTCGGTCCATTAGGTTTCTTGCACTCGCCAGAAGCGGAAGAGCTGCTGCCACCGAACAATGGACTGTACGACCAGCTGTTGGCTTTCGAATGGGTTC
Organism: Cercospora kikuchii; assembly: GCF_019650295.1. NCBI lineage: Eukaryota > Fungi > Ascomycota > Dothideomycetes > Mycosphaerellales > Mycosphaerellaceae > Cercospora > Cercospora kikuchii. Next base: position 321,052 of record NW_025408586.1, read on the forward strand.
GAGAGTTCGTCGCGGGTTTTGGAGGCGATCCGGAGAACGTCACAGCGATCGGGCAATCTGCCGGCGCTGCGAGCCTAGAACTCCACAACAGCAATCCTAGGAAGGAGCCGCTTTTTCGTCAATCAGCCGTTCTGTCCGGGTCCGGTAGCATAATTTCAGTGCAAAGTCCAGAAGAGCACCATGTCGAGTTCTGTAAGATGGTAAGTCGCGCGTCAACGATTGCCTTCTCCATGCTTGCTCCTTCTCTGTTGAGTCGCAATGAAGGAAGCTTACACCTCTCAGGCCAAAAGTCTTGGTATTGGTGTCAACGATCGCACTGCAAAAGATGTCGCTCGCGAGCTGCTGGATGTGCCAGTGGAATCTATTCGCGATTTAGCACTTCATGGAGCGTTCTGTTCAGAGACAGAACTGATCCCGGACAAGGACTGGGCAACAATGCGCCACGCGAACACCTTGAAGCCGAATACTTGGCTCGAGTCGCAAATTATCAGCTCTTGTACTTACGACGGCTCCGTCTCATACCTCGTCGAAAACGCCAAAAATCGTCAGAAGAGGGCAGCCTCATTTGAGTCAATCTGCAAGAAGCAGTTGAAGCACCCTGAAGATATGCTAGGTATCTACAGCATCTCCGCTGCCGACCCCGATGAAGATGCCTTGCTCAAGATTGGGCAGGTGGTCACTGATGCAGGGTTCTATGCGCCAGCGGTCAGCATGCTTAATGGCGCGAGTGAATCGCCGACTGAGAGCTACATGGTATTGTTCGACATTCCCAATCCTTGGCCCGGGCCACTGCCGCAGAACCAATGCGCCAGTCATACGTGGGACGTGGTCTCGCTTTTTGGCCCGTACGAGGACCAATTACCTGAAGAGATTCGCGAAGGTGTTTCAGCCTGGCGACGTCTCATCATCGACTACTGCCATGGCCAGCGACCAGGCCAAATCTGGGATTCGAAAGAGCGCTTCGTACAGCGAGTGGGCTCGCGCGGCCTCGAACAGCTCGGACCTTGCGAGGTACAAGCGCTTCCAGCTGAGAAATTGTTGGGTCTTGCGCGCAAGGAAGGGGGCGAGGGGGCCTTCGATCATATGTGGCACAACACCGTGAGGTTCTATCTTGATAAGGAGGGATCCGAAGCGGCCAAGTTGTAAGGTATGGATGTGCTGCCCACTGCATGAGGCGGCGAGCTTGAGAACACCTCTAGACCAGCATAGGACAGGTGTGTTGCGTCTTCTCCATCAGCATCTCAGTGTTGCTGTCCGTATTGTCTCCGCTGTTCGTGTGACGGCCTCAAAATTCCAGTTCACTGTGATAAGGCATCAGCCAGCTCGTGCAGATGGATGTGGGAGACATCGAGGCATGATGTTGTTGTGGCTTCGAGAAGGTTTGCAGGCGCGAGGGGCGCGGAGCAACAGCAGTCTTGGCGTTGTTGGACTTCAATCCGGAACGCCGGATGAAGCGATGCATTCCTCTGGTCCACCCAAACGCTACCAAGAACTTCACATCCTCGACGTCCATTGCGAATTTCCCTTCTCCCTTATTCAGCGGCTTTCTTGCATATGCATTGTCGATTTCTAAGCCGCCCAGTGGCCACTCGATGGCAGCACAAGATAACGGAAGTCTGGCAGTTCGCTACCAACATTGGCGCATAGTACATGACACGCTCTGCCATCATTGCGCGCCGCAAACGACGGTTAGCTCTTCCAGCTGACAGGAATGCAGCTCTCGGATCAATGACCGCCTGCAGCATCCAATGAACAAAGCCCAGAAGTTAGACTCCATCCTTACACGCAAAATCTCGTTCTATTAGCCTTTGTGCTAGTGGGCACGCGGCATAGGTTTGGCTTGGAGACTCCGTTCACAGCCAGTGAGATGCAGAGTGGCCCAGAGCATGCTTTCTCGCGTATCTTCAGCTGCGCGTCCTCAGATCTCGCCACGCGAGCTTAAAGAGCTCACCATGGTACCCACTCACCCAGATGCGACCCTCTGTTCACCGTTCCCTTCTTCTCCCATTCACCTTTCGAGGCTGTCTTCACGACACGTGCCATTTGTGCGACCCCGCTGTCCATAAATTGAAAAGGGCTGAGAAGGCTTGATCGCGTGCCACAGTCCAACTTCATGACATCATGGATCAAGAAAAAGGTCACATAACAACCGCGCCTCCTCCATACTCTGGCGAAGGAAGCGACCGAGTCTCAGACGCCGAATCGAACGAGAAACGCGCCCAAAACGAGAATGCGACGCAACATGTCCAAGAGACACTCCAAGGAATCGAAAATCCTACCACGACCCAAATCTCCCTCCGCGATATTCTGAGCGGGAACGCCCACGCGCCGCTTACAGCGTTCGAGAAAAAGGCCGCCTTGATCAATGCCGAAATCGACAACTTTGGGTTCGGAAGATATCAGATATGTATTTGGTTCCTCTGCGGTTTTGGCTATTTCCTCGATCTCGCGTGGTCGCAGGGCGTGGGCTTGATCGCGACGGCCGTCTACCAGGAATTCGGCGTGCCTGATAACCAGACCGGCAAGCTCTACAGCTTGGCCAATGCTGGACTCGCAGTCGGCGCGTTCACCTGGGGCCTGGCTGTGGATGTCATTGGGCGAAAGTGGGCTTTCAATCTGACATGTCTGATAACGAGTATTTTTGGGCTGTTATTGGTGCGTCGCCAGCAAGATCTCGAGCGGACAATGATCGTGTGGTGCATTGCTGACCATTCTCTTCCAGGCTGCACCACGGTTCAACTATGATGCATTCTGCGGCATCTACTTCTTGGCCTCGATCGGATTAGGTGGCAACATACCGATTGATGCGACGATTGCACTGGAATACCTCCCACAGAAACGTCGCAACTTCGTCACGCTTCTGTCCTTGTGGCAGCCGGTTGGCGTTGTCATCGCTTCCGTCATCGCCTATGGTACAGCTGCGAAGCCTGCATGGCGATGCAATATAGACCTCCCTTCCTGCACCGCGCTTCCGGACGGCGAGCCTAGAAACAGCTCCACCTGCTGCACTGTCGGCAGTAACATGGGCTGGCGATACTTGGTGATCATTCTCGGCTGCATGACATTGGTCATCTTCTGCCTCCGCTTCTTCGTCTTTCGCTTCCACGAAACACCCAAATTCCTACTGAGCAAAGGCCACGAAGAGCGTGCGATCGAAACTCTGCACAAGATTGCCAAGTTCAACAAAGCTCCTCCCCCGACTTTGACTGTGGAGATGTTCCGTGCCATCGACGAGACCACCACCATCGACTCGAGAGACTCAGTGGAGCCCAAAGGTCCATTAAACACCAAGCAGACGACGAAAAAGGTCGTGAAGAGTTTCGTGCGATCCTTCGACAATTTGAAAGCTCTCTTCACGAACAGACTCCAGACTTTCATCTTCCTGCTGCTGGCTGTTGCCTATATGGGCGATTATTGGTCCTTCAACTTGGCTGGCCAATATTTGCCCATTATCTTGCTCCGCAATGAGGTTGCAACTGACGGATCCGTGACCCAGACTTACGTTCATTATATTGCGATTTATACACCAGGTTAGTGCTCAGGAAATAGGGCAGGTGCGACCGGCGCACCTGCCTCGAGATTCATGATACTAATTGGAAACATAGGTATCCTTGGTGCTATTATGGGGCTGTTCTCCGTGCAACTACCACTGATTGGAAGGAAGTGGTCGCTCGTTATTTCGGCCATTCTACAAGGTCTCGCGATGGCCATGTACACCCAAGTGAAGAACACTGCTGGCTACGTGGGCCTGAATGCGTTCCAGTACATCATGCAGACGGTATGTTTCCCTTCTAGTATCTACACTCGCTCGGCCAGAACTGACTTTTTCGTTCAGTTCTTCAACGCCGTCCTCTACGCCTCAGCGCCCGAACTCTTCGATACTGCATACCGAGGCTCCGCGAGCGGTATGCTGTCATGTCTTGGCAGAATTGCTGGTATTGTGGCGCCTTTCGCGGGTCAACACTATCTGGCGACCGAGAGCTCTGGTATTCTGTGGCTGGGTGCTGGTGGCGTGTGGGTCAGCGCCTTGGTGCTGGTGTTCTTGCCTGTGGAGATGAGGAATCGACAGATGTTCTAAAATCGCACGCTAGCTTATTCTAGGCTTCAGCATTTGCATACAGTATACAAAGCACCGTTGATGATGGGTTCAGAAAGTGGACATCATGACGAAGGACAATATCACGATCGATTCCAGATAGACCCAGCAGTGGCCTTTCCTAATCATGTAAACGGTGTCTTTGCTGTGGCAATGCAATGTTCAATCGCAGGACAGCGCATTGAGAGGTGAGTAGATAGGATGCAACATCATCACATCTGCCTGGTACCAATCTGTCGGCAGTCGCAACACCGGGATGAATGCGTCGACAGGCTGCATGCCTACCAGGCCAACGAGTCCATCATGCTTGGCTTCGCTGAGTATGTCAAAGCCTTTGCCTTTTGGGTAGAATGGGCCCCACCATGGAGTACACGTTGCGCCGTCTTCATCGTTCGGAAGGAGAAGTAGGATGCAACATGATGCACATAGCGCTGATACTCCGTGCCGTGGTAGATCTTCCCGAGTTGCTCTGCTACGGCACTCCTAACCCAAAGGTAGTCTGTCGATTTAAGCGTAGAGCTAATCGACAAAGCAAATGGACAGCCTGGACAAGGTAGATAAAGACTAGGATATTGGTGATCCGGCAGCACGTCTTTGGAGATATGAGATGTATAGTGGATGAACAGCTCCGCCAGCGCAGTCGACTAGCGTAGTCTGGGTCTGGGCAATCATGAGGCTCTCGAATGATCTCAATGTACTTCAAGATGGACGGGCGGAGAAAGGCAAGCTCATCAATAATCACCTTCTTCGGCTGTGGGGAGAGACATGATGCGGCTAACATTCGTCCAGCTTGATGACCGGAGCAGCGCTTTTGCTTTGAACAGTTGGCGCGCTCTAACCTGAGCTTACCGCTCTCGATCTCGTAGTGAAGTACATGCCTGCAGGCCACGTCGCCTTGGAGCTAGGAAATCGTGCCTTGGAATTGATCCTTGTTGCCCTTATACGTCCAGGCACGAACCATCTCATCGATATTTTCTTGAGTCAAGCGCTGTAAGCCGATCTGGATGATGTATTCCATGCGAAAGCGCATATGCGCCTTCGTGCATCTAGGGCAAGGGATGGTCGGTAGCAACACGAAGCAGGACTCGGTGTCGTGGAACAAGGACTTGGACTTGTCAATGATAGGAAGTTACCGGTTGCCAAACGGCATTGTCACATGGCGCTTGATGGTTTCCCAGATCCTCAGCATGTCGCGGACAACACAACACAAGGTCCATGATAGCCATTGATCCACGAGTATTCCCATGCTCGCAAGGTGCACGTAACTGAAAACTCCGGCTGTGGCATGAGTGCAGCGTAGCACGAGCGAGCTGGAGTACTTTCGTCGTCGAGACTCATTGAGTTCCAGATGCGCTTAGCCTCACCCACACGCTCATCCCACTCCGCTTGCAATAGTGGCTGCAGTGGCGGAATCTTGCTCACATCTGACGCCGAGTCGAACTTTAGCAGCTCGTTGAAACAACGCTCTGCGAACACTGCCCGATTCTCTTCTGACATTTGCATAACGCGGTCAGCAGACATCCATTGATGAGGCGTGGTATCGTGAGCAGGACGCTGAGCAGAGCCATGGGGAGCAGAATCATGAGTAGGTCCATGGGCAGAGTCGCAAGCATGACCATGGGCATGCTCGTGCTGAGTGCCGTCAGCATGGTAATAAGCAGCGTAATGAGGTGTCACCTTCGATTCCGCGTCTGGATCTGATCACCCGTGCTCCCCAAAGCCCGGGGCCTTATCCGCGAGCTCGTCGCCTATTGCAGCTCGACCATCTTCTCCATCTCCGAAACGCGATTTTCGACAGGGACTAGGGATGCCAACAGGTGGGAATCCAAGCGTTGGTAAGCCGGACAGCTGATCGTTTCAGTCGTCGTGACCTAGCGAGGTGCCCGGTTGAAAGCCGGGACCAGAAGAGTCGACTCTCTTGACAGATGAGGTCGAGATTGTCGCGGAGTCGGCTTCGGAGGGCTCGTGGTCTTCGAAAGCATCGTCATCTGGTGTGGAGTGTGTGGCAAGCTGAACCAAATAGTGCCTGCCAGCCACCACTTGTTTGTTGACAGCAAAACTCAGTCTATTGAAGAGTTTGATTGGAGTCCGAATGACTTTCACGGCGCGAGTGAGAAACAATGTCATGTTTCCCCACTCATGCCCGTCCAATGTTTGAAAGTCGTGGAGAACGGAGCTAAGTTGTAAGCCCTTCTCTAATAATATTCTTGGATCCCAGTCCTCTGGATCTGGGGCAAATTTCCTCCAGAAGACAATCGGCGAGAGCATACTATTAGGGAAACAAAGTCGTTCTGCGCTTGCGTCAGCTATACCGGGCGAATAACTCATCAGTCTTGCGCTGGTATCCCTCAGAAACACAGTAAGAGTCGGTGTTCGACGGCTCGGGCTGACAGCAACGGATCGAGCTGTATGGTTCCAAGGGCTGCATAAATTCAAGCTTGGCGTGAAAAGACTCCACTGATAGCTTCTGTGATGCCTTCGATTCCTTGTCCATGTTCGCAGACACTTTTGTCGCCTCAATCTGATGCGTAATGCGGGTAGAGGTAGACGAATACAAGCTGCGCTTCTTCCTTTCTTGCGGTATTCCCGTGCCCTGACGATGTATGTTGTATCATGCTGTCCAGCGATTTCTATGTTGGCCTGGATAATCGTGGAAAGATCCTGTCTGGTCATGGCGCCATTATGCGTTGTGGAGCAAGAATGTGATGTATTCTCTCGATGCCCGTTCCTCGCAACCCTAGAAAGTAGTAGCAGTAGTATGAAACAAGCGAATTGGCGTGTACGCTCCGAATTTCTGCGCCAGCCCGAGCTGACCTATGCGTTGCGTCCATGCGAGAAACCTGTCGACCGCCTAGGATTTGTTCAAGTCAAGATGCTCCTTCTTGTGAGCGAACTGTGAGCAATCTGCGACAGAGTGAGCGAAATGAAGTGCAGATGTGACGCCGAAAGGTACCGACGGCGGCTCAGCGCAGGGGCAATACCAGTTCTGTCCAGCAAGCCCGAGACGCCGGCGGTGGCAAGCGGGACTGTGGCAGCACAGCGATTCCACAGGCTCACACTTTCAGCGATTAGCTTTCATTCCCAGGATTTTCCGACAACGTAGCCACTGTTCAAGTCGACCGGAGCCGCGTTGCGCATGGTCATGTGAGTCAGCTCACGCTGCGTGTTCCGAAATCGTACTCCAGCTCGTCGGTGGCTCCATTGATCGTATTCGGGCGGCTTATGATAGTTGTGCGGCACTCTTTTGCCTCCATAAATCACAGATAGCAATGCCAGTGGGCAGTAGACTTGGGAAGCCTGTTCCGTGTCCTCGATCGCCGTCCCTACCACACATTCTCATCGGGCATGATTGCCTTGATATCGAAGTTCTCTCTCCTCTTGATTGCCGTTTCGACTGCGCGTTTGAAGAGGACTCGGATCTATAGATGGTAGCATTTTTCAGTGCCTGCTCTTACCCCGTTTCTACCACAAGTCTCGATGGGGTGCGGGTTCTCGCGCCATGAAATACTTCCTCCACCTGCTCTCGACCTGGATATGCCACAGCTTGTGATTATGCATTCTCGAGGCGGCAAGCGCGGAAACTCTAGAATCAGAGATTCTTGGACGTGCGGTATACCTGGTTGGAAGCGCAACGCATGCATGCGCGGCTCCGTTGATAGATATCACTCCGATCTTCGAAATTGCAGTGCCGATTTCTCTCAAGTAATGGCAGGTTCACTTGCTCCGCCGCATTGAGGGCTAGTGTAGCTTCTCATCGTCATTCTCGCGTTGCAGAAGCATGTCAAAGCATTGCGGCCAAGAAGCGTGCGGTTGTTAGCTCAGCTGCTGCTCCGATGTTTCTCCACTAGTGTAGGGCTCGGAGCCGTAAGCCGACGGTCTTGGCTTGGCAACGTCTCACTCAGCCGGAAGTTGTGAGAGTGGCAGCGTCAACCGACCGCCAGCGACGACGTCGGCACCACGATGTCACCCTTCGGCCCGTACAGACCAATGCCACTGCGAGCATCGCGTACTAACGCACTGCGGTCCGCTGGTGCTGGAACTTCGGCCCTCGTTTCCGCCATACTGCAATTACCGCCTCATTGACGATGAAATGCCGACTTTTGAGGGCTCGCCGTGGGCAATTTGCGCCGAAATCTCTCGAGGCCAGCCTCCTCATTCGGCTATGCTTTTGCGGAGCCCCAACTACGCTTCACAAGTGCAGCACACGTACCTGGATGGCACTCAAAATTCGGCGTCTGGCGGCTATGCGCAAGAAGATCGTGACGGAGGCACACAAGACGGATCGGATGCTACCATCGGAAGTTGCCATGTACTGCTATGCCCGGTGGCCTTGATCATAAATCTCTGTGTCACGAGTCACTTAATGCCGACTAGCGGACGGGTTTGACTTCGGCACTCCATCTTTGCTACTAAAGTGGGCCTGGAGAGAAATCGGGTGGGGTCTGGAGTGAAGCTGGAGCGCGCCTCGATCACGGTGGAGAGACACGAGGGAACAACGATCCACCCTGTTGCAAAATTCATTTCCACCGGACCACGATATCGTGCGTGAACCAGCGTCACTAGACTCTGATCCACTGACTCGGCCGCGGCTTGGGATGCAGTACGGTGTTGTGAACATCTTGAAATATCAGCTTACCAATGCCAGAGGAGAGTTGTCGGAATATCCAAACACGTCACGAAATGGCTCAGTCTTACCCCAAGTATTGGAGAGGCTGCCCGATGGATCGAGAAACTTACCTCGAAGCATTCTCCACATAAGCACAAGCCTCACCTAAGATTGAGGCGTGTTCTTAAGGGCCGCGTGCCCTTTGCCGCACCATAGAGGGACCGCCAAGAACATAGACCTGCAGCTACTTTCCTCTTCTTGGTCAATACCCGACAAGTACCATGTGCACTGACCTCCTAGCTCCTCCGCAGCTTCAAGAAAAAACGGCGTGACGACACTGTTGGCGTTCCGGTCCGGTCACTACAACCGCGAGAGGCATCGTGTCGGCCACGAGGGTTGCATCGTGAGTGGCTCCAGTGGATAGTCTGGAAATGTTGCGATGGCATCGTTGTCGATCTCGAGGCCGATGAGCGGCCGTGTGAAAGTACTTAACGATGGCCTCTCGTCGTCTCTGCCATTCGAAAGCTGTGAGCTTCAATTGTGCTACTGGACGACTAGCATAATCAATCATCATGGTTCGTTCAGAGAAGCTGCGCGCGGCGACTGCCTTCCTGGCATCTCTCGCCTTGGTCAATGGACAAAACGAGACCACCACTCCAGGTGTCCCAGCCTGGAACCACCAGGACTACACGACCAGTCCTCCTGTCTACCCTTCCCGTAAGCATGGTGCTTCAAATGCATCCGACTGATGCTAATCCTAGCTTAGCAAATATCACCGGGATTGGCTGGGAGGAAGCTCTCGAGAAGGCCAAGGATTGGGTTGCACAGTTGACTACTGAAGAGAAGTCAGCTCTCGTTACTGGTACTGAGGGACCTTGCGTTGGCAACATCGCACCCATTCCTCGTCTTGGCTTCAACGGGCTCTGCCTTCAAGATGGACCTCTCGCTATACGTCAAGCAGTTTATGCAAATGTTTATCCCGCAGGTAAGCAACGTCCTTTTTCAGGCAGGCGCGACTGTCGTGCCCGCCTCCAGACGTACGATATTGATAGCCATCACAGGTCTGACTGTTGGTGCTTCTTGGGACAAGAAGCTCGCATACGAGAGAGCTGTGCACATCGCAGATGAGTACAGAGAGAAGGGATCTCAGGTCATTCTCGGTCCTGTCGCTGGTCCTCTTGGACGAAGTGGTCTTGGAGGTAGAAACTGGGTAAGACGTACAATTGAGATCGGCATACGAGGGAGCCAAGCTGACAGTGTCCCATAGGAAGGTTTCTCCGTTGACCCATACTTGACTGGTGTCTTCATGTACGAGACCATCAAGGGTCACCAAGACCGAGGTGTTCAAGCTTGCGCAAAGCGTAAGTGAAATATGCTCCTAAATTGCTCGTCATTGTTGACACGCGAATGCAGACTTGGTCGGTAACGAGCAAGAGACTCAGCGTAACCCAACCACGAACGACAACAACATCACCATCGAAGCCATTTCCTCGAACATCGATGACCGAACGATGCACGAACTCTACCTTTGGCCCTTCCAAGATGCCGTCCATGCTGGTGTGGCATCTTTCATGTGTTCCTACAACCGTCTGAACGCCTCGTACGCTTGCCAGAACAGCAAGCTTCTGAATGGCATCCTGAAGGAAGAGCTTGGATTCCCGGGCTGGGTTGTCTCTGACTGGATGGCAACACATGCTGGATACCACGCTGCGGATGCAGGTCTCGATATGAACATGCCCGGTGGTATTGCGTTCCAGGTTTCTCAGCCATCCTTTTGGGGTGCCAACCTCACCACTTCGGTCAACAACGGCAGCTTGGCTGCCAGCCGTTTGGACGACATGGCACACCGCATCATGGCACCATACTTCTACTTGGGTCAGGACCAGGACTACCCACTTATCGACCCATCGACTCCATCGACTCAGCGCACCTGGAACACTAGCCAGTACCGCTACAACTGGACCTATGGCGATGAGGTGGTTGACCTCCGCAACGCCGAGAGAGTCAAGCACATTCGCGAGCTTGGCTCCGCAGGTTCGGTCCTTTTGAAGAACGTCAACAACACTCTGCCACTCAAGAACCCACAAAACATTGGTGTCTTCGGTAACGATGCCGGTGACATTGATGATGGATTGTACTTCGCTCAACTCACCCAAGAGATCGGCTACGAGTTTGGTGTACTTCCTACTGCTGGTGGCTCTGGCACTGGTCGCCACACCTATGTCGTCACTCCACTCGAGGCCATCAAGGCCAAGGCTGGCGAGGGTGCTCTTGTCCAGTACATTCTCAACAACACCATCATCGCTGAAGAGAACGGCTTCGTTCGCGTTCTCCCATCGCCTCCAGATGTCTGCCTCGTCTTCCTCAAGACCTGGGCATCCGAGGCTTACGACCGCACCAGCCTGCTCCCTGACTTCAACGGCACTGGTGTTGTTGAGGCTGTCGCTAAGGAGTGTGCTAACACGGTTGTCATCACTCACTCCGCTGGCTTGAACGTCCTGCCATTCGCTGACCACCCTAACGTCACTGCCATCGTTGCAGCTCACCTTGGCGGCCAAGAAGTCGGCAACTCCATCGTCGACCTCCTCTGGGGCGAGATCAACCCAAGCGGCAAGCTTCCATACACTATCGCCAAGGGCGTCAACGACTACGACTTCGTCCCAATCATCAACTCCACCGAGCTCCTCGAGACCGACGACCCGAACGCATGGCAAGACGACTTCGAAGAGGGTCTCCTCACCGACTACCACCACTTCGACTACTACAACCTCAGCGTCCAGTACGAGTTCGGTTTCGGTCTCTCCTACACCACCTTTGAGCTCGAGGGCGCCGAGATCACCCCTCTCACCGAGGGCCCAATTGCTGCTCTCCCAGAAGACCTCCCAGTCGCCGTCGGAGGCAACCCAGCCCTCTGGGAGAAACTCTACTCCATCAAGACCACCGTCACCAACACTGGCGACATTGCCGGCGCCACTGTTCCTCAACTCTACCTCGCTCTCCCACAAATCGCCAACTCAGCCATCACTCCTCCACGCGTCCTTCGTGGATTCGAGAAGATCCACCTCGAGCCTGGTGAGAGCAAGGAAGTCACCTTCGAACTCAACCGCCGTGACATCTCCCACTGGGATATTTACTCTCAGCAATGGAAGATTTCGGAAGGTGCCAAGATCGGTGTTGAAGTTGGTTTCTCGAGCAGGGATATTATTGCTACTGGGGAGTTCACGCCTATTGAGAAGGCTGCGTACAGGCCTCGCAGGGTTTAAGCGTCGACATGATGTTATGACATTGGGATGAGAAAAATTGGCTCGACTTGAGGTTCATGAAGCTTCGTTGAGAAGTGTCGCCACCTCACTTGCATAGGGTAAGTGAGTGTGGCGTTGCTGCATCTCTGTTGTTGAGCGAGAGAGCGAGAATGCCGCCGAGCTCAGGAATTGGTTGGGAGGCAAGAGTCCTTCCGCTCAACTGCGCGACAGCACCCGACCCGACGTAACGCATGACCTCAAGTAGGAACAGCTGCTCAGAAAAGAGCCATAGATATTTAACGAATTGAATGTAATGTGATCTTGACGACTACAACAAAACTTGCCTCCCAACGAAAGGTCCTTAATTCCTCATCGCTCGAAACCCTTTGCATCACCTCTCCATTTCCGTAGTATTCATTGTTTGAAGCAGAAGAAAACAATCCATAGTGAGGTCTGACAAGCGACTGTCACTTTTCCATGTCAACTCCACCTCAACGCGTCTATGCATCCAAATTTGGTTGCCAAGAAACATTGAGAAGCAACAAAGGTTTTCAATTCCTCGCTTCGCTCTTTGGCTTCTTTCGTTTTATCTTTTGAGCCCCACTCATTCGTTTGGCACGAATCGTAAAGACTGCCCGCATCGCGATTGATGACCGCCCAGATGATGGTGGATCCTCGCAATGATACTTTTGCCCGCTTTCGTTGTCCGTGATGCAGGTGCCTCGCGTTGGCCTGTAAGTCAAGGACCTTGACACAAATGCTTGGGTGCCAGAGAAGGCGTATGGCCGTATTGGAAGAAGAGAAGTAGAAAAAGTTGTAAAATTGTGAATGAACGCCAGTCGAATGAATGACAGTTCTTCTTCATCGTCGTGAAATTTTCGTCGTGATAATCGTAATAATATAGAGTAGAGTAGAATGCTTCTCATTCCCACTCCTTGTTTATTCCATTCCAGGTAGTAATAATAGTAAAGTCGTTAGATATTCGTCAAATATGCCTCGCGGCACCCATTCTCGTACACAGATGAAAGAAATATGAAAACGCAGAGCCGAAGAAGATGCTGCTCCCATGAGAGAGTGAGAAAACACGCTCGCTTCCAATGATGATATGCTTGGACTTTTTGTCGTTGTCGTCGTCGGGATCATCCTCTTCACTGCCATCCGCTCTCTTGCAAACACCATCCACATCGTCCGTAGGCCCGAACAGGTGCTCGTTGGCAGTAGCACATATACCCGTCCGTAGAGGCCTTCGTTCGGCGAGGCTGTTGTGTGGAAGGCTTGGGCACCTGCTGCGCGACTTGTCGGATCTGCTGTTCGAATCCACTTTCGGTACTGCGAGGACTGTTACCGCCGCTGCTAGTACCATCCGTGCTGGCAGTATCGTAACTAGCAGCAGAACCCCTCTTGCCACCTCTTCCAGTGCCAATGGCAACAGGTAGACCTTGCACAGTCTGTCCAGGTCGTTGACCAGGTCCCATGCCATCGTTGACAGAAAAGTTCCGGCAGATCATGTAGCCTTTCTGAGCGGCTCCATCTCGTGCCAGAATTTCCGAAGCGTAGGGCACTTCGGTGCAGTATTCTCGGTTGTTGACGCGGACCTTGCAATGCCAGCCTGACCGAGTGCGGTAGGGCTCGTAGTGAGGCTCGGGCCACTGACGTCGTTGGCAGACACCTAGAGTGAGGCGTGTTAGTCGATGCTATTGTTTCCATTCTGGACGAGCGCAACAGAAGCCTCTCATGCAGTCGTTGCTGGAAAGAGGTCGTTCACGAACGACACTTACTCGACAGGTACATGGTGTAGAACATGTTGGCTCCAATCAGGTCGATGAGGTTCTGCGTGGCTGTAGGGAGTGGGCTAGTGTTGACCAATTCCAGTCGATGGCTGCAGCACGATGCTTAAAAGGTTCTTCTGATATGCGTCGTGGTGGTAGCACCGCAGTCGTGGATCCGAGAATGTAAGGGCGCCAACGAGAGCCACGGTAGTAGTGATGACGAGCGGTGTAGTCTCAAGTGCTTGGTGGTGGTCAGGCTAGAGAAGTCGAGGCGGTATGCGAATGGCCGAATGCGTAAGTAAGTGTTCACGACGAACCCGATGGTGGGTGGATATATACTGCTGCTATGCCAGCGACATGGAACGCTGTGAGGAAAAATAGAAGACGATCACAGGCGAGGAGGGTCGGCACCGGTGTAGAGGAGCGGCGAACCCAAGAATGTGGACATGGCAACAAGATGAGATGAAGAGCTGCACTGCTGCTTCGAGGCTACCCGGAAGTCAGGACCCATAGTTGATGTGCTGGCGCACGTTTCGGCCAGAGGATGTTGATGATCGAGAGGCGGAGAGCATGAGCTCCGCAGGTAACAACAATATCTAGGTGCAGATCGAGATGGGCCCCGGGCGTCGTTCTACAGCACAGCTGGCGGGAAAGGCGCGAAGTTTCTCTGCTGCTCGCGACGAGGATCATCTGTCAGTCAATGCGTCAGGTACGGCGGGCGGCTGGGAAGCTGTCAGGAATGCGCGGCTGGGGCCAGTGGCGAGCGAGCGACGGAGATGGGGAGTAGCACTATGTCGTGCATTCGCTCCATGCTCGAACTGATGTGGGCTCGGAAAAACAGCTGCAGTGCTGTTGGGCAGCGGCAGCTTCGATAGCGCCAGCCAGCGCGCGCGAGCGCTAGGTACCGCAGAGCTCGGCAACTACTGCATAGTGGGACCACGTCTCAAAGATGCAGATCCTGGTGGCATCCACGCTGTGCCCGTTCCAGACTGACGACGAGAGCCAGGAATGTCGGGCTGGCCATGACGTTTTGCATGCAACGATGGTGAGTGCACGCGAAAGGATTCCCGGGCGGGAGCAGGATTCTTGGTGACCGGGTTGTGAGTATCTCATCAATCGTTGATAAGTCGACCCCGCGAGTACGAACCTCACGCCGGACGGGAGCAAGATGGAGAGGGCTGGATGCCAGATACGCGCGCTCTGGCGATGCAGCGCGGGCGGTGCGGTGCAACGTGCGAGCTGTCTGTCTGTGGGATTGCGGACCGCGGCGGTCGATGTGTTGTCAATGAACAGCAGCAGCTCTAGCCAAGCTGCAGCCACCGCCATCTGCAGTGGGCCATGGGTGGTCGTGTGTGGTGTGCGGTCAGGGTCTCGTCCAGGACTCACCAGGTTGACAGAAGCTAAATGCCCGACGCTGCGCAGCACAGGCGGAGCTCCTGCCAAATTGCGCGGAGCTGCTGTGCCTGAGAGTTCAACGCAGGACGAAATCGCGTTCAGTGAAGCGGCACCAGTCGAGGTGAGCTCAGCGGGGGCGACGAGTCCCACCCGCGTGGCAGTCCGGTTGCACGGCGAGCGCCACGACGAAAAGGCAGCGGCCACGAGGAGCCACGCATTGAGGGTTGCACAAGACTCGACTGCAACGACGACTGCACACAATCTGCAATGGCTGCGATGTCTCTCGCACGCAGGGTCAGCTTCAGCAGCAGCAGCAGCATTGGAGTGGGCCGGCGTCTGACGAGTGCATGAACGTGCGGCTTTGTGGCAGCCGGTGATTTGCTGCTTTGCCTTGGACCAGCTGCAAGGCTCACGGCCTCGCCCTGCACGTCAAGGCACCGCGCTCGATCGGTGCGGAAGGCAAGATGAGAGGTCCTCTTCCAGCACCATTTCTCGAAGGCCATGCCGCGCGAGCTTCGGGTGCTGATCTCACATGCGACTCTCCGGCGCCACGTCGTCCTCGGTGGTGTCTCGGGTGCGGATGGCGTGGTATACTGAGCACAATTGCACTCTGGCTATAGCCATCGTCCGTTGTTACATGAGCAGCGCATCTCGCCAACGGTCTTGTCATTGCCGCGGGCCTCCCCACGACGCGCCACGGCCAGCAGCGGTTGTGTAGTGGCGTCAGTCGTCAAGCAGCGTGCGTGCGGAGGTGCATCCTGGTGCTGCAGCAGCTCGAGGCGGTGAGGTCCGCTTTCCCAGCGCCAAGCACCTCGCCGCGCCCAAATTAGGCGCGAGTCTGACACGGAAATGCCTCAGCGTGGTGCTGATGAAGATGCTGCATGCTCGCCCGAGCTGCAGCAGGACATCGATGATGGAAGAAAGAAATCGTTGTCGTTGTTGTCAGAGATGTTCCGTTGCGAGAAAGATTTGAGACGTGACTTCCGCAAGAAGGTCGTCAGGCTCCACATTCTGACACACAGTCTGGCTGCTAAGCGAAGGCAGCACCACCACGAGACGCGTTTCATGAAACGAGAAACATCGCGCACCACTACCTCACCTCTTCCCTTCCACTGCCTATTTCGACAGCATCAGACATGGTTTCCGCCCATCGCCCCAACACGGAAATGCCCCTTCACAGCGTCACTCCCGAATGAAGCGCACGCGAGATGTCCATCTGCCGATTCGACCATGCGAGGGCCAACTTCCACCTCCACATCTTCAGCGGTGAGCGAAAACGCGGAAAGGTTATATTGCACATGCTGCACCAGACGCGGCAATCTCGCATCTCCCAAAAATCCCCTAGGCTTGTGATGTTGAGCGCGATGACCCTCTCTTCCAGCTCCGTTACGTTTTTCACATGTCGTTGACAGCGACATCCCGGTATTCCATCACGTCAGGGCACAGCGCAGCGCGGAGAAGCAAGCCAGCAAGTACGACGACAACCACAGCAGGGTCCACCATTCCGACCGCGTCTAGCAAGGTCCACGTAGCCACGATATGCCCCTCGTCCATGAAACAAATACGCAGGTCGTTCACGACAATGTCCGACATTGGGCAGCAAGAATGTCTCTCATCTTCCGGGTGTAAGCTATCGTTCACTCCGTGTGTGATTCTCGTACTGCACTGCACATCACTGCTCTTGGCTCCGGACATAACGCGCCACAAACCCTATTCATCATCCAACCATTGACGACAGTAGCGTTGACCCAGTTCTGCGGAATGGGCATCCACAGACCCTAGACATTGGGCAGCGCAACTCAACACCCCAGTACCAGCATGTCAGCATAATCGAGTCCGAGAAACCGGGAGATGGCGAAACTTTATGCCGCAGCTACGCAACGCCAACACATTACCCCTGGTGAGCCGCAGTGCTGTAGAGCAAGATTGACGAACCTCTTCGATGTCTTTCTACGACACATCATAGGAGCGGGACAGCGATCGGATTGCATCACCGTGTGCAGTCAATGTGACGGAATACGAATTCGGCAGTCACTTGCTGTCTGGTACCAGCAACTCCTCGAATGCGGGTACTGCTCAACTTACTCCCAGCGCGACTTCAGTCCTCACTGGCTTGTAGTTTCGAGATCGTCAGACGACGCAACAGGATCATATCTTCTCCTCACGGAAAGGTCTCCAAGTCGTGGAGAATGGACTGACTGACCTAAATACTTTGCAGAAAGCGCTCCGCGAAGGAAGGTCGAGGGTTGCTGCTATCTTGTCTCACCTCTGCACTGAGACCTGACAAGTTGTCAACAGACTTGATCCTTTCGTATGTACATGTTGTGCTCTGCCGTCCCCGACGATATCGACACTGCCTCCGATGACCAGCTGCTTATCGCGAAACAGCAAAATTCAGCAGCGGTCCGCAGGACTTGAAGTTGGTGTGATCGCTATGACTCTCGAAAGTCACCACCAAGCATGGCCACTTATTGACCCGAGGCCGTCAAATCTGACTGATGCAAGCGATAGCTGTCAGCTCGCTTCGTCTGGAGCTCTCCAAAAGTACAGGCAAGTCGGATAAAGATCAGTAAATTTTCACCACGCGCACATGACTGTCTCCCAAAATTGAGGCTTCACTGGCGCGGACATGACCACGCTCACGTAATCAGCGCGTGACTCCGATCTCGAGTGGCGGATCAGGAGGCATCGAAGTCCGCGACATTCTTCTGCGCAATGCTCTCCTTGCTTCACTATGATTATGGTTTCTCTGCGTTGGTCACAAAACATCAAAGCAGTGTAAGCAATGACCAGTCGTGCGCATACGTCTGATTTAATTTCCCTTCTCACCTCCTGGAGCCGAAGGTAAGGCGGTCAATCTTGTGTTTTCTGTACTGCTTTTCGTGAGCTTGAGGTTGCATACAATCTCGTAATGCCCCGAATGTTCTAAATTCCCTCCTAAGGAACGGCGTTCGAAGCTGGTTTCGAGTGGTAAGGCGGCCACTCTACAGCCAAAAACAGCAACGCAGCAAGACAGCGAGAAATAGCAACGGGTCAGCTGAGCTTGGTGCACTTAGGTGAATAGCAAGAAATCTGAAAGTGCGAGGGGTGGGTGCGATATTACGATTAAGCGTAGCAGCATTACCTCAAGTCTTTACCAAAGCGCAGGTTGGTCTTTGCCTGGAAATGCTGCAACAACACTCTGTTTGTCAATACTGGTGAAGCAGGACTCTAAGTCTCTATGAAGGTACAACAGGCTGCAGCTATGGTAAGCCATTATCGATTCTGAATTGCGATTTTATCGGAGCGCTGCTCATGTTACGCAAAGCAGTAGTTCACTCGAGCTATTGAACGTGTAGCTGTCCGTGAGATTGCTCCAATCGCCCAATCGCTGTCGTGCGACTATTCATGCTTGGGCAATGAACTGCGATGATGAGATGGAACTTTCAGGTATCGGTATGAGCTTAGTTGATCGAAACCTTCATATAATAGTGACTCTGTGTACTTCTGTTTCTTTGGGCCAATCACCCCATGGTGACTCTTCACGGCCTACAAGCTGGAAAGTCATATCCTGTTCGCCGCATCTTCTCAAGACCAGTGCATTTTCTTCTTCCCCAAAGTTGTACTCCGCTGGTAGTCCATAGTAACAATCATTCGGTTGGTATCCAAGTACGTCAACCTCAAAAAGATTCACCTGACCAATGTACCGTAAATCAATCTCAATGCTATGATCGTCACATGTGACTGTGCGATTGTCGCCACTTTCGTGGTTTCGGCTTGGAAGCAGGAATTCAAGTGACCATGACTGGGCCCGCCAGATATTTGTCCTGAAGTTCGTCCAATCAGGCACCCAACTATGTGTGTCGCGTGGCTCGGAAGGCAAGCGACGGCTGTCCCTCAGGCTTGAGAGTTGAAAGCCAGCGGTGATGAGAATGTTCCAGGCGGCGATATAGCCGTTCAGCTGAATGTAGTCGCGCGTAAAGCGAGCGTAAACGATCGGCCAATCCAGGCTATAGTCTATGGTGATTTGGGGACAGTCGGAGCGAAGTCTCAGAATGCTGGCAACTGAATAGATAAAGTCACGTTTGTCCAGACACTTTCACTGAGATAGTGATATCATAAGTCGTATTGTGTTTTCTTCTTCTGTGAACTTAGTAAGTGTATTTATTGTGTCGAAATAGAGGCCGTGGTCTCTATTACGAGCGGCGATGCATGTAGACCATGTGATCTCGCAGGCGCCACACTTGAGTATCGCCCTTTTGGCGAATGCCACCTCTTGTATGCACCAGCGGCGTTTGAAGTAACGTCGTTTCTGGAACACGGAGAGCAGCTGCCGCTGCTCATCGGGGCTACACGAAGAATCTAAGAGATGATCGTTCCCAGACTCCGTATTTTGAAGATAGCAGCGAAAGACAAATTGTCCGTCCTGAACTACAGAGTCCTCGCCGATCCATGCGACAACTTGGCTTGCACATGCGAAGATCTGCGCCATGCAGGCAACTTGAGCCGACCGTTCCATAAGGTCGTCCTGGTTGATACATATAGCGTCGATCCACAAACTTCGAGCTTTGTCCGAATAGCGCAATCTCCTCAGTGCGACATGCAAGTTGGCAGTCGTAGGTACTGCGACCCGTTGTATCGAGATCTCGCCAGGCTGGAACTGATAGAGTGAGAATATTGCTTCCTGCAGACTGTCATTGCGCATCGAAGACATCGAGCACCGTGATTCCGACCGTGATTCCGATACATCAGGTTCGTCGAAAGCTTGGTCCCAGATATAAGACAATGCTTCGTATTCTGCATTACTTTCAATGTCAATGACCTCGAAGACACCAACCAGAGGAGCTGTGAGCTTCCGAGCTGGTTGTAGGTGCAGTACGCGAATCTGGCCTGGCTCCAATGGGCTGTATATTGTAGTATTCGGCACTGTAGTCCTACGACATCTCGCTGAGTCTGTCAAGGAGTCTGCCGTTGCCATCTCTGCGCTATCTTGGTCGGTCTTTGCACTCGTAGAAACGGGCAGTCCTCGGATCGCGGAGCCTGGCTGGCTTTGTACCTGTGCTTCATCGCAAGGCAAAGTGCTTGCCCACGAAGATCAATAAGGCACTGGGGCAATGCGAAGCAGAAACACACCTGGCGGCTTGAGGAAGTTCAAGGAGAGAAGCAGACGCTGCTGCGCGAATGTGGCGTTCACTCAGCCCCAGCCGCGCGCCTTGGCGCAAGGGCGGTGCATACACTCCAGCCTTGCTCTACCTTGCCGGGCATGCGGCCTCAATGAAATTAAATGCAAGTATTTCTGAATTCATGTTCAAACGGAGAAAACAAAGTGCTAGCCGTACAGGCGAAAGACGGAGTATCATGGTGCATCGAAAGAAATCTTACCCTTGTCGTTGTGGGCAGAGCCTACCTCCTTCTCAGATCCAATGACTCTGCGCGCCGCTTCCTTCCAGTCACCTGAGTTACTTCCTTGACTTGATGTCGTCAAGAACCTGCCTTGTTCCGTGCCTACCAAAGCTTCGCGACGAGCCTAACCTAACCCACCTGCCTTGGAAGATCGCGTCGGAGTAGCAGTGGAAGCTGCATTTGCACATACTCACAGGGCAGTGACCACCACAAGGCGAAGGCACGTGCGAAGCGTCTGAGAAGGACGTAGGGTAGAGCAAGATTGACAAATGACTTCGATGTATGTCTACAACACATCATAGAATTGGGACCGAGATCATGGTTTAATATGCTGACTATGACCTCAAACGTACCATGACCATCGAGCTTTGCAAGTCTTGGGAGTGAGTGCTGCTCAATTTGGTTGAGTCCTCCTCCGCATTAACTCACAATATCGGGAATGCAGAGGACCATGCCATGACATTATTTGATGTTTCTTGAGGCTGAAGAAGAGTTCATTCTCCGTACAGAAGGAATGCATCGAAGCAGCGCGCGTACCAAAAGATCGGCGCGCTCGCCATCGTTGCTCAATTCTGTCCACCACGTGTTGGCTTCACCCTGTACACTCTCCTCGACAAGAGCCCGCTTCCCGCTCCCATCACAGCTATGCGAAGTTGACTCGTGCGATAGTTTCATAGAACTGCTTGCCATGCACCTCAGCCAACTCAATCTCCTTGGCCGAAGGCTGACGGGAACCGTCAGGAGCAGTAAACGTCCCCGCTCCCCAAGCAGAACCACCACGAACCTCGGAAATATCTGACAAGATATGCGATACACTCTTAAAGCCAAGCGGAACGTGAATCATTCCGTGATGTGCGAGTGTACTCATCGCCGCGATAGCCGTAGACTCTTGCCCACCACCCAACGACGCCGTAGAAATAAACAGACCGGCATACTATCACAAGCAGATAAGTCAGCTCGGTCCACGAGAGAGAAACGCTCTTTCTCGCCAAATTGAAGGTAAAACGGTATATATTCTCACCTTTCCCGACAACGCGCCCCTTACCCACAACGGACCTGTCTGATCCCACAGCGATCTCCACTGCGCTGGCCAAGTTCCATACCTTGTCGGAATCCCAAACAGAAATCCATCATATTTCTCCAACGTCTCCGGCGAGTCAAGAATCGTGTACCGGGATTCTTTCGGAGGAGCATGCATTTTTACGAGAACTTCTTCGGAAAGCGTCTCGGGCACTTGCAAGATGTCGACTTGACCGCTTGCGGCTTTGATGCCTTTGGCTTGGGCTTCAGCGAGGAGCTTTATATGACCGTAGACCGAGTACTGTGTGGGTGAGGTAGATGTTAGTGCTGGGGGTTTGTTGTGCGATGGTGTCGATATTAGTAGGAAGGGATTTGTTTGGGACTTACGTAGATTATTGCGATCTTTGGAGGTCGTGGCATTTTTGAGGTGAAAGAGGTCAGAAATTGTTTGTTTATGGAGAGGGAATGAGTTTGCTGACTCTATGGTGGGAACAGATGAATCAAGGCACGCTTTGCTATTTGTCGTACGACAACAACGACAACGACAACGACAACGATGATTAGGCCGATGTGGTCTTGCAATTACAAAAGCTGAGACCTGAGGAGGAAGTCTCTTCTTTCCATTATCCGAAAGGGATGTCGAACTTCCCGCTCGGTAGGACTTTGATTTCCCATTTCACATTAAGCAGCATTGGATTGCTAATACTGTCGAGTAGATCCTCTGGCCACCTAGTCCGGTGAGAATGTTGTCCCTTCCGATGATAGCTTTTTGGCCTTTATAGCCGTGCTTGATAATATTCTACTGCACTCTGCTGCATTAGTCAATTGGCCGGATCTTCCGTGGTCGTTATCAGCTTGGCAGTTCATCGGTCAATTGAGGTTGGTTGAAGGAGATTTTCGGGGTTTCGGGAATTTCTTTAAGAGGTATAAGATCTTTCAATCTTCAAAGTTCGAAGGAAAGCTGCGTTGTTGGAGAGCTTTGAGGCCTTGGTGCTGTTGTTTGAGATGGGCAGATAAATTTGTGGCAAAGCCGTAAGTTCAAGGAGATCGGCAGTTGGTAAAGAGGTGCTTGCGTGGATTGCTGCTTATCATCGATATAGCGAGGCCATTGTGATTTTCAAGAGGTAGGTTCTGGCTGTTTGACGCATGGCGTCTCCCAGCCCTTCCCTTTCAGGACTTCGGCAACAATGCGCTCGTTCGCAACGATTTGCAGCATCTGATCTCGTTCTTAATCGGGAAAGCAACGTGCTAGCTGTAAAATTACGACTTTTGAGTGGACATGTTGCTCGTATCGCTGTCAGCGTCGGGAAACAATGTCATGATCTTGTGATTGAGGAACTGGTGCAGGAGCAGGACTTTTGAGTATCTGACGTCCGATATATCGGGCTGAAGTTGCATGCACGCAAGACATCAACGCAGATTCATTCTTAAACGTAGCTGACTGTCATTATGCACTTCTTCGACTCCAGTCCCGGCGCAGTGAAATCATCCGTAGTTGTGTCTGAAGTCTGAAAGCGAGCTTGTGATGTCCGGAGGATCATTTAAATCCGGCCTCGCTCCTTCAAGCCACAATTTTGTCAGCACCATGCATGCGTCATCCACATAGAGCTCGCTCGCCTATATTGCTCTTAGCCGAAGGCGTGATGCCTCAGCAATCCCTCAGGCATACTGCTGCATATCTCCGCTTCAACGTCTGCGCACGACATCCTGTATTCGGAAAGCCGCGAAACCGCGATATCTTGGTCACCAACATGTTCAAGCCGGATATACTGATCCTGTCTCGCTTGCGGCGCGACAGAGGTAGGGAGAGGATAAGTAGATTGCTTCGCGACGTTCAGTGTGTTTCTATCATACATAAACAGTAAGAACAGCAGCAACAGCGGTACCAACAGCAGCAGAAAAGCGACTCTCGCACTCAGGAACACATACCACCAAGCAAGATCAACGAAACCACCAACCTCGGGGAAGAAGCAAGAAGAGCATCAGCCATGCCCTCCTCACTCAAAGAGATCCGCGCCTCCAACGCCTCCCTCAAACAAACCCACTCCTCACCCACAACAGCCCTCTTTGTCGGCGCGACAAGCGGCATAGGCCTCGCAACCCTCCAAGCCTTCGCCAAACACCTCTCCTCTCCTCACGCTATAGTAGTTGGCCGGGACCAGCAGACGTTCCAACCTCACCTCGACAACCTCAAAACTCTCAACCCAAACGGCACCTACACTTTCCTCGAATCCGACATTTCCCTTCTCGCAAACGTCGACAAAGTCAGCAAAGTAATCAAGTCTACCCTCTCACAACAACAAGGGAACAGCAAACTTGATTTTCTATTCTTATCACAAGGCTACATCTCCTTCACCGGCCGCGAAGAAAATGCTGACGGGCTGGATAATTCCGTTTCACTCCGTTATTATTCCCGCATCCGCTTCATCCAAAATCTCCTACCGATCATGTCCTCTTCTGCCCGAACAATCTCAATCCTCGCCGGAGGAAAGGAAGGTAAAATCTTCGAGGACGACCTGGATCTCAAGAAGAATTATTCCGTGGGCAATGCAGCGGGACAATTCGCTACGATGATGACGTTGTCTTTTGATAACTTTTCTTCGCAGTCGGAGAATTCTGGGAAGGGTTTCGTGCATGTTTTTCCGGGGTTGACGAGCACGGGTCTACTTGGAAGAAGTGCGAAAGGAGTCTTGGGCATTGGGATGAGATGGGTTGTGGAGCCGCTGTTGGGTGCTTTGGTGATGGGGAAGGCAGAGGATGTGGGGGAGAGAATGTTGTTCTATGCGATGAGTGAGGAATTCGGCAAGGGGAGCTGGTCGTTGGATTGGGATGGGAAGAAGGCGGAGAATGAGATTTTGAGGGCATATAGGGAACGAAAATTTGCAGAAAAGGTGGTGGAACATAATGAGAAGGTTTTTGAGGGAATTGGTCGGAGATAGAAGCGGTGGACGGTTCGGTGGGAGGGCTATGCAGTATAGTTGGAAGATGGCATTAGATGTAGAGGTGCTGATGTTAGAGCAAAAAGAAAATCAGTGTGATCAAAGCATTAGCAAGTCGCTGGCCGGATGATTGTTCCTTCCAAATGCCACAGACAAGTCGCATTTCGAGACTGCAAAGGCGTGCCACCCGGAGTCATCTTGATATGATCGATCTGCACGCTCGCCGGACGTAAATGTGCTTCTCCCGTCCGCAAACGCTGTGTGCCTGGAAGCAACATCATAACTTGAACTCCTCCTCCAACTGATCCAGCCGATGCTGCACGGAACAACCAAAATGAACACCACACAGTATTTGCCAAGCAAACCACCAAAACTACAAAATACATCACTCCCGCTTTCTTCAGATCTTGAACCTTTTCCCAATTCAGAAATGGACCTATCATCCGTAGTGAAATGCTCAACAAGAGCCACACCCATGACCAAGCCATCAGCATGAGTGGTGATTGCCAGATGTAAATCATATTCTTCGAATATCGAAACTGAGAGCGTTCCGTCTCGGCGTCCGGATTCAGTTCAACGAATATGAGTTTGAGAAAATTTCCCACATCTGTGCTTTTCAAGGTATCAGTGGGTTTGATTTCCATCTGCCTCTCCAGAATGGATTCGTGTTGAGCAGCCAATATGATTGAAAATATCGCCAATGTCAAGCTGCAATGGGCGCAGCCTAGGAAGGACCAGATCTCAAGTGGGAGTTCTCTCCAGGATAGGGCTCCTATTGCTGCGGCCGCGGAAAGAGTGGACTGTTCATGTGTTAGAATGTAATACACAAGAGCTGAGAGAGTTGGAGGGACGAAAAGCTTACGGCTGTTTTAATCGATTGCAATTCTCGATGCTTGCTTGCTCGAAAAGCACAGATGACTTTACCCACTTCTTCATCTTTTTCACAAGCTTCGAGTAGAGCTTCAACTGGTCGTAATGTGGAATAGCGGAGGGGCCAGTAGTATGGCCAGGTCAAGGCTGATATGACGAGTTTGCTGAACGTAAGCATTTTGATTTTCCGCGGAGGTCAATGTCGAATGATTTACATTCCGATCATGTGTCAAACGACATCCAGGGAGTCGAACTATATGTAAGATATTCGCGCATATACCAAATTCTGGGTCTCATGGTATGGCGTCTGCTCGTGGCAGAGGCCGCAGCCCACCATCACGATTGTGGCATTCGTCGAAAAAGCACATTGAGCTATGAACAGAAATATGAGCTGCCTGAGCCTCGAAGTATTATGCCATAAGGCTGAGCACAGCCCTATAGTGGTATTCAGAATATAACACAAGGTGAAATATGCCACGGGACAGTACTCAAGGGGTTGAGTACCCATAGCTCATGCAGGTTCGCTTGGCAGTTGATTTGACCACTCATCGACTTCGATTCGGTATGGTTCGTGCGACACACCATGATGGAGTGTGGTGCTCAGCGACTGGTATTATTAGCTCTTCGCGCATAGTCAGCCGCCACTGCTACTATTGCGAGCTTTTGCTCGTTGGAGCAGATCCTGATGGCGTTGGATGTCTGAGGCTGTACACCGCTGCACTCTCCGCTCACACATGGATCTAAGTGTATGTACTGATTTTCTCAAGAGGCTCCTCGCAAGCTGCCTCAGCATCTGTTATGTAGATTTCCACGGAGCTGCTTGAAATCTGTCCCGCTCGTAACGCACAATTCATTCGCGCGAGTTCTACTTTGTTCAAGCTCGAATCTTGAATGCCCGACCTCCGGTAAGGCACTGTGCTCGCTATACAGCGCTACAAGCTAACTTCAGCGAGACGTCGCAAACACACTCTTAGTTCATTCATATCCTTGCAAGTAGCAAAAGTAAAGAAATCCAACCGAGCAATGATATACTTGGTATCTTTGCCGAAGCGCGACTCGAATGCATTGATGTCGTACCCAGGACGTGCTTGTCTAGGCGAAAGCCGTCTGAGGGACGTAGGGGCGAACTTGCGTGCCGTCGGAGCAGCAAAAGAGCCCATTGATGCTGGTTGACAAGGCTGCGTGCTCACAATTGACATAGAGGCAGCTGAAAGGACGGCTTTCGGTATCCGGCACTCTGACAGTATGTCTTCAAATGCTTTGGGGCCGTAGCCAATGTCTTGGTTCCCGTTTACAAGCGCGATCAAGTGGAAAAGCGTCGATTCTTCCTTTAAAATGCTGTCGGACAAGATTTCTCTTCTCTTGATCGAGTCGAGATAGATCTGTGGCAGCTTCTGTCCTCCACCGTGATCTGGTAGGAAGAATCCTCCTGTGACTCCTTGGAATCCTGTTCGTTCCGCCGTTGACTGTGGGTCATATGGCAATTTCAAGCGCAGGAAAACGCTTAAGAGCCGTTCGACCCACTGCAGGGCGTAGAAGACGAACGAGACTTTGTGATTGCAGAGTATGCCGTTCATCTTTGTGAAATTGGCAACAGTCTTTATGCTTTGAGTCCGCTCAGCAGCCAATGCGTTCAACACTTTCTCTTGCTTAGCTGCAGATTGGTTTTCCTGTAAGTTGAGCAAGCGGATTCTCCAGGCAAGTTGATGCGCGTCTCGAATACCACTCGCAATGCCTTGACCTCCAAAAGGAGGGAACACGTGAGCAGCGTCTCCGATCAAGATGACTCGTCGATGGAACCATCGATTCACGACCTTGTGCGTGAATGTGAAAGGCCTGCATCGTAAGATCTCGATACAGTCACGCGGGAACGTGACATCCCTCCCGAACGATCGACCATTGGTGTCTCCATGACGTGTGATCATGGGCGTCAAATTCTCCCACAAAAGCTCTTCAGCATCCATCGTTGCATCGTCCCATTGATCCTGCCGGAACTCATGTCTCCAAAAGTGTTGATCATGAGGCCCGAAACGGCCGCATGCGACAGGTTTCCCGGGAGGAGAACAGAAATGCCAGCCTTTGAGCCAAAAGAGATCGTACACTTCGTCCGGTGTCATTCCGATATTCCAGCCAGGAAAGTCCGGATGCGTTTCGGGGGTCGGAGGAGTGATCTTCAAGTTCGCGGCGACCCAAGTCCCCTCATATCGGTAGTCAGAATGAATCTGACGGATTCCTGCTGTAGGCTCCAGAAACTTCTTTCGAACGATCCCTCTCTTGCCGTCAGCACCAACCAGCCAAGCAGCTTCCACTTTCTGCTTTGATCCTTCCGAATCGGTGTACTCCACAGAGACTGATTGATCGTTGTGCCTGATGCTTGTGACTTCACAGCTTGTTCTTAGCGTGCAGAACTTGCTTTCCTCTATCCTTTTCCGAAGTGCATGCTCTGTGTCAACGGATCAGCGGTTTCGTCCTTTTACATTCGTGAACACTTCAGATACCTAATTTTGGTTGAACTTGCAAAACGGCACCAGGCACAGCTTGTGACATATTATCTGAACTAAGAGCCAACCGGTGAAATGGCGGATTGGTGAAAGAGGAGGTATGAAAATTGATTTCCAAGAGCTCGTGTCCGATCTTTGGCATATCTGGGCCGAGACCAAGCTGGTAGAGAATACGGACTGCATCGCCAGCTATGACAACGCCGCGGGGATCTTGTGTGATTTCTTTCTCCTTTTCAAGGATGAGACTCTACTCTCAGCTCAGTCAGTTTCAACTCAGGGAAGTCCTTCTGTCATGGGCAAGGATACTATACCTTGACCCCTTGCTGATCAAGTGCAAGACCTAGCGTGAGTCCTGCCGGTCCTGCTCCAACGATCACGACTTGTCCGTCTTCCATGCTGATTACAGTAGATACGAGGTCGCTCCGGGATGATTGCAAAACGGTGCGAGAAACTGTACTGTGGTGTGCACTTTTCTGCTAGTTGTTTCCTATGATCTAGCATTCGCCTCTCCGCTTAACGTCCCACACGAGCCCTTTCAAAGGCGGGACAGTGGCGTTCGCCATACGACAATCTGCAGACCCACCACATGAAACCCGAGGGACCCAGAACTCAGCTCGTTTACGGACTGTGGGACTATTGTCCTCGGCTTCGAAATTTAACACTGGCAGTGCGGGCAGACGCTGAGGTGATGTGGCGTTGGGCAGAGGAACGTGGGACATGATGATCACGCTTGGAGCAGTCATGTTACGTGTGCGTACGACCGCACGATCCATCTTCCCATGCACGTGGAAGATCTCTCAGGCTGTGAGTCCCAATTGGTAAATAGTTTCCATTGCTGCTGATAAGCTACAGATCCACGATCTCATCAAATCAATAGAAGGGTCCCATCATCTCCAAAATCTTTTGGTAGCTCTGGACCCCAAATCGACAGAGGCCCAACGACCTCACGCCTCGTAGGCGTGTCTTCGTTAACCAAATCTCCATCAGCATAATGCTCAATCTTGAACCCACTCGGATCTTGCCAGTAATCGAAAATCTGACTCCCGAGCACATGCCTCCCAACACCCCACACGCTCTTCCATCCCTTCTTCGCCAGCCACTGATGTCCGATTAGTTGCGTATCAAAATCCTCCACCTCGTACGAAGAATGGTGTAAATAAGTCTTCTTCGTCTCCGGAGGAGCCCGTTGCATGAAGAAGACATGATGATCGGAGTACTGCTTGCCCAGATCCAGGTGCATAAATGTCATGACATCGATGTTTGAGAAGTCCCAGTGATGTAGGATGTCCGAAGGTACGAAATTGAAGTTATCAGTGTACCATTTCAATTCTTTGTCGAAGTCACGATGCACGTAGCCGAAGTGCCCAATCTTGTGAATGAGAGCGGGACCGTCGTTGAAGCGTTGGAATGTGCCTTTACGTGGTTTGTCGAATGGTGTGTTTGCAGGTCCTAGCTCCACATGAGTGGCACTCGGAACCTTTTGTGATGCGTCGATAGTGCGCTCTTGTTGTCCGAAGATAACGTGGAAGAAAGTGTCGTCTGCGCGGGCAAATGTGACGATTTCACCTCCGCCAGGGGCGTTGTCCAAGATCTTGTGCTCAGCTCCCGGCAATGCTTTTGCCTTCTCGAACTCGTCTCGATTCTGAGCGACGAATGCTGGTCCTCTGAATGCTGGCTTCCCTGATGCAGCTTGCGAAGCGACATAGATGTATGGGTCCTTGCCGTAGCCGCGGAAATAGATCTTTCCGTCTGCTTTCGCTGCCACCGCAAAGCCAAAGTCGTGGGCGAACTCTTCAAATTGCTCCAAGTCTGCGAGCTCGAAATAGACGTGCCCGAGACGTTCGAGCTGGACTTTCGTCGGGTTGTTGACAATCTTCGGGATCAACATGTCGGGAACGATTACTTCGCGCACGTTTCGAGGGAGTTTGGAAACGAAGTTGAGGACAAAAGATAGAGCGATAGTATCAACTCCCATTACTGTGTTTGTGAGATTCTCGACGCCGTGAGCAGTGGTTGTCTTGTTTCTGTTTCCGCAAAAGGTAGATCGCCATGGAAGATGTATGGTCTTGCAGTAGCACACACTTGTGGGACCGTGTGGGACAAGCGTCCCACGAGTTTCTTGAAAGCTGCACAACGTAGCGGTCTTCTTCCGCGTCCCTCGAGGTACAGACAGCTTGGAGATACCACTTCCCGCTCGTGTGGAAAAGCACGCGTTCAAGCGGGCGGGAAGTGCGCCATTGAGGACTCGCGACTGCCGCAATTACCTCGGAGTTTCATTCCCTCTCGCACTGCAGACAGCTGATTCGCTCAATGTTCAGGCAGTTAAACTGCCGGCATCAATTTCTGTTGTTCTATTCTATGCCATGCAGGTGGCTGCTCACTGATGTTCCAGCATGAAATTGAAGTCGCAGGCAAAGTACCACCTTATTAACTAAACTCTGCATCATCAGATTCCATCCTTCCTTTTGAGATCCCCAGGGCGTAGCCTACCCAACCCGAAAGTCCTATTCCATATGAAAAACTATTGAGAATTACGAATTCAGTAATGAGCAATCTTGATAGCGGATACGAGTAGCTCACCTGCATCCAAAGTGGCAGCCAGGTCACAATAAACCATAAAGTATGTGCTCTTGCGCCAGCCCAGATCTCTCTGCTCGGGTTGGGCCTCGTCACCCGTTCAACAACAAAGCGAGCATATTGGTTGGCCGGCATGCCATTTCTGTTGCCCTGATTCTTGAGCTTCTCAATATGACCTTTGATCGGCAAATAGAGGGACGTTGGGGGTGCCTGAAGACCATTTCGTAGAATTTTACTCTGAACGTAGCCCGTGACGACCTCGACCACGCGGACACCGAATGGCTCCAATTCCTGACGCACTCAATCAACCAATGCTTTCAATTACTGCCGCTTCTGCAAGTCAATACATACCAGACGCATAGTCTTCGTATACTGACTCAACGCCGCCTTCGATGCGTTATACGGACCTTGCCAAACCATGGGAACAGCACGAGTGACACTCCCGATTTGCACAATGACGCCTTTGGCCGCCATCAAGAAGTCCGCGAAAGCCTGACACATCTGCATCACTGCAATGAGATTGACCTCGAAGACCTCTCGTACTTTCTCCGGTTTGAGATCGAGTGCTGTTGATGCATAATGCACGCCGGCATTGTTGACGAGGAAATCTAGTCTGCCATTTGTAAGCTTCTTGACCTCGTCTTTCAATGCTGAGATGGATTCTGGCTTTTGGACATCCACGAACAGCGGGGTGATGTTCTTGTGCCGGGTTCGCAGTTCTTCAATCGATTCGGCGTTTCTGCCTGTTGCGATGACATTAAAGCCCTTCTGGGCGAATTCCAGGGCAAGAGCTTGACCGATCCCGCTGCTGCACCCAGTGATGAGAACGTGCTTTGGTCTTGACATTATGTCGGAGCGAAGTGATTGTTCGATGAATCGTTGACACTGCAACTGAGCATGAGGCTTGTGCCATAGCCGCAATATCTGTGGCGAGATGGGACTGGTCGGATCTGGGCAGGTGTGGGACGCGCAGAGAATGGGAGTGGGACACATGGAGCAGGCAAGTGGGACGCGGAGAACCACGCTGAATATCAGCTTCTGGCTATCGCCACATCTTGTTTGAATAAAATCGCGGCGCAGAAGAAGCAATACCTACAACAAAGCATAATGGCAAAATTCGAGGCGTTGATCAAATTCCGATCAGCTGAGGATGGACAGTCCTACTTTGCTCCCATCGAAACAAACAGCAAGAGCGGCATACTTGAACCACTCAGTGTCGGCACTGTGGTGGCAGCCTATAGCTCGATCGAAGAGATCCAGACCGGGGCAGCTTCTGGAAAACATACCATTGCCAAGGTATTCGTCTTTGGCGTATTTATGCTTCTGGAAAGACACTGACTGAAGCTGAATTAGCTGCTTGCCCCACTCCCGTCCACGGAGGTCCCGATTTACTGCGTCGGACTTAATTATCGATCGCACGCTGCAGAAGCCAAGGTAAGTCTGAACCCAGGGCCATTATTCTGATGGCAAGTGCTAACCTCGTGACGTTCAGCTCACTGTGCCCAAGTATCCGCCATTGTGGACAAAGCCTGCAGCATCACTCGCGGATCCCGATGAGGCAATCCCAGTGAATGAGTTTTGTGCCACGAGTCTTCTTGACTTTGAAGGCGAGCTCGTGTTTGTGACATCGCGAGCGTGCAAGAACATCACGCCAGCGGAAGCGGATGGTCACATCCTCGGCTACACTGTTGGCAATGACTTGTCGTGCCGTTTCTTCCAATTACCGAACAACAGCGGCGGGCAGTTCTTTTATGCCAAAGCATTCGACAAGTTCGCGCCCATCGGGCCCGTCCTCGTCAGCGCGGACACGTATGCCAAGACCGCCGCAGGCAGGAGACTGCGGACTAAAGTGAATGGCAAGATTGTGCAAGACGTGGAGCTTGCAAGCGACATGATTTTCACGCCAGCACAAGTCCTCAGTCATATGAGCCAAGGTCGGTGACAGCGATTCCTGGCCACGTGATGTTGCTAATCATCGGCTCTAGGCACGACTATCCCTGCTGGAACGGCAGTCATGACAGGGACGGCAGCGGGTGTGGGCGCATTTCAGAGTCCAAAGTCGTTCCTAGGAAATGGAGATGTTGTCGAAGTGTCTGTAGACGGGCTGGGATCGCTGCGGAACACGATAGAATTCGCAAAGTGAGTGGGCTGGCCACACGTACCGAGCGAGCACTAACACCGGAGACGGCCAGGCTGGCATGGTGGAGGAGCATCTGGCTCAAAGTTCTAGGCGTAGGGCTGTACCTGTTCACATGATTGTTATCCTCCATCTCTCGCTGATGAAACTGTGAACGCCGCTCTACGGCGGGAGTAATGTTGGGGAGGTAAGATGAGAATGTAGATCATTCGATTGTAGCACGACAATGTCTGCGCCGCCATGGGTTTGGGTTGTCAGCCGAGGAGCAGGTGTTTGTTCTGCTTGATAGGTCGTGAAGCAGATCAGAAGAGCAGAGCAGCACAGCTGTGGAGCAGGAGCAGACCTCGGCTCGCACTCGACGGGCCCGGAACGGGCCGAGACCAGAGCGGACAACATTCATCGCGTCGAATCTTACTTCTCTCCACATTCTCGTCCCACTTCCACGTCCCACACCACGCTTCTGATATAACGACATGTCTCTGTGCAGCCACTATGCGCACGCGAACGGAGCGGGCGTGCCCCTTTTGTGCCAAACGATACTCGCGCCTAGAACACTATGAGCGCCACGTCCGCACTCATACCGGAGAGCGGCCGTTTGCGTGCGGGCAGTGCGAGGCCACCTTTGCTCGCCGAGACACATGGCGCCGTCACATGCGAACGTGCCATTCCGGCACGGAGGCTGCGCCACCTCCGGCAATGGACACGGATACGACGATTCACTTGACACAGGCTGTCGATGCCGCCACCATAGACATGAGGTCGATGGCGGATCCATTATTAGGTTCTGATAATCCAACACAGGCCGAGGACGTTATCGACGTGGGCCTTCAACATCAGGACCTTCCTGAATTGGGATGGCAGTGGGACGACTCGCTCGCCCTCGACCCAGACTTCTCCATGGAAGACCTCGGCACATATGATCTGTTTAATGCATGCCCTGGAAATCCCTGGTTGCCCTTGCGCCCACCTGATGACCAGCATTCGGGGCACATGTCGGGCGGTCCACAGCGTCCGCCCATCGAAATACCACAGCGCTGGTTCAACAAGCGCTTCGTAGACCTGCAACCGTCTTCGAGACCCTTCACGAGTCAAACAACACTAATGCCGGGTCGAGAGCACGAGATCTCTCGAGATGCGCTTGCTGGTAGTTTGCGGAAACAACTTCCCGATGTCACGCTTCCATCCACGGGCTTTCTCAATCGCTGCATTCGCATGTTCTCCACTCAGCTTTGGCACATCATCCCCATTGTACATCTGCCAACGTTTCGTCCTGCTCAAACCAACCCACTGCTATTGCTTTCCATTTGCTCGCTTAGCGCTTTAGCTGAAGGGTCGCCAGATGCGCTGTACCACGCGGAAAGATTGTTCACTGCGATCAACAAAGCTATTCTCATATCATCGCAGCCAAGCGAAGTAGTATCGATCGAGCAGACTCTACCGATACTGCAAGCGGCGGCCATTGGGCAAACATATGCACTGCTTTCTGGAAAGACCACGGACTTGATGCTCTCCCAGCTTTACCATGGCCCGCTTGGGTTTGGCATTCTTGCACTGGAGAAACTCATGCTGCAATCCCGTGCCACGGAGCTGTCGATGTCCCCGAGTCTCGACCCAGAGCAAGACTGGAGCAAATGGATACAATTGCAGACGGTCATTCGGCTTCGGAATGCCATCCAGATTCACAACGGTGAGATTTCTGCCATTCTACATGCGCCATCCACGTTCAGGAGCGATCCTGTCAACGTGCAGACAGCAGCTCCAGATGCTCTATTCTTGGCAAAGACGCCGGCTGAATGGACTGCTGCGTCTTCCCGGAACGTATCTGTGCCTTTGCCAGTACCATTCTCTTTGTGTGCAGTGATCGAGGGTTTCATTGCAGCAGTGGGTCACGCGCGAGCAACGCCGTTTGCAGAAGTGGGCTTGCAAACGACTCAAGCACTTCTCGCCATGCTGTGCACATGGTTCGATGATTCCATCCAGCTGCTGACATCCGACAGTGCCAATAAACTTTCCGTACTGATGCTGTGTCATTCCTGCTACATACACATGCTATGCGACATGGATCTGTTCGAGAGAGCCTGCGGTAGGGATGGCGCACAAGCCGCAAGCACCGAAGAAAAGCAAACCATCAGAGACTGGGCCAGTACAGCGGACGCTCGGCGAGCTGCGTGCCACGCATTCTACATTCAGCTCCTACTAGAACGCTTCCGTCTCTCAGATGTTCCCGGTATGCACGTCGCCCGCTCATCATGGCACGCGGGCCTCCTTTTGGCGGTTTACTCTTCCTATGCCCCTATCACTGCGAATGCTGAATTATGGAAGCTCGAGGACACATTCTCCGAGTTCAACTCCGTGCGCAAGGCCAAATACTACACTGAACAGGAATGGACGAGCGCAACCTGTGACATTACGCCCGAGCGATGCAGCGCCGCGAGCTTCGCAATGGCCGCCATACTCAGACGCTTGGGCCCATGGCGCAATGCTGCGACATATGCTGATACACTCGGACATGTGATAGATCTTCTGGAGCGAGACGAGCCCCTGACTTAAGTTCAATAACAGCCCCTTCTTCTGCGCGCGACTGCGAAGTAGGCCGTACATTTCTTCGTACGCTCGGTTGCACATGATCACGGCGCAATGACATGTCTCCGTTGGCTGAATTCAACCGGTTGCACTCAATACGCCGTGCCGGGCATTCAGAATGGTACAATTCCTGGTGCAATTCAGCTTCAAGAGTCTGGAGGGCTTTCTATAATATGCCTCTGCCAATGAAAGGTGCATCTCACTTGTTCTGTTGCGCGTTGACACGCCGAGTTCATGATTGTCGCTGATCTGAATAATATCTCTGGACTTGAGAGCTCGTGTTATCTCAACTGTGTCCAGGTGCCGCCTATGCAGGTTGAAATCTGCGCCGTTTCCTGAATCCAAGTTGCTCAGGCACACCGACATCGATACCAAACCGCTTCTTCTTCGCTCTTTCTACAACTCCCGAATCTAGCACAACTTCGACGTCGGTTTCAGTAGACGTGTTCCACCACCCCAAGCTAAACAACCATCCATCGAAGAGATTCACGAATTCCTTTTCTTCCGTCTGCATCGCGTTCTTGGGAATCAATGACGCTGAGCCATTCGAGCCACAAAGTTTCGAGCTCGCGAGGAAACCCATCGTGCTAGCGATGGACGTTGGTTTGCGAGGCAGACTTCCCCTCAGGTCTGCGAGCCAGAATGCTAAGCCACCCATGAGTGTCATTACTGCCAATATAATCTGGAGGATGAGTTTCGAGACGAAGTTGACTTGAAGTCTGGAGGTCATGATTCTGAGCTTGCCAGTCACAAATTCAGCTTCCTCGGGAGTCGAATATGCTTGTCGGAAATTTGCATCGATGGCAAGACTCATGTACTTGTTGTAGAGTTTCTGAACGGCATTGATCAAGTTGTCTTGGTTGTCTTTACCTTGGAGCTCCTCGAATGGCACTCCACCTGGGCCAGACACAATATTGTCCACGAAGCCGTCGACTTGACTAAATGGATTTTCTCCGTGAGACGCATTGATTGCCGAGAGGTTCCCAATGTAAAGCTGCACACGATAGGCGAAGGATTCGAAACCTTGCGTTCCGTTCGTGAGATAATGGGATTGCCCTTCGATACGTCTGGGACCGTCGCTTCCAACAAGGGTCGGAGTTCTGGTCTGATTACCGAGATAAGTCACGTCGAGTGCGACCTGCTCAACCTTTTGTGAACATAAAAGTGCAGTGAACTCTGAAGCCTTCTTTTTTCCATCGGAAACATTGAAAGGCCCGAGTACCACACCGACTGAGGGGCAACCAACGATATTATCTGGGCCATAGGAAGGCTCGCCAAACTCCAATGTCTCTTCCGTCGTATTGCTAGAACCGTCGGACACCGTCCTATTGTGGAAGGGGCCAAGGTGTAGATCTATCAGCTTGCCAAACCAGAGTGATGCGCCGGCAGATTTGGCGTAGATTGAGTATGAGACGTTGTAGTATGCGTTTTCGCCGTACCGTCCTCCTCTTCGACAATGGCCTTCGAGTGGGAACAGAAACTCAAGGTCAGTATACGCCCCATCTTTCTCATTCCGATAAACTTTGGTGCGGTCGTTGTCTATTGCCTCGCAAAGCAGATGAGGTCGCAAAGCTTGCACCTGGAAGGTGTAATTGGAAGAGGAGCCAACCAGCGTCTCCTGCGTTTCACTTTCGATTGTCAAGCCAGTGCTCAGGTCGGGCAGCACATAATCGTCCCAGATAAGCGGACCCATCACTGCGCCTCCATGCTGAATTGTGTTAAAGGTCACGCCTGCGCCTCCATCTCCAGTCAAAGAGCTGTCTGGCCATGTGGCGTTCCACGAGTGTGCCAGTGGCAGCCGAATGGCCATTTCCTGCACGACATCTCGGTCGACGAGCCATAGACCCGAGCTGATGATCGTGAGAACGCCACCTAGTGTTCCTGCTGAATTTGATAGAGCAGAAGCCCAGTGCTTTCTTTTCAAGGATTTGTATAACGCCTTGGGCGGGAAGCTTCCGAGAACGTGAAAGTCGATACCACGTGCAGCTGGAACACTGCCACCGCGTAATAGACTGTATGGCGCAAAGAAAGACACCGCAAAATCCAAGCCATTGAATGAGGTTGCTATCAGGAACATGATTAAGGCAGAACCATAGCGTGCAAGGTATGTCGCGGAGGACTCAGCCATTGTTACATCAACTAATCCTCGGTGCTGCTTGGAGGCAGCGTACACAACTTCAAGGATAATCATCACCAGCAGTGGAGCTCCAAGCGTGAGGAGCATCATGTACGGTCTTGCGAGCAGTGGGATCCAAGGACCAGGTTTTTTCTCTGTTGCGGCTGTGCAAGGCCGCGTGGAATCCACGCCAATGCCACCGCTGCCAAGTGTCACGAACCTTCGATCTGACAATGATGCTGTAAGCTGACTAGTACGTACAGAGCCAGCAGGGACAAGCAGATTGTGCACCTCTGGACTCATCGTAAGCACAGAAGCGCTCGTGGCTATCGAGCTCGGATGCTGTGCAATGACATTGGATGGCGTCGTTCGAAGGATGCATACAGCACATGCTGCCAGTACTAGGAAGATAGCTGACATCATCCAGAAAGATATCACACCGATCTGCAGTCGTTCCTCGATGTGGACTATCTGACCACTCGCTGATTCCTTGATGGGTGTCAGGAAGTGCTTCCTTGCCATCTGTGCAGCAAGCCCATTGCACACTCTTACAGCAGAATTCAGAAGTGGGACTGGGGATAAGAATTGACTCATCTGTTCTTGTTGTTGTGTTGGCAGTGTGCGTAGAAAAAGGTACCAGATCGGTTTAGATTCAGCGGTGGCTGTCCTGCTGTTACTAAATGGATTGGGGTCCATCTGTACTGGATCGCTGGGGTCGGGGTCGTTAGGCAGTTTTGCGATCCACGTACGAGGGTCGGGAGCAGGTCCACCTAAGGACCAGTTCGGAATATCCTCACGAGCCGCCTGTAAGCTTGAGAGTAAAACTTGGCCCATGGTCTAAGCTGTCAAGTTGTCGATCTGGCCTTTCGGGCTGAGATTACCAATCGTGAAGTGCTCGAAGCTACCGTTGGTGGTGATCGGCGCGCTGTTCATAGAGTAATTTGGCTGGCACATGACTGCGGAGGTCTGACCAAAGACCATTTCAGGGTAGAATAGAATCTGACCCACAAGCGGTGGGTCCAGACTAGGCTTGTAGGTCACATTGCTGACGATAAGAGCGAAACCATAGCTGTCCCAGTCCTTGGCTTCGACATACTTTTGGTCAGAGCAAGCCAACGGGCGCAGGTAATTTTCAATCCTCGATTGCGAACAGACCGTGCTCTCCCCACGACAGTAGGCATATGTGTCCAAGTCGAGCTCTGTACTTGAGCAAGATGGGATGGCCAGACGCACTTTTCGAGCGCCGTTACCATACTCCTCTTTTTGGAAGATAACATCGGCGACCTCACATCTGTATTCTGGCCTGAAAATATCGACTTCTGATGTGATGCTTTGGAAAGTCTGTTCGGTGGCGGGCTCGAAGGATTGAAACGTCAAGCTGTCCTGTGTACCTTTCGGTGATTCCACATTGTCTTGTAGGATGCCTAGGTATTGATGTACTGCAACTCCATCAATGCCTTGGTTATATGAAAGTGGCACTATGGGGTTGGCCTTCCAAAACTCATGAGCGCTGAAACTGGTTGTGAGTGTGATGTTGGTCAAATCGTTCGTAGTGACAGGCACTAGAACCAGCAGACCAGTTGAAAGCAGTGCCATAAGTTTCAGAAGAAAGAACCCCGCGATCGAGCAGATGACAGGCCAGTGTCGCAATTCCATGGCCTTTGTGAAGCTCGTGTAATTGATCGGTCCGATGTAATCCAGGAGCAGACTGCGGTCTGCGGTGGCTGGCCCTCGCTGGAGCTCCTGCCACGGCTGCAATATCTTGCAGTAGTAGTCGACCTGACGCCACAGGCTTACAACAATGACAAGAATGGCAGTGGGTCCATACGTCCAGGTGTAATGGTTCTGGGTGAAGGTAGGGCGGAAGCCGTTCCGGCTTCTGTTAACAAGCCACAGGGTGATGAGGGAGGCCGCCAGCGCAACGAACAATGTAGCGAACGCTATCAGCGTGGTCTTGTGAAGCCATGGCGATGATCAGTGCTTCGGTTTGGGAAAGTCTTGTGCTTTGGGCGAGTCCGAGTCGGATGACTGTTCGGCATCTTCAATTACGTTCGAGAGTGGCAGTACTTCATCTTCTTGAATATTGTCCTTGGATATGCTGGGCAACGGTCGTCGAGGAATGTTATGCTGGGAGTGTCTTTCGTGTCCGAAATAAGCATTTGTATGGCTCTCTGCATGCGTAGCGTCCATCGTGAGTCGTTTCTTGCCTCGAGGATGCATTAGGGAAAGACGAACGTGATGTCGCCACCAGGGAGCCAGCTTGGATCATATCTGTCCTCTCGACTGTGTGCACAAGCTGAAGTAGATCCTGCGTGCGGCTGAGCAGTCTGTAACAGCTTTTTGGTCGCACGAGGAGTTTGCGCAGTCATTGGACCTACAACAAAGGCCTCAGCCACAGAATGATAGAGTTCGCTGCCAAGGGAGGACAGCATGGCCAATAAGACTGAACGAATATTTGGACATGATCTCTATTCCGATCATGTGCAGCCGTTACGGTTTTTGGCCAAAGTGGAAGTGGCCATTGGCTGTAAAAGTTGTCCAAGTTTCGTCTTGTTGCCGCCAAGGTTGCCCCTATCGTGGGATGTCACAGCGGTATGACACTTCTTCATGCCAAGATCGAACTCGAGGTGCACAGCAATGTATATATATCCGATTTGCCAGGCCATGATCGCACGGCATGGGTTACAATGCGGTAGATGCAATGCAGGGCAAACCGCATAAGGGTCGAGGCACCGGGCCACTAGCAGGCATTGCCCTGCCCAGCAGCGTAGGCTTCACCAACCTTTCGTGACCTCGAGGACTCTCCACTTGCGAATAGCTTACATCTCCTACCTCTCAGAGCACAATCGGCTGTTCGTGGACTGAAAGAGAACACTGTACGTGCGAGCTCGTGGTAAATTGATTGCCAAAAACAACACCAGGTTCCATGCTGCCATCAGCTCTTTCTTGGAGACCAGTCGTGACTAACACGGATTTTCTTTCGTAGCCCCACGGCCAGTAGCAGAGGCTGCGCTTGTGGTGTCGAGAAGGAAGCTACAAGCTTGCAGTGTACCAGAAACTGGTGACCACCGCGCTGTCCTGCAAGATGTGGCCACCTCAGAGGCCTTGCGGCGCTCTCGAAGCGAGCTGTCGGCGTTACAGGGCTGAAAGCCATCGACCTGGAAGCGGCTGGATACCTCCGGTAGTCTTCTCCATCGCCAGCTACTTGTACATCGTATGCCATGCCGTGTATCTGTCCGACAGGATCTTTGTGCCAGCTTGGGTTTGAAAGTTCCGGTGGGTTGCGTGATGGGC
The DNA here is from genome assembly GCF_019650295.1 of Cercospora kikuchii. Taxonomy (NCBI): domain Eukaryota; kingdom Fungi; phylum Ascomycota; class Dothideomycetes; order Mycosphaerellales; family Mycosphaerellaceae; genus Cercospora; species Cercospora kikuchii. The sequence continues at coordinate 361,579 of NW_025408586.1, forward strand.
CTTATCGTTGCAGGCGGATGATGGCTTTGCGATGTTTGCAGTACTTCTGAATCCGAAGGACAAATCGATGACTGCATTCAAAGCCGTGTCCCCTTCATATTGTATCCAGCCTTTGCTAAACACTTTTGGGTCCGCCGATATGCCATATACATTCGCTTCAGCAAGATTGCATCGAGCAGAACCATGACAATAATCGTGATACTGCAGCATTGATCAGTCAGTTTGCATAGAAATGCGATTGTTTCCAGACCTTACCAAACCATCGGTAGAATGACTGCCACCATACCCCATGCTTGTTGTCCGCTGTCATTAGCTGACAAGAAGTCGCTGCCGAACGTGTCATCGGGCGCCGACCACGTCCTAGGCCATTCCACCAGATTCCATAGCACTAGACCCATTTGACAAATGTCAAGGCTGCTGCTAAACAGAACGATGTACGTGGCATACATGTGTGGTGTGTTTAGTTTAGAAGTGGTGATAATCAGATGATGCTGGATCCTCTGCAGATCTCGAGACATAGCAAATGATACCAAGAGGCAGGTGTTGAACACAGTTGCCAGTACCGCCTAAAGTGAAGATGCCCGTTAGCAGAAATACCGTAGCATTACGAGGCGACTAGGGAGGGACTGTGTGCAGCGTCCAGGTAACCTACCCATGCATCCGCATATTCCGCAGTTCGATCAGAGAAAGAGCGAAATACTTGGACCGCCAGAGCCAAGTCTAGCACAACAAGTACAGGACGGCCCAGAAGCCAGTAAGCTACAAAGCACCTCGGGTGAAAGGTAGCACTTGACAACTTGGACCAACCGAAGTACCTGTCTCTGATCCAGTAGTCATGCTCGAATTGCTGACTGGGTTGATCGTAGTATCGTGGAATCAAGCTTTCGTCATGTTGTTCGTCGAGTAAGATTCCGGCACTCCTGGACAACACTTCTATGCTTCCAATATATTTGCGGATTCTGCGCCGGGATGAAATGGCGCGAGAGGTAACTAATGTGCCGTAAATTGTTAAAGTGACTGAGCACAGCCTGTATGGTGATTTAGCGACGAGACTTGAGCGCTCCAGATGTCAAACCCACAAAGAAAGGATCAAGCTGACCAAGAGTGACCGCGCTCGTCCTCTTGTGATGGACTCTGCTGATTCCGAACGTAGAGTTCGGAAGTCTGGGGCATAGATGGCAATGATGTGACAGAGAGCATAGTCGCAGATCACGAACGGCATGAGAATCAGTATCACCGGTGTCGGGATGAATCGAGACTTCGAACAGCGAAGCTCAGTCTTTTCGAGCAGCCCTCGAGATACCCAGGTGCCAAAGACGAAGAAGCTAACAGTTATTATGGCCAGAGCCTGCGACAGCGAGTAGAAAGGTCAGCAAGTGGTTGTCTCAAGGGACAAATCGATCCACACATACTGCTAAGAACAATGCTGGAATCCATCGCTTTGTGTAGTCGTCGTACATCTCTGAAGGCGAAGCGGGTTTCATTCGGGAAATGTTGTAGGTCGCCCATCCGAGAAAGCCAAGTTCAACCACACCCAGCAGAAGACTGCGGTTGACAGCTAGGCGCATTCTTCGACCGACTCCCTCGCCGAGGCGATGGAGTGAGCATCCCATTTTGTCCTCGAATATGCCTCGATCAAGAGATTATACTGCAACAGAGTGGTGGTGAGTGAAAGACGTGGCCAGTCTACAGCCAGCGACGCACTCCACGCAACAGGCAGATCCAGGGACCAAGCGGCCGCATATGTCTTGCTGCATGCACGTGCTTTGATTTGCTGTCGCTGTGATGAGCGGGAGCGGAATGCTTGTTTCAGCTTAGTGTGGCGTGAACGAGGCTGTACAGCCTGATGTAGGTGTGTCGAATCACGACAGGACGGGGCGCAAGGTCGTGCAGCCTTGCGAAGGCACAGCCTTGTGTACTCGCAGCCTTGCGGTCGCACAGGTATTCTGCTGGCAAGAAAGCACGAGCCGCTGTGGTTGCAGAAGCAAGCTCAGCTCGATAAGTTTAGCAAGTGCCATCTCCTGATCTGTCTCACTGGGCGACTTGCTTGTGTTGTATGCGATCTCAGATATGCCTTCCAGAGGATTGCAATACCGCGTCAACGGCATCTCCATCTGCAAGAAGTGCAGCGACTTCGAATTGGAGTGCGTCGCGCACATCTATGTCTTGAGAGAAAGTTACGAAGACAGCCTCACTCTACGACCAACTGCGACCACACTGCATAACACGTTTGCGGAACTGCAGGCTTCGGCAAAGCTAGGCTGCAATCCATGTTTGATATGGCATAAAGCCATCTTGAATGCCTGCCACTCTAGCAAAGATGAGGACCTGCTATACCAGAGTCATACGCCTGTGATACTGGTGCCACCCACCGCTGCCACGAACACGGGCTTCTGGATTGAAATTTCGAGCCCGATGGAAACAAAAGTAAGATTGGCACCAACTCGATCAGCATCATGGGCAAGATTCGACGCTGGCATAAATCGGGACCCGTTTGATCGGGAAATCTGGCAAGATGTCAAAAGGCAACTCTCCAACTGCCGAGACAAACACGAAACCTGCAGACTGCACCCCGGCTCCGGCAAGCTTCCTCGCAGATTGATCCACCTGGAAGACAACGACTCAGCCCGATTACGCGAGACGGCAGACTTGCCGCAGAAGCCTGATTATCTCGCTTTGAGTTACCTCTGGGGAGGCGATCAAGCAGTCAAGTTCACTACTCAGCAGAAGCGTAGACTGAACGCAGGTGTACCCAGGAATGAATTCCCCATGACGATCCAAGATACCTTCAAGGTGTGCAGGCTCTTGAGCATATCTTATGTCTGGATTGACGCTCTATGCATACGCCAAGACGACGATGGAGTGGACTTCCGTGAGGAATCGGAGAGAATGGACCAGATTTACGGTTCCGCGATCATTACACTCATTGCCGCCAAAGCGCAAGGTGTTCAAGAAGGTTTCCTCATGCCTCGCCCTATGGAGCAATGCGAAGTCGATCCATGGAAGACAGACTATGCCGACCAGATGCTGATGATACCACGTAAAGGCCTCACCGAAGTACGAGCCATGAGTCCACTTGCGAAGAGAGGTTGGTGTTTCCAGGAAGAGCTTCTGTCTGCCAGGCTGCTGTACATGACGGGTCACGGTGTTTTCTGGTCGTGCTTGGAGAGCAAATGGGCAGAGCATGGCAGCTCTGAGGGCGACGTTCCATACAATTCTCCGGTGTTACTTGACCCGCATTTTTTCGTTAGAAGCCCCGATCGACTGTCTGACTGGGATCGCCTCGTAAATCAATATTCCATGAGAGACGTGACCTTTGCCAGAGACCGACTGCCGGCAGTTCGCGGTCTTGCGAATTCAATCGAGCAGCGGAGCGGAGACGAATTGCTCCATGGCATGTGGAGAGGTCGTCTGCCAGTGCAACTTCTTTGGATAAGCCTGGAGCTGAAGTCTCCTGTTGCACATCGGGAGGGCGCGAGTATCTATAGGGATGCTCCTTCTTGGTCTTGGGCCTCAACACCACCAGCACAGGCGATCTTGATGCCTGATTCTCAAATATCGCATGCCAAAGCAAATTTGTTGGCCGTACAAGAGGATGGTAGAGATACATACCTCGAGCTGCACGGCAGTGTACGTCCGCTGCTGACAGATCATCGGCGTCTTGACGAGTGGCCTGTGAAAGGAAAGCCCAGCGAGGGACCGGCACGAGCCATAGACTCCGTGGAGAGTTCGGAGGCCAGCTTGTGGGCTATGATAGAGGCCGAGATCTTCGTTCGCGAGGAAGGTCGGGGCCCAGTCGTGGTCCAGCTGGACAGGACTCCAAGTGTGCCAGTGCAAGAGCTAGTATGCTTCGAGATCAACTACAGGGGCTTCTTGCTGCTTGAGCCCATCAGCAAGAGAGAAAGACTGTATAGGCGTGTTGGCTGCTCTCAGCTGCACGATGATTCGAGATTCTTTGCCTTGGGAGCGGCAACAACAGTCAGAATATTCTAGAGGTATTTGCGCATATACAGCCTGTCTGCTCAGATCGACCATAGTTACCGCGAGATCGATACATCGTGCCTTTGCTTCAATGTCAATGAGGCTTTCAGTCACGAGGTTGCGGTTGCCGAACATTCAAATGGTCCGGTGGGCTGTGTGCCTGCAAAAGTGGTATCGATCCTTGAGCGAGGTCGCACGCCAGGCCACCTTGAACACTGCATCTGCACGAAGCAATCTAGTGTCGACTTCTGCGTGCGTACCGTCCATCGTGAGCCGGGTCCTACCTCAAGGCTGCATCGCTGAAGGATGAACGTGATGCCGCCACAAGGGAGCGTGTACCGCAGCAGATGCGGCACTTGCAAGCACTGTACAGGCATCTTTGTCGACAACCAGGCGGCAATTCAATCCTAGACCTGGCAGATCCGGATTGAACATCCTGCTACGGACAGCGGAGCGCGTAAAGCACCTCCGAGGAGAAAGATGCCACATTATCATGGCGCATTATCGATTCATTCAAGCACTATTCGAGAGCCCTACTATCTTTTGGCCCTGCACGCCACTGGCCACTTCCATCATGACACTATCCACCACCTTTCCGACACGTTCGACGATCTCATCCACCTCATCCTGGCGGACAATGAAAGGCGGCATCAGAAGAAAGTGGTCACCTCTACGTCCGTCCACTGACCCCCCTGCCGAGAAGAGGCATACGTCGTAGCCGCGCGACAGGCCCCTCAACCTCATTCTCTTTGAAATTTGCAAAGCCGGATCGAACGGCTCCTTCGTTGAAGCATCTTTCACAATCTCAACGCACCAAAAGAACCCACGGCCTCGCACATCGCCAATATACTGGTTGTCGTGGAACCGATCCCTCAGCCGCTGACCGAAATAATCACCAAGGACAGCCACATTCTGCACCAAATTCTCACTGCGGATGATCCTCTGTACCTCAAGTGCCCCAGCGCAGGCTACTGGGTGACATTGGTACGTCTGGCCGTGTTCGAAATATCCCGAGCCTTGCTCCAACCCTGCAACCACTTTGTCGTTAAAGAGGACAGCCGATATCGTTGAGTAGCCGGCACCCAAGCCCTTACCCACTGCCTGGATGTCGGGGACAATACCCAACTGCTCCCACGCATGGAAAGTGCCCGACCTTCCCAAACCACACATAATCTCGTCAAAGATTATAAGCGCCCCGTGTCTGTCGCATACTTCCTTCATTGCCTCGAAGTATCCTTGCACTGGAGCCACGCAGCCCAGTGTCTATTGATGATCGGTTAGCAAAACCACGATGAGAGTGTCAAAGAACACGACACTAACCGTGCCTACGATAGGTTCCACGACGAATGCCGCCACTTTGTGCGGACCGACTCGCTGGAATTCTGCCTCCAACTCCGCCTGCAACCTTAGCACGTATTCCTCCTCGCTTTCACCTTGCCGCAGTCCACGGAATGGATTGCATGCCGAGACTCGCGACACATTGTCCATGAGAAGCTCTTGAAATGGAGCTTTGCGTCCTTTGAAGTCTCCGAGAGATAAAGTTCCCAATGTACAACCATGCCAGGAGCCCTCTCTTGCAATGAAGTGCGAGCGCGGGGATTTCGGACTCATGGACAAATGATACGTCCGCGCGAGCTTGACGGCAATTTCCATGGCTTCCGAGCCTGACCGATGTTAGCAGACATCTTGCAGTTTACAAAAGCTTGTCTTACCGGATCCAGTCAAGCAAGCTCTTGCCATTTGTCTCTTCGTAGTCGCAACCAATTCGTCTGCGAGGTCGTGTGAAGGGTCGTTCTGAAAGTAACCCGGATGGGCGTACGAGACCTTGTCAAGTTGGGCAATTATCGCATCTTTCACCCTGCGGTCACCATGACCTATCGATGCGACAGCAGCACCGCAGGTCGAGTCAATGATCTTTTGGCCATTGCTGAGAGTGTAGTAGATTCCCGAAGCTTCTGCAACAAATGGTAGCCCACTCTGTTGGACACTCTGATAGAACAAAGACGGTTCTTTGATCGAACCCATATTGGATGAACTGTGAAGGCAAACACTGGTCGGTATACTCACGTTCGTAGGACTCAGGTGCTGTCTTTAATCAACTCTTGCGGTGTAGGTCCTCGTCACCGACCGGCTCAGCTGAGCCGCTTCCGCCTCATCACGACGATAACGACGATGGTATGCGGTTGAGAAACCTGCATGGGCAGCGTATCGCTATCTCCGAGAATACTGCAGCTGTTCGACCCTGTCCTTTTATATGTTCTCTTTCTAGTGCGAAAGCAGATGTTGCAAAGCGGACGGCTCGGGTCAGTCGGACCGTACCTAAACGGGTGTTCGGAATCGCAATGCTTAGATTGGGCATGGTTTCATCTCTGAGCAGAGATCCGCACAGCCACACATGTTGCTCGAACATGTGAATTTCAGACCCTCGTTGCTGACTCAAAGATGCGCACGGCCAGCAGACGCTCTCTGCAGGCCGTCGGTTAGCAGGGTTTGTAATTCCTCAGCATGCGAGCCGCGGTCTATCATGCAATCACCCAATCTCGGACCTTACGCGAGGTGCTGAGTCTTGACGAATACAGCTTGTGGGCTGGCGCATTCTGGCGAGCATGACTCCACGGTTATCGAGAGGTCGCCAACTCCTAGTTACATATCGGTGCCAGACATCTTTCGCTGTGCTGGCATGCGGGCCACCTGCGAGGTCTGCACGGTGGTTAGTCTAAAACCACCAATCGGCATGATGACGCGGAATATCGCAGAGGCGCACTGCCAAGGATTTCGCAAAAGGATTGAAATTCCCAAGCAGGCGAATTGCACCAAAAAACCACAGATCTTCAGTAGCTCCTCAAGATTGGCGAACACGATTAATCAAGCTAAAACATTACCGGCAACCGGAATCTCAGTCGGCAGAGGCAAATCCAATAATATCCATTTTGCCAAACCGGAGCGCGGGGAAAGAAAAAAGCGTCCACCAGAACCCGCAAGCGTTCTGTGGTTTCATTGCTTTTGCGAACCCTCGCTGCCGTTTGGAACACCATTGGCGCAGCTCGTTGCCGTCATCTTGTCTGAACCAGACTGGTTACTAGTGTACCATTCAGCGAGTCATGCTTAATTACGTCGGATGATGTCTTCTGGGATCACTTAAAATGCTTAAGGTGGTAGGACGCACGTAGGCAGAATCTAAGGTACTTCACATCTTTCTATCTCAATCACCTCGCGTGGTTGCTCGACTGAGCCATCAATCCTCTCGCGAGTGAGCTCTTTGTTCTGACGTGCCTCCGTTGCGTCCACGGACTCAGCAAGAGTGCATACAATGGAAACGGTGCTGTTCTGACGAGTCCCCTGAAGCGCTTGGCTCTACTCAGTTGAACGAATCCAGCATGGAAGCGAGATCAACAGCAAATGAGCGGACCGCACTGCTCGGGGCGGATAGGTCTTGTGGACATCGAGAAGAGCGGCAGGAATGCGCTGCCGGTGGTGATGAACAGGTCGGGAAGGACAATCGCCTGCTCACAACGTGCCGACTTGCGGCGGCATACTACAGCTTTGTTGTCGTAGGAGCTTGGGACGGATCGTACGGTGTAAGTTGCGCCCAACTGCAAACATCAAAGCCAAAAGCACTGCTAACATATCCATTACTGTGAACAGTCCTTAGTTGTGTACGTAAGTTTGATGGTCAGCTTCGCGACCCAAAACGGAACTGACACAGATCTCCAGCTCCGAGAGTCTTACTCCCTCTCCTACCTGACCGTATCCTTCGCCCTCCTCGCACCAGTCGTCGGCTACACCATCTCCGCCTTTCTGACCAGCACGATTCATAACCGCCTCGGCTACCGCGGCATCGCATTGATCGCATCAGGATGCCACTGCATTGCAGCCTTCTCGGCGGGGCAAAATCCACCATATCCTCTGCTCGTGATGATCTTCATGCTCGCCGGCTTAGGCAACGGAATCGCCGATGCATCGTGGAACTCCTGGATCGGCAGCATGCCCCGCGGGAACGGACTGATGGGGCTTCTACACGGTTTCTATGGAATTGGAGCGGCCTGCTCGCCGGCGTTGGCCGCTGTGCTGCTTGAGCGGGCGGGTCTGCATTGGACGATGTTCTATAGGCTTCTGGGGGTTGTTTCATTGCTGGAGCTTTTCGTGGTTTCGATGGCGTTCTGGGGAGCTGGCAGCAAAGCCGCAAAGTCGGAAGCTGGCGAGCCGCATGCGAGTATATTCCAGACTTTCGGGTACCCGTCGACATGGATCATCAGCTTGTTCGTCTTCCTATACGCTGCGACCGAGATCTCCCTGGCGGACTGGATATCATCCTACCTCATCGATGTTCGTGGCTTCGGTCGGCCGACTGGTAATAGCCTTACCGCTGGCTACTGGATTGGACTGACACTAGGACGAGTGGTGGTAGGCTTCCTCGCGTCGAGGATGGACTGGGGGAAAGCCACAGTCACGGGATGCTCCATTTTGTGCTACTTTGCGTGTTTCTTCTTCGTCCTGGTTTCCGATACTGGTCTTTGCGCACTCGGCATTGCTATGATTGGCTTCTTCCTCGGACCGTTGTTCCCAGAGGCGGTAGTCATGCAAGCTAGGCTTTTGCCGAAGCAGATACAATTGGCAGCAATCGGGTTTGCTGTTGCTTTTGGCAGTGCAGGCGGGAGTGTGGGTCCTTTTTTGGTGGGCATCGCGGCTGATCAGCAGGGGATAGTGGTACTGCAATGGTTTGTCCTTGGAATGCTTGGTGGCTGTGTCCTGTGTTGGCTAGCTCTTCCTCGACCTGACGTTAAGGATAGCGCATACAAAGAGGCAGACAATAGGGCTGATCTATAGCCATTGTGTCGAGGCCATAGAGCATTTACTATAATTGGAAGTTCTCTCACTCGCAAATTATACCAGTCGACAGTACTGTGCGAATGGCTTGCAAAGGTTGTCTCTTTTTCCTTTCTTTTTTTTTTTTGCTATGCACGCGTTGCGTCAACGTTTCGCATTATATGTCATCGAGTTCCTATGATCTTTCCGCCGCAAAGACCTCGGCGATCCAAAGATAAAGATGACATTTCTTGACCGGGAAACTTGTAATGATGAATGCTATTAGTAAGCAACACAACAAGCTTGCACTGTATTGCAAGAGGAGATGGTGTATTATTAACAGCAGCAATCCATGAAGCCAACCAGATTCACGATAGGGATCTTCAAACCCAATCTACATCTGCAACTCGCTAACTACCAACTAGCCTTATCAGCCTGCAGGAATAACCAAGGGCTGCGCTTTCCGCTTCCGTGCAATACACCTGCATTGCAGCCCGGTCGCACGCGGGGCACCGGCTCCGACTGCTCCACCGTCTACTGTGTCTCTCACCAACCGTCGATATAATCTATTGGCGCGACAGCGGTGTAGAAGAAGCGAGGAGGGCCCCACGACTGCTTGGGCCGCGTCCCGTGTTGCCGTGCTCGAGCATGATGGCGCAGGCTCCACCATGGAAGCGATTCCCCCTACCATTGTCCACCAGAGAGTGATGTGTATCCACTACCCCGGCACTCGCGACCGCCCACTGTACCTTGACCACCTCGACTCGCCGCTGGCACACCTTGAACCTGATCGTCGACACTGCCGCAGAAGATCAGCGAACTGTCGATTGCATACCGTACCGCCGTGAATATACCACATTTGCACGAAGCAACTGGCGTGAATGGTAGCATGGCCCGTTTTCGCAGCGAGACAAGTTGGGCCATCCCAAATGGCATACATCCCAAATGGCATAATGCTCCGGTCTCGAAACTGTATATCATTCGGAACGCTGCCCATTGGTAACCGCAATGAAGCACGAAGCAGGGATCGATACTGCTTTCCTCGTCCCACCTCGTTGCGATTCTTCTGGAAAATGCGAGGAACGTTGCCCACATCATCGCAGGTTCCAGTGAGAGTCACGTCGCCTGTTTCTACCCTCAGTGATCAAATCCAATCAATCTCTCATTCTCCAAGAATCGCTATAACTCGAATTCGAAGAATCTTGCCGCTGTCTCTCAATGATGAAAGAGGACTTTCGAAATACTTCACCAATCTCATTTAAGTCGTTATTCCAAAGACCAGCAGATCCCAGTTCTCCCTTACACGTTTCCCGAAAGTCAGCCGGCATTTGCGAAAGTTGTCTGTCTAGATGCCCAGCTATCTCGACACGAAGCTCTGGTTCTGATATTGTGATTCCGTTCGCTATGTTCTGCCTCGCATATTTCTGAACAATCCAACGGAAGGCGTAACAGAATGATTTTGAAAGCGCCTCAGGGTGATGGAAAAGACACTTCAGAGGTGTGGCGGTCGGAGCTTTGAGCGCATAGATCAGCATTGGCATGGGTGCACGTCCTGCTTTTCTTTCAAAATGAAGAAAGTCGAATTTGAAGAGCCATTCCAGAACATCTTCGGGAAGAGCCAGTAGTTTGCTAAAAAAAAAAAAATGCTTGCGCATCTAACACGCTCCAGATCTTCCTATGGCACAGCGAGCTTATATAGTACTCGCCATCAAGTGGTCTGAAATCAGCCTCACGGCTTCTGCCTTCTTTGCATGCTAACAAGAACGGCATAACTTTGTCGTTGATATCGTTCGGTCTCTTCGCAGATGGGTCAGCGCCAAGGCCAAGAAGTAAACTGGCAGTCTGCTCGTCGTTTTGTATCGCAACGAGTCCAAGCGGAGTCCTGCCCAAAGAATCAAATACGTCAACAGTGTTAAGGATGGTGCGGTAATACTTAGCCAAGAATTTGATGATATTGTCAGCCTTCCGAGTTGCAATAGCGTCATGCAGCAGGGGCCACTGGCACAGCTGCGTCCGAATGGTCTCTGGGTTCGGATCGAATGTGAGCAAGGCCTTTAGCGCAGTCTCATTACGCAGCCGCGTTGGTTTGGCCAGCGCTTTGGCATATGAAGTAGTCAAGTTGGCGTCGCGGAAGTGTTGGACCATATTTTTTTTTACCACATCCGTATGCTGCGCCTCAACAGCTACCACCAGTGCTGGCTTCGGACGCTCATCAGCGAGCTTGAGTGCAATCCTGGTGCCATCGGTCGGCGATTTATTCTTCCAGGCCTCAATGAGCAGTTCGATTGCTTGCAGCTGCCCATGTCGCGCAGCGAACCAGACCGCATCTCTGTCGTTGTCGAGCTCACTCAAACTGAGATTCTTGGTGTCAGTGAGAAATTCCAGCACTTTATTGCTGCCGTTCTCGGCTGCAAATAGCAACGCCGGTCTTGTCTGTGGTACAGACGGGCTGGCATTGTAATTTTCCGACATGAGCTCTCGAACGAGGTCGACATGGTCTCGTTGGGCAGCGTAAAGCAACGCAGTCATACGGCCGTTGGAGTACACATAATCTTTCTCCGCATCATGCTTCAATGCGTGACGAATCTTCTTCATATGTCCAGCCCTCGAAGTATGAATGAGATCGTCGTCGGTGCCAATGATGCTCGGATCCTAATCTTTGTGGTAGCGAGGGAATTTGAGCTCATGTGTCTCTCGGCCTTTCCACAACTTATTGCCTACTTGCCATATCAACACGTAAAGCCAGTGTACAGCACCTGCAATGGCAAGCACGAGAGCAACGCTCTAGCCTCAGTCAGTGATACTGGCGTCGAGTGGAAGCCGAGCCACGAAGGCCTCTAGACTGGATATCGCGACCACTGCGGAGGGGACCCAGTCGACTCATTTCGAAAACATCGTGCCCGGTAAGGAAGCACAAGGATGTTTACATATCTCGCCTTTGTCATCATCGGTGTCCTGGTCGGCTGGTGCTAGTTCTGACCAATGTTACTCGATGCTATCGAAGCTGAAAGTGTGACAACAGTCGTGCCAAATGCCATGCAAGAGGACAAGGCCACATATAGCGATATTTATCCACACTGATCCGGATGGGCCGGTGCAGGAATCGATTCGGTTCCACCAGACAAGAATTCATACAGTCTAGGCCCTTGTAGTTGGGCCGTATGCGGGCAAGCATGGCTACGATATTCCCATAGGCAACCAACTGGTTGAGGGCGGAGGCGAAGATGAACTTCAAGTATGTTTAGCGGAATTCGTCATGTGCAATGTGGCGGCCGTAAGATCGAGGCTTATACATACCAATACCACCTCGGGAGAGGTAAGCTGCGGATACCCGGAAGTTGTGCTTTAACTGAATTGAAGTTGAGATAGAAGAGGGCTGACAGCAGGTCAACAGTCCGCCATTTTACATTTGCAGAAGTTGGCTCGATGGTAAAGACTCACTGAGCAGCAGTGCGCTTCCGATTTCCTTGGCGGCACTGTCTTCCCTGTTTCCGGCACCACTTGATTGATCGACCTGTGCTGCTTCCGTCGAGCGTATGAGTCCATTTTCGTCTTGGGTAGGATGTGATTTCGAGTTTAAAGGAGATACCACACGTTTTGGCAATGCTCTCACTTCCTGACTGAGCTTGGTCCACGGTGTCTGGGTCACGATCTTGCAGCCATAGCAGACGGCATAAAGCGTTAGAACGACTGTTTAGAAGGCATACTGCGCGGCGTCATAGCCATTCATTGCTGACCTTCGTAACTTGCATTGTTGGAGAATGCTGCTGGTGCCCATGGCCACGAGAGAGTGAAAGTCACTGCTCTTCACTGGCAGCCTTGTACATATTACAGTGATCCGCCAGCGATCCTGCATTTCAGCTCATGCCAGGCAACCGTGGTACACCACGAATGTGGCTAACCTGGAGGTGACACCACATTTGGGCCGGAAGCTCGTGGTGGTCATCGCAGGGGCAGCACGAGGACTCCAACAGGCTGGGGAGATGGCTCACATGCTACGAGGTGTGTCAGCTCGTTGGTGGCGTCGGCGTTGAGCAGCTCGATGGCAGTGTGCATGGTGTACATGTCCAAGAAGGAGGGATGTCACGGTAGGAGGTGTGGTCACGGAGGGAGGTCTTGTCCCGGGCGCTTCGCTTCGCCATCCGCCGGAGTTCCCCCGCGTCCCGAGCTCCGACAAGGATTCGAAGGCGAACCAGGCAAGATATCGTATTCTTCTGCACTTCACCTGTTTTCTGCTCTACACACCTCTGCTACTCTTCATGCGAGACCCGTACCCAATGAACACTTGGTGCACTACTGCTGATGCAAGCCGGACACCGTTCGTGCTCCGCCCGCCTCACGCCGATGTCGCGTCCTGCGCCTCGCACTGTAAGACATTCTGCTCAAGAGCAGTCGCTCAGAAAGCAACAGCAATGAGAGTGATTGAGAAGCCTCACGCGAGATGATTGCTGCTCATGAAGGTCCTGGCCGCATACCGTCCCCTCGGCGGTCCCAGGAACAGTCGAAGGATGACCGATTTTCCAGCGGCGACGCCATGCCAGCTGGAGGCGCTCAAGCCCAACACGAATGTGGCGGCCACGTTGACTCTCAGCGCAGAGTCCTCGGAGGCATTTCCAAGAATCCACTCAGCCATCGCGCCCGTCAACGCACTGTCCTACTTCATGACGATAGAGGCAGATTTTGTAGCGTGACGAGCCGGAAGATGGAAGCCGCCGAGAATCAGTCAAGGACTCAACAGACTGGAAAGGTCCTCGGACATCATCAGCTCGCCGCCCAGCATGCAATTTCGCATCCCTCTTGCGATCAAAACAAGCCACAGTTTGGCATGCTGACTGTACTTCGTGTGAAGAGACGACTACTCCATCGCAAGTCGTTTCCAAATTCCTGCCATCATGTGGCATTTGGAGCACGGTGCGACCATGATGTAAGCGGCATGATCGAACAACTCTCTGGAAAAGCCTTCGATCGCATCTCCGACGATAGCAGAGCGAGGATTTGCGGGCAGCCCAATGTGTACAAGCCCAGCGCGACGCCGAGCCTGCCGGTATGCTGGGCAAACTCTGTTGGCCGAGGAGTCGGGTCTTGGTTTGGCGTACACTCGCCACTTTCATTGGCCGGAATGCGAAGCGGCAAGCTAGAGTTGAATAAATCCCTCCCACAAAACACATGGCGTTCATGGCATTGCCTAATTCAGCCACTTTCTGGTGCGCTCGCATATCACTGCCATGGAGATGGTACTTACTAGCGGCAGAGCAGCCTTGGCAATACGCAGGTACTGTCATGAACCAATGGACGCGACGCTCGCCCAGGTGAGAGTGCGCGCCGTATAACAACCATCACAGCCGCGCCCCTTGCTCTTGTGACTCTCCACGCGACTACGACATTCGTTTGAAGAGGCGCTCAGAATACACACCACTGTTTACCCACCAGCACAAAACACGAACACGCTACCCAATAATAACTAATACCATCAATCAACATGCGCTACCAACTCATCGCCATCGCGGCTGCCGCGACCGTGGCCTCTGCCAGCTACGCTCCTCCTGCCTATGAGTCGACTCCAGCTGCGTACGAGCCGGCTCCTCCAGCCTACGAGACACCGGCTCCAAAGTACCCAGTCTACACTCCAAGCAAGAACGAGACTACTCCAGCTCCATATCCAGAGCATGAGGGTACGTGATCAACGTCGCATCGATATGGCATGCGCAAAACGCTAACATTGCACGCAGATGAGCACGATGACTACACCAAGCCACCAACCTACTGCCCAGATGACGAGGAGAAGCCACCTCACTACGGCCCAGCCGAGCCATACCCAGAAGAGCCAGAGACTCACCCAACCGCCCCAGCTGAGACTCACCCAACCGCCCCAGCTGAGACTCACCCAGCTGCCCCTACCTACCCAGCCGAGACTCACCCAGCTGCTGCTCCAACTTACCCAGCTGAGACCCACCCAGCTGCTGCTCCAACTTACCCAGCTGAGACCCACCCAGCTGCTGCTCCAACCTACCCAGCTTCCACTGTGACCGCCCTCCCAGTGCCACAGCAGAACGCCACTCGCACTCACACCCCAGTGCAGTACACCGGCGCTGCCTCCATCAACGGCGTCGCCACTGGCCTCACCGCCATGTTCGCTGGTGTCGTTGCTCTCTTGCTGTAAACGACCCAATATCTAGGGATCTCATCATTCCTTTAGCTACTATCATGTACATGAGAGAAGAACAGGAAAACGGATGCCCTGTGGGTGACGGCAGTAGAGCACACGAGAAGAAGAGAGAACTGATTTCATGGAGATACGCCTGGACATGTCGCAACGTGTATACCCCTTTTCAATATTGATTTTTGTACATATCTTTTTACTGAGAAAGAGAATGAGGAATTTGCCTCTGATCACTCACACGCTCAGGTCAGCGACGGGAAATAATTCAATGCAATCGAAGTCGCTGCGCATCAAACACTGACTCCCTTCACTTTTGTTCGCGTGATGCTGTTCGTTGGTTTTGGGGATGCTACACCTGACTATCACGATTCTCTATGGTTCTCCCACGCAATTTTCCCGGCTTGAGGAAAGGCTGTTGGAAAAATCAAACACCTGAAGCCCGTTTTGCTCGCGGCGTCTGGACAAAGATCGCGTTCAAGGCCGGCACTCAAACTTACACTCACGCATGGTATCTAATGAATCACGACCAACTGGAGGTCGAAATAACGCAGATCTTAGAGCTGCGACATTCGCGATGTCAGACACCTAGTACGCTTGATACTTCCAATAGGACGTACGACTATAGAACACTAAATTGTCCGAGTTCAGCTACGAGCTGCTTTCATTACAATTTCGCCTTAGGCGCCAAGTCGTAGTCGCTTGGTCCTGTCAGGTAGCCCGTGATGGCTTCGATAGATGGGCTGAAGAAATATTCGCCACCTTTGTGATTCACCCAGCTTTCGAGTTCCATTCGGTGCTTGGTAGGGACTTCGCCGTCAGGCAAAGCGATCAGTCGCGGTGGATGGTGGTCGAGTCTTTGGCCAACTATGGGGTCGATGCCTGGGCCATCGACGCCGACGGATTCATGCTTGCCGTTGGGGTAATGGTGTTGACTGGCCCAGCCTTGAGAGGATCACATCATGTTAGCGTATGGCGCTCGCTCTGACGAGTAGGAGGATAGCACACTTACGAGTTGTCAGGAAATTGAATCCACTGCGGATATCGCTTTGGTAGCAAGCAAAGATTAGACCGCGTTCACGCTCGGCGGCAGTGTCCGAGGTTTTGGCTGCTTTCTCTGCATCGCTGACTTCAGGCCCATATGGGATCCCGCGTCGGATAATCACTGTGTGATCGTGGCTGAGATCTGACCTCGGCCGCATTTTTCGCGTGTGGGCCGCGAATGGACACTTGTCATGCTGGAGTCGAGGCTCGTAGTCGAAGTCATTGGATGCGTGTAAGCTCTCGTCCTCGTCGCTGTGGGGGCTCTCGTGGACAGGTGTTCCGTTCCTCCATCTGCCCATCAGATATGCCGCAAGCTTTTCTGCTGGCTTATCAGAGCCTTTGCAGAAAGGAGCATTGGGGCCGTTCTTCTGGAGCCATCTAATCATGAGTAAGACCTTGTTTACAACAAAATTGGCAGACGTGGCTTACTCTTCGAATTCGGGGACCAGCTGCTGCAGATCTCTAATCACAAGGAAGCTACCATCGGTGGCCCATGACGGCTGCTTCATTGGATCGCCTTTGTGTCCACACAAAATGAATCTATGGATACACAGGTTAGGGCGCGGAAGAATGTCGCCAGTCCAATGTTTGCGAACTCACCCTGCGTCCATGGCCTTCGGCTCTTTGTTTTTAGGCAATTTCGCGTTGGGAAGAGTGTCGTCCAAGCCTTTGATGAAAGGCTGGCTGAGCCCATCTGCATACCCAAAACTGTTCAAATGGACAAAAATCAGTACAATATCTAGCGGAAAGTGCTCGAATGCTGAGCACTTACTGCTCTTTCCCTTTCGCTTTTCCAGGTCGGACGTGACCCTCTCTCACCAAGGGAAATGTAACAACATCATCGTCAAGAAAGTACTGAGTAACACTCTTGACATGCTCCAGGATATCCGATTCAACACTGGAGGTAACCAGAAGGACGCCATCGATCTGACGGCGATCACGCCCGGGGACGTGAGAAGGCTGGTATTCGGGCCTGAGGTCTTGTGGGTTATCCCATCCCTCGCCTACCAGGTCCTCGTACATGCCCACTTCGAATTGGGCGCCCCGCAGTTGATTCCGTCGGAAGATTTTCAACAGCGCCGGATCCGACTGGACGGCTTGTTGGTCGGAAGTTTGCACAAACTTGCCGAGCTACATACAGAATAGTAGAGTCAGTACTGGACAGCCAGAGATAGTAACCATTCACCCACCTTCTGTAGACCTGATGATGCGAACGCGATGTTGACACCAGGGAGAGGTAGTAACGGAGCTTTTGCCCCAGAGCTCTTGAATAACTTTTGTGCGCCTGCTATCACATCCTTCATCTCGCATGCTTGTGCGGCAGTAGTAATGCGACCATCGTTCGCAAACTGCTTCAGTCGAGCTTTGAATGGATCCGGTTTCTGGATCTGGAAAAATAGAAAGGATTGAAACCTCTTAGGTAGTCCGGGCCTGGTGTCAACGAAGATTAGCCAATTCTCCACTGCTAGAGAAAAGTGACAGGAGGACTTGCCATATGTCGCCTTGGATGTTTGTCTTCCTGATAACCGACGCCGACATGCTTGTACTTCGACTGAGGACTTACGGTGGAGATGAGAAGTGTTAGAGCGATGAATGAGTGCTAGAGGGCACTTCAGGAAAGGCGTATTTGTAGGTCTCGCAAGATCGGAAGGCATCGTCCGAGCTTACAATATTGATCCGACGGTGGATGATTCGCACCTACTGGTCACTATCCAATGAATACATTTTGATTAGTGGTCCGAGTAGGCCAGGCTTGGTTCGGCGATCTGATCTGTTTGCCAAGGCGCTCAGATCAGATCATAGCTATTGATTGGACTGTTGACCCAGGTTCAGACTCGTCTAAACGGTCAATATCCCTTCATGTGCCATTGACAGAGTTGGTACTTCCTAGCAGCTTCAACGGCGGCCGGTGGTACTGATACGCGGCGTACGGCAACGAGAATCCTGTACAGCTCACAACTCCGGTCGCCATGGACCGCCGTACTCCCCGAATGGATAAGCATATCTATCGACCCCGTTACCTTTGGCAATGGTTTGGCATTACCACGGATAGCTGATCCGAGCGCAAGTCCACGATGCAGCTGATGCAGCATACGAAACATGCAGAACAGAACCGAAGTCCCCTACATAACCGCAACTATCCGTGCGTCAAGACGAGTGCGGGGACTGCAGCTCATGCTTAAAGGCAAATAGAGTTACAGACCCTTGTGGATATAGTAGAACCACGCGACTTGCTTGGCAATAGTTGATATGTTGATTGAGAAGGTGTATCTACCACTTTTTGCCCTTTACACGTGTGTCACCTGTTAGATCTATCTGCTTAAGTCTCCTGACCAATCTGATATCCTGTCTTGGATTTTCCACTGGTTATTGAGTCTCAAACAGTCATAATAGCAGCCCCCAACTGGACCCTGTGTTGTTTGTCAGCTTAGAAGATGTTTGTAGCCTTCTCTCTCTTGCTCGTACTCATAGCCTTGCCTCTTTTACTCATTCACCTGTAAGATATAAACACTTTGGTTTCTCTCGAAACCACTGATTGTTCATGTTTCTCAAATCTTGAGGTCCTGCAGCCATGGTCTTAATGGCCCAACCTGTATCGGTCCTGTATCGCCCAAGAGGCTTTTAAGGACCGGTCTCCGCGCAGGTGTGGAGTGCAGTGTAATCGCTACAAGCTGTATTTTTTTGATCCATATCCTAGCAGTTGCGTACCAAAAGCACCAGTCCTCATCTTGGTGGGCTCTCCAGAAGGCTTTCTTGTTGTTTTGGTCTGGCCAGTCCCTTCGGGCCTCTCAAAACACACTTGTTGTTGATCCCTCAGATATTCCTGGTCCTACCCAAAATCTGGGCCAATTGCGAGTGTGTACAGGCATGGTATTGTTGAAGACCCACGTTGTGAAGTTGATGCATTGAGGGGGATTGGATTGCCAAGCAACTAGCGTGTCTGCACTGTATCTGAAAGGGCTGTGATGTTACACATGTGACGGGACTCCACTTTTGGCACGGCTCGGAGACCGCGATCCGTTGCTAGCGGCCCCGTGGTCGTGCATGGGGCGATGGGATGATGGAATTGCCGAAAAGAGGCAGTACGCATCAGCAGAAGCAGTGAGGACTGTTAAAAGCGTGGGTCGGAAGCATAGTTCTTGTGAAT
The DNA here is from genome assembly GCF_019650295.1 of Cercospora kikuchii. NCBI lineage: Eukaryota > Fungi > Ascomycota > Dothideomycetes > Mycosphaerellales > Mycosphaerellaceae > Cercospora > Cercospora kikuchii. The sequence continues at coordinate 380,715 of NW_025408586.1, forward strand.
CACAGTGGATCGCGAATCTTGCGTGGTAGGTGTTAGCTTCTATTGCTCATTCCGGCGGACGGCTCAAGACCATCGCAACGATCCACGCCACACGGTGCATGCATGAGAAATACCTGCTCTTCGACCATTCAAAGAGAAGACATAAAAGCTTGGAGTAAGACCTGCTTGTAGTTGTGTCCACCAAACATCGTTTCACTCGGGAACCTTTTGTTCCGGGCTTATTTCTTCCCTGGCACTTATTCCACTGATTGTACCCTGAGGACTCACGCAACACCATGAAGCTCCAATGGTCCCAGGTGGCCCTGGCTACTGCCGTCAGCGCAGGCCATAAGTACTTGGAAGAAGCCATGCGCGGAGAGCGTGTCTCTGGATATGGTACTTATGACAAACCCTCCTGGGAACCATCATTCAAGGATCAGTCTCCACCTTACAAGGCGCACCGCATCACTCGTGAAGATTGGAATCTTTCATGCAGCAGTGGCGAGACCAGCTGCCGGGATGCCATCGACGGCTCGAACACGACAGCCTGGCGCAGCGAGCCTGGTCAGAGTCCTTACATTACGATTGATCTGCACGATCATTACGCTGTCAGCGCAGTTGTGGTGTTGCCCCCAATAGATTTGAACAGTTCGGCCGGCTTGATCACTCACCACGAGATTTACCTGAGCCATGACGCCAAAAATTGGGGTTCGCCTGTAGCCCATGGCATGTGGCCGACAACAAACAGACAACGACTCGCTGCTTTCGAGCCCGCGTCAGCTCGATATGTGCGTTTAGTTGCCACATCTTCCGACGAGGGGTCACCGTTCTGGATTGGCATCTCTGAGCTCAACATCTATGCGAATCTTTACACTGTTCCTAAAGATCCCAGCCGAGGGATATGGGGTCCCACCATAGACTTGCCTGTCGTGCCAGCTTCGGGCGCCCAAGTAGCCACCGGCGAAGTCATGCTGTGGTCATCGTGGGGAGATGACCAGTTTCATTCAACTCCAGGCGGGAAAACGGCGATGTCATTCTGGGATTTCCGCAGCAATACCGTGTCTAAACGAATCGTTTCTGATACGCATCACGACATGTTCTGCCCTGGCATCGCTATCGATGGGACCGGCAACATGGTCGTGACTGGCGGTAATGATGCCGCTCAGACCAGCCTTTTCATCGCTAGCGAGAACAAATGGCAGTCGGCCAAGCCTATGAAACTTGAGCGTGGTTATCAAGCTACGACGACCCTATCAGATGGCCGGGTCTTTGTCATCGGGGGTTCCTGGGCGGGCGGGTCGAACATTGACAAGAACGGTGAAGTTTATGATCCTGCGACTAGGGAGTGGACGTCTCTACCAGGCGCTAGAGTCGAACCCATGCTCACGGATGATATGGAAGGCCCTTGGAGAGCAGACAACCATGGCTGGCTGTTTGGATGGAGGAACCGCACCGTATTCCAAGCTGGTCCCAGCCAGAGCATGAACTGGTATTTCGTGGAAGGCAAAGGTGATGTTCTGCCTGCAGGACAACGCTTAGAGGACGAGGATTCGATGTCTGGAAACGCGGTCATGTTCGATGCCACCAAAGGCAAGATCCTCACATTTGGAGGTTCACCAGACTACGAAAAGTCGCTAGCCCATGCAAACGCTCATATCATCACTCTCGGTAACCCTGGAGACGAAGTTGATGTGCGACCCGCTGGCAAAGGTGGCGCGATGAATTATAAACGCGTCTTCCATACTTCGGTCGTGCTTCCAGACGGCAAAGTGTTCATTGTTGGAGGGCAGACGTATGGCGTCGCATTCAACGAGGAGAACATACAGTTCACGCCTGAGCTGTACAACCCAGAAACGGATACTTTCGAGAAGATGCAGCATAACAACCTTGTTCGGACATATCACTCAGTCTCGATTCTTGTACCTGACGGCCGGGTGTTGACCGGCGGAGGTGGGCTGTGCGGCAACTGTTCAGCAAATCACTACGATGCGCAGCTTTTCACGCCCCCGTATCTTCTTACTGATTCGGGCGATGAGCGTGAGCGTCCCGCCTTTTCCACCAGGTTACCTTCCACAATCGGCGTCGGCGGGCGGCTGTTCTTTAGCACCACGACCAAGATCGCTTCTGCGGCGTTGATCCGCATATCCAGCGCCACACACACCGTCAACACCGATCAACGTCGTGTACCGTTGGTTCTCAACACACATGGTTTCTTCAGAAATATTTACAGCGTGCAAATCCCGAATGACCCAGGAGTTGTCATTCCTGGCTACTGGATGCTCTTCGTCATGGACGTTCATGGTACTCCAAGTATCGCCCACACCATCTTGATTACTGTCAAGCAGAATCCCAAACACAGTGCTACTTTCAGCGACGGGAGTGAGTCGTATTTATATAGGATACAAGAGGCGCTACGTCGCTAAGTCACTTCGTGACCGATAGCGTTAGACGAAAGAATGCGATGGATTTAGTGACAAACGAACTAGTCGCGACATCTCGAACTTAGCTATATTTGCAGCGCTAATACTATTGCGTAGTATAAAGCAGAAACGTAAGCGCAGTAAACATTATACACTACTAGGATTCGCCTCTCTACGACTATCTAGACAAGGTTGTTATAGTAATCTTAAAAAATACGTTCGAGGAAGACTATATAGCGGGACTACTTAACGGCCCGTTGCACGAAATGCAAACATTCGTTTTATAGATAACAAAATAAAGCGTAACTGGCCGGACGAATCGTACATGCTAATATATTGCTCGCTATGAGAAATTGCGAGGCTTAGACACTTACACGCTCAGATCAGCGACGGGGAATAATTCAGTGCAATCGAAGTCGCTGCGCATCAGAATTATCTTTTCCGCTTTTATTCTAGACGAGACAATCTGTTGACTTTGCACTGCAGATCCCTTCGTGATAATGCGGATAGCGGCGTGAACAGCCAATCCAGCAGCAAAGGCAGAGGATATGCTCGATGCGACAGTGTCTTTTTCGAGGGAGAAAACATCGATGCTTCGCGTCTCATGTTGCTGTCAAGCGTCGAATGTCACCGCATTTCTGCTTCGATGGCAACTTCACCTCTCAACGTGAAGGCCATGAACGAAAGCCTACTGACGAGCCGCGACACGCTCCACCGAGCCCTGCCCTACGTTGCAATGTATCAGCTTGTGGAAAATGGAGGCAACGAGGTAACGATCAACTCCAGCGCAGAACATCACTGCCTGAAATACATCTGCACAAAGGTATAATCAGGCTGCATGTGAGATGTGAGAGACTGACCAGAGTTAGATGTCAACGCAAGTCAAACCATTTCCTAGGCCTTGATAACATTGTTAAGGAACAACAAGACGGGGAACAGGCCGGGTTCGAAACGAATGTATTTCGACGTGCCAGTAGCTCGAATGCAGCCACAAACCTGTTTGTCGTCCGCAGTACGCAGGAGACGCCTGCACGTCGAGAAGCCTTCCTGGTCGTTGTAGTACGATACTTCTCTTTCGTCCTACCAAGCTGATACATCATTGTACTGCACTATGGGAGAGCCTCAAATCCCCCAATGGCCATTTCCCGATTATATAAGATCCATCAAGACGTCTTCTGATAACTCAAAGCTGCCCAACACCTCCAGCTTCGCTCCAATAGAGACTTCTATCACAACCAGACCACTACTGCTCTCCACATCAAACACCACACTTCAACCCAAAACCTTCTACACACAAACATGCATTCCGCCAGTATCAAAACCGCAATCTTGCTCTTCGGCGCCTTCCAACTCTCCACCGCCGCAGCACTGACCCCAGCTGGCGAGATCCTCGCGCAGGCTCTCGCAGAATACGGGGGTGTCGGAGCCTGCGACCCAGCGCGCGAACGCTGTCCAGACGTGGAACTCTCGCCTTCTTGTCGCCCTGAAGATCTGACACCGTGCAGAGACTACTGCTTAAGGAAGGTCGGCAATGTGCCTGGGCTTCATTGGCAGTGCCAGAGAAATATTAATCCTGCTCATCCGGAAGATACGTCTGGTGGGAGTCAGTGTGTTTGTTTGGTGATTTGATGTAATTGAGTAGGGCACTGGTGCCTACGACGAGGCACCCTGCCTCGTCTGGAGCAAGGTATTGAAGCAGGAAATTGTGGCAATGGATCTCCGTGGCTAGGGTACCTCAAGTGATGGCAGCAAAGTGAGCAAGCAGATCGTTGGAGATCGGGCGACGGGGTTTGAAGGAGAGAAGCACGACTGAGCGTTATGATGGCAACGACACAATCTTTGAGGTTCATTTGTACTGTGGCGGAGCGTCTCCGCAGATATGTGGCAAAATGTAGTGGCCAGAATTTCCTGGCTAGCAAAGCAAAGCATGAAAACGCCATAACGTCTGTATCCCTTAGCTTTTCCACAATCTTGAATCGAAGTATACCTCTTATAGCGGCGGAAGATCTGCTTGAACAGCTCTCTGCTAGGAATGTCCTTCACGATGTGAGAAATGATGCATGTGGCTGCATACGCTAGCTGACAGCTCTATGCATCCTTTGTGGCGCAGTTCTCGACCTCAGTTGTCCCACTTTAGCACAGCCCGCTGTGCTTCCCTCTCGTTTGCGATCTATTTCCTCTTCCTCTTCTTTTCACTCGAATTGAATCTGTGCGAGTACTCATTGAGCATACAAGGAAACTTAAGCCTGCGTTTCCCACTTGGAACGGCAGCCATAGACACAAGCACAAATTGAAAGCACAGAAAAACAGACATCGTCTGGAGACTGAAAATTTGAAAGCAAGCTTTCCAAGCTCGACACCAGAGACCAAAATGCCACAAGGTCTCAAACTCACATACATGCTCCCACCAAATCTGTCACTAGTCCCAGACCGCGACATAAAACTCGGCCAGCTTCTACCACTATCATACGACAAGCCCCGTCTACCGGATCCCGAATCCAACCTCACAGACTCTCCAGACTACATCTACCCAGACCCAAGTCTCGTCAAACACGAAGTCGAAGAGCCCTGGGAGTATGGAGAAGGCTACAAGAAAGCAGTCTCGGGCGGAGTTTGGGCCGATATCCCAGTTCTGACGGCAATCTGCGGATCGCTAGGCTTCCAGCGATCCGGAGGCGAGGACATCACTGTGGAAGCCAAGAAAGTCGAGACGAGTTGGTTCAGCCCCAGTACCAAGTATCTCGCCACGGCGCTGCAGCAACCCACTGCGAGCGAGCATTTACTGCAGGACCCGAGAGCACCGGTGTTCATGGTAACAGGCTTGAAAGTTGCCTATGATGCTTCGATCACTTTTGGAAAAGAGAAGTCGAAGGAGTTTCATGGCAGTGTGGGCGCGGATCTTACGGCTGTTGGAGCTCCGGTCAAAGTAGGGCCAGAGGCTGCTTTCAGTCGGACTCGCGAGGTGCATTTTCGTACGCATAAGGATGGACCTTTTGTGCTCGCGTACCAGCTTAAGCGGATCCGGCAGAAGAGAGATGGGTCGTTGGAGGTGAAGGGCTATAACTCCCGTGCTTTCCTCTTCGATGATGAGGTTCCGACTGCTGAGGTTGATTTTCAGAGTCTCTGGGATTTTGATGAGGTGACTCCGGAGACGGTGCTCGATGAGGATTGAGTTCAGTGAAATGGTCACAGCCAACGCTCGACCTGATCAATCACGAGGTCTTTTGCTCGTCTTGCAGTGTGTAGATGATCGTCTGATACGCTTGCCTCCCACAGCAGCATTCAAAATAGTCGCAACACGAAAGCATTTCGCATCAAAGTCCCTGTGAAGTAGCTTCCAAGGCTGCAGACAGTTGTATCCGTCACGTTGAATCGACAGCATCCGCAAAGCGTTGCTCATGCCCATGCAGCTTCGCAATTTTTGCACCTTCCTATCGTAATGATCCGAATTCACTTCCGAAAATTGACGAATATAGTCGCTCCGGTTCAGTAGAACGTCGTCTAGCAGTAATGATGCGATGCCTGCTGCCACTGGGGTGGCCACTGAAGTTCCAGACTTTGTCCCGTAAACTCCAGGCTTCACCAGCGCTTTGACTCCGCATCCGAGGGTAGCAAACTCTTTTCGTGAGTCCTCCATTGTCACGTTGCGAGCGTATTTGTTCCCGATGCCATCGATGGCATGAACGCAAATGACTCGATCATGACATGCCGGCCACTGGACTCCGTCATTGCCGCCAAAATTCGAGGCTGCGGCGAACACCAAACATGGTCTCTCAGGTCGTCCCACTGCGCCCTCTATTGCTTGATTTATGATTGGGACCTCTTCCGCGAATCCGAATGACAGTGAGATGATGTCCACGCACTCGACGTTGACCGCGTAATTGATGGCCTATAGGTAGAGCAGAAGTCAGCTGCGGGAATAGACGATGGGAAAGAGTGGAGACCTACATTGGCTATTCGACAGGCCTGCTCCTCTGTTGGCTTGCCGCTCGTGATATCTTCTTTGCTTAGGAACACCTGAGCGACGAAGATGTTGCAATGCGGGGCGACTTGACGCAATACAGACACAGCATGAGGGCCATGATCATCAACAGCTGTGCATTGCTCCGCGACGTTGCCCACCTCATCACAGCCCGGCTGGCCCTCAATGTCTCCGTCGTCGGTGCACCAGGTCCGGTAACTAATACATTTGTGATGGACATTTCTATATTGGTTCTTGTCGAAATTTGCTCCAGTATCAATGATGGCGACTTTCACTTGAGAAGACATACGTTTGTCTGACAGAACGGCCTTGTGGGCCTCGTTTCTCAGGTGAAAGAACCACTCCGCCGCATACTTAGATTGCGGGACTTCTGCAGAGGCCGCTGGGATGTGGTCTTCCTCACTTGGCCTGATATCTTGCTTGCTTGTAAGATCTATCGGACGTGTGTTGTCTCTCTGTGCTGCGCTCGATTGTGCATCAAGTTCTGCCTGTGGGCGACCAGAGTCGCGGAGCAGCGCCAGAAACTTATCGGGTGGAAGTTCGGCGCATCTTGCCACGAGCTGCAGGGACTTCACTAGAGTAGTGAACTTCTCATATATGGGTGAGCCTTGTGTCATAGGTCCCGAGTGCTTGAAATCTTCTTCGGCAGTGACACAGGCCAGAGCAATTGTGTAGATCTGGTGCCCGATGGTCGGTGCTTCCTTCTGGCACTCGGGTGCTAGCATAGGCACTTCCTCATACGTGATGATGCGTCCGAGCCAAATGGTCAAGATCAACTTTCCGAATGCTGGAAGACTGGGCCGCGCGGCATTGATGAAATTCTCCACGAACCCGCCTGGATAGTCTTGAGATGTTGAAAAGGGCAAGTACGGCTGGAGCACGCCGCCAGCTGCGTCGCCTGGAAAGTGCAAGTCGAGATCGACACGACGATCGTGCCAAAATGCAGTGCCACTCAGATGGAGGTATGCATAGGCCAAGAGTAGCACGATTGCCAGACGATGTTTGACGTCGGGATAGAAGCTGTCACCTGGGTCAGTCAGCCAGTCTGCCAAAGGTGTCAGTGTGATGCTGCCGCTTCTTTTCTGCTTTGTTTCAGAGATGACTTGAAGGAAGCCTGCTTTGTAAGGCCGCAAGTAGATTTCCTCGAGACCGTTGGCCAGGATCTCGCAGAGAACGGCCTGTTGCCGTTCCTCGGCGCTACTAGTCGGCCACTGAAGTCTGATCCGGGCAGCTTTCCATTCACGTATCGACTTCTCTCGACTGCCTGATCGGAAGGATAGTAAACAGTCTCTGAAAGTCTCCGCCCCACTTGTGAACGAGACCATGGCATCGTGTTGAGACGTGCAATGCGAGCATCTCAGTTGAAGACTGATCAGCTTCTCAAGCTTGCGTACACTTTCATACGTACTGCCGATAGTGTGCAGCAATTTTTCCCCTTTCACGAGGTCCATGATCGAAGCTGGGAGAAACTCTGGGTCCAGAGCAACTGCACATGTTTCCAGATCAAATTCGAGTTGCTCGCGAATGTTGGTTCCTGGGCAAAACAGGAAGGGTTTGATGGTTGTATGGAAGCTGTGTTCCGTATTCGCAGTCACATCGGTACCTTCCCACTCCACGGCATGTTTGATACTGTGCAGATTTGGGTAGGGTTGCGGCGTGCCCAGGCTGCTATCGGTATGAAGGAGGGCCTCGAGGGTCGTCAAAAGCTGATGAACAGCATCTAATGCCGAGAGCTGACCAGCGATGGAAGTCCATTGAGGTAGCAATCCATGTATGACACGTAACTGCGCGTATATTGAAGCGTGGAAAGGTTCGTCGTCCAGCTGGGAGTCCTGGTTTACGGCAGCCTGGGCCGCCTTGGCGTCGTCCGTTTTCGCAACGACAAGCTCGGCGACGCATAGAAAGGCTGGGAGTACGGATCTCAAAAGGCTGATATCGGATTCAGCGTCCATCTCAGGAGTGAACGGCACGACTGCGTCGTGAACATGGGACCAACAGCAGCAGCCGCCGAGACTGGATCAGGTCAGGTGCGACCTCGAAACGTCGTCGCAAGCGCAGCCTTATTTGATCCTTCAGCTGCAGGTGAGAGGCGTCTGCCCTGCATGCTCTAGACTCCGGCGTAGGCAGAGCTGGAAGCATGGTGAGGAACTGGATATATACTGAATGCATGAGCTCTGCACGTTTTTATGCTGATCATGGATGAGAATGGCTGACCTAGGACCCAGCATAAGCCAGTTGACGAAGACCTGCCGGCATGAGCTCGACGAACTCAGCAGCAGCCATCGCGATGCTGTGAAGCGCATTGTGCACGATCCACTGGCCGAACCGCCGACGGCATTGGATCTTCTGGCTTGGATCCCAGAGCAAAAGACGAAATTGAACCTTTTCGCCGACCTTTTGGGTGTCTTCGCGCACGGCTCGTTGTCTGTGGAACACAGGCTGAGGAACAACAGCGCAGTTCGGAGCAGCATCGCGCAGCTTCTGGAGGCGATCAGCAAGAACCTTTGTCTCTGCATCAGATCGAGAGTGCAGCTCGCAGGACCTCAGCAAACGACAGACGATGATCCGATCGAGCCCGCTCCAGCATACGATGTCACGAAGATCGCGTGTCGACGAATTGGTCGCGATGTCGCGAATTTGGTCAGATTTGCGGCGCTGATACGATTGCGTAGTATGCAGCAATATCGTGAGCGCAGTGAACATCATGAACCTTTGGATCATGATGGTCTGCCTCTCGGGGACTACTTTGACAAGGTCGTTACAAGAGCTTTGAAAGAGGCATTCGAGGACACGGGTATGGCAGAGCTTGACGACTCATCGCAAGATATACAACAAAGCGTTCCACACAGGATAAGACAGACCGTGACGAGCCGGTGGAAGCGTATATGCTACCATATTGCTCGCTATCAACAATTACGAGGGTCGGACAGTCCGGCTGAAGAAAACGTGGATGACGAGGACATCGTTATGGAAAATGTGCAATTCGACGCAGGCGTCAAACACGCTGTGCCCTTGAGAGGCGATGGCATCCATGCTTCGAAAAACGTGGTCGTACCTCAGCACGAGAAAGCCACCACATTTCAGGGGTCTTTGAACGAGCAGGCCAAAGTGCCTCAGCCGCCTAGTATCACCCCGTCTGTAGCGTTGACAAATGTTGCGGGGTTCAGCGTGCGGATGCCCAGGCTGAGAAAACAGGATGTTACGTACGAGAATGGGATGCTCGAGTTCCTCTGTCCTCTATGCAAGATCCCGCAGCAGCTGCCGAGCGATCGATCTGCTGTTCACCAACATCGGGCGTGGGAGTGAGCATACGCACGGCAATATTTGGAGCTGCAAGAAATACTGATCATTCGCAGGAAGCATGCATTCTACGATCTAGAACCCTATATTTGCCTTCTGGAATGTAAGACGCCAGAAGCCACTTATCGCACTTTCGAGGACTGGACACGACATATCAACAATGAACACGCTCGTTATACTTGGCAGTGCCAGAATTGTACAGAGTCCTGCGATAATCAAGCTGCGTTTGAACAACATCTGCGGTCTCAGCACGAAGCCAAGCTGACAGCAGGCGAACTAGCCTTTATAGCCAAAACTTGCGAGCGCCCTGTCGCAGCATTTTCGGCCTGTTTCTTCTGTGGGAAATATGAGCTGAGCGGGCAAGCAGAAGCCGAGACCAGAGATGCTGCAGCTCTGCGACAACGAAAGATGATGCGTTGCATGGCACAACACATGAGGTCCATGGCTTTGACTTCTTTGCCGGATCAACTCTCAGTTTCGGATGGCTCTGCTGAATCAGCAGCAAGAGTCTCAGATGCAAGCGAAGCGTCAGCACGTTTTCGGACAGTCACTCAAAGCAATGCCAAGTCGACCAATCCGAGTAGCGAAGCCTTTGAAAGCATACTTTCTCAGCTCAAAGCGCAATACGAGGAGACGGATGGGCGAGCAGAGTTTACCAACGAGTGGAGACTGAAGTCTGATCTAACGAGCTCCGACAACAGGCCTGCGGATCTCCCACAATTGATGCTGGATCCAGAAAAATCGTCCCAGCAGTATTGGTTATCCACGATCGATCTAGACTGTGTTGGCGAAGGTCCACCACGGTACGATGGAAAGCCACTGACTTTTGATGACAACGAGCCGCTCAGTAGAGCCGTGACTTTCCCATCCAGTTATTGGTCTGTGCCAGAGCAGACCGATTTCGCCAGGTATATCGCGCATTTCGGCACCGATTTCGCAGCCATTGCCAATCACATGCGCACAAAGTCTCAACTCATGGTCAAGAACCATTTTCAACGTCAGGTTGATGGCGGGCGTGCGGATCTAGCTGAGCAAGCCGAACAAGCAAATCAGCGCAGAAAGCGAGGTGAAGACATGGGTCCTCCTCCCACTCCTACGCCTATCTCTAAAAGGAAATATGATACCCTGGAGACGATTGTCTCGCATGGATTCCCCTCTCCGACATTACCCATGCCTCTAGACGCGGATCACCCAGAAGCTGCTCTAGAGACTCCGCGAAAATCCACCGAGGGCAGCACGGGCGTTCTATCCGCCATTGAAGATGACGGATACATATCGGACGAGATTGATCCTGTCGGCAAAATTGAAGTATCCAGGGGGGATCGAATGCCATCTGATGTTCAGGATGAAAATCGCTTTGCTTCGCAGACGTACCCTGGACCATTACAACAGGAAGGACAGGGTGGAGGTCCTTCGCGCAGTATGACTCTACCGGGCATGGATCAGGACAGTCCCAAATCGCCTGCATCTAACAAACGACATAAGTGCCCATACTGCGCGACCGAATTTGCCCGACATCACAACCTCAAATCGCATCTTCTTACTCACAGCCAGGAAAAGCCGTACGTGTGTCAGACATGCCAAGCACGCTTCCGGCGTCTGCACGATCTAAAGCGACATACTAAACTGCACATCGGGGAAAGGCCACACACGTGCGACAAGTGTGGCCGCAAATTTGCCCGGGGCGACGCACTAGAGCGGCATAACAAAGCACCAGGTGGCTGTGCGGGTCGTCGATCCAGCTTCACGGGCTTGGACGATGACGGCGGGGCCGCGCACAACGAAGACCTGCCCCTGTACGATGAAAGGCCATTTGATGTTGGGGATAAAATTGTTGTCTTCGCTTCAAATCATCGATATCAAGGTGGCAAAGTCATACCAAGTTCGAGTCCACCTCCCAGTCCGAATGCCGAACCAACTGCAATCTTCCGGGCGCTCTCGGAGAACCCGCAACCTGTCTATGATCAGCTGACCGAGCCTTCATCTGTTCAAGACCCGTTTGAATTCTTCGGCGTCAAGAATCCGCGACTGAACGCCGAGCCTACCCCTTCCAGAACAGGTCGCGCAATTCACTGCCGCTCGCTTTCGATAGGGACGTGGAAAGTTGTTGGCCGAACTGCGAAGGACTTATCAGTCTACTACTGGGTCGACGAGGCGATTATAGCATACTTTTTCAGAGGCAACGGCATGGGCTGCAAAATTGAATATCCCTTCGCGTGGATCAAACATATCATGGCGGATGAACTTTTCATCGAGCTTATCAGGCCGCCAAAGTTTTATAGAGAAAACACTGCCAATTTCACTGGAGAATTTGTCGAGTGCAGCGACTTCACCGACTACAAACAAGCCAGTCAGATCATGACACACCGTCTCGAAGGACACGCCGAACTTTTATGCCAGGAGCTTACAGCCATGAAGTCACTTGACATATACCGGTGCAGACATGACAATGCTAGTGCTGCTGTGGACAGCGGAGTTTCATATATGTACGCTGGCACGATGAAGCGTCCAGATGACACACTTTGGGAAAAGGATGGGCTCTCGCGCATGAAGCCTCGACAGGAGTCGGGAGTCTCATCGCAGGGTTCCAGACGCTTCGATATGACTGCACGGTTGGCACATGCATCATCTGAGTGGCAAGACAGCGGCACGACATTGCCGTCAATTAGGCATGCTCTGGGTTCTGAGTCGTTGGGCGGCTTTCACGCTTCAACCACCTCAACAACACTGCCGGATCTCGTTTCTGGCGCACAGTCGTATCACTCCCGCGACCTACCACTACCAGTGCCGGATCCAGATTATTCGATTTACGGACAATCAGCCCAGCCGTCGACCTTGACGTTAAACGAATCGGTCATGGTAGAGACAGGGGGCATGCCCAGCATAGTCGGTCCCTACCGGATCTCCCGAGTTTACTCCACTGATCATTACGACTTGGTTGACGGCCCGCGAGGCATGGAGACGAGACAGCTGGTTGGTGGAGGGAGATTACAGGTAGTCTCGGACACGTTGCCTCCGATCCGGGCGACAGAAAACGCCCCGCATACTGAACATTCGCGTCATGATGCACATGAAGACGACGAGTACATATCCCACGTGATTGATCCTGCGGAGAAAACCAATGTAGGCACGGACGGGTACTTTGTCGGCGATGGCAAGTATCTCAGCGGCCTACGTGAACAGACGGTCTCTGATGACGAAGCTTTCTTTGACAGAATGGCTGGTTCAAATCAAAACTCGCAATTGGCTCAGGATCATCCGCACGAACCATCGTCTGTTCGCCAGTGGACCGAGTCTCTCGGCATCAGTGACCAGCAAGTCGACAACGTCTCATCCTCGGGACATCCTGCGGATAGTAGTTCAGCAGCCCTCTCGAGCCGCGACTCGCTTACGCGGCTCGCAGTGGGTCTATTACAACAACTACAAACGGACCCACGTGAGCCATCAGCATTCCTTCTCCAAACATGTGAACAAGCTCTGCGCGCTTCAGATACGACTCAGCGCGACCTCCTGATTACGAGTGCAGCAGATGCTGAAGCCCTGGAGCGTTTGCGTTCTCTGATTGCCGAATGCCTACGGCTTTTAGTAACGCCCACAGATCAAACGCCTCTGGCCTGGCGTGACTTGTTACTGACTGTACATATGGTACTAGGTATCAGTCTCCCAACGGAACCGCCCCTGAGCTGGCACCACTCGCGATAAGACTTGGCCCATACAACGACTTCGTCGTTGCTCTATGAGCGATGATGTTGCTTCGATCTCGCATGACCTGGCCCACGGCACCGGCAACAGGCCCTCACTAACTGATACAAACGACCCGTATGGGCTGCCACTATCATCTCCAGATCGTGTGCATGTGCGCTGTCTTGCAGTGAACAAAATGTTTCGACTCATAGGACGATATTGGCGGCAATGCGAGCAGACGGGAAGCACGGGTCGAACCGTCAGCATGAATCTGGTCATTGCGGGTTCCGAACGAGCCACTAAGACAGAAGTGCCCACAACAAGACTTGTGACCTACGGCGAACGGAACAGTCGATGCAATCCCAAGGTCTCGGATCATGCGCAATGTGAGCGGGCAGGAAAATGTGTCACACGCTCAAACACTGCAGAAGTGAGCCATCCTATCCGGCATCTCAGAACCCCATGCCGAGGGCATAATACGAAACAACTCATACGCATGCCTCAAAGATCACCAGACCCGAAAATGGCATGGACGTGATGATCAATGACCACTGTCATCAAATTCCTATGAGCCATTCGCGCACGATCCACTATCAGATGATCCTCAACGACTTTAAGATTGGCAGAAGCAAAAAGGAACCGCTCATATGCGAGCAAGTAATGGATCAACCACATCTTATGCTTCCTGGACATCGTGAGGCCGCACATCCAGAGCAGAGGTAGTGTTTGCGAAGGCTGGCCGTAGTGCTCTTGTCGCCAGACCCATGCGTCAAATATGGAGCTGCCCACACAAATTGCCATACAGGTGGTCAACACGATCGCCGTATCGAGACGAGCAAAGCGTCGCCCCATATCGATTCAAGATCGTGAGAGGGGCCGCTGGAGTGAAGGTCAAGGATGTGGCGGCAGAAACGTGCTTCGCCGTGATAAATAGAAGAGTTCGGTTCGCTAAGACTGACGATATAATCGAGTTGCCAATCATTCAGTAATCGCATTTTGCCGGCGTGTGCATCTAGGGCGAAAGGGCGCAACATACAAAACCGGCACTTCCATGTGGAGGGCAATATAGCTGAGGCCTGAACGACTGCGTGGTGGTTCAATCTGCGACACACTGGCTGAGACTTGGCTGGAAAACGCTCGGTGACAACGCTCTCAGAGAAGTGGATTTCCCTCTGCCAGCGCTGAAGGTTCGCAGACAATTATCAATTGGCAGTGCACTGATCCTCCATTGAGCGTGGTCGCTTCAGAGCAGCATTGTGCTGCTAGGATTGCCTATTCCAGTATCGTGGCATTCTAGCTTAAACTACGCGAAGCGACGACGATCGCTCGCTGCAAGCGACCTTCCAACAATGTCGGCACTGTACACCACGAGCGTCGAAACCACGCATCAAGCGTCCGCTGGTCCGCAATCTATTCTGCCCCTCACAAATATCCTCCTCAACCAAGCTTTCGATAAAGGCTTAATGCAAACACGCATTCCAGCTTGCAGCCACCTTCGCATTTTGCCGGGAGAAGCCTTTATGTGAAACGGGTATAGTCGTCACTCAAACTAGCTGCCGAAGCGGTGGATCATGCCCCGTTTCAGCGTCGTTTGCAAAGACGATTCTCGCAAGGCCAGACCGCAGCTCCTATTTAGCCGACAACGTGTTGCAGGACTATCCAACAGCAGGTCATATGCTCGCAGCCAAAGCATGCGTTTGATCAAAAACGAAGACGTCGTTGGTGATGAGTGGACAGACCGTGCATGCAGACCGCGAAATGGCGTAGGCTCTGTTCTCGTCAATTTACCCGGCACTGTTGATGCCAGAGCATCTGCCCTTTCGGCCAAGATATATAATCCCAGTCTTGGTCGTCTTTTCGACGATAAACTCACCCGCAAGCTCATCACCACATCCTTTTCAACGCTATCTTCAACTCGATCACAGCAGCAATGAAGTTCCCTTTTGCGGCACTTCTTTCTGCCGCAGGCGCAGCTCTGGCAGCTCCGGCCTCCCTGGAGGAGCGCGCTACCCTCAACTACGTGCAGAACTACAATGGTGCTGCTGCAAACTTCAAGTACAATCAGGGGGCAGGTATGTTACATGAGCACAGCAACAAGTGAGAATCAATACTAATGCCTCAGCAGGCACCTACAGCCTGAACTGGAACGGAAACACAGACGTCGTTGTCGGCCTTGGCTGGACCACAGGCAGTGCCAGGTACCACTCACTACCCCAAACCCCTCCTACTCCTCTCCAACAACTAATCTCCCACCTCAGAACCATAAACTTCTCCGGCACCTACAACCCCGGCAGCAGCGGCTCCTACTATACCGTCTACGGCTGGCTCAACTCTCCCTTAACCGAATACTACATCGTCGAATCCTACGGTTCTTTCAACCCCTGCACCGGCTCCGGCGTAACCCAACAAGGCTCCGTAACCTCTGATGGCTCGTCTTACCAAGTCTGCACTCACACCCAAGTCAATCAGCCTTCAATCGTCGGCACGGCAACTTTTACTCAGTTCTTCTCTGTGAGACAGAGTAAGCGTACTTCTGGCTCTGTGACTACTGCGAACCATTTCAAGTATTGGGCCACGAAGGGGTTTGGGAATGGGAACTTTAATTATCAGGTTTTTGCGACTGAGGCTTTTAGTGGGTCGGGAAGTGCGTCGGTTACTGTTTCTTGAGGGATTGCGGATGTGTGGGATGAGGAGTTGTGATGGTGGATGCTTGATGCATAACCATTGAAGAAAGTTCAGGAGAGCGAGTACTAGCTACGCTTTCCATCCACTCGTTTATATGCTTGCAAAAAGATTTGGCTATTACCACAGCCCTGTTGAGCTGGGCCCAAGACCAAAATATAACTTCTCGTAAAGAGCTTGTTAAATTCTTATGCGACTAATAAAAACGATCTTAGATGACGAAACATTCTATACTACTACTCCTCCCAAGCCCCCTCAATAGCCCCAGCCTCCACTTGTAACACCCTCGAATCCAACCCATCACGATCCTCATCGTCGTTCTTCCTCTCCGTAACAACAAAATTCATATTCGTATGAACATAAAACCCAACAACCATCTCATCAAAAGGTTTATCAAGCCGACAAGGTTGCAGGTTAAATCGCAATAGAGTCTGTAACCAATCAGCCAGTCATTCAACATCAAAAGATTCGAAGCAACCGATGAAAGCAAGAAAAGCAAGAAAACTCACCTCCAAAATCGCCTTATTCAACTCCATCATCGCCACACCCCTCCCAAGGCATCCAAACCTCCCATACCCAAAACACAACCCTACCGTCTCTGTCATCTTCGCAATTCTTTCCCTTTCCCTCTCCCCATGCGCAGCCTCATCATACCCAGAACCTTCCTGGTTTCTCAAAGGCAACCACCTCTCCGGCCTAAAAATCTCCACATCCTCCCCAAAAATCTCCTCATGCCTCATCATCCCCCAACTATTCCATCCGATTTGCGTTCCACCAGGCACAAATTTCTCTTCGCCATCGACATCAATTCGAACTCCGTTGTCTGGAACGCGTTTGGCTAAGAGACCGGTGACGGGAGGATACATTCTCAATCCTTCTTTGATGCAGGCTTGTAGATAAGGTAATTGTCTCGCTTCGGAGTCCTTAATGACTGGTCTTGAGATCCTTCCTTCTGCAATGCCAGTTTCAGCTTCCGCGAGAAGACGTTGCAAAACAGGCGGGTTTGTAGAAATGAAATGTAGAGCTAGACGGAGAGCGCTGGCAGTACTATCCGAGCCGGCGGTAATCTGCGTTAAAGTTTCGCTTTCGAGTTCGCCTTGTGTGAGACCTTTGTTGATGAAGGCGCTGAGCATGTCTTGTCGTACGATAGGTTTATTGCCGAAGCGTTCGCGGACACGATCAGCTGCGAAGCCCATTACGCGGCCGAGACCGCGTTTGTCAGTGCTCTTTGGGAAGGCGGCTTTGAGGAGGGGGAAATTGAGGAGTTTGGTCAATTCGGTGTAGACGCCGAACACGATAATAGCAGGGAGAAATTGCGCCAGGTTCTCCAGGTAGCCAAATGGGTCTTCATCTTTGTCGAGGAATCCGAAAGGTTGGCCAAACGCGATTTTCGAAATGACATCTAGGGTGAAGAAAGACGTGACACGTCCGAGGTCGACGGTCTTGAAGATACCTTGTTCAGGCTTGTTGAGATACTTCTGGTTCAGAAGCTCATGCATCTGCAGCAGCTTCTCGTCTACTTCCTGCTCGAGATGGAAGTTCTCTTTCCCGGAATAGCCCGGAGCCATGCGGTTTCGGATATCGGCATGTTTGCGTTCGTCGATATATGATGTGATGTTGTCGCGTTCGGGATGAAGCTTGAGGGCGGCATACCAAGGACCTCGTGTAAATGGAGACCGAACTGCATTCATGCGCTTGAGCAGTTCGGGGTCCGAGGAGATGAGCATGCCAGGTGCGATGCGTGCCGTCGAACCTGTTCTGGTCAGCCAACATTTTGGACGTGCACGCCGCGGGTCTGGACTCCGGAACAGGTGGAGGAGAGGGGTGTTGAACGTGTAGCAAGGTGTGATACATCACATTTCATTCTCTATGCGCCGTTTGAACATGGGTGATGCCGTGCCGCACGCACGCAGCCAGTGTAACACAGGCACGAGATCGACAAGGTATATGTGACACTATAGGAAATCGCAACAAACATACCATATTTTCGATTGACATCTGTGAATATCCTATTCATACGGCCGCTGCTCTGAGTTCTGAGCAGCCATAGTCTCGACCATCCGCTCGACCAGTGGCCACCAAAGTGCTTGAGTGCGAAGTACTGCCGGGATTTGCGGATGATAAAAAGAGCTAAGATTGCAAGTACGAGCAGGAGCATTGAAGGAGCCATTGCGCTGGGATCTCGTGAACGTTGTGGACCCGCTCGTGAGCTGCGTTGGGAAGCAGCTCAATCCTATTGCCGTTTTCGAAGATGTGCAGAATTTGTACTCAGTCGACCACCATGTCCCCGGTATACAGGTCCTGTGAACTTTGAACTTCCTGAATGAGTTGAGAGTGCGTTCTCAACTATGCTGAGCAAGCTGTGGTCCAGGATAGGCGTTTGATTGGTTGTCAATGGCGCTTGTTTCATGCCACCGGATGTGTAATTCCTTTCCACGTGGGAGGTCTCAAGTCGAAGCTGTACGTGCCCTTTCCATGGCGTTCAAGAGAGCGACTGAAGATGTCAAGACGAGAGAGTACGTGCAAGAGCGTGGGCAATCAGCGTAGGCGAGATTGGCACTAGTGTCGGCAACGAAAATGCCCTTGACACAGCTCGTGCACCCGAGGTGTGCATCCAGTAGGCTGTGGGGTGGAGTTGAGCGATCGAGCCCTCCATGTTGCCCATACCGGGCTACAACAGGCTTTATCTCCGCATGATGTTGGCAGTTGAGAGGCTCAACGTGATCGTCGCAATAATATACTCTGGCCATCGATGCACGTTTCCACAGTCAGCCAACAGCGGTTGTAGCGGTCGGTGAGCGGCGTGGACAGGATCATTCCGGGCGGCTACATTTTTGGCTGGCCTTTTCGCCGTGCCTGTCAGTCCACGTGGCGATGACAGGCGAGACTTGCGGAGAGAAGAAGAATCGCCGCTGGACTTGTTCTGTGTTATATTGCGAGCTGGAATCGCATTGCCGTGGACTTCGCTTGGCAGATGGAAGGCCAGCCAGAATTGGACAGGGATGGCGGTCTCCATCCTTGCTCCTCTCGCGTGTTCAGCCAGTCCGAAGCGCGGCGATGTCTAATGGCCGGAGGATGCCAGCGTGACGCCCGAGACCGTGTGGTTGAAGTCGAGAGCTAACAATGCTTCAGCAGGGTCGGGAGGCGGGGAGCACTGTTCCACCCGCGCTGGCCGGCGTCAAGCTGCAACGTGAATATGCAGCAGGACCTGCAGCGGCGGCCTTTTCCAACGCAGGCAGTTGCTGTTAGTTGCTGTGTGTCAACGGGCGAAGTCGCGTTTCCAGGACACGGAAGGTAAGGCAAGCTCTGCATTATCATCGTTTAGATAAACGGCTATGCACATCCTTCTGGTCTGGTACCGAAAAGCCGCGCGAATCGTTGTCGATTCCCGCCATCGTTACACAGTTTGAGCGCAGAGCTTTGCTTGAAGCGTCTCGTTTGATGCATCTGAATTTCTCTCTTGGCAACAGCGTCGCGCTTCGCCTGAGATGAGCCGTGCCGTGTGGTCGTGATAGCTGTTGTCGACATACAATAATCTCGCTCCCGTCACGCGCATATTATTGCGGGAAGAGGTTTCTGTGAGGTCGGACAAAGATCACAACATTCACGGCACTGACTCCGGACTTTCCAAGAAACTCAAAATCGAGCCAAGCCCGCCGATCTTGTACGATTGCTGTGAGCAATGGCGGAAGATAACAACATTCCGCGGCCTGATTCACTTACTGGACATGATCAACTGCAGCAGCAGCAGCGGGCTCCAGTCTCAGCTAATAGCTCAGCTAAGCGCGCGCCGCCAAACGGTGCAAACAGCAACAATGACTCAGACGAACGCCAGGCCATCGAACGCGAACTTGCAGCAAAACTACGAGGCACTAGGGATTACCTCAATAACCTGCCGACCTCAGATTCAGATGCCGGCCCGGTAAATGGAGACAATGCGCCGACCAGCAGCGATACACAAACTCAAGCAGCGAACTCAGATCCACAGTTCGAGGCCGCCAACATCAATGGCGATGGGAATGCTGTAGAGCAGCAGCAGTCGCAGGTCTCCTTTGATGCCGGACAGAACGCCGAGGAGCAATCTTTGGAAGTCGACGAGCTAGATAGTGACTCTGCTATCGGCAGTGACGCAGAGAGCCAAACGGCGTCCTTGAGCGAATCCATCTACAATTATCGAAGGGAGCATGGCCGGACATACCATGCGTACAAAGATGGCAAGTACATCTTCCCCAACGACGAGAGAGAAGCAGACCGCCTCGACTTGCAACACCACTTGTTGCGAATAACGTACGCCAACAAGCTGTTCTTCGCGCCTCTCCAGAATCCCAAGCGTTGTCTCGATGTCGGAACAGGGACCGGAATCTGGGCGGTGGACTTTGCGGACGAGTGGCCAGAATGTCAGGTAATTGGCATAGATCTCAGCCCAGGACAGCCCAGTGTGGTCCCGCCCAACATCAAATTCATAGTGGACGATGCGGAAGACCAATGGCTATACGATGAGAAGTTCGATTTCATCCACGCGCGCCTCATGTCGGGATGTTTTGCAGACTGGCCAGCTTTCATCCGCCAAGCATATGACAATCTGGAACCAGGTGGTTGGCTGGAGCTGCAAGACTATGGCCTACCGGTGAGGTCGGCAGACGGAACACATCTCGGCACTCACATGCTGCGCTGGGGCGAATTGCTCCTCGAAGCGGGCCGGAAAATGGGACGACCACTGGGTTCAGATGTCAGCGAACATTTCGAAACATGGCTAGAACAGGCTGGGTTCGTCGATATTCAGCACAAAATGTTCATGTGGCCAACGTCTAGCTGGCCTAAGGACCCATTCATGAAAGAGTTGGGCAGGTGGACGCAGGTAAATATCATTGATGGGCTCGAAGCCTTTTGTTTGGCGCTGTTGACGAGAGGACTCGGGTGGCAAAAGGAGGAGGTCGACGTGTTTGTTGCGAGGATTTCGAACGACTTTCGAAATAAGAAGATTCACGCATACTTTCCGATGCCAGTGGTATGGGCGAGGAAGCCTCTGCCGGGAGAGATGGTTTTCCATTGAGGTATGGCCAGCGGCTTGTTCAGTTCTATACATTCTTCAGCAATGGCGAATGTGATGCTGTGCCTGGACCCAGCAGTTAGTCATATATCTCCGAGTGGCGAACAGTCTGCTGGTCAGTAATAATATCGACAGTATACCAATGTTGTTTGGCCTAAGACTGTCCTTGTCGCTGACCATTGACACTGTTCGCCAATCGCGTAGTAGGCGCGCGTCAAATTGTACACCCAAGGCGTCATGTCATCAGTCTACACATCACGCCACAGAGTGAGACTTTTCGCAATTTCTGACACTGGATTTATGGTCTTCCTGCAGCCGTGAAAATACCGCGTAGGTTGCGAGTGACATCGGCCATCACAGTCTGTAGTTCTCGGTGCCCTGGCTGCCGCGACTTGCCGACGCGCGCGTATCGTTGTCTCCCCGCATTCGGCCGATAACAGATAAGAAGGCGTTCTTGCATCATCGGCTGGCGGATGGAACACCGTGGCAACGACAGACATGTGAAGGCGCAACGACGGAGGCAGTGAAACAAGCTGGTGGCAACATCTCGCATCTGAAGCCGCAAAAGATTGAGTTGCGAGTGGCAGGTGAAAGGTGGCTAGAACAAGTGAACAGCTTGCGGTTGCCTTCGCCATGATTCGCCATTCGTCATCACTCGTGGTTCGAGAAGGCACGAACGCTACGCACGGACCCTCGTGACTGTCGACCTGCCTGTTTGCTTCGCCTCCTTCGCCGCTACAAGTACCTGCTGACTTCCTCTCTCCTCCTCAACCTGAACATCAACACCCACCACACCCATTTGCACGGCAGCGCACTTCAGCATCACACTCATCAACCAGCAACACACTCGACAACACACCACACCCGATCGCAATCATGCAGATCTTCGTCAAGACCTGTAAGTACCGCTCCGCTGTCGCTGCCTCGCCACTTGGCGACCGCCTGCGCGACTTGTGCTGACATCCTTTTCAGTGACCGGCAAGACTATCACCCTTGAGGTGGAGTCTAGCGACACCATCGACAACGTCAAGTCGAAGATTCAGGACAAGGAGGGCATTCCTCCGGACCAGCAGCGTCTCATTTTCGCTGGCAAGCAACTCGAGGACGGTCGTACTCTGTCCGACTACAACATCCAGAAGGAGTCCACTCTCCATCTCGTCCTCCGTCTGCGTGGTGGTATGCAGATTTTCGTCAAGACCCTCACCGGCAAGACCATCACGCTTGAGGTCGAGTCGAGCGACACCATCGACAATGTCAAGTCCAAGATCCAGGACAAGGAGGGCATCCCACCTGACCAGCAGCGCTTGATCTTCGCCGGCAAGCAACTCGAAGACGGCCGCACCCTCTCTGATTACAACATTCAAAAGGAATCGACTCTTCACTTGGTGCTTCGTCTTCGTGGTGGTATGCAAATCTTCGTCAAGACACTCACAGGCAAGACGATTACGTTGGAGGTGGAATCATCAGACACCATCGACAATGTCAAGAGCAAGATCCAAGACAAGGAGGGTATCCCACCGGACCAGCAGCGCCTGATCTTCGCGGGTAAGCAGTTGGAGGATGGCCGGACGTTGTCAGACTACAACATTCAGAAGGAGAGCACACTGCACTTGGTGCTGCGTCTCCGTGGTGGGCAATAGAGGTTTTGACGACTTTGGCTGCATCCGATGTGATTAGAACACGGGCGGCACTCTTGCAATGACTGTTATGAGCGAACGGGTAGAGGTTGCCGGCGAGCAGCACTCTAAATGAAATGAATTGAAGTTTCGGGCTTCCACCTCCTGACTGCTGTTCCCTTTCCAATTCCTTTCTTCTCTTGTCACGATATCGCCTGCCTAATGCCCTCGGCCTGCGTCAGCGTGTCACCGCTCTCTGATCGCAAGCATGGGCGTTTGCCTCGGAGCTCGACCTTCGGACAGCGACATTCCTATTATTGAGCTGTGACCTGAAACTGTCCAGCGTCTGAAAAAGCCACATTTGGGACGCGACGACAAGTTATCGCCTTCACATCATCGTCAACATCCAGAACAGCGTGGAGCGGGGTGGTTGGGGATGTTGGGGTCGCTCGGTTGTCCCCGTATGCGGGTACCGTATTGCTTGGCACTAAACGAAGATGGCTTTCGAAAGAGGGCACTCCCTCACATCAATTACAATGCCACTCTTCTTCACCTGTCCTGAACGCAATACTTGTCGACGTGTAGCACGTGAATTCATGTCAGTCGCGTAGAGGCAGAAAGGCTGCCTGAGGACTGCGTTCCTGCCCGGAGTAATCGCATCTCACGACTACCACAAAGAAATCTTCTCTTCCTAACTCTGCACCCCAAGTCATAACACAATGCCGTCTAGTGCGCCTGTAGGTTCCCGCGTGTCATGTCTCACTTCTTCTTTCACTTGAAGCTCGAGCTGTATCCCACTCCAGCAGAGAGCACCACCAGCTCCAGCGACCAGGCAAGCTCTTCTTCAAACACCACATC
This sequence comes from Cercospora kikuchii, assembly GCF_019650295.1. Classification (NCBI taxonomy): domain Eukaryota; kingdom Fungi; phylum Ascomycota; class Dothideomycetes; order Mycosphaerellales; family Mycosphaerellaceae; genus Cercospora; species Cercospora kikuchii. Next base: position 404,286 of record NW_025408586.1, read on the forward strand.
CTTCCCCACTGGTCAACAGCGATTCACCCCTCGTCCCGGCACCGACATCTTCAGCAAGACTGCCCTTCCGGCTCATCGCACGAGCAAGTGGCCCAGCCAAACCTTCGCCAAACGAACGAGCGCATCGACAAACCGATCATCTACGCCAACGCGCTCGTCGTTCGACTCACCACCCAACCACATTTCACCGGAGCACGATCGAGGCAAAGAATCGCATGGCAACGCTCTACTACTGCCAGAGCGCAGTTCGAACCTGAGGAAGGACCTGCCGCCTTCGCCGCGCATACCTATCACGACCAAACACTCGAACAAGGCAGCAGCGCAGGATTGGCGATACGATAAGGTCGAAATTGAGAGCATAGACATGGAGAAGAGCAAGACAAGTACCACTGGTGGCCTTCACACCAAGGCTGTGTATGTTCCGAGCGATTCCAAAACGACGGAAGCAGGCTGGGGCGTGGTCCACCTCTACCGCGACCTGGAGGAGAGCAGGGCTCTAGATGCAGATGGCCTACCGCAGAAGAGCTTGGAACGCACGGCGAAGGGATCAGAACAAGATGGCAAATTCGATCCCGAAGACTGCTCGACATTGTGCATACTGGCAGTTCCCAGCTGGATGATGCCTTCGGATCTGCTCAGCTTCTTAGGCGAACAGGCAAGAGAGGATGTCAGCCACTTTCGATTGATCCGCACGGCACGAGCGAACAAGTACATGGTGCTGTTGAAGTTCCGTTCGTCAAAGAAAGCACGAGATTGGCAAAAGGCGAACAATGGACGCCTGTTCAGTGATCTGGAACCGGAGAACTGTCATGTCGTCTTCATCAAGAGTGTCGAATTTCTGTCGCCTGACGAGGACGTGACCTCGACGACATTCCCGCACAACACCAATGATCCCTTCACTGCGTCAAATGGTGCGAACTCGATACTACTAAGCAAGCCTATGCCACCACCTCCGCCAAACCTACTCGAATTACCGACATGTCCAGTCTGTTTGGAGCGTATGGATGAGACGACTGGGCTGCTCACCATTCTCTGTCAGCACGTTTTCCACTGCGCGTGTCTCGAGAAATGGCGAGGCTCAGGCTGTCCCGTCTGCCGATATACTCATGCTCCTTCGTACACCTTCCCATACCCACGACCGGGTGGGCCAGAAGATGAAGAACAGGAGACAATGTGCTCTGTCTGCGCCGGCACAGAAAATTTGTGGGTTTGTCTCATCTGCGGCAACATTGGCTGTGGACGATACGATTCTGCTCACGCCTACGCTCATTACGAAGAGACGAGCCATTGCTATGCCATGGACATCAACACCCAGCACGTGTGGGATTATGCTGGTGATGGATATGTCCACCGGCTCATACAAAGCAAACCACCCACCACCCCGGCTGCCACTCATGATGGATATGGCTCTGAATACGTCGACATGCCAGCTCGCAGCCGCCACGAGAACGAAGCTTTCAGGGCAGAAGGCGGCGACAGTGTACCGCGCGAGAAAATGGAAAGCATGGCGACTGAGTACACATATTTGCTCACCTCTCAACTCGAGGGTCAACGTCGCTACTTCGAAGAGCAGGTCGCTCGCGCTGTCGACAAAGCTACGCAAGCCTCACAACGTGCGGAAGAAGCCGCTTCCCACGCAAGTAAACTCGAAGCCGAAGTCTCACAACTCACCACCAACCTCACCGACCTCAAAACTCAACTCCAAACCGCAGAAACCAAACTCGAAAAAGCAGAAAAGTCTCGAGCGAAATTCGAACAAATGGCACGAGACATGGGAAACAAGTGGCGTGAAGAAAAGACGATGAATGAAGGATTGAGTCAGAGGATCACGAAAGCGGAAGAAGAGGTCAAAGCTGCGAAGGCGGAAAAAGAGAAAGTTTTGCAGGAGAAAAAGGATTTGGAAGATATGAATCATGATTTGACGATGTTTATTTCTAGCCAGGAGAAAGTTAAGGAGTTGCAGGAGCAAGGGGAGGAGGTTGTGGATGGGCATGCTTATGCGCCGGAACAACAACAGCAGCAGCAGGGTGGGAAAGGGAAGAAGGGGAAGGGGAGGAAGAAATGAAGTCGTTATGCTGTATTCTAGCCTTACCTCGTTATCAGCATGTGTTGGGGCTGACGTGGGTGCATTCATCGAGTTCGAATCTGACGAGGACTCTATGACACTATTAATGCATGTGCATGCGATACATGTATTTCTATCATCGTCCAACTCGGATACTCTTCCATTCCAGCTTCGGAGCTCTCCATTTCCTTTTCCGAACTTTCTAATCGCCGGCTCGTTTGAAGTTTGCAACTCGCCTTTCGCTTGAATGAAGGCCTTACTCCTTCTCATGCATCTGAGTTTCGTAAGAAGCTATTGAATCCTGTCGCATGCGCTCTGTCAAGACTAATGAACGTAACGAATGTTCGCGACCGCGAGTGCGTAGTTCACAAAGCCAATGGAAGGTACTCAAGCGGACACACGATTTGTCTCTGGATGTTTAGGGTGGGAGGACTAAAATGATGGCAGGAAGCTCCGCCGAGTGCAAAATGCGTTCAGACCGGTGTCAAATTTATTATTTGTACAGCATTCCATTTCGTGGCTCATCATCGCGCGCCCATCTGCAAATTCTCCAATCGCGCGCTTACAGCTTCAACAAGCGCCGTCTCCCGCTCAAGCAACTGCCACACCTCATCCATTTTCCTCTGTCTGAAGTCCGTACCCTTGAAATCAGAACTTGAAGTAGGCCTTGAAGCGCCCTCCTCCGTCGCTGCTTCACGTTCCTTCTGTAACTGCTCTGTCTGTGATTGCAATTGCGCAACCACCTTCTGCACCTCCTCAAATCTCGACAGAAGAGAGTCTTGTTCCTCGTCATCGTCTTCTTCCGTCCTCGTTGTCAGATTACTGTTTTCCATTTGCAGTATCCCAGCAGGACCAGTAGGATTCGGTGATACGTTCTTGCCTCCAAGAACAGTCTGCTGGATCCTGTCCACTTCTTCAGCGAATTGTCTCTCCCTAGAAGACAATTCTTTGCCAGAAACAGTCCGCATCTTTCTCCGCAATCGTTCGACACGGTCTTGCAGTTCGCGTGTCTTTTCTCTCTGTCCTTCGACTCGCTTCTGAATCTTGTCCCGACCGCCTCGGACCAACTCTGGCTCACCAGGTCTCTGACTTTGCGGGAACTCGTCTTCGCCAGTAACGGAATTGACGCGATTGGAAAGGTCTCGGACTTTGGCGACTTGGTCTTTCATTTCGCTCAGCATTCGATCGACTCTTCTGAACAATTCGGCGGCTGCCGTGTTGATTGCGTGCGTCTCATTGGACAGGATCTGATGAGCGGCTGTGAATTTCTGCAAAGTGTAAGGAGAGAAATTGAGGTCTCCTCTGAGGTTGCCGAGATCAGCTCCTGTGCTGCTGGCGCGGCGCCATGCTTCAATTTGTCCTGGAAGTCGAGAAGGCTGGAAGAATTCGTCTGGAGGTATGTACGGGGTACGCGACTCGAAGGTTATGAGAGGATTGTTGCGGTGGTACTCGTCCGGTTCGAACGGATGACTCGCAGCAACGGGCTGGTCCAGCAGTACAGCGAGTGGGCGGGAGGAAGCCGATGTCAGCACGACAAACTCTGCATCAGTAGCATCAATTATAGCGATGGCCGAATTGGCTTGCTCGAGTGGCTCGAGCGAATTTCCTAAGAGATGCTCCACAGTCGTGCTCGAGGAGTTGAGTAAAACATCCAGGCGGAACTCAACACCCTTCGTGCCGTCCTGAGGTGCCAATTCGTCTTCAAGAGCGGCGATCCAGGGTTTGAAGGACAAGCTGTAGATCCCTGATGGCTGCGTTGTGAAAAGCTCGTATCGATTCTCGGGAGAGTGGGTGAATGTAGGATATGTGGTGGCGGGGCCATTAGCAAGGTCAAGAGTTTCAAATAGGAGCAGATTGTGCGTCGAATCGTCTTCCAGCTGGAATGCACGCGAGCGTTTCATGGGTAACCACTCTGCTTCCACGCCTTCGATGTTTAGGCATACGTGGATTTGATTCGTACTTGTCGCCAAACAGACAATGCCAATGCTCAAGCCTTCGGCAATGGGGCGTTCTTCGAACTCGTCGTCATCAAAAAGATCATCCTGGTTGACCTTTGGTGCCACAACATGGATGTCGGTGATCTCACCAGAGAGCGGTTCAGGTGATAATTGGAAAGGTCCTTGCAGCTTAGCGATGGGACTCAGCTTCTTTGGTCGCTCGTAGACATCCATATCTTCTCTTCCCGGGATGCAAATCGGCTCTTGTTCGTCAAGCTCCTGCAACCAAAGTTCCTGCTGTCTCGCGACGCGCCTCTCAGCTTCTGATGCTTCCTGATCGTGGGCAAGAAAGTTTGACTTGGCGACGACGCTCGTAGTCAGACTGGGCAGTAGTGTAGGAGGAGCGTAGAAATGAACCGGCAAGAAAGGACAGAGCGCATAGACATCTCCTTCGGTCATGGCGACCCAAAGAGTCATGCTCGACCAGCCATCTTCATCGTCCCCAGCTGTGCCTCCAAAGCACGCCCCGGCAACGAGCATGTCCACGTCGTCCGCAGAATATCCCTTGTTGACCCCATATTTGCTTGCGGACAGATCCTCTCGCGCAGATGTCGCATTTGCCAATTTCTTCAGATCGACAGCGACTATCGGTTGCGAGAATGTGCTTCGATCGTGGATGTTCAACTCCCACAGTCTGACACAGGCGTCTCTTGTGATCGTAACCAAGCCACTGCCGAGCGAAGACAGCGGGTGCCATATCGCGCTGACTATCGGTGACTTCTCCAACACGTGCGCCGTTTCTCCCACCGTGAAGTATCTCATCTTATGCGGTGCTTGCTCCGGGGAACGAAGCTGCTCAGGCGAAGGCAGAATGCAGACATGGCAGGTATGCGATGTCAGGATCGCGATCAAATTCCCGTCCGGCGCAACGGATATTTGCTGGATCTGTCGGTCGGCTGGTACTGGTGTGAGGAGCACTTTGTACGATGTCTGCTTTTGAATATCTCGGCCATGGCGTCCTTCTCGCTGCTCCCCTTCATCTTTCAGATCCCGCAGATCGGCCCAGCGCAGCTCCTTGCCAACTGCGAAGAAGACTTCGGTCCCGCGGTGTGCGATCCTCTTCGTTGGCGCATCGTGTTTCTGTGCCGATCTCGTTTTGCTCTTGTCCTGGAAGAAATCAAATCCTGGCGTGCTGTAGTTGAGCCAACGCGGCGCGCGATCCAAAACTCTGACCATCTTCACACGTGCCTCACAGCACCGCCGGCATGTGATCGTCCAAGTGAAAGTGGGTGAAGTTGAAGTGGAAACGCGACTTGCGGATCAAAACCCGCGTCAAGCTCCAAAGCGGCTGCTCCCGCGCGAACCTACACCTTCATCCATCCACGACAACATCCCTTCGCAGACGTTCAGACATATTGCAAAACATTCGCCGCGATGCCCTCGAATTTCCAGATGCGCAGCACGGTGGAGCGGCTCGACAAGCCGTCCACTTACGCCATGAGCAAGGTAAGCTGCCTTCGTTGTTCATGCACGCGATCTACCAATACCTAACACCACACCTCTCTACAGTACAAGAAGCGCAAGCGCAACCCTGATGAAGGCCCCGCCGAAGGTCGCGCCCCCTCTCCCGATCTCGAAGAAAAACTCTCCAACGCCACGACGCTCTACGTCGGAAACCTCTCCTTCTACACAACCGAAGAGCAAATTCACTCCCTCTTCAGCACCTGCGGCGAAATCAAGCGTCTCGTAATGGGTCTGGACCGCTTCGCTAAGACGCCTTGTGGTTTCTGCTTTGTTGAGTACTACACACATCAGGACGCGCTGGACTGTCTGAAATATGTCGGAGGAACGAAACTGGACGAGCGCATCATTCGAACGGATTTGGATGAGGGCTTCAGTGAGGGGAGACAGTATGGCCGTGGTAGGAGTGGTGGGCAAGTAAGAGATGAGTATCGGGAGGAGTATGATCCTGGGCGAGGAGGATATGGAAAGCAATTTGCGGCGGATCGCGATTATGGTGATGAGTATGGGCAGGGAAGATAAACGCGGTGCGGCTGTGTGCATGTGAGTGGAAGCTTTCTCATCATGCCACGCGCAGCCATGGATATGCAGAGAGCTTCTGCATTCTGCCCTGAGAGTGGCTTCGGACCGCTCGATCTTGAAAGGCTCTACAAGTGCGATCATGGGTGCCGTGAAAGCACAATGGCTCAGTTGCCCATTCACGCGAAAACGAGAATCAAGCATGGAGTTTGGGCGCAATCAAAGGAAATTCAAGATACCCTATCAACGAAAAACAGCTCAAGCAAGGAACTATTGGAAACGATGTCCAACTTCCATCAGGTGTCTGCGGCATTCAAGGCAATTCGCTCTTCGAGAACGCTAGTCCACGCGCAACGAATCCCGGTTCTGGTCCGGGCCAAAGGCTAAGCATGCCTATGCGCCGACGTTCCGCGCGCGTGCCAGCTGTTATCCGAGGCAGCGAATATGAGGTAGCGAAGATAGAAGTCGTACCATCGAAGCATGTGATCGAAATCGAAGACCATTACCGTGCCAGGCAAATCTCACATATGCAGGACAATTTGGCATGATGCTCGTACTCGTACGTGCAGCGATTCGAGCCAAATTGATCAATGGCAGATGCACATGAAGCTCCAGTAACCTCTCATCACAATAACACCAAAAGCTCGACAAAGACAGCACGGGGAACATAAAATCATCACAAAAGAAAGCTCATACTTCGATTTTTCCAACTTCTCATACCAAGGGTACAGCCACACTCCTCTCCGGCTCGAATATGTACAAGAGTGTTGTAGTTTCGTGGTTCATAGTCGTGCCAAGCCGCCCAGAAAACCAACCGAAGTCGCGCGCCGCTGCTCCCTCTATGCTCTATTCGATCCGTTGTATGTCTATAGTGTTGTGTGCAACCCGTTCAAAGCTCCTCTGAGTTGATTTTCAAGTTGTCGTGATACTGTTACAATTGCTCCGAGAGATAAACACCTCCCCGCTATGCTGCAATAATAGTGGTGGTGTTGTTTGTTGCGCGCGCGAGTGTTGATGAGATTGATCGATTCGTTTAGACGTACTTGCACATCATGGCAACCTGGAATTTATTAGCATTCTACGCGGGACTTGTGGAAGAGAGGCAACGTGGACGTACCATGAGGTCGAAAAGACCAATGGCTTCGACGAAAGCGAAACCAAGAATGGCGTAAGAGAAGAGCTGGCCACGGAGAGATGGGTTGCGGGCAACAGCCTGGAGGAGAGCGGCGAAGACCAAACCAATACCGATACCTGCAAATCGAATCAGACAGCTGTTTCCATCTTGACGAAGCAATGGATATCCTTACCGGCACCACCGAGACCAATGGCGGCAGAACCCATACCCAAGTTCTGCGAGACCTGGACAAGGGCGTTGGCCATCTCAGAAGAGTAGGCACGCTTGGCCTGGGCACCGATTGGGGAGACCTTGGTGCGGGCGGCCTGCATGATGGTGGATGTGCGCTTCATGGTGTTGAAGGTGGCGGTGTTGCGGGTGGCAGCTATATCGAAATCATCGTCAATGGTGCTGCATCTCTGGAAGAGCTCTGTTTGGAGCTCTCATCTTCTCCTCGCCGGAAGCTTACCAGAGTATGCACGAGTGAACTTCTGGAACTGAGCTGGGCGAGCGACCTTGGTGGTGCTCTGGGCGGCCATGGAGGCCATCTTTGGGACGGACATGCGGAGAGAAGAGGCCATTGTGATGGATTTGATGGGTTTGATGGTCTTCGTGATGGAGCGGAGTGGTTGTGATGAGCTTGAAGAGACTGGAGGGAGCTGTCACGGGGAAAGTGTGGGAGACAACGAGAGCAGATTTTTGCTTGAGGTCGCCGCTTAAAGATCGGGGAGTAGAGAGCAAGCTTGGACCTACACACCTACCTGGCCAACCTTCTGTGATTGGCACGGAGAGGCCCCTTTCACCGAAGAAAGTGATGTCGTTTGTATCAGGACCACTTTGTGTTCCGATGTTGCCCGGAACGCACAGGCAGGAGGACGCATATAAAATGCCATGACCTCGACCAACCTATGATTCGTGATGGATGATCCATTCCATCGATGAAGCAGGTGCATCCAGATGTTTCCATCTCAGCCTCTCTGCCCCATCATTCCTACAACGTTGGCCAGCCATCAACATGAGGTGCGAGGCGATGCCAGCCCGCCACATCATGCAATCCTCTGCTTACGGGTAAGGCTGTCGTTGTTTGCGACATGCGGCCCGCAGATCAAATTCTGCGCAGTCCGAGCTCGAGGATATCCGGCTTCGCCCGAATTCTGTGCTATAAAGGTGCGCTTTCGCATCCTTTCGCAGGTCGCGAATGCGTCGCCTTTGCCTTCGTGATGGATGCTCGTGACCCGATGACTGTGTCGACACATCGATGCCTTTGCGCCAGAGGTGTGCAAATTTTCGCCGGAGGTCCCGAACACCTGACGTCGAAAAGAGCTCTGCTCGGCCCGTGCGCGCCTAGGGGCCGACGGGAGTGGGTCCGGCTTGCACGTTTTTCACGCACCACCGTGTCGTGGGAATGGTCCGACGAGGTTGCGCCGAATCTTGCGCGTTGATAGCGTGGCCCAGCCATTAGCGTGGATCATCTCCGATGCGCGCCATCGACAATGATTCCCGGTCTTTTGACGATGCGGCTGAAGTCGGGTCCTGCATCTGTGCATCCGTCATATTTCCGGTATCTTGTGTGCTGCACTGAAGGAGACGCTCCTTTTGGAAGCCCGTCATGTCCCAAGTTGAGTGTGGCAAGTTGTCTTTTGGTGAGACGTGTTGAGAGCAGGGAGCGCGTGGAAAGCCAACACCTCCCCACGCGGGATGTCCTTGAATCTGCACTGCTCTTTCTGGCACGTGAAAGGAGCGGCGAGCTGCCGGACATGAACCTTCCACGTCGTGCCAATGATAACAACATTCCCTCGTGTGCCTGTTATCGTGAAAGAATCATGACACGGCCGACCCACTCAGCAGAGACAACTTGTGGGCGGGTTCGTGGGTAGCGTCCGCTTCGTAGTGTCGCCGTGAATTTGCCAGAATCAGACTCTGGGGCCGATGCGGGACATTTCTGGGGCTTGCCGCCTTGCGTTCATGTTGCCAGAGAGCAGAGAGTCATCTCGCACAATGTATGCAGCAGCAGAGGTCAAAAATGAAGTACAGGAAGACGCGTCAAGGTGGAAGTTACAGCTTACAGCTCCCTCTCACGCCATTGGGAGACACGTGAGCGGGGTACCGAGGGTATACCGTTTCAGGCCGATCTGCACGCACTTTGGGTCAGCATTTCATGCACAATTGATTAACATGGGATGAGATGTCATGGGACTTGAGCTGCAGGCTGGTCATCAAGCGTATATACAATTAATTCTACGAAAGGTATAGTGTGACTATCTGTAACCATCTCGCCATAGGTCTTCCTCGTCCGGCACTTGATCCTCTTCGGTAATGGCTCCACGAATTGCCTTCTCTTCCTTCTCTTTCTGCTTCCTTTCCGCTCTTGTCGTAAAACGAGCTGAGACAGGTGTGACCATTTGCCCTGGAAAGTAGGGACTGTACGGCATTCTTGTGCCACCAGCAGTAGTCGGGCCTTCTTGCGCGTTGCGGGTCTGCAAGACAGTTTGTTGGATAGCTGGCGACAAGAGCCCTCCCGGGTATACTGGTCGCGTGTTCCATGCTCCGGCGGGTGATAGTGGGAACTGTCTCGCTGTTGGCGAAGCTAGACTGACTTGGCTCTGCTGCATTTGCTTCTGTTGCTCAGCGAATTGCCGCAGCGCCAGCGGACGGTCCACGTTGCTGGCGGGAGTATTCCCACGACGAGGCGGCGAGCCCACACGAAATTGTGCTGGACTGGATGGCAGTCCAGGACTGGCAGGGCTGCGTGGTGTTTGGCTATCATTTGTGAATCCACGCTGGCGCTGTGGGTGGGCAGGAGGTAGATCCCGTATGTCTTCGAAATCTTCTTCTTCTGGGAAAGGGTAGCTGACAGCTGTGCCTGGTGTCGTTGGGGTGTACGGGTATGTCTCAGCCGTGCGTGCTGATGGTGGTTCTGGAGGTGGACCTGGATTGGAATATATTTTGGGTGACAGGGGAGTCCTCGCGCCGTCTTCGTTGTCTTGAATTCCTTGCATCGGCGCGCTGATCTTCAGTCGACCAAGATTCTTGCGGAGCTTTCCAGGGGACGAGAGTGAAGTCTTGCCACCCACGAACGATGCTGAGGGGGTATTGCGCACGTCTCGACCTGGTGACTTTGGCTCGTCGCTTTTATATCTGGGAGATAATTGAGCCAAAAGGTCCTTGGGCGGAGCCACCGCATAGTAAGGCGAGGTGGGCGAGCGTGGACTCAAGGGACTGAGCGGCGCGGGCTCTGTCGACTGCACTCGCTTCAGTGCGGGCAAAGTCGGTCGATCGCGACCATAAGCAGGCGGTGCGCCTGATGGATATTCATTGCCTCCTCTGTGTGCTCGTGCATCGTCGTACTCTAGCACCTGTCCGTATATCTGCGCCAGTTCCTCGTCTCTTCTTTGCTTGTCTCGGTCTACCACAGTCTGGTCAAAACTCGCAACACTGTGTAGACCTGGTGAGCCAATGTTACTTCGGCCACTGCGTACGCTTCGCGTCTTCCTGCCAAACCAGCCTCTTGCACTTCCACTCGGGCTTAGCGGAGAGGGATCAAACTGTTTGTTCGGCGGTTTGACCATTTCTACAGGCTTCTCCGACATCATCTGCGCCTGTGTACGTAGCCTCCGGCCTACAGTGAGCAACAGCGTGCCTAGTATGATCACGGAGCCGACGTAAGCGCCCACCACCCCGATGATCTGGTATGGGAGTAAATCGCGATTTCGTGAGGCGTGCGCTGAGAAGGGCGGTCCTGATTCAGCTGGTGGTGCGGGACTGAGGTCGATGTCTACATCCCATAGTCCTGCGCTGATGCCGATGGCTCTCGAAAGAAGCACCAAAGCTGTGTAGCTGAGATACTTGGGCCCGCCTCTTCCCATCGTTTTTGATCGTCATCCGTGGTCGAGAAATCGAATAGGTTTATAGACTTGACACCAAGGAAAGTACGTCCTTGAACTTACCGTGAGGACCGAAGCACATCTTAGATCCTCGCTGTGTGCCTGTGGCACACTGGCCATCACGAACTGGCTGCAGATGCATCGCTGTAGAGCTGCTCCAAGAGCGTAGCCAGAGGAGATGATTGGTGAGGAGTCGGCGCGTAAATGCGAGTCGTGGCGTGGAAAGCTCCTTCGGAAGGGCCCGACATGCAGGGCCAAGAGCACTTCGGCGCTTAGAAGTACACCTTGAGGGTTAACTAGGCGCAAGTTTGTCACATCTTCAGCGACGAGTGCGCCGCGTGACAGCTCCGCTCACGCGAGACGACCCAGAAAGCACAGCGAAATGCGTGCAATGCTGAGTGAGACTGGGCCAGAAGAGTCCAGGTGGTGACAACTATCGACCTTTTTGTTCTATCTGCTCGCCAGGAGTAGCACACTCAGGCAAACCGCCCTCACTCTGGGCTCTACCAGCGCCTATCGAATCGCAAAAGCCTCCGCCGGTACACGATTCATGACTCGTTCCTTGACAACATCCCCATACATGCACCCATGAACATAGCATTCGCCGACCAATCTGTACTCGCCCGCACTTGATGGCCGTAGTAAGAATAGGGCGGGACCCCCAAAGAGAGCAACCACTCGGTCTTTCAGACACATTGTAGATGGTCCTATCCCGGGTCGGCCATCCTTGGTCAAGAAGAACCGGTTGTGGAGCAATGCCTTCGAAGATGCTCGATACCAGCGACTGGCACGCTCGCTCAGTCTGTCGCCACTGACAGTTGAGGGATCAATCCGCGGATTCTTTTCCACGAGCTGCAGAAATGCTGCAAAATCATCAAAGTCAGACTTCCCAACCTTCTCGTGCTTCAAATTCACGCCGCCCATCAATGTAGGGATAAGGTCATCAAACCAGTCTCCACCTCGTTTCTTCATCACGGAGTATACCGTGGCCATAAATTTGAAATGCCATCTATTGTCCCAATTTTGTTGTGGCTCATACAGATCCGACATGTAATGCACAACTCCGATGGTCATACCTCTCAAGGCTAGAACATCTGCGTCTGGGCAAGGCAGCACTTGGAGCACCGTGTTCGCTGTTGCATGAAAACCATTCGCGCGACAGACAAGCGCATGATCGTCCACAGTACGGGCATCGAACCGCAATGCCCAGCTGGGCATTCCAGGTAACGCCATATTCGCGTCAACGTAATGCAGGATCCAGAGATGGCGACCGTCTTCAATGATTGCTCTTGTTGCATCTCTGAAGATGTGTTGAAGGGATTTGCCATTCTTGACGTAGCTTGGCTTGAGCAGACGCTGTTGAATCCGCAGTTTCGGCTGTTGCACTTCATACATGCTCAGCAAAGCAAAGACATAGTCCCTCGCGACCTTCGCTTCGAAGTCTCGCGTCATGGTATACACCATAAAGAGGTCATTCATGTCTCCGGGCCGTGGGTGTCGCAGATACCACATAGACCGAGCTGCATGGCGACCTGGCGAGTATCGCAGCTCGTCTGGTATGGAATTACTGTTGTAGCCCAGCCAAGCGGCAACCAGAAGAACATCGGTCAAAGCGAACGTCTGTTGTCCCAAGTGACATATACTTTCCTGGGAAAGCGTCGCCTCTTGTGCCACCCACAGCCTACCAAACCAGGGGCGCGAGAACAGGAGAAGCAGGGGAGCCAAGTCAATGCGGGCATCTAGCATTGTGCCGTCAACGTTCTTGGACCCTGGTCCGTACATGATCCACGGGAGGTCCTTGAAGTCGTGCGTGGCCTGCCGCATGTTGGCCAACACATTTTGGAGTGTGCGTGACACTCGATCTGCGTCCAACGGTGTGCAGTCACCTAGCCAAACGAGGTTTGTTGTACCTTTGCGATATATGTCGCTCATGAAAGCGACCTGCTTCTCCTTCTCGTCCATAGCATCATCCTCCTGTATGATGCAGATCGCATCAATCCAGATGACTAACTCGTGAGACTTCTCTCGCAATCTCTGCAACGCTCGGATAGCACTCTTGTTGACGGCTATTGGCACACCGTCAATGCTCACGTGGCCATTTTCTGGATTCTGGCCCCAGCAGTATGAGACTGTCTTGTATTTCCGATGTCTCTTTGAGCTTATGACTGTGTGATCAAGCTTACACCGTAGTGGCTCGTCGCCTTGTCCAGGCTGTAGGCGAAGCAGACGGATTTCTTGAATGTCTGACCTCAACTTCTCCTTCTTTCGCGGGTCTCCTCGTGATTCGACCTGCGAGAGCTCTTGCTTTACTTCGTGAAGACTGGAGTGATGGAGTTCACTTGACTTTTGGTATTGTGCGACCAGCGCTTCTGGTTTCTTTCTACGAGAAAAGAATGGCATGACAACGATAAGAATAAAAATAACGCACACAAACAGAAGACTCTGATCGCTTGCATGAGACCGTAGGCTATGTCTATATATCATCACTTCGACCAGTCCCCCATGCACAACCGGAAATGCAACAGGCGAGTCTCGGCGCTTGTACCTGGCAACGTACAGACACTGTGAACTTGACGCTGGAAGCGCGTCGATGTGATATTTCAGGCAGATACTCCTTGCTAGCAGAATGGCCATGTCCTAGCGATGTCGAGATCCAGCGCTTGATGGCCAACGGTTCGGCGGCTAACAACAACCTGAGGCACCGTGCCGTAAATGCACTTAACCGCTGGAGACAGGCGGTAATGATCCTTCTAACACCCGAGAACAGCTCTGCGATACCTTCGTAGTCTTGATCGGCGTGAGAGTGAACGCTGAAAGCAACTCGCAAAGGAGCTACCTCGTCTTGACTTTGCGGCTGGCTATGCTTTGCTTACTTGAGCGTATTGCAAGCGTGTCTTTACGACATTTTGCGCAATGGTGTAGTGCACTCACGGGCGCGCGATGAGATGTGAATTGGTTGCTTCGATGTGTGAGATCGTACACAGCTGTGAACACTCTTTAGGTTCCGGGCTCAATGGTGAGATGGAACCTGTCATCTAATTCATGATTATCGTACAGGCGTCCCGGCTGTCTCGAAACGAACGGATTCACGTCATTGCTGATACCGGAAGGAGTCTTTTTCTTCGGTACGTGAGCGGAACGAGTAGGTATGAAATAGAATCGAACAATGTCGCTTGAAAATGCATTCGATGTTGATGTCAAAGTCGAAGTGATCCAACCAACCACCGGCAGTCCTGCTTGCTGACGCTTAGGAAAATACGCTAAGACCGCGGCTCAACCCGCAACGTTCTTTCCCGAACACAACTCCTGCCACGCAAAAGCTTCGACCTGTGAGCAGCACTCGATCAATCAGCCATTGGCTCATAACAGACGCAATCCCATCTACCGCCACGATGGGCATCTTCGACTATGTGTCCGACCTCTACGAGGCGCTGACCGTCCGCGAGGCCGAGGCCGAGGAGCCGCAGAAGGACGAAGGTGAGGAATCACGATGGAGATGAGAATGCGCCGCAGCATCTGCCGGGCGCACACTCATAATGACAAGCTGAAGCTGACGTTACATGTCACAGGTGGTGACGAAGGCTCAGAAGAGAGCGAGGAGAAGGAAGAGGCCGAGGGCGGCGAAGAGGAGGGTGGAGAGGAGGAAGAGGAAGAAGAGGAGGAGGAAGAGGAAGAGGAGGAGGATGAGCCAGAGGACATCAAGCCAAAACTTGAGGAGGGTAAGTCATGCCCCAGCATGTTTGCCATCACCGCATGGGTTCCAGTGCAGGCACTGGGCCCGATGGATTCTGGCCTGAGATAGATAAAATGAAGCACAATAAGGTGGAGGACAGCACGCTGACATACGAACTACACAGAGTGCCTGCAGTCCAAGCAGTGTGCGCCATTGAAGCACCACTACGACGAGTGCGCTGAGCGCGTAAAGCACCAGGAAGAGACCCACGGCAAGGCCGAGGAGGACTGCGTTGAAGAGTGTAAGTTGAGAGAGCTGCACGGAGTCGCTGGGAGCGACCTTGTGAAGGTTGTCCGCTGATTGATTGTAGTCTTCCATATGATGCACTGCGCAACCCAGTGCGCAGCGCCTAAGCTCTTCAGACAGCTCCGGTAGACAACGACACGATGACTGGACCTCGATCGACAAGCAGAACTTCGAAGCCGCAAAAGTAAACGGCCGCGAGCAGTCGAGGTGGACCGATGAGATGCATAAATCGCACTAGAACCGCCTGTATAGCAACCTCCAGATACATTGTACTATTGTACTATTTTCCAAACAAATCATATCCTGGCAACAGATTCTACGGGCCACGGAGCGGCCGGAGTCTTGCTACAAAACGGGCTGAGAGCATTCGCTCAGAGCCACACCTTGATTGCGCAGCCTTGTGCGATGTGTTCTGCCGGGAGTCTCGTTCAATAGCTGTCCAACTAAGAGCGAATTTCACCCGAGGTGTCAGTTTCATGGTTGGTGAGCGACATCGAACCTTGGCAGCCAATGTGTAGGAAGGCAATATGGAGTAGACGATCTGTCAGCAGTACAGGTCCGCTGTCGCAGTGCTTAGGTATTTCGTGATTATCATGACCATCTTCTCGGAGCTTCGGGCTCAGGGCCAAGCCCGGGTAGTGACGTTTTGTTTGCATGAGCTCCAGCCCTTCATCATTACTGAGCTCTATTGCGACAACCAGAACTTCTCAACAACTCCTCGCCAGACAGTCAACAGATTCATCTGACAATGGCATCGACACTCCTCCGCCAGAGCGCCCTGCGCACTGCCCTGCGATCATCCGTACCATCGACCGCGAAGAAGGCAGCTCTTGCGAGCACGACCTTCACCCGCGGCAAAGCCACCCTTCCAGATCTTCCATGTATGGTCTTGAATGCTCTTGATTCAATCATTTCGAGCTACATGAAAGTCCGAATGCTGATCAATCGCTTCTAGACGACTATGGCGCCCTCGAGCCAGCGATCTCCGGCCAAATCATGGAGCTCCACCACTCCAAGCACCACAACACCTACGTGACCTCCTACAACACACAAATCGAGAAGCTGCAGGAGGCGCAGCACAAGGGAGATATTCAGGCACAGATTGCCATTCAGCCATTGATCAACTTCCACGGAGGTGAGCTCGGCTGTGTCTAACAGGTGGGTGGATTGGACAAGAAGCTGACAAAGATGCCAGGCGGCCACACGAACCACAGCCTCTTCTGGGAGAACCTCGCACCAAAGTCTCAGGGAGGTGGTGAGCCACCAAGCGGCGCACTCTCCAAGTCCATTGACTCACACTTCGGCTCTCTGGACAACCTGAAGTCGCAATTCAACACAGCATTGGCCGGTATTCAAGGCTCAGGCTGGGCATGGCTGGTGCAGGATGTGCAGACTGGTGCCATTCAGATCAAGACATACGCCAACCAGGACCCAGTTGTCGGCCAATTCCGACCACTGCTTGGTATCGATGCATGGGAGCACGCTTACTACTTGCAGTACCAGAACCGCAAGGCTGAGTACTTCAGCGCTATCTGGGATGTTGTCAACTGGAAGGCGGCGGAGAAGAGATTCAAGTAGAGCACTGAAAGGAAGAGCATGCTCAAAAGTGGTTCATGCGGCACGGCATGACGTTGAAGGTACTGTTGGAGGCGATGTACATTGTGTACGATACGACGAAATGCACGCAGGGCATGCAAAGTTGCGAAAATCACGCGCAGATCTTCTTCATCGGCCTCATCATTGAAACCACAATGCCGGAGTTGGATGCAAGTGGTATGCTGACGTGTGGCTGTCTGGGTGACTGCATTGCATTGATTTTGTCTTTTGAGCAGCAGATTGTTTCCCCTTTCCATCCTCGCTCTTGCGGCATGGCACATTGTCTGTGAATCACCTGAACTCCTGCAGCGCATCAGCTCTTCGCGTCAATAAGATTCATTGCAGCACCATGAAGGTGATGCTCGTACAGCGCCCCGCATGTGGCCGAGGCCTCGGCTCGACCTCCACCCACAGCTCGGAACTTCGGGGTACCATACTGAGATCAATAATTCTATGGCGACTTGTACACGCACCACCCTCAAGTCAAGATATATATTGGCATTGCACTGGAGGACTTGCGGCTACCGGAACTTTGCCTACTTCTCCATGACCGGAATTTACCAACAGTAGACCTAAAGGGAGACTCCGGATTTACTGGAAAGGTTGATCGATAGTCAGTATTGGGACCTCATCAGAAGTCGAAGCATTCGATCAACGTTATCGTATCATCACGAACATGGCGGAAGCGAAGCATTCTAAACCTCCTTCAAGTGGTACTGCAGGCTTCTTCCAGGTACCTCCGGCTCTGGTTCCTTCTTTTGAAGAGGATGCAACGCTGCAGCGAATCTTCAAATGTACTATCACCTGTAAATTACTGTGTCTTCATGCTAATCCTCTTGCCCAGTCTACCTCCCTTCATCTACGCAACAGAGTGTCGCTCCCGATCTCGAACGTTTCAGTAAACTAGTTTTAACTCCACGAATTCGAGCATGGGGTGCAGACGCAGAGCGTAATACACCCTATGTGAAGCAGTACGATGACTTCGGCAACCGTATCGATGAACTAGTGACTTCTACTGGATGGCAGGAGCTCCAGAAACTCGGTATCCAGGAAGGAATAGTTGCCATTGGCCATGATCAGGCACATGGTCGTCACGCAAGAGTGTATCAGTTTGTGAAGTACCATATCTGGGACCCATGGAACGCGGGCGTGACATGTCCCAGTGCCATGACCGACGGAGCAGCAAGGTTGCTGACGCTGCAGCTTCAGAAGGCGGACTTGGGACACCAGGAGAGAGCGGTCTTTGAAGACGCTCGTAGAAGACTCATCAGTAGAGACCCAGCGATTGCTTGGACGAGTGGCCAGTGGATGACTGAACGACCAGGTGGCAGCGATGTGCGCAACACAGAGACGCAAGCGTCCATAGCCACCGAGACGGGAGGCCAGGACCATGTTGGCAATCCCTTGGGACCGATGGCAATTTCTGGCTTCAAGTGGTTCTCGTCTGCCACAGATGCTGATAGCACTGTGCTTCTCGCGACAGAGCCATCGGGTTCCATCTCTGCCTTCTTTGCACCGACTAAACGTCGCTTGGAGTATGCGGTCCCGGAGCACAAGCCGAAGGCAAAGCTGAACGGCATCCAAATTCAACGTCTGAAGTCCAAACTGGGTACTCGCGCACTACCTACAGCCGAACTTATCCTCGACAATATGCGAGCATACCGATTCGGCAAGCCAGGACAAGGAACCAAGGAGATCAGCACAGTGCTCAACATTACTCGTCTCCACAATGCTGTCTCAGCGGTTGGAGACCTCGGACGTGGTCTCGCCATCTCCAGAGCATTTGCACAAGTGCGCAGCGTTCGAAAAAAACTTCTCATGGACACGCCCGTCCATATCCGAACTATGGCAGAGGATCATATTACGTATCGGGCGATGATGCACCTGGCATTCTATACAGCTGCACTTCTCGGCCAATCCGAGAGGCCTGAGCATGCTTCAACTTCCGCTCGACAAGATCGATCGGCGCTCGAAGCTGCTGGACTATTGAAGCCTCAGCTCCTGAGGCTCTGTACGCCGCTGGCTAAGATGTTGACTGCAAAGGCTGCCATCCACGGACTTCAAGAGTGTATGGAGAACCTCGGCGGAGTTGGTTACTTAGAGAACGAGGATCCGGCTCTCAATGTCGCAAGAATCTTCCGAAATGCCAACGTGTTGAGCATTTGGGAAGGAACGACGAACATTCAAGCAGATGATGTACTGCGAATTGTCAAAGGACAAGGTGGAGGCGAAGTCTTGAGTGCACTCCAAGATGTCGTGAGCAACGCAGCGAAGAGGTGGGAAGGCGCTGGACGAGCTCAGTGGGCACGGAGCTTGGGGAAAGTATGGGGAAATGTTCAGAACGGTGTTCGGACACGAAGCCGTGACGAACTGGCTTTGGATGGCAGAGCTTTGTGTCAAGATCTTGGCTGGGTCATTTGCACTTTGCTGCTGGCGGAAGATGCCTTGAGCGACGGCGATGACGTTTCTGCTGAGATATGCGAGAGATGGATACGGAGGCGCATCGAGGGCAGTCATTTTGGGAGAGTGATGGCCGCAAAAGAGGTGGAAATCGACAAAGTCATTGTCTTCGGCGACTCGAAGGCGGACAAGCATAGTGCGAGATTGTGAGGCATCGAGGCGAATGTTTGATCAAACGATCGACTTTAGCCTGTCGAGTCCCAATTATTCGGCAGCACTTTGGCCAACAGTAAGCCGAGACTTCCGCAATAGCCGCTCATGAGCAGGACTTGCTCCGACAGGTTGTGTTTCTGGAGGACAACCGCCGCGAGATACGCTATCGTAGCATGATTGCAAGTTTTGACAACAAAGAACTCAAGAATAGCCGGCTGTTACCGCTCGCAAGTACAGGTTGTACTTGTGCCATCTGTGCGACAAACATGGTGAGTGTGAGTGATTGGCTGTCGAGGCGCGCTTCGGAAAAGTCACATGCGCGATCAGGAATATCCGTAACTCGAATATCTTCTATTGTATATTTTCCCGCGCTGAAAATATAGCACTATACAGGAAGCATCAATGATCAAGTGGAGATCTCGATGCAGAGGCTCTTATCATAGCGGGAGACACGGCATCCTGCTGCAGTTGACACTTAAAAGAGACCTCACCTCTGATATTGTGCAATGCTGCACACATCCACACACTACAGACTGCATCACATCGCACCTTTGGGACACTGTCAAGCGATGTATACGCCACGGAGCTAGCCACCATGGGGAAGGTGCTTGTGTCAACTTGGCAAAAGCTTGCTGCCGCTAGGACAGTTGGGGAAGGCGCTTACCATTCCAATGGCTGTGATAAGATACAATTGTAACGTATGGCACTGTACATTCGAGTGTCACAACCCATGCTTGCGCGTTGCGTGTCGCGTGGCTAACATTGAAGCATGGCCAGGCAATGCCAGGGTTGCGAGATAAGATGGAGATAAGTCCAGACGAGGGCACCTTCAGATCCCTTCCAGCAGCTTTGTCGCGCTCAAAATCTCTATCATCATTGCACTTCGGCCTGTGAAGCCTTCACAATGTCTGCAAACAAAAATGACGTGGAGAAGTCGACCTTTGAGGTCGGCGGACTCCAACATGTGCAGACAGGGATGAGCGACAGGAAGGAGGAGCACGAAATTCTGGACAACATTTCCTCCGGAGCGGGCAGCCTGTCCGATGCAGAGCTTGAGAAGCATGAGGGTTATGTCGTTGAGTCCGCAGCCGATCTGTCGACGAAGATTGTCGACATGGAAGACGACCCCACCGAGCCTGTTATGACTTTCCGAACGTTCTTCCTTGGATCTGGTCTCGCGATTTTCGCCTCCGTCCTGCAAGAAATCTTCTATTTCAAGCCGCAGACTATCTACGTCTCATTGGTCTTTATCACAGTTATTGCGTACGTCCTTGGCGATTTTATGGCACTTGCTATTCCACGATGGGGAGTGCTCCGGTATCTGAATCCACATCCGTTCACCAAGAAAGAGCATGCCGCCATCTCTATCATGGCTTCTGCAGCCGCCGTATCTGCTCTGGCAACTGAAGCTCTCGCTGCTCAAGAGCTCTTCTATGGAGGCTATCCGAGCAAGGGTGCTGGGATATTCATCGTCCTATCCTCGCAGATTCTCGGTTTTGGAGTTGCTGGTATGATGAGGCGCATACAAGTCAACGCGACCAAAATGATCTGGCCCATGGCTCTACCTATTAACACTCTACTGCAGACAATGCATGGTAATAAAGCCGAGACCAAGAGGAAGATGCGCTTCTGGTACATTGCCTTCTTTGCCATGTTTTTCTGGGAGATTGTACCGGAGTGGGTCATGCCATTGTTGATTGGTGTTTCTGTCTTCTGCCTGGCAGATCAACACTCGGTCGTCTTCTCCAACATCTTTGGTGGTGCGTCAGGAAACGAAGGTCTTGGAGTTCTGAGCATCTGTCTCGACTGGAATTACATCGCATCGTTTCAATCGCCATTGTGGTATCCGCTGAAGACGACTACGAACATGATGTTGGGCATTTTTGTTTGCTATATTATCTTTGCGAGTACGTCATGTCTTGCGAAATCTCCATCCCTCGAGTGTGTTACTGACCCGTTGCAATTGCAGGCACCTACTACGGCAATGTCTGGGATGCACAGAACTATCCCTGGATGGCACAGCAGCTATTCAACCAGACGTCGAGTACGCCAACAAATTACACAACCTATAATCAGACTCTGATCCTGCAGCCGGACTTCACCATCGACTTCGACGCCCTGGACGTTATGGGAGCACCTGCTCTGACAGCTACGTATCTGCTGTATCTGATCACCTCCAATATGGGCTTTACTGCTGGGATCGTTTACATGTTCCTGTGGCATTACGACGATCTCAAGGATTCGTGGTTCTTTTTGCATCCCACCAGTCTGCGCAAACTCTTTCAGATCGACACTTACCAGTTCTGGAAGAATGAGTCCTATGAGGAGCGCGTTGCAGCCATTCAAGGACATCCCGATCTCGACCCACACTACAAACTGATGATGCGGAACGGGTACAAAGAGGTACCTTCGTGGTGGTGGGCTAGTATTGTTGTCGCAGCCTGGATCACTGGTATCGTCTGCCTCTACGTAATGAAGTCGACGCTGCCGTGGTGGGGATTCTTGCTTTCGACCGTCTTCCTCTGGCTCTTCTCGCTCTTCTTCAACTCTTTGCAAGGTTTGACAGGATTTGGCTTCAACCTGCAACCCATCGCCCAAATGCTAGCAGGGTATATGTTTCCTGGCCGCCCTCTTGCCAACTTTTACTTCACCACCTTTGCATACAATGGTGCCTCGCAAGCGGGCGTCTTGTCTCGGGATCTTCGAATCGCGCAATACGCTCATCTTCCGCCGCGTGATACATTCGTCCTCCAGGTCTCTGGCTGTTTGATCGGCGCACTCATGAACTGGGTCATGATGTGGGAGATTGTTCAAAACCAATTCGATATCCTGATCGCTGTCCAGGGAAACAGTATCTGGTCGGGTCAAAACATTCAACAGTTCAATACCCTCGCTATTGCGTGGTCCATTGCTCCAAAAATGTTCTCATTCGGCGCCCAATACCAGTGGGTCACCATTGCTTTCCCTGTTGGCTTTGCTGTTCCGCTACCGTTCTACCTTGGATACCGATATCTTCCAAAGACCTCCTTCTTGTCTAGAGTGTTGGCATACATTAACCCATGCATTATTCTCTGGTATGCCGGAAATCTCTTCGTTGGCATCAACAGTTCGCTCACGACCTTTTGGATTGTGGGATTCGTTTTTCAGGGGTATGTGAGAAAGTACCATGCAAGATGGTTCGTCAACTACAATTATTTGCTCTCTGCGGCGCTGGATGGCGGAGCGCAGGTCATGGTGTTCATCTTGACGTTCGCTGTGGCTGGAGGAAGTGGGACTGCGCACCCCTTTCCGACGTGGTGGGGAAACCCGGATCCGTCGGTGCACAATTCGGATCGATGCATGGTCAATCCGGCAAATCATGGGTGAAAGGGGCAAATGCTCAGCTGCCGTTCGAGTTGCGAGATACGAGTTGCGAGTTGCGGGTTACGAGTTGCGAGGGGCAAGATGGAGGCTCGGGAACGACGTTTGTGACGTCTCGAATTCCAGATACAATGAACGCTCTCGATTCAGTTCGCGGTCTTGGGCTTCCTGCCTGTCTTTCGAGGGCCCCATAGCCTACGCTGCGAGGCGCATCGACTGCCCGCGCATCCTTAGTGAGCATGATCCATGAAACAACAGCGCATAAGGCCATCAGCACCCAATCCGTGTAATACTTCGCTGCCATGACAATCGACGTCCTTCCCGTAGTCCATCAGGGCCGAAGTGTTGGTGAGAACGTTCTGAGCGGCGTGCAACGAGCGATAGGAAAGCAATTCACCTCTCCTGTTTCCTTTTTGTGATCAGTACCCGATCATTAGTGAAAGATGGTCATTGATCGTGCGGTAGACCAGCAGATCTCATTGGTGGGATATCGTCTTCTGCTTCGCTACCCGACCCGCTGCTTGTTGTCAGGCTCAGAACTCTCATGAGCGAGATATGAACAGTGTCGTCCATCCCGGCGGTGTAGGTCACTTTTGTGAATCCGACAGTGCGATCAGCCCTTTTCGGTTTCACCGTCATAGGTGGCTCAGGAAGGAAGCGGTCACACTTGTCATGATAGGTATGGCCGCGGACGGCGTGTGTGGGCTGATCGCAATGGATCCTTCCGCCAAAGCGTGAGTAAAGGAAGTTTTAGTCACGCAGGATACACTTTAGGCGCGCCAAGACTGATGTGCATCCTTCCATGCGATCCTGCGTTTTTCTCGAGATGAAGCTTGTGCATGTGCCTAGTCCTCGACCCATCAACTGCCGTGTGAGGTTCGCGCCTGTTTCAAACTTCCAATTCTTGACAGCGAAGTGACTTCTCATGACGAATTTCAAAGATTGATGAGAGCACAGACATATTCTATTTACTATGGGACGAACTTGCGAAAGCAGCCGCCGCATTTGCCCCCGAGCCTCCATCCTCAGCAAACTGGTCGTCCAGATACTTGAGATGCATGATGGCTTCCCCGAGGTTTGCAGTCACACCGAGCTGTCAAAGCATGAGCTGGCAATGTATGAAGAGACATGTTTGTACTTACTCCAAGCCATTCTTCCATTTCAGGTGACAGAGACGCCTTGACTTCTGGACTAAGCTTCCTGGTCCAGTTCACCTAGTCATGCAATCAGTACGGAGTTGAACGCGCCGTGATCAGGGACTGCCCGGTCACTCACCTGCTGTCGAAGATGTGGCTTGGTGTAGTAGCCAAAAAGCAGGGCACGATCTTGATCTTGAGTAATGTTGGCGCCCGACGTATGCCACACGGTGCCGTCCATAACGACGATCGAGCCAGCCTTTGCTTCGAATGGCTTAAGCCTTTCTTTAGCATCCTGTCATGAGACTATCAGAGCAGTCATTTCTCGACGAGATAAGCTTCAACGCACTTTGGGAATTTCGTCGCGAGTCTGCCACTTATTTGACCCTGGAATATACAAAGTTGCGCCATTCTCGAAATAGACGTCGGTCAAGCACCATATCACATTCATAGCCTCGATCCGGGCCCATGGGTCCGGGGTCACAAGCGACTGGTCAGAGTGTAAACCCATAGACTTGCTCCCAGGCCGGGCGATGTTGGCGGTGAAATTGCTGATAAGGAAATTCTCGCCGAGTACACTCTTCACCATTGCAATCGCGGTATCGTGCTGGATAAGCTTTCGAAAGATCTCATGTTCGAGCAGGTAGAAGACCTATGCAAACTGAATTGAGGAAACCAGTTCGAATCGCAACACAGCACTCACCCGAACATTGCTTTCATTAGGATCGAGGAATGGTAGAAATGTGTCTTCGCCACGCTCATTGGCTTTCGCTGCTGCTGACCAGAGCTCATCAAGCACGAATTTCGTCTCTTGCTTGCTGAGCACGTCTGGAATTACGCACCAGCCTTGATCCCTCATGTGCTCCTGTGCTTGTTCAAGGTGGTTCACGGAGCCCATGGTTGCAGTGATATGGCGCGGAGGACAGGGTTCCGCTCGATTCGTGCTAGGAGTAGTTATGCGGTGTCTGAACAACTTCGACGAGGTTTGCCCCAAGTTGGAGAAATACATAGTGAGCAGGACCCCACCAGGCAGAGAGGGCAAAAGGCATGGCCTGACCTGCCACCCTCCATCGCTACTGCACCTGTGATGCAATTTCCAGACTGAGAAGCGGGAGACGCGAGTCGTCTCGAGGAGGGGACAATGAAGCTTGGCACACGTGATTGTCCACCTCGGTTATCTTCGTAAATGTGAAACAAGGATGTGGACACTATTTTGTGCTGCAACAGTGCAAGGATCGCTCATATGCATAACACGCCCTGCGAAGAAGGTCCTGGAACCGGTAGAAACACGCCAGAACCGGCCTTGGCATGCTGACGAAGACCAAGAGCCGATTTATCGATCAGCCACACCAGCACCGGAAACCATGGCTAATGAGTTACAAACAAGGTTTAGCACGGACGTCGATCTGACGACTAGCACTTAATCGGTGCCAGCCCGACCAGTTCGAAGAGCCTTTGAGCTTTTGACATCTGGTACTCGCGATACAGCTGTCCGAAAATGCCCACAGGAGCACCTCGAAATGGCAAGCGTCCTGCGGCCTCTCGTGATACGGACAATACTGGCGATGAAGGTTCAAATGGCCCGGAGCAGAGGAAATTGCGGAACCGCATGTCCCAGAGGGCCTTCCGAGCACGGCAGGCAATGAGAATCCAAGAATTAGAGGAACGCCTCGAGAAGACATCGACACCGGCCGAGCTACAGGATCAGAATGCCAAGCTCCGTCAACAATTGCTGGAGATCCACAAAAAAGCCATCAGTATCCAAATATCGCTGAAAGCTGTGGCCGACTCTGCGGCGCAAGCCTTGGGCATGGAAAATGTATGTTGAGGTCCATTTCTCGTGCCACGAGCACTCCTTACTTATTTGATCGTGTGGTAGGTCCCACTGGACAGCTTTGTGACTGCCATAGACTCTCGCGAGAGGTCAGCCTCCGGCAAAACTGCATCGGCAACGCCAGACTCTACGATTGAGCTGGCGAGGACGTCCGACCGAGTGGACATCCCCACAAGCAACGCGGGGGCCTATGTTCCAGAAGGATACGCGCACGAAAACACGGCATCGTCGCATACATTTCGCGACGGAGGTGCCGGAATTAACTCAGCTCTGCAGGAACAGCGATGGCAAAACTTCAACCTCGATTATTCGTCCTCCAACTTTGGGCCGGCTGGCTCTATGTTCCAATATGCGGACAATTCGCCAATGGGAAAGTCCCATCCCACAGCAAACGGGTCCGTTCAGCCGGCCATGTCTCTAATGCCTCTACAGTCATCGCAACTCGGTCCCGAGCGATACCAAGATCTGGTGGAGAGGTCGATGGCGCATGGCAACATGTCGCTAGTCAAAAGAACGAATTCGATCTTCTCTGATCACATTGATACATACGAAGCCTGCCTCGCACATCATTCTACTTTCGCTGCGAAACGACATCTGGGCGACGAGAAGTGAGCGCAACCTCCAAGTAGACAAATCAATACCCAAACACTGACAGCCCTCGCAGACTGGCGAGCGCCATTTCCTGCGTGGTTCAAGCTTTCGCCAGCAACACTTGGCAATCCGCAAAAGCATGGGACGCTAGGACTTTTACCAATCTGCAGGCGTTGACTGCTTGGAGAATGAATAGAACAGAATTGAACTGGCGAAGAATCATACCCCACTTCCGACCAACAAAAATCCAAACCTTCTCCGCGCATCCCAGTATCATCGACTGGATGCCATGGCCCTCCATCCGGGACAATTTGATCATCTATCACTCTGCCAACCCTAAGCTGGACCAGATCATTGACGACATCGGCTCTTGTTGGGCCATTGAAGCCGATTTGTCTCAGTTGATTAAATGTCCGACACCCGTTGTGGGATTTGTTCCTTTGTGGCCACTTGTACACACTGTCACGGCCTCAAATTGTCATCCTGACAGACCTAACAGCGTCTGTCACCACGGTTGCAACACCAGAGTATCTTCGGGAGATGAGGATTGGGCACTAGGGTCTGCTTCGGAGTGTGGATCAGACGGATCGGGGAAGCTTCCTGCTGCAAGTGTAGAGGAGCTATACGGGTCAGCAATTCTTGCCAGGGCGGCATTTCAGGTGCTCGGGCTCGGTATTCGTACTTACAACGACTATCGTCTGGATCCAGTTCTCTTTGAGCGCTATCCCGAGCTTTTCGACAGCCAAGCAGATGTCATGGCACGAGGAGTGCGCCTTGGGCCGCCGCCTCGCTTTACGGTCTCGCTCCATTCAAGTGCTCCGCCTGTGGACCCTTCTGTCGTTGCACAATATCGAGAGTTGTCGGCAGCATCGCTTGGGAGTGTGACTGCGGAGGTGGCATGATCTCGATCATTCTTGTTTCAGGCCAAAACACAACCTCCTTCTCGAACACTAGTCGCATTCAGACGGACGGGAGTGGGACACTTTGTTCCTCGGATTGCATGCGGAAGCCAGCTTTCACTGTATCTCGAATCATTTTCAGAGCATGATGTTGCAATAGAGAATGAGCGAAATGATATGATGGTTCCAGCTCTTCCACTGTGATTCCGGCGGTTCCTTCGCTCAGGTCGTCCCTCGCATCTGTACTTCTCGCAAGAAGCTGACTGATTCGTTGCCAGTAAGGCACGACTTTGTAAAGACGACAGGGGCTCGTCAAGGGTGTCCGAGTGCCCTGTTTGCATTCGGTCCTGCTCTTTCGCGACCATCACATATTTCCAAGCCAGGCGAGATCGTTACGAATAGCGTTAAGCTATTGCACGGTATGAGACGCCAAGATTCAAGAGGTGGGCCGGAAGATCCGCATATGCATGGAGGGGCAGGGCGAGTGTGTAGTGTTTCCACGCTCCTTTTGTTGTGCTTGACCAACGGTTGATCCCACTCCGCTCAGCGATCGATGTCAGAACCCAGGGTCGCCGAGTTGGTGTTTGTGTTGTGCGCTCCGTGAGCATCCGTCGCTCATGGTCCGTCACCGTTCAACAAGAGCAGAGATGCGCTCGCACCAGGCCTCTTTGGCGAATGTGATGCCATGGATGTGAGCTGAGCGTTCTCTTCGGCCCGTACAAGCAACATGGGAACAGCCGTATCATGTTCGATCGATTATGCTCGTGCAGCGTTCTGAACGGACTTTCTCGTATTTCGACATAAGAGCCTATGTTCAATCAGTACACGCCTGGACCCGGATTCTGCTAGCCAAAGGCAGCATTGCGTTTTCGGATCTCAAGACCAAGGTTGTGAGCTCTTTGTCGGACGCCAGTACAATGTGTGAGTGTCAAAAGTTCCAGCACCAACACTGGCAGGCAATTCAGCTGCGATGACACTCACTGCTTTGGTGGCCGTGGGACGGGCGCGACGATCATTGATAGAGGTCCAGTTCTGGGGTAACGTCCGTAATGTGAGACGTGGGCTGAAGAGTGAAAACATGCGATGGAACCAAGCTGAAATCTCTACATCATCCAATCTGTGGCTTTGTCTACCGCACCGCTATCCACTTTCCTGGCCAGTCGTCGCAATGCTATGTGTCCTGCGTAAACATGTGAGTAGTCAACAGCAATATAGTAGTCAAGACACATGTAGTCACGGCCAACATAGTAGTCAGCACATGTTTAGTAATTGCCACGCTAGACAACATGGGCTTATTTTGGCTTTGAGGCGTAGATGTCGAAAGCACGGGCCCCGTCATGATACATACAGTCATCATTGCATGCATTGTCGACTCGCGAGTCGGCCACACCGAATCCGTGGCGTTCCAGGCAAAAGCCTAATAAGTTATGCTCGGAACTGCAGCCGAACGTCACTATGAAGGGCAAATGCGGCGAATTCATCGTACCTCTGCACCTACTATCAGTAAAGACAGTGCTACTAAGCAGCAAATTTGACTTTTGATGCATCTGCCGCCCGTGAGAATATCACAACGGCATCATTGAGTGACGTTCGGGGCCAGCATCGCGAAGCCCATCAGCAATGATGGAGTGCTGCCAAGCACACAAGGTATGAATCGAAATTTGTCTACGGGAAGGGGATGAAATGCGTTGGGCAAGCAGTGATGCTGTTTACGCCTGAGGGACGGATGTATCACAAGACAAAGTACACGGCTAGACCATTACTGGAGAGTCGTATCGGCAGACATGGCCATGGCCGTCCGTGGAGAGCAAGCTGTGATCAATCGATGAGCCAATGGAAAAGATGGGAATGCGACCCGTGTGCTTTGCCCTGCCTCGCTGCCTCTCTTAGGTAAAGTGTTGCCACAACAATGCAACTCGGACTGTACAGTGTTGACGATAGTCTACTTTGACAAATGCATGGCAATAGCAAATGCGCTGGAGTCCACAGTGAGCTTCCCCCCTGCTCTGCAATACTCTCCGATAAATATGCCAGGGTCAAGAGTGCGAGCCGCGCTGCGTTGTCAGTACCCAGATTCGCGAAAGCGAAAGAACACGGTTTCGTGGCCGTGGACCATGTCCTGGATGACCTCAAAGCGTTTATCGAATTGCGGATAGTCCTAAAATTCTGCTCGCACACACGTGAAGAGCCTTGTGGCGGGAAAGTCTGTCGACTTCTCATTTCCGGCAGTCGATCTCATCCCATCTGCACCGATTTTGTGGGTAGCGCGAGCCGAATGCCTCGCGATGCTTTCGTCGGGCCCTACCATCCATAAGATCTTGTTCACCGATCATGGGCTTTTTATGAAATCCTCCGGAGCTGGAACACTAAAATCTTTACTCCAGATGAGCTATGGGCCGAAGGTGTCTTTATTTGGTGAGCCGCACTTGGTCTGAGACATGATCCGACGCCCACGCAAGGCATCGATCCAGGTGAGGCTCCGCTTTTGATCTGCATGCGAAGCGACGAGCGTTGGCCGACCTCCAGCCAATACCATTGGCAAGGTGCATGGTTATCGTATCAGACCACAACCGCGTCTCCGGCTTCGCCGGCATTGCAATCCTCTTGCCAATCATCGGTCTAGTCAAGTTTGTCAAAAGAAAGTCACTTGCCGGATGATGCTTTCTATCAAATGCATACAAACCCTGGTCTAATGCCAGCCGTGTGCCGTCCTCTGGCCAGCGAACCATCGTTTGCCTCCTGTACCGCCCCTGTCTACAACATCGACTCGCGGTCTTACTATCTGTGCTGTTCCCACTCCGTACACTGCCTACCCGACCCTCTGACTCCTGGTGCGTCAATGATTGCCTCACCCACGGAACTTGTAACGGCACTATGGGTTGACGCCTCTTGCAAGGACGAGGCCTTGGGTCACTGATGCCGGTGTGCCGTCAGGAGTGTTTCGTTCAGCTTCGCTTTTGATCAACGGCGGCTCCGCCGGATGTGTTGATACCGGCTTGGAAATGGTCACAAACGCTGCTGGAGCAGTGACAGCTTCACCTGCGATAGAGTGCCTCACTCGTTGCCCGTGGACCCACTAATGTACAGTGAGTCGCTGATCTATTCACCAGCCTGTTGATCCATCTCGTAACACACAGACTACGGATCACATATGGCGGAACAGAATACTTGTGATTGACAAGGGAGGTGCTGGCGCCGTTGAGTCTTGAAAGAGCATGGAAAGAGCATGGAATACAAGTAAGGCGTCCAGGCCTGGGAGCAAGACAGCGAGCTGAATGGTTGAACGGCTCCAAGATTTGCTCAGCCAACAGATGAGGTCTCTTCATCGTGGTAGCACTTTTTGCAAGCTAGAAGGGCTACAGCATCACCCCCATCGGCGCCGGCCGCAACGATGAAAAACAAGACGATGATAGCTATCATTACTGTACTTTGCACGACTGTGCACAGTGCGATCGCGAAGCAGATAGTTCTTGGAACTTCGAATTCACGCAGTGCCGCCGAGACCTATCCATCGACCCACGACAAGCAGAATGGACATCCGACTCTCTACGCGATCGATAGTGCACCCACAACGACACTGGAACATGGCTAGTCGCAGGCGCTGAACCATGAACAGAGTCACAGCTGCAGTACACGATGAGAAGTTATCGGATGTACACAATCTACTTAACGAGCTTCCAGTTAGTCGAAAGACCAGCATTATCGCTACACAACTGATGGGCGAACTATCGGCTGAAGTTCCACGAGATCACTGCCCGGCGAGGAAGGAAAATTGACAGGTTATTCATTGGTATTGCGAGCTGATAGGCATCTGGTACAACATGGTACTCTCGCTCCAAATCACTCCCACCCGCAGCAACTTGATTCACCCAGCATTCCCGGGACATTGCCATCACATGTGAATCAAAGCTCTCGCATGGGTCGTTATCAGCCTTGAGCACCAGTGAGAACTTGCTCAACAGTTGAAGTAAGCGCTGCTGTATGTACTACCTAAAGCTGCATGAGGTACTTCTGCTCCATGATACCTAGCCGCACGCCCCTAACTCTCGGCCCGCGAAGTTGCACATCGCTAATTGCCCTTACTATAGCTGTACTAGGAGATGAATAATGTCAAATGTCACCCTCTGGAGTTTCCGCTCGAGAGTCCCCGCGAAATGACTGGAAAGCTCAGTCGTGAAGAGCGATGCAGGCTCGGGCAGATGCGAACCGAAATAATCGACCTGATCCACATTGAACATTGAGGAAGACGCGGACGAGGTACTTCCACAAGAAGACGAGCCGGCATCGATCTCAGTGCCTCGCCTTGAAATACGCTTCGCGGAATCTTGAATGCGGTAGAGCTCTCTCAATATATCTTGTCCTGCTCCCAAACCATGCTTGGTGAGGGGTGACACTCCTTCCGTGATGAGGTCGCCAAAAGCCGGGCCGGCCGGGGACAGCATGCAGGGCACGGATAATGGATCTGCTGAATTGGCGCTTAGCAGGCCACTTGAAGCACGAGCGCGTCGGGCTTCGAGGATAATCGACGAGTAGCACGCGACCAGTTTCCAGAGGAGGACAAATAGAAGTACGAGAAAGCTCTCGTCCAGACTGCAATCACAGTCCAGAGCCTCATCTAAGAAGTCCAAGATCTGCTTGTTTATGGGACTGAGCGCTTGTAAAGTGGACGGTCGCGTGGAGCCGGACGAGACCGAATCGCGGCGTTGGCAGGACTTCAAGGCTTCGGCTATGCCAATCTGTTGCATCAAGTCCGATAGATCGTTCGAGCAACAGCTATTGGATCTCTGGGCCGCACCGTGTGGACTTAGGACATGGGTCAAGTCGTCCCAAGTGGTGACGGGATCCGAATGCATCCAGTCGTCGATGTCGGACGTGAGCAGATCTGCACTGATGCGAAGGTCGAAGGCATCAGCTGACAGGAATTCATCGATGCATGAGGTCGATTGCGACATGGTCGCCTCTGGGACTCTCGATTGCCAGGGTCTCGCGTTGCCATGGTTCTCGTTCGATTGGACCGAATCCTTTCTGATTCTCGTGGCATTATTATAGAGCGTCCGTCCGCTCCGGCGTGAGGGACTGTACTGGCATGAGAGCTTGCGATCCTGACAGCGAAGACAGGCAGGCTTCTCCTTGCCACACTTGACCTTGGCAAGCGCACAACTCTCGCAGCTGTCTCGTAGTTTGGTACTCATGGTCAACGATGATGGAATATGTCGATGCAGTAGCTGATCCCGATCTATGGCGCTGGATGTGGAGCCTCTATGGGCAGAGATCTCTTATCGACAACAAGTGGTATGCTGCAGGGCATCGATTGGGCTCGGTCACCCATAGTCAGCCGTGTTCTGAGTAATGGCTTGGCAAAGGTCTATTACTTGTTCCGCTACGCTCCCAACAGGGCAGCTCAGAATGAGCCATATGCCTGACTGTACCTGGAGCTCAGGTTCCCGGGGGGCAGGAAGACTTCCTTGGCATGATCCCCAGGTCGGGTCGAACACGAACGCCAGTGGCCTGCGTCTCAAGATACAGGTGCGTTAATGCATAGCCCAAGCTGCAGCTGTCATGCAAACAAAGTTGGCTCGGACGCAACATTCGCTTAATACCACGCTATCAGCAGCACACTATCCCACTATTGCCTGCAGACCCGTAGCGCAGCCACGCCAAGTAGATAGTGCTGACCCTGGAAACCTACTATTTGTAAAGCACAAAGACCTTGGCCACGACTAGTCCCAATCCCCTTCATAATGACATTATGTCGATATTGCTGGAGCGGGAAGCGAACAATCCGTATCGCATTGCAGCCAAGAACTCAATGGCCGCTCAACTTATGTCTGAAGCTCCTCTAGTCTCATCTCTTCCCCAGTTGTCGATTAAGTACCTTCATGTTGAAGAATATTCTAGCTTAGCTGACGCTCTCAGCACAATGGGCGAGCCCACGATAATAGATTGGTAACAGCTCTGTCCACAATTAGCGAACCAAAGCCAGATCTTCGTTGATTTTGACATCGCTGGTCTTTGCGCTAGGACTCAGAGTTTCATCACGTTATCCTACCACGGGATTTGACATCTTTACGGCGTCAGAGACAGCTAGCACGGACGCTGAGTGTAAAGCTTTATGAGAGACAGTAGTGATAGACCGCACTCACCCTTGTCAGCCTGAATCAGGCGTGCTTCGTTACTACAACATGCCTTTGTATGACGCGGCCACAATTATAGTCATATGTGTCACAGGCCAAGCAGTTGAAGGACACGAGAGCCAATACAGTACAGCGGCAATGTTTCGATGCACCCTGAGGCCCATTTAGTCGCGCCATTGCCATTGTGTGGCTCGCAGGGCTGCGAAATATCCATCCCGGAGGGCGAGAGAGATGGCCGCTTGGATGTTTCGTGGCTGTCTCAAGTGAACTGGGACTCTCTCATACCTTCTAAACAATGGTGATCAGGCTCGCACGATGCACGGTCGATGTACGACTTCCGAGCTCACAACTTCACCTGCACTGCACAGGCAATGATTGGGTCGTGAAGACTGAGTGAGCTTTGAGGTGGGTGGCCTACATGATTGGCTGCGGGCCATGCTGAAGCTCGCGAGGCGGCAGCCTCGAATCCTGTGTGGCGCCTGTCGTGAGCTCAATTAGCGTGGCATTCACATGCAACCACGCAACTTCTCTCGCTCCTGCAAAGCCTAATCGCACACCACTCGGCTGCTCAACACTTGATTGAAATTCTGCTCCAGTTACAAATAACGACTTCTCAACGATGAGGATAGACACAGCAGGTGCTGAGAGACGCTCTCATACATCTCTACCTGAAACGCACGGACTTCCCAGGCCGCATCCGGTTTCTGTTAAAAAGCCCATCTCGGCCAACAATCTCATGCACGGGAGCTCCTAGCACCTTGCCTTTAGCGAGGCCCTGCATAGAATCTCTTATTGCATGCAGTTGAGATCTCGGGTCCCCAGAGTCGATCAATGCGCTAAGAACCAGGCTACGAAGCTGAAAGATTGCGTTTTAGCGATTCCGCAGCAGCTGCTGCAATCAATATGCGCCAGAGATGAGTCGGCAGGACCTCATGCTTGCCAGCCGACCTTAACGTTGTGCTCCTTCGGCGTTATAACGCCACTACAAGAAAGAAACTAACCTGGCAAGCGTGGAACCCTCCACGCATTGCAAACGCCACCTAGACCCGACTCACGAATCCTTGTTCCGCGGAGCATTTGAGCGTATGCATGCATGTCAACGTCAAAAGCAGCGAGGGAGGGAACGCGCCTTTAATCCAGCGGAAATCCTCTCCGCTCCCAGTCTCTCCACTCCGCGACTGCATGCCGCAACGTGGCAATCATGCGCGGCAAGCGTTTCGATGTTGGCTCATCCGCCTCTTGCAACGAATGTGAAGTGTCTTCGGACAGAAATCCGTAGTACGTTGTGATCATGTCGTCAAGGCTATCGAATCCCGCCTGTTTGGCCTGAGTGGCCACGAAGCGCAGACGAGTCGAGAGGGCCCCGTCCTTGACATCGCAGTCCGTGACAGCTGTGCCACTGGATGACAAGGCTTCGATGCTGGAGCGTGAAGTGATGTGTGCACTGGCGCTGTTGTCGCTGTCCTTGGCTGCATGAGCCGTCTGAGAGGAAGATCGTCGACATGTCACTGGAGGCTGGGACGTAGCATTGGGTTGTTGTTGTCGAGGACTTTTCGGGTCACCTACTATGGTAGAAGTTGGTAGAGCTGTGCGAGGTTCAGCTAGTGAACACCGAAGCCGTGGACACAAGAGTGCCTCTTCGAGCGCATCTGACTCACTTGATAATAACATGTCCCACTGTGAAGTCTCCGCTGCCAAATGCAGCGTATCTGGATCAGCACCTTCTGATGGAATGTCATCCGTTGTCATTGCCTGTCCCATTCCATTTGTGTCGACCCGATCGCAGAATGAGAATAATGCTGCGTCGTCCGCAAGCTCGCAGGAACCCAGTCGCGGGGTATATCTGCTGTCTAACTGCCACAGTGCCATCGTGTCGTCTTCGGCACTCGAATCTGGATACATCGTAGCAACAGGGGCGGCAGCAGCAGCACGGGCAATGGTACCGGCATTTTCTGCTACGCCCGCATCGCTCGATTGCCGCGACCTGCTTTGCGGCTCTTGCGAAAGCTCCTTTGATTCATATGGGGGCACAGCGTTGGCGTGTTCCAGCGTCTTGATACGAGCTTGCAGCTCTTCCACTCGGTTTTTCATGCGCGAGCCTGTAGAAAGCCTTTCAGCAGCATCCTGACGACGATATGCGGTAAAGCACGACACGAACGATACAAGCGTTGGGCAACGCGATTTTGCACGCGCTTCTTCTCGATCTTGTCCATCCACAAGGCTTGCCCGAGATGCCCTGCGTGCGCAGTGGTCGACGAGGATGATGGTGCCGCATTGCACTCTGTAGACATGACGATGAAACGCTCGCAAAGCTCGCGTCAATGCATTTTTTTAGTGAAGTTGAACAACCAAACCAACAACGAGGGCAAGACCAAGCGTGTTTAGACTTCAACTTGACGGCCCCACGTGCAGACTTTATGACGCTCTCTGGTATCGTGTCTGGCGCACTTGCAGCTCTGGACCTTCGTTATCGACATTCTGTTGGAAGTACGAACACGCAAGAACGGCGCTCTTCATTCCAGCCGCCGCTGCTGTAGGTATACAACGTGATTGGTGGAGCAGCCTCCACGTGCTTGGTCAAAGCAACACGAGAGTGCACACGGTCTCACGCTACTGCACGGACGAGCCTGATTGCGCGGGGTGAGCGCCAAGCCTAGCAAAGTCTTGGAAGAGACTGTTCACTGGCTATTCGCTTACTATCGCTGGTTTGGGACGTTGCGGGCCAAGAGCCTAGCCGAAAGAGTCCAACAGCACGAACCAGAATACAGGTTGGATCAAGGTCCAGACTTGGGAAGGAAGATGCACCACAAGCGGGAGGAACGTTAGGCTTCTCAACTCGCGTACAATAGTTCATGGGGAAATCAAATGTGGATGGATCATGTGTGTATCAAGCTGAACCCATAATATTTCGCATGAAACGATGCAATCACCAAAC
Organism: Cercospora kikuchii; assembly: GCF_019650295.1. Lineage (NCBI taxonomy): Eukaryota > Fungi > Ascomycota > Dothideomycetes > Mycosphaerellales > Mycosphaerellaceae > Cercospora > Cercospora kikuchii. Next base: position 440,403 of record NW_025408586.1, read on the forward strand.
GCCACCACCCGCAAACTTCCGCTGGTCGTGCAGTCAATCTATTCGAGTATCTTTCTAATGTATTCTGCAACCTTGACAGCAGAATCGCCTTTCTGTAATGAGGAGGTCAGTGACGAACAAGAGTCGTAGGACAGTGATGTCGAACTTACCAACAAAGACCAATGGTGCTGGCCTTTGGCGAGATCGACTTTGACGGGAATATCCCCAAAGAGGGGTCCCCACCTGCCGGCGCTGTAGTCATTTCTCTTCACAGTCAGGAATTTCATATCTTCCGGATCATTCGATTGTCCGTAGAATCGCTCGTCTACCGAACTCTCACACGCCCAGAGAATGTTGACCTTGCGCAGCGTGCTGACAGTGAGCGGTTTTGCAGAGAAGGTTTGCAAGACTTTGTTGATGCTCCGAAAGTGTGCAATCAGCCAGTCCGGTGCTTTGCCATTGGCGCCGCCCAGCAGACCAGCCGTGCTGCAGTATTCGAAAAAGTGCTCGGGGAGCAGTTTGAGCTTGAATGGCGGTGGAGAGTCGAGAATGATCAGGTCTCGCACCTCTTCGCCGTTGTCCATGAGAATCTGCGAAGCCCGATATGCGAGAATACCGCCCGCGGACCAACCCGCAAAGCTATAGGGTCCCGAAGGTTGACGTCGTCGAATTTCGGCAATGTGGCTGTGCACCAATCCATCCCATGAACAATTCATTTCAACGCCCTTTTTGAGGTATGGAGAGTTCATGCCGTACACTACCAGATCCGGACGAATCCTGGGAAGATTTACGTAAGATGATGCGAGGCCACTGCCATCCGGGAAGAACCACAAGACATTCTTGGCGGACCGCGAGTTACCTTGCAGGACGACCGAGGTAGTTGCAGGAACATCCTCATCGACCAGATCACAACTCATCTCAGATAGTGGCGTGGGCAAGTCAGTATCCACCAAGACCACAGATGAGCTGCTCGAAATTGTCGACGGTGTTGATGATGGATAGGCCGAGGTGGAGCGCGACAACAACGGAGTGTTGTCAGGGAACATGGACTCTCGTAGCGATTTGACGGTGTCGAGCCCCGAGAGCAACGTCTGCGTATCGAACTCAATGTCCAGCTCATCGCGCAGTCGACTTCCGATCATCAAAGACAACAAAGAATCGACTCCCAGATCCACGATGGATGCATCATCTGTAAGTTGCTCCAATGGGACTCGAACTTCGTCTGCGATGATCTTTAGCACTTCCGCAAAGCGCTCATCCACTTCCACATCGCCCAGCTCCGATCCAAGCGCTGAAGACGAGGGAAGTGATTCAACGCATGGCATGGGGATTCTGGCAAAATCATTTGCCAGAGCCTGTGGCTGCGGACCATCCGTGGCAATGCTGACGACGTTCGCGGAGGTTGTGTCCGAGCGCGCAAAGAACTTCTTGATCTCGCCGATGGTGCCATATTGCTCGAAGAAATTTGGCTCGGCATCGAGCTGCAATTCCTCCGAGAACCGACTGGCAATCATCAGTGTTAGTAGGGAGTCAACGCCAATATCCACGAGACAAGTGTCGTCTTTCAGGTCAGAGACTACCACTCCGCTTTCTTCAGCGATGATGCTCAGCGCTTTTGTTATCTGCGGAAGGTTCTCCGTGCCCGCGTCTTGCTGAACAGGGGCCGGAGGAATGCTTGCCGTGAGCACGTTAGCTGCAACACGAACCTTGGCTTCTGCCGCTAGAGTGGCTGCAGGACTTGGTTGGGGACGGACAGCAGCATTTGAAGGTCGAGCCGCGCCGGAAGCTTTAGCCGTGGCTTCTCTCGCCTTGTTCAGCTTTGCGACAGACTTGGGTGGCTTAGCGGCCTGCGAGAGAATAAACTTCAGGTACCTCCTGGGCACGCCTTGGATCTGTGAACGTGGTCAGCGTCGTATCATGTCTGCAGAAGGCGCGGCAGATGATACTTGTACGCCCTTGATCATCGCAACGGGGGTATCGCTGGTGAAGACCGAAACGTCTCCTGACCACAACGCATCGACGCCTAGGACTATGAGGTTAGCATGTCCGAGGCGAGCCAGAATTGCTTTTGCTCGGCGTACCTGTGGGCGTCATTCGAACGTGAGTGGAGTACTGGCAATCATTGCGAATCCTCTCAAACAGATGGAATTCTTTCCATCCGTGGTTGACAAAGACATCCGTGGCCAGCTTGGTGTTCTCATTGACGTTCATAGAGAAGCCTGCCGACTGCGTCAAGCCATCAACGGCTGCGGGGTTGATGTAAAATTGCCCTCCTCGAGCCATTCGACCAAAGCTGACGCGACAAGCGGATTCGTAGTCTTGGTTGCCATAAAGCACGTCATCCACGCAGTGGTAGTCCGGGTTGAAATCGGCGAGGGCAGACACGAGACGGTAAGCCATGTCGCCGGAGAAACGACAAGTCTTGCCATCTGCCAGGTGGTTACGCATCCTTTCAAAATTGCCCTTCACAGTCGAAAGGTTGGTTGCGAGCGCCTGGCGTTCCGTGTCATTGGTGAAGAGGATCTGGCAAGTTGCGAGGACGCCGACTTGCTCACCGAATTCCTGCGAGACAACATTAGAGTACTGATCACAGTCACTCAAGTGGTCGCTTACATCGTGGACAGTAAAGGTGAGATCGGAAGCCTTGGAAGCCCAGACGAAATTCGCAGAACATCGCAACGTCTGTTTCCAGTCTGCAGAGCCAATCAAGGCTCTCTTGATATCCATGTCATTGACTGAGATGAATTGACCGGGGCAGTGGGACTCGAATCGTTGACGAACATGGTTACCGATAGTAAATGCCATGTCTGCGTATACCGCCTGGTTACAGAAAATTTCTTAGCAAAGTCATATACATCTGGAGTGTGTACTTACTGGGGTACAAAGACTATACCCGTCAACCGTGTGGCCTTGGATGAAGGGCTTAATATCTTCGTGTGCTGTGTCACACTCGACGACGATTTTGCAGCCCTCGTTAGTCACTTCGTCCTGAAGCACTTTGTGGATCGAACTGCTCCGCAGCGGCGGCGTCTGTGTCCGTTCCTCGGCCGGTAAATGCGTCGAGAGTGTCTTCTGAACAGGAGCCACAGTCGGCGTGCCAACTGGGATGTCCCCTTTGGTCAGTGTCCAATCGTTCCGGTACGCGATCCAGTAGGGCTGAAGCTCCCATTGATAAGTGGGGAGCTCGAGAACAGTCCTCGCAGAAGGGATGTCTACGAAATATCCGTTCCAGTCGATAGGCAAACCAGCCACATGGAGCGCAGAGAGCGATTGCGTCAGAACACTCCATGGATCCGTCTTGTTGCGGAGGGTCGGCAAAACCTTGATTGAGTCTCCCAATGTGGATTTGATCATGCCAGAGACGACGGGGTGTGGGCCAAACTCGATGCCATAGGATGTTTTGGTAAGCACATCAGAGTCGAAGGCAGCTTGCAGACATGTCATCATGCGCACTGGTTCCCTAGCGTGGCGTACCAGATACTCGGCGTTGAAGACGCCGTTGTCCGTCACGACGGACCCGTGTAGTGGTGACAGCACTGCGATTGTGGGTTTGCGGAAGACGACTCCATTGGCAGCGTCACGGAAGGCACTGCAGATTGGTGTAATCTGGGAGGAGTGGAAAGCATACGGAACGCGTAGCAAGGTATTGCGAATGCCGGCCGATGTCAACTTCTGCTTCCATTGCAGCACGTGCGCGACGGTGCCGGCGAGAACAGTCTCCCGTGGTGCGTTGATGCATGCCGTTTCGAATTGTGTTCCGGCCAGCGTCGCTTCTATGTCAACGACAGATGCAGCGACAGCAAGCATCGCATGTGAGCCTGGGTCACACACGTCTTGAAGAAGCTGTGCTCGCCGCCCGACCAAGAAGATAGTGTCGGAATCGGAAAGGACACCGGCGATGTTTAGTGCCGCATACTCACCCAAGCTGTGCCCGACGACAGCCGTGGGCGTAATTCCCCACGAGATCCAGATGCGAGCAAGAGCGATCTGCATGCAAGTATTGGCAAGTTGAACTACGACCGGAGGATAGGCCGCCAAGTCATCTCCTCCGCTGGCACGGAGAAGAGGAAGGAATGTCGGGAAGCCTAGGCGTTGTGAGAGCCCGTCAAAGTGAACGATCTGGTCACGGAATACTCCGAGAGTCTCCAGCAGCTCTTTGCCCATGCCAGGATATTGCGAGCCTTGTCCCGTAAAGGCGAAAACCATTTGCTTCGGAGGACGAATGCGCTCAGTGCCGAATTCGGAACTAGCAAGGGCTAGAGAAAGCTGGTCTTTGAGCTGATGCACGTCATTTGCCAGCACGGAGAAGCGGTAATGGTGATGCATGCGACGAGCGGTTGTTGTGTAAGAAATGGCGGGAAGAGGAGCATCTGTGGCCGTGATGTGGGACCAGAGAGCTTGGACATTAGCCCGGAGTGACTTGGGGCTTCGTGCAGAGAAGACAACAGGATATGACTTCCTGACGCCAAAAAAGTCGGGCTTCAGCAAGGGTTTGGCAGGAGGCTCTTCCACCAGAAGAGAAGTGTTGCCCCCAGCAGCACTGAAGTTGTTGATCAACGCTCTTCGAGGAAGCCCCCTGGAACGTGGCCATGGGGTCGACTCCAGATCAATGTGGACGTTGCGGGCAGTCAGATCCGTAGGGAACTTTGGATCTGCGTTTTATCAATGAGTGCGACCAGGTATAGCGTGTGGGGAGATAGAGAGTGGGAAAGATGGACATACTGATACGGGTTTTGATACCACAGTGCGGTGGGATCGCCTCCTTACGCATCATCATCATCACCTTGATCAATGCACTCACACCCGAGACAGATTCGCCATGTCTGACGAGAAAGCTTGTCAGCTGCGGCAACGCCTAGGTATGCGGGCTGAGGCTCATACCCGATATTCGCCTTGAGCGCACCGAGATGTAGTGGCTGATCGGCAGCTCGACTATGAGGTTTGTCGCTCGGAGCAAAAGTATCGCATACAGAATTGATCTCTCGTGTGTCTCCGGCCTGCGTTCCAGTACCATGCATCTCGATGTAGCTCACATCGTAGGGATGGACGCCTGAACTGGTGAGGATGCGCTCGAAAATGTCCTTTTGCGCGCCGACATGTGGTCGAGTGATGGATTCTGCGAAGGCCGAGTGATTTGTAAAGGCGCTGCCGATGATGCCAATTATGGGGTCTGCATCCTCAATAGCGTCCTCGAGACGTTTCAGAATAACGGTCGCGACACCTGGGCAATGACGAAAGATATCAGCACGGCATGCCTCAATCACGGTCGAGCCAAAATTTCTGAGCGAGAAGGAGCTTATGGAATCAGACTTACCTTCGCCGCGGCAATAGCCATCGGCAGACTCGTCAAATGTCTTGCAGTTGCCAGTGTGAGACAAAAAGTGGCCTTTGTCAAGACCCGTGGTCATGTCGGGGTTGGTCAGTCTAGATATTGCAAGCCATCACGTCAACATCGGTTCCCGATGGTCATAATCGCATAAGTGGTACTCACACATTCGTGCCGCCAGCAATTGCCGTGTCGATGTCGTGCTGCCAGAGGGAATTGCACGCGATGTGGATCGCCGACAGGCTTGAGGAACAGGCCGTGTCAACAGCATAGCTCGGACCAGAGAACTTGAAGAAGTAATTGATGCTGTAGACGCGTCAGCGTGTGGTGCAGGCAGGCATCGCGTCGCACAGCTTGGAACTGCCTTACCGCCCTGGCACAAAGGCCCGATTCGCGCCTGGGATATAGTAGGTGTCGATGTCTTGGCCACTGTTGGACTCGCACCAGTCATTGCTGGTAATGCCGTAGAAAACACCCACGCGATCCTCTCGCGTGGATGGCGTCCTGCCCGGCACAATGCCTGCTTGTTCGATGGCTTCGTACGCTGTCATGAGAGCGAGCCGCTGAGCAGGGTCAATTTGCGGAGCCTCCCGAGGCGAGCTGACGAAAGGGTAATTAGCAGGGGAAGGTTGTGCAGCGGCCACGGTACTGCTTACATGGCAAAGAATCCTGCATCAAACATTTCTGGATCATCGAGCCAGCAGCCCCACTTCACTTTGTTGGTGTTCTTGAGCTTCCCCGTAGGATCGACGTGCGTATTGACGTTCCACCTCAATGGAGGTACTTCACGGCACATGTCAACTCTATTTTGCAGCAAGTCCCACAGAGCATCCGGGCTGGATGCTCCAGGGAATCGTCCCGACATTCCAATGACGGCGATCTTCGAACGGCCTTTCGGCCCGACAGGAGGCCTGATGTCCCGCGGCAGGGACAACTCGGTGACGATGATGCTGCTCTCGTTTGGAACAGACTCGAGGTGCTGCTTCACGATATGGCCGCACTCTGTGCCCAGTGAGACAATCATGACGTTCCCGGCAGACTCGGAGTTGGTACCACGGCTCAGGGCATCGAGTGTCTTGTCGAAAAGCACACTTCGAGTCAGCACGTCGTTGACTGCACTTTCCATCAGAGCATGCGAGTCTTCCACCCATAAATAACGGCCAGTCCCACTGGACAAGACGGAAATGCCACCGGCAGTAGTTGTCGGGGCCCACGATTGGGCCTGACGCAGGATGCTATCGACATCGGTGGCCGTGAAAAGGTGAGGTGCGTGGTAGGGGCTGCGGACGGGAAGCTTGGAGGTCCAGTAAGTGGAGAAGGCACTCTCGTTTGTGAGCAGATTCAGAACCTCGGGAGGAGCGCTGATGCTCAGACTGGAGGCGGCCACGGAGCTAATATAGGCATGCGAAGAAACAGCGATTTGCTACAGGTTTTGTTCAATACCATTCCTGCCCAGGGTCATGAAGGAGGGACGTACCTTGCGCTGGTGGAAGCGTTCCAGCAGGGGCTCGATATCATCCCGGCTGGCGCCGCGCACATGCATCGACCACGGCGAGGCGGAGTGCGGGCCAACGATAGAGCGAGCGACTTGCGTGGCACGCAGGCCGGTGTGTAGGGCCACCACTGCAGCGTACACGCCTGCTTTGACCAGCTCGCCAAGGTCTCGTGAGGCGCTGACGGCAGCGGCAGCAAGGCCGCCTGTACAGAAGCCGACTCTAGTGGCATGTCATTCGCATCAGTCGGCACATACACCGGCAGAGGCACTGCGTGACTTACAGGCGGCTGTTCGAGGCGGTCGGATACGTGTTTCGCCCCTCAGAATGCAGCCTACATTGGTCAGTATGCCGCCATGTATCACATCGGCGTTCCATACCAGATGAATGCAGCGAGGTTGTGGATTAAGCTGAGCAGTTGGTCCAGCGCGGGGCTCAGTAGCTCGTCCCGCTTCCGGGTGAGCAGGTCGGAGATGCTCGAGAACTTTGGAGTCTCATCGCCATGCGCAGGGCTCCGGCCCAATTCGGTGCGGATTGCATCGTAGCAGTCGCGAAAGAACCACACCAGATGAACATTGTCGGAGCAAAGCAACTGAGCCAACGATTGCTCGTAGTTGTACGTCTGATCGCCGAATACGTAGATTTTGCTTTGCTCTGTGTCGGCCGCGGTGGGTAGGCTGCCCTCAGGGATCACCGGAGGTGAAGATTGCCGCATGGCTACTGATTACAGCAGAAGCGGAAGATCATGGGAGCCTCTGTGATTAATCACGAACCGGATCCAGGTAGATATCGATGAGTTCGATGCCCGGCCGCACTGAGTCTACATGGCGCTCGCTTCCCAAAGACTCCATTGTCCTGACACATGCGACAGCATGCCGGGAGAATAATGCGTGACGCCGGAAATGCGGGCAAATGTGACGCGGAAGTCGTGTTGAGGCCAGACTGTCGCCACCACTTCTCCATTACTTCTCCATTACGTTCTCACTCCCTTACGTGAAGTGTTGTCTCTCCCGGACTTGGCATTGCCGGTGCCGAGCAAGCCGCCAAGCCTCTGCTGCCGGGCATGGCATAGCTACGTACGGAGCGTATGCAAACAAAGAGAGATCGAGCGGGGACACAGGCTGTACCTAGTGTGACTCTAGCATAATATTCTGGACTACGGGCGTAGAAGAGTGTAGATAGCTTCAAGTAGTCATAGTATAGTAGTGTCGAGCAGATAGCTTTTGCATACCCCGTGATAGGAACCGTTCAAAGCATCTCGCGTTGACAAGGTCACCCGGGTTGTGTACTACGGGCCAGCTATTGACGCCAACAGATTACAGTGTACGAGGCAAATTCAGATCGCCATGTGTCGTGCGCATGCTCGCGCGAGTGGGGAGCTCTGCAACTTCGCATTCCCGTCGTACCTCTTCTTCACACTCAGCACACGCTCCCAGTTGTCGCCGTAGACCTAGAACGACACGGTGTCAGTGGGCAGTGCCGTAAGCTCTGCATGATTTCTGCCGCCACATACCTTTTCGATGTTGTGATAGTCGTCCAGCGCACTGGTGGCGATGAAACTCTCGTCGTATTCCGTACCCAGAATCTCCACGGGCCCGTCTTTGATGAGCTGCACCGCACGAGCGATGTCCTCGATTGAAGCGTTAGGCGCCGCACCCATGCTCAGCATGCAGAAATGTCGGCACTGGTCCGATCGAGGCCATGCCGATGCTCCTGGTCCGCTCGATGAACCACGCTTCGCCGCTGTCAGACAGGATAGAAAAGAAGAAAAGGCGCGTGTCACTTACCACTCCCCATAGCTCAAACATGACATTCGCATCCGCACCAGCATCTGTCAGTTGTCGCTGCCAGTCGAATGCCTTCATCACCAGTTCCGGCGTCAAACTTCGGAGGGCGAGGGGGTTCCAGAAAGTATTCTTCGTGGACTTGCCCGCTTCACCCGGAGCCTGCATCGATGCAAAGCCGCCCAAATCTGTCACCCGTGTCATATCCTGGGCATGTTCGATGCTCAACAGTGGTGCAAATGTCTTACGGCCGTGCTCTTCGCCCAAAGCATCAAAGGCATTGACAATGATGACCTGTGGCATCAGAAGCAGCAACCCGAACACCCGATGCGCCACCTCGTCCGATCGATCCATCGACGCAAGTGCTTGCGCGACCTCCCTCTCTTGGAAACGAGGCACGACGATCGGGCCGCCCCAGATGTTTCGAGGGTATTTGCGAGCACGAAGTTTAAGCTTGGTGACAACTGCGCCGCAGATCTACATCAGCTTGGCCCTTCTTCTGTGGAAGACACTCACCTCCTAAACCCAACTGTGCCCCTCGCAACCCCCACAGCAGGTCAGGCTCATCCGACGCCCAAATGACCGAACCATCCAGCTTCACCACCTCAGCGTCGAGCAAGTTCTCTGGGTCTGAGATGCAGCCAAACTCTTTAGACATCAGACTGAACCCTGCGGCCAGAGTAGAGCCAGTAACACCAATGAACGGAGTGGCGGCTGCAACGACGGAATACTCGGGATCTGCCTCCCGCATCTTATCGTAGTACTCGGACCATATATGGCCGGCGCCCAATGCAACAACTTCGGTGTTGCGATCGAACTCGAAACTGGTCAATGCTCGTGTCGATACCAGGACATCTTTGGCGGAGGCATCTCCGGCCCCACTGCGATCGATCCGTCAGGCACAGGCTCCGCTGAGAACGCAATGAAGTCTCTGTGACATACCTGTTCCGAACGGCGAAGTCAAGTGACGACACCGCGAGAAACTTGATAGCGCGTGCCAGTGATTGCACGGAATCTGGTCGGATGACCAGCTTGGGATGCAGATTCTTGCCCACCGACCATGTCTTGGATTCTGCTTCATATAGAGGAGAATCTGTAGTGATGATCTCTGGACTCGTGAGGAGCTTACAAAGCTGCTCGATCTCGTCCACGACAACAAACGAGACCGCGGGTTCTGTGCAAGTCAAGGTTTCGGTCGTTGTTTGCGTGTGTGGGGACATGATTTGAGTCAATCAGCGTACACTCTCTTGATGAATGTTTGCGCAGAAGAGTCGATTTCCAGCACGGACGCTGAGCGGCTACCTTGTGCCGGTATTGATAAGGACTCACATCAGTATGGAAGCTTCACCTGCCATCGGAGCTCTAGATGCCTTACGTAACTACATCTAGCTTACGCCAAGTCGCCTTACTCAGAGTGTCATTACTAAGAAGAACAGAGTTCATCCACTATCGCTTCTCACCGTGGTGTGCTGGCACACTCTGCCAGAGAGCTCAGCGGCCTGGCTGACGCGGAAAATCTGAGGCCGCAGTTTGCCTTTACTGCATCAAGTAGTCGGAGCTGGTGGACACAATGTAGCAGAGGGATGTTTGGTGCACCATACAGAGGAATTTGATCATCGCAAAGCTATGTATCGAGATATCGATGCACCGGCGTTGTCACACAAGCATCCCGTGCACAGTTACTGCCTTCAAATCTGCGAGACTTTCACCTATTTGGCCATTTGACTGCTTAACACCGCGCTGCCGGAGAGATCCAGAGCTGTGATGGTCTGCGCTCGCTCAGTTGCTGCTCAGCAAGCCAGCAATTCCCACCACCGCGCCCAAAAGGGGAAAGAACGACCGCGCCAAATGCCGAGAATTCCATTTCATCACCAACTTCTGCGCTTGCGTGAGATCGGATTGTTTTCCCGAGTACGTCTCCAATTCCAACTTCATGAGAATGTTGTTTATCGGCACGAGGAAAACCCACGTGAAAGGAATCATCAGCACCGTGATGAGCCCGGCGAGCAGGCATCCTCGCCATGGACTCTGCTGAGTGTATTTTTGTATCCCTAACAGGAGATAGGTAAGGGAAGTGGCGGCGGAAATGATGGGAAGCGTGGGGAATCCGGCGTTGTAGATCCTCAGCCATTGTCGGTATAGTTGAGCCGCTTCTGATGTTCCCTGCAATACGACAGGGACAGTGGTGAATGAGAATGCCAGCATTGTGCCTATGCAATGCGAGTTAGACGGATGAGCTTTCAAGTTGGCGCGGTTACATTTGTGCTCGTACCGGAGAGCAAAGATCCTGAGAGCACGGCGGCTGCGTGAACAGATGTTATGATCGACATGATTGCAAACTGACTATCAGCGATGACTGCGCTCCACAGTATGTTGTTTTAGAGTATTTCTATCATATACCGACAATGGTCACATTAGTATTACGTGATGAGCAAGTATGTTCGGCGAAATAAGACTAAGCATTTTCGCATGGAGCTCCATGGCTTACTATCATCATGATATTCCTTCTGCTGACGACTATCTGATCGATCTCACATCTCACGAGTTTCCAGTCGCGGATTATTCGCCAGGTAATCTTGAAACTGAGGAGTGAACTCCATTATGAACGACGCGTCCATCATTTCGTCAATTTGACAGATCTTCTCGCCGCTTGCGTCAAACCTAAGATACACCGCATACTCTTGCCTCCAATCTCCGAACAACGAGTCCCCGGATGATGTTGCGAGAATCGATGCGAGGTTTCGCTTTGGGTCGTGCACAATGTGATGAACGTTCAACTAGCAGAATGGTGTCAGGTCTGTCGATCGATGCTAATTTGTAGTCCCATCGTTTCGATGGCTCGACACGTACCTGATAGTTTGTGACGACTTCCTCGATTCGAGGTAGAGTAGCTCGAATATTGTCTTTGTTTCGAGGAGGAATGCCCAGCGAAAAGGGAAGCGTCCTCTGTTGGACATCATCGGTGAAGACAGCGATCTGGCCTTCCGCGGACCAGTCCTTCCACGCTGCAAGAAATTTCTCGAGCGTGGCTTCTTGAATCCTTGCTTTGTCTGTTGCCATCGCTTCAAGCTAGCGAACACGTTGGAGCGAAGTGTTGATATCGCCAGAGGGATTCGCTCTCGAGAGATGATACTGCGAAGACAACTGGGAAAGGGAGCGTCAGGGTGACTGAAGTAGGATTGTATTGCCACAGTTATACCTGCTGATCGTGATGCCTTCGGCGACGACAAAGTCTGTGAGACGTAACATATCCGTGAGTAGAAGTTCGAACGGACACCGAAACAGTACAAGTCGATAGCCTGGGATGGAGCTCAGCTGCGGAGCGTTGACCTTGGTGCTACTGGCACTGGACAGACTCGCTTTCATAGAAGGGTAAACCACAAAGTGCTAGATCAGGCATCAACAGAGAAGTAAGGAAACAAAAAGACCGGGGACATATGTAAAGAAGCACGACGTGCATGCACCAGCTGCGTGGATGGAAATCTGCTATCATAACACTACCCTACGTTGTCTCCTGACCAGACCCGCTAAGCCATCAGCATAGTAAGTCTAAGCGGGACCAGACGCTGGTAAATATGGATGAAGGAAAGGAAAATAATGGCGGACCAAACCCAGCGCAATGCATCGCGGCGTGCCTGGCGCAAATTTTGCTTTGCCGTTTGCATTGACCACGCCGACATTCTTCAGATCCCATCTCCCACTAGTATCACCAACAGCCTCAAGCATTCCTGCCGCCAGGTCTTGATAAGAGAGGAAAGTCTCCTCGTCATCGAGTGAGAGACGATGCCCCCGCTGAATATCGATCGACAGTCCTCCCGGCTTGATGTAGATGGTAGTGAGCCAGTCCTCACGCGCCCGCAAGTACGTTTCAGTTCGCCGCAGGTCCTCGTAGACATTGGAGGCGGCGCGCAACATGATCGGCCGGAAATACGGCATATGGCGACTGAGATGGTCGTCCACGGTAGCAGATGAGAGGAGGACCAGCTTGGGGGCGACGAATGTGGTGGGATGAGCCGCTCGGAGGCTCTCCAGTGCAGCAATGAGGCCGACCGCGAGAGTCTGGCTAATGTTGCATCCGGGCACGTTGTCGTTGGTGCTGGCAAGTAGGAACACCGCCTGGCAGCCAGCGACACATCGGCTTAGTAGATCCACATCGTTGATGTCGCCGGCGAAAATTTCGACTTTCTTGCTGTGTGCGACCTCAGGAAGCAATCGCAGAAGTTTATCTCTGTTCCGACAGTACGCGCTGATGCCGATGTCGTGTTGTCGCAAAAGCTGCTGGATGACAGCTGTACCGCAGTTTCCTGTAGAGCCAAGAATGGCATACTTTCTCGATGGTTCGGGGATGATAGTCGTCGTGACCGTGGTCTTCTTCTCCTCCATGATTTCGAGTAGCTGCGGCCAATGATGTGCTGTGTTTGTGCGGGCCTTTGTGCCACGAATGATTGATAATATAGAATCACGACCTGAACACCCAGAAGCGGAGAGCGCCCAAATTTGTCATGACATAACTTGCGAGCTTGGTAGTAAATTTTGGCTTTTCGGAGTCCGCACTGGACATATACCTAGTAATAGGAAAGTAATTCAGGGTCGTCAAGAGCACGCTACGATCCGCTCAGCACATAATAGCAGAAGGGCTGAGCTTTGCCACAACAGCACGATATTTTCACCAAATTTTGTCGTGATCTTGCAACCGCTAAGCCAAGATGGTGAAACAAAGTCCCAACTTCGACGGTTCGTACGGGGCGTAACTAATTGATTACGTCCTCCCATTGACACTTCGCAGATGTCATGAATTGCCAAAGCGTGCTCTTCGAATGGGCCGACAGCTTCGACGCAAAGGACTGGCAGCGACTGCGGGACTGTGTAGCCCCGTCACTCATGGTGAGTGAGCCGTAAATCGCGTCTACAGTGATTGACTTCGATTGCCCATTATGACTCTTTGCCAGATCGACTACCGAGCCATCTTGAACCAGCTCTGGGAGAACATGCCAGCGGAAGACTTCATCGCTATGGCCTCGAACCCGCAATTTGTGGGCGATCCGGCTCTTAAGACACAGCACTTCATTGGACAGAGTCGTTGGGAGCAAGAGTCGGAAAATATGATTATCAGCCACCAGCAGATGCGTGTGGCCCATCAGCGATACACCGATGAGTCTTGCAAGTCTGTCTCGGTTAAGGGCCATGCTCACGGCACCTCAACCGTCTGGTATAAGAGGGTCGATGGCGAGTGGAAGTTCGCTGGTCTTATTCCCGTGGTTCGATGGACCGAGTAGTAAGTGAGAGAGAACGTGCGTTGTCGGATACAATTGTGCTGACATCGATCTCGCAGAGTATTAACTCGCAGACTCTTGAGCCACACTGATGGATTGATCTAGGTACGACTACGACAGAATCTTTTAGTTGGTGAGTAGTGTCGATAGAAATCAAGGAGGTCTGCTTCGATTGGTAGCTCTGTACGGTCTATTCTAGCTGTCTATCGCACAACCAAGGGCGGCATAGCAAACAAGATGGACTCTTCGCAAACCTTTGCAATACGTGGGCCATATAATTTTGCAGGGTTGAGCAATGGTTTGCACAAGTGAAGCAAGCAATTGATGTATATCGAGCTGCACATTGCTTACTAGCTTAGAGAATTGCGAGAAGACAATGCAATCCTTGGCGCAACCCCAGTGCGGCGCAATGGTGAAATCTCGGGTTGAAACATCCCTGCTGTCCTGTCAGACGTCACCTCCCGGAAAAATGCGCTCAGCTAGCAACCCTGAAGATGCAGGGCGACAGTGGCCTCTGAATAGCACCAATGTCAACGCGCGACTGTTTCCAATTCTGTGTGTCCGTCAAAGATTACGAGAGCGCTAATGAGCCAACAATTGCGAAGTCCTGCGTGGAAATCTATTCTGCAGCGCAAACACAACAAACAATGGTAGCAGGTCACACATGCTCATGATGAAGCTCGTGCATCATCTCCCAGAGTAACAGACATCCGTGGGGACTAGTGAGAGTGCCAAGCATGTGTTCTGCGCATCTAGGCTCGGTGACACTTACGGACTTCACGTAATACAGTAACACTAAGCACTTGCATTGCGACAGCATAGCTGTGAATAGATTCCGGACTCATTCCAATATCCGAACGCCACTTTCACAACCCGCGGTCTGACATTGTAGTGCTCCGTCCACCAACGTGTGCTCATTATTGATATTCCAACAGCTGAGTGTCTCACTAATATATAGGGAGCTCTATGCCCTACAAATTGCTCTTTCTCTGAGCATAGAGAGTTCCATTCTGGAAGCGAACCACTCAGACGATTAATCTCTGCACATACTCTGCCACCGCCGCGATGGGATCCATGGGCACTCCAACTCCGACATTGCCATTCCGACTAGATGGCAAGGTAGCTCTTGTTACCGGATCTGGGAGAGGCATTGGAGCAGCAATTGCCGTTGAGCTTGCGATAAGAGGTGCCAAAGTGGTCGTCAATTATTCGCGAGCGAAGGGACCAGCAGAGAAGATCGTGCAAGAAATCAAAGCACTCGGATCCGAAGCTATTGCGATCCAAGCCGACGTCAGCAACGTGTCAGAGACCGTCCGCCTCTTTGACGAGGCAGTGAAACACTTTGGCAAAATCGACATTGTCAGCTCAAATGCGGGTGTAGTGTCTTTTGGTCATCTGGAGGAAGTCACTGAGGTATATGTTGAGTCGCGGGGAAGTTGAAAGCGTGTACTAACACATAGCAACAGGAAGAGTTTGATCGTGTGTTTACACTCAATACTCGCGGACAGTTTTTCGTCGCTCGCGAAGCGTACAAGCATTTGAGCAGCGGTGGCAGGATCATTTTGACCAGCTCGAACACAGCGCAGGGATTCAATGTCCCCAATCACTCTCTCTATTCTGGCTCGAAGGGCGCGATAGAAGTATTCGTTCCCATTTTGGCAAAAGATTGCGGACGGAAAGGCATCACTGTGAACGCCGTTGCGCCTGGAGGCACGGTGACGGATATGTTTCACGACGTTGCCCACCACTACATCCCTGGCGGCGAGAAGATGTCCATGGAGCAATTGAAGGCAGCGGCCGCAGGTGCATCGCCGTTGAAGCGCTGCGGTTATCCACTTGATGTGGCGAGAGTGGTATGCTTTCTTGCTTCTGACGAGGCTGAGTGGATCAACGGCAAGAGCCTTGGAGTCGATGGCGGGGCCGCATGAGGACGGTTTAGAGGATCGCATATGTAGGTTTGTGTGTCAGTTTTTCGTTACGTCGCAGTATAGACATATGGAGCCGCGAAACTTTCACGCGAATCGACTTCGAATTCTGCTTCGTGCATACGGTGAAAGGCAGGCAACGCCACAATCGTCTGAATATCAGACTGCAATCTGTTCGGAAGCAGCTTTCAATCAATAGGCACTTGGCTCTGGCTGACGTCTCTGACCTCGGCATTTGAAAAGGCAGTTAGCTATATAACGCATCCTGCTTGTAGCTGAGCTGCCAGTTCGTGAATGGGCCAGTAAGCAAGCCAAGCCGCTAATTTCGGACCCCGATATTACGCCAGAAACTCGTATGAAGCTGCTCAGTCGGTCTGGACCTGCAAGTTTAGTACCTACTGCAGACCTACATCAGTACATGGAATCTCACGGCCACGTAATGCTCACAGTCTGTAATATATTAAGCCAACCTGATCAAGCGCGCAGCATGACGGCAGGATCCAAGACTCGATGCAAACTCACTTTGTGTCTGCGTATTGACATTCACTTATCTGGAGATGACTTACGTACCTGCTGTTGCGATCGCTCTAGGCTTGAGCTTCGAAATACTGGCTCTGCGCGATCCTCGCAATGTGTTGCTGAAGACTGTCGCCACGGCCACGAGCCTGTCATACTTGGCGCTTTTCATCATATACAAGCCAGCTGGATCATTCACGAATGTATGGCCGTTGGGAATGAACATATACTGTCTTGCGCAACGCTGCTGGAACCATCTGTGGCTTAGAGAGCCATCTGAGATACGCAGGCATGCTGCTCGACGAGACAGTGGCGTGGAGATGAAGCAGAACGAGGTGAACCAGGATCTCAAGAAAGCGCCAGCAAAAACCGATGAAATTACCTTTGCCGACGCTTTC
Source organism: Cercospora kikuchii (assembly GCF_019650295.1). Classification (NCBI taxonomy): domain Eukaryota; kingdom Fungi; phylum Ascomycota; class Dothideomycetes; order Mycosphaerellales; family Mycosphaerellaceae; genus Cercospora; species Cercospora kikuchii. The sequence goes on from NW_025408586.1 coordinate 457,097, forward strand.
GAGATCGCCATCAGCTTTCTAGGTATAGGGTGGTGAGTGACGATCTTGCCGCAGCCATGCAGGACTCGATCGTTAATTTCGCGCGCGCACAACAGGTCGTTTCAAGCAAAAGGCACGCCTGCACTCTCGCTTCGCGACAGAGAAAGGTCCCAATTCATCCGCTCTCGCTTGCTCGGCGCGGTCTTCCAATACCTTGTCCTCGACATCTTGATCACAGTCGCCAATACCATGAATCCCTCAATTGCCTCAAGTTCATTCTTAAAGACCCTCTTCCTCGGGGCAACGATGTTGCTCTACGTTCGATATACCATGGACATTCCGTGCCGGATTCTCTCCGTGCTTATCGTGTCCAGCGGGCTAGGTCAGCCAACATCTTGGCCTCCCTTGTTCGGTTCCTGGAAAGAAGCTTACACTGTGCGCCGTTTCTGGTCGCACACCTGGCATCAAGGCATGCGACTATTGGCCGAACCTCCGATACATTATCTTGCGGACAAAGTTTTCGTCTTGCCGCCTGGCTCCGCTGCGAACAAGTGGTTTCGAATCTTCGGAAATTTCTTTATCGCGTGCCTGGACCACGCATACGGACGAATCATTGCTGGCGGAAATCCCAGAAGCGACTATGTTTTCTTCGCTATCCAGCCAATCGCGATATTGGTCGAAGAGAACGTGAGAGGTATCGCTATTTGGCTCGGCATTTTAGATGCCAAACATCGAAGTGTGCTGGAAAAATGGCTTGGTTACATCTGGACTGCAGTGTTCCAATGCTTCACATTCTTGTACTTCATGGAAGGAGCAATACACATCCGCGGGCGACGTGAAGATCAGCTTCTCATCGAGCCTGCCTTTGGATTTAGCCTATTTAGTACCCTGTTATCATAACATTTGATAACAGAGTATGCTATGGCTTTGGAGAGCGTTGCAGGGAGTCTGGGGTCTTAAGCCGTGTGTATTCGGTACTCAACGAAGAGGCCACGGTTATGTGCCAGGTGCCAAAAAGTTTTCGCAGAGATTGCCAGGTTGAATCCTACATGGCACTTCATGGTTCAGAAACTAAGCACTTAGGATTTTGAAAGATGATGCTCTCCACGACCTTGCCATCCTCTCACTCGAACTTATCTGCCCCGACCGCCACTTGATCCGCCCAGCATTCCCGGGACACTGCTATTACATTCGAAGCTAGGCCTTTGCATTATTAGCCCTGAGCACCAGTGAGGACTTGTTCAACAGTTTTCTGCAAGGCCCATGTTAGCAAATAGATCATATCTTCAGCTGATTCAGATAAAGGAAGACATACACAGCCACCACCAGTAGCAACGCACTGGCTGCCTCCTGAAGATGGGATCTCACAGTCACCAAAGACATAGCGGTCATAGGTCTTGCTTGGCTTGTGGTAGATATCGATGGCGGAACGACCATCAGTGTGAGTCAACAAGGTTACTTGAACATCGTTGCAATCATCACCTGGCCAATCTTGGGTTCCATCTGGGTCTTCGGCGTTCTGTCTGCAGGTGCCACCAAAGGCACGAGTACCGCTGCAGCCATGGAAATCACCGATCGTGATGCTGCAGCCTGGAGTGCAGCACGCCGAGCTCCCTGTGTAGCTGCCGGGAACTGCGCTGTCTTTCAGAGAGAGTGTGCTGCGCTTCGTGAGAGGGTTGGCGTCCACCTGCAGTGCTATTAGATTTCCATCAAGCTATGATCACAAGACTGAAGAATTTCCGAACCAGGGTGCAAAGAAGTGCAGCAACGCCTGCTGTGAGGATTATGTTGATGGAAGGCATGGTAGCTGCTGGAGAGGAAGCTGCGAATGGCCGTGGCTCGTTGATGCTTGGGTTGGAATACTGCGGTGGGTGGTGGAATGCTGTATTTCCGAGCAGGATGAGGAGTATTTATGTCGCTCCAGTGTCTCTTTTGATGTTCGCCGGGGCTGTCGTCATGTATGCCACAGCAATGGCTGAAGGCTGGGGATCGTGAGATGATTAGCAGCCAAGGACTGCAGATGGGTATGATCTGCTGAATGTGATGCTGTTGGAGTTTGTTTTTGGGGTCTTCTCTGCGATCGCCGTAATGCCATGCTTCCTGGTCCGCGGCGATCGTGGGTCCCTCATGTTGACGAAGTAGCACAAATCTCGCGGGTCACAACCGCGCGTCTCTGTCCTAGCAACAGCAGTCCTTGGGCACCTTCATCTCCATTACGAGCACAGTCTTGAGACGATTGCAGAAGCATTACTGCGCTTGCATGCTCTTTCCCTTAGGCTCGTGGGCATCAGAGCAAGTTGCGACCTAGATTGATTGTCTCGTGAGTGTCAAACTTCCAGAACCGAGTCCGATCTGACGCGCCTTTTCCCACGTGTAGTCGGCGTTATAGCGTCGGAAACCAACACCTCGCTTCTGCGGAGGATCCATGGCGCCGCCAAGACATCGTACTTGAGCTTCGCAGGATTCATGCTAGTCTTAGTTCACTCTCAGGAACATCGGCATTGCTTGGACTTCAGGCGAATTGCGTCAGTGAACGTGATAGGCGCATAATTCTTCCGGTCGATAACAGAGATCACCCAGAAAACCGACTGGGCAGCCTTATGTCGTTATTTAATATGGCTCGGCGAAGCTAGCTATACTTCTGGTCTTATTCCTCCGCGCTATGGCTAGAGATGTTAGTAGTATAGTGAGCTGCTACTTCTCACTTACAACATCACCTCCTCCGCATCGAAGCGCTTTGCTGTCGGCTTTGCTTACGATCATCGTGTCGAGCACGTGGCCAAGCTTGTTAAAGATGATGCTCTCCATGACCTTGCCTCCAAAGCTGCCGATCGACCACGTGCTTACACGTGTGAGCTGCCATTACGTCCTGTGGAGTCCCTTGATCGCTTCGCATGCTCACACGTGCATGGCGCAAGGCCGAAGCTGTGTCTGGTCTCATATGTATTAGCGCAGCGCTGATCAGTGCATGGCCTCGAGGTCGTATCTCTTCAGAAAAGCCTCGTTCGTCATTAGCACCTCTCTGTGCTACCTTTCGGTTGGTATGCTGTTCAATTCCTGCAAGTGCTTTGTTTACTTGAACGCCTACCTTGCTCGAATCGCTTCTCAATGTTGCTCGCATGTCTTCCAATACGCTTGTTTACGCACAGCACTACTTGTGCTCACCAGCTACAACTTCAAAGTCTGAGCGAATCCTCGATGTCCAACGAACATCTCAGTCGGATCCCACTTCTCCCTGATATGCAACCACTTCTTCAGATTCGTATCAGTCATCACCTAACCAAAGTCAGCACATGTCTGTTACCAAAGAAGTAAAGTTTTACCTTGGGTTTTCTGCTTTTGACATTGAAATCTGCTACGTAAACGCCGCAAGAGACTTTGTCGGCCTGAGTGTATGCGCGTAGCAATTGCTGATCCACACTCGTATCAAAGGCGGGGTCGTTCCAACAGCACATTGTTGAGACGTAAGCTCTTTGTGGTAGACTTAGAGCTTGATCTTCTCCGTTTGGATAGTAGTCGATGGGGCAGTACGTGCCGGAAGACAGGCGGGATGGGAGGTCGTACAGTGCCGGAGTGATGGCATCGATGAGCTGCTTTTGATCAATTGTGTTCAACTCGCACACGTCGATATTGATGGAAGAATGCAGGCTCACCTCATCATCCGGAACCTTTGGATCCACCAAGATGCTATCGACAGTCCATCTCTCGCCATTGCCATGTGGTTGAAAACTCTCCTGCAGGTCCCAAAGTTCCTCCCATGTCCTCTCCGCAAGCGGAACTTTGGTAACAACGTGTTGTTTGAATTGGTCGGGAAACTCGTTCCAAGGACTCGCCAAGACGTTGGCTTCATCGAAAGAGTCGACGAACATTGTCTGGTTGATCACGAAGAACACTCTTTTCGCAGCAGATTCGTGACCTCCGTTCGGATCATCTTTGTCGGCATAGAACGTGCAGTAGAACAGATCCACGCCATACTTGGGCACTTTTCGTGAGGTTTCGAGTACCCATTTCATCAAAGGGTGGAAGATCTCAGTCGAATCGACTATCGTGGTGAAGTCGTACAGCTTTCTGTGAGGTATCGTCTTGATCCAAATTCTGGTCACGACCGCGAAGTAGCCTTGTCCACTTCCAGGAGCCGCCCAAAACAGATCCGAATTTTGTTTCTTGCTGGCAATGACGACCTGGCCCTCCGAAGTCACGACTTCAAGCCGATCGATCCACTGATCCGAGGTGTAGCCCCACCCGCGCAGGAAACATCCTTGACCACCAGCAAGCAAGAATCCTCCGAGTGCAACAGAGCGCGAGTGGCCAGCTGGGAAGAATCTACCAATCGGCTGGAGAAACTTGGTGACATCTTCCACTTTGTGGCCAGGGCTCACAGTTGCAACCTTCGTGGCATGATCGAATTCCAGTTCCTTGTTCAGATTACTCGTGTCGATTAGTAGGCCATCTTCTAGCAGGGAGTTGCAAAAGAACAAATGCCCCCCAGATCGAACCCCGACTTTCCATCCATTTGCTTTCGCCCTATTGATAGCAATTACAACCTCTGCGGTCGTCTTGGGTAGAACAATTTGCGTAGGGTGTATGTCCGGAATGCGGGCGGTAAAGAACTTGCTTCGGAGAGCGTTATAGTCTTCGCTACCCTGTGATACGGTTTCAAGTCTTGAAGTCATGGCTTTGGATGGAGTGACGAGATGCGCTGTGTCAGAATAAGATAACTGCTCTTTTTCAACGCAGTCACTTATACTTATTGCCGTACAGTGCGCACCGATTCTGCAACACTGGAGACCCGTAAGCCCTCCACCTTGAGATCTCTCGATGTAGGAACACTCACTACCACGTGCCATGCGACGCGCCAGCTCGTATGAAGATGAGAGAGCTTTTCCCTCTACGATTGTCAGACAGTAAGCAACTACGAGTGGCTGAGCATGCACCTCAGCCGGACCGCCGGGACGGACGTCTGTCTCCCAAATGCCGTGCTGTTCCGTCAGGCTGCCAAGCAACTGCCGAGTCGATGTGTTGTTGCTTTATCAACGTGGGCTTACTGTGAGAGGTGCTCGTTGTGATGCGGCCTATGTCAGTAGACTCTTGACGATTTGTGTGACGCGGCTAGTGCGGATGGCGCGATGATCTGAAACTGATGGCAATGGCATGCCGGAGTGGTCGGGTGGAACAGTAGCTCATCATTCAACCCTATGACATTGCCCACCGAGCGGACCGGGTGGGGTCGGCCCAAATTGTCACACGCCATTGCCCAAAACGAGGGTCAAATATGATCAACAGGTCAATGGTGTTGGCTGAGCCACGACTGGAGGGCAGGGAGCGAGCTGACTTGTATGCAATTTAGAGTTGTGCTATACTCGCGGTGGGGCTTTGTCTCGCGAACCGGACCTCCTCGTAACTGCTTGTTGCTCTGAACGAGAAGGTATCGCTCAAGATGTCGTCTGAGTAAAATGCGAAGGCTGCATGCTTTAAGTCCCTCCATCCCCATGAACCAGCCAGCCTGTGAACACTAAGAAATACCCACACAATCAGACTGGCAAGCTCAGGATCAAACGAATCTGGCATGGCATCACTCGCTGGCAAAGTTGCCTTGGTCAGCGGATCTTCGCAAGGACTGGGTGCCGCTATTGCGTGAGAGCTGTTCACACGAGGAGCCTCCGTCGTCATCAACTACCCCAATCTCATCGAGAAAGCAAATGCAGATAACGTCTTGCAGAGCCTGGATCCCAGTCGAGCGATCGCCGTCGAAGCCGATCTGTCAACGCCTCAAGGACCGCAGCATCTGGCTGATTCTGCTGGCAGGCTTTTGGGAAGATCGATATTCTGGTGAACAGTGCGGGCATCAATCGACCAGCATTGCTGGATGCGCCTGATGACGACAGCATCGAAAGACTGTGGCACGACGTCACTTACACCAATGGCAGAGGCCTCTTTTTCCTCACAAGGGCTGTCCTGAAACATCTTTCGCGCGACAACTCGCGTATCATCAATATCGGCAGTTCGGTGACTCGCACTCCAGCGCCAGATTCCAGCATCTATGCGGGGTCCAAAGGTATGGTGGAGGCCTATACACAGTGCTGGGCGACTGAGCTGCCACGGAAATATGGATGTACCGTGAACGCAGTAGCTCCAGGCCCCGTTGCAACCGAAGCCTTTTTGGCGGCCCCGCCTGAGATTATGGACGTTTTGCGGCCGATGGTTGATGCTACTCCTGTGGCTGCGCGCTTGGGCACGCCGGAGGAGGTTGCGTGGGTTGTTGCCATGCTTTGCGAGGACAAGGCGGGATGGATCAATGGAGCGTATCTGCCTGTGAATGGGTGCTGCAGTATTTGGTAGATGTGAATGACGTTGCATCAGAAACTCGAAGGCGCAGATGCAGCGAAGTGTCGTTCGGATTGTTAGTCAGCAGCGGCGGCCCGGATGTCCCGCAAGTCCCGCCACGCGCCCACCAACGTCCAACAACTTCATCGTCCTAGTTCCCATCGTCGTCGCTAAAGATTTTGAAGACAGCCACCAAGGTCTTATTCGTTCCAAAATCCGAAGCCTCTGAAGTGATCTTGCGAATGTGAGCGCTAGCGGCACGACGGAAAGAGGGGAATTCCATTACTAGGAACATCTGCTCAAGGACGTCGTCACGCGATTCGGCGACGCAGACGAAGCGCGAGACGACGAAGAAAGGAAACAAGCGTGTTCCGACGCGTCGGCACTTATGAACGATCCGTGATTGTCAGCTCTCCCGTGGCGCTCATCACATCCGAGCCGGAAGTCGAGCAAGTTTCATCAACTGCCGTGGGAGCTATGGCCGGACGGGAGCAGTCAACTCCGAAGGGCTCAGGGCCACTTTGACAGAAATGCCATAGCATGAGATCCGTGGTATGCAGCAAACCTGGAAACCTTCATCAGGAGATGGTTCTAGCCCTAGGGGTGGCTCTAGCCCTAGGGCTTGATGCGGCTAACCTTTAGTGATTATTGTGGGCCCAAAGTCACAACACGCTCGACGACTCGTTGAATTTCATAGGCGAACCATTCAGCAAGACGAATTCAGTCATTCTCAAGGCCAAAGGATGAACGTGCAACGACTTTTCCAGCTCCGGTAATTTGTACTGGCCTTCAAGATGTCGCGGGACCGTTTTCGCCACTTCCGGAACCCACCATCATTCTTCTGAACGCCATCTTGGCGATCAACAAGACAGTCGCTACGGTGTCTCGAAGACTTGACATCATCGTGGAGCACAATGCGCAAGGCCATGATCGAACAGTGCGGATTTCAGACGCCTGCCGACGGGACATCGAAGCAAAATCGAAAGGATTTCGCATTTCGGCATTGCAAAGCTAGATTAAATCGCATGGCACATCTTCGGCGCCATCAGATGACGCGTGAGTTGAGCTTTCACCTCTATCTCTCAGCACGCTACTTGGACTGAGCCTGCGATTCGAAGACGGAAACAAGATCCTCGAATCTCGGATATTTTATCACGAGCGACAATCCGGAACACTGTGGCCATCACAACCTACTAGGCAGCAATACCTCCCATCAATTCCAGCTCAGAAACGGAGGTACTCTTGACATGTTTCTTCCCGTTGAGAAGGGCATTCTCTCCAATGATGGCGGAAACAGCTCGCCAAATGCAGCATATCAGCCTACCTTGCAAGATCTGGTATGTTCCTACTTTCCAGACCTTTTCAGATCTGGCGGGATAGGAATGGCGGACGGCACTCCAAATCTATGACGAACAACTCTGCAGCGTGAAGACTGAGTCTGTGTAGGACTCTTGGAATGCCAAAGCACAAGATCTCTCCTGTCGAGGACGCAGATACTCATATGCCCTACACAGGATGTCAGGGAGTGGCGTGGTTCCGGCGTCGGCGATACGGCTCTACGATTCCGTTTCCCAGCTTTCCAGCAGCTGCACTCCGCTTACGGCACCGTATCCGAGAATCTCAAGCAGATACGGCATGTGATACATCGAGCGCAATTGTTCTAAACTTTCCAGTACTTGGTTGTCCAGTCGATTGTGAGAACCAGGATTTGCCGTCTCACTGCCCGTGCGGACTCGAAGCTGACGAAGTGTGCAGTGCCGAGCGGTATGACTCAGCTGTCAATGACACTCTTCTCCTGCCTTGCAGAGACATGAATGAGGTGGCTATCAAGAAACCCTATCGCAGACGAATCGAGGCTTGCTACTCTCTCTTTTGTTCACCGTGCACACGGAGGTCTGAATACTAGCGACTTCTGTGCCATGCACTTCACAACGGTGATCATCTGCTGACTACACATCCGACTTGATCTAGACATTCTTAATGAAACATTTAGGAAACTTCCATGCTTATGCCGGACCCGCAGAGCCGGTCATCTCTGAGTCCTAAAATACACGCCCTCGACACATAACGATGCTGGTGATCCCCCTCGTTGCCTTCCTCTATCGCCCAGTACTCAGTACAGAACAGTCAATACAACCTCCATTATGAAACTCACGATATCAATTGCCCCAGCATGCTCCCTACTCTCCAGCATAGCTTGGGCACAATTCAACGAAGCCGACTACTACGTATACACAGCTCCAAGGCCCCTCTAATGACATGCGCTCTTTGACTTCCGCGTAAATGCAGTACCAATGCGACACTGCAGAGAAAACCTACAACCAACAATACCCTAACGGGCAATGCGTAAGGAAGAGGAAAAGCGACCAGGTTCGTCTGGCTGCGGTACCTTGTAACGCGGTAAGAGAGAGCTTCAATGATATCTTCTTCATTCGAGTGCTGAGAGTCTGCTCGTCCAGGGTCATGCATGTGTCAAACAAAACAATGGATGCGTCTGGTTCAATGAAGTATCAGCGAATTGTAGTTGAAGATGTTGTCATGATGCGGAGTGACATCTGAAGGTCTCCGAAATTCCAGCTGCTGTACAGATATTATTGGGCATTACCTGTCGAAGAACAGGAACTCTTTATATCGCACGCAAGATTCTGAGGCCAGAGTTCTCAAGATGCAACTCCCTTTTGACGCAAGCCTGTGTCGCTAAGCCTGTCAGCAAAGACTTCGAGGAATCGAGAGCCGACCGCTCATACGGTTGCATTCAGAGGTAGCTGTGCTCACAAGACGCCGCCTGGGGGATTTACATACTCGATGTGTACTGACAGCAACATCACAGTAAAGGTGCAATGCGCGTATTGGACTTGGCATCAGACCGCCGGCAGTCGCCGGTAATTGCCTCTTTCGGGGAATGGCAATGTCTCCCGTGGCGGACACAACTCCACCTTGACACGCGAACGCACATGCAAACGATCTACGAACGTCCCCAATTTTGTGTGACATGTCACATGCAGACTCTGCTCGAGCTTCTGTGGAGCATACCCCATCCGTGCTCATTCGAGATGTGCCTGGCGGATTCGATTGTGGAAACTATGGCCGCAAAGTCTTTCTTGCAACGGCACATGATGCGTGCAAAGCTCCAGAGGTAAAGTAGCAGAGGAAAGAGGTAAGTTGCCATATAACGAGAGACTCGGGAAGCTGATGCACACAATTCATCTTCCAATTCCTCACACCATCACCTCATTCTCCTTCTTGGGTCCTGCATTGCAACCTTACTATCTGCATAGATAGGTGGGCACAAAGATGTTCGGCCTCGTGTTTGCCATTGGGACACTCACCTTTGGTGTGCTCCTCACACTCAGCATATGGACGCTCGATTATTTCCGCGACCCCAAAGGTCTACGGCGATACCCTGCCATGACCTGGATCTCTGGCGTCACCAATGCTCCCTACCTTCTTCTCAGCTACAGAGGCTTCCGATCAAAACACATGCTCGAACTCCATCGTAAGACTGGTCACAAGATTATTCGTACAGGTCCAACAAGTCTACACTTCAGCGATCCGCGTGCAATCAAGGACATTTACGGCCACAGTTCGAAGTGTACCAAGGACGACCAGTATGCCGTGCAAGCGGGCTCGCACATGCATCTTGCCGATGTTGTGGACAAGCCTGAACATGCCCGCAAACGAAAAGTCCTGTCTTCAGCATACGCATTGAAGAACCTCGAAGGCTGGGAATTCAAAGTCGCCGACAAAGTCGAAAGACTCATTGCACAATTCGACAAGCGTGCCGATACAGACGAAATCATAGACTATCGGCCTTGGACCAATTATTTTACCATTGACGCGATCGCTGATATTGGTCTGACACATCGAATGAACTTGCTCGACAACGGGAGTGGAAAGACGATGTCGATGGCTCCAGATGGAACGACATACGAGGTCGACTTCCGTGAATGCCTTTATGCCAACAGTCGAGCTACTTCGGTCTTTTGCTACTCTTACGAGTGGTACAAGCGTCTGACGAAGCTCAGCAAGTTGTCGCCCTATTTCAACCGCCTATGGAAGCTAAACGACGATTGGGATGGCGTTCCGAGGTATCTTGCTGCGCAGCGTCTGCAGCGATATCAAGCGGGCGAGAAGGGAGATGATTTCTTCCAGGCCTTGATGGAAGATCGAAATGGTGATCCACATAATCTGGAGTGGGGCGAGATTGTTGCTGAAGTAACGATCATGGTAAGTTTGCAATTTCCTGCTCTCAAACAACATGACATGCTGACCCTGCCGTCATAGATGAACGCCGGAAGCACCACAACAGCCATCTCCATGGCGAATGTCATGTACCAACTCCTCAAGAATCCCTCCAAACTGGCCAAGCTTCGACAGGAGATTGACGAAACACTTGACGATGATGAAGAAGTCGCCCCGTACGAAAAAGTGAAATACTTACCATACCTCCGCGCTTGTCTGGATGAATCTCTCCGTCTCTTCCCTCCAATCTCACACGGTCTGACACGTGAAGTCCCACCTGATGGTCAAGCAATCGCAGGTGAATACATCGCCGGTGGCACCACAGTCAACGTCAGCGCCTTCATCGCACATCGGGATGAGACAATCTTTCCAGATCCCGAGACTTTCAATCCAGAACGCTGGCTTGGCGAAGCTGGCAAAGAACTCGGACCATATTTCATCGCGTTTTCTGCAGGAGCGAGAGGTTGCATAGGGAGGAACATTGCGTATCTGGAGCAAACGGTGCTATTGGCGAGTATGCTGCATCGATATGAGTTTGAGTTGGCAGATCCAAAATTTGAAGTCGGGAGGTATGAGTGGCAGAATTTACATTTGACGGAGTTACCTGTTAGGATACGGAGGCGGAACAAAGCGCATATCGAGGTGGTTTCATGATTAGCTTTTGTTTGAGCTTCGTTGTAGCATCTGTTGGCGAGCGAGAGAATTGTATGCGCGAAGCGTAAATAAAGATTAGACATCGAAGGGTATTGAACGACGACAGGCCAACAATGGTCTTAGTGTCATCAGATATGAATGAAGTGTGTGGCTCTCCCCATCGCGATCATGATGAGATGAACAACTTCGATGCAGCATGATCTAAGCTTACTCCGAAGCATTTGCTTATGATGAGTGCCAATATATCAGCCGCCTCATGGTACAGTGTCGGGTGAGCAAGGCATAGAAACATATCGGAGATGAGTCACGACGTCGAAGCTGTGCGAACAGAGTCAACAATATCGCAGAAATCCAGAGATATCAAGCCATCATGACATCCATTGCGGAGATTGTGGCAAGCTGTTGTACCGTTGTACACTCGCTCGACTCACGTGTTCACCAAAGGTATCGTGTTGGGGAGGGGGAAACATAATGGCTTGCCGTCCCCATGTAATTGAGAGTTGGAACACACAAATCAAGACTTTACCGCTTCGCTCGCTATCACTGCACAATATCTCAACCCCAAACATCCTGCTGCCACCGTCTCACACGTTTCTGCTTCTCCATGAATCCTCTCAATTCATCCTCATTCCAACCCTTCCTAGCCCTCAATTCCTCTCCAAGTACACTCGAAACCTCCCTCGCCATAGTCGCAGAACCACAAATGTAGAAGTTGGCTTCCTTGTCAACCACGAGCTCCGAAACCTCATCAGCATGCTCTCTGACACGATCCTGCACGTAAACCTTCTTTCCATCGGAATGTCTTGAGAAAGCCGTGATGACGCTCAATTTCAGCTCAGGAGTACTCTCCCACTCTCTCAACTCGTCTTTGTACAAAAAGTCTTCCGCTTCATTTCGACACCCGAAGAAGAGAATCGTACGACCAATCTCCCTTCCCATCTTCGCAAGTCTAGCTCGTTCCTGGATGAAAGCGCGGAAAGGAGCGATACCTGTTCCAGCTCCGACCATAACAACAGGGTGTGATTGCAGCGCGGGGAGCTTGAAGTTCGACTTTCGAATGTGAGCGAAGATCCTCGTGTCGTTGGCTTTGTCGCTGAGGAAAGACTTCTGCACGCCGAGAAGATAATTAGTGCAAAGACCGGGAACGACAGCGTCGCCTTGTATCATGCGCTTGTCGGAGACGACGGCTGTGATGGCGATTTGGCGTGCGTGGGTGACTGAAGAGGAGGAGATGGAATAGTAGCGTGGCTGCATGGCGGGGAGAGCTTCGACGATGAAGGAGAGAGGTAGATCTTTCCAGGCGCCTTGTTCGGATGCTGCGAGTTGAAGAAGGCAACCGAGATTAATGTAGGTCTTCCCAATGAGCTCATCGTAGGCGCTTTTGTCGGTGCTCAACTTGACGAAGAGGTCCTTCGCAGTAGCATTCGGAGCGAATTGGGCCAGAGAAGCGATTGTCTCTCTCGACACGGCAGAGCAGACTTCTAGGTAATTTGTGAGAAGAGCGTGGATCGAAGTCGGTGTTGGAACCTTCAGTCTTGAATCCTGTTCCAGAGACCTGAGTGAGATCGGATTATTGCGCTCATCGTAAAGGCCAAGCGACCGGAGTAGAATATCTACCTCAACCTGAGGATTCTGTGCCCAGACACCAAGATGGTCTCCAGTCTTGTACTTCAATCCAGGAAACTCCTGCAGATCCAGCTCCATATGAATGCAATTCCTCTCCTTCGCAACATCAAACAACTCCCTCGTAGCCTTAACCGGCAAAGCGTGGACTGGCGAAACCAACCGACTAGCCTTCCTGCTCTTGTCCGGCACATAAGGCTCTCCCTGGAAAAGATCGATCGGCTCCAAACTCAAATCCTGCTCAACCTTCACCGCCGGCTCATAAACAGGCTCATGTTCCTCATACCCCATCTTCTCCTTCAACAACCCAAACACCTCACCCTTCCACTCCAAATAATGCTCCTCAGTCTGCCCTTGAGCATCATCCGCCTTGCCCACAGGCAACAAATTCTTCGCCCCGAGTTTATCAAGCTTCGAAACAACCACATCGACCACAGCATTGAAATACTTATAATTACTGTTCCCCAGTCCAAGAGCAGCATACCTCAAATTCTCCACCGGTCGTCCCTTTGCAGTCTCCAACCAGCTCCAAAGATCATGAATATTATCACTCGGATCTCCCTCTCCAAACGTCGAAACAATAAACAACGCCAGCTTCTTCTCATCCAAATTCTCAAGACTCGAAGGCTCATAATCCGAAACATCAGCCACGAGAGCCTTCTTTCCAAACCGCTGCCTGATCTCTTTGCCCAGACGGTTGGCCATACGTTCCGCAGTACCAGATTGCGAGCCCCAGAAAATGACAATATCAGCGCCGATCTGTCCCAATTTCTCTCCAATATCCCTCGTCACCTCTTTCCCTCTCTTTCCCATGCCCTCCTGTGGGCGTTCGTATAACTTGTAAGCATACGGATCAGCCCGCTCTCTCACAAGGCAGAAATATACCGCAACGGCCGCAGCGAGAGTCGCGAGGGCGAAAACATCCTCAAGTCCGAGATGTTGGGGTAAAGTCTTGAACACCTTCTCAATATCGAGATCGACCAAGTTGAGAGCTTGAAAATGAGGAATTTCAATAGACGCCATAGTGGGGAGGCGATTGCTCGTGAGCTTGGAAAGTCAAACAGACAATTCCACGTCTACGTCGCCACAAAAGACCATGGAGATTGGAGTACTTCTTGTATATTCGTGTCCAGAGCCCACTATTACTCACGAGGCCATGATGTTCGAGCGCCACGGCATCTCGTAAGGCAACTCCTTACTCGGCCTTGCCTACCACTCCCATACAACGCAATGTTGCCCGGCTGGGGTCCACATCCACAGAAGTTCTCGATGATCATGCGGGGCACCATGATGTGCGCTGTGAAATGCGGCGTGTGGGGAAGCACTCCACAATCTGGAGAAAAATGTCGTCGAAGCTGTCGTTGTACGAAATGGCAAGAACCTCCGAGGTGAAGTAGAGTCGTTCGGGCGACGGACTATATGGTCAAAAGTGACGAGAAAGGTAGTTGTCTCCGAGGAGCTTGGCGATACCATGGTCTTCAATCTGCTTCTTCCCGTTTCTCACCACTTCCTTTCCGAGAGTACGACGAAACTTCACGCCTGATCAAAGAACCGAGACTGAAATGACATGCCAACGATGAAATACTTTTCATTCCAGAACGTTCGTCCCCTGGTCAACAACGACAAGGGACTTTGTCCCTGCACACGGGGCTACGCAAAACCTCTTGTCTCTCGGATTCTCCCCTTTCTCCCTCCGGCAGCGAAGAACCCTCTCAAACCCATCGCTAGCCCAAAACCAAAGCAAATAACGCCTCAATGAATGCCCACCTGTATCGAATGATCCTCACTGCTGTTGTAAGAAAAACGAAAAACTCCTGCAATCAATCGACCCATCCCAACTTCCAAAGCACCCCACCAGTGATCTATGCATATTCATCTTTCATGACAGGATTCTCAGTCTGTACACAATATACCTCTCAATGCTCGTCATGTCTTCTCTCGGGCTTTTCCCACTCAGTTCCGTGGGCGATTCCTCTGTATGTAATAAAGCTGCAAAGCTGGTAGTATGTGCGCAACGAATAATCGCTTCCTTTCTGGATAGTGATATGTTGTGATGCTTTCTGTCAAGCACCAGAGTCGCGTGTATTCCGCGTTGGATACTCAACCAATTCTTGCGCAACTGTGGGATGCGCTGTGGGGTAGGTCAAAAGCGCAATGCGTGCTGATTTCTTCGATTCGATGGTCGTCGGTGCATTTGCTCGTGCGCCTCGCGAGCAGCTGTATCTCGCGTGCAGTGCCGCCAAGCGGCTGCAGACTCGCAACTCCGATCAGCTACCATGCACCGGACCAGGGATACTGCCGAAGCCAAAGTTGATAGTCCACCATGCTAGAAGGTACATGCTACGTCATCCCCTGCAGGTTGGCCAGAAACTCGTCATTCGCTCGGCGTTCTTGGAGTGCAATATCGGCAGTGTTCTCATCTGTATCGTCGATATGTGTGTCCATATCGTATGTGTCGGCCATGATATTGTCCTGTTGGGAGGCTAGTTCGGATTCGTGGCGCTCCTGTACCACGCGTGAGCTCTCAGCATACTCGCCAGCGTCTCGATGCGAACGCTCGTGATCCGCCAGAGGTTCGTAGCTGACGGTCTTGGCGCTGTATGAAGGCCGGTCACCATAGACAGGATTCTGGTATGGAAGGATGCCAGGAGTGCTGGAGTTTGACCGTAGTGCGGCTGGCGATGTGTACTCGGAAGATCCTTCCTCGGGCGGCGGTGCGAAGGACCAGACCTATCATCGAAATTAGCTTATGCAGAACAGAAAAGACCTGGCAAATAACATACCTCCATGACAGTCTTGCCTCCGCGACTGGCAAGCACGACGGCCTTCTCCTCCTCGAACACAACCCTCCAAACAGCCTCGGCAGGACTGCCGAGCTCACGAACCAGACATCCGCGCTGCAGGTCCCAGACCTTCACTCGTCCATCGGAGCCACCAGAGACTATCCTGCTGTCATCAAACTGTAAGCTTGTCACGCTATTGTCATGAGCTGCCAGTCGGTGAATGGCAGAGTATGTGCGTAAGCTCCACACTCTCACGCTCCCATCAGAACCTCCAGTGACGAGAGTATCGTTGCGGAGTTGCAGTTGCCCAACAAGCGAGGTGTGTCCCTGAAGCTGTGCCAGACAGCGGCCGTCTCTCGGATCCCAGACTCTGACGCTTGTATCCAACGAACCGGTTGCGATACGTCGGCCGTCAAAAGCCACAGCGTAGATTTGACTAAAATGTCCTTGCAGTGTGCGCAGGCAACGTCCTTCGCTGATGGACCAGATTCTCGCAGTCGTGTCGTAGGATCCAGAAACGACCAGATCGCCATGAATCTCCAAACAGCGCACAGAAGCTTGATGTCCGACCAACACAGCATCACATCGCCCTTCAACAATGTTCCAGACTCGCAGTGTCGTGTCTCGCGACCCTGAGATTGCAATGCCGGACCCACTCATTTTCAGACAGCGGACGGTACTTGTGTGCCCTCGTAGCATATGCGTCGCCATGCCAGTAGTCAAGTCCCACACACGCACGTCTCGATCACAGCCACCGGAGACCAGAGTGTCTCCATGCGGCACCATTGCCCACACTCCCATCACATGTCCTTGCAGACAGCGCAAATGCCGGCCGTCTGTGTCAAAGACGTGAATCTTGGCATTGTCCAAAGCCACGATGATGTACTTGGATGTCAGATGCAGAGAAGTCACAACACCTTGATCGGGTGTGATTTGCCGTGTATCCACATGTCCACCATGTCTCCATGCTGTTTCCACCTGATATCGCTGCTTGAAATGGCTGCGGTAGCTGATTGCTTGCGGCCGACGCTTGCTCGACGAGGCTGCAGGACGGCTGGCGAGGCTGGAATGAAGACCGGATGGTGTGCTGCTCAGACTGCTACGGCGGGTCAAGTCTGGTGCACTGGAGGACAGGGCGTTGAGCGAGCTGCTGTGCACATCGGAGTAGGGCTGGT
This sequence comes from Cercospora kikuchii, assembly GCF_019650295.1. NCBI lineage: Eukaryota > Fungi > Ascomycota > Dothideomycetes > Mycosphaerellales > Mycosphaerellaceae > Cercospora > Cercospora kikuchii. The sequence continues at coordinate 473,877 of NW_025408586.1, forward strand.
AGCCGTACGGGTGAGCGTATCGCTGTTGTGAGCCGGATGCAGTGGCATTGGGGATTGGTCGGGGAGAGGAGGAAGGTCGGTCATCGGACATTCTCCGATATGCATGTCGTTCGCACAAGCTCTTCCACGCCATGTCGTCACTGACCAGCTCTCGCCAGCGCCTGCTGACCTGCGAACTGCGCGCCAGTGTTCTCGCGTCTTCGATGAAGGTCAAGATACGCAGGCACAGCTCGTTGGGCAGTGAAGAAAAGGGGTCTCTCTTCAAACGTGGACTCACAAAGCTGGCCACGAAACCAAGCAGCTTCCCATCGCACATGTTCAGCAGTTCGGCGAGCATGCGCTGACGCTCGTCATTGCTCGCCTCAGCGAAGATTGCGCGCATGTTCCTGTAGCCAAATCCATATCCAGCGGAACCGACGTGCGTCGAAGCATGTTGTCCGGACTCGTCCAAGTCAATATCGCCCATGTCCTCTCGTGGGTCGGCAGTGCTCCAATCTGGCGCTCGGTGCATTGGTGTCGGACTCGGCGCTGGAGTGGGCGGGCTCGCTGGCGCAGAGGGCAGGGTGTTTCCTGGGATGACATTGGGATTGGCGGGAATGGGGATGGGCATGGTGGGCACGCGGTCTACCGATGCAGAGGGCGTGGCAATCTGGCGTGGTCGGATGGCGCTCTTGCCATGTCTCGCACCATAGAAGCGGTTGTTGTTGGACTGCGATGCCATGCGTGCTAGGGGAGAAGTCGAGTGGTCGTCTTCGGCATTGTTCGCCTGCGATGTGTAATCCATGGCGGCGAAAGGCCGCTCGCTGTCTGCACTGCCACTCATCTGCCTCTTGTAACAATTCCGCGGGCAGGTTCGCGGTATGGTCGCTGGAATCGGCGGCGGTGTATATTGGCACAGGCGATATTCCTGGTCGGGCTCCTTTGCTCTTCCCGCTTCAGCGCATGTTTCCTGGGTCGCACCGCTGCTCTGCCCAATCAAATGATCCCCGCTGCTGCGTTCCGATGCCCTCGAGTCCGGCTGGTGTCGCGCGAGAGGTCAACGGTGCGAGGAGGGCGCGGAGGAGGAGGGCGAGGCGAAGATGGTGGGATCTGGCGGTGGAGGAGATGGCGGGCTGGCAGCGCGGCTGGCGAGCGAAAGAGCAGACTCGCACGGGACACAATGATCAGCAGATCGACCGGCTTTCCACACTCCAGCGGCGGATGTCGTCTTTGTGCTTGTTCTGCCGCGAACACGTCTCGTCGGTCAACACGTTATCGCGATATGCAGGAGACGGAGGAAGAGTCAGCGATGATGGCATTCGCCCTGCGACGGCAGCAGTTCGGCCAGAGCATCAAAACGCAGCGAAGCGGCAATCACATCAACGCGGGAGCTCCCACTCCCTTCCCATCGCAAGCGCCCGCCGATCGCCAGGTTGCCTCCGCGCTCCGCGACTCGACTTCACTCCTTCCATCATCGCCGTCTGCTTTTGCTGAACAATCATTGCCATCGTCCTCCGCGATTTTCTGGAGGCACAAGGATAACATACTCCACGCCGCCTACTTACTGATGCCTCGGGCAAGCATTCTTCCCTCTGATCACGGGACCCCGGAATCAGAGTCGATCGCTATCTTGGCTATCATACCCATGTCGCTGCTTCTCTTCCGTCACTGTGCGCCAGCCACCCGCAATCTAGTCCCGTGGCTGCATGAATCTTGTCCGCCATCATGACCTGCAGCTCTGGCGACCGCACTTCATCACGATCAAGCGGAATAGCATTGTCTGCCGCAACAATGAAGACTCCTCGCCAGGCTGCCAGGCAGTGATGCTGCCGAATCGAGGGGAATGCCCCACAGTTGTGGGCAGAGCAAGGTAGGGGAATGTGGTTACACAACTTCCGTTGCGGCGTATATATGCTTGACATTAATCATTGCCACCCTGCTGAACAATTTGCACGCACATACAACATGTCCAAGAGCTTGCCCAAAGTTGCTACTCAGCTTCTGCCCAAGGTCCCGAAGCTTGGCTCTTCTCCAAGCTACAAGTCCTTCTTCAAACAAGTTATTCAGCAGCGTGAAAACAGGAAAGTCATTACAGTAAAAGGCAAGGCTGCGATAGACCACGAGTGGGAGTCGCTACTGCGGAGATCTCGAGGCGAACCAGGTCGAGCAGTATGTAGCTCAGGTATGCGATCGCTTGATGTGAGGTTGCCGAGTTCAGAACACTGATGTTTCCAATGGCAGTCCACTGCCCCAGAGGCATTGAAGCGCTGGCGGGAATATCGAAACCGCCCAGGTATGGAGTACAAAATGAATGGACGAGCCCAAGCAGACGCAGCCGTAGCAGTTGCCGGGCTAAGGCTTCCGAACGCACGAGGTAATGCCTACAAGCGCAATGATCTTAGCATGAATACCGTCTGGAAATGTGCCAATTATGCCGACTTCGCGAAAAATGTCCAGAAGATGAACCCATCTGTGACTTTCGACAAGCAATTGATGGACGATGCATTCCGTGCCAGTGTCAGTGCTATGCCCGCCAAGCTCAAGTCTTCCACACAGGATCAGAAAGAGATAGATCGTGTAGGCCCACCTTCCTTCTTTCCGCTGACTGGAGCTGACTCCACAGCAGTGCTTGGGCAGGGAGTCGACGAAATACTGGAAGGATCGAGAGACATCTTGACGAGAGTCACAAACTCAAAGAGTGGGCTGTCAGCTTTGTCGAAACACCAATACGTTCGCTACCTGCATCAGATCTTAAGGCGATGGGCTTCTCTGTAGTCTAAGTACTGGAATTGTCACAATCGAGCGACGACATTGCCCCTCTACAAACACTTTTGCACTTGCGCGAGGTGCGCAGGCGGCAGGATGAACGCAACGCTTCCTCGTACGCATGGGCATTTAAGTTGAAGCTAGGCTCCATTGAGCTGCATAGGTAGCAGTTGCCTATCGGAGCTTGAAGTTCGGAGAAGAAAACCAGTAAGTGCGACCGTCATCATCCTCACATCCGCCGCCTTCGAGCCGCTTGAGGTCCATAGAAGCAGTTGCTTGGATGGAAAAAATAAGACCAAGTTAATAACACACATCAAAGTACGTCCAGAAACTTTCGCAAACAAGACTCTGACCATTTCCACAATAATCGTCTTCCAACCCATCAGGGTCAAGAGTCTAGCGTCGAGCTAAGAAAGATGACAGATTCAGCAGAGTCCTCCAGCCGAATAGGTAGACGATCGTAAGCGGCAACTGCGAAACTCAAGTCTCACGCCTTATGCCAGGCTCATGGAGAGCGTTGAAGTGGACGAAGTACTTGGCTTCGGATTCCCTCAGGTTACGCCGCAAAACTCCATGCCGCGAGAGGTCGCGGAGCTACACACCGAGTCGCTGCAACCAAGCGGTTACGTTCAATTTTCGCAATGTTTGCCGCTCGAACACCTTGTGTACAACACTGAGACTTGGACCCCATCGCAAGTCGACGCAAGAGAGAACTTTGGCCATTCGCTTTTAGAGGTCTGACCTGAAATCTAAGTCTCCCCGCCTTCGCTCGTACGACATCAGTGGACCGCAGTTGACAATGGACTACTCTCAAAATTGTCGCGCTACGACTAAATAGCGTAATGTTAGGAGAAGAGGCGCAAAACTAGCGAAAGTCTCTGGCAGCCAACATTAAACTCTACTAGGAAGCATATTTCGATATTTGGGACCGAGGGTAGCGTCTCTGATTGGCTCTCGCAACTTGCGTATGTGCAAGCTGCAAGATTTCCACGAGAATGTCTTCATTCATACTTCCTGACTCTATGCTAATTGCAATCTTAGAAAAGTGTCGCGTCAATCTTGTGTCAAGCTTGTGCTACGACGACTTCTACTGCCGCAAAAGTGCCACAGAAGATGCATTGGGGCTATGGCTTGCGCTAGCGCGTCCTGGACTGGCACACTCACCCAATCAAGATGCTTCTCCGATTTAGCTGCAGGGCGTTACAATGCTCGCGTGGCCCGTGGCTGGCCGAGGCGTTCAAGGACGGCCAGATCATGGCCGACGGCCTACTGAGTGTTAGAAGGGGCATGCAAAGTGCGAACATCCCCCGTTGCTGCTCTGAATTGGCAATGCAGGGCTTCATCGCGTTCGACCGACCCCAAGCATCGTGAATACTCCCAACTCAACGCGACATGTTGGCACTCCTGACTTCAGTCGTTATTGGCTGTGCTGTAGCACCTTTTGTCGCAGCAGCTGAGCCATACTGCTCCGAAGGTAGGGCGCCTCTTTAATCTCTGGATGTCTTTCTCATGGGTCGCAGCTCCGTATGCAACGCTCACTTCGTTGGGCGCTCTTCCGCCGATACAATCCTTCTGTTCGGCGTCTTACCCCCCTATACCGATTAAAACAACTACTACTGCCATTACTACGACCACCGATACTAGCACTACGACATCTACTGCCCCGACAAGCACGTTCACGTCAACTTCAACAACGACCCAAACTACTACGAGCTTCGTGCCTTTCCAGGCAAGGAAGCGATACGCGGAAGCTGCACCAACTCCGTACAATGCCCCGCCTAAGAAGTGTAGTCCGGGCCGTGTAGCAGGGAGCATATGCACAGTCGAGTGCGGTACTGATCGTCCCGGCGGAGATTATGCAAAGAAGAAAGTCGCTAGCTTCGAAGAGTGCTTCCAGCTCTGCCAGCGCGATTCCAAATGCACCAATGTGAATTATCATCGAGATATTAGGTTCTGTTATCTCAAGAATTGTCAGAATCGTTCCCGGTCGGATAGAAATGTCGACGGCGCAGTGTGTCGAAGCAAGCCGAAGCCCACAACTACATCCAAGAGTACAACTACCACTACGTCTCGAACGACAACTACTACCACGTCTCGAACGACTACTACCACCACGTCTCGGAAAACGACCACAACCACTACGACGGATCCAGTAGCTAGCATTACGAATTTGCCGTCGACGAGTGCTTCTAGCTTTTGCGCATGCATTCAATCAACGCCAACGTCTACTTCAACAACGACTACGACGTTCTCCGAAACTACGACATCGACAACAGTGACTACTCCTGTCACCACTGCCAGTACTACGACTACCGAGACTGCAACGTCGACAGTCGCCTGTCCCGCGGCTAGTCCAACAGTATGCGACAGCAGATGTGTACAACCATCCACCGACAACAATAACTGTGGAGCATGCCGGAATGTCGTAAGTCTCCCACCACCTCTTTATCCTTTTCCTTTGACTGCATGAATATGGCTTGTAGCGGCGGAATTCAAGAGGTCTGAGAATCAGCTCCGCAGCTAATTGAGGTCCGCGACATGATAGTGTGACCAAAATTCCTTCTGTCAGAACGGCTCTTGTGTTCGATTTCCGAGCCGCGACCAGTGTCGAGATGCTGGCAGGCCCTGCAAAGGGGGTTCTTGCAGATGCTACGCAGCCGCTGATGGGAGTAGAAACATCTGCACCTACGATCTCAGTTGCGGAAATGACTGCACTTCTCAAAGCGACTGTGGGGAGGATAGCTATTGTGTCCAGACGAGGTGCAGCTTCAGCAACGCGCCGAACACCTGCACCATTATCCAGAACGTATGCAGGGCTGACCCTTAAATCTGCTGCTGGGTGAGTTGAGCTGGGTCGCAGACTCATGATGATGGGGTACGTCGGCACCTTCCACTGCACCATATCTGACAAAGCTGCCGGAAACTGTCCAAGCATGGGCGACTACTTTGCCGCTTAAGATATTAATACCCGACACTGAGAGTTTTTCCCAAGATGTTCTACCATCTCGTACAACAGTCCATTCGCTGCTTGAGCCAGTCTACCTATCTGGCAACGTCTTCATGGCAGCCATAGCCGAGTCGCGGAGTGGTAGATCAAGAACGGGCGTAAACGTAAGGAGAGCCCACGAACAGTGTCGAGCAGCTTCTTGCGCACGAGAGGTCAGTGCACAGTTCTCATCTGGGATCTCTCGACACCTAAGCACATTTTTGGCTGGGCCATCAGCCCTCTCCGTCAACAGGAACTTCCACCTGCCAGGAACTCCATGAGCCGTTGCAAATTGCTAAGACACAAGCGGCCTACGCATTTGGTGGCTGGAATTTGCGAGCACACTACGCTGCCCCACACATCGTCTTTCACATGGTCAACAGCACGTTTCTGTGCATGTCTGGAGCAACAATCTCTGACTTCCATACACCAGACCCAGCATTCAAGACCCCCAGTCCTATCTGCATACAGCAATGTCAATTGCTACAATTCGCTCCATCCTGAGACGTCCAAATGCATCCATGATTTTGTTCAACGCATCCATGACCCTAGGAAGAAACCAATCTTAGCATCAACTTCAAAGAGAGACAAGCTCGCTATCAAGAGAGAGGGTACAGATCCTACCGGATTACACGGAACCCAGGCCATGGTGACCCCATCGCTTTTCCTCTTCCTTGAGCATTGCCCAAGAGGAGTTACAGCTTTGTTGAAGGTCCGGTCTACAGTATCGCATTGGTACTGAATTATTGTGAGCGGTTCAGTAGGACGTTGTCCTCGATTCGGATGAGTTTTCAAGGTATGGCTTACGTAGTAGTCATTCTCGTTGATCACTTCTTGTCCCCGTACTATGCCGGATAGCATAGAATATGCTAGCGTAAGTGATAGGGCGAGTTTCATGGTCGATATTGTCGTGCAGGTGATATTGAGTGCTGAACGGCAGAGAAGAACAGCAAAGCGAGTGATATAAATCGTTGAAATACCTTTGGACCCAATGCGAGCAATACGAGCTGCGCGGTGTCACTATTTCGGCTGAAGTGTGGGCTTTGAAGGCCTAGATCCCAAATCGCATATCTCGATGGAGAACCCTAAACCCCTAGCGCAGACTACCGTTTACGACTGACTTGAAAACCATTCGAAATTCGTCATACGAGCTTCTATATCGTAGATCTCATTCAAGAACTCGAACTCATAAAATCCGTCCTACTGCTCATGCCCATAGCATGCTCTACATGCGTACTCACATGAGTCACAGCATGATCCACAGCCGCAAACATGCTCTTACTATGCAGCTTATGAGAGGAAAATGTCGTCTTTCCGTTCGCAGTTCCATTCTGTTCGACTTCGATCACGGAGCCCGGGAAAGCATTCGCTTGGAAGCAGGCTTTGTGTTCTTCGGGTGTGTACTCGCAACCCGTTTCGTCGATGTGCAACATCTCGGCTGCGAGGTCGGAGGGACGGAGTTGGTCTTCCATGTTCTTCTTCACGTGCGTGGGGATAGGTGTGGTGATGTTTTTGGGAGTGGCGCCGGCTTTGCTGAGGTCGTGGGTGTAGCTTGTGAAGTGGCACTTGAGAGCTGGTGAGATATGTTAGCGCTGGTTTGAGACCGTCATGATTGTAGAATGGGAGAATTTACTGGTAGGATCCGCAGTCAGATGGGCGCCATCCTCGGAAAGGTAGAGACGAACGCCGTGAGACATGATGGGGTGCAATACTCCAGTGTTGCCTGGTGCCCAGCTCATGTTCTGCATGCCGGCGGCTGCTTTGAGCATAGCGGTAGAGTAAGCCAGGGAAATGTCCTTGCCCAAACATTCGTGCATGCCGTAGCCAGTCGTGATATAGTCCTTTCTTGGTCGAGTGACGTCGAACTCTTCGGGGTTCGGGAAGTGTTCTGGATCCATAGAAGCGCCGCTTGCACCCTTTTTGACATTAATGTCAGCGTTGGCCGCACAAGGGAAAACGCACTGTGCGGACTTACCAAGAGCATAATGACAAGCTCTCCGGGGTTGTAAATCACCCCCTCGACAGTCGTCTTCGCCTTCGTCACACGAAGCAACCTCTGTGCAGAGGAAAAGCGTTCGCCTTCGAGAACGTACTTCTCGAGCTTTTCCCATGCATCTTCATGATCACTCATCGCAAGCTTCTTGATATTGCCAACAGTCGTGTAAAATTCGCCGTTGTTCGTCATGTAGTACATGCTCTCCGTGAACTGTCGTCCTCAAGTCAGTTTCCTCCACACACCAGATATTCCAGCCGGTAATTCTTACCTGAGAAATCGGAACGCCAACTCCAGCTAGAGCAGTCATGAACATGATATCGACAACTTTTTCCATGGACTCTCCGGCTGCCAACAACTGCGTGGCGATTTGAACGCCGTACCATCGAAGACTGCCTTCCTCAACGCGGCTGCCGCGAGGGGCACCTTGACCAGATAAGTATGACTTCAAAGTTGCAATGATGCCTGCTTGATGGCCATGACCATGATGAGAAGACATGAGTCTCTCCAGATGAGCTTTGGTGGCCTTGCGCAGCCTGGCAGATGCATCACGAGCCTGACGACGTCTCTTCCAGGCCTGACCGGGGTCTGCATTGCCAAAGCCCCATGTGCGTACTGCCAGGAGATCTCTGTACAGACTTGCCATGCTATAAGTGCCCATCGGGTTATCCTCAGTCTTCAAATCGAGGCAGAATAAGTCTGCGAGGACTCGGGTTAATGTTGGAGTCGCCACACTTGAGGTATGTCAGCTGGGAACACTTTTAGATCAACCGCTGATTGCAACTCACTCTCGCACGAGATCGATCTCGTTCCTTGGAATGCCTTCATTATTCTTTCCCCAGTAGAACATCTCGCTCTTGAAGTAGGAGTAGGCATAGTGGTAAGCTGTATTGCGTACGAGTTGCTTGAACTCTGGGAGCCTGAAAAGCAAGCTCTCCATCAGCTGTCGCTGAGAAGCTTGAGCAGAACCTTCACCGCTGAGCATGAAATGGTTGTAGTCATGGCCATCGGCCAGCTGCTCGAAAGCCTTGAACCACGGCGATGCAAAATTCTGCGAGTCTCGCAGGATCGCTTTTGCTTCTTTTGCGGTCTTGACAATCTTTGGCATTGGCGGCGGCTTGGGGTCATCGAGGGTGTAATCGCCGAATGTGCCAATCTCCTTGGCAATCTGTTCGTTGGTTTTCTTGGTGAACATGGGCTGCATGACGTGCAGAGAGTTGAATGGGAACCACCCTGGGAGGCCTCTTTGGATGAGTTTGTACAGCATGGAACCTCCAAGCCTGATGACTGGTTAATCCTCGCAATAATTGTATCCGCAGCGGGTCAAACTCACGTCTCATAGTCCTGTTCAACTTCCTTGATACCCCAATTGGTCAAAGTGGCTGCCGTGTAATCAATTGTGTAAAACCGATCCGACCGCACCAAGGTTACAGCATCGGAGAAAATGGCACGGCCGACAGTATAGGGCGGACAACCACCACATCCAGGCGTCATTGCCGGTTTGGGATCCTCCAACCACATTCCGGGATAGGCTTCGACCATGTCTGGATGACCGTAAAATCCCCGAAGTGTGTCGGCGACTTGAGGGTCTGCGTTGATGTCCTCGAACGACTCGTGTTGCTTGAGGCCAAAGTACTTTCTGAATTCATTGAGAGACGCGGTTTGCCTGGAGCACGGAAATCAGCAGTCGTGATGTTTCGAGCAAGGCTATGCACTTACCATTGGCGGGCTCTTTGTATACCGAGAATTTCGACTACGCGCAGCGCCTTTGGCACGTTTTTCGGTCCGAACAAAGCTTTTCTAACATCAGCAATCGTTCCACGTGAGTTGACATAGACTGCTTACCGGCAGTATCCTCCATAGATTCTTTGAGAACTCGCACCAAGTCCGCATCGTTGAATCTACCATTCGCGTCTCGCTTGAGGTGAGCAAACGTCCTTTGGCTCGGGTCTTCTGGGATGGAGTCCTCGTAGCCCTTCAGCGCTAAGAGCATCTCGCGAGGTGTTGCTTCAGATAGAGGCTTGTCAAAGTTGCCAATTTCGCCGAAGAAGTCCTCAAACCACTTCTCATCGCGTTTCGAAACCGTTGAGTGGAAGCGATACATCAGATTGAATTCGGTCGATACTTGATTGCCGATTCCTCTGGGAGTATCGGATTTCAGTGCACCACCTGGGATCTCGATGCGAGGATCCAAAGTCCACGTGCTGTCAGAGTGATGTGTGTTGGTCAGAGCGCGGAGGTAGTCGTGTAGGCAAATGTTGATGTAAAGACCATTCACGATCCTGTTATCGTTAGGGTTTGTGTTCACTAAGTGTGGTTCGACCCCGTAACTTACAGTCTTGCTGTCTGGAACAGATCCTCATCCTGCTGCTTAAGTGCCTCAGCCTCTGGACCGGGTTTGAGGTTGAATCGGCCTCCTTCATTGATCTTGAGGATCATGTCGGCAACAAAGTTGTGATATCTGCTGTACAGAACAAGCATAACATTGATGCCAGGAGGCTGTGCAAGGAGGCGTTCCTCGAAGTAGGTGTCTGGTTTCAGCATACCATTTCTGAAAGTTCTGATCTTAGCCTGGTCGGCAACACTGGAGCCATAGAGGGGCGCCAAGTCGAGGTATGAGGATGTATCTGATATGTTCGAGTCATGGCGGTTGCTGCGAAATATGTCTATTGAGCGCAGTGTTAGTGCGTAATCGCGGTGACGGAAGGGTTTGGCTTACCGTGAATAATGATCGAAGCATGGTAGAAAAGCATTGATGACACTCCTGCTGCGTTCTCCTTGTATGTCTCGTCTGATCGTGCCATGAGAGCTAGGACGTGTCTATTAGCATATCGCTTACTGAACACTCACGAGGGTAACATGCAGTCGAACAGGACACCTGGATCGGGTCTTGTGGCATGCATCATGTGAGTCGTGCGGATGGACTTGGCATATGGCGATCCGGCGGCGCCGAGATTTGGCATCAAAACATTCTGCGTAGGCCGTTAGTAGTCTGCTTCGCGAGTGGATGCAGCAGACCGCCATGGCTTACATTATGACTTCCGTCTGCCTGTCGGTATTGGTATTTGGGACCCTGGAAGCTGAGTGGAGGATGCTCGAGGCTGTCCCATAAACCAGTGATCAAGACGCCGGTCAATTTGCGGCGAGCTCGCGATTTCTCTGGCAGCTTGGTGACGATAGCAATGACTTTCTCCATCTGGCCATCTGTCAGTGATCACTTATACTTGTTGAACGCAAATAGCCATTCGCACCATCATCTCCTTATCGTCCACCGGCTTGCCAGAAGCTGCCTCAAAGACAAAGCTAAGCAGCGTCTTGACATCGGCGAAGGTGATGCTGACGCCACTCTTGCTAAGCTCTTTGACGATATCGATCGCAAACGATGTAGTATCCTTGTAATCGTCACCCGGCTTGTATTTTTCTGTAGACATCGTCTCATCTGCTGTTGGTTTCTTGTTGCCGGCGAGAGCAGCAGCTCCCACCATGGCGGTGACACCTGCAGCACCCAGCAAAAGAGACTTGTGCTTCAGCATTGAATTGAATGCTTGAGCCATGATGATATCCCCGGTCAGCGGGAGTAGTGTCGAGATAGAGGGGGGATCAGTCTGGTGATGAACTTGCCAGACTTAAATACTGTTTCATTCATCCAATCAGCAAAGATGCGTTTACACTTCCGCGAGCTGAGAAAGGCTTCACATACGCGTATCAAACACTCCATCGTGTGCATTGCCTGCATCAACGCTCTGGTAACGACGGGGAAGGATTCCGCATCCCCGCGCTGAGGGACGGCCCTTCGAGCATGGTTGCGACTGTTTGGTCCTGAGCACCCTGCAGACCACCGTTCGTGGGAGGGGAGAGGGTTCCCGGTGTTCTATCCAATTGAGGTAAATCTCGTGTTACATCGCAGAACAATATCACAGATTGTGGCATTTCCAGTGCGGGGTCTTAGTCGACTCACATGCGGTCGTTCCGCGACCACTGGGTCATCCGAGACTCGGTCTGCCCGATCCCCAAGATGGGCTTTCCATCTCCCATTGGTACTATAGGTCAAAGCTCAGATGCGGTTCAGCGCACGACCCGATCCATCCCGTCAGCCGTCAGATGTCTCTTCAGTACTGGTGATAGTCCTGCGTCGCTGCTCGCTGCTTGAGTGCGCCCCTCCTTTGCGCTCCTTACCTATCGTTTGAAGTGCGGCTTCCGCAATGGATGATACATCTGAGCAGCGTCCTAACAGACGACTCGTCTTGTGTTTCGATGGCACTGGAAATAGCTTTCAAGGCACGGAGACCGATACCAATATTGTCAAGTTATATGGCCTGATGGATAGACGTGATCCTCAGCAGTTCCATTACTATCAGCGTTTGTATCGCCAGCTTCGATGATCACTAGTCCCCGCTGCTGATCTTGTCCTTCTTCTAGCTGGAATTGGAACTTACTCCGAGCACGAAGATGGTGGCATTCTCCAATACTGGTCTGCTCTCAAAGCTTCGATCAGCAAAACGATCGACCAAGGCGTCGGCACAAAGTTCAAGGACCACGTGCTCGCAGGATACCGCTTCCTCATGCGATACTACGAAGATGGGGACGACATCTACGTCTTTGGCTTCTCTCGCGGTGCCTACACGGCTCGCTTCCTCTCCCAGATGATATTCCGCGTCGGCTTGCTGTCCCGCGGTAACGAAGAGATGATCCATTTTGCATGGAAAGCTTTCAGCGACTGGCTGCACGTGGTCGGAGAGGACACGCCGCAGGACCGAGAGCGACGTGCGCACATGGAAAAGTTTCAGTCCACCTTCTGCCGCGAGAATGTGCAGGTGCTCTTTCTGGGATTGTTCGATTGTGTCAATAGTGTTGGCCAGTTCGAGATGCCCCTATTCTCTTCGACCTACAAACATATGCCGCTGCCGCCAGCCAAGCACATTCGACATGCTGTCTCCATTTCCGAACGAAGGCTGAAGTTCAAGCCGGCTTTATTCAGTGCTGAGCTGCATCAACCATCAGAGGACGTCAAGGAAGTGAGTGCCGACATCAGCTTCACTCTTCCTGACTAGACTTGGATCTTCACTGACTCTGCTTGTCAGGTGTGGTTTGCTGGCAATCACGCCGACGTGGGTGGCGGTTGGGAACGCGTACCGGGACAGCCGGCGCTGTTGTCCGATGAGCCGCTACAGTGGATGATTGACGAGGTCCTGAACCTCCCCGTCCAAGAACCAATCGCTCTGATTTCCAAGAAGTATATCCGTGCCGAGCAGACGTTAGAAGAGAAGCAAGCTGCATCGTCGGGCTTTGCCATGTTCAAGCACACCAAGTCGAGGAAGGAATTACGCCGCGAGACCATGCGCCCTCATGACATGCTCCGCTTCGGTGGTGGCGTTGGCTTTGGCGCAGTATGTTCATGGTGGATCTTTGGTACGTGAAGTGGTTGTGCTTGTTGGTTTCCGTGCTAATCACATTTCGCAGAAGTGCTGCCATTCTTCAGTCGTCTCGAACTGGAGTTTGGCGAGTGGATCCCGAGGCACTGGCCGCCCAATCTGGGTGCCGCGAGGGATCTCCCCGACAATGCCATCCTGCATGAGTCTGTCCATCGATTGCACAAAGCTGGCGTGATCTCCTCGCTGCCGAGACTCGGAGGAGATGGGCCACCAAAGCTTTCGGGGGCGGCTACAGCGCTGTACAATTTCAGCACCTTGAATGCGACAGCTAACGAGCAGAGCACGCCAGGCGATGATGCTGCTCGCGCCTCTGTGCACCCGTCCAGGAAATCGTCCTCTGATGGAAGCGAGTAGCAGTCTCTTCAGCAAGCTGTGGGATTCGCCTGAGAAAGTACTTGATATGTAGCGAACATCAGCAACGCCGCGCCGCCCTATAGATAATCCGAGCCGAAAGCTGACGTCACACATGTTCGGAGGAAGCGTCTGAAAGGAGACCAGCCCGTGTCTCTCCAAGTTCCAAGTACATTGTCCCAAGTAGTGGTCGTTGCCTCTCTTGAACGCATAGGCATCTAAGCTGAGCTAGGGTCCACTGAACTATACAAGTAACAATTGCTTACCTAATATTGATGTCCGGAGCAGCGATCGTTCAGGTAGAGGACATGAGGCAAAGTCGAAATTATGTGTTTTGAAAATGCCTCCAGAGGAATCGAGTAAACCTGACTCTGAACCGTTCCTACAGAAATTGCCATATAACCCCTCCAATCCATGGGAACGGTCGCTAAGACAGGCGGCGTTAACAAGGCCCATAAGGGATTGCTCAACCTAGACTTTGACAATCGCTCCACTTGTCGCCCTTCCACGCCTCAAATCAAAACCATCGACGCTGAGCTAAAGGACACGACAAGTTGTGCAGCGCTCTCCAGCCGAATATCACTAGACGGCCCTAAGCCACAGCTACAAACTACAGAGCTCACGCATGATGCGACGCTCATAAAGAGCATGCAAGTAAATAAAGAAGAATCTGAAATGCAAATCATACCAAGTGTGCGTTAGGCATTTGGTTCTCGATGCGACCGAATCTTATGATCACAATGAATCCACTTCCAGATCTCAATCTATCCCTCCTTCGCGTATAACATCCACCATTCCAAGTCCTCCTCTCACAACATCAACAACAAACTGTCAACGTAGACAGTCTTATGCAAACGTAGCTCCATCACCATCAAAATTGCCATCTCAACGACGGAGGAACTTCAACTACAATGTCCTGCCCCATTGACCCACTGGCATCCATTTCCTTGATCGACACATGGATGATCCTGATTAGAAAACAAAGAAAAAGCGTCAGTTCTTTTCTCTTTTTCCCCTTCAACTCGTGAAAAGCGTGTACGATGAGGGTCTTGAAGCGAATGGGACTGTGCTGTGCAGCGCAATATAATTTTGTTTCCTTACCGAAGTACATGGAAGTGTAGCCATTCTTTCTCCATCACTTTTCCTCCTTCAAGCGCATTGTCCGTTGTCCCAGACCGCTCCTATTCCTGGAGTGTTTGCTCGAGTGTCGCATGTGTACGGTGTTCCATTTGCAGTTCCGTCGTTAGTTGAGAGTTCTTATTGTTCTGAATGGGGTCTTTTTTTGTGGAGGTGTTTTCCAAAAAAGATGTTGTAGAGCGGGCCTTGTAGAGTACATACGTAGTAGTCATTCTCATTGATCTGTGCCCATGCCATTCCAGAGAGGATGGAACATGCTAGTGTGATTGGTACTGTGAGTTTCATGATGAATCGCTGGACTATTTGATGCGGTATGCAGTGTGATCGTCAGAGACAAGCAGTGAAGGAAGGCCAATGAATCGTATCGTTTGGAGTGCTCGAAGTGCAAGAAGGAAAATCGAGGGTGAGACAAGGCGGATTAAATGGTGTTCGGTGGAACCATAGGATGTTTGAAGTTCTGAATCGAATCTCGTGTTTGAAGGGCATCACTAAGTCCGTAGTCCAGACTACGACTATTGTTTTGATGACTAAATTTGGCCTCTTCATCCGTTCGCACGTAAGTATTGTCAGCATACCGGGCGCGATCAATGGTCTGCCGCACTTTGTCAGCGAGAAATAGCCTTGGATGTCTGAATCCTTAGATGGAAATCTCGTGTTGAAGGACGTCTCCCAAGCCCCTAGCCCACGCTACGACTATTGTTTTGATGACTAACTTTGGTGGCCTCCCATCCATTCGCACGTAACTGCAGTCAGTACCCCAGGCCTGATCGACAGTCTACCGCACGCTATTGGCTTGCAATACCCTTAGGTCTTACACTGCTATGCACCGGAAGCCATTGTGAAGTGCTGGTGATGGAAATCAGACAGTGCTCTTGAATGAGCTAGAGTTCTGCACACTATCGATCGGGTTTATGGTGCTGATCTCAACAAGAATTGATCAGATGACTCAGCTCCCGTAGAACTAGACCGCCGCAATCTACGAGCTTCGTCAGACGTGAGTCGCAGGACCTTGGGTTGTCTCGAACTTCGCCAGCTGATTTTTCTCAGAAATTCTCAAGGAATGATAGCCATTCCATGCGCACCCTGATGCATGCTCTTGTCTGATCTATGCTCCACATTCACCTCGATTGTTCTCTCCACTTGCAGTTTCTCCATATCCACCATAGTGACCGTTCCAGAGAAAATGTTCGCCGCAAATGCACGGTTGCCATCTGAGGTGGATGTTACAGTCAAAGGTGCAAGGTCGGTACCCAAAGTCGCAAGGTGGGCGAAGTGTTTCTCAGGCCCAGAGAAGATACTCAGCTTTCCCGGAAGGTGTTTAGGAGGGGTTTGTGTTCGATCGAGACGGAATTGGCCAACGAGGAGGCGATCGAGAGAGTCCACGTGAACAGTAAGACCGCTGCACGGAAGCGGAATCGTGGTAGTGATCTTGTTGGTTGCAGTGTCGATGACTACGACAACGGACTCCGCATCATTGATCGAGAAGTCCCAGTGGTTCGATGCCTTCGGCGACGGAATAGGAAAGTAGACATATCGCCCATCGTTCGAAATGCCAGGTTGTTCGCAGCCTCCTGGAAGATCAATTCTCGCAATCATCTGACCTTGGTAGAGATCCATGACTGAGACGAAGCCAGCTTCTTTGTTGCAGGTGTATGCTTTCTTGCCGTCGGGCGTCATGACGAGCCAGTGCGTTTTTGCGCCTGAGGGGATGGTTTGGACGGTCTTCTTGGTCTTCAGGTCGATTCCAATGATGCCACCTGCGCCTTCCAATCCCACCTCCACAGAGGAGTAGAGTATGTCTCGAGACTTGTCCAGGACGGCGTAATGCGGTCCGCCGTACGGACTGATATCGATCGTGCCGACGACTTTCCGCTGTTTGCAATCGATCACACTGATTGTCTTGCCGTCTTCGCCATGCGCCACGTACCATCCGTGTGCATATGCGTGAGTCACATACAACAGGCCAGTTCTGTCGTCGTAACATAGCTCGTGAGGTTCGGCGATGAGGTTCGACATGTGGCCAGTCTTTTCTCCTGACGCGATATCGTAGAAGCTGAGTGACTCGCCGCTTTGGCTGACGACGGCAAGCGTGGAAGGCATGTTGACGCAGTGCTGCTACTGATCGTGACAACCTGTTGAGGGATTTGGTCTTGCTTTACTCTCATTTTTCAGGGTCTTTGTATACTGTACTGCATGTCCGCTGCTTGCTGTTCGCACGAAGCACCATGTCTTCGTCCGTGGTGCTTCGGCCGAGGGAAGCGTTATGGCCGAGCTGCTGCCTCAGGTGCATCTTTGTGGAGATCTTCAGCTGTTCGTCTTCGCGTCTTCCTGAAGGACGGAGGGACTTCACACATGCTCACCTCCCCTTCGAGCACTGATCAGCAAAGGACGCGATATCGCATCGAGAACTATTGTGCCTTAACTCCACGAACATACACATCTACGCCTGCGATCGCTCCCACACATGCACCGGCAGTCGCACAGAGACTGACTGCCCGCATCCTGTTTTGACAGCCATGAACTTCCGTCCGCAAATGCATCTGGACTTGGAACGTCCCCTCGCGGTACCAGATTCCAGGATGGGGCTTGAGTTGTTAGTGAAGAGTCCTTGCTAATTCGGGCGCAAATTTCTCAAACGAGCTGCCTCTCTCAGTCAAGACTCACCCACGCGTTGCGGGGAACATCCATCATGGCTCCTTCCGTCGACCAATTAAAACATGAAGCGTTCCACCCCTTGTCAACGCCGCACAGGTGAAGTGAAAGTCTCAGCAGTCGCTTGTCTTGACTGGGCCTAAGAGTGTCTGGATTGGGGCGACCCGTTGATGTGTGGCGTCACTCATCTCAATGAACTACCGAACTTACTCTCCTGGCGCAGGTCAAGACCAATCAAGATGACCGTTTGGCGAGCTCTCAATGCAGCTAGAGATTGCTCCAAAACGCCTCATCATGCCATGCAGAACTGCGGGAGGAGAGAAGTCTTGCCGCTAATGTGAGGTAGATATGCAAGACTGCCCCATCTTCACGCATTCTAGACTTCTGGTCGCGCTTCTCGTGGAGAGTGTGCAGAACCCTCGTAGCGACTTCAACCATGCGGTCCTTCGTCACACTTGCAACGCTACTTGCGCTCGCGTTTAGCGACGTAGCATCTGCAAGCAATGGCTACGGTTATGGGCAGTACAAATGCTCCAATGACAAGTGCTTGAAAGCTGTGCGAAACGCCGGCCGAACGGCATCGAAGGACTGCTCCTCCTACTTGGAAGTCACAACAACCTCAAAGCCTAGGTATTGCCATGCCACAAGAGCCCCTGCATGACACAATGCGTACTGACACTTCCCCTTTCAGCACCTGCACAAAAACAGTGACGAAGACAGTCTATGGCTATGGCTATTCCTACGCAAAGAGAACAGCAGAAGCTGATGCTGCGCCGGCTCTGGAGGCTCGTACCGATGGAAAGAAGCGACCGCGATACGCAAAAGATTGTGACCATTCTCACTACAAATCTGCTTGTTCTTGTATTGGCGTGAAGCCTCACACCAAGACATTGCCGGGCAAAACGCGAACTGTGACAACGACGAAGACTGTCACGAAGTCAAAGAGTACGACGACGACAAGCACGACCGTAAGTGGTCATCGGTGTCCCTTTCTGTTGGATTGGCTGGAATGCGCTACAGTAGTCGCGAAGGCCGCTTACTGACGGACTGCAATGTACAGAAATCAACTACCACGACTTCGAGCCCCACGACTTCGAGCCCCACGACTTCGAGCCCCACGACTTCGAGCCCCACGACTTCGAATACAACGACAGTAAGAGAACATTAATACTTTCTGGCGCCATGAAATGATACTGAGTCTGTTAGACAACGACGACAACTCCACCCACAACCACAACCACAACTTCCACAACTTCCACAATTTCCACAACTTCTACAACCTCTACAACCTCCGGACCCTCACGCGCAGTCTGCACAGGCTACCGATTCTTCAATGATCTGCCGAATTCCCGGCAAGGACAGTTCCTAGGAACAAGCAGCGAATTTGACCGCGTAACCGTGCGAGAAGTCCTGCCGGAGCAAGCCCAGAGATTCACTATTAGTCCTTCTGGCCGCCTGATTGCCATCTTTCCCGACCGTGCAGTAAATGGACTCATTATTTACGCCTTTGACGATTACTTTGCCCGCCAGATCGATCTTCGATCTGCAAGCGACAACGGCGTCCCGAGTGACGAGCAGAATATCCCGCTGACCTGCAGCGTCGAATCTGGTGGGATCCTATCCTGTAGCAGGGGGCCTGCATCAGAGGGGTCGTTTGCGCCAGACGTGTCGAGCCGGGGCCCTACTACCGCTTTTGTTCAGTGCACACAAACTAATGTCTTCGGTCCTTATCAGGTAATGCTACTGAAGGGTGACGAGCGATGCGACACTCTCGTCAATGACAATGACGACCCCAACACGGAAGATCTGGAGTTGCGTGCTCTTCCGCTACCTGATACTTTCTTCTGCGATACCGTGGCGTTTGCGTCAGATCCAATCACAACAACAACGACAACAACAATGGTAAGAGACTATCAACACTATCCGATACCATGATTGGGATACTGAGTAATTCTAGACAACAACTACAACTCCATCTACTACAACAACTTCTACATCTACAACCACAAGCGTAGGCTCCCGCCCAGTCTGCACAGCCTACCGACTTTTCAATACCCTGCCGAATACCCGGTTCCAACAGTTCCTAGGAACATCCGGCGAGTTTGACCGCGTAAGCGTACGAGACATTTCGCAAGACCTAGATCAAGCACAGAGATTCACCATTAGTCCATCTGGCCGCCTGATTGCCATATTTCCCGGCCGTGCAGTAAATGGACTCATCATCTACGCCTTTGACGGTACCGACCCGAGCGACCCCCTAGACCGAGGCGAAATCGACCTTCGAGCTGGAGGCAACAATGGCGTCCCGAGCGACGCTGAGAATCTCCAATTAACGTGCACCATCAACCCTCTCCCTGATGCGCGTCTATCCTGTAGCAGAGGAGCTGCAGGAGACAGACCAAGCTTCGGACCCACTACTACTTTTGTTCAGTGCCAACAAAGTGACTCAAGAAACACTTTTCAGGCAATGGGACTAGAGGGTGATGTCATATGCAATTTTTCTAGCGATGACAACCGGGAAAATTTGGAGTTGCGTGCTCTTCCGCCTTCTGATACTTTTTTCTGCGACACCGTGGCGTTTGCGTCGGAGTAGTACGCGGAGAGCTGCTGAACACGCCGGACTTGATGCCGGCTTCCGGGTTGAGCAGTGTGGGAGGAGAAGAGGTGCCCATTGGTTCGAGGCAGTGGTTGCAGGCGGGTTCGAAGGGAAGACTCCAGCCAACAGAGAGGCAACGTCCACAGACTTGGCGCCTCCCGCGTTGTATTGTGTTCATGCAGATGCGTCGTCCCGCATTTGTTCATGTGGCCTGCTTGCTTTTAATGACTTGCTTCAACCACCACGCGTGTATTCTGTCATCGCCGGTTAACTCGGGATGGAAGGATGTCCCAAAAACGTTGCCCTGCTTCACAGCGACAATGTCGCCCTCCTCCCCCAGCTCTTCCGCCGTGCTTGTCTTGTCCTTGATCGCCTTTGCCCTTCCAGGCAGTCGCCCCAAAATCTCGACCGGTGCTGAAGTCGCCTTGATCTGTGGTGCAGACACAGTATCCGCTCTGTTGGGCATACTGGGTCGAATGGCCTTGCTTTCGCCGGCACTCTTCTCTACAATCTCCGTCGTGACATCTTTCGCGGACGACGCCAGAATGTTCTCTACCACTGGGGCACGGATGAAAACGGAGTGAAAGGGCTCGGGTCCGAGGAAGGGAAGTTGCAGCGCTGCCTCAAAGGATTCGACTTGTCTGCCAAAGTAGTTGCGCTGCACCCGCACATCCAGACCTCCGATCAGCTCTTGCCCTGTCGCCTTGCTCTTGTTCGCTTCCTCAGCCAGCAAAATAAGCCCCGCGCATGTCCCCCAGGTGGGACGACGTTGCCACTTGACGAAATTTCGCAGCGGTTCGAGGAGGCCGCATCGTTCGGCGATGAGCGAGATGGCGGTGCTCTCGCCTCCGGGCAGGATGAGAGCGTCGCATCGGTCCAGCTGTTCCGGCGTCCTGACCTCAATGAAGGTGAAATGGACTCCGTGCTCGGCAGTTAGTGCCGGCGCGGCTTGTCGGAGGAGGGTGATGTGCTCGATGAAGGCACCCTGGAGGGCCAGCACGCCGATGGTGAGGGAGGAGTGGGAGCCTGTCATGGTGTCGTCGTATCGCCGGGAATGTGCATTTGCATGTGCGATGCTCGGGGAATAGGTGGGTGAAGAGGCGAAGATGATTCCACTACATGCTCGCTTGGCCGCGGGAGTGAGTCACGAAAATGGTCGCTGACGAGATGGACTCGTAGCGGTTTGGTCCGATAGGGCGTGAAATCATTGTCGACGGCGTCTTGGTGGAGGAGGAGAATGCAGACATGACGCGCAGACGGCGGAATTCGACGACTGAGGAAAGTGGGTGCTACACACTCTGCCGGATGCTGGACGGGGATGATTCTTCGACACATGTTCTCTGCACGCATCCTGCCATGATGACTACTCTTGCCCGGCCGAGCGATGCATGAGGCAATCCCGTCACACCAACCTCGTCACGGCGGCGGGCATCTGGCTGGCGGCGTGCTGGAAGAAGAGCGTGGCGAGCAGAGGGCGAGACAGGATTCGGGAATGCAGCGCCGATCACGTTTTCGGAACTCCAGAATCGATGACCGGCGAAGCACAAAGTGCAGTTGTGCACGCTGCATTGATTGCCGGTGCTGAAGCGAGGCGTAGGCAGCTATGAATAGACGGGCAGTCCAGCAATCAATCCTCCGCCCCATTGCACCGCTCCTCACTGCCACTCCCTCTGCCACCTCCATCCACCGCCAGCCTACTTGTTCGCAGACCCCGCCGTGGCATCATAGCGATCACCGCGTGGTCGGAAACTACTCGAAACTCTAGCCTCCACCGCCGACGTCTTAGCTTCGGAGTCTTGGTCGACCTCTCACCGGAGCAATAGAGCACCACACCACTCCTCACCACACCACGCCCGTTTTGTCTCCTCCACGCCGCCGTCCCTCACGAGGGATCACTCCACCGACACCATGGCCACGGGACTCATCTCCTCCCGCAAGCGCGGCCCTTCGATTTCGCAGCGCCTTCCTCATGCCTTGACGACTAATTTCCCCGATATCTCCTCCCTCATGACCGGCCTCGCCAACACCTTCTCCTCACACTCCTCGCACGTCGAGACGCCGGCCGACAATGGCGAGATTGTGTGCTGGTTCCTCGACATGCGCTCATTATGGCCCACCGCTCGTTCGGGCCAGGACATCTGGAACATGCCGGGCGCGGCCGATACCATGAGCCTGATTTCTACTGCCGAGCAGAAGACCATCTCGGGAAAGATGTTTGCTCAAGATGCAAAGATGTCGCTGGGATCTGCATTGCTGAAGCGGTTGTTCATCAGCCAAGCCTTGGACATTCCGTGGAGCGAGGTCAAGCTTGCGAGGAAAGGCGATGCAAAGCACGGAAAGCCGTGCGCTGTGGACGAGGCCGGACGGCCTATTGAGGGTATCGACTTTAATGTGTCGCATCAGGCGGGACTGGTGGCACTGATCGGCTGGAATGGAAAGAAGAGGCACAAGTACACACCGAGTGGGAGTATCGAGGGCTACATTTCTCCCGGCACCACATTCTCTACCAATGTCATGGTGGGCGTTGACATTGTGTGCGTGAATGAGAGAGACGACTACCGGACCATTGACCAGGAAGGACTGGACGGCTGGGTTGACATCTACGATTTTGTCTTCTCCGACGAGGAACGGTGGACCATGAAATACGACGTCGACTATGTCACACTTCTAGATGGCACACATTTGACCAGAGATGAACTTGGAAGGCACGATCGAGAAATCAAGCGCAACAAGCAAATCACCCTCACGACACCTGCTGGCAAGCGTGTCACCTTCAACTCGGATCTTCTGGTCGATGCCAAACTGAGGAGATTCTACACCTTTTTCTGCTACAAGGAAGCATACATCAAGCTGGCCGGTGAAGCACTACTCGCACCCTGGCTGAAACAGCTCGAGTTCTTCAATGTCCGATCCCCGAAGCCCGGCATGCCTGCGCGATGCAGCACGCATGGGCAGTGGGGTGAAGAGGTTGATGACGTCGAGGTGCACATGAATGGGCAAGAAGTCACCGATGTGCGCATGAAGATCCAATCATACGAGGAGAGCTTCATGGTGTCTACTGCTATCCAAGGAGAGATTCAAGGATTGAAGGTTCCGGGGTTCACCAAACTGGATCTCAAAAGCGATGTGTTGAGCTACGCGCACAAACATCTGGATGTCAGCCCGAGTGAGTTTGATTGAGATGTCAGATCGAGCGTATCGACACGCATCATTGGAAGCCACAAACGAAGCATCAGCTGCTAAACGGTGTGAGCCTGGTCTCGGAGACCGAGGAGTTCCGCCAAGCTCTATTTCGGGAACATTGTTTTGACACCTTCGGGGCCTCACTGCGACAATCATTGCTGCGTCACTTTGGCATCTTCATAGACCGAGTCGCAGTTCTTGACAGCACCAAATGTGCCAAGAGTCAAAGATTACTTGAACGAGTGTCTTTCGGAGGATTGCTTCCACAAATATGGGTCAGTCGAGCTGAACGAGGAACGGCGGACGGCTCATTTCGATTGGGCTATCGATGCGATGCAATGCACATAGGCTCCGCAACGACTGCTCTATTGCCGGGATCTGGACAGCGGCACAGATGTGGACATCCACCGCCTTTCTCTACGACGCGCGCGGGCGCAACGGCAGCCTGTGATTCACCGTGTCGAACACAAGACTTGCCTGCAAGTCAAACTTGATCTGCCATGGCTGTGCACACCCACTGTTGCCATTCGCGGTGCTTTTGCGACGTGTGAGGTGCAATTCTTGTTACGCAGACGGTGACCTCATGATGGCTGAAATCTCGGATCTCCGCAGCGACAACCTGGGCATTTGCGGGATGCGCTGCTGCGATGCGGTACAAGACATCGACAGCGCATGCATACGGCTTTGCATGCATGATGACATGTCTCTGTTCTTCAGCCCTATGATGGCTGTGGCGATGTCGGATCGACGTTGTCCATGTAACACTTTCGTCTATCTCTTATGTCCTCAGCGTACCTCTGCGCGCCGAAGGCTTGTGGTCGAAGAGTACACCAACAGATTACGCCAGGTGGCTGTGCCCGACTGGCCCTGCAGTTTCCATTTTAGGTGTGTTCCTACTTCGGCACTTATTTTGGCGAGAAGGAGGGCGGGCAGGTGGCCTTACATGAATAAAGATGACTGGCAAGGTATGACAGGACAAGGATGATGGCGTACCATTGATGAGTAATGTTTGGTCGGAGAATTATGGATGGGCTGGACTTACATGGATTATGTACTTACTGTACCACATCGTCAGGCACCAGCCCTTCCAGACATCGAGCTTGACGGATTTCTGCCCTTCTTCATGTGCTGTTGCTCCGATAAGACAAGAAGATTGTGTCCCTGCCATGGCAATTGGGCGCATGATGTTTGTCGCTTACTACTCCTGCTGCTGAAAGTACTGATTTCATGTCTTGCCAGCAAGAAAAGAAGTTAAATGGCGATTTTTACCTCTCCATTCCTGGCTGCCCTCTTTGTCGTCGACGCTAGCGCCGATCTCTTTCTCTTTCAAGATCTCTGATCACTCATCCATCTCCTGCCCATTTGCCAGCTGTGTTCTTTTTCCAGTCTTGGCATACGGCCGTATAGTCACGGAGCGGCTTAATTCTTCAGACGCACAGCGAGACAAGAACTTGCCAAGCTCTGTATTCGATCGATCACATGTCTTCACAATCGAGAGTGTTTGCGTTGTCGCGGGCTTGGACGGGAGAGTTTGGGGTAGGTGTGCAAGTAAGATGCTGGGAGATGGAGGGGTATGTGGTTTTAGGAAATTTGGCATGTTACGTGAGGTTTGGGGCTGAGGATTCTAAATTCTTTGGAGAGCTCTTGGAGATGGAGAGCGTGATGTGACCATGAGGGAAGCAAGATGAGAAGAGAATGGTGATGGACGCAATCTTTGCACTCCGAGCTATTCCACTGGGTTTTTTGTTTAGCCGCTCCTCTCGACATACTGGCCACTACTGCCTACAATTCCGATTTGCTCTCTGCGGGAGTCCATGGAAAGAACGACCGGTCCCTAGGAGGTAGCAGCACGAAACAACCAGACGCGCGGGATGATCACAACATCAGAGCGGAGAAATCTCCTGCTTACCAGGTCCTGTACTCTTGTGATGAAGTCTAACACAATGTATTCTCTCCGAATCCTCTCCAGAGCCTGTACCTTGTGACGATGAGAATCTCGACTCGTCGATTTCCGCTGTTCTTCCATCAGCTGGGAGCGTGAATGTGACTCTGTACGGAGGTGGAATTATCCCGATTCCGGTTCCGTGCAGAATACGTACGCGCCAGCGTGGTCTGTTGACCTACTTTAACATGAAACAGGAAGTTTAAGAGCAGATCGTGTGAAGTTTTAGGGGAAAGCGCATACTTGCGACTAGAACATTGTCTGCTGTTGGCTGTAGTGACGTCAAGCTTAGATCGCAGAAGGCAAATGCTTAGTGAACATCAAAGGTACCCTGACGTGTACGACTGTTGCAGATCCATCGCCAATATTGTTTGCTCTTGGTTTGGATAGTATAGCACGTCGTTGTTCCAAAAGACGTCGTCTGGTATGGATATATAGAAAGAGTTGCAGGAAATAAACTGGCCAGGACTCAGCGCTCAGCTTCAATTTGAACACTACCGGCTTCAAAGATCTCAATCACCAGTATGAACAGCTCTCACATCTCTTCCAGTCTTCCTTCGACATGGACCAGCGCAATCGATTCCCAGGGTCTCGGACGTTTCTCCCCTAAACATCTCACCCAGCTCGACGGCGGAATCGAACTCGCCTTCACAACCATCGCGTACCTCGGCCTCGTCCCACGGATTCTTTCATTCCTGAGAGGCTTTCCCACGAGCAAAAAGGGCAAAATCATAGGCTACGTTCCACCACAAATGCTCGTCTTTCACATCCTCGTCAGCGTAGCAATCATTGCACGACACCTCTTCCGGCTTGCAACAGAATCGAAACCGACTTCGACGCAACTTGACTTAATCCTCAATCTCTCTCAAGCTTTTTCCTCATGGTATCTCGTCCGCCGAACACCTTGGAAATCTACGCTTTGGAAGTCTTCGTTCCAGACTGTCGTCCCGATGTATGCTTTTGCGACGTGGCAAGCGTATACGACAAAATCCCCCGAATGGTATTCGACTTCCATGGCGTTTCTTTTCTGGTTCGTGACGATCCGTACCGGGTTCTTATTCTCACTGGGATTGAAATTCTACCCTGAAGTGGATGCATCTGCTATGGTGCATTTGACTTCGGTGCCGGTGACTCTGGTGTGGGCAAATTGGGCGAATACGATACCGCTTTACTTTTTGGTACTTGGGATTGTTTCGAGACTCAATATGTGGGTTACAAAGCAGGTTCCGCATAGGTTAGTCTTGTCATTTTTGCCTTGTTCTTATAGAAGGAATCATGAGCACTGACTTTTTGTTGTAGTGAGGCGCCGAGGAGTTTGCCGTTGAATGTGCTTATTGCGCTTGGATTTGGCGAGTTTCGTACTACGAAGCCGGAAGGGTATCTCGAGGGGAAGAGGAAGTAGGGCGACAGACCTGCAATGGAGAGACACGGGATGAAAGTTTCAGACTGATGAGACTGCTCAAAGTCTGAGCGGAGAGCAGAGAGCGGCGTGGGCAGGCTACGCTTCGGTGAGCTGCATTAACAGGACGTGGCAGATACATTTTGGTTATTCTTGTAGACTTTGGTTTTGTCATCGGCCTTCAGCGTGGCGCTCGGTTGGGCGAGAATGCGATTGTAGTTCTTTTCCTGCGCTATCAATACTCATGCTGTGTCCGGCCGTTAATGAGAAGAGTTGTGCATTCCTGCTGCAAAGGAAATGGTGTCTTTGGCTTGTTGTTGTAGAGCTGTCCTTCGCTCTGCTGTTACCAGGCAACGCCGTTGTTGTGTTGGACTTGCCGCAAGGCATTGTGTGCTGATTGGAACTGCTCTTGCGCGATCTCATTTTCGAGAGCAAACAGAATTTGCGAGCAATGCTCCGCTGCGCCGATACTTTGCAGCCCAGGTTAGGCACATCCTCTTCAGCTTTGGCATCCTTCAGCCATCGCCCGTCTCCTTCGGAATGTGCCAGGCGCAGCAGCACTCTGTGCCTCCGCCTACTGGAAATGGCATGACTCTTCCATCGCAGAAACATGCCAAGGAGTGGAAGCGAGTACCTCAACGCCACAGCCTATAGCTATTGGTTTGGCGTGTTCGGTTATGGCGCTGCGGCCTCGAGCTATACCGCTTCTCGATCTGCAACGCGAATGCGAGCAACGTGGAACAAGCTAGCCGACAAGCTAGTCAGCCGAGAACATGTGGTAATGGTGCTTGATCTTTGCGAAAAGCAGGCGTATTCTTCCAGATGCAGTCAGTCAAGACATAACGATGTTGCTTCGAGTGGAATTGTGTCGAAGAAATGCAGATACCTCCATTCTTTTGCTATCGCAAGCTGCGATACACCACACATACCGATTTGGGAAGAAATGTCGATCTTGCAGATCATTGTGTAGGGCTTCAGCTTCGACCATCTTCGAAGGCTTAGCATTCGAGGCAGCCACCACAGAAAGGTCTGCTTGCCTAGCAGACTAGGCCAATACCGCTCAAGCAGATGTGCAGATCAGGCACAGCCTCGCGTGGTTTCCTGCATATAAGTATAGTCCACTTGTAGCTCTTGCTTCTCTGGACGTCACTTCATACTATTGAGCAGCACTTCGACTCCTTGGGCGGGCACACTCTCAAGAATGCATTACTCAAGCTTCATCACCATCGCCACGCTGGCATTCGGGGCTGTTGCGACCAGCGCGACCAATGGCGATCAGCAGGTCCAGCGAAGACGTCTGGCAGCTGTCATGAAACCTTCTCTGGAGAATCCGTTTGGCCTGCTGAAGAGGCAGAGCGGCCAGTGTGGTGTCACGCAAGAGGCTTGCTCGGATGGAAATGGTTGTGTGAGTCTCTCCCTCTGATGTTGCTTCCTACTTTGTAATCATCGCTCCGAACAATGCTCGGCCTTCTCACTGCAGCCATTCAGCGATGATGGACTGACTTGTTCACAGTGTCCAATAATCGGCGGCTGCTGTCTAGATGGGTGCTGCAATTCCGGCAGCTACTGCGATCCTGATGCAACTGCAGCTACTGAAAAGCCCTGCATTTGCTTCGGAAGCGATTGCCCAGATGATGAGGATGAAGATGACGACTCAGTTGCGACTTCTTCCAGCTACGTCCCAACGGCTACACTTCCAGCTCCTCAAACGTCTACGAGCTCTCGAGCTGCGACCTCCACTGCGGCCTCCAGCAACGACGACGACGATAGCGATGATGACAGCGTGGGCATTGCAAGCGGCACCAGCGGGCCGACACCCAGCTCCACATCTGGAGGAAGTTCGAGCGGTGGGTCGAGCAGCAGCTCCAGCGGAGGTTCAGGAAGCACATCTGGCGGAAGTGCTAGCGGTGCAGAGAGGACAATGCACACAGTTGCCGGTATTGCAGCTCTGATTGCTGCCATGGGAGTGGCTGTTGTCGTGATGTAGGAGCTGATAGGTTGATGGAGGACATGTACTGGCAACTCGAAGGATATCTGACGAATAATGTTTTTGATGCTCCATAATGCGCTTCAGTCCATGTCACCTGCAGTCGATTTGGCCAACATGCTAACCTGCTTTTTCAAGCTCGCTTCAGCATGATGTTCAGCCGGCACTCAGCATATTTCCCATGTTACTCGTGGTTCGCTGGCAGCTGTGTCACGATGGATGTTGACTTGGTCAGTCAGGTTCCTGGGCAGACCTCCGACATGAGCTGGAAATACGTCAATAATCTCTGTACTTGGTGCAGCTGTTCCTGTACCGCTTTCGAATCGGAAGCAGTGTCTGGCCAGACAAGTGAAGGCGGGGAATGGGTATTCAAAGGAGGAAGTCAGGCGGAGAAATGTCGCACTCCGAAGTGCCGATGCCGCTGCAGTCCGAACCACTTTCATCTCTTGGAACTTTGTTCACCTTCAACAGCTTCTCGACATTGCCATCCCCACAAGTCCCGATCTATCACCACAACACTGCACTTGGTGTTGCGGAATCTCATCTCGTTGCGTGGAGATGATTGTGCCGATGGTGGAGCTGCAGGATGCCCTACATTCTCGATTCTACTGCTCTTCCACAAAGCTGGGGTTTTGCCGATTCTCCCTGTAGACTCGCGCGCGCTATATCTCTATGAGTGACTAGTGTTCGTATCTGCACAAGGTCTCGTCGGAACATGATGAAGATCTCTCACGAGCCGGAGTCCATAAAGATAGCCCATCCGCCGCGCCGCGTAAGCTTCATTGCAATGAGCTTATTTCCACGATGTTGCTGAATATCGCTGCAGTCGTATGTCTCTGTAGCCAAGTGGCTTTGGTCTCCGGAGCGTCCGGACCAAGTGGGTGGAATCAGGAACAGCAGAAGCGACAAATCCTGCAAAAACATGAAGAACCGTCACGATTGCGCGGCCGAGCGGAACAGATCGTCGCCGTGAATACAAACACCTCCCAATTTCTCGTTGATGGGACTGCGCTGCCCGACGTAGACTTCGACATTGGCCAGGCTTTCGCAGGTCAGTTGCCGATCTCGCAGGAGGCCAACGAGACCCGCAAGCTGTATTTCTTCTTCTCGCCATCATCGGATCCAGCTGCGAGCGATGAGATCACAATATGGTGTAGGTGTTTCCGGAAATTCGGAATTAAATTCCGCTGACGAGAACGTCCAGTGAACGGCGGTCCAGGATGCTCCAGTCTTGCAGGCTTTTTGCAAGAAAATGGACCCCTTTCATGGAAATATGGCACATATAAGCCAGTTCCGAACAAGTTCAGCTGGAACAAGCTTACGAACATGGTTTGGTAGGGCTCCGAGGCATCATTCTATCTGCACATGCTGACATGTATGCACAGGCTGGATCAACCGCTCGGAACGGGATTTTCCAACTCGGAGCCTACGGATCAAAGTGAAGTGGACGTGGCGAGAAATCTGATGGGCTGGCTCCGCAACTTCATTGACACGTTTGGCTTCCATGGCCGAAAGATCTATTTGACTGGCGAGTCATACGCTGGCTTCTACATCTCATACACTGCCGTAAGTAGATGGAGTTGCAATCGGGAAACTTTACAGCAGCTAATGAATTGTTCTAGAACGCCATGCACGAAGCAAATGACACCACTTACTTCAACCTACAAGGTGCATTGCTGTACAGCCCGGCTGTGGTATGGTCTTCGATCTCACAGCTGATCCCATCTGTACCTTTCGTCGATCATTGGGCTTTCGTGTTCAACCTGAACGAGACTTTCATGACCTCTATCCGTAATGCTTCGAAGGCTTGCGGCCACAAAGAGTGGATGGAGACTCACTTGGCCTTCCCACCTCCTCAGGGACCCTTCGGAACCCCTCCGGACGGGCTTGAGTACCGTGATGGATGCGACACGTGGTCTGCGATCCTCGACGCCGTTATGCTGGTCAACCCGTGCTTCAATTCTTACCACGTTACTGATGCATGCCCAATCCTGTACGACCCACTCGGCTTCCCATACACATTCCAGTACGTTGCACCGGGAGCAGAGGTCTACTTCAATCGCAGCGATGTGCAGCGAGCCATCAACGCGCCCGAGAACAGCTGGTCGACTTGTCGAACGAATGTTTTGACCAGCGACGCCAGCGAATGGCCATCGCTTGCCGACACAGGCGTTGATAAGGCTCCGCTTGCAGCTATGATCGAGAGGAACAATCGTACCATCATAGTGGCAGGTGATTCGGATTTCCAGTTCTCTGTCAATGGTACACTAATGGCGATCCAAAACATGACGTGGAACGGAGCACAAGGCTTCCAGAGCAGACCCTCTAAGCCTTTCGTGGTGCCGTACTTCGACCAAACTGTCTGTGACAGCAGCTCGTTGGGAAGTGAGCAATGCGGCGACGCCAATTTTGCTGGTGCTGGCGTGTTGGGCAAGACACACTCTGAGCGTAGGCTGACATGGGTGGAACAAACCGGTGCCGGGCATGCTGTGCCACAATACAGTGGCGCTGCGGCGTACCGCCATCTGGAGTTTCTACTTGGCCGAATACCGTCTCTGGAGGAATGATGGATGTCGCAATCGCAATAGAAAGAAGAGACTGGAAATTATTGGATTGTACATTCTTGGTCTCAAGATTTCCACACTGACTTCGTAGTCTGGTCGATTATTCTACGAATCTGAGCTCTAGGCGTGGCGCCAATCGCCTGTTGCGGGTCCCCTCGGATATTCCCTTGAATTTTGGAAAAAGATGATCATGCATTACACTGCCAGGGCACACCACACTTGGGCTCGTACTTGTGCGTTCAATGATGTGCAGCGTGGCGCGTCGGCCAGCAGCTTTGTGCAACACAGATCGACGTAAAAGACTTGTTGCCTGCCAGGCCAAGTAGCCCATCATCCACGCACGAATCCTCGACACCATGGCCCCCTCTGAGAAATCTATCTATATGCTTCTAACCCCAGATCCCTGGCACCAGCGCGACTACTACGCGGGACTCAAATACGTTTCGCGACATACCAGTCGGCCGCTGACCTTTGCCTTAGTATCATGGCCGGAAGGCTTTTGGGAGATTGGTGACGGAAAACGAGACAACTCCTCATCCATAAAAATTTTTCTGTGAGAGCTTCTAACTTCAAGCACCTTTTCGCGCTCATGGCTCATCATCTGTTCCTGTAGCCAGGTGATGAACACCAACGACTGCCCTGCATCCATACAAGATCCAGATGCGAAGGAAAAAAACCGAGACAGTTTAGAAACATTCTCGAAAGGAATTGTTTCACGGGACATACGCTACGTAAGAATATTTCAACTCGTGTGGAGGTAGCAGAGGCTAATGTAGTTCGACAAGGCGACTGCTTGGCTGGCCGAGACACTGAGTTCTAAAATATCACTGTCGATGGAACGACTTACACGATTGATCAATTGCGAAGAGATCTGCAAGAAGCCATGGTCAACTTCAAGAAAGCATGGTTCCGTCACAAGTACATCTCACCTGAGGTCGATTATGTAGCGGCTCGTGTCCTCTTTGACACAGTGACAGATTTTCTGGAACAGTGGCGCGGCCTCGAAGACGAATCGGGTCTCTACGCTCCCCATGAATCAGGTGGTGGGATCCATAGATGGTGTGAACGACAGTGTAAATGTGCAGTCAAGTTGGGGTCTCTCTCACGCGTAGCGGAGGCACGACTGCTTCTATGCGCTAAACTTGAATACTCAAGTTAGTAAATTGTGTGTGATAGCTGTTAATAAAGTTAGACCTTTCGCTGCTACATACAAAAGAGACTCTTCCGTGAAGAGAGCATTGAGTGTAAGCTATAAAGTACATAATCTAGTAGAATTGCGTAACTTTGTCCGTCATATTTCCTACGCTTTCTTCTCTTTGTTTTTCTTCGGCACTCGAGCAGCCCAGTACAAAGCTAATGTAAGAAAAATGTTCACAACGATATACACCCATAGCAATCCAAAATTTCTCCATCTTTCACCATATTCGACATTTATGCGTTGTAAGAAGCGATTCGTGTTAGCGACCGTGCAATATTGGCATTCCTTACTACCGGTGGCCGCAGGGTCGACGAGATATCCGCCGTTCTGGGACATGTACGACTGCATATAGTCTCCACATGTCTGATTCGCTGGGGCGCTGAAATACAGATATTCGTTTGAAGCACATTTGGCAGGCGCATTGGCGAGCGTGGTTGAGAGAATGCCGCTGGCGATGTATGTGAATGGGTTAACGCGATACATGAAGATCTGATTACACCGTCAGCATGTTGAGCAAGGGAAAAGCAGAACTGACACAACTCACCCAAAAGCCTGGCAAAGCCGTCTTTGGGACTAGAATGCCACAAAAGGCATATAGACCGATCCCCAGGAGCGTCGCCACACCAGAAGCAATCTCAGCACTAGGCAATGCGGCGATCAGGACTTGCGCGAAGCTGCCTGCGAACAAGAAAGCTACCCAGAAGAACAAGGCAGCCAGAAAGCCACGCGAATGAACTGTGTCGGTCCATTCGGCGTTTCGGAACAGGGCCATAGGATAGTACCAGACAAGAAAGCTCAAGATTGCCACGAGTGTGTTCCAAACCAGTTCGGCTAGGACGTTTGAAACGACGAAAGCCGCCCAGTGATATGTGCGAGACTGTCGTTCTCGTGATTCGTAGAGTGTGCGTTGGATCACGAACATTGGGATAACCTGGTAGATGACCTGGATTGTAATGAAGAGCATGAGGAACACTCCGAACATTTGATTCTGCAGGCCTTGTTGGGTATTCTCAGGTTTGAAGAAGGAGAAGCCGATGAAGATTGCCTTTATCAAGTGGTCAGCGGAAGCCTCCATTCGAAATGGTGACTGAACCTACCGTGAGAACGCACAAAAATGTTTTGGAATAGACATAAGAAGGTGTTCGCCAGTATTGCTGGAAGGTCCGTTTCGCAGCTTGAACGAGTTGTGCCTGGAATGAAGCTGCAAACTCGGTGATCTCGGACTCAAGGGTGGCAGACTCGCTTCGGGTCAGATTTCGCATCTGCGCAAGTGTGTCCTGGACTGATGCATATTCTGGACTGTTCTTCCAAGTGGTTGGCCAGTCAATACTGGAATGACTGCCAGGTGCAGCGCCAATCGTGCTCAGCATCCATTCTGCGGGGTTGACACCGGCTGGACAATCTGCTCCTCCATTTGCGACGAAGTAGTCGATTAGTATCTGAGAATTGCGGCCGATTTCGCCGAAATACACGGTTCGACCTCCCTTTGCTAGAAGCAGCAATCGATCGAAACGCTGAAATAGGATAGAAGAGGGCTGATGAATGGTGCATAAGATCGCTTGGCCATTCTTCGATAACTTCTCCATGAGATTGCAGATAGACCATGACGTTTGGCTGTCGAGACCTGAGGTGGGTTCATCCACTTTGACGGATTAACCTTTCACAGTCGTCACAAAGAAATTATTCACGAGTGACTTACAGAATAACAGAAGAGAAGGCCGCGCGGCGAGCTCCACGCCGATCGTAAGTCGCTTCCGCTGTTCTACGTTGAGCCCCTCGCCAGGAACGCCTACGACAGCATCCGCATAGTGTTGCATATCAAGGAGATCGATAACAGTGTTGACATAATCTAGTCTCTCCTTTAGGGTGTAGCGACTCGGTTGTCTGAGGAGGGCGCTGAACTGGAGAGCTTCTCTCACTGTTGAGGTTTCCTGTGCCGTTGGTAAGACCACGCACGAGATGTGGCAACCACGAACGATGAGTCACTTACGAGATGAAGTTCTGATTGCTGTGCATAACCAGTCTTGCGCTGGAATGAATTATCGCCTGTGATGCTCAGATTAGTCGTGAGGTGTCGACAGGAATCGCGGGAAAAGGCATGAGCAATACTCACGAGGTTTGCCATCCACAAGCATGTCTCCTGAGATGACGCCAGTTGTGGTTCGCGACGCGAGCACGTCAAGCAGTGTGGTCTTTCCCGCACCAGAAACTCCCATTAGTGCCGTCAGAGTGCCAGGTTTGACCCACCCATCAACATGATCCAAGATTGTCCTTGCCTGACCTTTGACCATGACTTCGTAGCATACATTCTGCCAGTGGAAAATCGCCGTCTGTCGCTGGACTCCTTCGCTGGCAGATGGCGAGCCGCTGTCATCCGTTCCCGCAGAGAACGTGGATTCGCTGGCCTTCTCCTCGTCTGAATGTGAAAGCCGAGCTCTGGCCACAGCAGGTTTCCGTCTCTTAGATACAAGTATCTCGCCCTTGGACCGTTTGGCTGCGACAAGTTCGCTGACCACGAGATGCAGGGCAGCAAGACCAGAAGCAAATCCTACCAATATGCCAAAATTACGCCACTTGTCGCTATTGACGTACTGGAAGGAGGTTTGCACGTATCGCGCTCCCTGCACAAAAGAAGATCCTGGCTGCGAGCCTTTCGTGTTGCAAGCGCGTAGTGCAGGGAGGACATCCTCATAG
Source organism: Cercospora kikuchii (assembly GCF_019650295.1). Classification (NCBI taxonomy): domain Eukaryota; kingdom Fungi; phylum Ascomycota; class Dothideomycetes; order Mycosphaerellales; family Mycosphaerellaceae; genus Cercospora; species Cercospora kikuchii. The sequence continues at coordinate 508,736 of NW_025408586.1, forward strand.
CCAGGACCACTAGGAACGAATGCATCGCAAGTGAAGTTTCGGCCAACAAATTCGTTCAACGTTATGGCCCCGAAGCCGAAGTACACTGGATTGACGTACTTCATCCAGGAAGACCATCCTCGCATGTAAGAAGGAGGTATTACAAAGCCGCCGTACGTGACTAGCCCAAGCATCAGGACGGAAGCCGGAACCAATGCTTGCTCCAAAGACTTTGTTATCGACGCCACGAACCTGAAGAACATGGACATTCCCGTTACCAGAGTAAAGGTCACTAGAAGGTAGAAAAAGAACGCTCCCGCCTCCCGCCGGAGATTCGCCATAAAGTATAGGGTTGAGCCGACGACAATCGTGTTAGTCGCTTTGAAAGGGAGGCTGGTGAGGATCGAGCCCAATGCCTCAGCGCTAGGGTGAACCAAAGCATACCTCTTATGCTTTTCTACAACAGGTCGCTTAGCATATAAAGTAATAATCTCCAGTAGGCTCGCGAAGGCGCTGAGTGCGACCTGCATAAAAAGCACCGCGCCTCGGCCAAAGAAGCTGGACGTGGTCTTTTTCAGGTTAAAGAAGATACTCGCGATGATCAGCGCTTCAATGAAGTTTAGTAACAGCAGAAATGCTGTCACCTCCGGAGTGGCTTTCAACTCCTGCCACTGTCGCCATGTGCAGAGTCGGACCTGTCGCAGGTAGGACATTGTGTACGGCGAGGTTGTGCTTTGGTGTTTGGATTTCTCCTTCTTCCGAAGTTGGCCGAAAGTCCGGTAGTCCTCACCCTTGATAGGATGCTTCTGGTTGTATGCTGCAATTTGTGCTTGTAGCGCGCGACGTTCGTTACTTTCCTGCCATTTCCGTGCAAAGTCATTAGAAGTGCGCGGAACAAGATGCTCGTATCCACTTGCAACGACGCGCTCTCCGCCATTCGTAAGCGAGGTCAAAAAGTCTGGGGTGGTCTGGCCTTGTGGACAGACAAAACCCATGCGCTCAAAGAATGCCTTGGCCTCTTCTGCCGGCCCAAAGTAGATCTGGCGTCCTTCGTATAAGACCGTGACCTTGTCGAAGATGTCGTAGGCAGCCTGTGGTGCTTGATAAATCGCGACGATTGACGTGGAGCCAATGATGTCGCCTTCGACTCGTAATGTTTTGCAGAACCTAGATACGTCTGTCAGTTTCCGCAAAGAGAGCACCACATATGAGCAACAACTAACTCGACGGCATTCGCACTGTCCAGTCCTCTAGTCGAGTTATCCCATACTTGCAGTGGAGCATAGCAAAGGGCCGCCTCGGCGATTGTGACTCGCTTTCTTTCTCCTCCGGAGACACCGCGAACAAAATCACTGCCTACTTTGGTGTCCTTTGTATGGCTAATGCCAAACATAGCCATGATAACATCACGGAGATGTGTCGCATATCGTTTGCGATCCACTCCCTTAGGTAGAGAATATGGCGTTCGGGCCATGGCAGCGAAGAATAATGTATCAGCGACTGTCATTGAAGGCAGATGCTCATCTTGTTCAGCGGTGTAGATCGCTTCACCGCGATACGACGTATGCATGGTCTTCGCATCGATTCCGTGGTAATTGATCTCGGCTTCTGTCGATACGTTGAATCCATAGGTTTCACCAGCAATGGTTTTGAGCAACGTAGAGCATCCTGAGCCAGGGGGACCAAGGACACAAAGCATCTCTCCTTCATGTAACAGGCCTTCCATCTTGTGAAGAATAGGAAATCGTTGTTGCTGGGCGCCGAAAGCACGAGCAATGGCCCCTACGACCTTGAAAGGCATGCTCCCAACAGTGGACTGGTACATCTCTGCTCCGCTAGCGCTACCGAAGACATCAAGGTTCTGAAAGGCGAGACCAGCAGAACGCCTCGGCGAGGCTTGCGAGATGACCTTGTGGAATGCTTTGACCCAAGATCGGGCGCTGAAAGAAGGAGAATCCGGGTCGAGGGGGCTTCCAGGTTGCACATCGAACGGATTCTCATGTCCCACTTGTGCAGACTCTGCGGTAAACTGTCGGGCCAGATTATCTACCAGAGTCTCGCGTCTAATCTGCTCCGCCTGGTCCGGATCATTTCCTTCATCAAAGTCATGTTCTGTATTCGCATGGGTGCCGGAGGACGTCATATTGCTGTAGTTGGTCGCAGAAGATGCACCACTGGAAGGCGGGTCAATTGGGTACTCCATTTATGGGATCTGTTCTGGGAGTCCGGTACTCTTACCTGTTTGATCATAGTAACAGCAGGGCGGGTCGAGACCATTTATAGTGATATTCTAAAGATGGTGAGTAGGTATCCACGGACCCCGCGGAGCCTGTGCCCGTATTAGCTCTGCTTTGTAACCAAGCGACCCACCTGACGCTGCAAGCCACTTGGCGCCCGTACGGCTGCTACGGGCGTATCGTAGAAGGCTTCTCTTTACTTTCCGCATCCTACACCATTGTCTCGTCCGGCCAGTCACGGGCTGGGCAGGCAGCATAGGTCGCTTCTGTCACGGGTAAATCGGACGTGGAATAGCGTGTGTACGCATATCAGAATCTTGATGAGTGTGTACATGTTACGAAGAGGCTGATCTGCGAGGACATGTGCGAATACGTGAAGGCATCAATATCTTGGCGGTGATGTATGGGATGAGATGGAACCCTGGGGCGCTCGAAAGCACCCGACACTTCATGTGTTGGCTTCAAAATTAGACAATGCGGAAGCAGCGCCGAGCATCGACGACAGCCCAGCCTTGTTGATCCGACCAGCTTCTCTGTCCGCCCGCGCCGCCGTCTGCGATGTTCTGCTTGGGGCAATTCATGCCCACTTTACTTCTTCTGTACGTTCAACCCCTCTGCGGCTCAGCAGGCACACAGCAGGCAACCGCCAGTCGTGTGGTACAGTCTGAATAACTCTCCTATCTACGCCCTTCTCTTCCTATCATCCTACTTTATCATCTGAACACTATAAGTCTACTACAGCATCCTGCGCTTTGTCCTCGTCGGGTCAATCTTCGACTCCCATGTTGCACCTAGACATGGCCAAAGTTGTCCATATGGAAGTGGCGTCTCAATCGTACAGGTTGTACAAACATACATATAGGCCGTCATTATCATTATCTTCATTAAGCCCAGACATCCACATCTTCAGGCTTGACTATCCATTGTTGCGCCACGCAACCCTTGATTTTACCACCCGTGAGTCTCGAATTTGCCAATTGTATCGTCTTCGCTGCCATTGTGGGATTTCGGGCGACAAAGATACGGCTGCCACCTGTGGTGTAGCCACATGTCAACAAGACATATGCATTGCCCTTGAGGTCCTGCATCGAAAGTGTTAGTTGGAAAGTTCGCTTCTCGCCAAGGTAATGTACTCTTACCTCCGCCAGGTAGATGTATGGTTTTCCAGGCACACCTGTCCTGGCAGGTACCATAAGGATGGCCTCTGCATCGGTGACCTGCGTGCCAACGGGACCCAGCTGAATGTTACTCCAGCCATTAGCTTTCATGGAGTTTGGATCAAACTTGAGCTCTCTGTGACGATAGTCCGCCCAAACCATGCCATCATCCTCGGCCCATACGGATCCAGGAACTGGTTTAGTGGTGGCCAACCCAGGCTGCAGGTAACCATCCTTGTCTTGCAGGATCTGGAACTGTTTGGTAAAGTCTTGAATCATGATGAAGTTCACGTCTGTGGGGTAGTCATTGTAGTCCAGCTTAGCAGCTTGCACGGCAGCGATTGCTTGGTCCAAGAGTCGGATGTCTCCTGCATTCTCGGTGGCATCATACTGGGTGTCCACCTCATTGACTGTGTTGAAATCATTCGGGTCCCAATCGTCTCGAGCCTTCAAGCCGCCGATTGTGTAGCAGCCTCCAGCGATCTCTTTCTCGTACGTGTGCAAAGGATGATCTTTCCTGTACGTCGCAAGAATCGCCTCAACATAGACCTTGTTGATGACTGTGAAGATGTTAGGTGTCGTGTAAGGATGCGCGACGGGGTCATGTGTTGACTTACACTTCACGGCCCACTTGATGCCGTTCTTACATTCCGCCTCGCCTTCACGCGCAACTATAAGATTGCGTCGCTCCTCACCACCCTCACCGCCTTCTTCGTCCCCTCCATCGCCACCCTCGCCGCCCTCATCTCCGCCACCTCCCTCGCCTCCCTCATCTGGGTCAGGCTGTGTAGGTGTGCTCGTTTCGTATTCAGCCTTCGCATTGACACCAGGCTGCTCGACGAGCTGGACTTTGAAGGTGCCTTTGTCGCCCAGAAGCGGGATTGTAGCACCAATGCCGATGGCCACAGGGAAGCTCACACCCGCCTCCACCGCGATTTTGGCTGAGGCATCAATGAAAGGCTTCCAAACTGGTTCGAGGGTTGGAGGAGTGCTCTTGGATATTTCCATGAAATCGAGGCGAGTGTTGAATTTACACGACTCCATCTTCACGCCGACAACAATGTCACCAGTCGCATGAAGATGAGCTTCGAATTGTGCGTGGAGATCCACGGTAGCGCCGACGCTGATCACCTTGTCGACGACAAAGCCGCAATTCGGAATGGGTGCCTCGAAAATTTTGACCTTCTCTTCGTAGTCAATTTTGACCTGAGTTGTGTTAGCGCGATCACATACTGGGCGATAAGACACTCAAGTTACCTCTGCTGCGAGTCCAATGGCAAATTGACCTTGAAAATCCGCGTCGCATCCTGCATAGAGGGCAGAGAGGCCATCGCTAGTGAACTCGGCACGTCCCTGAACATTGATCTTTCCTGTCAAGTGGCAGTCGACACAGTACAGGCCGACGGAACCATCAATCACGACGCCCTTGATGGTTTCACCTTTGGTGATCTTCTTCAACACTCCGGGATTCTTCCACTTTATAGGAGCTGGGGCGCTTGTATCGATTCGTTTCTCGGGAAAGCGGACATCAATGGGAATGGAAAGCTTCACGTCCGGCTGCCAAAATTCCATGACCTTGCCGGCGATCAACCTCGTCACCACAATACCAGGATGGTATTTGAGTACCAGCTCTGCGCCTGCACTGAGTCCCGACTTGACCTTGTCGACTGCATAGTTCACAGCTTTCTTGCCGCATTGTAAGGGGCTCCATATGTCACAACGACGCATCAAGCGGTGGCTTGTTGCTGCTCGTCGCGTGTGGCGAAGAGGCGGGCCCGGCTCCCAGGTGCCCCAGGACAACTTCACTGCACCAAGCACAGTGCCGATGTCCAGCTCCCGGTCGACAGACGCTTTTACCGTCAACGTTTTGGGGGAGAACTTGAGAGTCTTGACATCCCAGAAGCTGAACTGTTCCGAAAGATAGCCACAAGAGTCGGAGTTGGTGGCTAGCATGAAGTCATCCACGGCTTGCCATTCAGTCTCGACCATGGAATAGGCGGCTTTGTTCGAGAGAGTGACCTCGATCGACTTAGGATTGCATTTGACATTGGTGACGAAGGCCGAGTGTTGCAACACGACGGCTTTTCCAGTGAAGTTCACTGACATGTCAGCGAATTGATGTCTTTCATTTGGGTCGTCGGAGCCGAAGTAGAGCTGTTGCGCAGTCTGTGGGACAAGATCGGTCCATTCCTCCAGGTCTCGATCCCATCGGACGACGGGCTTCAGTCTTGGAAGTTTGGATTGATCGCTGCTGCCAGCTCGCCGGCTAATGTCGAAGTCAACAGGAGTGGCATGGCAAACTATCGGGGCAAGCAGGCCCAGGAGTAGCTGCGACAGCATGTTGTGCAAGCAACAGCTGGGAGTGGAGGGGAAAGACTTCAGGAGGTACAGCACGATATTCACTGAGCCGACATGCTCTTAATGGCTTTGCACCTCGCGATAGCCAAGGCTTCACGACAAGACTCATGCATGTTCTCGGCAGCGCCGCCAGCGGCAGCTTCTGTTGAGAGGACAGAAGTCGCTCTCTGTAAACTAGCCTCGCCTTCCACGGGAGGCGTCTGCGTCGACGCCACCAAGAGCATGGAGGGAGACAAGTCGTTGCCGTGCGCTGCCTGTGCAGAGGAGGCGCTCGTCCGCTTTCTGCATGAAGCCAATGGACGCTGTAGCGGCCCAGCGCAAGAGCGTCTGCACGCACGGCTCGACTCACACGTGGTCGTCGGCCGGCGGAGTCTTCGCGTGGCAGCAGGCGCCTCGAGAGTGCAGCCCTGCGGCTCCACGATATGTGGCTTGATCAGGCCACTGGCGTCGCGTGCTCCGTAGAGGGTCGTCGCTACACATGGTGTGCTAGAGATCCGGGTCACTGAAAATTTCCGATACCTGTGGAGTCTAGGCATCACACCACGAATAAGTGTCACGCCGTCTGCGCTTTCGCTTTCAGCGTTCGTCTGATGAGAGATGTAGTATGCTTGACGTCGAGCAAACGGTGTCGATTTGGGCGTGGTCTGGGGCAGTCCAGAGGAACGCCACGTTGTTGTTGGCGAAGGGAAGCGGGCTTGGTCTTGGTATTCCCCCGCGGAGAGGAGATGAAGCACCGACGCTAAGCCGTAATGCCAAGAGCGGAGGTTCACTCGCCGGACTTGCTTCCGCATGCCTCGACTTCACCTGCTCACGACCCCATTGAACCATCATCACCCTCATAAACAAACACTGCCGAGTGCCAGGAGCAGCGCCAGTTCTGTCACATCGACGGGACTATTCGTTGGCCGCCTCTTCCGCGAAGTTGCCAAAGTCATGAAGTCGCCGAAGTCATGAAGCCGTGATCGCGTGCTGGAGGCGCTCGCCAAGAAACCTACACCAACCTCGAGCTGATTCCATCTCATTCCAGGCGACAATTGGCCAAGGCTATACTACAGGACCTCTCGTATCTCGAACCCGCGAGGCGTCCAATATATGTATGCATTTACACCCGTAGCGTTCGTGGCACCCAGCTGAGCCAGCTCTGAGCTAACTACCCAGCCACGTGCGCGTGCGCGTGAATCTGCATGAAAAGTCCAGCTCAACCACGTGGGCACGGAGTTTGCTATGACCATGGCCAAATCCGGCCCGGGTGGTGTGATACTGGGAGCTTTGCTCCGCTAGCTATCCAATGGTTACGTCGAGTGCTCATCCGCCGCATCGCACGGTCACAGTCGCCCTCCTCTCGCATTTGGTTTGGGTGGCCCAATGTCATGTTCCTGAAACGGCTTGACACGTGATGCCTGCATCTCTAGCATACGCCCAGAAGGACCGGGCGCCGGTGTTCTCGTCTACACTATCCTCAAGTGCTATAGACGACATGGGCTTTCAGCCTCTTGCTTGGCGGCAATATCTGTGGCGCCTGGTGCAGGACGCTTTGGGCTAGAAAGACGGTGGCTCCGTCCAATTAGGCGCACAGGCGGCCATGGCCAGAACAGTCAGTCGGTAACTTAAGATGAAGTGCGCAAACATAAGTCTGCGGTGCTAGATACTCCCCAACTTCTTCAATCCGGAGCATCAGAATGCTTTTCAACAATATCCCTGCCGTGCTGGCAGTCCTTGTCAGCGGTGTGCTGGCCAAGGACCGCACAGAATGTTACACTGCAATGACCACCAAGAACGCTCCGCGCTACTTGGAGACCAAGTATTCCACGTATTATCGTGCGTTCAGACCACATCTTTGGGCACGCCTTTGAACGGACGCTGATATTATATTATAGAGCCATGCACCAAAACCTCTACAAAGACAGTCTATACAACGACCACTCCCAGAGTGTACAAGACTGATGTTCATTACTCCACCACGACCATCACGGACAAGAAGACAAACACGTACACCACAAAAGTCTACACCACCGTAACAACGACAAAAGACTATGTGTCCACCTCGACTTCCGTCTCCACCTCCGTTGTTCAGGTGTTCCAAGAGACTGTCGTCCCCGCGCCAGCTGGATTCGTTCCTGTTCAAACTTCACTGCCGGGGTCCACTTTCACAAATAATACCATGAGGCGGAGGTCGCTTGACAACCTTCATAAGCGAGCTTACAAGAGCCAGAAGCAGTACCCCAAGAAGGTTCAGTGCAATGTGTACACTCCTAGCAAGCAGTGTGTGATCAAGCACAAGACCGTCACGAAGAAGAAGCAGGCGTCTTATCCAGAGACAGTAATTGTCAAGGTAAGAATACAGCCTGCCCGACTGAACGACCCAGCCCTTGCTTACACATCCAAACCCACAGACGACCAAAGTCGTGACCGCGACTGTATGCCCAATCGCCAAGGTCACCGTGACGACGACCAAGACGAGGACGTCTGAAGCCATAGTAAGCAACAATTGCAACGTTCACTTATTGCCAGAGACGCCACACTAACGAAAGCCTTTCTCCAGAGAGTTGTGCCGACCACAGTATCTACCACCACAACCTCCACCAATATTGCCGGTACAACGACCGTCTTTGGCGTCTGTCTCCAAACCGCCAACTACGCCAATGTGGCCAGCAACGGTCGAGGAATTGAGGCCGTGGACGAACTTCCCGAGGGCCGCACCGTCCTCGAAGCCACTACAGTCAAAGAAAACGCTTACCAATGCTGCAATGCCGCCATGTTGGCGCGTGGCAATCTCGGAGACCTGGTCAAATCGCCTCAAGTCTTCTTGTACCGTCCTCCACCGACTACTGATGAAGGACTGCCAGAGCAAGATAATGGTGGTGTTTGTGAGATCTATGGCGCGAGGGAATGTGGTGTCAATCAGGCTGCAAACCAGTGGGCGGCGGTTCTGGATGAAGACGACCCTGCGGATCCGGATGATGATGCTGCTGCGTTGCTCAATACGGTGGGCAATGCGATCTGTGGACAGGTTGTGCCTGCTCCGCCTGATGAGGAGGGAACGGGAGGCGAGCCCGAGGGATAGTGTGAATAATTTAATGCAGAGTAGAGACGACAGAGAGAAAACGACCTCCTTCTTCCTATCCTGATTATGCAGTCAATGCTGCTACTCGATGTGTGAATTCGCCCGTGCCTGGCCTGGAGCAGAACATGTCTGAGCAGAGACTATCCTTGTCACTGCTGCTGTGCTTCTGAGCTCTCAATGCTTATACAGTATATTCGGCACAATATTATGCAGTATGATGAACAACGCACACCGGTGACGGCTAAATTGCGATACAGACGAAGAGATTCAGTCAAGCAACGTGTGGATCTTTGTTCTTACTAAGAAGTGTAAGACCAATGTGGAGTGGATGCATCGCTTGATATCAAATTCGAAGGTCACCCGAGTTCTTTAGTTGTGACGGTTGTGTTCAGCACTATCCTCACTTCATGCTCTCCGTCAGCGTCGGTCGTGGAACTACTCCATCGTATCAGGTCCGCCTGCCAGTGCTCAAACTATTTTTCGCAACGTCAAGAACACTGGCACTTTCCGCTTCATCAAGTATAAGCTGCTTATACTTTGAACCACGAGGCTTGACACTAATCGGAAATGGCTCTTCCAGCGTTTCATGATTCAATTCAAGGGAGTTCAATTTTCCAGTCTGTGAAAGTAGAACACGTTAGTATACTAAAGACAGGGAAGCCGAATGTTATGTCAACGCACCGCCTCGTAGTCAAAACACATCGCAAATCTTGCGACATTGATGAACGTGCCCGTCTGAGCAAGACGATAACCCACGCAGATTCGACGACCACCGCCAAATTGCCACAAATCATGAGTGATGTCGGCTTCGTGGCCATTTAGCCATCTTTCGGGCTTGAAAACTTCTGGTTCTTCGCACTCGTCTCCTATTGCGATCAAGTTCATGACCATAGAGGTGCCTTTTGGGAAGAAGTAACCTTCGAAAGCCAGGTCTTGGGTGAGAGTGTGATCGGGCGGGTAAGGAAAGATGGGCCGCCAGCGAAGCAGTTCCTTGACAATCGCACAACAGTATGGCATGTCTTTCAAATCGCTCATCAGCGGCAGCCTGAGACCAGCAGGCGTATCACATATGGAATCGACCTCTTGTCGGGCTTTGGCCCACGCTTCTGGGTAATGCACCGCCGCCATTGCTAGTGTGTTGAGGACCATCCTGCTCGTATCACTGCCAGCCTCTATCAGTGTCATACCGAGATACATTGCTTCTTCATCCGCTCCCTGATACTTGGATTCCGGATTGAGCAGAGTATCTCGAACGAATGATGGATTCGCGGTGCCGTTATCAACACTTGCTCTGATAGGGTCCCACCATGCTTTGAGTACATCGTATGTCCATTGCCCGCGCTCTTCCCAGTAACTTCGCCAGAATTGTAGTGGACGCGGAATAGAGTGTAGCAATGGAAACCAGTCGATGATGCTAGAGCCGATGGAATCGAGGAAAACTGTCGTTACTTGCTGCAAATTCTTCAGATCTTCGTTCTCGATATGCGACTTGGCTCCCGTCGCAATGCGGTGGATGACAGAGTTCGCGTAGCGATAATTGTGGCGAAACCACAAGTGCGGCTGAGAAATGTACTCTGCCATGAGCTGATCGCTTTCTAGCTCCTGAAATGCTCCGTATCGCTGCAACGCGGAGCCTGTGAGCATGAGAGACGATAGCAGACGCCGAGGCTCGTGCCATCGGTTCAATGGTGCCAACAGAGTTCGAGAGTTTCGGCTTAGGATCTCGTGGGACATGGGCATGCGTGTCCTTTCGTTGGTTATGGCACCACGCTTGGAGATGATTTCGCTCGCCACACGCTTGCTATTGAGCATGATCCACGTTTTTGAGCCCATGTGGAGGGTCGTCATCTCTCCATATTTGGTAATGCTACGCAGCTCAACAGGGGTCAATATTTTTCCCATGATGAGCAGTCGATGAACTCACAAATTTATGCTCAGGATCTCTCTGATTCGCAATATCGAGTAGGTTGCCCAGAATGGGCACGCCGCGCGGTCCAGGAGGAAGAATCGGCCTTCGTCCGCTAGCTGATCTTTTGGTGCCTACGGGCCTCACAGCATAGAGAAGGATTGCAATGGACACAGCAAGAGTCGCAGAAATAACAATAAGGGCAGTAATGGTCGTACGGTGATCGATCCAGGCAGAGTAAAACATCGTGGCTGAGGAACTGGTACACAGGAAGACTCCAGCAAAGCTAGCGATATCATTCGGACGGTGTCGAGTCTTATAGAAGTATCACCATACAGACATGGTGCTCGCCGACACTGGCAGAAAGCATGAACGCCAAGGGATACTCCAAGCCTGCCCAGAGGCCGTGGAAACCGCGGGCAGCCATCAGATCACAGGACCGCTAGTCGTTGTGACATGCGAAGTGATACGAGCGCTTGGATTGCCTGCAGAGTGGATGGGACTCTTGAACCGTCGATAAACGACTCAGCACCCCATCCCTGCCTTCACAAGCCTGCAGCGCTGATTCCTTGATCTTTAAGCCGCGAGATCGCGAGATTGAGATGAAGGCTGAGAGCGTTCAAGGTCGACTGCAGGGCAAGAGATTCGATGCGATGAGGCCGCATGAAAGTAGATACTGGAGGTACAAAGACAACGGAATGGATCCAGAGCCCGATGTACCTGTCTCGTAGAAATCGAAACCTTGGCTGATAGGACCACGGCCCACGCACCCGGCCTGTATGTGTTGGTAAAAACAGCTCTCATCGCCCGCTAGTTGGGAGAGAGCTATTCCGTTCGGAGTATGTTACTTCTCGACTTTTGGCCATCAGATCATGCGTCGCGAAGGTGACGAATTGATCGTGCGTGTGAGCTGCAGCATTCCTGTCACATAAGTTGTGCCATACCCACGGTCTTGCCTACTGAAACTTGGTCAGTGATTTGGTTCTATAGCAGACCTCACACGAGAGCAATGAAAAGCCGCAAGACAGACCCAGTCAGGAGATGATGCCCATTGCTTGAATACAGCTGCCGCCGCAAGATTTTCATATGGATCGGCTACGACAACTTTCACTTGAGTCATCATCCTCAAACCACAGGGCCGACGCTGCCTCTTCTCATATTGGATGCACAAGCGTGCTTCGTTCTTTCGTGCATCAGCATGATGAAACATCTCTCTAAAGTCATGATGATGGGGTCCTGTGTAGGGAGGAGCTTCGCGGTCGCTTTGAGATTGATACTTGTGTCTACAGCCTCGGCGAGCAATTGGCATTTCAATATAAAGGGACAAGCTGTGGTGATTCGTACTTCTGATGCTTCCGTCAATTCGATCTCAATGCTTGATGGACGTTGCTTCGTGGAGATGAGCGGAAGGAAGAGCAAACGTGGGGGGCGATTGCTCTTCTTGGCCGCCACAAAGATCCGACTGGCGCGGCGTCATGTCCGCCCCTCGACATGTTGGCTCATTTCTGATGCTGCAGACAATTGCAGCAACTTCTCACGGCGATGTGTCGCTGGTATTGATCTGAGAAGAGCGACAAGTGCGATTTCCCGCATGCAAGATCTGAAGAGCATACTTAGCTGGGAAATGAGAAGACTGCCGCCACTCACTTCCGGACCTTCAAACTCTGTGGCCGCTGCTGTCCGTCATAGCCCAACACTCTTCCACGCCGGTCTTCCAGAGCACTTTCAGGCGAATGACCGCGCATGCGGCAAGTATAACTCTCCGCTGCGCTAATCGAGCGAGATGCGGGCGCAGCTGCCATTGGAGCAGAACCTCACCACGCTGCTCTGTACGGATCGAAGCAATGCGCGTCCATGGTGATTGAGATTAGAGAACGCTGTCGCTGGGTCAGAACTCACTTCCTCGGTGACTACTAATAGAGGCCCCGCCCGCATGGGTCAGATTTTCTCCATGTCATGACCAAAGCCAAGCGGCAAGTACGTGACTTTTGACAACCAGGCGCCATATCCATTGTGCCTCAAGCGTGAAACACGAACCAACAATCACAAGGTCTTCCTCTGCAGCGCATTCGATCGGCAAGCATGTTTGCTTCGACACAGTTCGCCGCAAATAATCAGCATCTAGCCAAGCACTGGCTCACGGTTGACAATACGCTCGTCCTATTGAGTTATGCAGCATTGCTGGTCGTAGTGAAGGTAAGCGCATTCATGCAGGTCTCGAGGCGTGCGAGATCAAGCTGACCCTTCGAGGTCCTTTTGCAGGCGACTAGGAACCCACTAAACAAGATCCCTGGGCCATGGCTTGCAAAGTTCACCGATCTCCCGTTGAAGCTCGCAGTGATCTCTGGTCGCAGAGTCCATTATGTGGACAGCTTGCACAAGCGGTACGGGCCAATCGTACGAATTTCGCCTCAAGAAGTTGCCATCAACGATGTCGCAAGCATGAAGAAGATTCATGCCATTGGATCTGGATTTGGGAAGACACAATGGTACAGCGACGTGACTGCATTTCCCCGAAGCACGCTCTTCACGATGATGGATCGCAAGGAGCATGCTCAGAGACGAAAGCTATTTGCTCGTGGCTTCAGCAAGACCAATATTAAGCAAAATTGGGAGGGTGTCATGAGAGAGAAGATTCAACTTGCAGTGGCGAAGATTTCAGAAGAGGGCAAGACTGGCAAGCCTGTCGATATCATGAAATGGTGGACACTGATGTCGAGCGATATTTCTAGCCACCTGCTGTTTGGAGAGTCTTTCCGTACGCTGGAGAAGGGCGAAGTCAATGAGTACATTCGTGTTCTGACGAATGCCTTGAAAGGCAATGGCGTTGGTGCAGAGTTGCCGTGGTTAAGAGCGATAGGAAAATGGCTGCCGTCCCAAACGACGAGGGAGTTGTGGAGGACCAATGACTTGCTGTCGGATCATGCGCAAATTGCGGTGAGGAACATGAAGACCAGTCAGCAAAGCAAGAACGTATTCGCTCACATCACCCAAGAGGCAGAGAAAGGAGAGGCATTGACTGATGAGGATGTTGTTTGCGAGACGATCTCACTTTTTGTCGCTGGGACCGACACTACTGCTGTATCACTGACGTATTTGCTGTGGGCTGTACTCAAAGAGCCAACATTGCGGGACGCCATTGAAGAGGAGGTCGCGAAGCTGGACGCAGAGTACTCTGACGCAGATATCGAGAGGGATTGCCCTCTACTCAACGCCACCATCGAAGAGTCATTGCGACTATATGGTGCAGCGCCAGGAGCGTTGCCACGAACAGTCCCCGCTGGAGGCGTCGACCTGGCAGGATTCTTCCTGCCGCAAAACAGCATTGTGAGCACACAAGCGTACAGCATGCACCGAGATTCGGAGCTTTTCAAACAGGCACTTGAGTTTCTGCCTGAGCGTTGGTTGGCTGAGAGCAAGAATCGAGTTTCCGATGCTGGGAGAGCTGCAATGTCGCCTTTTGGTGCTGGGTCACGCACCTGTCTTGGAATACATATCGCGTACATGGATCTGAGGCTTGCTGCTGCAGAGTTCTTTCGAAATTGTTCTGGGAGTCAGTGTGCACCTTCAACGACTGAGGAGAGTATGGAACCGGAGAACTTCTTCTTGATTGCACCGAGAGCACATCGGTGTGAAATCTTGATTGGATCCCGGTCGCATCGCTGATTTAGCGATCTCTGTGCCTGAGATCTATAAGCTGCAGGCGTCGTAACACAAGACAACGGGCGACTTCCACATCATGTCTCGAGCCAGAAGAGACATGCGACTTTGGTGGGTATGGGATACGTGTTCCAACAGTCAGGAAGCGTTCATGTTATATCACACTAACCAGAGCCTAAAGCGTTTGACTGCCACATACGTGGTCTTCTGGGCTCATCCATGATCCACTCCCGTCTCCGCATCCACTCCGAACACTTATCGATGCCGAACTGTAGAAAATTTCTTCGTCTCGCTGCCTCGTGCGCTGGTCGTGGAGAGCCAAAACGTACCTGCCGGAGCGCTAGTACTTCGAGGAAAACTTCGTAATATGCGAGCGAGCTGCAGTTGTTAGTAACGAAATGACTCATGAAGGCCGGACTTCGTCTTACAGAGCAGCCAGGTAAACGCTCGCCTGCCGTCCTTCTTGCACGCATTCCTGGATGTCTTCTGGCGCCTGCGAATGCATGATCTTGCAAGCACGTGTGTCGTACGGCACTTCCTCACGAAGGAATATCGTCATGGGTATCAACGCCAGCACATTAACGAGTAGGTCCATGTGAAACCTTTCTAACAATGTTTCCCAGTGGAAACCATCTTGCCATTTATCATAGTAGAGAAAAGCAAGTGAAACTCCCCTCGATAACGACTAAGGCCTATTAGAAATGATCGTTCGCGAGCAAGATGTGCGGTAACTTACAACCCCGAGACACCCGACACGTGAATCGTGCAAGAACATTGCTACAAAGAACAGCAGATGATTGACTTGTACGAGCCACCTCATCGGCAAGGAGTATGACATTGGCGTCCAGCAGAGATATAGTCTTGAACCGATTAACAAGCGTGCGCTGAAGACTGCAGTGACCGCTGCTCCGATGGTAAGTGGGATCAATTCCTCTTTGGGCATCTTCCAGTGCAGTTTTTCGTGTTGTGTATAGTGCGAGTGGCGAACAACGTTAATAGTCGCCATTGGCAAAAGGAATAGTGCTGGCAAGACTAGTAGGGCGAAGCATACGCGACATAGAAAAGGCAGGAAGCGAACGACGCCGAGTGGGCTCTTCCAGCTGAATTCTATTCGGATTACAGGCCTGTCTGTCTCATGGCCAAGGGCCTCATGGGTTATCCTGCTTTCGACCAGAAGGAACGTATCGACTCCTTTTCCACTTACACCATGCATCGTGACGGCAAACGACGAGAAAGCCGTAAAGGGTAGTATGATCTAAGGTCTTCCCGGCCGTGGTAGGAATCTCGAAGTATATTTCCAGTCAGTTCCGTCGAAGACAGCCGAAATTTCTAGCACGAGGTTGCAAGGACACGGGAAGCCTCGACATTTGCACCAATCTTTCTCGATCATAACCTGCCCATGGAAATGAGCGTTGCCAGAGTTGGCGTCGACTTCTCGACCGAAACAAAAGCTGTTGCTTTCTCGCATCCAGATCGAAGAGGGTGTTGATTTGGCTTTAGCGATCTTCCATGTGTCCTCCCACTTCTTGTTGAGTAGCACGACGGTTATAGTATCCTTGCTACTTTGCCGAGCCAGAGGCTTCCGTTCTTGGTAACCATTGCTGAGGACTGTGAACTGCCTTTGTACAAAGAACCTGCTGTTCCTAAGCCAGTAATCGTTCAGGGGTCTTACACATGCTTCGAGGAGAAGATATGTGTCCTCACCACCTGTCACCTTTTCGAGTAGCAGGATCCACGATACGGAGGGGTCATCTTGGTGGCAGCATCGTAGGACTACGAACATCATCTTCGTATAGTACGTCGGGTGCCGCAGATACTTCCCTACTGTCGTAAATCTGGATAGGAGACCAGTGCTTTGCTGCAAACGGGGGCTGTCGCCAAGGTAGTCCAGTTCAGACTCGCTCGTACTCGATGGTTGGCTTTGCAAGTTGAACCGTACGCCATTGTCAGCAGATTCGTGCGCGCGGTCCTCTTGTTCAGTGGGCACGACTCGAGCGCAATGTCTGAAAGACATCGGGGATTTGGCGAAGAGCTCTAGATAATCCCGAGGTGTTCGATCCTTCACCCGATTCTTTTCAAACTTCCGCATCGTGGGCCATCCTGCCAGCCACGCAAAGATAGTCTGATCGGCAGAGGTGCGTAGCATCTCCATCTGCAACCTTTGAAAAGCCTTCTCACCTTCGCCGTAGATGATAGGCAGGTTGAGATCAAATATGCCAAGTAGGCTGTATGCTTGATCCTCGACCTTGGTAGTCGTGCGTCGTGCGGCCCAACTCATCTTTTGAGCGATGCTATATGAGTTTAAAGGCCACTTATGCTGGAGAGCTTCGATATGTACTCCTGTAGTAGCTTCGACGTGCTTTGCTAGCTTCGAAAGAGGGCCAATGTGTGTCCACGATGCCGAATAAAATTCCACTACTGCTGGTGCTATCATTTCTTGGAGCGTCCAGCCTCGGGTAAACCACTTGCATTTGCTGAAAGCAGCCCAATCCCAGTCGTACTGCTCTTCTGCCGTCTCTGGGATGGATTCGAGGTCTATTAACTCGAGCATGAGTGGTTCGCGGGAGTCCCAATCTCCGGAGCCTTCGATGTCCGCTTGGGTCTCGCCAACAGGGAACGATCGATACGTTGTGACATGCTGATCTGATTGCAACCTTTCCGGCATATCTGCTAGATAGACGTAACAAGCCTCAGCTGCAGAATACCAACGGTACATCGAGTTGATAGCTTCTGCAAGCTCTGCACTAGAGCTCTTATCAATGCAGAGAGTGTCGATCCAACAGTACTGATAGCCATCTTGATGTGCCTGCTTTCTAGTATAATCGAGCTTGGCCCAGCCCTCTCTTGCTTTCAGCTGATCGACGTCTAATTTTGTATCTTGAAACGTGATTTCTTGTTCAGCGGCCAACCAAACATGGGAAAGAATTGCGTAGTGTGGTAGCACACGCTCATCGGCGAAGGTCTCGAGCTTCAGCTCTTCGCAATCCGTGCGTAGAAGTTTCATGCTGCGTTTGGCGGCTCGTGGTTATCTCCGGCTTGTGTTCTTCGTGTCAGTGATTATTATGTATGACGGCCTTTGAACTCCTGTGGAAGGCAAGTCTGGAAGAGGAGGGAAAGACACACGGGCGATCGCAAGGAGACATTGCGACGATGCATAAGGCTGAGATTCCGTGCTGTCCATAAGGTTCTGCCACTCTTGGCAAGTATCTGCAGCCACTCGTTATTGGCAGGAGCGTATTGGCTGTGCGGTTAGATGAGGAACAGGAGGCTGACGGCTCAGTCGTTTGAGACGATGCAGCTGCACGTAAATGCGGAGCAGCTGAGCTGACAGCGGCAGTTCTGGAATGGGATCAATGAATTCTTGAGCCCAACCACAGACGACTAGTCCATTAACATCAGTGTTCCGACCTGGGAAATTACAATAGGCCTATAGTTCAATAAGCCTTAGCACAACTCATAGTCGTCCGATTGCCACTCTCCAGAGGTCTCGTCATGGTCCGTTGGCGTTTCATGCGGCGTAGCGTGTTTAGGCGATGGGTCTGCCAGAATCTCGAGCAATGTCCCGTCAACTTGGATGATGACGCCCTGGTAACTGTATATTCAGCGAAAGCACGACTCTGACAGACGCAGTGGTGTCTTTGGTATGTCGCTAGCTAGCTTCGAGATTGAACTAGGTTTACAGTACCAAGCGTTGTTGTACGCATGCCGCATCACATTTGGAGTAGTTCTCAAAAGCGGCTTGCGCTTGGAGGATCTTAGTCGAGCGTGCTATCGCTCTCGAGAGCTGAATAATGTCGGAACCAGATGATGTGAGTCGTTACCGAAGCTGTACGATATCGGTGGTCGCACGAGTGAAGTCCGGAGAGAGCGTGTCACAGTCGCGCCTTGTTGTTTCGTCCGGACGTGCCAAGCTCGCCAAAACAATCATCCGGGCAGGCGCCCGAGCTTAAGCTGTCACAGTCCCAACTCTCTCGGTCGGAGCTCTCATACGCATCATGAGAGCCAAGACCAGCACAGAAGTGATTCGAGCCTTAGATGCTCGCGCCGAAAAGACCCAAGACGAACTCGAAGCGGTCGAAGCACAGATAAGACGACTCAAACGCAGACGCAGACAGCTGCAACTCACCGACTACCATGTACAACGCCAGATAGAACAGTGGCATTACAACCGCAAATTCGAGCCGTTCCTCCGACTCCCTCTCGAGATACGCCAAATCGTTTACGGCTATTATGCCTCACCGTGGACCTTCCTCGGTGCCTACTACCAAGCAATCGGGATTGTCAGCAAGCAGGTGCGCGATGAATTTCTCAGCTGGCTCGGCATTAATCGGCCTCTCTTCGTGTCTTTGCGTTGCGTATGCCTGCACGCCGTACTCATACAAGTCCAATAATATGGAACGACATGCATGGGCGAGACGATTGCGCTTTGTGACAGCAAAAGAGTCTATACCCGGACATGGGATATCTTGCCCAGTGGGCCTACGCAGAAGCATTCTTGTCTGTTTCATTTCGTCCGCGCTCCAGCCTCTTTCACGTCTCTGAGATGTGCGTTGTCAAGAGCCAGTCTGAGATGCTTTCCCCGCCATCTGGACATGGTCGCATCCATGGCCTCGACGTGAATAATATCATTCATCTCTCTGGACAGGCACCACCTGTTCAACTTATGTGGAAACGCATTTGGGCCAGAACACGCCTCAACTCCATCTCTTCTCAGATCACCTGGAAGAATTTTGATCTCCGCACTTCTCTCCCTTGCTCGATGGCCCCAACCTGGGCAAACCGAGTCCAGCATGGAAGAATAAACTTGGTCTCAAAGCCCTTGTTTTCTACTGTCCCGAGGTGCTTCACACTGTCAGTGCTGAGTCCTGCGTAGACGTTCCATCCTTCGACATCCGTCGCTCCATTCCAACTAACATATCCACGATACGAACGCCCCGATGAGGCCTTTTCGACAAACAAATCCGGCTGAGTGTACGGAGTCGCGTGCCATTTTTGTTTGAAGCCTCTGTAGATGTGAGCCTCACCTGTGCGTCCAAACTCTGCGGACCATATTTCCTTGCCAGAGCTGTCGAATTCTGTTAATATGGGGATGTTGCCCCAGTTTGCAAGCTTGTTGCCGTTGGGAAGAGCGTTATCGAAGGCTCCCTGGCTGACTGACTGGTAATTCATCTGGGGTTGAACTATGTCAATGACTTGGACTTGGGATTCGCTCGAGCCATGAATGGGTTTCATCGGCAACCTGAAAACCAATAGCTTGGATGCCTTTTTCTGTTCTTTTTGGCGAACGTGCCAGTTCTGATTGTCAAACACCGAGATGTCTATCTGGTCATGCTTGATATTGTGCGGTCGTGCGTCATGCTGCCAACGGAAACGGGCTGCAGCAGGCAAGTCCCCAAAGTCGCCCTTTCCATCGCCAGAGAATCGCCAGACAATATTTCCTTGCTTGTCGATCAGATAGATTGTCCAACAGTGCCGACTACTCAACAGATAGTGGTCACCGATGTCAACTACAGAGTTGATGTGGAAGAAATCATATGGTCGAGCGAATGACCCTTGGTCCCGAAGAGTCTGTCGCGACTCTGAGAGAGGTATATGATCACTTGCCCGCCATTGGAACAAGACCGACTTGTTGATTGGGTCAATTTCGTAGAAAATGCTGTCCCACAACCAGCCGTCGGTTGGTCCATTCACGCTGGTCAAATCTGCAGGAGTGGCGTTGTAAGCAGTCGTGAGAACGGTGCCACGATTGGAAACAATATGTGTCTCGTGCAAATCTGCCTCGCAATGCGGATTCGCAAAACTCGCAGTGTTGAGCTCGTACTGCGGACAAAGCACCGTCTGCACGCTGTAATCCTTTTTCAGTAACGTGATATTCCCATAACCGTGTCCCTTGACAGCTGGTCCATCTCGCATCCAGAATAGAAGCGTCGGATTGCCATCTAGATGTTGCCACCTGAAGTTGGCTGTGTTCCCGATCGGCCCAAACCATATCAATCGTCCTTGATCAGTGAATATCATCGGACCAGGCATTGTAATGCTATGTTCCTCGGTACTGTACAATGTGAGGAATAGCAAGCCCGGCGCGAGCGTCGCATTGGAAGCCTGTTCAATTTTCACGACAGGCGGCCGGAATGATGATGACTTGAAGACTTGAACTGGCCAGAGTTTGCCCTCAGACTTGTGTTCGATATGCTCTGCGCCTCCGCCTAGAACGAAAGTATCATCAGCACTGCATTTGAATGCTTGAGCACCCTCAGCATCTCCGAACACTGCATCATCCATATCTGCTGGACAAAGTTCACGCCATTTCAAGGCCTGCGTGTTGGCTATGGCAAAAGTACGACTAGGATCGCGCAGGACCTCTTTCTTCAACGAATCACTGAAGATTTGCTTCAACCACAACTCATTCCAGAGGTTCTTCTGAGGGTCCTTCGCGCCATTGTGATGAATGATGACCGGTATGGTATCGAGGCACAAGTTGACGTACCATGGCATATCTGACCACGATATTTGCTTGATTGGGATGCGGAACTCATCCGAATCAGCACTTAAGATGTCTTCGGGAAGTTGCCCCTTGACCCGTGAGGGACACACAAAAGCAGAAGGCTTGCCAATTTGTTTCCAGATATCACTTTCATTGAGGTAGAGGAATTCGGCATCGCCATGTGCATTATTGGTCTGCTGTATGAGCTTGGACCAATAGTCGAGACCTATTCCGAACTCATACTCCCGCCCGGACACATGCTCCATAGTCTCATGCGTAAATGAAGGATTGATGGGGTCATCGATGATGGTTCCCTCCATCGCGGAAGGCGGCAAGATCCGCTGCTCTGCCTTCAGAGCTGCCTCTGTCAGGAACTTCCGCCGGAGGACTTCGCGCTGGAACTCCTGCTCGCCGAAAACCATGTTCCATACTGATTGGACGCGAAAACGCTCGGATAGACCAGCACCATCGTCCCACAGTTTGTGATTGTCGCTATCTGGAAACGCCAGCTTCTTTCCCGCTTGGCTAAAGGCAAGTTGCATTGAGTCCACTGGACCGATAGCGATTCCCGAGTCGAGGTATCGCTGACGAAGACTGCTCCATGTGCTGTAGCCTATTACAGTATCGGTGTTATTGCCGTATAAATCCAGAGGTAGAGGGGAATCCGGAACTGCGTAGCAGGCGACGCTATAGGGTGCGTTCGGAGTACACCTTTTGCTAGCGCCGAATATGATGTCCTGAAATAGGTTGAACGCCGTCGCAGCAGTGCCAAGCCGTTGCAGAAGTGCTTCATTGGCATCATGGGTGATCGCTTTGTACCTCTGAAGTAGAACCGTGGGCGGCAACTGGAACAAGACGTCTACGCTCAGTGTCAGCCGAGTCCGCATTTCATCTGGAGCTGAACCAACCGTGGTCATTGATAACAAGAGCTAGTTCATTAGCTTTGTCTTCCCCGAGCGATCGAAAGTACTCGGCAGCGGCGACGGTTCCGCCTAGACTTCCGCCAGCGATCGTTGCTGCCAAGGCAGTCAGACAAAATTCCAGCATGAAGTGAATCTGCCCAACTTGCAATCGCTAAATTCCTGGTTCCATGAGAGCAAAGTAGGCGTTGGGTAGCCGAGTACATGAGCCGTCAGAATCGCTCTGCAGAAATTGACATTCGGCTCGCTCGCTATAATGAGGAGATGAAGGATGTCGGTGACGTTTCTACGAGGTATGACTGCATTTGTGAAATGACTCTCGATCCGCTCTGTTGACGCGAGCTGCCAGTCTATCAGCGCAATCATTGTTTCTGAGCCGGAGGACAGTACCTTTTCATGTTGAAAAAGATATACGGCCAGGGCAAGAAATGATGCCGCAAAGACTGTGAGTACAGGTAGCTGAAAGGAGACCCTCATTGCTGCTCATCTGTATTGAAGGGACTGGGTTGATGAATTGACGCAGTGAGTGCAGAAGCGGTGCGGTGTGCCTGGCAAAGGGGTCCAGGTCTTTGGCTTTGCGCCGGGAGAATATGATTAGTAAGGGCGAATCTTATTTGAGTTAGGGGACGTATGCTGTGTGGCTGTTTCAAGTTACGATATCGACAAGCGAGCTTCAAACGACTTGCACGTGATTCGAGGCTGCAGCATTTCCTGTTGCACCAAGCCTTGACTATGATTTGTGGGACAAGAAGAACGATCAGACATTCGATGAAATATCTAAATGCTGGCTCAACTCTCAGCTATGTCCAAAGCGAATGGCAGACCCGTCCAGAGGGCCATTAGAAGGGCATCATGAGAAGATGTTCCATCGATGCTGCAAGCCTAACAGTCTTGCGATCGACCAACTCCTCGAATCGATCTGCAAGATAGATGACCGGAATCATTGTGCAAATGTAAGCAGCCGCAAATGCTACGAATGTGAATACACCGTTATCCCAACCAGCTCGTTTCAAGAAACTGTCGAATATCACTGTCCCATGCAGGGTTACTACCGGGAGATGGCAGAGATAGAGAGACACACTGATGCGTCCCAAGTAGGCGCTGAAGTTCGAGCTCAAAAAATTGCGCAACATCGATATTCGCGTGACCGATAGCATCGTGAGCATAGCACCGATGTGTTGCCACGACTCGGAGGGAGATGCGAGCAGTAGAGGATTATGCTGGCCCATGAATTGGTAGAAAGGTGTGCTTTCTGAACGGTAGTCTGGCATAGATCCCATAAATAAGCCGATCAAAAGAAGTATGACATAGACACGGGCGCGTCTCGTTCCCAATCCCCGGTTCGTGCTGCTGCGAGCATGGTCGATGTCAGCCATAAGAGTCCCAAATAGAACAAGGTGTCCATAAGGTATTTGTAGTAAAATGTTGAGAACCATGAAGAGGATGAGTCCCGGTGATCGAAACTGGGGCTTCATGAAGAGAAGTAACAAGTGAACGACGTAGAGCGAGCCCAGAGCTTGAAATATTGAGGGTAATACCCGAAGGGGACTGTTGTAGCTTTGAATAGGCCTGGACAGTCCGGGTGAAACAGAGAACATGTGAAGGTTGCTAACGAGAAAATCGTGGAGCTGAGAGGTGAGCGTGGGTTGACGCCGGGCAATAGCCGCGAACCTATCCACTCGCCCATTCAAAACCACAGACTGCCGAAAGATAGTGAATGCATATTCGAACAGACCGGCTCTGATGCAAATGAATGGGAGGATCGTGGATGCGACGGCCGCGCAGGACAACCGAATAGGCTGCCGTAGTACAGAAGAAGCAAGCGCCCGCACATTCTCGTCCAAACGCCTGCTGCGGGTAATAGATAGAGATAGCTTGTACCCACAAATAAGGAGAGCGAGAGCAATAGCAAAGTTTCCAGGAAAAAGCAGGCGAAGCACGGGCAGCGTTGTGAGAGCTTTCCGCCCTTCACCTCCTTCCTCGAGTCCCCGGCCAGCATCGTATTCACTGCTAAGCGACTGTGCGAGTTCCCAGTGTACCACGAGAATTGCAGCGATTCCGCGCAGGCCGTGCAACCAATCTGTGTTGTCCGCAGTCGTTTCTGGGCAGGCCTCCATGAAGGTGGGCACGAAGAGCGGCCAGATAGTTGACACTATCATCTGTTTCGCGCTGCGCAACGCAAAACCGAGGGTAGTGTGATTCTTCGTGCGTCTTGAGACATAGTATGGCGGGTCCATGGCCGACAGCCCGTGCACTCCGGTACCTCCTGTTCCAGAGCTAACTGAGCCCTTTCTGATGTTTGAAGTCTTGGTCCATCCGGTGTGAAAATGTTGGAAGGAGCTGCCGCAGTAGTCGTGTGCGTCAGTGTCGGAAAGGGGCCGATTCGTATGTCCAGAAGAGCTTGAAAGCTTTCGAATGTTGGAAAGATGAGGCGTGGAAGCGGGATGAAAGAAAATCGCCCAAGCTGTTTCTTACGCAATTTACGTTACAATAGCTTCGCCAAACGGAATTCAGCCACAGATCGTCGCACTTCGTATTCGGCAGTCACACATTTGAATCCATCTTCTTTTCGGTACTTACTTCCTGTCTTCAACAATGCGGGCAGTCGGACAGGGTCGATCACAGTCTCCCGTTCGACTTCTCTACGGCATCACGATCGCTGCTTGCGGAATACTGCCACTCATTCCCGCCATCGCTTGGCAATCACGCGGATACAGCCAAGATTCCCACTTGAAGACCTGCAAAGAGCTGCCAGGTGCAAACGATGTCTTTGTTGTGTTCAAGACCGGAGCTACGGAGTTTGGCCATAAATTCCCCATTCACCTGAATACGACCCTTCAATGTTATCCCAACTACATGGTCTTCTCCGATCATCATGAAGTATATCAGGGACAAACTGTGCACGACGCTCTGGAGCCACTCGGCGATCATATGAAGCAGAATCATCGATTCGAATTTGAATTATATCATCGTATCAAGGAAGGCGGTAGACAGATCTTGAGCGTCACCGAGCTGAGCGACCGCCCGGACACGAATAGGCATAAAAATCCCCTGCAGTCGTATCTGAGTGTAGGCTGGAGGCTCGACAAATGGAAGTTCTTGCCCATGTTTCAGACTGCGTACGCCCCTTTTCCCTCTTCTTTTCTCCGCATAGAGCACTAACTCGGAAGATGGCCACAGCTACGAAGCCCACCCAGGCTTCAAATGGTACATGTTCATCGAAGCAGATACTTACCTGCTCTGGCCAACGTTGCTTCAATATATTGCCACACTGGACCATCGTAAAGCATCATGGTACGGCGCCGAATTGTTCGTTGCTGGAACCATAATTGCGCATGGCGGGTCGGGAATGCTAGTTTCGAATCCTGGAATGAAGCTGTTCTCCGATGAGTACCAGTATAGGCGCCAACAATGGAATATCTACATGGACAACCATAAGGGCGGCGACACAATTTTGGCACGGCTTATGAATGCTGCCGGCTTGCTCCTCACGAAATCTAGGCCGCTCTTTAATCCAGAGGCTCCTGGCAATGACACGTACTCGATAACGACTCTGGAGGAATCGCATTGGTGTGATCCAATCATCACATACCATCACGTGGCACCGGAAGTCGTAGGAGATATGTGGAATTTGGAAAAGGAGCTATACGCGAGCTACAACGCAGACTATTCGACTGCGAACAGTGGTCAACAAGTTCCCAAGCGCAGAGATGTCTTTGTCCGATATCTCTATCCACAAATGCTTCGAGGACCCCGAGACCTGTGGGACAATAATTGCCAGCAAGGCGTCGGAGAGCGCTCGTCCTTTGAAGCGTGCCACCAGAGCTGCGAGGCGCTGCCGAGCTGCCTGCAATACAGATACGATACTTCGACAAGGCAATGCTTTGTGCACGACGTGGCTCAGCTCGGTGATGCTGCCCCAGTGTCGACCTGGAAATCAGGCTGGATTACAGACCGAATTCATCACATCATCGAGCAGGCGCCCACTTGCGAGCACAAAGGCTGGAAATGAGTGTCTAACATTGCCAATTGCAATGGTGTGGGAAGGTGTTCGTAAATTTCCATTTCGATATTTCCTTCACGAAACGCATCAAATCAACTTGAGGCTCGATAGCATTACGATCTGCCAAGTCCGGCTCGCGGACAGTCAACGGCGTCCCGTCAACGTCTCTGAATCGAGGCCTGCACAATCTTGCTAACTAATGCAAAGTTCCAAGATTGGCGGCATGAGAATGAACGCA
This sequence comes from Cercospora kikuchii, assembly GCF_019650295.1. Classification (NCBI taxonomy): domain Eukaryota; kingdom Fungi; phylum Ascomycota; class Dothideomycetes; order Mycosphaerellales; family Mycosphaerellaceae; genus Cercospora; species Cercospora kikuchii. The sequence continues at coordinate 534,742 of NW_025408586.1, forward strand.
GACCACACAGACCATGCGATGTTCCGCGGCATCACAAACTAAAGCCTGGGGCCTAGAACTCGTTCGAGCAATTGCTCGGATTTTGATTGGATTGCTCGGCCTCGATTACCACTTTTGACACTCTGATGCGTGGTTAGCACTAATAAGCACCGCGGGTGGAGCTCGGAGCTACTGGTCTCGTGGTCCTGATGGGAGGCGCTCGCGGAAGGCTGCTAGCGGCCTTCTCGAGGGGTTGGTCTGAGCCACAGGATTTCGATGTGGTGCAAGCCCAGCCGAGACTCTAGAACAGTCTCGGTGTTGGAGACAACGACCTTTTCTCGTTATGGACTCTAATGTCCACATTCGGCATAATCTGATACAATCTCGAAACCTTATTTCATGCCATGCCTTTCCAAGAAGCCTGCAGAGCAGTCTCGGCTCCATACATGGTGACGACAATCTTGCAATCTGGCCCCGGTGATAAGTCGATCATAATTGGTACTGTATGCGCATTGTGACTGCCTGCTCGATTATAGTCCAGAACGACAACGTCGCCCTAAATGCTGACCTAGTTGGAACGAAAGCGCCACCAAGCCTCGCAGAGATGAACACACGTGTTTGTGGCTTTTGTGGCTTGGGCTCCATGCCAAAACCGGCCGGGCGTATTGTGATACGCTGCATCTGCATGTTCATGTGTCCCAGAGTTGAACACTGTCCGCGGAACTCAGCTAGCCACTGCTTCTGCTAGCGAGCAACGGCGAATATGCCACTGGCGTTCCGGAGTGTCCAGATGCTGTAGTGCTTCGTCGTGGCGCTGAGCAGCCCTGTTCTGCGCGTGAACGTGCTTTCGATCGACAGGCTTTTTCTACGAAGAAGGGGCTTCATCCTGTTCTGCAAAACACCACAACGATGCAACTCACTCCAGCATTGGTATCACTGCTTTCTCTGGCCAGTTTTGGCCTAACTGAACCCGTGCCGGCCTCTTCCAGTACGAAATCATGCAGGAATGGCCCTATCACCCTCAAAGGCCGTCAATGTGAACGAAGCTGTGGGTACGAGTTCACGAGTGGAAGTTACAAGAATGACTACCGCAGTTGTTTCGACAATTGCGCTGTAGCTTGTGCAGCGGACGATCGCTGTGTCAGCGCCAAATGGAGTCACAAGACGAACAAGTGTTACTATCTGGACAAATCTCGTTCACCATATTGGCAGAAGACTGGCAAGGCCGATGCGATCAAATGCAAGCCGAAGCCATCGCCCAAAACTACCACCTCAAAATGCACCACCACTTCGAAACGCACCACTACTAGCAAAGCCTCTACCACGACCTCAAAGAGTACAACTGCAAGTTCTTCTACAGTATCCACGACGACATCAGCTTCTTCAACGACAGCCTCTTCAACGACAGCCTCTACTACGACAGCCTCTACTACGACAGCCTCTACTACGACAGCCTCTTCAACGACAGCCTCTACTACGACAGCCTCTACTACGACAACCTCTACAACAACTAGTGCATGCCCGACCGAGAGCACGGGAAGTGCTTCGAAACGCTACTTGATTCAGTGCGAAGTTGCGCTCCAGGCAGTGAACCCTGCTACCGACATTATCCTCAACCCGGGCATCGGCGGTGATAAGATGAGAAGGAAGCGAGCGATCCTGACACCATTCGAGCAATGTCAGAGCGACTGTGATAATGCTGCACCGTGTGTGGGCTTCAACTTTGCAACACTAGCCGGCGCCTGCACGCTTTTCAGCGCCGTCCAGGATGATACTGTGATTGCTCCGGGTAATGTTGCTGCGAGAGTGACAAGCGTCATTCAGACCACTACGACAACTACAACGTCTACGGTCCGTTATGGAAATCGTCGTTTTGCTGCTCGACCTGGACTAATTCTCACTCGCAGACTACACCCTCTACCACTACCACCACTACGACTACAACCACCACTACTACACCTACAACAACCACAACAACCACCACTACTACACCTACAACAACCACAACAACCACCACTACTACACCTACAACAACCACAACAACCACGTAAGCTCTCCAATGCGACTGCACAGATGCTGCCGTCATAATGACTAACCTGCTGCAATTCAGGACCACGACAACCACGACAACCACGACCACAACGACCACAACGTCAGCAAACCCCCAACCAACAAGCTGCACAAATTCAGGCAACTGCCGCCAAGACATTGGCAACTGCGGATGCCAGATGGTGATGGCTGGTAACCGTGTCTGCAGCATCGAGCAATCAAAGGATGCCAGCGACGATCCTTCCTGCGGGAGCGACGCGAACTGTCCACCGATGCATTCCTGCGTCCTGGTTAACAACAACGAACTCGACGAGTACAATCAACCCGTGACTGTGACGGAATACGCGTGTCGTCCGTGGTGTTAGATTTCCTCATGACAATCTCTCGTATCAGCTCATCCTCTGCTTTGCACACAGCTTCGCTTCGTACTGCGACCTCATCATTCGCATCATCATATTCAACTGGACCTTTCTTTTCGTCGTGGAAACAAGGCGTACCTCGCTGTCCTTGCACAGCAAGCAGTACCCGCAAATTCATATAATACTTGGTATACAATTCAGAGTCTCGCCAGGTTGAGTATTTTGGCGCATCTTTACTCGTCCAGAGCGTCTCTCACTGTTGCAATGTTATCTACCTGCAGCGAGCCAGTCGAGTCATCAATGTTGATCTTGGGCCTGCGAACAAGTGTCGCTTTTGTTGTCTTCCCTGTCTAAGAAGCATTTACAGATCTGAGAATATCTGCGCAATGAAAGCGCCGTGTTCATGACATGTGTAAGGGTGTCACTAGACAACGTTGCATTCCCCACCGAAACAGGTCGTTGAGGGAAACTGGAAATATGTCATGACGACTGCTCGTCCAGTGAACCTTCCTCAACCCAAAACTGCGCCTTCTCTTTCCGATACTGTGCGTTCAGCAGCTCCAAATATCGCCCAGGAGCCTGGCTGGCCATTTCGACTTTGAGGTGACTCTCCTTGGCGTCCCAGAAATGTCTCACAAACGTGCCTTCGCACTCCGTCCCCGACAGAGGATAGCCGTTGGCTTCGGAACAGTTTAACGTCACAATAGACTCCGAGTAATCATATCGGACATAATTCCCGAAGCCAGCCTGATCCGTCCCCGTGACGACGAGGTTTTCCCTAGATTTATCGAGACGAAAACGCTGGCGGTTCCTGAATCGAGTGCAGTCGGGATATGGATCTCCGTCGTCTGGGCATTTGGCCCACTGACCAAGGATCTCTAATGTTCGATGATTGTTCACCAGCGCGATGAAGCCTGTGTTGTGGTGAACTTTGCCGAAATCGTCCAGATTTTTTGGTAATCGAGGATCGGTTGCGAGAGCCATGGAGTGGGCTTTGGGATCGATCTTCCAGTAGTTGAAAAGCCATTCCAGCGGTAAGTCCAGACGCGCGAAAATCGCATCAGTGTCCAGGTAGACGCAAACATCGTGATGTTGCAGGATGCTGGCCAAGACCTTGGGCTTTGCCCATGACGTGCGGCGATCAGGTACTTTCTCAACATGAACGTGGTAGTATTTGTACCCGTGTATTTTCGCTGTTCAAAGTGTGAGGCTTGCAATGCGGAGTCTCGCGTGGCGTCGACGTACCGTATATCCAGTGGTTCAGCATCCCGAGCGAGATGCCTTCAAAACGAGAAGCAACGTTCTTCTTCCAGCTCATTGCATCTGTTCCGAGAGCTTCGTATGGTCCGCTGAATGTCTCGTCATGAAGATCTATAATACAAAGTCGCTCTCCCGAATGCTCTGTCCAGACCGGTACGCCATATATCTCATAGGAGAAAGCATGATCTAGCGAGTAGCTTGTGTCTGTAGGTGCCACGCTCGGGCTATGCAGCTGTCTGAAGTAAAAATCCAACGCTATGCTATCAAAGCTTTTCACAAGTCAGCTTGTGTCTGCATCTGGATGGCGTTGAACAGGGGACAGCGTTTACTTCGTCGCGGTTCTCGTCGAAAACAATTCGGAAAGCCATGCCGAGCAGAAGAGTAAAACCGCGACGATAACGATTGGGCCTAGCTTGTGCCTGGAGCCAATTCGGCTCCAAGGCATTGTTGATGGAAATGGATGAGAGGTGGTCAACCTAGGAACGGCTAAGACTGGGGGTACTGTGTTGTAAGACAGCCAAGCAGCCATCGCTAATCTCTGTTATGAGCTGATACTACTTTGGTTATGCAGACACAGCTGATATCAGTGTATATAACCATATTGAGAAATTCAGATTGCAGAGTGCGCGAACTCACTGCCTCCTCCAATGAGCGTATTCTTATTGGCTACCAAGCCTGACATAACGCAGTGGAGACTTGTGCTTAGTCACATCAAACCTTATATTGCGGGCATTCCTTTAACTAAGTTAGCGAAGTTCGTCCTCGGTTCCCACGTCAGTTCCACACCTCCAAAGGTGTCATGATCCGACACCATTGGCGGACACCGATTGTGTTCGCAGGTCTTTTGCTAATTTGCGTTTTGTATCTTCGTTCAGATGTCAGTACACAGGATCTTTCACCAGAACTGGACTTTCATGCTGATGCAGCGCATAGCAGAACTTATTTGTCCCCTGGTACGGCCCGGCCACGATCCCAGTCGCGAGTCGCAATACGACGGGCAAAGTCCATGTAGTCCTACTAGCAACACGACCGGACTTGAATCTTTGCAAGACGCTATTGACAGCCGCGGCTTTGGGCTACCCGATACCCACGTTGCTAGGATGGAACAAAACACAGGGAACTAAAGACCAGATGTCTGGAGGAAGCCATCTCGTCAAGATCACCGATGGAGCAACGTATTTCGCAGCACTGCCACAAGATCTCGATGACGATCTTGTGCTCGTCGCGGACGCATACGGTACTTTTCCATCTGGCTCGCTTGGCCGGATACACTGCTGATCAAAGTGACTACCAGATGTCTGGCTCCAACTACCACCGGAGATCCTCGTACAACGGTGGCGCAAAGTGACGAGAGGTGCAGACCTCCGAACATCGCAACGCATGGGAAAGGACACTTCCACACCTACCTTCCAGCACTCCATCGTATTCGGAGCCGGGAAAAGATGCACACCAAATTTATTCCACACGGTTGCATGCTACGCCGTGCCCGAATCTCCCCTCCCTAAGGATATGTACGGTGCTAACACGGACACGATCGTTGGAGTAAATCGCTGGTCGAGCCTACGGCAGCGTTACTTGAACGCAGGCATCGCCGTCGGCACCGTGGGCGATATGCGGCGAATATTCAACCACGCTAATGACAGACTTTCCCAGATCAAAGCACACGAAGAATTTGATAACGGATCGCATGAGTCCGACTTCATCTATCGTGGTTCAGATCAATCAGTGTGGAACACGATTTTCGGCGAGCAGGAGTTCCAGCGTGAAGCGATGAGGAGGGAAGGAAAGCCGTATAGCAGCGTCGAGCCGTCGTGGATGGAAGGAACAAAGATCGATGATCCCATCGAGCCATACTTCACGCACCAGTCCATGGAGAGGACTACACCAGGACGACATGAGTTCGGGATAGCGCTGGACTATTGGTCGGAGGTCACGCAACAGACGATCAATTCGGAGCAAGATACTCGGTTCTTGCATTACTCGCGACCGCTTACAGAGCAGCTAAACCCCAGTTCGCCATTCGACTGTAAGCCGCGCTCTGGGCAACTATCTGCCGACCTACAAAGCGGTTCGCCACCATACCATTCTTCCGGGAATGCAAATGCAACGTGGGCCGATGTTCCGCTGTTCTCGAACATCTGTCTTGACTCAGTACCCGTCATTGTGCATCACAACGGGATCAAAGCCGCACGAGAGACGATGTGGCATAGTTTTTGGGTTTCGAGCTTGCTGAAATCACTCCGTAAGAGCGACTTTTTTCACAATCGTATCCTCGCTCTAGCTGGCCAAAGCGAATTGCAGATGCTGGATCTCTGTCCCGCATCCATGGATGGGGAGATATTCGGAGGAGCGTAATGGTCGCATGCAGCCCATGTTCCGTCATCAATCAGTGGCCATCATAAGTAGCCGGATGACATATCGCCTGCACTGGGCGCCACCACGCACATGCTTTGCGAGTCCACTTAGACGAGATCAGACGGCTACTATTTCCCTCCTAATTGTCCACCTGTAGCGATGGTCTACGGCCGCTATGTCGCACAAGACACCTTTCTCAGGGCTCACGATGAACTCATTGCACTTGTTTGCAAGCAAGTGCGCAAAGAGTCCCTCGACTGGCTCGGCATCAGTTGGCCTCTTCTCGTGCCTCTGAAGCTCAAATACAGCAGTTCTGGCTCGGAATCAACATTTCACAAGCCCAATCACATCCTGAGAATGGTATGATCCGACATACCAGCGCAGGCTATTGGCCGCGTACGGTGTCTCGATATCCGAATTGAAGACGGAGCACATGTGTGTTGCCAATTGTACGTGGCGAGCGGGCAAGTCCAATTCATCAAATCGTCAAACAGGTTGGGAATATTGCAATTCCAACGCGTCGCCGAGACATTCCAGGAAAAGTTGCAGCTCGTAGGCTCAATGATTGTCAAGGAAGACATGGAGCGGAAGCTCAGTCGTGGAGTAGAAGCCGAATTGTCTTTGCCTACTGGATTCAACCAGCTGCCCTTTTCTGACTGTGGCTCAGAGGACTGTTACACATGAAGGTCGGTGGATCTGAGTACGCATTACATCACACCACCGCGATTGGGGGGGTTGCGCGGCAAGTGCTCGCGCAGCTGCTGTGTTACCAGACGCGCCGAGCTTCGATTGCCGCACTTCCCACTGTCAAATGAGTCCCCAAAACTTGGATCTTTACACGCAACATGAGGTCGAAAACGAGCCTGGAAGTTATTCGAAAACTGAATGCCCGCACCAAGAAGACTCGTGATGAGATTACTGCGGTCGAAGCAGAGCTCATGCAGCTCACAGCCAGGCAAAAACTACTGGAAGACGAGCGACGGCGGCTGGTAGACAAGCGATGGGACTTGGACGACATCGACTTTCATCTAAAACGTCAGACTCGCGCTTGGAATTTCAATCGCAAACTCGAGCGATTCCTCCAATTCCCTCTGGAAATTCGTGAGATAATCTATAGCCATTACTTTCCTATCACGGAGACCTTCGCGGAAGGTTGCAAGAATAGCGTCACGCTGGTATCTCAGCAAATCCGCGATGAGGTTATCGACTGGCTCGGCCGTCATCGGCCTCTTGTCTTGCCTTTGCGAATTAAACACCACAACGACCCAGGCCCAAGGATAACGTTTCGTAAAGTCAAGCGCAGTAGTTTACTCAACATCCCAACGCAGATCCTCGGTCGCGTCCGGCTTCTTGACATTCGATTCGAGCCTGGAGAACTCGCAAGCTGCAGATTGCACGTCATCAGCGGTGAAGTGAAGCTGATCGAGCCATCGCCTCACATTATAGTTGTGCGGAACGTTTACACGACATTTGTCTGTTGGGAGAACATGGAGCTTCTGGGCGCTGCGGTCGTCAGAGAGTGCCTGGGTCTGATGCTACCGCATCTGAAATGGGTAATCAGCGCGTTCACGCAGACGAAACATAAAAACATGGAGGCACGATTGCATCGCGAGGTGGAAACCAGGTTGTCGTTGAGGTGGCTCGAGAATCTGCCGTTTTCTGATTGTGACGCCAAGGAGTTCATGGACAGCGGAACCTTTCTGACGCTGGAAGACGAGAGCCGAGACGATTGGGCTGACACTTTGTCAGGCCACTGAGGGTGGGGGCCCACAGGAATTGCAGCATTGCAGCCTCAGTGTGTGTTACCATAAACGCCAAGCCCGCGGAACATAAGTAGACTGTGAAGTCCTCGAGAAAAAATCAGCCTTCCAAGAATCCCAAGCATGCGAGGCCGAAGCCCTGTCCAGAAGGTGTTCCTGTCTCCACTGATTGCGCTGGGCGCCATTCTGACAAAGACCATCCGCCCTCGGAGAACATTTTGCCTCCTGCCGATTGCTTCGGACACATATGTGCGACATGAACAACATGGAAGTGATGCAGGCTGGAGCAGTGGATGAGCTTGCAACCACCGATGCACGGATCGAGCAGCTGCGAGAGAAGCTACGACAGTTGGACGAACTTCGGGATCCACTCCTCTTGCGAATTGAGAAGTGGAATCAAAATCGGCCCTTTCCACCATTCCTCCGCCTCCCCCGCGAGCTTCGCGAGATGATTTACGACCGTTACAACTCGGACACGACATGCTACCACGAGGGCTACTTGCGAAGTCTTGCTCAGATATGCAGGCAAGTGCGCGAGGAATATATCGAGTGGCTTGGCTGGAACAGACCCTTAGTGGTGGACAGATGGCTCTACTATTTATATCGCCGTTACATCGACCGAGGCCAAATTGAAAGCGTGTGGCCGAGCATGCGTGCTCAGATCATACGTCGCGTACAGCTTGTTGATGTTGAGGCCAGACCTGAAGCAGCTGCAGACTGCAGGCTAAATGTGGCGAGCGGTGAAGTAAGCTTGATCGAGCTTACAGAGACCGACGATCTGATCCAGAAACAGCGTTGGAGACAAGTCCCTGGCAAGTCAAGTGTATGTTTTGAGAGACTACGACTCCTTGGTAAATTCATAGCTGAAGACGGTGGGGCCGTGGAGAAAGAGCACTTTGACTTAATTTTCGCGGTCTCGAGAATTGACACAGGTCCGACTGATCCCCAGGCATGGCTGCGCAGCGAATTGCAACAAGCCGAGACAACAAAAATCTTGGAAATGCTGCCATTTTCCTCGACTAACTTTGAGGATTGCTCCTCTACATCTGCTTCAGAGTCTGGTTCGTCTTTGTCTGACTCAGAGGATTGAGAGGATTGACGGCAATGAGCAGCGACTACTGCTTGAGATTCGAGAAGCTGGGACTGAATTGATGGATCTGGCGAGGAATTACATCACGCCACCGAGATTGAGGTCACACAGAGAGGGTCTTGCAGCATTGCAGCCTAAGTTCGTGTCACCATAACACGTCAAGACCCCCACGCCAAACACGCTATAACAGGACTGACGAGCGTCCGAATTCAGACTAGCATTTTGAGCTCCAACTTTCACGGACACCATGGGAGACGAAACCAATCTGGATGTGATTAGGACCTTGAACACCCAACATGACAAGGTGCACAACAAGCTCTCAGCGGTCGAAGCAAAAATAGCGCGGCTGGAAGAAAAACGAAAGCGGCTGCAACCCACCCGAGATCGTCTGCGAAAGAAAATTCGAAAATGGCATCGTCGTCGACCCTTTGCGCCATTTGTCCGGCTGCCTCTCGAGATTCGGGAAATGATATATGCCTGCTACGTTGACATTGACCTGTCTTCCCACGTAGCCTACAACATGAAGATGGCATTGGTGTCCAAGCCAATACGAGAAGAATTTCTGTCGTGGCTTGGCTGGAATCGGCCGTTGTTCTGGTGTGATGTGACCCCTACCATGGTCAACGCGTTCGAGTGCTACGGCCGCAGTCGATATGTAGAACAGAGGGCGTGGGCTAGGGTGCCAGCCCAGATGCTCAATCGCGTCCGAAAGATTGACATTGGAAACATACCTCCACCGGGTATTTGCACATTGTTGGTGGCGAGTGGCGAGATGAGGTTGAATCGGCCGCGGACGCCACCTGGCCGGCCACTGTCAAGGATTGAGATGCGTTGGGACGCATTACAGCTTGTTGCCGCCATGATAGCCAAACAAGGCACAGGTCTACAGAGATCGCACTTGATGTGGATCTCCGCTGCGTTGAGAGGGGAGCAGAGTCTGGCAGATCTCGAAGCAGAGATGCAGTACGAGATAGACAATGGCCCGCGTTTAAGAACGGTTGTGGACCATTTCACTGAAAAGGCATGGACTAGGTTCTTGTATCTGACTCGGCATTGCATCACACTGCCGAGATGTCGGTGAATCAGACAGTGCTGCAGCCTAATTTTGTGTTACAATTTGCGCCAAGCTCCCTCCGACAAATGCACTATATCAAGACTTTGATCCGTCTCCAATCTTTCAAAACACACATACGCTCAACATGGCTGATTTACCAACTTTGAAAGTTGTCCGAGGCTGGCAGGCAGAATGCGATAGAACCGAAGATGAGCTGGCAGTCGTCAACGAACAAGCCAAGACCATCCTACACAAGCAGAAGCAACTGGAAAAGACCCGACACAAACTACGAACTTCAATCCACTTTTGGAACACCAGACGGGAGTTCAAGGACTTCCTCCGACTCCCTTTCGAAATTCGTGAAATGATCTACGACCGCCACATCGAGCGCATACATTCCCACGGCGAGTACATCTATATCGACCACAACGTCTTCTTCCTGGATGAGTACGCCAAGAGCATCGCCCTAGTCTCCAAGCAAGTGCGCGAAGAATATCTCAACTGGCTTGGCGTGAATCGACCTCTGGATCTGATGATGTTCCTTCGGGTCATTCTTCGCCGCCGCTCCACTCGAAGTAAGAGAGCAGCTTGGGACAGGCTGCCAGCACAGATGATTGATCGAGTGCGGATTGTTGACATCCAAGCTGGAACTAGATGTTACGTGAAATACAGGCTACAGGTGGCCAAGGCCGAATTGACGATGCTCGAGGACCACAGAACGCCCGTGGTCCCCAGAAGGCCCAGGAACATTGAACCCTCCGATGTTCATTGGGGAAGAGTGCGGCTGGTCGCTGATCTAATAGTTAAGGAAGGTGGAAGGCTGAAGAAAGAGCATTTGGAGTTATTGATTGATGCCTTGAAAGATGATGACGATATACATGATTCGCAAGCATGGTTGAATCAGGCACTGGAAAGACGTGAAACGGCGAAGAAGTTGAGAACAGGCAAAGGAAAGAAGAAATTGCCTGATTCTTTCCCAGGCTCGGATGCCTGGTGGCTCGAGAAATGGGGCAGGTAGTGAATTCACGGTATTGGAGCGACGAGTGGAGCAAAGCCCAAGAGCAGTGCCTATTGGAGGCAAGTTTTCAGTTGTGACGATGTTGGTCAGAGGCCGACATAGTCGCACAACGCACGATCAGCATTTCAGAATCGTAAAATTCAGAACGTGTAACTTCAGCAGCATCAGTAACAGGGACCATCTCCTCTCTCCATCTCCCCCGGATCGATAACCGGCAGATCACTCATTGCATCTTCGCCATTCCATATGGTCTTGGGACGAAGCAACGATGCGTGATTAGACCTTCCTGACGTCGTCAGCGCGCGGGATTCTACGTGTTTGAGGGGCATTCGCAGTGATAATTGCTTTAAATTCCGTGTCTTATGCCCGTAATACGCCAGCGATACGTGGTGCAAAAGTGCGCACATACTGTACGTTCGATATATTAGCCCTCTGCAAGCCTCGTGGGCGTACGAGACGGCGAATTGCCAGTCAGGTATCTGTGCCTCCGCATCCATATCTTGATTCCCCAACCTCTGATCAGACACGTCTGACCAATCGGGTTTCACTTGCAACCTTCGGCAAATCCTCCCACATGAGCTTGCCCTTTGTAACAGCCTTGTCCGTCGCCATCGAGATTCCAGTCTTGTTAAGCTTGGTCACGAAACGCCGACCGTCCACCTTCTGCGCAGGGAGTGCAAAGCGAGGTCCGGCCCAGTGATACGACGGGTCAACCATAAGTGGCGGATTCTTCTGCTGCTTGCGTGGCTGGCGGCAACCACGGGTGATAGCTGGATCGGGCTGGAAGGTACGACGGCCGATCGGCTTGGACGTGTCGTATTTTTCGTCAACTTCATCGTCGTCAGTCATCTTGACACCGAAGACGCTGTTGTAGTGTTGACGTTCCGACTGCTTCGCGGCGCCCTTGCCGTTCGAGTATTCATTGCCGTAGACGACACCTTCCACAGCGTCTTCTAGGTCATCGAGTAGATCTTCGACCCGCGCATGTGATCGATCCTGGTCATGGTCGATGGCATCCAGTGTGCTATCGGTGTCAGTCGAGCTCTCAGCATCAGGTTCATAGCCAGTGTCTTCAGAGGACTCGATATCGCCATCCCAAAACGTCGAGCCTGCCTTCGGGACCGTTGCTGATGACGCCGATGGGAGACTGCGAACCAGGTCTGGGACACTGTCAAGAGAAGAGTCCAGGTCCTCCTTCCAAGCTGCGCGTGCGCGTAGCAAGTTGCCCACGCTGTCACCACCGAGCTGCGAAACAATGGCACGAAGGTCAACTTTCTGCAGACTTGCTTCCGGCAGCCACTGCATGTCACTGATGAGCACATCTGGAACGTGGGAGGAGTCGACTTGGGTGGCGACGAATGCGAAGATCTCAGCGCCCTTGGTCGTTGAGATTGTGCCCACAGTGCAAAGTACTGTCATATTCTCGACTTCGACAGGGCCGAGCATAGAGGTAATTGCATCTTCTGTGAGAGACTTCAGAGATATGTCCGCATCCTCATCAGCGGCAAACGGCTGAAGGCCGACGTAGTGGGTCGGGAAATGGGTGACGGCCAGAGATGCGGAGGCGCTCAGGTCGAAGTCATTGTGTACAAGGATGTCGTTGTCCTCGTTGTGCACAAGAATCGCAATTGTAACTTTGCCCGAAGTGAAGACAGCATCTCCTTTCGCCGACGCGATGTTCTGGGCGATCTGATTTGGTGTACTTGCGATGGTAGTGATGGTATCTTGCGGAGCCATAACGAGCGTCCTGGTTCTGGTGTCCCTTGATTGAGTCGGTGCTGGTGGTGGGTAGGAGTCAGACAGCAGGCAGCAAGTCTTCAAAAGTGAAGGCGAGATTCCCGTGTTTGGCAAGAACGCGCGCCGTTTGCTCCAATGCACCGCGCGCGCATCCACAAGCCATGTTACACAACACCAACTCACTGCAAGCACCCGGCCCTCCTGCACATGGCGGATCACGTCGAGTCTGTCTCACCGCCGGCAGGCAACTGCAGGTGCGAGATCTCCCTCAATGGAGCAAACAATGCGACTGAGACATGCTGCCTGTGGTGGGAAGATATAACATGGCAAACGTCTGCTGCAGTGACTGTGCAGGTGCCGCAACGCTCAGACCTTGACCCTGCATCCTCGCGAGAATGAGGTTTCGAGCTCTATTGGCGCGCTCCTTTCCGCGTACATTGACGATGCTAAAAGCTTCGAGAGGTGTGCGCAGCAGCGACAGAAGCCAAACCTCGAACTCTGACGGCACATATTCGTACTACACCATTGGAACGAGCAGTGAGACTGATGAGTTACCAGACAGCCTCCAGCGACCACCTTATGACCAAAGCGACACTGCCGCGCCCACGATGCTCAACACCACAGCAGCAAGGAGAGCATCGACTCCATTCGGAAGACACGAAACCCCAGCTCAAGAGATCGCGCGCCTGAGTGCCCTCAACTTCGACCTCGCCCAACAACTGGAGAAGGCAGAGCAAGACCTCGAACGCAGAAACGCGTCCATGGCAGAGATGGAGGTGGACCTAGTGCGACTGTTCGAGAAATCCAAGAAACAAGAGGCCAAGCAAGAAAAGTTGGAAGTTGAGAACGAGAGGCTCCAAGAAGAGGTGGGAGCTGAGAACGAGCGGCTTCGCGCCCTTGTCAAGCGACTCAGTACCAGCAAATGGAGGCCATGGAGCAGCTTGAAGAAGCGTCTGGTGGAAGTCGCAGAGACTCTCAAAGTCGCCGAGAACCAGATTGCTGGGATGAAATACATCATCAAAGATCTGACTAGGGAGCGCAACGACCTTCGCAACAATCTCGACAAGGCGGTGTCAGAGCTGCATGATTTGCAGATGAGGAGTGTTGGCAGGCGTGGAAGTCGGACGGATAGTGGGATGCACCGTCACTCATCGGTTCGTTCCAGCTTTGGAGGCGGATTCATCTAGAAGGGTTGTGTTTGGGTGTGTAGGGCTTGAGTGTGCAGGGCTTGAGTGTGCATGGCTTTGCATGGTTGACACAGGGACCGAGAACTTGACAGCCTGTCGACAATGGATATGGTACCGCGTTGGCTTGGTGTGGCTGATACAGCGACCGAGAAGTTGACAGCCTGTAATGAATGGATATGGTGTGGCATTTGGCCTCATCCTCACTGCATGCCTTCTTCCCTCTTCTTTGCAGCCTCTCTCCTCCGAACCAGAATCTCACAATCTCTGAGTCTTTCTTCCCAGTCTGTCCATTTTTCGCCCATATCCAGCACTCCGACCTTGTACCAATTCTCCAGCAGTCTCGTGCTCCTCAATCTTAGCTCTGCGAAATCCCTTGCCTGCTCAATCTGCTTCGCTTCGATCCTCTCAAGCCGCGGCTCCAAGCCAATCAGCTTGACCAGTGGTGCTGAATCTGGAATCGTGCTGTTATCCTGCAGTGACTGCAGCTGTGCTGAAGTCGTCTTATACAGCGACTCGTGGGCAAGGATCAACTGTGCCAACGCGGCAGGATGGAGTGTACTCGGTACAACTTTCTCGTCTGCTGGGTGGAACAGCTCCGGAAACTGCTTGTGGATTTGTAGCACATCTGCAACGGCATGAGACTTTGTGGAGAGCGCCTTTAATGTCCGCTCGAGGTGTCGTAGACGCGCCGCGGCTGATGCTGTCGGCTTTGGCTGCTCATCGTGCGTCTGTGGGCTGTCGCCGTTGACCGCATAGTCGATGCGCTGCAGTCGCTGCTCCAGCATATACAACGTGTCCGACACCGTCTCGCTTGTCGCAGCCATCGTGTGCTGTCAGCTGTTTATATGTTTCTACTGCAGTGTGGAGCAGGTGCTGGCAGGGAAGCACGCGACTGAGGTGCTGGAATCCTTGGCAGCCCATGTCATCTGGCAACGTTCCAGGACGCCATCTTCTGACACATGTAATCATTCGTAATTGACGATCTTTCACGCCCTTGTGCTTCCCGTGTGCCTTCTCCTAGAAAGCCAAAACCCGGTGTCTCGGAGCACTTGTTCAAGAACATGCAAGCACACACGAGCTTTCGATCTTCGCAGACTCATTCCACAAGAACATAACTCGCTAGCCTTGCTATGGTGGTAGTACCTCCAGCCGGATTGACCAACGGCGGTGCCTACATCGCTGCGTTTCCGCAGGCGTAATTGGAGCAGTGTGGAAATGTCCTGCATCTTCGGCACTCGGCTGTATTCCAGTATCAAGTGCATCTGTTGAGAGACACAATCACGAAACGATTCTCGAAAGGCCCGCAGCCGAGCAGGAATACACTGCGAGCCATCCAACTTGCGGACAGCACCACAGGAATTCGGAGAATGCTACGCATTGTGATCTCTCGGCCCGGGCTTGCGTCCACGTCTGCCTCGATTGTCGACTTAGAGTGCCTCTGATATGCTGCATAAGGCAGAGATACGAGAATCGAAATAGCACTCGTATACACCCGGCAGCGTTCACAATGCTAATCCTGATCTCTGTTTTGCTTTTCGGTGAAAGCCTTCTCAAGCAGGAAAGATGTTCAACTTCTGAAGAGCGAGCACGTTCGCACACTCGACAGTACTGGAGTGCTTCAGAGTTGGTGTCTGGGTAATTCAATTACTTCCAGCGCGTAGCTGGTGTGGCCTGGCTTGCCCTACCATTCAGTGTATATGACGCAGCACCCCCGATGTCGACTATCGCATAAGACGTCTTCACTCGAACTTATCATCCCATGGGACCATCACAACGTGGCAATCTGCATGGTACAAAGGCTTAGTCCGCAGAGCTAGCGAAGTTCGGGAACTGTCTATGTCCGGTACTGCATTGGTCTCGCAGCTAAAGTGTCGTGGAGACAAGACATACCTTGGCAAGACCAAAGCCTCGGGCTTATATGTGTCAAGGGAGAGCTGACCGGCATCAAAATCCGACGTTCGTGAAAGCATCGGGCTGGTGGAAAAGCAACGAAGCTGCGCAGTATGATAGGTGCCGCTTGTGCTCCCAGCAAGATTCACACTGCTCGTCCCATCGCTGTGTGTCGAACAACCTAATTGCCGCTTGAGCAGCCTTGACTAATCCGCGGATAAGGCGAAGGACCTTCTCCGCGAAAGCAGTCTTCTCTCAGTGGTCAAATTGCATGGGGCCACGATTTCCGCATCGAGTCAACTTTTCCGCACGCCTTTTCCGCAGACGCCTACCACTTGGCCAACTTGGCACATGTTCACGCGAGTGCTTTGGCTACACCCGCCAACCTCCACAATGCTTCTCCGCGATCCACACATATCAAGCCAACATGGTTCCCCGCCCCGGTCTCCGCAAGTTCGTCTCTTCTGGGGTCGGATTGGCAGCACGTTTCTGCACTTTGTCCTTGGCGAAGGCTAGGTATATGAGTATGGCATGAGAAGCAGCAGAAACTTACTCTCCTGAAGTGCTTTCAGGATCTTGCCAACCCCAGCCGACATTTTGGGAAGGAACGATCATGGGTCGTGAACATGATGAGGCCTCGCTGGCCAGCAATGAGAAGGACCTCGAGAAGGTCGAGATCATCGAGCAATACAATGTCAACAAGTATGCCAACATTGGTCTATCTGCAGAAGATGCAGACTTCTACGAAAACTTCCCTGAGGACAAGAAGAAGAGCATGATACGAAAAATCGACATCCGATTAGTGCCAGTGCTCGCACTGCTGTACTTGGCTGCACATATCGATCGCGCGAATATCGGCAATGCAAAGGTAAGAGGCGAGAAAGGCGAAGGGAGAGGACAGGGTCGTCGTGGCAGTGTGGCAGGCATAATCTGACCTTTTACAGATAGAGGGAATGACCGACGACCTCAATCTCACCGGAATTCAGTACAACATCGCTCTCAGCATATTTTTTGTCCCTTACATAGCTCTTGAGGTTCCGTCCAACATCATTCTCAAGAAATTCAAAAGGCCGTCCACATATATCGGCATCCTGGTGCTCGCATGGGGTATCGTGATGACCTTCACCGGATTTATCACGAACTTCGCGGGCCTCATGGTTGTCCGGGTGTTTCTCGGTATCGCAGAGGCTGGTTTCTTCCGTATGTGAATGCATTGGCTTATGCGATCATGGAGAGCTGACTTCCGACCTAGCTGGTGCCGTCTACTTGATTACGAGGTGGTACGCACAACGTCAAGTGCAAACTCGCCTCGCCCTTTTCTACTGCGCAAGTGCACTTTCGGGCGCCTTTTCTGGCCTTCTCGCCTTCGCGATCGCGAGAATGGATGGTGTCGGTGGTAAACCCGGCTGGGCGTGGATCTTTATACTCGAGGGCATCGCTACGGTTCTCATCGGTGTTGCTTGCTTCTTTATTATGCCGGATACGCCAGCTCTCTCCGGACGATGGCTCAACCAGGAAGAGCAGCGTTGGCTTGAAATCCAAACAGTCATCAAAGAGGGCGGTCGATTTGCGATGGAGAACGATGACAAGTTCAAATGGACCTACCTCCGCGATCTGCTCCTCGACTACAAGGTTTACATGCAGGCTTTCATCCTCTTCACTGCATCGATGCTGGCCTACGGTCTCAAGTTCACGATGCCCAGCATTACCAAGTCGATGGGCTACACGTCAGCCAACGCCCAGTTGATGACCATTCCGCCTTACGTCGCAGGTGCCATTTCTGCTATCGTTCTTTCGAAGGCTTCCGATCATTACCAATGGAGGGCGATCTTCATCTTCGGCCAAATGGCCGTAGCTCTGGTCGGCTTTTGCATCTTGCTCCCACTTGCACCGAATATCGTAAACCAAATTGGTCCTTGCTATTTGGCGGTAATGCTCATCTGCATCGGACAATACCCCACGAACCCAGCAGGTTCAGCATGGATCTCGAGCAATCTGGCAGGCGACACAAAACGGGCCATGGGAATCGCGCTCAACATCTGTCTTGGCAACACTGGTGGAATCGCTGGTTCGGTAAGTCATATAAACTCTACAGCAAGCAGTACTCGCACTAACAACGATTCCAGTATATCTTCCTCGACAGCGAAAAACCAGGCTACCCCACTGGCTTTGGCATCGGCCTTGGCTTTGCTGTTGCGACTCTATTCTGCGTCGTTGTTCTCGAACTATCGTACTGGCGAATCAACAAGTCGAGAGACAAGCTCGACGAGGGAGATGTGCGACGGCAGTACAACGAGGAGCAGCTTGCGAGACTTGGTGACAAGTCACCTCTGTTCAGATACAAATATTAGAGAAGTATGGTCAAACAGCACAATACATACCAGCATTCGTGCTTGATGAGCTTCTAGATGAATGCATTGTTGGTGCTGTTGGAAAAGGCAGCGACACCATGATCATACCCATAGATGTGATACGTAGTGCTACGATACGAACGCCTTTATGATCAATCCTGTGCTGACGTTCTCATTCTTTGCAAGACCTGTGCTGATGATGGAGGAGCTCATCGACTGACGCGAAAGAATGCGTAGAGACGATGAAATCATAAAACTTGCGTTCGAAGTATGAAGGCATTGAGCAGGCAATTGTGAGCCACATTATGTTGCTGTCGATAACGTATCTTACACGAGGAAGGCGTTCGGCCCCCGTCCCCTTGGCATCCGCCGATGTCATCTGGCAACGCTGCGATGGCGTTTTCCCAACATCATCTCCACTTCCACCGCCCACCCCGACGAACACCCAATCCTCCAAATCGTGGTCGCGCAAGACAGTCGCCCTGTCGTGAAGAGCGCTCGTGTCGCTCTGCTTACCGAACGTCCCATGCGGTAGTCCTTGAATTTCCCGACGGGCGTCCGAACCTAGCAGAAGAAGAAAAGGACTCGGGTTCGCGCAACGGTGTCCTCACGGCAACAGGCCCACACGACCTCGACAATGGCCTCCTACGCTGCGATCACGGGTTCGCCTGACGAGCATGGCGGCTCGAGGCCGCACAGCACCTCTTCGCGAAGTGGCAGGAGTTCACGACACTCGAAACTGAACGGCGGCGGTGGTTCGGCATCATGGCTCTCTTCGGTCATAAACCTCGTCAACACAATCGTGGGCGCGGGAGTGCTCGCCATGCCTCATGCGCTCTCGAATATGGGCATCACGCTGGGTGTGATTGTCATCTGCTGGGCTGGTCTCACGAGCGGGTTCGGACTATATCTGCAGACAAGATGTGCGCGATATCTGGATAGAGGCGGGAGCTCATTCTTTGCGCTCAGTCAGATCACGTATCCTGGAGCAGCAGTCGTTTTCGATGCGGCTATCATGCTGAAGTGCTTCGGCGTGGGCGTGTCATATCTCATTATTATTGGCGATCTCATGCCCGGCGTTATCAGAGGGTTTGTGGGCAATGTGAATGATCAGTTGTACCTGGTCGACAGACAGTTTTGGGTGACAGCGTTTATGTGAGTGTGAGGACTGAGGGGCAGCGACCGGTTCAAGCTAACATGAATGCAGGTTGGTTGTGATTCCACTTTCATTTCTGCGCAAGTTGGACAGCTTGAAGTATACGTCCATGGTCGCGCTCGTTTCCATATCTTACTTGGTCGTTCTTGTGGTCTACCATTTCATTGCGAACGATGCTGGCCACGAGAAGGGAGAGGTGCACTGGGTCCGATGGCAAGGATTGGGTTCTACGCTTTCCAGCTTTCCGGTCATTGTATTCGCGTATACATGCCATCAAAATGTGAGCAAGGCTATCATTACTCTTGCGATGAGGCTGCATGCTAATAGCCACAGATGTTTTCGATCTTGAATGAGATCGCAGACAACAGCCCGAAACGGACCACTGCTGTCGTCACCGCGAGTATAGGGACTGCGGCCAGTACCTACATTCTTGTTGCCATCACTGGATACCTCACATTTGGAGACAATGTCCTTGGGAACATTGTGGCGCAATACGTGCCGAACGCGGCGTCAACCGTCGGCCGGGCTGCCATAGTGATTCTGGTCATGTTCAGCTATCCTCTGCAGGTACATCCCTGCCGCGCCTCACTCGATGCAGTGCTGAAGTGGCGTCCGGTCAACAGGCAGGCTCAAGAATTTACTCCCGCGCCATCATCTAGAGGATCGCCGTCGAGAAGCTCTCTCCTGACTGGCAAGGTACCTGTAGGACGACCGACGCCGACAGAAATGAGCGAAGTACGCTTCGCCGTTCTGACGACATGCATTATCATCATGTCGTATATTGTGGCTATGACTGTGAGCAGCTTGGACAAGGTACTCGCGTATGTCGGATCAACAGGAAGCACGGCTATCTCCTTCATTCTGCCTGGACTGTTCTATTACAAGATTAGCGCGCCAGATTCGCCGCACCACCAACGACTTCTCAAAGATGAAGAAGACGAGGAGTATGATCGTACCGCCTCTGTCGAGGAAGGTGGCTCCAGTAACGGCCGACAAGCGAAGGGCGAATTACTGCGAAAGTGCAGCTTAGCACTAGCAATTTACGGCTTCTCCGTGATGATTGTGTGTCTCATCACGAATAGTATCAACATCGCGAATGGGCGATAATATGTATTTCAAACTGGCGTTCATGGCGGCATTGCATTGCGTTGTGTTTCGATAGAGTGGCAGGGAAGGATCATTGCTGGTTCGGCGGTTGCTGCCAGTGCAGAGGTACTCAGATACCCAGTATCGAAATTATCATGATACAGTCTTGCGTCTTGTGTTCGCAGATCCTGACAATAATCGATGCGAGTTACGCTACAGAAGATAATAGCGAAAAGGCAAAGCCTCAAAACAGTATGGCTTCTCGGCTCACATACCGAAGGCTGCCGAGGCGCGGACCAATCCGGGCAAGATGCGCGCTTGCCGGGATTCGTCTGGGGAAATCATGACGACGGTTCGTCGCGCGTTTCGCTCGCATCATCATAAAGAGCTCATCCTCGCCCAGCCCGCCCGCTCGAACCTCACGTCGGTCGTGCGTACCATGTCCTTGCACAGCCAAGCTACAATTTCTCCTCACTCTACGTACCACTTTCCCCTCTTTCT
Organism: Cercospora kikuchii; assembly: GCF_019650295.1. Classification (NCBI taxonomy): domain Eukaryota; kingdom Fungi; phylum Ascomycota; class Dothideomycetes; order Mycosphaerellales; family Mycosphaerellaceae; genus Cercospora; species Cercospora kikuchii. The sequence goes on from NW_025408586.1 coordinate 555,574, forward strand.
TGAAGGGAGCACAAACCATTGATACCGTCTCGACGCGAACGAAACCTCCCGGAAGACCTGGGGCAGTTGTAGCTGCGACCAGGATTGGCGGCAAGCGAGCGAATCGAAGTAAGTCAACGACCATTCTGGGTTCTTACAAGGCTTCCGAAATGCGGGGAAATGGAAGTCGATGCTGGGAGGATGCAAGATGAATGAGCATGGGTTGAGGCCGCAAACGACGAGAGGAAGACGCGGAGAGGGGCGTTGGTCGGAATGCTAGTCGATGCTGACACCTTTCTGGGAGATGAGACACTAGTCTTCTTACTACCACGACGAAACTACATTCCTTCGTCAAGGAGAAAATCGTGAGAAGCCGTGTCGATTGCCTCTGTGACATCTTGAGCGAGAAGAAGAAATAGCAAGAGCTGTATATCTATCAAAAAAGCCTTTCAAAGCTTTTGACGTAGACTACAACGCGCTGCTCCTCATCATCGACTCTCAAGATGTCAAGCAAGGCCGCCGGCTTCTTCGAATACAACTCCCAACTTGTGAGCTCGTTTTATGAACAAATCGTTAGCCTCAACGGCGCTAAGTTTACCCCCGAGGACGCGTTCACCCTCTATCATCTCGTCACCGAAGAGCAATATGGCGCGAGATCCGGAGCTGCTGTCGGTCCCATTCTTCCGGCTTTGGGTCATGCCTTAGCTGGAGGACTTGCGAGTGCAGTGGCAAAGGCGACCGTCTACCCGATCGATACGATTGTCACGCGAATGCAAGTGCAGAAGCAATTGAAAGGCGACAAGGAGGCACCGAGTGCCGCTAGTAATGCCGACGCCGAGTATAAGGACCCTATCGATGCGGCGAAGAAGATTTACAAGAGTGAGGGCGGACTGAAGGGATTCTATGCTGGGTTGAATTCGGATGTGGTGAAGGGAATCGCAGATTCATTCTTGTTCTTCTTGGCATACAATGCCGTGAGGGATCAGATGCTGAAGAAGCAGGGCGGCAAGCAAATGCCCATCTTGAAGGAATTGAGCGTGGGAATCCTGGCTGGCGCGATTTCTAAGGCTGTCACACAGCCAATCTCCAACATTGTGGTCAGGCAGCAGACGGCTGCTCTTGTGGCTGCGAGAGATCCAACATCTTCGACGACGTCCTCTCAGAGCGACAGACTCAGCGTGAAAGATGTTGCTCTGCAGATTCGCAACGAAAAGGGGATCGCAGGATTTTGGGCCGGTTACAGTGCGCAGCTCATCCTAACACTCAACCCTGCAATCACATTCGCAGTCGACAACCTCCTCAAAGGCCTCGTGCCAAAGGACAGACGCGACAATGCAAGTGCGACCTTCCTCGTCGCAGCACTTTCCAAAGTGATTGCCACCACAATCACGTACCCGGTCATGCTCGCCAAATCGCGCGCCCAAGCGGCAGGCAGCTCCCCCGAAGAAGGCGATCCAAGCGAACACTACGTTTCCGTGAACGACTCCGCGGACCGCAAAACCCAAGTCAAACAAGCCATCAGACGCGTCGCTCAACTCCTCGAAGGCCAGACGCGAATTTTCGTCGCGTTGAAGAAAATCTTTCGCGACGAAGGCGCAAAGGGAATGTATTCTGGTTTGGAAGGCGAAGTTGTCAAAGGATTCCTTCAGCATGGCATTACCATGGCAGCCAAGGATGGCGTGCACATTGGCGTTGTGCAGTTGTACTACATGGTGCTCAAAATGACGAAGCGATGGGACGCGGAGTTGGCAAAGGCTCAAGAGCAGGCCGCGGAGCTTGCGAAGGATGCAGCACATAAGGTTGAGAATGTTGCTGTGAGTGCTGCTGAGGCTGCGAAGAAGGCTATTGGACAGTAGAGAATTTTGCTCTGCTGGGAGACGGCGATAAACAAAAACGAGCGACTATTTCTTTAATGTTTGCTGCAAAATTGGCGAGGGATGTACACCTTTGTAGTCTTGATGATTTCGGCTTGTATGACGAGATATGCGAATTCTGCCAATATTTTGCTCTCACCATGTAATACATGAGTTTGATCACAATCATTGCTCCCAATTATTCACTCTCCAATCAATGCTCTCCATTTCCACTTCCGTGACGTCCTCACGGGACGCCTCAGCCCCCGATCAGATCCCAGAATCCGTCTGCAAAGGCAAAACATCCGGCTGCAAATTCATACAAGGATCACTCGAATCGTCCGGACTCCATTTATCCCAAGCCCTACACATATCAAAGAAAGGCTCATCCCACCCGGGCATAAAAGTCTTGGGCCAGAGTTTCACATTCTCCAAAATCTGCGCTGCTAATCCCATTGAAGCATGAAAAGCGATATGGCAATGCATAATCCACGCTCCAGGATTATCAGCTTTGAATGCGATAATCAGATAGCCTCCGTCTGGAAGAAAAGCTACATCTCTGCGAGGAGGGTTATGGAGTGTGAGATTGGCTTGGGCGATGTCGCATTCTTGGGATTCGTCGGGGACGCATTGGTCGAGGACGGCGAAGTCGTGGCCGTGGAGGTGGATGGGGTGTTGGCCGGGGAAGTAGGCTGCGCTGGGTCTTTTGGGGATGGGGTGGGGTTTTGAGGGGTTTTTGGGTTTTGCTGCGCCGGAGATGATGTTGAGTTGGAACCAGGCGTCTTCGTCGGCGTCGCCGGAGTCAATTACGGTGAGCCAGGGTTTCTTTGTAAAGTCTTGGGTTGGGTTGAGGAGGGGTGGGTCGCTGAAGTTGAGCCACATGGGGTGGCTTTGGACGAGGTAGAAGTGGGAGGTGTTCTTTTTGCAGGGGTAGTATGGCGTGCCGTTGATTTTCATGAAGTCGAGGTGGAAGTCGGGTAGGACTGGTGAGTGGTTAGAGCGATGGTCATGAACCATAATGGCATCGTCATTGACTTACCTTGCCGAGTTTCACTGACGTTCCACTTGACAATTGGTGACAATGTCTGAACATCCGGGTAGTACGTCTCGTCAATGCAATCAAGGGTTATGTTTTCCTGTCGACTAGTTGTCGGGAAGTCTGTGTTCGAAGAGTAGCGAAGGATGCCAGTTCGGCCATCAGGTTGCGGATAGCTAAGATTCTTGGGTTTGCAACTCTTGTCCAGCGGTCCTGGATTGAAAGCTGTGCAATTAGTGGCTGGCGATGTGCGGATCCAGAAGTTGACGTCTTCGGAGGGTATGGTAGGTTCTCCTGCTACAATGATATTGTATCGCTGGCCTGCAGGATTCTATCAGCGCACTTCGGCGACATGATCGTGGTCTATACGCACCAATGCCAACCACAATCTTGTTTGTATAGTACGGAGTGATGGAGACAAAGTCTGTTGAGATGACCCAGAAGGAATGGTTATCGATGGAGAACACAAATGTCGTATCAGCTGCGCCATTGATGATACGCATGAGGTATCGAACGCCCTGTGTGCAGATTAGCTCTATCTCGTGTTGTGTAATTCGACATGCAACATACTCTCTGAAACACCACCTCATTGAACTTCGTTCCTTCGGGAACAGGCTTGGATGCATCGAGAAGAGGCCATTGACCTTTGATCGGTTAGCCACAATCTTCCATCTCAAGAGTGCGCAGAGGACTTGCCGACGCCATTTTGCAGCATATTGTCGATGTAGATACGACCACACTTGGTCACCATAGACCATTCCCACTTCTCGAAGACGCTACAACAATGGTCAGTGACGACTGATAGTGCAGAAAGTGGGAGTCCATACGGCATGTGCAGCCAATCGCTTAGAATAATGGGAGCGACTTGATGGTCGAAGCTTTTAGACATCGGCCCATAGACAGTGAACGCTCCCAGCAAGCCTGCTGCATACTGCGGTTTCTGTCAGATTTGGTGTAATGGCCAATGGTTGTTCCACTCACCTGGAGAGAGTAGTGGCTATGATACCAGGAAGTCCCATACTATTGATGCCGTCAGCATAGATACCTGAAGATGTACTGAAGCAAAGAGCGTGTTACCTGAGTTGCGTTGAAAACATAGGTGAACGTTTCTCCAGGTGCAATGGGACATTGAGTCACAGCATTGACTCCGTCCATCTGGCCAGTCTTCCATTGTCGAAAGCCGTGCCAGTGCACCGTAGTCCCATTACCTGGCTCAGAAGCAGTCTTCACCAAAGTATTGTTGATTGTAATTCTAATCTCGTCGCCCCAGCAAGCTTGCAAACGCGGCCCAGGGAAACTGCCATTGAAGAGCTGAACATACACGTCTCCGGCGCCATCGGGATTGCGAGTGGACTCTGAAAGCTCAAGGTAATACTGTCTCACGATTCCTTTAGGGCCATCAATCTCGTAGTTGGTGTCGATATCATACGTCTGGCCAGTCTTGGTATTCCTCAGCCAGCAAGTCCTGTTGCCATTCGTGTTGCAGGAAACCCAGCCGTCTTCCTTTCGGTAATCTGGATACTTGCATATGAATGTAGGATCAGCAACGTCATCAAGGTCGTCTGGTGGGTTGTAGATTGGAAAGCCTCCTTTCGTTGTGGCTTCTGGAGACTTGATAGGAACTTGCAGCGCAGTACTGGTATCGAAACCTGGGACTTTCTGAGATCCGTGGACGAAGAAATCGAGAATGTATACAATCCTGGTCCAGATGGCCCGCACCGGCGCCATGGTGCACGATAGAGATACGCAGGGCTCAAACTAACGTTGGACCACTCTGTTGTTAGTAAAGACAATAAAGCAAATTGTTGTGAGGAAGAGAGAAGGGTGCTGGCGCCTTTGCAGATTAAGTGTAAGGCAATTGATGGCCTTTTGGTGCATGTTTCAGCTCGCCATTGGAGCTATGGTACTTTCACAGAACTGCGAAGCGCCACGAACACTAGCGAGCTGTCGGATCTGTCAACGTGAGAATTACAGCCTCTTGCAGCATCTGGACGAGTCTTTGTGGCTGCTTCAGCTATTTGATGGCACAGTGGCTTGCATGAAGAGCTGTCTTACGGCGCTGGTCTCCCGATCGACACGTTATAGTCTTGCTTCGAGGACCGCTGAGATGCTCGACAGTCATGTCCCCAAGAGCCATTGAGTCGAACGCCTTGTCTTCCTGGCCGTGTTCTTCTTTCGCAAGAGCAAGAGATATTTGATCTCTACAGTCGGCTGGGCGTAGGCTGTGTGCCACTCGTGGTGGAGGCGTCAGCTAGAAGCAATTGTTAGTGGACAATGGGGCATGCAGCATGCGTAGCCTCTCGCGTGCGATGCCCTCAGTGAACAGCCCGGCCGAAGCATGATTGACGGACTTCCTCCCCGTGGCAGGCGCCTCATGTCGGCGAGGCCGTAGCGGCACGATACGCTCCCATACATCCTGCAGAGCGATGGGCTGATGTCGTGTGGCTGGCTGGAACAGAGACATGAGTTCGCACTAACTTAGAAGCAAAAGAGGAGGAGAGCTTGGTTGGGTGAGATCTCATTCATTGGTGCGGAAAGAGCTCCGCAGCCTCCGCTCCTGCTTTCTGTCAACGCGGACCAGCTCACGTTCTCCATCAACCGCGTATCCACGACATCGCTCAAGGATATTGCATCTTACCGATCTCATTGATCTCAAAGCGGCCAGCGGAAAGCCAGCGCTGCGAACAGAGCATGCAGGGCTTGCAGCATTAGTGCGGCGGCCAGGCCACGTGTGTCGCCTTCCCCTCCGCAGCCTTCACGAGCCACCAGAAACTTTCCTCAAGACGACAGCTCAATCGGTACAAACATGCAGACTGAAACCGTCGTCCATTGCCTGACTTTGGCAAGTGTTACTCGTGGTTCCGGCAGAGTATCTTGTTCATCAGAGCTGTTAGTGTAGCCCTATACAGTGACCCTGTGGATCATGGAGCTACTGTTATGACATCTCAACTGTGCTCTGTCAGTACACAAGTTCGACAAGCGTGCCGTAGCTTTGATGTAATCTGTTGAAACCGTACAGCAGTGTGAACTCGAAATCCTTGCAACCAGCGATCAAGAGCGAAAGCCCGGAGGATTCGGTCATGTGGACTGAACGTGGGTGTAGGTGACCAGTGTAGGCGCAAACAGGAATCCGACGGGAAAGGCATTCGTGCGCGTTATCGTCCAACAGTCAGGCGGTGTACTGATTGTGATCAACGACTGTGCATACTCATGTCCAGCGTGGCAGCCCTGGCTGGATGTATTGGACTTGGGTCAGTCGTCAGCGTGCAGGGTACGGTTAGAATGCAAGCCACGCATAGCGTTGCTCGGTCAGCGCGATGTTCACAGCACAGCAACATCTCACAACAGTAGAATCGATGTTTTGGCCGAATGTGACGATCGGAGGACAAGAGAGCAGAACCATGGACGAAACGTTCTCGTTTAGATACCGACGAATAGGAGGCTTGGCGTTTGGCGTGGTGGATGTCAGGCTCGCTGCGGTGGGCCTGATACCCGCCCGCGAACGTCCGCGTGCTTCTTTATCTTCGCTACGCGACCAACTGCCAGCGTCCGCACACTGCACCGGCTGTCCTCCTCCTATGGACGTGAACACTTTCGCACCGCCTGCGAGCCCTCCGAGTCCTGGCGACTACACATCCTGCGCACCGTGATGTCGGCCCTTGTGCCTCCTGCCGCCAACGAGCGATTCGAGCCGCCTGCCCTGGACTTGGGAGATCATCGCAGTAACATTGCTTCGAGCGTGCGAAGCGGCGCCCCTACTACGAACGGCATTGTCAAGTCCAGTAGATGGGCGCGAAGGACAATTGGGCTCTTTCTGCTGACCGTCACCATCTTCGCCTGGACCAGCACCAACTTTCTTGCGAGCGTACGGCCCCCTTAGTTTCCGATCCAACACGTTGGAGACAACACACTGACATACGAGCAGTCGATCTTCTCCGACGATACCTACTCGAAGCCCTACCTCGTCACCTACGTCAACACAGCATTCTTCATTATTCCACTGATACCGATACTGATCAAGAGGTGGCGCGAAAATCCCGAAGCACTTAGGACATGGATAGACGAGCTGCGCATGCGCGCAAAGGGCAATTACTCCGCTTTGAAGCAGGAAGAGGGAGACAATGGTCGCGACTATCACGAAAGTCCAATACTGCGCAGCACAAGCGCACTCCTGGATGAGCCCGTGGAAGGGAGCCAGGTGCTCAGCGGCAAGGACTTGGGCACTCCACCTTCGGCTGCTTTTGAGGCACCTTTGACGGTGATGCAAACCGCGCGGCTGAGCTTGGAATTCTGCCCTCTATGGTTTCTGGCCAATTACTTTGTGGCAGCGTGTCTACAGTACACCACAGTAGCCTCGTCCACAATCCTCACGAGCACAAGCAGTGTCTTCACACTCATCTTCGGAGCCATGTTCAGAGTCGAGCGCTTCACAGTCCGCAAACTGCTCGGCGTTCTCGCATCTCTGGCGGGAATCACTCTCATCTCGTGTCTGGATCTGTCTGGTAAGACAAACGACGATGAACACCGCGGAGACTTCCCGCAAAAGTCGCTGAAGGAGATTGCAATCGGAGACTTTATCGCATTCCTCTCCGCAGTCATGTATGGTCTCTATGCTGTTTTCATGAAGAAACGCATCGGCGACGAAAGCAAAGTCGACATGCCGCTTTTCTTCGGCTTCGTGGGCCTCATCAATGTCCTCATTGCCTGGCCTGGACTCATTATTCTGCATTACACGGGCGCCGAAACATTTCAGCTACCTCCAACTGGAGAAGTGACGCTGGTCGTCTTCTTGAACTCGGCAGGCAGCTTAATAGGAGATATCGCATGGGCATACGCAGTGCTCCTGACCTCGCCTATCGTCGTTACTGTCGGCTTGAGTCTGACGATCCCGCTATCTCTGATCGGCCAGATTATCCTGGACAACCAGAGAGCAGGGCCATGGTACTGGCTAGGAGCATTCATCGTGGTTCTGTCGTTTCTTTTCATCAATCACGAAGAGAAGAAGGACGACGAGGTTCCTACGCCTGCGGCAGGCGAAGGCCCCAGCGCAGAAAGGCAGGACTTTTTAGCGCGATGATGATCACGTAGCAATATGAATTGGAATCTCCGCAATCATTTTCAATGTCATCTTGCTATTCCATATACTCCGGCTCAGCCCTCCTACTGCGCTTCAGCAGCTCATACGCCAGTCCATTGATCTCCAATATCGCAACCTCAATCTCGGGCTTATCGAGTAAGCGATTATGCCATCCCAGCGTATCTGCCACTGCTTCTCGCATATCCTTGTCGGTGGCTGGCGTAGACGAATATACTACATGAATCGCCTCCGCCAACTCAACCGCATCCCAGTGTCGAGTCAATTGAATCTTGAACTTATCAAGACAAAGCGCTTTCAACCCGCCAACTCCGTACTGCTCAGCAGCAGCATACATTCGTGCATGCAGAACCAGGTGCGGTTCTTGCGTTGCTAGCGGTGAAGGCTCGGGTGGGTTAGTCACCATGCTTCGATTTGCTTGCTGGCGCCTCCTGGGCTGGTTGGTGTTGTATGCCGTATACTCTGTCGCTCCAAGAGGCATCGCATGCATTGTCAGAGCAGAATCTGTTCGTGCCCTGAAAGGTGGTGAGAATGGTGATGCTGGGCCACCGAATGCGCTGATGGCAGATGTTCCGTATACGTGGCCGTAATTTCCTGCATCGGTCCGTACACTTGTTGCGTCGGAACTATGTCTTGAAGCTGGAGTCGTTGGATCCGGAAGTCGGATAATGGGGTCGTAGTCTAGGAGGTAGAAGTATTCTACTATGAGTCTCACGACTTCATCGTCTTCTGGTAAAGTTATTTGTCCTTCTACGCCTTCCTGAACTTGAGATCAGCAATTGAAGTTGTGGTAGCACAGCGCTATTCGGTATATCTCACCCTCCATCTCCCCTCCTTACAAGCTCGATAAATAAACTCTGACCTCGGACACACAATCGCGCGATGAACCGCATGCCTCGTACCCTCTCTCCCAAAAATCACCAGATCCGAAAAGTCCCGAGACTGATATATCGCCGCGAGTCCAGCAAGTAGATCCTGCCTTGGTCGTTCTCCCATCGTAAGAGCTGAGGTCGTCGATCTCATGCAACCAGGCCTCAAAAAAATGCTTATGAAGGACGCGTCGTCATCTGATGAGGCAGAGCTATAGTTATCAAAGAAGCTACTGCATAGCTCTCGGTCTGTGTTGTTTCTTCTTTGCCATTGCGACTGTGCTTCTTGTACCCGGACAAGCTTGCGAAACGCAGATCAGGGTAGGGAAGGGAAGGATTTGTGTCTATTCTGGGCCTTTTGTGGCTCGTAGGATTAGTTAAGATTACGGTCATCTATCATGGGCGTTCCTTGAGTGAATACGGAGATGGCATGATCCTCTCGTACATATGATGCGATGTGGTGACAGCTTTGTGCTCTTAAGCTTGATGTGTTTCCGATGCTTCCCAGCAACAATCTTGCCTTACGAGATGAGGCAGTCGTGAAGCGTGGGTAAGGTGTAGATGACCTCGAAAGTCTTGGCGTTCTTAAAATAGCCGGGATTCTGCGCTTTCCAGACTTCACGCATCCTCTTCTTCCTCTACTTTGCACAGATCATCCGAGCTCTATATTGCCAAGGCCAAGTGCATTGGTTCTGATAGAGCTACATCACAGAAAAGGCGACTACATCAGATCGTGCCGGTGTCATGATAGCACAAGACAAGCCAAAGTTGAAGAGTGGATCCAGGAAGACGATTGTAGAACATGGGCCCTCAACATCGCGTAGGACGTGCTCATCGCATTGATGACTGCTGCGGAATCTCATCTCAGTTTCGAGAGTCGAAGAATATCATGAAAATAGTCGATCAAGCTTCATCAAGCACCAAATCTTCATCACAAATTTGTGGCCTCACCCAAACATGCCTGCTCCGCAGAGTCGGCTACGTTCAGAGCCATTAAAGGCACGAAAATCGGGTCGCAGCTATGCTAATAGGTAGCAGAGAGCCGGCCAGTCACTTCTCCATCTCGGTCGAACGTCGCGAGCGGCGACCAGCTGTCTGCGGAGTCAGCGGGCCTCGGAGCTCATCTTGCAGACAGAAATGACAAGGTGTATGAACTTGCGCCATCAGCTTCTGCAAGTGCAAGAGGAACGTAATCGCCGGCATGTTTGCTCGTAGTGGCTCAGTCCTCACTTCAGGACCGGAAGTCAAGGTGGAAAATGTGCCCTCTCATATCTCTGGTGAGATTCGCATCAAGCGGCCTCGACGTGCGGAGCCAAAGTGCTTCAGTCCTCGTCCCAGAGATGGAATCGGTGAAATGATGGAAATCCACTGGACAGCCAGCACTCAGTCATCCTCATTCTCTTTAGTAAGTGGTACTCACCAAAGTCAGTTTCTTGAGGACAACGCCCACAACTTCATTTACTACATGCCTCCCACTGCGATTCCACTCCTAATATCATAGCTTCGCTTCCGTATTGTCCGACACTCAAGCATAGCAATTCTCGAAGATTTCAGAGACAACCCACACACACCCACACACAGAAGCAAAATGGGAGGCCTCTCACCAATTGCACAACATTTCTCAGAGATCCATCCCGACCGCGCCCCCGTTGCGATCTACAAGACCAACTCAAGCAAGAGCGAAATGGCCGAGAAAGCCCAGAGACAGTACGATGAAAAGCGTGCCTCCCGCCTCCGCGAAGTTCCCCAGCCACCGAAGGTGCAACGCGGCAACAAAGTGCTCTGCTCAGTCCGCAGAGACTCCATCCTGCGTGACCCCTTCCATCGCGGAAGCCCAGAAGCAACTTACAGCCTCTCCTACTCTCGAGCCTACAAGCAAGGCGTCCTGAAGGGAACTCCTTCCGAGCAGCCTCAAAGCATGCCTCTTGGAGCGATCAAGGAGTCGGGGCCAAGGTGCCACGATGAGCGGAAGTGTGACATGCACGCCAAGGGCTATACAGCGGAGCAGACGCTCATCTTGGCGAGAGAGGATTTGTTGGAGGAGAAGCCTGGTCTCGTGCTGGGGGTTGGTGGTCTCGAGGCGAAGGGCTACGACGATGATGCCGAGTGGGAGGATATGGAGGATGGATCGACTGTGATCAGGCGGAGATGAGTTTGGAGATTGGTTCAATCTCCATGAGGTTGAAGAGAACTGAGGCGCTCGGTGAGAGCATTTGGAAAAGTTTTGGAATCGCGATGTTTAGAGATTGGCAGATCTGTAGTCGATCGCTCTAGACAACAGACATCTGCGAAGGCATTCAATGGAACGACCTCAAGAAAATTTGTGCTGCAATTTCCAGGAGATGGAATCTGTGAAATCCACGCACGCAAGCGGACCTTGGGGGCTAGACGCGTCCAGAGCATGTGGGCTTCGTTGGGCACACTTGCACGATACCCATCGCGTGCGAGCAAGATGGAGAGAAAAATGCCGGAAGAGGACAATAAGTGGAGGACGATAGTGGAGGAACCGACAGCAGAATGCCAAAGCTAAATCAAATCGAGTTAGAAAGCTCATCAATTGACAGTGGCTTGCGCCAAGACATATCCACAATTGATCGGAGACTGTCCACTTCACCCAATACAACGCTTTCCCAGTACAGATTTCGATTTTCAATCGCTGTGACTTGGGAATAGATAAACTACAAAGAACATAAGTCCCTTCGAGGTCGCGGTACGAGCAACATCTTCCCTACTTTTCGCAGCTCATTTGTGTCGTCTTTCCGCTGACTCAAGAAGATTTTCGCTAAAACTCGGAATCCAAGAATCCTTCCCCAAAGCTTAAAGTCGTGCGCAGCACAAATTTGGGCCCCGCGAGATGTCGACTGCGTACAAGATGTTCGATGGTGTACTGAGTCCTGGCGTTTCTGGACAACCGACTTCCATGATGACGACCGATCACCATGTTTACAATAAGTAAGTGCCACTCAATGCTTGCAAGTTCGCCGATTCGAAAAATGTCGTGCTATGACACATTCGACAAATTTTTACTGTGCTGCTGCGAAGTCGGATTGGAATGGGAAGTGGTCGCGAAAAGGGATTGTCAGCTTCGGCCGGTCTTGCAGTAACGAACAATTCAAGAAATGCGCGCGAATCGATTTCCTGGTGGCAAGAAACCTGCGGCATTGAGGACCTGCTCCGGCGCCGAAATCCTTCAAGCGGCACGCAGATGGCATTGAGATATGGGCAAATGGGCTAATTGATCGCAGCCCGCTCAACTCGAGATACTGCTCGACGGAGATGAAGTACATCTTCTCTCCTCACAACCGCTTCAGCACATGGCGCCAACTTTGGGTCTACCTCGCAGAGTCCGAGAAGGAGCTCGGACTGCCGATTTCAGATGTCGCCATTCAGCAGATGAAAGATCATATTAGCATTGAAGGCGACGAGTTCGGTGCTGCTGCGATCGAGGAGAAGCGCAGACGTCACGATGTCATGGCGCACGTCCACACGTATGGCGTCGTCGCACCTGAAGCAGCCGGTATCATTCACTGGGGAGCCACATCATGGTACGAATTTCGTCTTGACGATAAGTGTCTGCCGAAGCTCACGAGTCTCCAGCTACGTTACCGACAATGCAGACCTCATTTTCCTGCGAGATGCTCTTGATCTCATTCTGCCCAAGTTGGCGGCTGTCATTCAGCGCCTCTCGGCATTCGCAATGGAGTACAAGGATCTGCCTTGCCTTGGGTACACTCACGGTCAAGCAGCTCAACTCGTCACAGTCGGAAAACGCGCATCTCTCTGGGTCACTGACCTCCTCCGCAACCTCCGTGGCCTGGAGCGCCAACGCGAGGAAATCCTCAATTCCTTCCGTGGCGTCAAGGGAACCACCGGAACGCAAGCCAGCTTCTTGACGATCTTCAAAGGCGACCACGCAGCAGTCGAGAAGCTTGATGAGCTTGTCACCGAAAAGGCAGGCTTCAAGAACGCCGAGATCTCCACCAGCCAGACATACTCCCGCTTGATCGATGTCGACGTTCTCCACGCATTGAGCTCTTTCGGTTGCGCATGTGAGCGCATTGGTGGCGACATTCGTCACTTAGCCATGTTTAAGGAGGTCGAGGAGCCGTTCGAGGCCGACCAGATCGGTTCTAGTGCAATGGCTTACAAGCGCAACCCAATGCGTTCGGAACGTCTCTGCTCGCTCGGAAGGAAACTGCGCAACTTCTCTGCCGATGCGGAGCAGACTTATGCTTCCCAGTGGCTCGAGCGTAGCTTAGACGATTCTGCAATTCGAAGAATCAGTTTGCCTGAGTCGTTCCTGAGCGCTGATGCCTGTTTGATCTTGGTGAGTACGATCTTGCATTCCTTGCTTGCAGATCACTGATTCGATCCTAGCTGAACAACATCTCAAATGGTCTGGTCGTCAATAAGGCTGTGATCGCCAACCGCATCGAACAGGAGCTGCCCTTCATGGCCACCGAGAACATCATCATGGCTCTCGTGGAGAAGGGCAAGTCAAGACAGGAGGTGCATGAGGAGATTCGGTCAGTCATCAGCCCTTCCTTAATTGCCGACCGAGAATACAGCTAACCGAATCAAAGTGTGCTTTCTCACCAGGCTGGCGCCGTCGTCAAGCAAGAAGGCAAGCCAAACGACCTCATTGAGCGCATTCAGAACAACGGATACTTCCAGCCGATTCTGTCCGAACTTCCTGCCCTGCTCGAGCCTTCAACGTTCATTGGCCGCTGCCCTCAAATTGTCGAAAAGCTGGTCAAAGATGTTGTTAAGCCAGCGCTGCAGCCATATGCCGCGGAGCTGGCTAACGCCCAGGTTGCCGAATTGAGCGTGTAGATGTGTTACATGTGCGGTTCTCTTGGACCGAAAGATGATAAAGGTGGAAAATGACTAGAGCGGACGACATTAACGAGAGTGGATGAATGACCATAGACGTCTGTACATACGAAACTGATTCAGTCATGCTTTTTCCCGCTCTGATCGCAGCTCATCAAGGCATGACATCCTGCCCTGCTCATTCAAAGCTTTGACGCATCACAGCCAGCCCACTCATGACCTCGTGAATGGCCACGGGTCGTTCCTACCCCAATACAGCAACGAAGCCCCAACGGCCAAGTAATTGATCATTGTAATCCCATGTGCCGAAGCCAATGCTTCATATCCATACTTCTTCACAATCGCAGCATCAGCCAACGAGCTCAAAGCACCATACAGCACCGCAAATCCCAGCGACCTGCGATCGCGCGTATAACAGGCCAGCGTCAAAATCAAAGCTCCATTCTGGATATTTCTGTACGATACAGCTTGCACCAGGCCTTTCTGCGTCTTTTGATTCTGAGTCAAGGCTTTGTTGTCGTCTTCGACGGCGTCGATCTCAAGGCCGTAGCCTTTACCGAACGCTTTCGCGTCTGAGAGACCGCCGATGCCAGAGATGATGAGTTCGGAGCAGCCAACGAGGATGGCGAGACATTCGGCGGGAGGAGGAAAGTGCGCGAAGAGGCCTTCGCCGGGGTATCGTGAGGCCATGATGGATGACCGGTTGTTGCTATGCGACTGGTGAAGAGATGTGCGGTGTACTGAACTCAATGACGATCAACTCGAAGCAGTTGGCAGGAAACAGGTCAACAGCGAGCTCCCAATCTGGTCTAGCGTGGGCCAATGCTGGAGCTGGCAGACTTTGGGACGCGGCGACAGTCGGAGACATTGGGACGGAGCTCTCGAACGTCGTCTTGTCTCGCACTGGCCGAGGGCATGATGTCAAGCTACCATCTGCCAGCGACATGTCCACAGCATCTCCTCAACGAGGCCGTGGAGTCACAACGGCAGCAAGTCACACGACACGCGAATCCGCACTCGCGTCTGCTGCCTCTTTTCGCTCTGGCCGAAACTCAAAGGCCGACTCCAGCCGACCCCCATTGCTCATATCGACAAGTCCAGATTTTCTGATATTGAGCAACGACATTGTCTAGACACAACGACTCCTCATGGCGGACCAGCGATACATTTTCAGCAACAAAGAACTCGAAGTCTATTTTGACAGGATATGCCTGCCGGAACACAAGCGCATCTACGACGTGACTGGACTCTCCAACGATGATCAGCTCGAGTTCCTGCACCTGCTGCAAAAGCACCAGTTGGTCAAGGTGCCATGGGAGAACTTGACCCAGCATTATAGCTGGCACAAGGTCATCAATTGCAAGCCCAAGCACCTGTTCCGCAAGATTGTGAGGCAACCCGGTCGAGGCGGGTAAGTCAACGCATACAGTAGCGAGTCGCGTGACATGAGCCTATGGACTGACATGACCCAGCTACTGCATGGAAGCCAACCTCTTCTTCCACTACATCCTCCTAAGCCTCAAATTCGACGTCTACATGTGCGGAAGCCGGATCTTCCATGCCAAAACCCAAACCTACGGCGGCTTCACCCACGTTGTGAACCTCGTTACAATCGCCGGAACAAAATACCTCCTCGATGGCGGTTTCGGAGCCCAAGGTCCCTCTCGCCCCATGCCTCTCCACCACCGCGAAGTCCTAACTCAGATCTATCCCGCCCAAATGCGTCTCATTTTCGACACCATCCCCCAAAATCTCAACAGCAGCCATAAAGTCTGGCAATACCAATTCCGCCACTCCTCTCCCTCTCCCCGCTCATCGCCATCATCTTCACCGGATCGAAGACAAGAACCCTGGCAGACAATGTACTGTTTCCCCGACATTGAATTCCTGCCCGCAGATATCGAGGCCATGAATCTCGAACCCTGGCTTAGTCCTCATACATTTTTCACGCATAAAGTCGTTGCTGTAAGATTTACCACAGCTCTGGAACGGAATGGAACGAAAGGCCCCGCATCACCTTACGAAACGGAACTGGAAGGCGAGATCGATGGCGCTATAGTGTTGAATCATGATGTGCTGAAATGGCGACGTAAAGGCCAAAAAGTCGCAGAAATTCCATTCCGATGCGAAGCAGATCGCGTAGAAGCTCTAGGGATGTACTTCGGAGTCACATTGAGTGAAGAGGATTTAGATGGAATCAAAGGAACAGCAGCGGAGATTGGGGCTGGGGCGTTGACGCATGGGTGAGTGCTCGACGTCGAGAATACAAAGATGCAGAGTAGGAAGAATGTGTTGAGTTGGCAGCATTGGGTCTAAGGAACCAAAGAGTTGCATAGACTGAGCACGCGAAAGTGGGAAGGATTGTATGGTACATTGAAAGCGAGCACTTCCACTGGGCACAGCATCATCACCTCACTTCCTCACTCGCGTATACTTCACACATGCTAACCCCTCCGACCAGAGAGGCAGGCAGTCAGCACCTTCTAATTTCAAGGTGAAAGCCTACTACATACATAAATAATACCCGAACAATCAACGGAACGGAACAGCCAACACATCTCGCATCACGCATGAAGAAAATACACAGTACGAAGTCCGCAGTACGCAGTACGCGGTACAACGATAACGCATTGACAGCACAGCACCAAAGGAATGGTATTTGACAGGCGGCGGATCTGCAGCCCGTGTGAGCGAGCTTCGACGACAGCCCACCACGTGGCAGTGTCAAGGACATGGGCATATCATGAAGAAAGGATCCATCATAGCCAAGTTTCTTCTTCAAGACCATCAACAAAGGAGACCCTTGACAATTCTGCGACATCTGCACGTTGGCAATTTCGACGTCACTTTGCGATCTCACACGAGTCCTATGGCCAAGGTAATAAGTTTGGGCACTCCTGTGCCATCTGTCTCGGACATTGCTGGAAAAGGAGGTCGTCGTTCAAAAAAATGCACATATTATTCTTGGCAGTATTTTCCTCCGCTCGTTTTGCTCTTCATCATAGAGCCACAGGTTTTGTAAAGTAGTTGATATGCACACATGCTCGCTCGCTCGTTCGCTGGCCTGCTGCTTGCTCCTGAACAATTGAAACAATCACAGTAGTCGCAATCAACGGCCGCAGCATAAAAGCTGCTTTCCTCCTTCGTGCTGCAACTCTCTCATTGTAATCATCAACATTTCATCGCTACCGCCCCATGTGGCCAATGCATCATGTCAATATCAAAAGTGAACGCCAATTTCTATGCTGAGCTGAACAAGCATAAGAGAATCATTACGCATCTCCGGAGACCCAAGTGGGTGCTTCCGGATTGCTAACTTCGTGGGTATCGAGCAGGACCGCCCATGTATGGCTCAAATCCAAGACAGGGAAACGCCAACGCTTTGAGTGCTTGCGAGCTCCATTGAAGATGTGTTTGTTGACATCCGGCAGTAGGTGTGAATGTAATGTGGCCATGTCCTGCAAGGCCCGGGGCACAGTCCGCGAACGTAGTCATGCATGTGGCCGATGTGCCCGGACAATGTGGTGTCGGCCAGTGTGGATAGCCGCATGACGGATCATGACACGACCACCAGGTAGTATCATCCCTGCCAGGGCGCCAAAGACGGCCAGTGTGCCTCCTAGAGTGCGGTTGCACATGTCCATAATGGCCAAGCCCGCACCGGGGTCCAAATTGTCCACGAAATGTAAACGCAATCACCTCCTGCGGCGGTCGCTAGAAGAAGTACCAGACAAGCCACCAAACACACTTGCACGGTTTGTGCGCGACGATCCAGCGCTGGGTTGTGGGTTGCTTGGTGCAGCTGGCGCGACCCGTCAGTACGGGTCTACGCCTTGAATTCGCTCATGTAAACTTACGTCGACCAGCGTATTGGTCGTACTGCTGTGCAGGAATGGCACCATATGGACTACTAAAGTCAGTAATGAGCGAGAAACAATGACCTGGAAAAGCGAACCTTGGCTGTGGTGGACTCGCAATGGGTTCACGATCCCGATTGGACACAGACGACACAGTGGCTGCCGGACTAGGGTAGGCGTACCTGGCGGGGTCTGCATACTCAGGCTGGTAGGACCTGGTGTCCCTTGGATCACGGCCTTGGGGAGGCTGTTGTGGATATCCTCCTGCGCCATACGGGTCGGCACGACCTGGTATTGATGGAGCGGGCTCATATCCGGATACGGGTACAAAGTAGTTGCCCTGTCTCACGTAGCCTGGCGGGGCACCATCATTGGACTGCTGGTAGCTTGGAGCATACCTGGGTTCCTGACCATATGCACTGGTGACGGGGGGCTGACCACCAAAGCCGGACATGTTGGTATCCGCAGGATATGATGACCTACCGTCCGGCGCAAATCCTCTACTTTCAGAGGGAAATGGTCGGCCGTCAGGCTGATATGGCGCACGGCGATCCGGTGCAGGATAGCTTCCTCTGCCGGGCGCAGGCGGGTCCACTTGCATTCTGTCCACTGGTATCCTTTCCCGTTCACGCTCGCGTTGCGATGGGGGCAAGCCATAGGGACCATCCATGTTGGGCGAGTCTCCTCCCGAGCGTTTTTGTGACACCCTCCCCGCACTGGAAGCGTGGTATGTGGAAGAGCCCACATAAGGTTCTATTGAGTCGTCAGGTACTGTTAACCCCGATTTGATACTCATGGTAGGGCTCTTGCTACCTCTTGTGCCTGTCTGGCGCTGCTCCTGCCTCCATCGTGCAGAGTCTGCGCGCAGATCCGCAATCATTGCCTGCAGTCACGGTCAGCGGAGGAACGACGTCTTGGGGAAGGCGCGACACACTGATGTCAAATTCCGGTACGCCTTGATCCAGTAGCCTTGCACGCCCTGCTACGTCGTTAGTATCGCTCGCATCCGAGTGCCCGCAGTGTCTGTGGCTGACCTGGTTCTCGCCGGTTCCCACCCCGGGTCGGACGGTCGCATCATTGCCCAGGTATCTCTGGATGTCTGCGGAAATCACATGTCGGTCGATGCCTTCTCCGGGCACAAACCACTGGCGGGCGATCTCCTGAGGCATGGTGGGCACGCCGTTGGTCCTCACAAGAAACGGGCACTGGACGACGCGGGCAGAGTCCTCCTAGAAATGGATGGCAGTGGGAAGAGAAGACGGCAGCACTGAGGATGCAGGCTCCTGACAGCACCGGTGCGCCGAGAGTGGATCCGGAGAGGGCAGGTCCTGTGATATGGCGGAGGAGAAATAGCAAGACGCCAAAGAGTCGCAGGCTCGGGCGGACCGTGACGACAGACCAGCAATCCCCGTCTTGGGCAGCGCTGAATCGGAGCAGTAGGCCAACTCAAAGCACGCCAAGGTTTAGCAGGTCCGGACTGTCGATGAGACAGGCTGGGGAATGGGGAGGGAAGTGATATGCGAGCAGAGACGAAGCGCGGATGTTGATGTAGAAAGATGTGTGTTTCGCAGCGCAGCGAAGTGGCAGGCTGATGAGAGGGGCCGCGTGCGTGGGACAGCGGCCGGGTGCCCAACGAGACCGTGACAGGCCTGTGCGGACACTGCAACAGGCTCAGCGCGGGCTCCGCCGCTGATAGGCTCCACCGCCGACGTCCACCGCAGAAGGCCACACGCCCACACCGACACCGACCAATCGAGCCGACGCGGGTGGCTGTCGCGGTCGAGCCGAGGAGACGAGCACACTGCTGCGTGCGCGATGAGATGCGAGACGAATTGCAGCGTGAATGACGGCAGCTGCACTGCGCGACGATGCCTTTGTGACGCTGGCAGACAGCAGCAGGCGTGGCGCGTCGCCGTGAGTGGCTCCCGCCGCGCAGGCCTGAGTTGGGCATCAAGGCCTTGCATAACAGCGGCAACCTTGGTGCCACACCATCACCAACCTCTGACCGGCCGCGCTCGCCCAAACGCCGGCTTCGACTGCTCTCTGACTGCCCTCTGAGTGGCCAAGTGTTCAGTGCGAGAAGCGCAGAGCGTCGGCCTTCCCACGGCCACTCTCCAGCGACCGGTCTTCTGTCCGCTGCGCTGACCACGACCGCCACCAGCGCTGCCTGTGGACTACGCGCCCAGACGTCACGCACGTCGTGACAACAAACACCTGCCAGCGCAACAAAGATACTTCCCGAAGCGACTTCCTACTGCTGATCGAGCGCGTCCAGATGCGGCGCGACGGCATGCACCATGTCTCGTCTATGCACGTCTCGTACTACCGGGGCGTAGAACACTTCTCCACGAGCACTCGTTCGACGGCGATCCACCTTTCAACAGCAGAGCACCTGCACCGAACTGCGCTGCGGCAGTGACATTTCGGTCTCATTCGTCCCAGCGAGACATCAGACGCAACGTGCAATTCAGCGCGTGTCGTGTCCGCCTGCCATTTGTCGCCAGCAGAGTCCGCGATGGCTTCATCCGCAGTGTGCATGTGCATTGCATGGCGCTGTTCAACCGCGCAGGCAACCCACGTCGGCACCAGGAAGCCCGGTGTTCTTCAGGCATCATTCTCACTTCAGCGCGTCTATCTGCACTACCCAAACGACACAACAGGACGTCGCAGACCGACACTGGCCGCGTGTTGTCTGCCCGAGCTATTCGCATTTCGGGAGCTGCCCCATCCGTCTCCCCAATATGACACAAGCGACCATCTTCAGGGTTAGAGCCTGGCGCCTTCACGAATTGCTTCAACCCGGAATGCCCATCTCGGGGCGTGTACATGAAGTTCGGCGCCCGACTTGGCCTGGATAGCGATGGCAACTTCATCTCGCGTGAGCTTGACAAGACGGCCCTCATCCTGAAGTATCGCGCCGTCAGTTATGTCAAGTAAATTTCCGAAGATCCAACATCAAATCAAGGCAAGAGTGGCGCCGGGCAAGAGGTACTCACCTGATGTTGTGGTAGTCCGCCGCCGTCCATCGGGAACACCTTCACGTGGTCGCCCTTTGTGAGCCTAAGCGGATCATTGGCATCAACCACCAATTGTCGATCATGGAACGCCGCAGATGTCACGGCGTCCACCGCCTGCGCGCCCTGCAGCCTCAATGGCTTCTGCGCGTGCTTCGTAGCCGCGCGCACAGCATCACGGTAACGGCGAATCCATGCGTGAACCTTCGGATATTGCTTCTCGGAGAAGTACGCTTGGTCAGGCATCAAGTCGCCCAGAAACCATTCCAGTGCCCAACCCCCCTCCAAGTCCGCAAGCGAAAGATTCGCCGTATTTCCCACCCACGTCCTCCCGTCCGCGAGCAACGCCTCAACCATATCAAAACACTGGCGCAGGTGCACTGTGCCTTCGGGCTTGATCAGCTGAGGATTCCGCTTTTGATCCGCCGTGCGAAATTCTGCTCGATCTTTCGCAAACTTGGGATCTTTGAGCATGGGCAAATCCTGGGGAACCTGCGACACCACTTTGCTGAACACGCTGACGTCCACCATAAGCTTCTGCAACAGACCTGCCAGACCCGTGGTCTCGGGCATCGAGAGGCCAGGATGCTCCGCAGACGCCGGGAACAGCTCCTCAAGCTTGGCGATCATTATGCGTGTATCGACGTAGACCTCCCGGCCAATGGCCATGACCGGTGATCTGCGATACTTGACACCCAATGCCTAGTAGAGAGAAGGTATAAGGTAAGTATAGGCTGACAAACTTCGACTTTTTGGGCGCATGGGAAAATCCACAAGCCACACTGCAGCACTGATCAACTCACCTCCATATCCGGGCGCGGGAGTATCGGTGGCTGAAGCTACTTGCTCGCAAGCCTCTGATCAGCATATGTGCCGAGCCGTGCCATTGCTGGAATTGATACCCAAGCGGCTGGAGCCTTTTCGCTGGGATCAATAACCTTATATACATACACATTCTGCATATGGGATGTTTCGTAGAGCGAGGTAAGATGTCATTCGGCCTGGAAGATGCACATATGATCAGCCTTTTCGTCTTCTCTATCCTCGTCGATATATTGATATGGGGAGCACACGTACGTCCGTACGGTGATGCTCGGTAATGGAATAGGACAATTTCGTTGGGCACATTGATGCCCGACATCTTGTTGCTCGTTTCTCTGCGTGCTTCGATCCGTAGGTCGTTCCGTTTCGGTCTTGCTGCGCGTGCTGTGGCGTTTGGATCTCGAGCCAGCAGTCGTAAGTTTCTGTGACAGCTCTCGCACAAGTATGTGCGCGTGGGATGTGATGTGAAAGAGACAGAAGCTCACTAGAGCATCTCGTTCTGGCCGAAGGAGTTAGCCGTAGCCGACACGCCAGAGACGACGATCTTTCCTCGGCTCATCACAACTTTCGATTTTATGAGACTTCTCGTCCGTGTTGATCTTCTCTTCGGGAACACACGTGCGAATATCCCACGTGCTCTTTATTGATTCTCTTTCATCATTAATGAAAATTTAATATATCAGACTTCATTCTACGTTGTTTGTTGGTGTCGTCTGGTGTTGCTCTTAAGGTTGTACCCCGCCATGTACAGACAACATGCATTGGCTGCTGTTCTCGTGCACGGTAGCAGAAAGAACATAGAGCACGTCAGACCTGCTCATATTCTGACTCTCGATATTTGTGCCCGCGAATTAGAAATACAACAAACGAAAAATGACTCGATGACATTTTTGCATTTTCCTTTGTTGGTATGAATTGGCGCGATACACACGAATAGATAGACGGGCGCTCAAGGGTCTCCCCATGTGCAGCACGTTCCGAGACGAACGATTTCTTGACAGTTCCGTCGCGCTGGAATTTAATAGCAGTCCTTCGGTATTCGGTATATATGTCTGGGATATGTACTGCTGCCCGAAGAAGGTGAGATTGAGTTTCCTCTCACCGATGAACGAGAATCATTGTCAGAGGGCGGTGCGTGGTGGATATGAGTAAGTATATACCATCTCGATATGCAGCCGTGTCGCTGATGTAGATTGGAGTGTTTCAACTGCGAGGAGTCTGAGGCTGCTAGTAGATGGCGGTGCTGCGTGCTGGAGAAAGCTGGATTTCCGGGCGGTGATACATATTCAACGACTGGTAAGGTGCTTTGCTACTGCAGTTACCGCCGCGCGGTGTGGATCAGAAGAGGTTTCGCAGCCTGCCAACCCACGAAGAACAACCTTCCCCTATGAGCGCAATGGCTGTCGAAAGCAGGGTGGCGATGGCGTACGGTATCGCTAGCTGTCACAGCCATGGTATTCGACCTTTTGGCGCCCACCATCATCGAGTTCGATTCTGGCACGATCTCGACAGAAACGCCCCTTGTGGCTGTGACCTTGCCTTGATCGAGGAAGGGCGAATGCACAATGAGGCTCATGCACTGCTCGAGACAACAGGGAAATTGTTCTCGCCATGACCGGTCTCGAGTCCGTCCCTCGACTGCGCCACAGCCATCGCACCCATTTCCCAGTCTCACAGCCATGCGAGTGGCACACCATCCATCCAACCCGTCACGATCGCCAACAAAGCCGCTTGAAACAGCTCAAAACGTGGCTGTCCTGTCGCACGCCAAGTTGGCCTGCTCCAACTTTTCCACCGCAGATTGCACTCTTGGCGATGACGACAGTTGATCGAAGGCGCAGCACGCGCCTGCTGTTTTGTTTGGTTTGGCGATGATGATGAAAGTGTCACAAGCTTTGCGACCCTTTCCCACGCATTCACCAAGAAAACAAAGTGAAGCTCGCCAAAGAGGAGATATATACCTTGTCTCCACCTCTTTCTCTTCCCTCCGCGGAACACTTAAGACAAATCTGACGAACTGCATCCACCTTTCAAACCAACCAAGCAACATCCAATCATACGCCAAGGCTATCCTCTAAGCTTGAACTCTACCTTCACAACACCGCAACCATGCCTTTGATGTACACCAAGGTATGTCTCTCCCTACCTGATTTATTCTGGTACCGGCGACAAATCACTGACACACTCTTCAGAACTGGGGCAACAAGCGTGTCGGAGGCGGCATGCGTGTCGACAAGCACGGCGTCCATCGCAACCCATTCCGCTTCAGCCTGGGCAGACTGAACTGCTTCCGTTAAACATCCGCTGCCGCAGATGGAAGAAATACGATGAGAGATACCGATCACGACGACATGAAATGGAAACAATAGCGAGGAGTATCGAGCGTTGTTGCAATAGATGATGATTCATTGTATGATGGACGGAACAAACAGCACGGTGTTTTGCAAGAAGAGCATGGTAGTTTTGAAATCATAGCGAAGGATGAACTACCAATTGAAAATCAAACGAAGCGTTTTACAACATTCCATGCTGCAGTACCGAATGGTGAAGGGTTACTGATACTACAGAAACGGGATGATCCTTTCGGCAATTAGCTCGGAACCGCACGACGAGCGCGGAGACAGGCAAGCGCTCTGCTACAATGGCTAAAAGGCTGACTCCATAGGTGCAACGCGTCAATCTTCCATATTCGGTCTTCGCCATGCGTCCCCATCTGCGCCGTTGAATCCGCAAGTCGAAGTGCGAGGTCCTTGCGACACAGGCAAAGCCGGAGAAAGATTCAACCCTCCTGCACTCTCCTAACGTGAAGCTCAGCGGAGTGGTGCCTCTTTCAACGACCCCTACCACGCCAGCCTCTTCCACCACGCCCGCCACGACCGCCGTTTCCTCCGCCACGCTGCTGACCTGGGAAGAAGCTGAAATTGCCGAGCCTCAGATCCTCGGGGCGCATGCCTTCTGGTCGACCCACGTTCGGCTCCTTTCTCAGCCTCAACTGCAGCGCCTGCTCTTGAGTGAGAGCCCACTTGGAGTAGCCTTTCTCCATGCTAGCGTGAACAGTGCGTCTCAGAAGCAAAGTGAAGTCGCTAGCAGTCTGCGTTGGATTCTTGTTGTGCATGACTTTGAGGAACTCAGGAAAGTTCTTGACACGGTGAATGTTCTTGATCGTGGCAGCCAACTCGACAGCGGCGTTGTTAGGCGGAGCTCCATGACGATCGAAGAGGGAATCGCGAAGCTGGGGAAGACTCATCTTCTTTACCTCGTTGGTGTTGGGATCCGTCACATTGCGGGAGTTGCGAACGGTCTCTTGCATGAACTTTAGGAACATCAGGAGCCGCCAGCTCGTCTTGGAAGCTTCGAACGTGTTGTGGAGTCGATACTTTGATGTCGGATCGGTTTCCATGAAGCTGAGCTCTGGCATGTTTCTGCCCTTTGCGTCGAGCATCCAGACGACGTTACGAGTGATTGCCTCTTCGATGATGCCGTCGATGACTGCCTCGTTGATCTCGATGTCTGAGATGAGAATCATGATGAGCAGGTGGCCAAGATTAGGGACGTGGTCCTTGGAACGAGAGCCGGAGATGAAGCCGTTGATGGTCCTGTCAGCATTGCGGATGATGTCGTTGTTCTCGCACGCGAGGCACAGGAGAAGATGGAAGAGATGGAAGTACGACTCGATGGCCTTTTCGCTCGCGTGTGTCAGGGTCGATTTGGCTGGTCCGTCGTCCAGAACGTATCTACCTCTCTTCTCGAATTCATCAGCCTCGTTTGAGAGCCGCACCACAACCTCGTTCATGAAGGCGTAGATGACCTGCTCGGCACCTCCGCTGATATTAGCTTGACGGGCAATGGCGTTCATGTCGCGTTGCGCAGACTTTCTGACTCGCGTCCAGTGGTTTTGTGCAAGTGGAAGTGGTAGCCAGCAATTGAATGGCAACCCCTGGATGCTAAACCGTACGCCGAGCTGCTCGAATGCGTCGCGGGAGAGGAGATCGAATTCTGATGTCAGTGCACGCCCTTGGATCCGGACGCCGACACCAAGCTCGAGCTCGCGAAAGCTCTGCTTGAGCGCGAAGCATTGCAGTTCGCGAGTCCTGATAACATTGTACTCGCGCATGATATCTCCGAAGCCTTCCCAAGCTCGAGCTGCAGTGAAGATGTGCTCATCGTCCAGGTGATCCAACACTAACAGCAGAATCTCCGCCGGGAGATCTTGCAGCTTGACAGGTACATGATTCGGGTCCTTGGGCGTAGTCGAGATGGTCGAGACGGCCTCGTGGACGTTGGCAGTGGGAGCGGGCAAGGCGCGAGTTGATGGACCGCGGGCATCGGCATCACCAAAGCCACATGAGGAGCAATTATAGCTGTCCTTGAGGACTTTCAAGCCCATGCCATCTGTGCCACGGGCCTGCCACTTCTTTCTATCGACCTTGCCGCCGTTCTCACCCCACATCTGCTCGATGGAATCGGATGCAAAGAAACTCAGCAACTGGATGCAGATGCCTTTCAGCGTGTAAGCAGGCGTGTAGGCGTTGTCGTAGTCGAGCATGTTGAGACAGAGTCGGTCACCGAAGATGTTTGGGTGACTGACGCTGGACTGGATAGTAACGTCCGGCGGGATCAGTGGATAATGAGCACTGAACTCCAGTTGAAGGTGCAGAGGCTCCTCGCCTTCTGGTGTCAGGACCAAACATGCTTTGGTTATGTCAGACTCATTGACATGGAGCTCGATACCAGGATATGGCTCGCGCTGCAACTCGTCGATGTCTTTTAGAAGACGCTTGCGCATCATTGCCGTCGTGACCTCGGTCGTGTGTCGATTCTGGAAAGCCATGATGAGTGAAGTCGAGCCCTTGTTGCGGCCGGGTTAGCAGCAGACGGTGGTGCTGCCTCAGCAAAGATAGTGTCGGCGATGTCGTTCAAGCTCCAGTTGTTGGCAGAAGTCCAATGGTGACGCGGAGACACAGGTGGTGTGGCAGATAGCAGCAGCGATGACAAGTGCCGCCAAGTAGACAAGTGGGCGTTTGTTGTGTCGTGTGCTGTGTTTGAAGGTTCGAAGTGGATCTGGAAACGAAAGGAGCAAACGGGCGACGGCGACGGCAGGCTGCAGGTGACTGACCTAAGCAACCTAAACCGGTCAATCACCGGTGTCCAGATTTGGCAACTTGCAGAACGACGGGTGAGAAGCAGGAGTTTCGCAAGAGATATATCATTATCCGGTCTCAGGGTCGCTTTGCCTTGAGACAATCAATACAGTTGAAGTAACCAGCGCGTACTGTGCCGTGAGATGGCTCTGTGACAGCAGACCCAGGCTGCAGCCACGCAAAGTGCGTATCATCTGCTCCGAGTGTTCCAGATAGTATCCAGCAAAGCTGTCCAGCACTTAGATGCAATCCGCCATCGCTTTCTCATACAGCGTTCGGTATCAACATGGGTTCGATCCTTCTATTCAACCATGATTCGCTGCGACATCACATTCATCGCCCGCCGCATCCAGCGCGACCTGTGAGGATCGCGGTCCATCAGCACTTGAGTGGACTCGCGAGGTAGCGCTGGAAGTGACCAGGTCGCTGTGGCAGTTTTTGTGGCAGTTTTGTGGCAGCCTCTATCTCGCCAATAATCTGCACGCTTGGAAAGGCGCAGATTAATGCCTGATCCCCTCTTCAAATATTCCCGCCTTCTTCTTTCCACTTCTTGATGTATTCCTTTCCGTCCAGCGGGCTCTTCGTCTCGGTGTGCGCATAGCTTTCGCGTTCGGCTCTCTTCACTGTTTTTGCGACAAATGGACTCAACTATCTCTGCCATCAGCTACTGTTCCTGGTTGATCACGCGCAATCAGTTGCTTCAACATGCCCACTCACATTAAAATTCGTCAAGTCTGGGCAGACATATGTCCGCACTTTGTTCCAATCGATCACATATCCTCCCCATTTTGTATGTCGTCCCATAGCTCCTGTCCGGTTTCCCTTGTAGTAGTTGTGCGGACCTTGCTTGGTCGTGAGCGCCAAGCGCCTGAGAGCGCGCTGCATAGGCTGTGTGGGCTGCATGGTGGGCGAATTGATCGATGTAATGGGCGATAGGTCAATGCAATGCAAGATGGTGCAGCATAGCATGTAGTCGCCGCGGGAGTGTCGTCTGGAGTCGATGCCAAGACTTAGAAGTGCCTCGTCTCGAGTCGCAGCTTTCCCCAGCCAAAATTTCGAGGTTTCAATTCAAGTCGGCAACCGCCACGCCACTTCTTGGGGACAGTCGCTTGTCTGCAGCAAAGATGCCTGCACGTGTATCCAGATCCAGCGTGCCTACACATGCGCCGAAGCAAGGAAAGACGGCAAAGAACAAGTCCAAGAAGCGCAGCTTGGATGCATACGCTAGAGCAGAGAAACTCGTTCCGCAAGAACGGTTAGGAATCGCAAAGCACCGTCTGGGAGAAATCGAGGACGATGGACCGCGGCACAAACGGCAGCGAAGAAACAGCAACGAAGAGGATGACGAGGATGAAGACGAAGAGCCACAGCGAAAGCGGCCGAGCCAGCGGCGAACGAAAGACGACAATGGCGACGCCGAGTTTGGATCCGACAGTTCGGGCAACGAGTGGACCATGGGTGGGTTGGCTGAAGACGATGAGGACAGCGACCTGGACTCGGACGAAGCATTTGGCGAAAGCGACGAAGAGAAGTTCGAAGGTTTCACATTCAGAGGGAGCAAGAATCTAAAAGGCAAGAAAAGCAAAGGCGGCACGACACCAAAAAGGAAGAACCTTGATCTCGATGAGCAAGAGCAAGAAGAAGATGATAGCGGAGATAGTCAGGACGAGGAAGGTCTGGGCTTCGGCGATGAGGCTGTCGATCTGGCTGCAATGTTGGACGATCCTGCGTCTGATGACGATGCGCAGCAAGGAAGTGGCAGTGATGAGGAAGACGAGGAAGGATATGATTCGGAGTCTGAGTCGGAGGAGGACTCGGATGACGATGTAAACGACGAGGAGAAGGCAGCACGAATGCGAGACCGTCTGGAAGCGCTCGACCCCAAATCGTCTAAGGAAAAGTCGGAAGCATCGACATCTGGCGCGGATATCGATATGAATGACTTATTTGCCGACTTCGCTGAGGATGTGGCACCCACAACGGGCACGTCAAAGAAGGCCAAGAAGAGAGCACAGCAGGCGCCTATCTCTGCTCCTCTCCCAAAGCGACAGCAGGATCGAATCGATCGAGAAATTGCAACAGCTAAAGCGAAGGAGACGCTGGATCGATGGAAGAACACAGTAATTCAGAACCGGAGAGCGGAGCATTTGTCCTTCCCGCTACAGCATCCGGATGATACTGGTGTAACTGTTGGTAAGGAGAAGTTCACACCTGCAACTCAAGGTGTTCCCGCGAACGAACTTGAAGAGAGCATTCAACGCATTATGGAAGAATCAGGACTTGCTACGCAGCGAGATGCAGAAGGAGGTGCAGAGGAGGAAGAAGACGAGGAAGCTGCTCTGCTCAAAGCGGAAGGAATGGCCGAAAAGCACATGGATGTGGAGGAGGTCATGAGACGGCGAGCAGAACTTCGGAAACAGAGAGCATTGCTTTTCCGCGAGGAGATCAAGGCGAAGAGAATTGCCAAGATCAAGAGCAAGAGCTATCGAAGAGTGCACCGCAAGGAGCGTGAGCGAGCAAAGGAGCAAGAGCAGCTGGCTTTAGGTGGTCTAGACTACGATGCTATGGACGAGGATGCCAAAGAGAAGCACGATCGCCAAAGAGCTGAAGCCAGAATGTCCACGAGGCACAAAGATTCGAAATGGGCGAAGTCTTTAAAGCAGACAAACCGCACGGCGTGGGATGATAGTGCTCGCGATGGAGCAGTCGAACAAGCCCGGCGGAACGAGGAGCTGAAAAGGCGAATGGCCGGGAAGGATGTATCGGACGACGAAGGCAGCTTGTCTCCTGACAGCGATGGCGATGAGGAGATCACAGCCGAGCAGCTTGATGCATTGCAGAAAGAAGCTGGCAGCAAAAAGGGCTTGGCAGGCCTCAAGTTCATGCAAAAATCTGAAGAGAAGCGCAGAAAAGCCAACGATGAGGCTGTTGAGCGTATACGAAGAGACCTGGCCATTGCGGATGGAGACGAAGCTGAGAGCGAAGACGAGAACGAGGGACTTGGTCGAGCGATCTTTGGACCTTCTTCTAAGGAGCAGAAGCGTCAAGCCAAGCAGAAGCAAGAATTCGAGGCGCCTGAAGATTCTGATGAGGAAGCCGAAGCGCGCGAGGCTGCGGAAGCTGGCATTGTCGTGGATAGACCGCAGCCAAAGGGTACTCCAACATCGAACGGACCTTCCAGGAAGAATACACCGGCGAGCGGTCCACTTGCCAAGGGCGTATCGAAACCAAGTGAGCAAACAGAATCCAAGAAAGAGTACGGAGGCTGGCTTTCCACTGGTGGGAGCAAATCGAAGAGATCCAATGCAGCTGCCGAAGCCGACATCATCACTCCCTCGGCCATCGTCGCAGCGCCCCAGAAGCCCGCCAAATCTACCGCTGCAGCTTCGAAGTCAAAGACAAACGATTCCGCCGCGGGGAACACGAACGGCTGGACCACTGTCTCATACAAGACCGATGCTGCCAACGACGACGAAGACGCTTCCGATGCCGAGCCCACCAACGCCATCCTCAATCCCAAAGAAAAGCAACAAATCTCCCTCCAAGAACGCGCCTTCGCGGGCGACGACGTCGTCGCAGCCTTCGAAGCCGAAAAGGCCGACATCATCGCCTCGGAAGACGAAAAAGAAACCTCCAACTACCTCCCCGGCTGGGGCTCCTGGACCGGCACCGGTCTCAGCAAATCTCTCAAGAAAGCCAACAAAAAAGCACAACATAATCCACTCTATAAAACGAAAGTTGCGGGCGTGAGAGCGAATGAGAGGAGTGATAGGAATTTGGATAAGGTCATTATTAGTGAGAAGCAGGATCGCAAGGGGAAGAAGTATCTTGCTCCTACGTTGCCGCACGAGTTTGAGACGAGGGAGCAGTATGAAAGGAGTAGGAGGTTGCCTGTTGGGCCGGAGTGGACCACGAAGGAGGTGCATCAGAAGATGGTTAGGCCGAGGGTTGTGGTTAAAAAGGGGGTTAATTTGGAGGCGATTGGAAGGCCGGTTGCGTAGGACATTTTACTGGTATGATAGGGACTCGAGAATGGCGGCTGAAGTAAGATTATGCCGAGTTCTCGGAATATACAGTTGCACGAGTGATCAATGTGGAGATCCAAAACGAAGGACTCGGAACCGTCATGCACACAAATTGACAATTTCCTGTCGTTATTCTACTCATGACTGTCGTGATACTGCTCGCAAAGCATCGTCGCTTCAAGCAAGCCTCATGAGTTCTGTTCCAAAAACGCCAAACGGGTATCTATCTTTCGCTCAGACATCATGCATTCGTATGCTCGATGCCATCCCACGTCCAGAGCTCCAAATTGAGCGCACAGCCAAACGCCCTCGCAATCAACAATGCAATTGGCTCGGCCATGGTTAATGCTCAAGCATCAACGTGCAATTTCTCAAAAGCCCTTCCGATGTTTCCGCCTGCCAAGATGTCGTGAAGCAAAACGCTTGGGCCAAAACGGAACATTTGCCTTCGCTCTCGTTCCCTCAGATCTCGCTGGATGACCACCATGATCACCGTCGCCGTTGCTGGTAACACCAGCATTTGTCGTCTCCGAAGGAGGGTCCAACGGGAAAGTACTCGTCACAGGCACAACTTCAATCGTGACATTCGGTCCTGTCAACGGTACACGATTCGTAATTGTTGACGCCCAAGTTTCGTTCAAGAGAAGAAGAGACTGGACCGTTTCGAGCGCGGACATGGATTGGCCGACACCCGAAGAGCCATCGAATCCTCCCGTGTACCACTTTTGGCCGCAAGTTGAGGTGCCAGGGGCACCAGAGCAGGCTTGAGCTGCAGCAATGGCGGAAGCTCGCAAGCGCTTGGCGATACTATCTGTGATGCTAGGATAGACGACAGCAGATTTGGCGAGCCAGCGGGAGAGGTAAGCTTTGAAGGAGAACTGATCGTTATTGCAAGTTCCGTAGGGCTCACAGGCTGCTTCGAACATGACATCGGTTGAGTTATCGATGTCGTCGGTTGGAAGGAAGAAGGTGTTTTCGATTGAGGTCAGGAGTCCTTCGGTGCGGTCTTTCCACAGTTGCTCATTGGTGAAGTTAGCCATCATGGCAGTGCCGTAGAGGAGCATGGCTGGGTTGTAGGACCATTGCGTATGGTCGAGTTCGGTGCAGTTGATGAGGTCGTCCGAGCCGTCGAAGACTTGATACGTGGAGGAGATGAGGCCGATGCTATCCATCCAGCCCCAGGTCTTTTCTGCCCAGTCCGCATATGTCTGGTTGCCGGTGAATCGAGCAAGGCGAGCGGAGATCTGGAGGAAGGCACCATTACTGATCGAGTTGCGGTAGTTGAAGCCCTTGTTGGATTCGAAGATCTGCCATTTTAGACCTCCTCCACACTTTTCGGTGTTCCAGCGGGCGACTTGGGTGTTCCAGACAGCGACGGCAAGATCGATCCAGCTAGACACTCGTTGCCCAGGAGGGAAGGGAAAGCCATGTTCTTCAGCTGAGAGAACCGCAAGGGCCTAGTTTAAGGTCAGTACTGTGTTCAATGGTATATTGATTCCTCATGAACACTCACCCAAAACGCCTGATCATCGTTACCGAGAGAGGTGTAGTAGGCTGGAGGCATGTAGTCCCAATCCGGGCCGACCTGCGCGAGTAGTGCTTGGGTAGTGACATTGACGTAGCTTGTGTCATTCGTATAAGCCCAGTAGTCAACCATGCCTCCCCACATGGCACCGGCTTGCCACCAGTAGAGTGGTGTGGGAAGGGTGCCTATCGCAGTAGGTGCCGTACCGCTTCGGTTGTTCTGGTAGTATGTTTGAAGACCGAATGCGATAGAGCGCGAGGTGTCGCGGACAGAGACCGGGTCATCGACATTGATCTCGAGTGCAGTAGCGGCTCCAACACAAGCAGCGAGCGCTGCCAGGATCGACGTGAGTATCATTGTTGCTGAAGCTCGTCCTAGCTCTGAAGTGCTCTGTAACTTGTTACGTCTGCAATAGGATTCACAGCCCAGCTGTGATGGGCCCACAAAGAAAAGCCTCGTAGAATGTTGAGTTCGAAATGCAGTTCAAGGAAACAAATGCTGGTGACGATCGTTTTGCCACTGTTTGCGCGGCAAACAAGCGACTAGCGATCTCAGCTTGAGCTTGTCTTGGGCAAACGAATACTTGACCTGGCGAGCGAGAGATCAGATATGCTGCTCGCAACAAAGAATCGTTCTGTCGCACAACAAGGGTTACGGGCACGAGTCCGATGTGTGCTTGTGCAATAGACTTTACCTCGATTCGTATGGGCGAATCTCGTGTCGGCCAGTGAAATGCGCGGGTGGAGTCGTGACGCACACGGCTGAGCGTTGCCGGCGTCTGAAGTGCGAGCCGCGGGGTTCTGTTCAGCGCGTGTGTTTCGAAACCATGTGCCGATGTTTGGCGCTAACGGTGCGATTGGATGAGATGTTTGGAGGAGTCGAATGTTTCGAGGAGAATTAGGGATGTCGCTGGAGTGGTAGATTGGCAGTAGATATGCCGCGCGCTGCCGCTAATGTCCGGTGTCGTCTATTGTCACTGCGGGACTGCCTGGTTGTTAGTCGCAGTTGCCTGTTTTGAAGACGCCTTTTTGTGCATTGATGGACACTACAATAGCGAGTCCGACAACTGGCGCGTGAGAGAAGGAAGTCACATGCTGCAAGTGCTTCCACAGGAGTCTTTTCTTTCCATTCACATTCACAGTCACTCTCACAATGAAGTTGCCGCTGCATAACAGTCACACTCCCACGTGCACAGCATTGTGCATGATTGCTTTGAGTAGCACTGGAATCGTCCAAGCGTTATCCCGGATGCAGACATGTACCACCAGTCGTTATTTCTTGACGAGCATTCTGACCATACGACGACGGTAATTCTCGCGCTCCAATAACGACTCATCAGTCGGAACCCCCGCCTTCGTCCCTCGACGAGATCTCGCATGGATCTCAATGTCAACATTGCACATAGTCTTGTCGCCTTCGACTGTCTTTTTGATATCCACCTTGACTCGGTAATGGTTCAAGGACATCCACGTACCAGGTTGGCGTGGATCAAATGGTCTTGTGAAAGTGTCATCCTCGTTATTTTGGGGCCTCATGCGCCGTTCTCGAGCCTCCCACGCCACATCCAAGTCCGCGGAACAGCCCAAAATCACAGAGACGGCTGTTGTGTCGGGCTGGCAGTCGATCACCAACACGGCGGATATTGCTCCACGCTTTGCCACCATGGGAAATATAGCGACAGGCGCGCTTCCGACGGGCGAATCTGCTGCATCCTGCTCGGTAAAATACGTTGCCGGGTCGTGGTGGTATTGAGCAGACCAAAATGCGAATCCCGGTGATAGTTTGGTGAGGTGGAAAACCAAGTATTGGTCCATCTCGACGCTAGCAGTTCGCGGTAGAACTTGCGGCACGTACAGCATTTGCGGCGCCTCCCCACGGTGAGTGATACTGGTGAGCTTGCTGCACTGTACTCTCATGCAGCGTCGAAATTCGTTTCCAGAATCGGTCTCTACTATCGATCGAAGCACTAGAGCTAAGAATCCACTGGCAGTGTCTGGTGTAGGCGGACAGTCAAGCGCGGCCAACCAACGTCCTTTCCCTAACTTTGTTAAGCACAAGCTTACCTGTAGACCACGATTCGTCATAGCATATGGCTTCCGACAGCCCATGTCAGTGTAAGGTTGGTATTGGCCGGTATGCTCGAAAGCTGAGGGGCTGCTGGCAAGTAAACCATGCGGTTCGTCACTGCTGTGAAGCCACGCGAAGATGGTGTGGTCGTTTGAAGACTTCATAATCTCCTCTTGTAATCGCAAAAAGGCTCGTTCCCCACCTTCACCATAGAGCAAGGGCATGTTGACGGAGAATAACCCGAGTAAGCTGTACGCCATGTCTTCTGATCGTCTGGTCTCGCATTTAGCCGCCCACGACATGCGCTTTGCTACGCTAGCACTTTGCACGATGTCGCGATCGTGGGAGCTGCTGACCAGATATTGTCGCTCTATACCAGTAATGGCACTGATCTCATGTGAAATCTCGTCTCTTGCGCCGATTCTTCGCCACTCCCTTGTGTAGAAAACAGCGGAAGATGGAGCAAGCAGCTCCTGCAACGTCCAGCCTCTACTCCACCAGCGCGCCTTGGCTAGCGTTGATAGATCAGCAGAGTCGATGTCCGAAAGATGAATGTAGCACACCTCGGCGTTGCTGTAGTATTCAAACATTGAGTTGATAGCTTCGCTCAATTCAGCGCTGGAGCTCTTGTCGATGCACAAAGTGTCGATCCAGATGTATTGATATCCGTCTGCGCTTGCGAGCTTCATGGACCCTATAACTTTCGAGTATGCAGGTTTCTGCGACGCAGTGCCGCCGACGATGTCACGGAAGAGCACCTCATCATCGGATGGTCTCGACCACGTATGAGAAAGGATGGCAAATGGCGGCACGTCCTTATCCCATGCCTCAACAAGCTCCAGTTAATCGTTCACGCCTGATGATGTCTTCAACAACTGCATTGTGCCTCAGAGCATAGTGAAGATATAGAGTCAGGCTACTTCTCGCAGAAAGTGCCAAATTGACTGAGAGAAGGAAGCGCTGGGGGAATGGATCATTTCGGTCATGAGACGGCCTCGCAGCTCAGCACGCTGCAGCGCCACTCGCTGACGGAGACAACCTTGGCAGCGTATGCACAGCATGGGCTGAGTGCTTCGTGTGACCAGGAGAATGGAGGTGGGTCCCAAGGAGGGATGACGAATGAGGAGGATCAGCAGGAAAGTGGAGATCTGGCACGAATGCCACCAGTCCGATATTTTGCGCGTGACAAGAACAGTGAATGTAGTCACACGTAGGTAGTCGCATCCCAGGACTCACGATTTGCCGTCCATGTTGTTGACTCTTCGTGGCGGCAGCAGTTCCACATACATTTTATTGCGAACAGTCGCTTTCCGTGATGTGCTGCCTTCTTCTGGTACATCTTTACTATTGCTCAAAATGCTGAACTGGTTCAAGATTCGTCGCGCGTTCTCGGCTGCAGGTACGGACGGGTCGCGTAAAATGAAGGACACATGCACCGGCGCCTGCACAGAAGGTTGACATGTTTGAAAATTGTGATGGACGAAGAAGACGATGATGAGATGGCCGATGATGAACAAGGTGAAGAGCAGCAGTCGAACATTGTGTCTGAGCGCTTTGGCCGGAATGCCAATGCGCCAAGGAAATCAAATCGACCTCGCCTCTCTCCCGCCCAATGTTTGGGCAATGACTGTTCCTTTGTCGACAATCTTGCATTCGTTTAGAGTTCCAGTCTACTCTTTGTTGCCGATTCTCATACATACTCAGTCAGTGAAAGAGTAGGTCGCTCTGCTGCATCTGTTTGACCAATACTGGGTAACCGGTACATCAGCATCAAGTCTCACTCAATCGTTGACCTTCCGCAGTGTGAACCTTTGACATCCAGACCTGGGGTCGACGATGCTGGCCCTTCTTTGAGAAGTCGATGTTCCCTCCAGTCGTGGCCTGGATGGACACTCATGCAGCGGGAAACCTGTGATATCCTCCTTTTCTCAGACCAGGCAAGATCAGTACATCGCGCGGGGTTGGAGTTTGCCAGAGCTTGATGGGGCGAAACATGGACAGGCTTATACAAAGCCTTGAACAGAACGAATTTGTGACCCAGCGGAGAGACGGAAACAGAGATTAGAGTACGATGACCAGCTGTTATCCTGTCGCGAGAGCGATCGTTGCTCTGAGACGAAGCCATGCATATGTACGAATCCACATATTCGTCCTTTGCCGAACTCTTCCAACGCCTCTTCGGCTTTCATGGTTCTTCCCACTCAACATTCATCTTTTCCCCTCACTGTGCTTCAGGCCGAACCTTCAGGCGTCCAGAGTCGTTCAAGTCGCTGACATCATGAACAGCCCGCCTAATGGCGTTGTCATTGTGCTCTGTCCATCTTGAGAGTTTGCTTCTTTTACGACTTCCTCATCGAGGAAACCGAGAACACGATGTGTCTGTTTTGCGTTGCATCGTCCTGTAAGGTTCAAGCCCTGTCGTCAGGATGGCGGGTGTAGCCTGGAACGCCTGAACATCAGGCTGTTAGTTCCTCGAACCGGATCGTCAAAGCGACCGATGCGCTATGAAAGTCAGAAACCTTTTGGACGTCTCATTGGGCGACTTTCCCAAAGGGGCAACTTTGGACGCCTGATCGCCATCTGTCGATCAGACTCTCCAGCGGCCATGTACAAACCACACGGAGCAAGAGACATTGGTATAAAGGATCAGAATGTATCAATGTCGAGAATTCGTCCCACAGACAAGTAAAAGTCCTCGTTGCACTCACCGCGCCAATCCATCATGTTCCCCCTTCTGCTCCTCGCCGGCGTGGCTTTCGCTTCACCAACTCCGCTGTTCAAGAGAGAAGTCTTCCAAAATGATGTACTACCAGACGTCGACTTCCCGGACCCATCGCTTTTCTACAACTATCTCAATTCCCAAATGTATGTCTTCGCGACCGCCGCGGGAGGCAAGTGTATCCCATACACTTCGACCAGGACTTTCCCCTCCCGCGATTTCGCGCCTGTGCAAGAGGCTTTCCCGAGTGAGAATGCCCCTGCTTGGTCGCAGCCTTGCTCGTCTTGGGCACCGGATGTCAACACTGCGGTGAGTCTCCGTCTGGGCCCTGTTCTCGATCCCGTCTGACTGATTCACGTTTCTTCCAGCCCAATAACGGAAAGTCGCATTGGATGTATTATGCTCCCGAGCTCAAGAACCAAACGGGCATTCACTGTATCAGTCTTGCCACATCCACACAACCCGGTGGCCCGTATATCGACACCTCGAGCGAGCCTATGATCTGCCCTGCCGCGGACGGCGGCGCTATCGATCCCGCTTTCTACAGAGACCTCTCCCCCGCCGATGGATCGTGCTACGTGCTCTACAAAATCGACACGCCGAACAACAACAAAGGCCACACAATGTGCGACAAAAACACGAATCACATGAGAACACCCATCATGCTCCAGCAGGTGGACTGTAACTCGGGACAACCCACCAATGGCGGCCCGACGGAAATCTACAATAACAACGGCGACGTCGATCGATGGAATATCGAAGCTCCATCACTCTACCGTGGGAGCGACGGCACATACTTTCTCTTCTACAGTTCCGGATGTTATAGTAACGAGTCATACACGTGGAACTACGTTACCTCACAGTTCTTGAAGGGACCATACGGCAACCCACAGTCGGTCGTTCGGTCGGGCGAGAAGGGCAACTCTGGTCCAGGAGGCGCAGATATTGTCCTCGGGGGTGCTGTGCCGGGAGCTGTTGCGTGGCACTCGTTGCGAGGAAGCGATATCAAGAATGGCCGTCAATTGAATGTGGGGACCATGCAGTACAATGGTGCCAGCGCTCAGGTAGTGTAGGCTGTAGGGCTGATATCAGCCACATAGACTCTATGCTGTTGCGATTGTGTTCTTGCCGGCAATATGGTTGCCCTGAGCACATGGAACAGCCAAGATGATGTCGCGTGCTTGATTATGAACATATTTTCCACTAAGATATTGTTACGGCAGAAGCCTCTGAGATTACATGCCATTTCGGGAACTCGTTGGACTAAGACAGGCAAAAGGCAGACGACTGATCTATACGATACCATTGAATTACAATTGGCTCCAAGAGGAGCGTGCTTTGTTTCCGGGACCTCATTGACGGAGAAGAGGCTGACGATGCCTCTGTCAGTTCGATTGCGTTGAGCACAATCGTTAAGATATGACGATGGAGTATATTGATGGTTGAGAGAAGGACCGTGAGGAAAGAGGAGAGTTGGGGGAATCTGCTCTGGGATGCCAAGCAAGTAGAATGGAATTGCCTCAGGCCGCCACTACGATTTCCCCGTGCCCCGTGCGTGCTATCTCATCGAGGACTTGTCTCGTCTCAACAACGCCAGTCACCCGGAACACTTGTCGATTGTGGATAGATCGCTGAGCATAGAAATAGAACCTATCACGCTTTTGGGCACTCGAGCTGCATGCTGCTGATACTACAGAACGAGAGCCAAGAACGCCACTGGGACTGACTCATCCAAGCAAGATGGCATTTATACTCGGCGATTTCATCAAGTGCCAGACAATTGGCTTGTCCACTCCGATCCAGGCACATCACCATGTCTTCGCCTGACATCCTTGTGACGGGCTCCAGTGGTCATCTGGGTCATGCTTTGATGCTCGAATTGCCAGGTTATGGGCATACTCCTCTTGGCCTGGACATTCTTCCCTCCAAGCACACAGCAATTATAGGCTCCGTCTCAGACCGGCCACTAATCCAGAAGATTTTGCAAGAGAACCCGTCTATCCGATACGTGCTGCACACTGCAACTCTGCACAAGCCGCACGTGGGCTCTCACAGCAAGCAAGAGTTTATCGACACCAATATCACAGGCACTCTCGTGCTCCTCGAAGAGGCTGTAAGGGCCGGTCATATACAAGCCTTCATATTTACAAGCACGACTTCAACTTTCGGTTCCGCACTCTCACCTAAACCAGGACAACCGGCAGCGTGGATAGACGAGACTGTCACGCCTATCCCAAAGAATATCTATGGTGCAACAAAGGTTGCAGCTGAAGACCTCTGCCATCTTGTTTGGAAGGAGAGCCGCATGCCGACTTTGGTTTTGAAGACTTCCAGGTTCTTCCCAGAAGAGGATGACGACGAGAAATCTCGCGCTTCCTACCAAGACGACAATTTGAAAGTCAACGAGCTTCTCTATCGCAGAGCAGACATCTCCGATGTGGTCTCTGCGCACGTTCAAGCAATTCGAAAGGCAGAGGATATTGGATGGGGCAAGTTCATCATCAGCGCACCACCACCATTCCAGCGCAGTGAGGAATTGCTGCGTGACCTCGATCGACAAGCCCCGAAGGCCATCCAGACTGCATTGCCAGAGCACTGTAAAATACTGCAAGAGCATGGGTGGAAGTTGCCAGAGCGCTTGGACCGCGTCTACGATTCATCTCGCGCGGTTACAGCTCTAGATTGGCAACCCAAATACACCTTTCAGCATGCTCTTGAGCTCATTAGGGAAGGTAAAGATTACAGGAGCGACCTAACGCATAGAGTTGGCAAGCGTGGTTACCATGCGACGCCTACAGGTGTCTATACAGTTGACAAGTCTCGCTGAGGCAGCCGTCTGCGCTGCCATGCGCAAGTTAGAAGAAGCCTATACGACTGTGCGGTCTGATACGGCAGCGGCGAACGTTCGTGAAACCGAGTCTTCTAAGATTGCGCGATTGTGGTCACCGTCCTCTGCTTCTTGTTCCTGTTGCATTACTATGGGCTGCACACCTGTGCATCTAGCTGGGCCGAATCGCTCGGAAAAAAATGTTGATGCTCGGCATCGACCACGGAAGCAATTGCTCTCATTATCCTGTTGCCTTGGATTATGCCGGACGAACAAAACTGATAGGGCCGAAGACGATGCCATGCGGAGGACGCCCGCATCCTCTTCGGCCGAGCTTTGTATTAGCGCTAAAGGGCTGAGTAGTGCTTGATCCTTCCGACCCTGTCCTACATATCTCGCACCTCAGCTGAATGTTCGTTTCAGAACCACACCCAAACCCCATTTTCTAGCAGTCAGCTTGAGAAATATTGTCCGATTGGCACCGAACATGGCCAGTAAAGAACTAAGCACGACAGCCACGAATGCTTCAAATCAGATTGCTCTGATAAACGAATATCTCACTGGACCACCTGCCGAAGAGCTTGTACGCAGGTCCGGAATCTATGAACACAAAGACAGAACGAATAGCGATCCCCTTAGAATCCTCGACAATGCCTCCGGCATCGGCACGCTGATCTTCCGTGCTCTGATCCCAAACCTCAAGCACGATCAGATCGAGAAAGTCACAGCCGGAGACCTTGACGAGAACTATCTCTCGTTTCTCCGCGAACGAGCTGAGACTGCAAGCCTCTCAACCAAGATTGAAGCCTTGAAAATGAATCAACAGAAGCCTGGTCTCGAAAGCTCCAGCTTCGACTACATCTTCAACAATTTCGGAGTCTTCTTCGCGCCGAACGATGAAGCTGTGTTGCAAGAAACACTCCGAATGCTGAAACCTGGCGGCATTGCAGGGTTCAGTTCTTGGAATAAAATATCTTGGTGGGATGAGATTCTTCTACCGGCGATGAAGAAGTACCTTCCTGGGGCGCCGGCACTTCCGGATCCAGCAAATTTGTTCCCGGCGAAGGGATGGATGGAGATAGAAAGTGTTCAAACTAAACTAGAAGGAGCCGGGTTTGGTGATGTGGATGTTGAGGTTTGGAGTTTCACGCCAGATGTGAACGGAGAGGACTTTGCGCATGCGTGCGCACACCTTGTAAAGGCTGTGGTGGGAAGAGCTTGGAAAGAGGAGGAGAGGAAAAAGTTTGGAGTGGAGCAGATTGAGAGGGCAATGCGGGATTATCTGCATAGCGAATTCGAAGCGGGGAAATGGACTGGGAAGATGAGTGCTGTCCTGGCATTAGGAAGCAAGACGTGATCAACTGATGTGCAAAGTTCTGATGGGTGCTGTCAGCAGAAGGAGGGAGAAACATGAGTTCCCATCCTGAGATGTCAACATCGAGCGGCTGAAATGTAACAATGTTGACATTTCCGTAGGATCACCAGCAAGCTTCGACCGAAGAAATCGCCGTTCTCGAATACCAGTTTTGTCGTGCCGAGCGTGCCGAAGTGAACCGCAACGACGTGCATGAACGAAGAACGCTAGGTGCTTTTGAGCATAGCTTAACGCCACCATTACTACAACCACAGAACATGTACCAGACAATAATGTGTCTTCTGGTCTCGGCAGGTCGAAGACTGCCAGCCCAAATGGCGCAATCTCGTTCTCAACTTGTCGTACCACCATCACAGCATTCATCTCACATTAAGCAGTTGAGCACCTGTGCTGCTCAATTCAGTCATGCGCATCAGGAAGAGCCATGTCAAGTCTCGCAATGGCTGTCTTCCCTGCAGAGCTCGCCACGTGCGTTGTGATGAGACTTTGCCGCACTGGTATGTTCACCCATTCTTCACAGTCTGACGGGGCTCACGGCTGGCCTAACATATCTGATGCACTGCAGTTCAAATTGCATCAGTCGGAAAGCGCGTCGGCGCGAGTTCAAATGCATTTACCCGCATAAGACATCGACGCTTATCGACGGTGCTGGTTGTCCACCAGTCTCGGATCTTGGTAGCTCGCACCTTGTCTGCCTAGAGTTCGCCGTCAACACCATACAGGACCTGGGCAGCCAGAGATGTCTCGAGCGTTCATATGGTTTCGCTGTACTCTTTCGGTAAGCAGCCATAACTTCCCGAAAAGCCCACAGAACGCTGATCTAGGACTGTTCGCAGACTGATAGCGTTGGCTCCGCAGTATTGCTTTCTTCAAGATGTTCTTTGCGGATTCGTCTGTCACCATGCAGCTCTGATCAACATAGCCCGCGATGCGCACCACGTGGCCGACATCTACCGAGCCAAAGCTTTCCAAGGACTACGCTCAATGTCGCAAGCAACATCACTTCGCAAAGAAGATTTCGATGGGATGCTCATAGCGTCGGTCGTGCTCTCTTGGCAAGCTCCAACAATGTTAGTCCTATCGTGCACCCTCCATTGCATCGGCTATGCTAAGAGAATAGGCACGAATTCATCGGAACGAGGAAGGGCATTTCTAGCGCAAGTAGATTCATTTTTCTATTGCTACGTGATTCTTTGCTAACACTACAGACAGTTACAACAAGCCATGAAAGATAGCAACTATGAGGGTCAACATTTGATGGCCTCTGCTTCCACTGAGATGTCGACCGCACACACCGGCAACAACAATTTCTCGACGTACAAAGCACTTCGTGTTATGAATCGCGCCCTTGAGCGCTTTACAAAGTTCGCCAAAGATAATTCCGAGTTATCAATTAGCGCCAGGCACTTACGGTGTGCTATCTCGAACCTGTTAGACCCTGGCATCAACGCAACCATGACCGGACAGCTCGAGGTACTGTTCCCCATCAGAAACTGGTCTCCGTGGCTATCAAAACTTTTACCACAGCCATCGGGCCACAGCTGGATGACATATCTGTTTCTCACCTACTTTGACACCCTAAGCATGATCCTCGGCCGATGGAATGCTTCGGCATCACATTTATTTCCACAAGATGTGCTAGCCCGCTCTTGTGTTGAACGATTGAAAATTTGCGCTCAAAGCTTCGGTGAAATCGACTCTGCGGCTTGTAGGGCCCATCAATCGTATATAACAGAGGTTGCCTCATTCTTGGAAGGATCGAGCTCTACAGTTCGCAGATCTGGTGAGAGCGAGTAACGGCACTATCTGTAATCTTGAGAGCTATATGCGAGATCTGGAATCCTGGTCCAAAACACCGCTCACCAGTCTGCCATCCTTGAATACAATTACCGTACCGGACGAATCCAACGCTGTGAGATTTTCTAGCGGGTTGTTCGGGAGAATAAGGAAATCGGCCAAAAATCCTTGTTTCACCTGTCCAAGGCTGTCTTCTCGTTGTAATAATTTCGCTGCGTTGATCGTCGCACTCTGGATAATTTGAAGAGGCGTCTGGACTGTACTTCGGATTGCGAACTCCTTAGACTGGGCAAGATGCGTGGGGCCAAGAAGATCTGAGCCATAACATACCGTGACCCCGACTTCAGTCGCAATGCGAATGGCTTCAAGGCCGCGCATGTACACAGCAAGATTCTTGTCCGCAGATGCGGCCGGAAAGAAGTTCATCTGCTTAGCCATTTCATGCGCAACAAGCGTCGGCGTCAAGAATGCCCCAGATTCTTTCATCAGCTTCGCGGTCTCGATATCCAAGTAATTGCCATGCTCAATCCCTCGGACGCCCTG
The DNA here is from genome assembly GCF_019650295.1 of Cercospora kikuchii. Classification (NCBI taxonomy): domain Eukaryota; kingdom Fungi; phylum Ascomycota; class Dothideomycetes; order Mycosphaerellales; family Mycosphaerellaceae; genus Cercospora; species Cercospora kikuchii. The sequence continues at coordinate 598,951 of NW_025408586.1, forward strand.
TCTCAGGGCTTGCTGAATCGCTCGTGGCGTGTAACAGTGGCTAGTGACGTAGGTGTCAACATTTTGGGCAACAGTAACGATCGCCCTGATCTCCTCGTCGCTGAATTGCAAGTCTTCGATGCGATCCGTTGGACTGGCCACGCCTCCCCCACCCATGATCTTGAGAAAGTCACTGCCTTTGCGAATCTCATCTCGCGCAACACGCAAGCACTCTGGAACTCCATCCACGATCCGCGAGATGCCGGAGAGCTCTCCTCCACAGCACGGCCTTTCGTCTTGTTGACCTCGCATGTCACCGTGGCCGCCAGTCTGGCTCAACGCTCTGCCTGCGACAAAAAGGCGTGGACCAGGTAGCACACCTTCTTCTATTGCTGCCCGCATGGCGCTCGTTGCTCCACCACAATCCCTGACTGTGGTAAAACCTCGTTGCAGCATGGCTTTGAGCACCGTGGGTTGTCGAATCAGGCTTTCTCGCTCACTCATGTTGTTATATGACTCCAGACTGCTGTAGCCGGGAGTGACCGCAATGTGCACATGGCAATCGATCAGGCCGGGCATGATAAACTTTCCCTCAATATCCAGGATTGCCGAACCTTGTGGTATATCTTGCTCCAGTGTGGCATCCCTCGTTGTGCCTACCCTGCTCACTTTTCCGTCGTTGATGATGAGAGTAGCGTTTGGTAGGATCTCGCCACTGGTCACATCGAGGATGTTGGCATTCTTGAAGACGTACGGTGTGGGCGGATCAAGTAGCCATGGCTTGATTATTTTCTCCATTGTCAAAAGAGCAAGACGATTTCTGATGCTTTCTTGAGTTCCTGGCCGAGCTGTATCCTTGATATATACTGATTTCAGCGAACAAAGCCTCGGCAATCGAAAGCATTCCGATCAGAGCTGGGGTCAACAGGGCACATTGCCGCGTCGCAGCCACTAGACGCCTTTGATAACTTGGCACTCGTTCATGCACGTCGCTCTTAGCTTGAAGCTAAACGAATGTACCACACCGGGGGACCAAGTGCGAAGTATCTGATCTGAAATTAGGGACACGGATCAATGTCCGATTTGGGCTGAGGGCAGTCACAGCTTTTGTAAATTGCTTTGCTTCGATACCAATGTAATTTCAGACGTGCTGCATACCGATCTCATCAACAAGGACTGACTAAGCGACATCGCAGCACAAAACTCTATCCTCATCGGCCCTCCTCTTGCCTTGGGGTCAGGTCCCCTTTCTGCCTTCATCACAAGCTTACCAGTGAACCACTCTATCGTAAGTCTTCTTTGCAAGATGAACTTCCCGCTTCCCGACAGAAGATCGCTTCTTCAAAGCGTTGCCATCAATGGTCAAGCAACCTTCGATCTGCTCGGCCGAGCAAAGTGGCGTCAACGTCTTAGTTCCCATATCGCAGTATTGTCCCTTCGAGTCGACGAAATCTGGACCCCAGGAAGTCGCAGACTCGCAAAGCTCCTTTGCAGAGTGTTGCTCGATGCTTGAAACGATCAGCTGTTCCGTCATCCATTGTGGACGAATCGAGAAATCGCGTTTGGCCGGAGTGCCTTCCACAGGCGTGTTGTCAACTCCGTAGATGGTTGATTGACAAGCATGATTATTGGAGATGGTGTCACCGGCATTTTCGCCATAAGCTCGAGTACGGAATTTCATCGAGGCATGTGAGCCAGTGGTGTGATCGCCATCAAACCAAGTGCAACGAGGCACATAGGGATTGCCGTCTTTGTCTTTGCCGGCTTCTTGGGTCTGCGTATACCAAGTTTCGCCGCAGGAAGAGCTATAAGGGAACCAACTGTCAGGAAATGCCATTGTATGGGCATTTTGGAGTCAAGGACTTACCCAACATCACCCGTCCAAGCACCGCCCGGACTACCATCATGCATCTTCACAGTGATCCAGGCGACGCAAACAGCATCATTGTCGAAGGTGACATCCACAAAGTCAGCCTGTGTATCTGGAGCACCCTGATCAACAGTGCTCGAGAACAGGCCTCCTTCTGCCACACTGCCTCCCTTGCCCTCGCCGAGGTACTGATTGTCAGCATCGTAGGCGTAGACCTATCGGTGAGTCAGCACGCGGGCCTCGAATTCGCTTGTCTGTCTCAAGATATACCGCTTTGATGCCTCCACCGGCCTCGGTGAGGTTAGCTGCAAGACCTGCTTTGACGCTGATGATAGCTCCGTTTGGACCATTGTCGCCTGGAAAGTTGCTCTTGGCGAACTGTACCCAGTCAATCGATATCCATGGTCTCAGTACGGAGAGGTACTTGCGCTGATGATACCAAGCACGCCGCTGACCAGTCCCACGGCATTGAGGAAGTCCGTCATTTTGGAAGATCGAAGGTAGCTTTGAGGCTGGCGGAGGGCTTGAACCTGGAGATTGATGTCTTGAATGTGCTAAGGTCTGAGACACTTATTCGTGGGCTCTCGTGGGGTTTATATTCGGCATTCTACAATATTCCCTCATCTTGCCATTGTGATTTGTTCTTCCATGATCGGGTGAACGTAGCATTGCATCGTGACAAATCTCGTAGCGAAGTTGATGGACCGGAAGGACAGTGAATCCTTCACCAGAGAGAGTCGGCCTGCTAAAAGGAATACCAACGAACAACGGCAGTCCAAAAAGCATTATATCAACTCCCGAAGGAAGCCGAGGAGGAATTTTGCCTACGCTAAACAGATAGATTTGCCTACGCTAAGTAAAGCACACTGCCTACGCTAAACAAAGGATGCTTCCTTCGGTCCACAGTCTCAAACATTGAGCTCGTATGCATCACTCGATTCTTCGGATGCTACTGAACCTCACATCTTAAGAGCACTACGATTCCCGTCGACTTTCTCACAACTATCTCACTTTCGAATACCCATCATTCGTTCCTTCTCCCATCCACCCTCACTTAGCCCAACATGCATCGCCGCCTACAACTTCTCGTCCTCGCCATCTGCGCATGGTCAGTCCTAGCTGATGTACCGGATTGCTCAAAGGGTGCCCAAGTCGACGGCGAAAACCCAATTGGCCCGTGGAGCAGTCGTATGTGATTCCTACAGTTGGACGCAGTGATGACCATATGCTGATTACCAAGAAGCCGAGAACTGCGCGGAGAAATGTTACTTCCAAGAGACCGACAGCGCTAGCTCGAATTACCAGATGCAGTGCAAAGGCAAATGTGGATACGAAGTTCCGGCTTGCGGGACTTCGGTCTGCCCGCCCGGTGCATACACTTGTACCCGTGAGTCGGGATTTCTGTTTGTGCTGTGTTGTGGCATACGCTAACAGCTTCACTCGTTCCCAGCTGAATAAATTCTGCACGAATGGAGGATGCAAGCTGTAGGTTGCCGGGGCTTAGAGTTCACTATGCTCTGTCAATTTTAGCGTGTGGGTTGCTTGAACGATTAGACAGTGGGGATCGATAGGCTGAGATTTATTTCGCAATTTGTTGCTTCTCATGGCAATATGTTTTCCGATTCTGATTTCTTCGGTCATGCACGATTTTCACGGTCGGGCGTCAAAAATGGTGTCTTTCATTCGATGATTCGCTGATTCGCTGATAAATGGTTATCGTCCCACGGACATCGCTTCATTATTTGTAGCAAACTAGACAATGCTTTAGCATGTCAATATTGGCATGTATCATCGACTAATCCCAAAGAGACTGACTTACCTTCTCAAATCATGTTTAGGAGTGCCGCTGCAATCAGTATTTATGTTGGTGAATTCCAACGACGCAGCTCTCATGGGCACTATCAAAGTAGAGCTCAATATTCTCTTCCAACCCCGATATCATCATCTCGTGACCTTGATCACCATCTAAACAGCCAGCAAAACCGCGACAGCTGCAGATACCATGACCGTAAGTCCCATACGACTACTCACGCCCGCAGCCCCATTAACACCCTTGTTAAACATGACAGCGTTGACGCAGCTACCTCTATCGCCAGGATGTTGGCCGAATTCGAGACTTGACACCAGTATGCTCTTGGCACTGAAAGGCAGCGTACTGCAAAGTCCAGCCTCATTCTCGCAATTCCACGAATACCAGTTTCCGGCACTTTCGTTGGTACCGTTCCCAGGGCAGCCAGGTTCGCTGAAGACGCGCAGCCATAGATTCCCAAGTCTCTCCGAATCAGTATCTTGCTGATTTGGGTCCGCGCGCCGCTGCGTGTAAAAGATCTGGCTGTAGTTGAAAGTATCGGGAGACCACGATGGCGCCTCACTACCTGATGAGTTGAGGAGACTGTATCTCACTCCGTCGAATTGCATTGCCGAAGGAGGAGGGTCACTCGGTAGTGCGTAGGTTATGTTGGGATTTTGGAAGACATCGTCAAGGTCCATGCACACCGGCTCATCGTAGCCCCCGATGCGGACAATGATTGTGGCAGCTTCGCTTGCCATGTCTGGCGAACGACCACAGTCTGCCGCGCGTGGATCTGAGAACGTAATGTTCATCATTGTGTTGTTCAAGACTGGAGATGGCAGCGGTGGAAGCTCATCTGGGCTGTTGAACGTCAGCTCGTCCAACACTGGTTCCGAATTCGAATACTGACTTGAAAACAGCCATGGAGGAAGGCACTAGCCAGAGCGCTGCGAGAAACACGCTATTGCCCATGACGGTTCTTCTGATGATTGGTCGGAAAGATGAGCGAATAAATCGTTTGGCTGTTGTGTGTTTTCCTACGCTGTCCACAAAGCCAGAGAGCTTGAACGTGCAACAGAGATGTCCAACAATTCGGCTGCCATCATCGTTAGTTCTATTCTGATATTCGCTAATAAGTTTGAGGTGACATCAGAAGATGGGCGCCATGGATCGTGGGGGTAAATCCTTCCGCAGTGTTAGTGGAAGGACAGTTGCACCCGCTAGCTCACGAAGCTTCTGCGTTCTTGGCTCGCATAGCTTTGCGAGAGCGTCTGTTCCACGAATCAGGCCATCACTTGCTGGTCGATCTCTTGACTTCGTCTCAATAGCCGCACACTCTTGCATGCTTTGCTAATAGCTTGGTGCCGTCTAAGACTTTGTTGGCTTGGCACTCCGGCGGAGACTGTCTCGCGGGACCGACGCATATGCAGATCTCTGTTTAGTGTTTGCTGCTTGTTGGAGGCACAGCGAGGCGACAAAAGCTTAAGAATTTGCCGCTCGCGGGCGAGAGACATCGAACTGAGAAAGAGCATGTGCATTGCGGTCAAAGTAACGAGCGCGAGCGAGTTCTCGAAAATTTGAGCAGCTGCGGTCTTGAGCAGCCCTTGGCAGTGGTATATGCCACAGGACTGATGTTGAAGTGCAGGATAAGAACAGTCAAGCTTAAGCAAGCCTTTTCATGTGCCGGGGCGGACAGCCGAGGACAAGCGAAGCTTATTTTAGTATTATAGCCATGCACCCATCGTCTTCTGATGATCGATCGATGGACGCATGAAGATGCCATGCTGGAAGTGATGAATCCCACAAGGTAAACCCAACATAGAAGCCCATGCGAGTTGCTTGAGCTGCATTTACACGGCGACTATCGGATCCTTCGCCTTTTGCCAATCGTGCCTTCTGGGAAGGATGCATACAAGCAGGAAGGTTGGCGTCTCTGCTCGGCATGCAACAAAATCGAAGCTCCATGGAGTGCAAAGAGCATTGCTTGGATTCTTGCGATCGATGACCGAACGGAGCACTTTTTGAAGGGAAGATTGTACCAAACAACCTTGCCCATGGCTCGAGGCGACCACATGGCATCAAAAAATGCTTCCACCTCTCAAATGCAGTTCTGCGGACGTGCACCTGGCCGAGCCTCACGGCAATCTGCGTATATGGACAATGGAACCAATCTTACACAATGGTCAGCTTGGGACAGTCAAAACCAACAATATGAGCCAGAAGCAGCGTGTACGACCGCGCAACAAACCAGTGGGCAAGCCACAACATCGGCACATGCTTCAGCAGCGGAAAGAGCTCTGGCCAGTCTGGCGAGCTTGACAGACGCTGAGCTGCTGCAAGCTTTCCTCACCAGCTTGCAAGACAACCAGCTTGAGGATAATACCAGTGTTCGCAGATCGACGCAAACTCCATCAGAACCCATTTGCTATGAGCATGGTTGCAATGGACGCCGATTTTCCTCTTTCGAGAACTACAGGCGGCATGTGAGAGAGAAGGATCCCGAGCGGACGGTCACATGTCTTCTTTGCGATGCGAAATTCACTCGCAAGAGCAATTTGATGCAGCATATCAGCCAGTCCCGATGCAGAGCTCTGCGTACCCTCCAGCGGCAAGATGGGTGCGATGGACGGTATTCGGCGTAGTTCGGCTGAGGTTTATACTCTTGTAGAAGCGACGAGGGCAGGGAGCGAGTGGTGCATAGCGCGAAGCTGTGGCTTTCCTTGCAAAGCTCGAGCGGCTAATTGCAGTGTAATTGTGCTCTAGCAGGGACAGAAGCCAGTCGCTCGTCCATACAGCATCCGAGAAATGATGGAAGATGTGACAAAGATGTTCTCGACGAATGAAAAAGAGATTGATGGCAAGCTACGTCAAAATTTGGCCAGCACGACCGGCAATCCGATTGCCGGAAGCACTTTCTTACCCCAGGCCCCGCGGGCAGGGATCACAGCATAATCCGTGACGTCGAACTACTTCTTCACTATCGCACACTGTCTGCTATTCTTTGTCCACTTCCACTACACCTTCTCACGAGCCGTAAAGGCAACACAAAATGGCATCTGTAGAAGCTCTCCCACGAACGCACTTGCTGTCTTTGCCACCCGAGGTCCGCGAGGAGATCTACCGTCTCCTTCTCTGTCCCGCCGCGAGCCGCATTGTGCACTCGGACGAATACATCACGTACAAATATGCTCCCGCCCTACAGCTCCTCCTCACGAACCGTCTCATCTACATCGAAGCCCGCAAAGTCTTTCGCGACCTAAATCAATTCGTCCGTATCGAAACCCCATGGCCCGAGGCACGCAACCATGTAGCGACCGAAGGCCACGTGCCCATCATAATCGCCGAAGACAAAGCTGCAAAATTCGATAAGCATGTTATGGTGATGAGTATCGATGCTCCGCAGCATTCGAGTTTGCAATGGGACGTTCAGAAATTTGTCATTTTGGCAGACGATGTGGACAAGTTCGCGGAGATGTGGATGTATTCAGGTCTTACGCACCCGGGCCTCAATGAGCACTTGCGGTTGATCCTAGAATTGCGAGATCCGTATCGTCTGGAGGGTGAGGAGAAGAAAATGTCAGAAGCCTTGCAGAGGAAGTTACTGCTGCCGTTTGGTGTGATCAAGAACTTGAATGCTGTGTCGAGGGAGGATGGGACAGTATTTACCGGAAAACTACGGCCATCTCCGAATGTCGAAAAGCAGCTGAGAAGATTGCAAGCCCAGCCTTACCACAGTCCGGAGCATTGCTTGCGGGAGGCCACAAGGCTAAAATTCGAAGGGAATGCAGAGCTGGCAAAACGCAATTTCCAAGGCGCGCTGAAACTGTACAACGCTGCGTGGAAAGCGATGCACATTGTGGTGAAGGGGAAACAACGCCACATTCACGCTGATGCATTCTTTGCGCGAGAGCTGCGAGAAGAACCGTACACCGGAAAGAACGGACAAACGGAGCGCTTGATGCTTAGAATACAACTCGTGGCGAATACGTGTGAAGTATACCTAAGGATGAAAGAATGGTGGTTGTGCCATTTTTGGGGAATGCGGACGATTAACATGCTGCGAGATGCGATACACACAGAGAATGCTGAGCTTTTGGCTCCTGAAGACGAAGCTGTGCGAGAATTTCCGGGGGCTGCGCAGATGGGAAAGATTTATTACCGGACTGCAGTCGCATCAAAAGAGCTTGGCAACGAGTATGAAGCTCGGAGATTGTTGAGGGTAGCAAGAGCTTACCTGCCGGACGATGAGGCCGTGAAGAGAGAAATTGCGGCGACAGCGCTGAGTCTCGGAGGCCCTTCGCCTCATCCATGGGCGCGTACTTTCGCGCCACAAAGCTGAGCTCGCGGCGGACTTTTTCAGTGACTGATGTCGAACTCAAGCTCGTTGTTGACAGTATCGACCGGTCGGGCACAATCTTCACATGCGACCTGCATCGATCAGGACAAGTGAGGTCACACAGTGGTACCAGGCGGAATCGAAGAGCTCACTTCTTGGTTACTCATTCGATGCCCTTCGCGACCTTCAACTCGCCTCCATCTTCCACCTCGACTTCTGTGCAGGTGACACTGGTATCTAGGCTTTGGCACTTACACCATTCACCCACGCCAGTGACGCACAGAGCAGCGCCGGCAGTTACGGCGCGCTAGCGCAGTCATTCTGCAACCAGTTGACAACGACTTCAACTGTCAAACGCGACGACCTTACCGCAGCGCGCCCTCGTCTTACCAACATAATGTCGACAGCAGAGGAAAGCTTTGCTTCTGCTGAGGGAGTCAGTGACGTGCCTGGCCAGCGCTCAACCTTCGGCGCCGCAAGCTGCTCAACTCCACAATCCGGAGGAGTTGGTGGACTCGAAGAGGTTCGCAAATTGTCCCGAGCTAACTTCTGTGGCACTTCGTTCCGCAACGGTTTCCAAGAGATCGCCTTCTCCTCATACGTCAAACGAGCTCTCGATCACCCGGAAGCACGAACCAACCGTGTCAAGGACATCAATCTCCGAGAGTTCCTAGTAAAGAAAACAATCCAGGAAAGTCGGACCTTGCGGAGCGATCCCGAGTATGATGCCCTCCATTTCGACATTCCGCCAACGCCGCACACTGCGCCCGCAGGATATGATGAGATCCACCTCAGAAATGTTTTCAACCATGACATTGCTTTTGCAGCACTGAAGCACACCAGAGCGGAGAGGTTGATCGAAGAGCGCGGATTGGTGATCGAGTACTCTGTTGCTGATGCCCACTTTCTGACCATCTTCGCTCATCTTCGCAACCCATCACATGATCCAGCATTATTGGAGGGCATTTGGTCGAACACCAGCTATGAAGTCTACCACGACCTGCGAAGTTGCGTCGATATCGAGACTCAATTCTTGCACTTGGGTATTGAAGGCTACCTTGACCTGGGCGCTGAAATTCCTGAATACAACTTGCCACACGTGGAGGCTTTGCATGATGTCTACAAGCGACCCTATCTGGTGCGCCGCATAGAGGATTTGAATTTCATCAAGGCTTTCGAGAGTCTGACCAAATCGGATTGCATGATGTGGTATGCCGGGGATCTGAAAGCAGACAAGTCTGTATGGGTCACGGTCTCCTTCCATGACGCGATCCGAAAGGGGGATGGCGGTGATAGATTGGGCTTCACCATGGAGTTCAACACTGTTACTCTTCCTTACCATTGCGATCTGGACGGTGTACGGAGAGAGGAGGCGATTGAAGCACACAGGGAGTTTGAGCGGTTGAAGGCGGAGCGGGAGGCAAAGTTGAAGAAGGAGCTCGAGCGGACGGCAGAGAAGAGCGCAAAGCTGCAGAGGGAGCTCGAGAAAGTAGAAGTGCTGAAGGCACGGGCTGCGACGAAGAGAAAAGCCGAAGAAGAGCGAGAGGCAGAGGCTGCGACGAAGCGACAGACCGAGCACGGGCAGAGTTCTAATCCACTGGCTGCGAAGAAGAGAAACGTCGAAGACGAGCGAGAAGCACCGACGGCGAAGAATCAAGAGACCGAGCACGAGCAGAGTTCGGGCTCAACAGCTGCGAAGAAGAGAAAGGCCGAAGACGAGCAAGATTCACAAACTGCGAAGAAGCAAAAGACCGAGCATGAGTCGAGCTCAGGCACACATGCTGGGACAAAGAGGAAAGCCGAGGACAACCAGATTGCACAAGCTCTGAAAAAGCAGAGGACAGAGAACAGACACAGCCCGAGTGCTCAGGTCATGCCTGGACGGCCGCAGCCTCAGTAGTCTGCGCTGAAACAACACAGCATGGAGTAGAATCAGACCGTATGACGGAGACCGATAGCCCCCCTTCCCACCCACGAGCATTTCACAGAGTGTGGTGGCTTTTGTTTAGCATGAGGAGCACCGATGCCATCCCTACTCTATGGATTGATAATGAGCAAAGATAAATTGTATAGATGGAGTACAAATCGAGAACATAACTTGAATCATATTCAACTCCAAATCCTACCCGAAGAGCTTGCTCGTTTCCCATAAGAACAAAGGTTCTCTTGCGTTCTCAGGTTGGTCTCGAGTGAAATTTGTAATGCAGTGGCAAGTGAGCGTTAAATGGTACGAACACAGCATACGAAGAGCTATCCGAGACACGTCAACCATATCCCATCTACTCTGCAACATCATAAAATCCCTCTTTCTTCCAACCCCAACCCCATCAAACCCCATCTAAATCATAAGTTCCATCCGATGAATCTCCGAATTCCTCGTCCACCTCCTCAAACTCTTCCCATAATAATAAAGCGGAACAGTCAACACAACCGGCAGCATCGAAACCGCAAACTGAATCATAAAAACCATCGTCCAACCATCCCTCGCCATAATATCAAAAACCCAATAACTGAGACAGAAACCCAAAACATTCTTCAAGACCGTTCCAACGACCATAATTTCTCCAGAAATAGGTTTATAACAATCAATCGCGTACGCGATCGCAATCGAAGGGATAGAAGTCACAGCTAATCCCGAGAATCCGAAGCCGCACACGATGATGGCTTGCCAGGGCCAGTGGCGTTGATAGCCTACGGCGCCGACGACATGGGAGATGATGAAGAAGCAGCAGTAAGGTAAGAGTGCTGGGAGTCGCATTTCTGCTTCACGGATTCCGTTGTTTTTGATTGTCATTTTTCGGGCCCACCAGTCTGAGAGGGGACCGGAGGTGATGAGGCCGCAGAGGCCGCCGACGAAGAAGGCGAAGTTGGAGTAGCCGACTGCTTCGGGGCTCCAACCGTAGGCTGGGGAGCTGAAGAGGCCGGATTCGGTGAGGTTGAAGAGGAGGAGGAGGTCGGCGGGGCCGGCGAGCATGAGGGCGGACCAGAAGACGATTCTGAGGACGGTCAGTGTACAATACAAGGGTGAAAATGTGTTACATGGACTTACGGGTTGAAGAAGACAATGATGGGCGTGGTGATGTCTCGAATAACGAAGCTCATCCATCGACTGTCTGGTTTGGTGAAGGGCGCAAATTGGGACTTGTCAGGACGACCCTTGCGAATGTATTGTCCAGACACAGCGTCGTCATTGCTGTTCACCTCTGAGTCGACAACTCTTCCTTGTGCTTTTGACTGATCGTCATCGACCTTTGGAGGCTGAGATGTGCGAGGACTCGCTCGATGGTACTTTGTCTCTGGGTAGCAGAATACAAGCAGAAGAGTGACGAAGCCGGTTAGGGCAGTCGAGAGCCAGAAGAAGCTGCGCCAGCCATGATGACTGCCAATGGTACCAGCCATGATAGGTCCGAGGAAGGCTCCCGAGAAGTAAAAGGTGAAATACGCTGCCATCCATGTCCCTCGTTCATGGAGGAAGAACATGTCCGCAATCGTCTGAACCATAATCGTTTCGCTTGTTGCCGCAACAATGCCATTGCACGCACGAGCCGCTAACAGACTTTGATGGCTCGAGGCAAGCGCCTGCCAAATGTTGGTGAGGACGACCAGAACGCCGAAGAAGATGGCCGTGGGTCGTCGACCAAAGATGTTGGAGATCGGAACGATCAGGACATTGGCGAAGCCAAGAGTGATCACGTTGAGTCCGGTGAGTAGCGAGAGTTGTTGCTGGTCTAGGTGGAACTCCTGGCCCAGGAAGGGGAATAGTGGCGCCAGAGAGAGGGCGGTGCAGACTAACACCCAGACGTAGAGTAGTTGCGAGATTGCAACAATGAGCTTCCACGTCGTACTCCAATTCAGTGGATCGTTGGCGTTATTCGAAGGCTGCGGAACGAGGCTATCGAAATGTCAGCTAAGACGCTCATGGTCATTTCGCATGGTTCTGCATACACTGAGCCTGTGTCGGCACCGCCAGCATGCGCGAAATGGATGTCCCCAAAGTCTTTCATGACCTCGGTACCTGGAATGATTTCGACGTCAAGCTGCTCTGGAGCTGAATGCTCTTCCATCTTGCCTGCCATTGTTGCCATTGTGTGGGTGAAAATCGATCTTCAAAAGAATGCCGAAGCGACAAACGCTTTTCTTATAGCAGGCCAAATGAGTGAAGAGAAGTCAGCAAGACTCCTCGGCTCCCCCGACGGCAAAAGGCAAGCGGTCAATGAATGTCACAAGTAAGCAGCATGAGCTCAGAAGTCGGAGGGAAAGGTTGCATTGGGTCGACGCGCAACGACCGAGTACATATACATGTACACAGAGGGTACAGGGACAAAGGAATGGCTGGGAAACGGCACCGAGCAGCGTTTCTCCTGTTCAAGCCGACAGTTTCTGGCAACGTCGCCGCGACCGCGAAGCTGTCGAGTGTGAAGAACAGCGGTCAGCTACAACGGCAAGGCCGCCTGGGGAGCCTCATTATATGTTCCAAGTGGTCGAGAAATGCACCTGTACCAATCTGTCATAGGCGTGCATCCGAAATATCTGTCATCAGCAAATGTCAGCTGCATCATCGGGTGCCACCATCTTATGCGCGGCGGAGTAGTGCTCTTGATCGGATTGTTGCTTATGATGGCCAATATCACAATTCATCACGCCTTGAATCGACCATGATTCAAAGGAAATATACGTTGTGAGATGCTCGGAGCGGGCAAGCGTTTTGGCGAAGGGATGTCAACCCAGAGCAGGGAGGGTCGGAACTGTTGCCGTAACGCGCGAGTAACGGCGTCCAGTCTCGTCTGCAGCCCCTGACGACCGAGGCAGGACGAACGTAGAATGGAGGCTTGCTGGAAAATATCGCACTGGGGCAAGGCTGATGGGGTCTGCGGCCGCTGAACGATGCTCTGTTGCTGAGTGCCAGTTTCGCTGTCAACTCCCAGGTCCAGCTTGCCGATAATCCAAGGCAACTGCGCCTGGTCTATATTCAAGGTTGTGCTTGGAGGTTTCCCATCAGCGTGAGACTGAGCAGAGCTCAATTCGAACAGAACGACAAGTTCCAGGAGCTTGACAGGCTTGTCGTGTACTGTGCTCGTCTGTGGCGAGAGGGCAAGTGTTGAAGGATGGGGTGTAGAGTGTGGAGATTTTGCAGGTCTAGCGCCACATGGAACGGGCCTTCTGCACGTTGATCCTTGTCGACCTCACAACTCGCATGCAAACTGCTCGCTCACCTTGGCCGTTCCAACGCCACGGATGGGGTCATCGAAGCGTCACGGGCAACGTTGTCGGCGTGCCTGGGCGTGTGGTCTGACACGATCTCCGATGCCATACCATGGCATTCCATTCGAGCGTCGCGGGTGTCGCACCGACGAGTGAACGCGCTGTGCGTGCCGCCGGGTTCCGTCGCAGCAGGAGCAGGAGCAGGATGAAGAGGAGGAGACGGAGGAGTGTCGTGCATGGCAGGACTGCAGTGCGCTCAACGCATGGACGGACAAGGATGGTTGAGGCAACGGCCCAGCTGTGCCATGGTTCGTGGCATGCTCGGTTCATGAAGCGACCGCGCAGGGCTCCAAAGCAAGTCTGTGGTTCAACAAGGCAGTGGTACGGTGACAGACATGCATTCTACCTCCATCATCGACATCGATAGCTCTGTACTCATCTTCACATCCCTCTACACGCAGGCAGGTCCTCAATAGTACTTACTCCGCCCAAGCACTCGCCCGCGGACGCCTTCCCTGTCAAGGCCGCGCGAGATCTCGCGTGACAAACAGACCACAGGTACGCCATTGATTGTTCCCAAGTCACGCTCACGATCAAGCAATTCCTCCGCCCATCCCCGCGAGCACACGACACTTGCCTGCTACACCTGCGCCGCGAGTTGTGCCAGAGCAGTCCTGCGATTCCAGTCGAGGAAGCTCTTTCCGCCATCCTCAACTCTCACCAAAACACATTCTCCTTCGGATAGCCTCGTCATCAGCAGCGACCTACACTAACATGACCTCGAAGCAATCGGATAACCCCACCAGTTCCCCGCAGTCTTCCATCGATGCCATTGTCCAAGCACCCGTAACCAAAGTTGTCGAAGCACTCCGGCCCCTTGTCAGTCTTCGCCCGTCCTGGATTGGCCCCAAAGCTCCTGCTCGGACTGTCACCCCAGGCGCCGTCGCCATGACCATTCCCGTCACGATCGAGTACACATCGCCAGGTCTTCAGCCGCCTGTCTACATCGCAACGTCCCTCAGTGACCCACAATGGGAGCCAATCGAGATGGAGGGCACCAAGAATGAAGGCGGAGAGTACAAGTTTTCCAAAACTTTCAATGTGCAAGAGGGCGAATATCAGTACAAGCTGCGTCTCGGTCCAGGAGATTGGTGGGTGTGTGACGAACATGAGCCACAGGTCGACGACGGCATGGGCAACAAGAACAATCTGGTCACTGTGAAGCCTGGCCAGCCTCAACACGATCGAACGGACTCGGTACATGATCACGGCGTCCCATTGATGCCGCACGAGAGTGCCAACCAGCGTCCACCTGTTTCGCCGTTACTACAATCGGAACGCAATGCCCCTCCTGCCACTCCAGGTGTAGAGCATCAGGCGCCGTTCTTTGCACACGAAACGCTATCACCAGCCACGTCGTCCGAAAAGCACGACGATGAACCCGAGCATGAGCAACAAAGCCCACTCCTTCCTCATGAGTCTGCCTCTCCTCTGCACGAGGCGGTATCACCTTTGTTCCATCACGAGAGCACAGCCATTGATGACCAAAAGCACGAAGATCACCTGGACAAGTCGCCTTTGCTGGGCCGTAGAAAGCACAGCGGAGACTCGATACCACAAGAAGTGAGCCGAATCATGCTTTTGGAGACACGTTGACACTCGCATACTGACACTATCTTAGGCGGATCCCAACGAACCCGGACTTGAGCATTTCCCAACGGATCATAGGGGCATCCTTGATTCTATTGCTCGCACCAAGAAGTCGTTGGCCGAAGATCAAACGCACGACCACTCGCCCTCTCCTTCTCCTTCTGCAAAGGCTGTGAAAGCTTCTCCCAGCCTGCCTAGCTTGGCAGAGGACGCCAAGGAAGAGGAGCTGGCAGGTGCGAAGAAGAAGCCTCAGGTCGCAGTCGCAGAAGGGGATAGCCGACCAGCGGCTCCCATCACACCACCGATGACACCCACGAAGGAAAAGCAGGGTGATCCTGTCATCGAGCGCATCCAAGAGAAGGCTCAGACTATCAAGGAGACAGTGCAGGCAGCGGCGGGACAGGCTGCTGAGAAAGTTGACAAGACCAACTACTCTGCGATGTATGTGATCATGCCAGCTCTTTCATTTGCACTTTACTGATTACATTCTAGCCTCACTGGATCAATGTTTGCGTTTGCAGTCGCTCTCACCGCAGTCGGGCTCTGGTTTTTCTCGGAAGGTGGCAAGCCTCTCGACATCATCGACTCGTGAAATTTGGCAAAAGGGGCGACTATACACTAGTACGGCAGCGAAATCCCTCCTATTCCATCGAGCATTAACCTGCAGTGCTTGCTTGATTGGGGAGGTGAAATGAATAATTAACGATGATGGCGTTACGAGACATGAGAATGTGGAATGATCAATTGGGCATGGGCAGGTCCTGGGCTTGAGCACGGAGTACGCATTGTATTGGAGTAGGCTGTAGCGTACAATTCTACACTTCTTCTGCGCTTTTCTGTCGGGTTAACAAACACTCTTCGCAACAGCTCAACACAACGAGACGGAAGACAATGCGCACAGTGTGGCTACTGGCAAGATTCGGCAGAGCAGTCCCAGGTCTGCGTGGATTGTGTCTACTTCCTGGGGAATAGCCTTGTGGAGCATCACGAGCATAACGTGGCTGTTGCACATGATGGTTCCCGCACGGCGATCGCATGCAGGATGCATTCACGTTCCCGCTTCGACACGTGAGTGGTGGCTGCTAGCGTTCCCCATTTAGCGTCGAAGCTTCATCATGGACTCTCTCTCTTGGTGAAAGCGCAAACCATCGACACGTCTCCTCGAAACACATGCACATATCGTTTGCGCAAAGTCCTTGACAAACTGCAATCGTCACCATCCCAGTCCCGCAGCGGCTCTACTTGCCTCGAGTTTCGTGTGCCAAACTCTGAATCTCCCGTCTCGTCATATTTTGGCGGCCACTTCCAACGATCGGCGAACACACTCCTTGCACTCTGAACAGCGACCACGCGATTTGCGGGGAGAGTAGGGCGCATAATACCATCAGCTTATTCGCGAATCCGGTTACCGTGAACTGCCACGATTGCCTTCGAGTGGACTCGACACCGAGTATATCCCTGCAACACGATTCGGCCTTTCTCCTGCACCGTCGAACAAAGCATTAGACCAGTGCGAGCATACGATATCAACGGAGAAAAGATCCAAGAGCCTGGGAAAGCGCAGCTGTGGCGTAGAATCATCAAGCGCACCACGGCGCCGGCCGTGTGGCCACGGTAGTAGAAGGGAAGGAGAAGCCACGAGTACACTACGTGGCCAGGAGTTGAGGCAAGAGGGATCGCATACCTGAGGGCAGAGCATTTTGCGGCCAGCGTGCCAGAGGTTGTGCTGTCCGCAGCCGGGTCGGATGTGGTCTCCATCTTGCGATGGATCCGCAAAGCCAGTCTTTTACCCCGTCGTTCAACATCAATAACAACAGCAGCACTACGGGCATCATTGGTGGCAACAACGGCGACCACTGGAGGGCCCAAAACGATCTGGTTCGTGTGCAGCAGATACAGGCGGAACACGCCGAGAGGATAGCGAGGCTGGAGAGGAAACAGGACGACGATGCTCGGATGAAGAGCGTATGGGGGAACCAGTCGCCTTTTCCGAGTGTGCTGAGTGGGACGCCGCAACACGGTACGTTCTCCATATCTCGATAGCGGGCTGTGAGAGGCATGAACTGACGACTTTGCAGGGCCGCTCCAGCAGCCTGCTGCAGATCGTTTCGCAGGTTTCGACGACGAGGCCAATAACCTCATGAGCAGCCTCCACTTGGATGCCGAAGAGGAGCCTCGGAGTAGAGCCCTAGGCGCTACTTCGAGGGCGAACAGTGTACGATTCGATGAGAGCGCAAATCAGAACCACTTTTCGCATTCTTCGAGGCCTTCTATGGATTTCTTTTCTAGGACAGGGAGCGGATTGGGAGGATTGCAGATGACCGAGCGAACTTCGTCACATAAGTCGGAAGGACGTGCCAGCTCGGTGCACTCAATGCGCTCTGCAGCTTCCGGTCGTGCGAGTAGCCTCAACTTGGATACTGCTGCTTATGGACTGGATTCTGCACGATCGCCCTCTGAAGCACCAGGCCTGGCTCCGGGGCTTCTACTGTTAGGCGCTGTTCCTGCTATCATACGGTGTTGGATGAACACGAACTTCAAGCATGATGCTCTGCTGTATGCTGCAGTGTGTACAGGATCATATAAATCATTCCTGGACTTGCGACTCATTCAAAAATTGGGCTTCGAGGATGTCATCGTTGCTCACGAGGAAGGCTATCGGACAGTGGAGCTACCCATTTACTTTCCAGAGGCTGTGCCTCACCCTGCTTCTTCCAGGTCAAGCAGTCCTGCACCACAGCTACCTTCGCTCCGGGTCGACTTTCGCGTGATTGAACAAGTGACGCAAGACGACAACGACAAGTCAATACAGATCTTCATCGGAAGCGATGTTCTTCGTGCACACAATGCGGATATCCTGTTTTCGTCGAACAGCATGACGCTGTACGATGACGAGCGAAGCAAGCTGAGCATACCACTATCACGGCCCGAGAACGAAGCAGCCTTCAATTCACTGCATGTCACTAGTGGGTCGCTACCCGGAGCTGGCGTCAACACTTCCAAAGCACGGGTCGTAACACCAGAGCGGCCCCCGTACCTCAATGGGCTAGGGCGTGGTAGCAGCACGGCTTCTGTGTCGTCTGCGGCAGCGAGTCCGCCGCCCGGCAAATACAGACCTCCTGGCATTGTAGCAGCAGAAACAGGCGCCAATAGTGACTTATTCAAGTCCGGCACAACTGGCTCCGACTCTGATTCACGCCCTGTCATTCCTGCTCGCCCTTCCTTGGCGATGCTGAATACCAAGACTGATCGCGAGGAACCCTCTTCAGACTCAGGCACCACTTCGACGACGGCTGGCAAATCTACTGCGGCAACTCCTGCCATCCGGAGCAGTTGGCGCCGTGATGGGTCGACTTCAGCTTCGGCCGCTCCCTCGTCATCAGCCGGTGGGTCTCTCGACTGGGCCAACGCAGGTAAGAACCGCGAGCTCGTATATCAGCGCAAGGACACAGGAATCAAAGTCTTGAAACCGAAAACTGCTTCGAGGACGGTATCTGCCGCTAACGCACCTATTCCATCCTCTTCTTCCGGCACAGCGAGTCCTGCACCTGTCACTGAGAGCAGTAAGAGCCGCTTCTTTGACGAAGGCAGACGGATTAGCACTACGATTGGTAACGAGAGACTCACGAGAGAGAATACGAAGGAGAACTCGGGTGCTTTGGCGACGCCGACGACGCCTGGAGGGAGCACTGTGAAGACGAAAGCGAATCCTATAGGAGGGGCTTCGGCTTTTTCTTGGTTGGGGAAGTAGGTGGCTTGTTGAGCACCCATTGTTCGAAAGGGTCACCTGTGTGTATCGGGTTCTTTGAAAGCGTACGTAAGTTGACAGCTCGCTTTGCTAGTCGCATGTTTGGCAGCTGTTGGAATGCATGATGACAGTCCTGCAGTAGTAAGAACTTCTCTCATCGTGTTTTGTGTTCGGAAGTTGAAAGTACTATGCTTTATGTTGACGCTGACGTGCCTTGGTAGTGATTTGTGTGCGAGGCACTTTTGACGCAAGATGATATCTCCCAAATCGGCCGTCGTTGATCGTCCCAATCATTCATTTCCCCTTCGTTTAGACACAACAAGGCTGACCGAATTTCTCGATTGTTCACCACCGTCGTCAGTGCGAAAACCTGTCCTGGCAGCTGGAGGCAGCTGAAATTGAACTCGAACCTTATGATTTTGTGCCTGCGTCTCTTCGCTGAAGGAACTGGCACTTTATTGGTTCGTTCGCTCTGAGGCTGGGATATTGCCCAACAGCTTACAGGCATCAAGCTCTTCACAGAAGAGTTTAACAGGCATTAAGCTCCTTTGATATGGTTCGTGCCAACATGGGTTCTTGCCGCTTTGGGGAAGCACGGACTGCGTTCCGTGGACTTCATTCGCATTCTGAGCAGGGCTTATAGATGACATTTCGTCGTGAGTTTTGACGTGGGCCATGGTATCGCGGTGAGTGATGAGGTGGTCCCGAAGCAAGACGGTCATTTGTTGGTCTGCTCGTGGTCAGAGGTGAGGAGGTTTCGAGAAGGATGGGTTTGTTTGTTGATCTGCTCGCCATCGAATCCTGGGGGGAGTTGCTCAGGAGTTGGGGATGTTGTGGATCGATGGGCGTGGTTGACATGGTTGGCAGGTTGTGCGAGGGCGTAATCAAGGAGTTGAGCTTTGCGCACTGATGAGCTGGGCTGGGAAATATAATTGCACGCTTGCGCACATTTCTTCTATTGCTGACAACCTACGCGAACAGTACAGCGACCCTCAAGGTGCCCAGCTCCAGACGTCACTCAAGACAGTGCGGTTCAGTCACGACAACGCGGAAGAGTGTCGCTGTCGATCTCGACACCCGACGACAGCTACAGCGACCATGTTTTCCCTAAGCTGGACCTCACTCACTTACTTCCTCCTCGCCATCACAACACTCACGTCCGCGCTCCCCGCACAAGGAGACCATCAAGACCATCAAGAACACCAAGACCACCAAGACAACAACGAAAAGTCCGCCATCAAGACTGTCTCCGATGACCTCCAAAGACTTAACAACGACGTGATCTATCTCTACTACGCCCTCCTAGCCTTCGACGGCTTCGACCTCCTAAGCGCCTCAACCAAAGGCCCCCCAATCCAAACCGCCAACGATCAACTCCTCTACGATCTCCAAATCGCCACCCAAAACGCCTACTACAACCCCATCGGCCTCACAGAAGCCCTCACAATCCAATCATTCGTGCAAAACAATTTGGCCCCTAACATTGCCGCAACGAACCAACTTCTCATTTCGAAGAAAGGCAACTTCGATACAACTGGCTTGTCTGCTGTGGTACTAGATAATTTGGGAAAGTTGTATCAGGCAACACAAGCGTATGGCCAGGCTTTGCAGCAGGCCAATCCGGGAATCGTGGCGCAGGGTGTTCAGCAGTCTTTGCCGCAGCTAACGGGCCCGGTGGTGCAGGCTTATCAGGTTTTCCAGGATAGTAGTCAATTTTCGTTTGCGAAAGGGGCTGGGTTTCCGCCGCCGCCGTCAAGGTCTTGAGGGATGACGGTTGATGAGCAGACAGTGTGAAGAGGAGAGGGAAGGCGGAGGAGAGAGGTAGATGTCATGGTGGGTTGAGCCTTGTGTTATCGACGGAGAGAGAGGAGTGGTAGGTGTATTGTAGATGAGATCTTCTTTGTTATCTAATGTATAAGAATTGTTCGACTGGGTCGATCCTGCCAACTTTTGCCTGCAACTATGAACGTAGGGCACTACGGTCCCCACATATCGGTAACCTCTTCGAATATCGTCATCGATGTTCATACCTTTTTCAGATCGAAGAGTCCGTGCAAGGTCAGCCAGACTCTGGAAAACGTCTGGTCGGCCTGCTCTCGCTTTGCCAACTCGTGTAGCTGCCACGAGCGCAGAAGCCAGATTGCCACTGCTCCAGCGAGGAAAGTGCAAGCCGTAAAAACCTGAGCACTGACATATCCACTTGCCGAGACCAATTCCAAAGCAACTCCTTCGCCGAAAGTTGCTGGCAGCACAATTGGCAAGCAAATCATACCAAATGTGCTGGGCAGCCTCTGCAGACCTGTGACCTCAGCGGTGACTGGCACTACAGTTCCCCAGAACGTTCCGGCGACGGTTCCACCTAATAGGGCGAAGATTATGAGAACTCCATAGCTCTTTGCCGGTATCCAGAGACCGAGACAGAGGACTCCACAAAGCGCCGTCATGCCCGTGGCAACATTGATGCGTCCAAAAACATCCGAGATCCAACCCACCAGGGGCCTTCCAAATCCCAGTCCCAAACTCAGCATTGCTCCCACCACAGCACCTTGCTGACTCGAAAGCCCAACCGTCTGCGCATAGTTCGGCAACGAGTACAACAGCACCACAAATCCGAGTTCGGTCATGAACCCCCAAGTGATCAACAACCACGTCTCCACCCTCGCATACTCCCTCACATCAAACGCCTTGGTACTCGGTCTCACAAGCCGATTCCGATCCTTCAACAAAATCGCACTCGTCAAATTCGTCACCAGAGTGACGATCGCCAATATGCGATACGTCCACCTCCAGCCCAAAGTCTCCAGTCCGGCTCCAGCACCAAGATTATACGCCAAACCTCCAAATCCCGATCCCGCAGACGCAAGTCCCATTGCCAAACTCCTCCGTTTCGAAAACCATTGTGGCAAAATAGCAGCAGCAGTGATGTACAAACACCCCATTCCCCATCCAAAACAGACACCTTGGCTGAGGAATAATTGCCAAACTTCCGTCGCGAACGAAGAAGTAAGCATCGAAGCAGAGAGCAAAAAAGTCCCGATGAGGAGCGTAGTTCTTGTACCGAATTTCTCATTCGAAAGTGCCACGAGGGGAGTGACCATTAATGCTTGAGAGATCGAAAGACCTCCGATAAGAGCATATTCAAGATGTGTCGCAGAGCGAAATGTTGAGACTCGCAAGAAGTAGGCGAGAAAGACACCCCATGCTGCATTGACGCCCCAGGTGTGAGCGTTGATGAGGCAGACGCAGAGGGTACAGATCCAGCCTGTGATCACAGTTAACAAAAAATAATCAGTGAGTTGATCTTCGTCACTCATCTCTCCGATGAGGCAAGAGAAAAGGCATGGAACTTACCATACCCCCCATCAGGCGGAACATCCTCTCGCACCGCAAAATTTCCCTCCGTTTGCCTCGAAGAAGCAAAAGCTTGTAATTCAACATCACCCTCTTCTTCTTCGCGGCTACTCGTCCTCGAATGCGCTCGGCTCACATTCTCAGACCAAGTCATCGGGGTCGCAATCTCAGCAGGCGTTTGAGATTCTTGTGGTTGTGAAGTCGCCACTTCATCACCCATCGTCGACTTCGCCATCCCCATATCCATCTCTGCGTTCGTTTCGTTCTGCACCATGATCGCAGAACCCATCGATCCTGCAACTTCAACCATGATCTTCCACAATAAAAAGTCTTCGTCGCAAAAGAGATCTATGCATAGACGCTGCAGCAGTCGATGATGTTGTCGTTGCCAGAGTAGAGATGAATGCGATGTTGAAAAGCAGCAGTTGTAAGCTGGGAGTCATAGCCGCTATTTCATCATATACTGGTAATGACAACAGAAAAAAAAAAGGCTTGAAAGGGCGCAAGGCGTGCAGCAATGTTGTCCGGGCCGGCGTCAACTGACGGTACAGAGCTCTGCCGAATTGGCATTGGCGCTCCAGTCTCCAGTTTTGTGCTGTCACAGTCGTTGAGAGTTCCGCTAGCTCTTATTGGAAACAGAATCCAGTTCTTGCTATGTCTGCTGCACTGCAGACATTTCACTATGCATCTGCCACGTCAGCCCAATACAAGTAGTAACACATCTTGACAAGGGTGTGAGAAACTTAAAGCTTGAGTAAGTGAGTGAAGTTCAACAGCCGTGCCATTTCATATTCCATGCTACGTCTACTTCGAAATTCGTGAATGCCATGCATCATATAAAACCGTAGGAGATAACAAGGGCTCCGTGACCCTCGCTGCCAGATGCCTGTCTGCATCTCACATGCAATTTCGATCGCTTTCATCCATATATCTTCCAACTGAACTGCCTTCGTAAAGTGATAAGAGAACGAAATTGCAACATCTTCCAGAAGACAGATATGTCAAGATCGTGATCCGTGAAATCTTCAACCCATTATCGAAAAAAGTGAAATGAAAAAAGTGGGAGAGCAAAGTCTATCCCGTTTGGTGCGCTGAATGGTATCGTCGCAATGACATGTTGGGTCAACGCCTGGTAAGATGCAAGGTGGTACAAGGTCGTAGCTCCGGTGGGATAAGTTCAATGCGCGTTGGTCCGGTAGCTCAGGAAAGAATAAATAAGAAACTGTGCTTTTCGTTCCGGTTCGTTTGTGTGTTTTTCGCGGCCGTTATCGATGACTCGTAAGCACGTTTGGGCGTGGTCGAGTGCCGTCATGTTCTTCGTGATCGTTGAAATTGTAACACAGTCGGGGTAGATCAGAGGAGTGACTAGTTCGCTTTGATAACAAGCTTGCTGAGGAACTTGTTGCTGAGGCAGTCAAAGTCGTCGCGGTTGAATGTGGCCGACTGTGCGCGCTCCCTGAGGTACTTTTCTGCACAAATGTTAGTGTCGTATAAGAGAATTGGATCAGTGCAAAACTTACCATGTTTGTTGATGTGCCCACGCACTTCGGTCAGTGCATCACACACAGCTGGGTTGGAGCCAAGTAACTGGTGGTGCTTCTTTGTGTCCCACTCCTGGAGGCCAGGCAACTTTGTAGAGATGGCGGCAAAGAGACCAACAATGACACCAACAGGCGTAGTCTCCATATCGTCGCAGAACTTCTGCACAGCCTTTTCATCTGGCACACGGTAGTGACAGTCGAATTGCATCTCCTCCCAGATGGCAAGCAGGATGGTGGCCAACATGAAGATTGTTGGCCAGTTCTTGAGCTTGTCGCCGGAGTATACTGATGAGTAGAGAGCAGAAAGCTCTTCCAGAATATCCTTTTGCAGTTCACGCCACATGTCAGCGAGCGCGCACTTGACCTGGAAGTTGATCATCACGGGCGCGATGGTCTGCCCGTAGAACTTTGAGTGTGTGTCGTTGATCTTGCCAACGAACTGTTCCTCTTCTGAGAGACCGGTGACCATTGTGACGTGTAATGTCAGGTTGTACGCCAGGACAAGCTTGAGAGCCTTTCGTATCGACGGCGTCTTCTCCTTGCGATAATATCTGTAGCAAGTGATCAAGATCTCCGTCAGGAACTTGGTGCCCTCAAAGTATTCGTGCACGAATTCCTCGAAACCCTCATCGAGATGGCGATCGAGGTACTCGGACAGCATGGCAGTGCTGACGCCCTCCATACCGGCGCACAGCTTGGCAGTCGTGAGCTCGAATTCCTCGGGATCTTTGCTCTCGGTGGTCTCGACCCAATCCATGCCGAAACATTGGTCGTCCTTGACGTAGACTTCGCGCGCATTGATTGGCAGGTAGTGGCCATAACCGTGAGTGATGTACAATACTCGCTCATATGAGCTATAGCCCTTGACGTTTCCGACACTGAAGCCCAAAGACACATGACGGTCGTAGTCGGCCTTCCAGTCTTTCATGAAGTAGCCAATGTCCTTGATGTCCATGCGCGTGCACGGCACTTGCCACAAACGGGCATGGCTTGGTCGACAGCCGCCACATGGCTCGCCCTTGTCGCAAGTCTTCTTCAAGAACTTGCATCGCAAGCAAGCACGGAGTTTGCGGATCTCGTGTGCTTGCAAGCGCTGGTCAGGTCGAAGAGGACCGCGTCTGCGGCCAACCTTCTTCTCGCCGGTAGCAGCATCGCGGCGCGTAATGGTCGTGGGCGAGTTCTTCTTGATGACCGCCTTTGTCGTCTTGGCCTCGAGAGGGGATTTGCGACGTCGAAGCGGTGGCGACACTGGACCAGATGAAGCGGGCGAGGTCGATGATGACCCTGATGACTGGTAAGACACGACGTTGTGTGGGCTGACAGCGGTGGATGGGCCAGACGCAGACGGCGACGTGTGCTGATGTTGGTGCATGGCCATGTTGTGAGCGTTTTGTTGGTAGGCAGCATACTGTGCATCGAGGTAGTCTTGGCCGTGGAGGTCGTGTGGCGAATGCATCGGCCATGGGGCGATTTCCTCGTAGCTGCCAGACAACTCTGCAGAGTGAGGCCCATCAGACGACGATGAGTCTGAACTCGTGCGGATGTGCAGATTTTGGCTGGGGTTCGAGACTGTGCCGAATGAGTCTAATGACGCGCGATGGCTGTGGTAGTTCACCATCGACCAGCCCTCGTTATCCGACAGCGACTGCACTTCCAAAATGGTTCCGGTGGGTGAGCTGCCGGGCAGACTTGAATGTATTGAGTCTGAGGCATTTTGTGTGTGCTGAGTGTGTTGCTGGAGGGCAGCCTGGTTCAATGCCATGGGAAACATCATGCCTTGGGTGTAGTCCTCGAGTGGGTACACAAGAGCGTTCATCGACTCCATCGGGCCAGCCATGGTCATATAGTTCGTCGGGTCCATCCCAGCAGTGACGGCGTAAGTTCCGACAGTCGTTGCAGGCATGAAGTCGACCGGCGACGCCTGCAGCGATGTCCCGAATGACGCCGGGTTGTAGGCGGTCATGTCGTTAAATGCCGGAGCGGTGTGGGCGGCGAATTGAGACTGCTGCTGGGCAGATTGTGGGAATTGATACTGCCAGTTTGTGTCGGACATGATGCCCGAGTAATCGAGATCGAGGCCATGGGAGCCGAGATTCAGCGGTTGATTGCTGTGATTGCTGCTCGGACGACTCGTCTGGGACTTTTGGTCTTGACTCGAGGAAGCGGCCATATACTGCTGCTGCTGTTGCGGGTACTGAGCCTGCGCCTGCGCCTGCTGACTATGCTGCTGCTGTTGATGCTGCATCGCGACTTCCTGCGCGTACCGTTGTTGCTGCTCGAGGCTCACGAGTTGCTGCTGCGTGGGCCAGAAGGACTGCGGGTGTGGGTTCGACGCGGGAACGAACGGCGGGTATGTCTGCTGGAGCTGCTGTTGTTGATGTTGTTGTTGGTGGTGCTGCTGCCGCTGGTGTTGTTGCTGGTGCGGTTGCTGTGACGGCGGATGGTGGACGGCAGTGGTGGGTGCTAGTTGCCCGCCAAAATCGAGAAATGCATCGTGGGCGGAGTAAGCAGCGAAGTCGTCCATGGTGGAAGAGTTTGGCGCGCACGCTACGCTGCGGTGAGAGGACGCTCAGATCGGACGGTCGGTCTGGCGGGCGTGTGGGCTGGGAGCGCTTGGTCGTCGCGGGCCTGGTCGAGTGCGCGCTCTTTCGTGCTCGCTCACCGCCGGACGCTGGTGGTTGTATTGAGGATGGTGAGAGCAACGGTGTCGCGGGTGGATTGAGCGGCGCCACGGCTTGCGCAGTCTGGCAGTCGAGCTGGCCACAGACAGCCTGCCCGCCGTGCGATCGTGGACCCGCAGCAGCGAGTAGCGACGTGGGAGGAAAGAGCGGTCTGCAGTCTGCACCTCGCGCATGAAAGGCTGGAGAGACCTGCAGTAGACCGGGGTGGCATTGGCTCGGGCGCTGCCGTAGGTTGCTTGATGAGCTGGCAGCCGCCTGTTCTCGCTGGCCATCCATCGCGCGCGCGCTGCGCTGCTCGTCACCATCCTGTCGCGCAGGCGATGGGCAGACATATATACAGATGGTGTGAGGTGCGAACCACCAGGCCTCCTCCTGCTCCTCCACCACCGTCGCCGCGCACCGCTCCGCTGCTGGCCTGTGTCGCGCGCGCCGACGAGCTCTTGCCTGCTCTGCCCGCCCGCACTGTCCCGCCAAGGCCCACGCAGCTGTCCCGACCAGGGTCCAAAATCGGCAAGCCGCGATCGACTGCGACTGGGAAGGTGCGGTGCAAAGCGCCCATCACGTGCAACACCGCTACTTCGCCCGCTTTTGCTTCTGCTGCTGGTCTGCTGCTGCTGTCCTCGATCGGACATGGTCCACTCGCGCAATATCACGAAGCTTGCGCCGCTGCCGTCCAATACCACTTGCGCTGCGTCCTGCAGGGTCGCTATAACACCCACTCGTTACTTCCCACTGCTCTCTCCGTCGCTGTACCACTATTCCCTCAACCCGAGACATCTGCGGCCCCCAGTGCGCTCACTGTCAACTCCACGCGTGCGTGTGCGCCGCTCCAAGACATGCCGACACTCTGCCCTCTCTCTTCCTGCTTCTTCCGACCGCCGGCCCTGCAGCAGCTGTGTCTCAAAGTCGCATGCGCTGGGCGAGGCTCTGTTCCTCCACGGCGTGCTGCCGCAAGGTCATCCCGAGCATCCAATGCGTGACCTGCAAGCTTGCACCGCCGACTAGTCCCATCGAATCTACCGGTTCTCTGAAACGCATGGCCGTGTAGCTTTCGTGAGCCAAGTTCGGCGCAACACTCGAGAGAACCTGTCTGCGGCTTAGACTCCGTTCACCGTCTTTCCTAGTCGCCGTCACCATTGCCCTTCCCGGACGGCTCGCTGC
This sequence comes from Cercospora kikuchii, assembly GCF_019650295.1. Classification (NCBI taxonomy): domain Eukaryota; kingdom Fungi; phylum Ascomycota; class Dothideomycetes; order Mycosphaerellales; family Mycosphaerellaceae; genus Cercospora; species Cercospora kikuchii. The sequence goes on from NW_025408586.1 coordinate 626,262, forward strand.
GTGCCTTGCTTCAGCTTCATCTCAGCTTACACTTGACGTAAGAAAGTCGATCGTGTGCGACACGCTGGCTCCGAGAAGGATGCTGCGAAAGCTAAATGCAGGAACATTAGGGCCCGGTGGTCATCGAGGCTGCGATAGCGATTTGATGCCGCGCACTGTCTCACGACGTGTGGCCTCGTGCTCGGCGCTCACTGCAGCAGGCGACAGCGAGGTCCGGCGCCTAACATTCGTGCAGTCTCACCCTTTCACCATTCGGCTACGTGCAGCACAGCCCTCGTATCATCCGCACCTCCAGCGACACGAACCAGACTTTGTCGCGCGCACATGATCACCTCCAGCATCAGCACTATACGACGCGCGCGCTCTTCGAATCTGGAGCGTGGACCATGGTAGATCCCAACGTCCCAATGTCACATCTGCAGAGACATCAAATCAAGGTGCGTGTAACCAGAACGCATGCCTCCCCATCCGGGACATCAGCGGATCCGGCCATCAAGTCCCATGCACCCCACCCCACCCATATGCAGGTCATTCGAAGAATTCAACCACAATCAACTGGCATCCATGCACGACGAGTCAGCTCTTGCGCCATACAACGCACTCCACGTGACATGCACGCAGTACGATGACCGTCATACTGCTGCTGCGTGGCAACTCTGCCCTTGCCGCTTGGTTGTTTGCGTGCGCGTGGGCTGGTGTGCGCTGGCATGTCAAAGATGTGCTGCGAGCATGAGCAGAACTTCCTGTCACTGCACCGTAAATCGCGCATGCGTTGACGTAGATTGATGGGTTGAGTCTAACTCGACTATACACCAACGTACGCCCGGCCACGAGCGAAATAATAAGTTGTTCGAGCCGGAGATGAGGATCTCATCGACAGCACAAGCCCCGGTTGGGAATGCCGAGTCGAGGGTCACCGGCAGCTGATCAACTACCAGATCTAGTGCTACTTGCGCAGTGGCAAATGGGTATGGACCCGTCCTGCAATGAAGGACGAGGGTATTTGCTTGAGCGACTGTCGCCGATCCGTGGTCGTTGACACAATGCAAGCCGAATATGCTTCCGGTGCATACCAGGAAAGGTCTCCAACCACAGCTCATGCACCTGAACGAAGACCCTCTTTGATCCTTCGTTGCCAATCTCAGCTCAAGCCGTGGATGGCATGTGACGGCCCGCGAGTCCTGCAGTCAGCGTGTAGTCATGAGACTTCGTCGGGCATCGTACCGGGCTACAGTGAGTTACCGTAAGCCATCACCGTTCGTGGTCGGTGCCGACAGGGGCGATTCTCGGAATATTGCATCGGCTTGGCACAACTGTCGCTCTGTATAGCAGGAGACAACCTCGAGGTGACCTGCTACCACAGCACCTGACCAGAGATCTGCCCTCTGACCAGCAAAGCGAAAAATCGCCAAGCCTTGCCGACCTCACTTCACCTCACTGCCACACAATTTCCACTATTGTATCTCAGTCCTAAATCCTTTCCACTTCTGCACGCTCAAAATCTTATCGAAAAGAGAGGTGAAGTCCAGCCACATCCTCCATCATCCTCGTGACCTCCACTTCGTTCCAAGGCATACCCCTGCGGGAGAGCCTCAATGTTTCAGATTCCCTTGGAAAAACATAGTGATATAGATCTAGTCTCGCAGGAAAAGCTTATTTCTCCAATTGAAGAGAGACAGGATCACGTTGAACTTGGAAGGGAAAGGGAAAGAAAAGGCCCGATCTCTTTGCTCGACTCGCGATGACTTCCGAGCACATAGCTTTCGTTATCACGTACTTCGTTTGTTCGACTCGTGCTCAGTCCCAGGCGCATGGCTCAACGGTTTTCTGTTGTTCCTCTTCTCTCTGCTCATGAGTCGAGAGACGTCTCGAATAGTACACTTCTTCTCTTTCCGTATGCGCTGGCTTAGAAGTGCTGAGGCCTTACCGACAGTGGGTAGGCAATTTGCATCGAGACCAGATAGTGCATTTCTCGAATCCGAATTTGACTTTCTCTCTCTCGCAAAGCTTGAAACTAAATGAAAGACCCTATCGCTTCCGCAAGTAGCCATCTTTTTCGAAGAGGTGAAAGTGGCTGGTCACCGCTTCTTCTTTCCCCGATTGTTCTTTTTCTCGAATGTCGCTTTCATTTCTTCGATTCGGTTTGTATATGTTTTCATCACTTGAAGTCTTTGATACATTCTATCATCTTTACGCTCGCCGATGACCGTCTCCAGTTTGGAACCTCCTGTTCACGATTGATACAGTACAGCCATTGACGCCGGCTGTGGAGATTCGATGAGCCAGATTTTCTGGAACACAAGGAATGCTTGTCTGGACATCCGGGTCTGCGAGTCATTTTTCATATGGCGCAATAGGCGCCGGGCCTTGTTCGGTCTCTTGAGTCAGTGGCATCAATGGCAGTGATGCCAGTTGTGGTAATGTAGTCGGTTCCTTGCATCTTTGGCGTATGCATGTTCTAGGAGACATGTCCACATGATCTGGCTGGGGAGATGAAGGCTTCTGCGAGCTGTGAGAGCTAGGAGTCTGCAAGCTGATGGGTTCAGGATGTCGCAAAAGACTGCGTTCTTGCGATCCCCACCTGGTGAGTACTGATGGTTTTCCGAGAATGATGGTTTGGCGGCAGAAGATTGATTATGAAGCCATGTGGTCGAGCATTGGTACTAGAACCTCGAGCATTTGCTCAAGTCCTCTTGATGCATCTCAATCGCTTCCCTTCTCCTCCCACAACCGTCCTATCACTTGCGCCATCTCCAATAATTGCTGATCCGTGAATCTCGCAGAAACCAATGACAGCCCAACAGGCATTCTACTCTCCCCTTTGAATCCCGGAACATGTATCACCGGACAATGCAACACAGTCCACATCGAATTGAAGCTCATGTCGCCCGTCCACTCCAGTCCAAGCGGGGCTTCATCTGGCACAGAAGGTACAATGACCACATCATATTGACTCGCGATCGAATCCCAAAGAGATCGCAATCGAGCACAATTATCATACGCGTCTAACTGTTGTTTCCGTGTATATTTCTTTCGGTCCTCGACATGGCCCTGAATCGAATCTTCGAGCTTGGATTTGTCTGCCAGATATACTCCAAGGAATGAGGCTTGACCTTCTTTTGCGATGATAATGTCGTGCCAGTCGTTGAGGTGAGAGAAGTCTTCTGGCAGTTCGAGATCGGTTATCTGAGCGCCTTCGGCGGTCAACAAGGATTTGGCTTTCTCCCAGGCGCTCTGTGTTCCAGGTCCGGCGTTGGGCCACAAGGACGTTTTGCAGAAAGCGATGCGCGAACCCCGGATGGTGAAAGGCCGCGGAGGGCTATCGTCTTCTATGCAGTATGCGCTTACCAACAGCTTCAGATCATCAATTGTTCGCGAGAAAAAGCCACAAGTGTCGTTCATCGTACTCCACTGCCCAATGCCTTCTCGCGAGACAGCTCCCCAAGTCGGCTTGAACCCGTAGCACCCATTGAATGCTGCAGGACGGATGATGCTCCCTCCTGTCTGCGTTCCCAAAGCCACTGGGACCTGGAAATCAGCTACAGCTGCTCCTGAACCGGATGAGGATCCTCCTGGAGTTCTATCCTCTGCATGAGCGTTGCTCGTCAGATTCTGATGCCAGCCTCCCTGCTTCGAAGAAGCGAACTCGGTTGTAGTGGTCTTCCCGAATATCGAAGCCCCACGAGCTCGTAGCACGGCAATTGCTGCCGCGTCTGTTGCAATTGGTTTTGCGCTTTCGAATAGCTTCGAGTTGTACTGCGTTGGCATGTCTTTGGTCAACATGATGTCTTTGATGCCGACTGGTAAGCCATGGAGAGGACCTCGCTGGGCAAGGGGCACTTGGTCCAAGGCTTGTGCTCGCTCGATAATTTGTGCTTTGTCGAGATGCACCCAAGCTCGCACAGCTGCATCTCGCTCGGCAATTCTAGCCAACAATGCTGTCACATAAGTCTCGCATGTTAGCTCACCAGATCGGATCAAGGAAATTGCTTCGGCGCCGGATATTTCATGGAGAGTACGTTGCTCGATCCCAGTCTGCTGGTTCGCCATGATGAAGGCTGATTTGGGCGAATGACAGTGAGTGGTTTGGGCTTAGAGAAATGGTCGAAGAATGCTGCGGAAACAAAAGGTGAAAGTGGATACTACACTGGCCGACGGCGCGCGCCCTGCTCGTCAAACGTCGGCTAGTGATACCCCGAACACTCATTGAACCTCACAATGATAGTCTTGCCAGTCCATGGGCTAGGTCGACCCGGCGGCATGATGTGCAGTATTGTACTAGGAGCCGACTCCGCTCAGCCGAAAGCGAAGTTGAACGGCTTCCAAAGTTCATCCGGTCCCGTTCGCATTGACGACACTCGTGCAACGATACGATGAATCCTTCTCGCGAATAGCTACGAATCCGGCCGTGGCTGCGATAGCTCGCAAGCTACAATAGTACGCGTCGTTTAATATCAGAAATGTTCATTGATCCCAGAAGATTCATAATCAACACTCTTTGCTCCAGGGTTTGTTAACTTCTGTGTCAGTGGATCACATCACACCAAACTTTCAGCCTGAACCTATTACCACCCCAGACAGTCCCACAGCCATGAAAGTCATCCTCACAGGTGCAACAGGCCACATTGGCGGAGCAGTCCTTCAACGTCTCTTGGCCGTGCCAGCAGTGACATCCATCATCGTGCTTTCGCGACGAGAACTCACAGTAAAAGACGCCAAACTCAAGACCATCATTATCAAAGACTTTCTCCATTACGACAAAGATGTTCTGGATCAACTTGCGGGCGCCGAAGCATGTATTTGGGTTCTTGGCACTCCGACTCAAGGCAAGGACGTCCACAATGATATGACGTTCGCAGCGACCAAAGCATTTGCCGAGAATGTTCTGCCAGCGCTGGGGAAGGGGAAGCAATTCCGATATTTGTATACCAGTGGAGCTGCTGTTGTACGGGATCAGAATGCGAGCTTGTGGTTTCTGGACAAGACGCGCAAACTGAGGGTAAGGCTCTCGCTCTTGAATCTGGGATGATGTTGACAATACACAGGGTGTGGTAGAAATCGGCGTCGTTGATCTCGAGGAGCAATATGGTGAACAATGGAAGTCGTATATTGTGCGACCCGCAGCCGTGACGACCGGTAAGCCCATATGGTCGTTCGTATTTGGAGGTTGGTGGATTCCAAAAGAAGAACTTGCGGCGGCGATGGTTGACATTGCTGTGAACGGTGGGGAGAAGCAGACGCTGGAAAGTGCTGAATTACGGCAAAGAGGGCAAGCGTCGCTGGACCAGCAGTGACGGGCAGCCGGACAGCCTCACTCAACTGCAACGGCAGGATACGTCTGCCACATAGCACACTCTGCAACTGTCTGGCCACCAATGGTCTTGATGCGCACCATGTTCGCCCACAGGAGATACGGTGCGCGCTCTGCAGTTGTTCTTTGATCGGATATTTGGAGTGAGAGGGAGAACAAATGGAAGACATCAATATTTGATTTGTTTGGCGGTCGGAAGCAGGCCACCAATGAGCATCGAAGCCGATATCGATAGCGTCAAAGCTCACACTAGCGCGATGTCAAGCATGAAGCTCGAGCTCCTCCAGCCATCTCATATTTGGACGCTCGAGCTCCCAAGAAAAGAAGTATTCACAACCGCCCGTACCGAACAACATACGTACGCCTGACTGGGCATTGTCCAGCCATAATAAGTACGCGTAAACACCATACGAGTCCGCCGGGCTTCGTCACTTCCCTGCGAGCACTGCCCGCTGCCCAATGCCCAACAGAAACTCACAAGCCGCGGAAGGCCGGGATAGTCCTATATGCAAGCTTCCGTCACAAGAAGGCTGACCTTGATCGAGGTGGATGCGCATGAAACTGGTAAGAGCGGCTGACCTACCGACCTTCCTTCTTCCTTTTTTCCATCCCCAACCTGTCGTTCACCTGTCTGCCGTTCGTTGTCGCGAAAGTCTATTGCCTCGCCTGCTTGCGTGCTGGGACGAGCTGGAGGAGGTTGCTGTCGCTGCGTTTGCTGCTCTATTGCTTGCCGGGATTCGCAAACAAAACACACCAGACGAAAAGAAGAAGCTCGACGACGCGACCCAGACACGCTTGAGCTCGAGCCCGATTTACCAGGATGATGCGCTTCAGTTGCGATGATATGCGATCGCGCATGTGGAGTGCGATAATTTTTGCGTTGACTGCTTCGACACTGGTACTGGCGCAAAACGTGGAGAACTTCACCGGATCATTGCAGATTGTCAATGGGCAAGGGACGTACAGTGGGACATCTGGCGGCGGTAATAGTGGGAATGCAGCTGGATCTCCAGCAGTGCAGGCGCAATGTCCAGCGAACTATCCCGTGAGCTGTACGAACATACAGCAACCTTACTAGTGAGTCTTACCACGTCCGATGGATATTGGTAGTGTCACCCAGTGAGATCTACTGACACAGTTCTCAGCTGCTGTCCAGCCGATAACTACTGCTCTTGGGCAAACAGCCAGGTCGCCTGCTGTCCGAATGGCAAGACGTGCTCAGGCTACGCGCAACCGACTACTACCATATATCAGCAGCAGCAACCCACAACCGTAGTGGTGGCTCCGGCAGCTGTGACTACATATTACCAGCAACCTCAAACCACTGTCGAGAACCAAGGATATGCAGGGCAGTACTGTAAGACGCTGGTTGCAGTGGGGCCTGGGCTACCGACTACAGAAGCAGGAGACTGTGGCACGATATTGATCGTCGAGGCAGATGCGATACGAGCAGCTGTTGTGAATTGGATGAAGGCGATTGGCATGGTGGTCGGGTTGCAGCTCTTGGGCGGCATTGTACTCATGAACCGATGACAGGAAGTTCTGCATTCGGAATTTTGAAGCTACGCATCATACGACAGTTACGCGATCACGAAGACATACGGTTCACACCAGAAACGGCAATTTGTTTCTAGTCCCTAGCCCGTCAAAGAGCTTGGACAGGCATCATGAAGCTGGAGCTTGAGCACAAGCGTGGGAGTTGTATTGCTCCGACCAAGTCTCCGGCCACGGGCTCTTCTAATTCACATACATACCATCTTGTCCAGCCCTGTACTTACCACCGTCTCATACTTTCTTGCCATGGCTGTTATGCTCACTTTGGCATATACATGCTTCTTGTCCCGATGTACTGCCACGCGACCATGATGATCACCTACGAAATGTGACATCATCCTCTGAATCCTTGGATTCGGGTCGCGTGTGCTTCACTACATGTACTTTCTCCTTTGCGACATGCAGCATGCATTCACTTGCAAAACACCTTCGTGATTCCTAGCCTTCCCATCATGGAGCCGCTGTTGTCGCGGCTGGCTGTGAGAGCTGCTCCGCGCGCACAAGGCCTACTCATATCGAGGACGGGAGCTTGGAGAACCGCCGCGACATCAGCCACCGCATCCCAACTTCGCCTACAACGACTGTTCGCTACAACCGATCCTTCTAGAGTCAGGGAACAGAAGAAGCCATTCGATACAGCATCTGCTCCCGACAGTCATTATTCCCAGCCTGCCTCCAATCTATCCAACAATGTCACGCAGCAAGAGAAGGATCATTTCAAGCGCGTGGAGGAGCAGTCGAAAGAACTGCAAGCGCGAAGTCCGTGGATGCACGACGGTAGCGATGTGCCCCCAGTGGCACGACAGCGGAGTGCTGGAGCCATGACTAAGGGCAAGCTCTTGACAACGCCGAGTAGGATGTTGAAGCTGATAGTGCCTCTGACAACGAGGGACACCAACAATGACCGCAAAGATGTGGAACCACTTGCGCTACTGGTACATCCTCAGCAGCCGTTAAGCTACTTAGAACGACTTATTCAGAGCGAGATCCCCTTCATCGAGGGCACAGATGGGAAGTCACGGCCACCGAACGTGACATTTCGAGCAGAAGACAGCATGGAAGAAAGCATGGGACCAGATGAGACTCGTGAAGAGCACAAGAAGGCTAGAGAAGCTGCAGAAGAAGTTGAGCAAGAAGAGTCGATGCAAAGTGCGGACGAGACTATGGTGGACGGCAAGCGGGAGAAGACCGGTGTCATATCAGGCTCACAGAAGGACAAGCGAAGCGAGAAAGATGAACAGGCACCGCCAGCGGATTCTTCGCATCCTAATTTTGTGCGCTGGAGCCCGTCCACCGAGATTGGCGATTTCATTCGAGACGCAGCCAGAGGCAAGGAGTTCGCTGTCGACATTGAAGGTGCTCCAGAGCCAATCTACGTCGGTGTTCCCAGCTTTCACGACCGCACATACTATCTTCGAATGCGATTGCGAAAGGTCTCTAAGCGAATCTCGACTATGGCAGATATCAAAGAGGAGTGCGACGAGCTCGCCCACCGCGGAGCGAAGAATGTCGCACGCCTCGGCTTCACAGGCCTCGTAGGCTGGTGGGGAATAGTATTTTATCTGACTTTCGAGACGGAACTGGGATGGGACACGATGGAGCCCGTCACATATCTGGTGGGATTGACCGGTATCATAGGAGGTTACATGTGGTTCCTGTATCACAACAGAGAAGTCAGCTATAAGAGTGCGATGAACTTCACTGTCAGCCGGCGGCAAGCGCAACTGTACAACGCGAAAGGTTTCGATCTGCCTAAGTGGGAGATGTTGGTTGAAGAGGGCAACCGCTTGCGTCGTGAGATCAAGATGGTCGCAGAGGAGTATGATGTTGAATGGGATGAGACGAAGGATGAGGGGGATGAGAAGGTGAGAGAGGCCTTGAGGAAGGAGAGGAAGAAGTCGGAGAAGAAGAAAGAGCAGGATGATGAGAAGGACAGTAAGAAAGAGAAAGATGATGACGACGATTGAGCGAATGAAGGCTCGCGAGTACTGAACATCGACAGCATCGGATTTGATGATAGAGGTTCCTGGGTTCAAAGCATAGCGAGGTTGGGACGGGCTGCATTGGACGTAGACCTTGATGATACCCTCGACTGTAACAGAATGATATTGTTAACATTTCTACCTGCTTTCCGTAGCAGCGACAGCAGCGAAGCACAGGGCCTCGGGTTTTGATCGTCACTCAGGACGGTCGTCTGTGGGCCGGTGTGGTGGGATGTGGTGGGTGGAGCCTCAAGTGCGCCAACGCGCCAAGGAAACGAAGTGAAGTGAAGTGAAGGGCGAAGCAAACGCTGCACATGCAAAAGCTACAGTGGAGGCCCAGGCGGCACAAAACAAGCACAACCTCGAAACCTCCGCGATCAAAACTCCACCACACGCTTTCATCAACATGTCTCGCGCACGATCCAAGAAGGCGAAGCGCCTTCGCGAGTCGAGCGGCCCACCTACAGTACCGCCACCAGCAAAAGTTCCGCGTCGGCACAGAAAGCAGCAGTGGGCTTTCGCGATGCTCGACGGTGGCTCAAGCAACACGTTCCAGCCCAACACCATCCCAGCACCTCAGCAGGCCGGAGCGACAATGACAGACGCACCGAATAGCCATTTCAAGGTCAGTCTAATATCTCGCTCACTCGAGCCACTCAGCGTCACTTACATTAACTAACACGGCTCAGAATAACACGGCTCAGAATAACACGGCTCAGAATAACACGGCTCAGAATGCAAGTGACGACGAGCAGCCCTCCATCGCGCTGTCTACATACGGAAGCGACGAAGTAACCGACGACGAATCAGAGGAAGTGAAATACGATGGAGTCACCTATCGCGTCGAAACCCATGGCGAGTCCTTGTTCTACAAAGCTCGCTACTTGTCCTACATCCCCGCGCGCTGCGGGATGAAAGCAGAAGATCTCATCGATACCAGCATCATTCCCAAGACCAGTATACGGATGAGCCGGAGAATGAGCTAGACTGGAGCATGCTATTGCTCAGACAACTCGTCTGGCTGGTGGAGATTACTGTGGATGTCAGGAAGATCAACTCCGAGCTCAAGCGGGCTATCAAGACGCGTATGGATCGCCGTCGCACAGAGAAGAGCCACATTACGCATTTCATTGTTGGAGAGGTAGTAGAGATCTTCAGAGAGCAAAGCATTAGCAGGGCTAAGGAAGAAGGGGTAGAGTGGAGAGAGAAAATGGGATTGTAGCAGAAGGTAGCCGCGCAAAGAGGCAGTAATTTCAACGACCCCAGGCCCGGTACTTGTCATGCTGGTACAACAGGACTTCATCCTCTTCACGTTTCTTCATCTTCATAGGTTGTCCGAAAGGTCCTTCGAAAGTCGCAACCTGAGCTTGAATATTCTTCCAGAGGACACCACACTTGATGCAATCGTTCGGCTCAGTCTCCAGGCAGCGATTAATCAGTGCCACCATTCGAGGCAGTAATCGATCTTGCACTCCAAGGCCGTACGTTGGTGCTGTCATACCAAACCGAAAAGGTTCCACGTTGGCCTTGTCAAGATTGGCCAGTGCAAGCATTACCCGACCAAGTGACCAGATATCGGAGGCTTCCGATGGCTCATGATGCCCGTACAACGAGTGATCTGATCCTTCAAATGGCAGAACTTCTGGCGCCATCCATGCGGCTGTGCCTCCCCGCCGCATAAGGTGATCGCCGGTGCTCTTTGGAACCACAAGGCCCCAGTCAGCGAGTTTCACAATCGGAAGCTCGGGCCAAACATCAGCATGTGGAGCCGCCAGCAGTATATTTGCAGGCTTGAGGTCTCGATGTATCACAGGAACGATTTTCGGCGGTCGGTGGGTGTTTTCAGGAAGACGGCCTTCGTGGGCGAGGCATAATGCTGAAGCCAACCCTTCGAATATGCACCAGAGCAAGCGAGGTGAGACTCTCCTAGAAGCGTTGTCAGCTCAGCAGAGCGATTGAATGTGTTAGCGTAGATCACGTACCAATTTACAGCAGCTCCTTCGGCAGTCTGCAATGCCTGTGCTTCTCGATGTGCTTCTATAAGATCCTGAAGGGTTCCGTGTTCGGCATACTCCATGTAAATTCTGCGTCTCGTCAGTGAGTCTGCTTTATTGCACTCCGATTGCGATTGCAAATTGGACATTCAGGGCATTTGGACCTCGTTGCGCGAGTGGTGGACTGACCTGTACATGCTTCTCTCAGCGTAAGCCGTTGTTTCGTAGTATTCTACGATGTTGTCAGATCCAGGCAGAGCTTTAAGCTGGGTGACTACCTCAAATTCCAGAGGTTTTCGAGAATCAATGTCGCCTGCCCAGTAGGCACCATGGTTCCAACGACCGCCGTCAAGGTACGTGTCTTTCAGGACTTCCCTGTTGATATATCGGGCTTGGGCGTCTAACTGGACCCATAAAGTTGCGATGCCATAACCTCCAGCACCGAGCTCGCCTTTGTAGCACCAGAGTCCAGGCTGGCTTCCATCGTACCCAATTTCCTTCGCCGCTGCCACACGGTCTGCCGGAATATCATCGGGACGATATGTCAAGTCAGTGTTGACAAATGCCCTCTGCATCTTGGCAAATTGCTGTATTAGACGTTCCTTCTCGGCGGGCTGCGCATTCTGTTTGCGTTTGTTCCATTCTGCTATGTCGAATTTGGCCTTTTCCAACTTGACGGTCTTCTTCACGAGATCGATCGCCTGATCAGCGATGGTCTCACCGTTCAGACTCGGTGGCATTATTAGCTCCTCCGGCTCGAGTCTGGAGTACTTTTCAACTGTCAAGCGTTCGTTCTCAATCTGCGAGACATCAGCGTTGAGCTCCCGATCAAGCTTCTTACGCAGTTGGACCCAGCCTGCAGCGCAGCGTGCTCGACCGGGTGTCATGCATCTGCGCTCTCGACCATCATGAACGCAAGCGCGACTCCTTTCCCACAGCCAGGAGCGTTTTTCTCCTTGCTTGGCTTCCACTTCTTCGATATATCGATCCCATTCTGGCGCGCGAAACAGCCACGCAGCGCCGTAAGGGGAAGTCGCTTCACGGAGAACGTCCTCCATCATCTGCTCTTCCAGTCGGCGGGTCTCACGCTCCTCTGCGGGGAATCTTTCGGCATGTTCGCTCCATTCAGATGCCTTGAACCAATCCTCAAAACTACAGGGCATTTCTCCTGCGTGTAAGACTCCATCGATCATGTTCTGTCGTTGTTTTTCTATGCGGGTCGCCTGCTCATCGTTCTTCGCATCACGGCTAGCCATCTGCCAACTGGCTTGCCACAAGTATGTATCAAAATCTTGTGGCTGGCGGATGCGGCTTGCCATGAGATCTTGCAGCATCCGGTCCCTAAGCGCAATTGTTTCCTCTTTGTTCGACGAGTCTCTAATGGCATCTTCCCAAGCCTGCACTTCCAAGAACTCTCGTGGAGGTCTCCCGGTCTCCAGCGTTCCCTCTCCAACAAGCTTGAGCATGACAGACCTTGATTCTCTCAATCGTGCCTCTCCAATAGTCATGCCGTCTTCCACTCTGTTTGCATCAATGTATTCTTCCCATTGCTTGTCGTGATAGAAAGTGGGCTTGGCGACATTTTGGTAGAACTCAAGCCATTCTCTAAAGTCACGGCGAGGGCGGCTAGTGGTCCATTCCGTGAAGAAATTGCACGTCTGTGCGAAGTTCAAGCTTTCAATCTCTCGGACTTTCTGAAGCAGATCGGACAAGGCTTGGCTCGTGTCAGTTGCTGGATCATTGTTTTCAGCACCAGAAGCTTCAGGGTGCGAGCCAGGTACACGGTCAGTACCCGCCGTGTCGTTGGAAATCCTGCGGCGACCTTGTCTTTGAAGCTCTAAATGCTTTCCATCGGATTCAGGGTTGCTATCGCGCTCTATCATGTTTTTGGAGCGACGAGCTGTGCTTACGATCGCGGCTTCTGATAGACGAGTTTCGACATTGTCACGACTAGAGTGCTCAGCATTGGAGGCCCTCTCATGCCCGATGAGAAGGCTTTCGTTGCGATCATGCTGCGTTATCTCAATCTCCTCTTCTCGGTCATCGTTGGGATTGTTTGGTGGTGGAGCGATGGGTGCTTTCTTGGAAGGTTTCTGCCGTTTCCTGCTCTCCGGCGCAGGTGCGTCTTGCGAGCCATCACGATTCTTCCTCTTTCTCAAAGTGCGACCCCCGATCATGACAGAAGACAGTTGCGAATTCATTGCACAGTAGGCGCGCTTGAATATCAGTTAAGCTTTGTACTTGTCAGTGTTGGACTCTTTGCCTGTGTCGATCGTGCACGTCTGAATCTCAATTGCGTGGAGAGCCCTATACGCGGCAAACAATGCGTATTTTCTCTTTCACCCGGTGGGTTCCAGAGTCCGTTTCCCCAGCAGAGAGGCTTCGACACAGTCCCTTAGGCTTCCAAAGTGCACTTTTCTTCCTACGAGGCCCGTTGCATAATGTGCATACTTTGCCGAATTCGTCATAATGTTTTCTTGCGGTTGATTCTCGTGCGTGATCGTAGACTCCCGAATCATGCACCAGCACGTATCTGTGATAACTTCCGCGCCAAACTCATCAAGCATGATCGCTATATTTTTCAAAGTGATCCTCTGGTGAACATCGCGACTCGTCGTGATCATAAGGCGTACGCTGCTGGCTTTCACTCTCATATTGCCTTCGCTGTCATGAAGCAATTGAGCCAACGCCTCGAACTCCTCGAAAGAGAAGTGTGGATTTCCGAGAGCGATCACACTCACAGAAGGCTCAATTGCAGTGTTGAGTCTCATGAAACACTGCCTCAGGTCTGTTATTTCGAGGCGCTGCCTGAGCATCTCCGGGCGGAGAATACAATGCTCTGGCGTGACGCCCCTGACGCGAAACATGCTCGCGGAAGAAGTCGTCGCGAAAGCTGCTCCAAACGCTTTCAGATCTGATATTCTAGGTTTGCTGTCTTCAAGTCCGAGCACGAGTGGAATACGATTGCCGCAGAGCTCTCCAACACAATATCCGAGTATGGACCAGAAGAGATCTTTGTCAAAAGTTGTGGAATCTGGGGGAGGTGCATTGATAGCGATCGAGGGTAGGCGCCCTGCAGCTGTATGACATCCAGCCAACGGAGCACGACCAACAAGTGCGATGCAGACATCGATGAGATCCGGATACTTCTGCGTCTTTGCGCCCAAAACGCTATTCGCGAACACTACTGCGTTTGACTCCGCCCAGGCGACTTGCTCGCCGGACGAGGGAGCGCTATCAAGCAGATAAGGGGCACAAGTGAAAGTGGGCCTTGCACCCATCGTGACATAAGCATTTGCCAGTTTGTTGGCATTTGCGGCGAACTTCACATCGATGCTGTGACTTTGCCATCGTTGCTGATCGATGCTGATTGCATTCATAGTCGTAGGCACGGTGAACTTCGCATCGCCAAGAGCAAGGAGTCGTTCTGCAAACATCAGAACTGCGGGGCCTGTGTATAGAACGGAGTCCAGGTGTGCCTGGGTAACGTTGATGAGCTCGGTCGCTCCCTGAAGTTTCGCAAAGGTAATAATGATCTTCATCGCTCTAGCGGCAGCGCTTCCTCGATGCCCGTCAAGCATAGCAAGGTCGCTCGCATTCAAATTGATACCAGTCGAATCAAATTGGCGTTTTCCGAGGAATTGGATTGGTGGACTGAGTTCCATTGGTGCAGCTTCGCCATTGCGCCGCGCAGTAATGAATCCGTTCCGAATATTCACAAACTTTCCGTCCATTCCTTTCAGCCTCTCAAAATCCTTTTCATCATTTGTTATCACAACCGGCAGTTCACGTCCAAATAGCTCTCGGGCAACAATCACTCCTGCCGTGACTATATCCTCCCTCTCCCTGAAGATCAAAGCCTTAGGGGCAGTCGAATTCAACAGCATCTCCAGTATCACAGTGCTTCCCGTGCAAGAACCCCTGCTTCCGGGTATCGCCAGGATTGCACCTTTAAGGTTGATACCACAGAGGTCATGATGTGCGTCAACAACTTTGCCAGTAGAAGGGTCTGTGCCGCCCCAGAAGCTCAGAGGGACTGGAGAGAAGAGCAGAACGCCAGTATCGCTACTGGACGCCTCTTCTGAAAGCAGAGAATGGCAGTGGATTTCCATATTGGAGGCGAACTGTTGGAGATGGCATTCGTCGAGCGTGGGCCGGAAGGCGCTGCAAATCCTTGCGCTTTGCTCGCTCGTAGCGACTCAATTTGACTTGTTCGTACTATGCAGATCGACCGTGTCGAAGTGTTTGTTCGATGAAGCAAGTTAGTTCGGCAGTGGATACCGTCAATCGTCGGGGCTCGGCCCGGTCGGCCTGCGCCCTATGCTTCGCTGCTGTCGCTGTCGCTGCTATGGCAAGCACCAACTCACGCATCACAGACCCGTGGATGGCCATCCGGATCGACAAGAGGAACTGGAGCCCAGAGTGCCTGTGAGCGAGGAGCAGAACCGAATGAGCCATTCAATTCCACACGCTTTCGGTAAATGCGTCAACCTCTGATGTCGTGCAACCTGTTCTTCGCTTGCTGTTCCCATCAACCAGACCCCGGACCAGCACGTATCTTCTTGAGAACGATCTGCACGAAGACTGCGACTCCGGAAACGACTTCCACTGCGGATCAGGTACCTCTCTGAGGATCTGACTTGCTCTTCACCGCCTGACCGCAGGACTGTGACAAGAAAGTTGCGAATGCCTGTGCGAAAGGCCTGAGAAAACGAACGAATCTTTACCATTCCGATCTCTCACGATATTGATCCCAAAATTTAAAGCAAATATAGCAAAGCAACTCGCAGCCGAACGAATGATATAACATCGACTGTGGGTATCAAGAACGTTATGCAAATGCAATTCAGTGCAAGGAAATCGCCTCACTGCTTCCACCAGCACACCACCACATATTTGATTCTTGCTCACCCACTCAAAGGACGACGGCCCATCGTCTCAAAGAGGGGACAGCTTTGCAGCTTATCGACGCGGCACACCCATACCAAACTTTCTCCGCTCGTCCTCAGATAAGAATGCCATGCCAAACTTTTCTTCCCTTCTCTAAAGATCAATTAGACTCTGACCTTGCTGTTGCTGCTGCTGGCCAGGTCTGGGTCCGAATGGATTGCCTCCACCAAAGCCAGCTCCGGGGCCGCCGAATTGCGCCGCGGGACCAGTTTGTGCAGGATATTGTGTCGGAGGTTGGCTGAAGAAGGGGTTGTTGCCGGTCTTCGCGGCTTCCAATCTGCCCATAGAGCCAGCGCCAGCAGAATTGACATATGTGCCAGGAGCCGTGTGTTGGGCAGGAATACGGAGATCTCCAGTGTTTCCAAAGGTATCCTGTCCTTCCCCACTCGACAGCAATTCATTGAGCTTGGCCTGATAAGGATCGACTGGCCTTTGCGTTTGCTGAGGCTGAATTGGTGATGGGGTCGATTGTGGGACCGAGAAGTTCTGGATTGGGTTCGGCCTCGACTGAAATTGCTGAGTTGTCTGTTGCTCTCGGAGAGTGTCGAGCGTGGGTTGTTTAAATGGGGATGCAGTCTGTCGTTGGGAGTGCGATGCAAAGGGGTTGTTTGATCCGGTTGGCTGTGGAGCGATGCCTGATTGCGTCTGGCTGTTGTTAGTCGCCCATGGGTTGTTCGAGCCAGCTTGAGCAGTGGGCTGCTCCTGGATTGGCTGCTGCTGTTGGCCGAATGCCCCTCCATTCATCTGGTTTGCCCAAGGGTTGAAAGTGTTTTGTGGCTGCAAAAACTGCTGGGCCGGCTGCTGCATTTGTTCCCAGCCCGTTTGTTGGGGCTGTTGGTAACCATAGCCGTTCTGGAATGCGGTCTGCTGTTGTTGCAAGCCGGTGGATTGACTGTAAGCGTTGTTCAAAAATCCAGTTGCCTGCGGTTGCTGCTGCTGCAAAGGATTGCCGAACCAGTCCACAGCGGCTTGTTGCTGATAGCCTTGGTTGAAACCTGTTGGCTGAGGAGCCTGATCCGGGGTGTTGTCAAAGAGCAAATCCTCCTGTTGCTGGTCCTCCAATTGCCGCTTGCGAAGCTCTTCCTCTTCTTTGCTCAACTTTATGGCCTTCGCCAGATCATCATCGGCGTCAAAGCCACTGCGCTGCGCTCTCCTTGCAGCGTCCTCCTCTGCTTCGTTCTTGGAAGCTTCAATGGCAAGTCTGTATTCGAGATCGTCGTCGTCGTTCTGTGGTCGCCTTCGCTGCTGCTCTCGCTGCTTAGGCGTTGGGTCGCCCCCAAGACCGAATTCCTCGAGTCCAGTAACGCGCGATTTCCACGATCCCCTGTTCGCTCGTTCAGAACGGAGTCGTTCTTCGTCCAGAATCAAAGATGTCAGCTCCTTGGCTGAATGTCGAACTGAGCACTCGTCAGCATTTCATGCGTGTCATTTTGTCTCTTCAAGACATACTGCTTGCTCCAACGTCTCTGCCGTCTTCGTCAATGTGAATAAATTCGCGCAAGGTCTTGATGATGTAGATGTTCTTCCTAGCCCATGTAACCACCAATTCCGAGCCTTCATGTAGACAGTAGTCCAGGACTTTCAAACTCTTGAGCACGTGTCGCCAGTTCTTGCCCTTGTCGTTCAATCGCTTGTCCAGCATGTCCATGACCTCGTAGAAATCGGTTGAGCTGCGACCTCATGGTTAGCAGGAGTCACTACTGTGCCCAACAAAGACACGCAGAGCGTGACAGCGATGCATGGGCTTCGATCGGGGATTCCGCACCTGTTGTACGTGATTCGGGCGACGTCCGCCATATCTGCGCCCGTGGGCCCCCATGGGTCATTGCTCGTTGCTGTGTCGCGGGGTCAGCGGCCTTTCAGTGATGCCACCTTCCTGACTACTGCCACCCACCATTCCGGACCTTCACTTGCACAGAAGAGTAGCCCTTGGTGACATTCTTCACGCTTCGTAGAACGGAGGACATCTCGGCGGATTAGGCTGCAACCAATGTTGCGCTGGGGGGCAGTTGCTGTCGCCTTGTTCGTTCGGATCGCTGCAAGGCTGCAGATTTGATCTAGAAGTGTCGGATCGCCGGACGTCGCGGGTGGTGGAGTTGAAGAAGTGTTCGTTGGAGCTCTGCGGAAGATCACTGACTGGCCTTCCACAATGCGCGGCAGATGATGTCAGCTGGGAGCGACGAATGAGGCTCCTGTGGCAGTCGGCTTCGCTAGGAACTCGGCGGCGCGGTGGCAGGATACACAGCCGCGGTCTGGTGAGAAGATGACTTGTGTGAATTGCGCAGCAGCAAGTGGCGAAATGAAGCTGCCTGGACCGATTGCACTCTGCAATGCTTGGACGGGGACGTTGCTTGCGCGTTTTCGTCGACCCTCCAAGAAAGCTGGCGCAGCTTCCGAATCGGCTCCCAGCCCAAAAAGCGGCTAAACCCCCGGCCCGCACGGGACTCTTGGCGCTGCCCACCAGAACTTCAATTCTGTTTGCGCGCAGCACCGTCTTCTGCTCTGCAAGCTCGTCGAAGCCAGAACAACACCACCCATCACCCTCCCTTCTTCCGAGCAGCACGCCGTCAATATGGTAAGTATCGCACGAACCGGCTAGTCATTTGCCTCTGCTCGCTGATGGACATCTGCGCGATCATTTTCGCACTTTGCGATTCGGCGGGCATGCAAATGGCAATGATCCCAAAATTTTGCATCCACCATCGTCTCTGCGGAGCGATGCGTGTGACTATGGCTTGAGCTGCGTCGGGCAACCGCGCAGTCTCTCTAGAGAAGGCAACAGTCGCTGATTGTTCTTCTCAATGATAGCCTCCAAAAGCTGGTGGAAAGAAGGCCGCTCCGGCTCCTTTCCCTGCCTCCAAGGCCGGTGTTAGCAAGAAGCAGGCCAAGGTATGTCTCTTATTCCCCTCTCGTCTTCGCTGACAGTCTACTCACTGCTTCTGCAGAACCCGCTCATCGAGCGCCGCCCACGCAACTATGGCATTGGCCAGGACATCCAGCCACGCCGCAACCTCTCCCGCATGGTGAAGTGGCCAGAATACGTCCGCCTGCAGCGCCAGCGCAAGATCTTGAACATGCGTCTCAAGGTCCCACCGGCTATCGCTCAGTTCAGCAACACTCTCGACCGCAACACCGCCGCCCAGGCTTTCAAGTTCCTCAACAAGTACCGACCAGAGACCAAGGCCGAGAAGAAAGAGCGTCTGCACAAGGAGGCCACCGCCGTCGCCGAGGGCAAGAAGAAGGAGGATGTCAGCAAGAAGCCATACGCCGTCAAGTACGGTCTCAACCACGTTGTGGCTCTGATCGAGGCCAAGAAGACTGCTCTCGTCCTCATCCCTAACGATGTCGACCCAATCGAGCTCGTTGTCTTCCTCCCGGCTCTCTGCAGGAAGATGGGTGTCCCATACGCCATTGTCAAGGGCAAGGCCCGTCTCGGAACTGTCGTCCACAAGAAGGTGTGTAGAAATGCCGAAATGAGCTATTATGCACACGCTAACATCTGCTCTAGACCGCTGCCGCCCTCGCCATCACCGAGGTCCGCGCCGAGGACAAGAACGAGCTCTCCAAGCTCGTCCAGGCCGTCAAGGAGGGCTACCTCGAGAAGAACGAGGAGGCCAAGCGCCACTGGGGCGGTGGTATCATGGGTGCCAAGTCTCAGGCTGCTACCCGCAAGGCCAAGCAACGGGCCGACCGTGAGATCAAGATCTAAATGTCCTGATCTTCTCTCTTGTGTAGCATACGAAAGCACGGCGTTCAAAAGAGCACGACAAGGGCTGTCTGCTGGGAGGGTTTTAGCTTATGGGAATGATACCACGCTGAATGAAAAAACGGCACTCAATACTGTGGCTGCTCTCCCGCAGCAGGATGTTCATCATGATCTCTTGTCTGTTCGTTTCTCTTCTACCATTCATGCGTCCGTTCATCCATCGAGTCGTTCTGTCAGACGGGTCCTGCATCGCAGTCGTGCGTGTCAGGCCCTCGACCAAAGCTCCGACCTTTGTCCGCGCAAAGCCTACTTTCGAGCGAGTGCTGGGGGTCGCCGGCTCCAATTGTTGTCGCCTGACCATCTGGCCAAGATTTAGGTCGAGGAGCACAGAAGCCTTTCCAGCAAGCATCTCAAGGTCAGTGGCAGAAGCGTCTTACTGTCTTAATTGAGTATTCAGAACGACCTTTCGGCGAAGACAAACCAAGCAGCAGAGAAGTCTCAATGGAGAAAAGTGTGTAATGTGGCGATTATTTTGGTGTCACCATCGCAGCAGTTAATATCAAGAAGTCATCCATGAAGCACACATGGCTACTCCGAAGAAGCTCCTTCCACCACCGTAACCTCCTTCAAAGTGAAATACCGATTCCACACCTCTTCAGTCCTGAAACTTTCTACTTCCGGCTTCAGCAGACCAATATGCACATAACACCCCCTCCCGTCCGGCGGCAATTTCGGACCCACGAAATGCGCGCGTTGAAACTGTGCAGCGAAAGCTCCCAGATCCGTCGTAGTGAAATGCTTGGCTTCGTGGCCGAGATATTCGCCCCAGTCAACAAGAGGACTACCATCACTGTCGTTGTTGAGAAGAAGTTCGGAGTGGTAGAAGCTGGTCAGCGCGACAATTTCAGGTTCGCCAGCGACCATGATGGGCCACCAGGACAGAGAGAAGGGATGCCTTTTGCGAAGAGTGATGACGCCGTGAACATGAGCGGGCGTGACGGCGGACATCGCAGCGCGAATTCGAGAAGCGAGGAGAGGGACGCTGTCGGGTTGGGTGATCTCGCGGACTGTTGCGTAGGCAATGATGAAGTAGGTGAGGTTGCCGACCCATGTTGAGGGGAGGTTCAAGTACTTTCTTGCGTTGTGCGGAATGGTGAACGAGCAGAGCTTATCGAGGTCGGTGAGTTCGCCGGTCGAGACACGAGAGATGATGAGGTTCCGCCAAAGGGCTGCAGAGATGGCATCGTGCGTTGAGACGGGCGATATACTGCTGGCATATTCTTTGATTGCTTGCGCATTCTCCGCTGAGATGTGGTAGTAGTGTGGTTGGAATTGTGGCGGAGACGGTGGCTCGACACCATTGACCTCAGGAGGAGCTTCGTCGTGGGATACCCCCGGTGTGAACAGATCGTCGCCAATAGAATATGCCCCATGATGATGTATGTCTGTCAACCCTTCTGGGACGTCGAACACCGCGCGGCTGGTATCGAGTACATGCGGCGGAAGGTCACCCTGAGTCTCAGTTGCCTTCTTGCAATTCTCGGCTAGAGCTCGCATGATCGCATTCATGCCATTACCATCGGTGAGGTGGTGATATATACAGGAGCTCAAGAGAACGCCCCCTTCAATAAAATTCAACTGAAATTTCGACACGGCAGCAGGTTCGGGCATGATAGGTCCTTCAATTGGCATGATCTCCGAGTCTCTGAACTCTGACAGCGGGAATCCAGAGCTTTCCAGTTGTTTGAAACTGGGCATGCTTGCAGTCAAGTCTTTGATGACAAGCTCAATGCCTTTGCCAGTTGCCAGCTCCCTCCACTAAATAGATCGTTAGCCCAATGTAAATTTCAGGTCCGAATATTTCCGCTTGCAGATATACTCACAGGCTTGGAAGGGTCGTGTAGAGCAGCATTTTGCACGACTATTGATGTTGCACCTAGCTCCGGCGTCCCCTGTACCAGTGCGTTCAGAGCACGCTGGAATATGTCAACGACCTTGTCCTGGCTCGAGCTCTGTGGAAGTTCAAAGCACAAGACACGTCGAGAATACAACCCAGGGAGCCAGATGTCGTTAGGAACTAACTTGAGTGATGGCTTCGGTCCCGTGAGAAATATGCTTCCGGTCATGATGAACGATTCCTTGTAGCAGCCTCGAAGAGAACAAAGGTGCAACTGAGACGTCGTTGTCTTCAAGGTTCTTGGAGCGTAAACTTATGCGCCTGATGGAGAAGCAACACTTGGCAATTCGTCGTCTCGACCACACGGCGATATGTTACGATATATGTAGTCGCGCAGGATTCAGCCCCGGGCAGTTGCTTACATGCCGAATCCTTCGAGGTCTATTAGGTTTTACAGACAAGAAGAAGAAGCTAGGGCTTGTGACGTTCGATGACCTTCCTATTGGAACTCTCATGCGGCTGAAGCACTTGTCGCTGAGGAATCGAAGTTTGCAGCAACAGTTATACGCCCTGTTGTGCTTCATCTAGCCGGAGGCTGAGGAGTGAGGAAGTGTGCCACTCGGCCTGCAGCTTTGTGCAACAGTAGCTGCCACTTTTGCCGATCATTCCGCCCTTGCAGCATCGCCTCGGGCGGCAGATTAGACTGGATTCGCATCAGTGATAGAACTGCGTTTACGACTGGACGAGCCTTGAAGATGTCGGTCAGTGAAGTTGAGAAGGAGCGGCCTCGTGCTTCAAGTCCTGTCTCGGGACAGTGCGATAGGCAGCTGTGGGGTGAGCTTTGTTCTTGTGGTGTGGCAGCTTGAGCTCCCGATAAGCTCACATCGATTGGCAGTTATTGGCACGCCCTTTGCAACTGGGCGCGAGGTCAGGACATAGTCTAGGGTACGCCACAGATAGGCACACGACGTACAGAATTGCCGTTTATGGAGAGCAAGTCCAATCGCGCTTCCCCTCCCAACGAAGCTGCTACCTTGGCGTCTAAGACGACCGTGTTAGATAGGGAAGACCTCTCGCACGACCGCACCTACGTGAGTTCAAGCTGGAGTACTTCATCAAGCCTGAGCTATCATGCCCTCTTTCGCCATCTGGGCCTTGCTGGCCGTGCTGACCGGATATGTGCTCTACTTCGCGATTAACGCTCCAGCAAGGCAGAGGCTTGCCGACAGATTAGGCCTTCAGCGAAGGCGCTGTTCTGTTGCAACGACACCACCACGAGATCTGCCTCCGAAGCCCATCGCGGAGGTCGATGCGAACGCGTTATACGTTCAGGCGTTTCCGCCACATCGCCGAAACACTTTGGCAGAGCTCCGATCGTCAGCAGACAGTCAGCTCTCCAGACCTCTGCACACACTCGCCCAGCTTCCAGCGGATCATGCGAGATTGCTTCCAGACAAGGCGTCGCCGGACCTGCTCCTACATGCACTTCACACCACCCCCACAGGCTTCACTCTAACTGAGATTGAGGAGCTCGGGGAGTTTCCAGACTATGCCACTCTCAGTGGAGTTCCGTTGCCCAAAGCCAACGATGAGTTTGACATTGCTACCGCACTATCGAGGCCGTACCGTCCGTTTAGGTGGGCTTATCACCAGACGATGTCCATCACAAAGATGGAACCCGACTGGTGGCTCGAGCTGAACCAGGAATACGCAGACACGATCAGGTGGCGAGTGCAGACTTTCGAGGAGCAACGTGACACCGTGTTGCAGACTCTTCCGGGTTCCGAGGTCGCCACGAGAGAATTGATGGAAATGTGCTTGCAGTTTCTGTGCGCAAGATATCCGCATTACTTTCATCTTGATCGGGAGAATATGATATTCCATAACCACATTTTGAAGACTCAGACTGACTTGGCCTCTACGCCGCCGATGCTTGTACTGCTCCACAATGTTCCGGAAGACTTTGCCATCATGCTGAGGGATCCTGAGACTGGTTTGTACACCTTTCGAAGTGGTATGATCATGTCGAGCTTGGGATGGTCCTTAGGCACAAAAATTGGTCTAAAGCTGAGCGACATTCACAAACCCGTTCCGGACTACAAGGAGAAGATGGAGTTTTCAATGGATAGGTATTTCTCCAAAAAGCCAACTGACAAGCCGATCCAGCGCGGCTCTTGGGGTCTGGAGGTTGATAGACCGTTGTTCATGCCTCCTGGCGATCCGCATAGCATTGTCCGGGAAGCCCAGAATTCTGATCACTCAATTGACCGCATGCACTTGAGAGTAGACTGGCAGACACTGCGGCGCCTACCTCTTTCGGGAGCCATTGTGTTCAACTTCAAAGGACTCTTCACGCCCGTGACGGAGTTCCGAGACGAGCCATATATCCCGTCATTGGTGCTCAAGGTCCTAAAGGAAGGGAAGCAGAGTATCATGGAGTACAAAGATACGTGGCATACCGAGCATGTCGTAATTCCATACCTAGAGCAATGCGAGAAGGAGCAACTCGAGAAGGGTATGATTGCAGCAGATTGGAAGCCGGAGACGCTGGACGAGTCGCCTTTCTTTCCTGGCTGGGAGGAGAAGTGGCATAGACAGCAAGGATTCTGACCAGGTCGGGCGGGTGAACGCAAACGCGTAGTGGCTGGGTTGTGGATCACTCATCAATGCTGATGGTCAGCATCCCCATCAACCTCACCTGTGATAGTCGCGCGTGTATTATGTTTCTGTGCAACAACCCGCCTCAATTCAGTATCTTGCTTGTGCATAAACAGTACAGAACTCGTCAAGTTGGCATGTCGACGCGTGCTGCTGGTCGGATGCACTTCGGCTCCACACAACTCCGCTTTTTGGAGAGCTGCAGCTCCTCATTCCCACTCGCGCCTCGCGGTTCGACATCCACCAAACGACTCGAGTGGCTCTGCAAGTCATCCGAGGGTAAAGCAAATGGCGGTACGCGACGTGTACCGCAAGGCAAGTATTCCGCAGATCCACTAGAGCACCTCTCCTCCATGATCTACATTCATCCTAGTTCATCTTCCTCTTGACTTCATACTTTCTGTATTTCTATTCTCCTTGAGCACCAGCAGTACTACTCATACGTCAGCTCACAATGACAGGGGACAAGCCGTGGCCAGAAGTGCCAATTGGCAACCAGAATGTAAGCCTCGCCGAAGCACGACTCTCTGCGGCTACAGACTTGGACGGCGGTGGACCGCTGGACGAGAGATCTGATGAACCCTTATCGAACTCCTTGAGAATATGCTAACATTGTATTGATGACCACCAGCATGCAAATGCCGCTGTTGTCATCATTGGTGGAGGCATCTCCGGCATGTGTGTCGCCATTGACTTGATCAAACGAAACAACTGCCGGAACTTCATTCTGGTCGAAAAGAGTGCTGGTATCGGAGGAACATGGTATGCTACAGCACTGTATTTAGCGACATACACACATCCATACTGACTTTCCAAGGCTCGACAATAAATATCCAGGATGCTGCTGCGACGTTTGGTCCACTCTATACTCGTACAGCTTCGCAAAGAACCCCGACTGGACGCGCGAGTATCCTGGTCAAGAGGAGATTTTGCAATACCTTATGAAGGTGGCTCAAGAATACCAACTATACCCACATTTCCGATTTAATACGAGCGTCGAAGGCGCGACATGGGATGATGAGCAGAAGAAGTGGATTGTTAGCGTCAAGACCGCTCCTGGTTCAAAAGAGGCAGAGTTCAACCCAGCATATGACATCAAGGCGGACTTCGTGGTATCGGGTGTCGGACAACTCAACCAGCCCAAGTGGCCTGAGATCCCTGGTATCGATGAGTGGGATGGCAAGAAGATGCACTCTGCTCGATGGGACTGGTCGTACGACCTCGAGGGCAAGAAAATTGCTATGATTGGCAATGGCTGTACCAGTGTCCAGATCTTGCCAGAGATCGCCAAAGTTGCAAAGCACGTCACAATCTTCCAGAGAACACCAAACTGGGTCGTGCCTCGCCTCGACGCCCCGGTATCGCCTGTGATGCGATCCGTCTTACGATATGTGCCTGGCGCGATGTCACGGAAGAGAGCAGCCCAGATGGACTTCCGGGAAAGCACACATGGTTTCATCTCACAAAAGGACGAAGCGCTAGGCCAGGCGTTCACGGATGCACACAAGCAGATGCTAGAATCACAGCTGGCTAATCGTCCAGAGCTGTGGGACAAGCTCACGCCAAAGTACAAGCTAGGATGCAAGCGAATCATCATCTCAGATGACTACTTTCCAGCCATCGCACGAGACAACGTAAGCCTTGAAACACGCTCAATCGACAGCATTCAGGGCAGCCAAGTCAAAGTCAAGAACGACAACGGCGAAGTCGCCGACAGCCTCGAAGGCGGCTACGACCTCCTCGTCTGCGCCACAGGTTTTAAAACTACTCAATTCCTCCACCCCATCGAATTCACCGGCCTCAACGGCCGCACCCTATCCGACGTCTGGAAAGACGGCGCTCAAGCCCTCTATGGCATGACAGTCGAAGACATCCCCAACTTCGGAATGCTCTACGGACCCAACACAAACCTAGGACATAACTCCATCATCCTCATGATCGAAGCCCAAAGCCGCTACATCAACGGCTTAATCAAACCTGTTCTCGAAGCACGCAAGAACGGCAAAGCTTTGGCTTTGACTCCAAAGAAACAAGCTCTGAAAGAGTTCAACGAGACGATTCAGCATGAATTGCAGAACTCTGCTTTCAATGATCCGAATTGCAATTCGTGGTACAAGAATGAAAAGGGTCTGATTACGAATAATTGGAGTAGGACTGTTGTGGAGTATCAGCAGATGGTTGAGGATGTCAATTATGAACGCGATTTCGAGGCTCATGGTAGTGGGAAGGAGTATGTGCAGAGGAGGGAGAAATTGCATGTTGGGAGGGTGAAGGAAGAGACTGTGGTTTCGGATAGGACGTTGTTGGTTATGGGTGCTGTGAGCTCGGCTGCGCTTGTGGGAGGTTGGGTGCTAAGGAATTCAAAGTACTTGCAGGGCTTGAGGGCGAGGTAGATGGGGTGGTTTGAGTGAAGGTCATATGGGAGGTGTTGTCATGATAGTATGAGTTTATGTTGTTAAGTTAGGAGTCGTTTGGATAACAGAGCTATCAAATGGGCTATATGAAACGCTCCTTTCGTGTCAACAGAACGCGTCATCGCCCTTCTTTTCAGAGTCCAAGGTAGACTGTTTCGACGCACCTTACTGATCGTCTTTTGCCTCAGAATATTCACATTGCGCCAGATGTTCTAGTTAAACCTCGGAGTCAAACAACTTGTGTGCCAAATCCGCGCACACAAAGCAAGACTTGTGACTGTTCTGCAACGATTCTTTCTGTGAACGTAGCACTTCAAGGTCAGAAACCGCCTTCCTCGAACTGCAATCTGGTCTTCTCCACCACTTCCATTGGCAGCACAAAGACAGGATGCACAGGCAAGACCAAGTCTTCCTTGTCAATCGCCCATGCATTCATCTCTTCGTTGGAAGGTCCTTCGGCCTTCCACTGGAAAGCAGCAGCTAATCTGCCGCTCTCATCGACGGTCTCGCCTTTCACATCGTATTGGAAGTGATTCATCGCCGCACTCAGACCAGCCAGCGAGTAGCATGTATGGTAGGCATCAGGTCTCGTGGAAGGCTTGTCTCTCATGCCGCCGCGCTTGCCAGGTTGTTGACCGCAGCAGAGCAAGTATCTGATTTGACCTGCTCGACTCCAGAGGTCGATTTGCTTGCCTTTGTGGTTCGGTCCTGCGATTGCTGCTTGAATCAGTGACCAGCAGCTACCGACCCAGTGACTGTAGCATGCATCCACGAGCTTGTTTGTACGCCCAGCGAACCCTCCTTCAGGTGAGGCTTGGATACCTGCGAGCCAGGAGAGTAGAGAGTCAATGTTGAGATATCTGGGAATGCTTCGGTGAGGAGCATCGATAATGCTCAGGCATGCCAAGGCACAGAATGCGTAGGCTCCGTGAGCTTCATTGGTTGGTGCGCCTGCGATGCCACCTTCGTAGGTTTGGCATCTTCCAACCCATTCTCCGAGGCCATCGAGGAATGTCGTCAGACCTGCCTTGCGAGCTGGTGCGTCTGGTGGCAGTTCGAGGGGCAAGTTGAGGAGCGTGATAGCGGTCATTGCGCAGTATGCTCCACGAATATCTTCCTCAGCATCAAGAGCCATTCGAAATCCACCATCTGTTTGCTTCACCTGGCCCAGAAAGTGCCACATCGCCTTACGATCGACGACTTCTAGACCACCGACAGCGGAGAGCGCGAGTAGAGTCGCGTACGTTGCCGCGCAGTGACTGAGTTGCCCGTGTCCGCCGCCAAAGCCTCCCGATCGATTTTGAAGAGGTGTGACAGTCTCCATTAAACGTTGCTTGTACTTTGTCACATCGTTGCCCATGAAGGTAAGCCCAGCCATTACCCAGTAGAAGACCCAGGGCCGCGATGCGTCCATGGCAACGTACGGAGCCGGAAGGCCAGTCAGCCAGTCTTTGAGGAAATACGCATGCTTGTTTCGATTCAAATTAGGAATGCCGTGACTGTTGAGGGGCAGCCCCAGTGGCTCGTCACCTGTCAAAAGCGCTAGACATTCTGCTTCTGTCTTTGCTTGCGCCTCCGAAGTGGTTGTCTGCAGATCGTCTGGAATCAAGTTGAAGATCTCGCGATGCAGCAGCCAAGGTGGTAAAGTGAGTGGCTTCGACGGCTTCAGAAATGGTTTGCCTGGGAAAGGCACACCATCGATTCCATCTGACTCGACATCTTCGTAGTCAGAGTCATCGTCGTCGGACGGCAATTCTTCAACTCTTGTATCCTTGATCGCTTCATCCAGTGTGTCTTCGGCGTCTGTCTCTCGAAGCTCGACCATGATTTCGGTATTGGCTTGTCAAACTGTTGTCTTCCCCTGACAAGAAGCTGGCAACTTTTGTGTAGTGGTCGAACAAAGATCGCTTGGAGTTCGGCGATTGCTTAGTATTGTTTGCCTGGCATGTCGAACATGCCCGTTTCTGGGCGCGCGAAGAACAGGAATATGATGAGATCCCAAGCCTTGAGAAACGCTTTATCTTACCAACAATGTCGTCGAACTATTCCTCTCGCCGTCAGCAGAAGTCATGTAGGCCAAGAGTGTTGTGCAGTGAATGTGACTTTGAGTTTGGTGAAGCTCGCCTAAGCCGCGTCCCACGACCTTTGGCAGCCATAGTGATGTCGGATCTGCCTTAGTCGTCATCGCGTCTTCCACGAAATGAAGCTCACCACAACCACATCAACGACGGCCTCCGCCGACGTCTCACTCTCCCACATCCTCGACATGTGATAGCCACGCCGAGCAGCCCCCGAGCTGCAAACATCATACACCGTCCAGCAACATGGCACGCAACACAGACGCCCCGCGGCGCATTCTGCCATTCCGCATCCCCATATTCCGCGTCTTCTACAGCTTGACATATACGACGCTATACTTCCTGACGCTCGTCTTCCTGGCCATTAGTCCCGTCACCATGATCTATTCGTCCATTACACAGTCGGCAGTCCAATACACCTTCATGATCGGCGGCGTCTACGTTCTCACGGCCATCATCGCTACAGTCCTCTACAGCGGTCGGCTTTACACGAACCGAAGAGTTCTGTCTGATATCGGCAAGCCATACATTCCGGTTGAGGATGGCGAAGTGAGCAGGCTGGTGCGAAAGATGATTGTTAAGCAGCTGGATAGGAGCGCCACTGTGGCATGGGAGAGCCGACCGCGGGACTTGTACGGCGAGATTCTGCTTGCTGGGCAACAGGGCATTCTCCCCAATGATTCGGATAGCGTAAACGTCAACGAATACACTGTGGGATCGATCATACAGGTGGATCCTGCTAATCCGCCATGGGGAGATATACAGCATCCGGGATGGTCGTCTCCAAGTCATCGCCCTGGCAACAAGAACCCTGACGTGCGCTTTGCAGAGGTCGTTGCAGAGCTGCCAAATCTCATCGAGGCCCGAGCCGTGTCCCTTGCTCCTCCAGATCCCATAATGACTCCGGTTCAAGGCCAGCCACGAGTTGCAGATCCCGCGGTTGTTGATCTGTTGACCAGACCAAAGAACATGCCATTACGCGACTATATGACCCAACTAGGACTCTTGAGCCTCATTCAGCCACCAGAGATTGGACAGATATTCGTCTCACAGTATGAGAGAGCTCGTTTTGGTTTCTCACCGGTAACGATGGGCGAGTTCGATAAGCTCATGGCCACGTTCGCGGGGCTTCTGGCTGGCATGAACACGCTCGATCCGGCGATTGTAGAGGAGATTCGCCTTCAGAACAGCGATAAGGTCTCGATGCTGGATGTGCCGTTGTTGTCTCTGCCGCAAGATGCAACAAATGATGGTGAGTCCGAGATCTCAGCACGAGTCGGCACACCACAATCGAGCGTGATGAGTCCAGTGACAGCGCGGGAAGGCTACACACCTCGCATCAATACTCCCTATCTCTCCGACAACAGCGGCAGTCGAGATAGTCTGGGATCTGTGCTCAGACACACTCCGGTCGAGCGAAACACTCCTTCACGAATGACTGACAACCGGGAATCATTCTACACCGTGCAAAGCCTGAGCTCTTCAACGTTGCCAAGTGACTCGGGTAGTGTTCTTGTTCACGACCTGGAGAACGGCGGCTGAAAAATGGCAGCTGTGCACAATGGAAGGAGTGCGGCGCGCAAACATTCACGGATGTAATCTTTTGCAACAGTTTGTATTTAAGACACTGATTGTTCATCGTGGCCAGCAGGATCTGCATGATCTTGCACACTTGGCGTCGCGGCACTTACAGCAACATACCGAAGTCGCGATGCTGCACAGAGAACCCGCTATTATGTCTGCCAACAGCTCGACGCATGCTGTCCCACAGACGATGCGCCCGAAAGACGTTGTAGCTCCATCGACCGAAATCACCGCAACCCTCAGCCCAGCATCAGTATGGCCAGCGAGCCGGCGTGGCGCGACAGTGGCGTCAATAGCGAGCGAAGTGAAGCGAGATCTCACTGGCGCTATTGCCATATACGGCGCTTCGAGCGACTGCCATCACGCACTTTTCTGCCGCTACCTTGGCCTTGCCGAAAGACTCCGCGATAAAGTTGCAGGGAACATGATGACCACATCGGGAAGCCTAGAGTGCGTCGCTGAAACTCTGGCAGCGGCTGCCACGAAGCTCAATGCCGCAGAAGTGGCACACGGATACCCGATTTCCGCACTGGATGAGGGAGGGCTGCGAGAAGTGCAGCACGATATCCGCGAAGCAGGGGAGACTGTCCATTATGTCCGCGCGAGGATCGATCGCCTTGAAAAGGCCATTCAAAGACTAGAGACAGCGAACGAGGAACAGCTTTTCCAACCTTGATCTGCATGGTGCACATCAAAGCCTGGATCTGAATTACCCTGCTGAGCTCCGGAATTCAGCTGAAAGTCTCTACTCGCATCCTCTGACTCCTCCGGTTTGGTTGGATGCAATATCGCATATCGCTGTTGAGCAACAGCAGTGATGGATTCTGATTGGATAACGGCTCATAGTTCATGAACAACATGGAATCTCGGGACTTGCTCCGACTGCGACCGCACTTCTTTCTCATGTGAAGAATGCTGCGCGTCTTGCTAGATATCACCCAATTGCGACCCCTTCGCCACTAGTCATGCTTGTGTACATCTCGTTCCTTCCAGCAGCGATAGCTTGTCAACGAGATCTGCACTGCATCGCACTGCAACAAACAGCACCTCGCCATCGAAGCACAAGCAAAGGGAGCAAAATGCCCTCATCTGCCAACAAGAAGTTTGGCCAGCCTGCCCAGTCCGGCAGCAACAGCAAACCTGCCGTTGCGGTATTGCCACATTTTGCAGCCTGGTCAAGGCCCTGGCTAAGTCCCTCTGGTTCGATCACTGCGTGCGGGAGGAGATCCGGGGTGAGTGTATTCACTCGTTGCTGAATGCGACAGCCCATAGTGTACTCCATTTCACTTCACGATACCTCTCATGCGTCTGCCCTATCACTTCCTCTCTTCATTCGCTTCTCCAGCCTAGGTAACACAACAGCGATCGTGGAGACACGATCGTTTCACAAACTTCGTCATCACTGTTTCCTTAGCAATCAAGCAAATGCCATGTCGTAGCTCCTTTATGATAACGCCCGCCCTCCTCGGAAGCTCACTCATAAGTTTTTACCTCATCCTCGCTGCATGACATAGGCCTGGTCAGCGGATCCGAGCATATGATATAATCTTCGGTTGAGCAACGGCAAGCTAGATCTAAAACTGACGCCCTCACCGACCTTGGCATCGGTACCGGAGTTCAGCCAATGCACAGTCGATCCAAATCGCATCATCGCTGAGAGTGATCGATAAATATCATAGACGAGTTGAACGCGAGAAAAAAGCGGAGGAAAACGCCACACGAGGTTGGCATGCCGAACAGCCATAGAAGCGAGGAGCGACACAATCCGAATGTCCTCACAAGATCTCCCACACAGGATCAAAATTACTCACGGCAAGAACACAACAGCTGCAGAATCGCCGAAAATCGAGACCGCCAAGAAGCTACGGACGCTGCCACTTATCGCAGATGTCTTTTCGAAGATGTCAACATCGACGGCTGAAGACAAGATCTCGTCGAATACGACTATTACGCTCGCATCGTTGAATTATTCCTCAGGAAGCAATGGCAACGAGAAGTACACGAATGACAGTAGCGGCGACAAAGACAAACTGCAGCCAATGTATCCTCCCACAGTCGATGGAGCAGCAGCCGATACTGCGTGGACAGCAGCGTTGTACAAATCTGACTGGAATGCCAAAGGGGCAAAATTTCTGGCTGAGGGGAAGTAGTGAAGGTCTCGAAGCATTGCTGCATTGAGCAGCATACTTTCCACGAACAAAATCGCCATCCTTACAATGCTACGTGAGAAGATGCTAGAACCTGTCATCTTCACGAAGGATATTCGTCTGCGAGCGTTAGTGCACAGGGAGAGTCGCCTCTCCTTGTCATGAAGAGGGCAACAGTTGAGACGTCTCTGGAGGATATAAGAAGTTCTGCCAGCGGCCGGCATGCTGTCAGAAGTTCCACCAAGCAACAGAAGAGACGGACAACGAGTGCCACCACCCTTGATTCAATGGAAAGAAAGGCACCATGTCGGACAACAAACTCCCGCCTATGAAGAACCCTCCTACTGCCCCGACCGGCTTTGCAAAACCCCATGCAAGGGAGCCGAAGACCGAGGCGGGAGGCTGGGCAGACACGTTTTGGACGGCGGCGCTGTACAAACAGCATTGGAATAAGAAAGGGGCAGAGTATGTGGCGCGGGGGAAGTGATGATGAAAGGGCGCAGATGAGTTCTATTCAGCAGGAGCCGAAGTGTTGACAGGATTTGTTTCGACCATCAGGAAGCAGATCGAATTGCTGAGCACGTTGAGGAGGCCTCTTGACAGCGTAAGGCCATGTAACAATGTTGCGGAAAAGTGTATTATCAAGCGATGATATCTTCAGTCGATAGCCGCAGTCTCTATGTGTGATCTCTCACGCCAACATGGGTCCTACTATCAAAGTACATATGTAGATCATTGACAATCCCGCTCCTTTCACAACATCCATGCTAGCTTTCCGCAAACTTGCTCCGCGCCCTCAATTTGGCGCCGAAGAAGTACAGAATATACACACCTGCCGAGCAGCCGCAGCATAGACCAGCAAGGAGTGTGACACCCTTGTCTACACCCAGGTTGTCGAACATCGGAGTCGAAAAGAGAATAGCAGCTGCGGCGAGCATTGCTCTCGAGAATCCGTTCGCTGCGAACAAAGACCCGGCATATTTGGGATAGGTGAAGGGAAGATAGACCAACATGCACTGGGAGATGATGAAGACTCCAGTGATTGTGATGACGACGCCAATGAGGGGCGCGATCCAGTGTATAGATTCGCGGGACGTCCATGCTGTGAAAATGCTTAGTAAGTGACTCCTAAATCCATTTCGCAAAAATTCCACTCACCATACAAGAATAGCCCTGCCGGGATGAACCAAGTGAAGATCAGGCCAGGCACGAGTCGTGCTTCAGGTGGCGGCATGACTCCTGTAGCCATGATCTCAGAAAACTTCTTGTCAGCGTAGAAGTGGAAAAAGCCCACCCAGGCTAAGAAGCCAGTGGTGACGCCCACAGCGATCGACAGAAAGGCGACTCCCATGATGCCGAATCTGAAATTGTACACCTCGCCAAAGACCTTGGGGAATGACTCGAAATAGGAGTAGTAGATCCCATACGTGAGTCTGCCAGCAGCGTCAGCCTTGCAAGAAATTCAGTGTCTGGAGGTATCATTCATTACCCTGTGTATACGGTCGTAAAGAGCACAGCGGGATCTTTTGCATTGATTTCCCACGGTTTTATGAGGGCATCATGCAAAACAGCTTTTCTGCTCTTCTTGCGCTGCCGCACTTCGCATTCGGCTTTGAGATCTGAGCGGCCGGTCAACTTGCGAAGTCGTTTCGCGCGCTCCCGCAAGATCCAGTCCGCTGAAGTCTCTGGCAGGGTGAAGAACATCAGCAAAAAAACAGGTCCGCTGATCCAGAGCAGTTCCCAGAATGGCCAGCGCCAGTCTTCGCCCACTACGGCGAAGTTGCCAATCACCGGGCCCAACGCCTATACAATGGTCAATGTGTGCGGAGGCTTTTGTTGTGATGTGCAGATCTTACAGGGCCGCATGAAGCGCCCGCGACCCAGAGCGCGATCGCGTATGGCATCGCAATTGGACCGCAGAAGTCGCCGTAGCTGGCGCCGCCGGATGCGAGAGCTGGACTGCCAAAGGCCTGCAAGCGGTCATCGTCAGTCAGCGCGCGTCTCAGCCAACATTTGTGGCTAAATTGAGTCCGATGGAAGACTGCTCCACTCGAAGCCTCGAGTGACATTCCAACTTACACCTGTGAGGAGTCGCAGCACAAGCATGCCAGCATAATGATCAACCATGGCGGTTGGAACGCACAGGATCACAAAGATAGCCATGCCAATGACATATGGCGGATTGCGTCCGATTGACGGAATTTCGGATAGTGGTGAAAGGACGATCGGTCCCAGGCCATAGCCAACGACGTACAAGGCCATACCCACAGATGCTCCGACGGTGCTCAGGTTCCACTTCTCTTTCATGGCTGGGATTGAGGAAGTGTAAAGCGACGCGCCGATATAGACAGCGAGGGTGTAGACAAGGATAACAGCACCAACCCACGTCTTCTTTGTGTTGCTCCAGTTGTGAGGATTAGCTGGGTCAGTGTCGGAGTACTATAACAACAGTCAGTAAGCACATTGGCCAGACGAGATTCTGCTGGAGCTGCATCTACCCAGGTCACGATGGTGGTGCTATCATTACTCGGCTGAGCAGCGAGTGGCTGAGAATTCTTTTCGATATCGACGTCAGTGAACTCCTCTTGCTGATCGCCGTCCCAACGGAAACCGTTTAGTTGCGCAGATGGTGCCTCGGAAGGAATGTCAGATCTTCGCTTCTCATCGAACTCGGACGGGATGTCTGATTTGCGTCTGTCGTCAGGCTCAGATGGGATCTCTGAGTGGCGCTTGTCAACATGGTCGCTATGATGGTCTGGAGTGGAGGACGAGATCGGTGCGTATTTAGCAGGGAGCACAAAGCTTTGTCCTTCTTCTGGCGCAGGGAATAATCGTCCGCTCGAGATGAATCGAGCAACTTGGCCGAAGGGAGCGTCTCTGATAGTGTCATACATGGAGAGCACAGCTTCGCGTGCAGTGAGTGGGAATGGAACGTGTGTCAGAGATGCATGACAGGAAACGCCATGGAAAGATATACTTGAGTCGATGAGGGCAGTACCGGCCCTGTTCGATCTCTGCAGGAGACATAAGGCTTCACGCCATTCTCTGACAAAAGCTGTGCAGATGCCGCGTACAGAGCTCTGGCTACTATGGCCAATAGAATGTCCTGGATAGGTGAAGCGTGAGTTGGGTACATGCGTAGCCTGCACTGCTCAAGTACTGGCCCTCTGTTCGACCATGTGCGCATTCGTGGCTGTACCTAGTCCGCAGGCACGCCGGATGCCATCGGAGAAGTGATATGTTGCACTGATATGCCACCCGGTGGCTCAGTGATCTCGGACATAAAGGCGGCTTACTGATCTTGAACGCCATGCTATGTCGCTTACGAGCGGTCCGGCGCGCGCAGCTTCGACAACAGCCCGTACTGACGATAGGCAAGGCCCTTATGCTGCTAACTTGGCACGAGTATCAGAGGAGGGCATGCTTGTCGTTGCTTGTGCTGATGTCAGGCTCGGACCCGCTCATACTCTTCTTGGACATATTGTCATCAACCTTCTCGGCAGGCGGACATTCGCAGTCTGCGAAGAGCGAGACAGCGTGGCGTTGCGATGTTCGCTGTGATGTGGTGCCGAAGGTGGTGGAAGGTTAATTGCATGTGTTGGGGAAGAAGCGTGGTGATGACGGACCGGAATTCGCTCCGCTTGTGACTTGTGATGAGGTGGGGCTGCGAGGCACATGTTTTGTGCTTCGAGAAGCTCGCAGAAGGAGCAGATCTCGAGCAGCAGTTTCATTGACCAGACGAAGCCTGCCTGCTAGACATATTCCGGACTGTGAAGAGTAACACCGCCACTATGCCCGTCGACTACAGCAAATGGGACGCGCTCGAGCTGAGCGACGACAGCGACATCGAAGTACACCCCAACGTGGACAAGCGATCCTTCATCCGCGCCAAGCAGAACCAGATTCACCAACAACGCCTGGAACGAAAGCATCGCATCACCACCCTCAAGTACGAACGCGTCGTGAACGATGGCCTACTCCTCCGGATCGACGCCCTTCTCAAGGCCCTCAACAACCACAAGCAGGAGGTGCAGGACAAGAAGGACACCGAGGGCATCGACGAGGTCGTGTTCGAGAGCCTGACCGATGTCGTGGGCGACACCAGCCTCGGGGAGGACCACCCGCCTGGGCCTCCGCCAGGAGTACACTCCAAAGAAGAGCAGCCAAGCTATAGCAAGATGATGGGCGCATTGGTCGACCAGGTCAAGTCCGAAGTCGACAAGTCCAATGCACAAGGTGCCGGCAGATACGATGCATACATCCGTGAGATTGAGGGACACAACGGAAAGGTCAAGGGCCTGCAAAAAGACCTCAACGTGGAGCTGTCGAAGTTGGAGAAGGAGGAAAGCAGTAAAATCACCAGCGAGTCAATACACACCGGCTTCGATACATCACACGTTGCAAAAGCAAAAGCCGAGGAGGCACAAGCAGCGGCTAAAAAGACCGAGAAGAGACCTGAGTTGCTAAACGCAGGCAGTGTGCAGCAGATCGGAGGTCCAGCTTCAGGCTACGAAGCAGGCGCAGAAGACAACTCACTTAACCCTGCCCCTGGTGAGGATGAGGATGACATCCAAGAGGCTGCACCGATCGCAAAGAAATTCGGTGCAATCGCATACGGTGACTACAAGACCAGCTTAGCCTTCATCTCGTCCAATCCCAGCATCATGTCCGAAAAGCACACCGATGGTCTGCTTGTGGAAGCTTTCACAGCCCAACAGAACGCCAAGACCAAGAAGGAAGAAGACTACGCGCGACAATGCGTTCACCAGGCGCTTCTACTTCAATACTGCCGCCAATTGGGCAAAGACGGCGTTGGATTGTTCTTCCAACGTGTGCAGACGCCCAACCACCAAGCACGCAAGCTCTTCCTGGATGATGTCAATTCGACCTACGCACGAATCCGATCACGCACAGCCGAGTTGGCGAAGCAACAAGCGGAGGAAGATAGCGGTGACAAGGAGCAGATCCAACTTCATGCTGTTGATCCAAATACCACAATCAACATCGTTACGCCACCTCCGATGGATCAATGCCAGACGGAAGACGAGAAAGCCGCGAGAACAATCTTTGAAAGTTTCCCACCTGGTCTACAGCGAGCGCTAGAAACGGGAAGTCTGGACAAAGTCAATGATGTGCTGGGCAAGATGAGCGTGCAAGAAGCCGAAGAGGTGGTAGAGCTGCTGGGCAACGGCGGTATGTTGAGCTTACAGGAAGGAGTGATCGATGCAACGACCGACGAGGGCAAGAAGACGATCGAGGAAATTGAGCGGACGCACAAGATGCCGGGACAGCAACAGCAGCAGCAGCAGGACAGAGTGGTTGAAGTCGAAGACATGGACTGATATGTAGATCTGTAGACATCCTGCAGGAGCGCTTTGGCCCATGTGTATCTAAACAGGCGCCAAGAAGCTGCACCTTGACATGACATGCATGCGCATAAAGCTCCTTCCTCAGCTCCTCTTTTCTCCCATCCCTCCGACGGGAAGGTTTCGACAGCATTATCGCATGCGCTCAATAGACCTCCGGAAAACTCACGAAGTCAGCGAAAATGTACAACATCGACCCAACCTCCCTCACAGTCTCCGGCTTCAGCGCCGGAGGCTTCATGGCCGCCCAACTCGCGATCGCCTACTCCAATAACTTCTCCAACCGCTTCGGCGTCTTCGCCGGAGGCCCTTACGATTGCGCTCGCACTCAAGATTTCTGGACCGCTTGCATGCACAACGCAACACCTTCGATTGAGTCCTCACTGTCCAACATCAAACAATGGAGCACCGAAGGCAAAATCGATAATCTCGAGAATTTGTCGTCTAATCAGAGTAGAATTTACATTCAAGCTGGTGCGCTGGATGAGACTGTCGGGATCAGCGTTACGAGGCAATTGGTGAGACAGTTAAAGGAGTTGAGGGTTCCGGAGAGCAGTTTGAAGTATGTCGAAATGGAAGGGGCGGCGCATGTTTTTCCTACGGATTTTGAAGGTCCTGAGGGTGTACCTTGCAATGAGTCCGTTCATCCTTTCATCGCTGATTGCGGGTATGACGGTGCTGGGGAGATGTTAAAGTGGTTGTATGAGAATGAGACGTTTCGTTTGAAGCCGAGGAGATCGAAGCGTGAGATGTCGGGTGTGCTGAAGAAGTACGAGCAAACTGGAGCTTTGGGTGCTATTGGTTTGGCGGAGTCGGGGTACTTGTATGTGCCAGCCAGTTGCGCTAGAGGTGGAAGATCTCCTCACGGAGGAGCAGTTTCGTGTAAACTTCATGTTGCGCTTCATGGGTGCACGATGTCGTATCTCGATATCGGAGAGGCGTGGATTCGTGATGCAGGATATATGGAATGGGCGGATACAAACGACATGGTTGTTGTGTTCCCACAGGCAGGTCACGATGAGACGAAACGGCCAATTTGGTTTCCAAATGGGACGAAGTATCCTGGCGGGGCCATTGCATGTTTCGACTGGGTCGGATGGTCAGGCGAGGACGCGGACTGGAAGAGTGGAGCGCAAATGCATGCGATCATGAATGTGGTTGAAAAATTATTGCAGGAGAAAGACGCGCAGGGAGCAAAATTGATCTGGAAACACGAAGAATTGTAAGCATTATTAAATGTATGAGTTGCGTGTGAAGCTTATAGATTCCTCACTACAGTTCCGCAACATGCTCCTCTTTAGAGCACCCTACAACTGTCCACGAAGAACATTTCCAGCCTTGATGAACAAGGTGAAGATAATTCCCACTCCACTCAAGTATGCCACACTACGGGCGTTGGCTAATCCTCGTCAGCATTGAGTCAAAAGCTTAATCGTGGAAGGCCCAGACTTACCCATCGCGTCCGTCGTATTGTTGATGTAAATAAGGTTGTACGCTACTCGGCTGAGCAAATAGCCGCCAGACAAAACGTTCAAGGTCCAATTGTCCAGTCTCACAATATTGCCTGCAACGACAGCAGCGGCGAAGAGGCCAAGGTTCTCGAAACCGTTCTGCTGCGCGCCTTCAGCGCGGACGATCTTGTCCTTGGTCGCTACTCAGTCGTCAGCCGTCATTCTCAAGACATGCCATTTCATTGTGGTTGATTCGGCACCTTTGTCAATGCTCTGATCATTGGCGATCTCCTTGGTATAGCTTCTTGGGTTCTTGCTATCGAACTTTCCAAGGCTTGCCGCGTAGAAGTGAGGTGCGATGGCCACAACCCATGCTGCTGGAATTGTGTAGCAAGACTATTCGTGATCACGGTCAGTAATTTGTTCATAATCTATGAGGCTACAAGAACCTGCGTACGAAGTTGCGCGTCAAATCCAAAGCTGCGGCTGCCATCTTGTTGAATGTATGTCTGGTGAGTATGATAAGAGTCCGTGGTGGTTCGGTGCTTTGGGATGGAATGAAAGAAAGGAATCGGGTCCAATGTGTAGACGCGTGTAGTCAATGCTTTCCACGTTGCTCGCGAGTAGTGACGTACATAGCGTATGCACGACCCGTGCTCAAATTATTTGTGTTTGTATGCACACTAGGCCGGATAAGCCCGTTGCCGTTCGTTCTGCGCGCATAAGGTGGGAAGTGGAGTGACAGGCACACGCACTGTGTCTGCAGGTACGATATTCGACTTGGAGAGCGTCTGACTCGCCAACAATCTTTGATAGATTTGTCTGTATGGACCAACACAGAATCTGCTGCAGTAATCCGTATGTCAACGCAGCTGAGATACCAGCGTCACCTTTGTTGTACGCTGTTTGGGGAACAGTGTCTGGAAACCAATAAACGTCTGTTGAGTGGGAGTGGAAGACAATCCATCTTGGCCAATACTGGTGCGAACAGGAGAGCTCGCTCATTCCATTTCGGGCGTGATGATGTTGCTCTTACCGCCATCGATCAGCACATCTCTCAGTGTTTCACAGCTCTTGACTCGAATATCTACAAAGCTCTCGGGGCTATAGAATGCCGTATGACATGTCAGTACCATTCTGCCCTCTAGCCAAGGCTCTTTATTGCGATAGGCCTGTATCAAAGAGTGAACGTTGTCCTCGGGTATGGGTTCAATGGGAACGACATCTAGTGCAGCACCAGAGATGATTTTTTCTCGAAGACATTGCTCCACGCCGTCCAGGTTGAGCACCTCTCCGCGAGATGTATTCACCAGCACGGCACCTTTCGGCAACAGCGAGAGCAGATCGTAGCCGATCATGTTCCGCGTTTCTCGCGTGCAAGGGCTGTGCAAGCTGAGGACATTGCTTCTCCTGAATAGCTCTCTGATATCCTTGGTTCGTTCAATGTCCAAGCTCTTGTCGACACCATTGGGCAGGTACGGATCGTAGAAGAGTACTTTGAAGCCGAATGCCTTCGCTCTCAACGCTGCTGCTGTACCAATTCTCCCAAGGCCGAACACGCCGAAGGTCGACTTTTGCAATCGTGCGACTAAAGGTGTCTCGATGGGCATCCACGGATCGGGAGGGGTTGCTCGTTGTCGTTCATTGTGCAGCAAGATGC
Organism: Cercospora kikuchii; assembly: GCF_019650295.1. Taxonomy (NCBI): domain Eukaryota; kingdom Fungi; phylum Ascomycota; class Dothideomycetes; order Mycosphaerellales; family Mycosphaerellaceae; genus Cercospora; species Cercospora kikuchii. Next base: position 667,014 of record NW_025408586.1, read on the forward strand.
CGCGGCGCATCGATAGCATGAGCCCAATGGCATGGTCGGCAATTTCCGCTGTTCCATAGTCTGGCACGTTACAGACTGTCACGCCTTTCTTAGCCAGGGCTGGACGATCAAGGCGATCGTAGCCCACGCCCATTCGCACGATACTGCCAGGACTTAGCAACTTCCACTCGCGGAGACTGAGGCGTGGCCACTGACACTTTCAGCTTTGGAAACAGCTCTACGTCTGACTCTGTGAAGCCAATCTTCAATACCATGATGCCATCTATTCTGTTGCGAAGCTCTTCTGGGATAGCAGACCACGGCTTCGACCGCGGCGTACCGGTTGGCCATAGTCCTGTGGAGACGAAGTCGACTTTGTAATTTTGTCCAGGACGTGGAGCGAATATCTGCTGTTCGACTATATCGTCCTATGAGGTTGGTGAGCATGCTGCGAAGGCGTGCAGCTTCGGGGGTGTTGCTGCTGACCGGATAGAGTCCGTCTGCTTGGATGATAGTAAAGGTGGGAACGGCATCAGCCTTCGAGTCAGCCATTGTGACGACCTACGGATTGAAGAAAAATGTATCTACGAGGCAGTCGCAGCATCGAGCTGAGCATATGAGCGATCGGCTATGCTGCCCGCCATTGCCCGCAAGCCTGCCCTTCGGCGTCTGCTGCGGTGGAGCAGGAGCCGAGATCGGTGCAATGCAATGTCCTTTGCCAATGTTGCCATCGCCTCGACTGGTGGGGCTCACGAAGGCCGTACAAATGGCAGGCTGGTCTCGTAAGTAGCGGATGTCAGTGACTCTGGTGGTTGGAGAACAGGACTGAAGGAGACCGCCGGGGAAGAGCATATCGGACATCGGCAAGGCGCACGACCCAGACCCCGGACGGGATTTGACGAGACAAATTGAAGATGCTCTTCAAAGTTCAACTCCCCTTTGCGTCTGCTCACTGCAAAACGAAGCATATGCGTGCCCCAGAGCTCTGAGTCGAAAGATGAGCAACAGCAATAGACGACACCAGTGCAATGGCCACCGCTGAGGTGGATGAAGAACGGCGAATGGTTCGTATTGATGAGTAGGTGAACTGCCGTTCTGCCTGTTGCCTGCATTTCAGCTTCTTCTGTCCCCCAGTTCCGTTTGAATGCAAACCCTCAACAATTTTCTCGGCGTCGACAAAATCAAAGGTGCCTTGATCTCAGCACAGCGTAATCTGATTGCATCGCAAAGTCCGAGTCAGCGAAGATGCGATCGACATCAATATTTGCTTAAGTCTCCAGGTCAGAACAGCGTGCCGAGCTCCAGGGCTGTCAGCCTCACGCCTCGGCTTTCAGCTGACTAGCTCACAAGGTTATGGTAGCATGGGGACGGCATCGTGATAGGTCACTTCGTGACTTGTATCTTACGAAGAACAACCTAGTTCATCGTCGCCGCCACATTGCCGAGTGTTCAAGGGACTTAGATAACAACTAAAAGACAGTCCTCACGAGTCACGTCTTCCACCATCACCACAAGAGCTTCATCCCCGCCCACGACTCTGCCGCGAGATACGGCGGTCTCGATCAGTGACCTCCGACTTGATCTCACCCTTTCTCGATCTTCATCATGGCGCCCCTCACAACTGCATTGACGACTTTGCTCAAAGTCCAGCACCCCATCATGCTGGCAGGTATGGATCAGGTCGCCGGCCCCAAGCTGGCAGCCGCAGTGACTGCTGCCGGAGGCTTCGGAACTGTCGGCGGCGCACGATACACGCCAAAGATGCTGAGAGAAATGCTTGCCGAGCTCAAGGACGAATTGAAGGCGAGAGGTTGCGAAGGTGCCCCGTTTGGAGTCGATTTGCTGCTCCCACAAGTTGGTGGTAGCGCTAGAAAGACTAATGTGAGTCCTTCTTGATTCCCCCAAAAGCACATGATAGCCATGTGATTCAGTAATAAGATATCTCAATTTCATTAACTAACTTTTGAACAGTACGATTACACGAGCGGCAATCTGGAGGAACTGCTAGACATTGTAATCGAATACGGCGCCACTCTCTTCGTCTCAGCAGTGGGAGTGCCCCAACCTTGGGTCATCGAGAAGCTGCACAAAGCTGGGATCCTGGTTATGAACATGGTCGGCCATCCCAAGCATGTGCACAAAGCATGTGCTGCCGGAGTTGACCTCATTTGTGCTCAAGGTGGCGAAGCCGGAGGTCACACTGGCGACATTCCGAGCATGGTTCTCCTCCCAGCATGTGCAGACATCTGCGCCAAATACACTTCACCTCTAACTAAGAAGCCCGTCGTCCTTGTCGGAGCTGGCGGAATCAATGATGGGAGAAGTGTGGCGGCAGCGATGATGCTCGGTGCAAGCGGCGTATGGGTCGGCACACGCTTCATCCCCAGCGTGGAATCCAAAGCACCAGAAGTCTTCAAGAACCAAGTCATCGCTGCCGGTTACGATGACTGGGTGAAATTGGAAGTCTGGTCTGGAAGACCTCTGCGCGCTCTGAGGAATCCTTACCTCACAGACTGGGAGAAGAACCGACAAGCTGAGATCAAGGATCTGACATCGAGAGGAATAGTACCACTTCCATATGAGCTCGACAGATTGCACGCCGCAGGGAAGTTGACAGATGAGATTGAGGATGGTGCGGCTATGCGACCAGCTGGTATTGTGGCGGGATCGGTCAATAAGCCAAACCAGACTGCGAAGGACATCGTGACGGAGATGGTTGATGAGGCGAAACGTGCACTCGACCAAGCCCGACAACTTTCGCTAGGGACTGGGTCAAAATTGTAGTAGTATAGAGCTCTGGTGTCCCTCGAAATTGTAACCTTCGAGACTTCTTGTTGCGTCAAGCTTAAAATTCGGCTCTTAGACACGAGCACAATCCCAACACATTAAATGAGAAATACAGTCGATTTTCATTCAATAAGTCTTCTCAAAGACTCTCTTCGCCAATCCAGCAAAATCCAGCTTCTCGTTCTCATCCACAATCTCCCACAAATTGGGCTGCGTGAACACAGCCAAAGTGTTACGTGCGATCTTCCTCTCCTTTCCATCATCGCCCACCACACTCGCAGGCCCTCGCACGAAATGCGGCACAGCCCTGAACTTTCCCCTCGTAATCAATTGCAGTGCCTCACCAGTCTGAAACGCAAGACAGTCTCGCGGGATATCCACTTGCGTCGTACGCCCTGCACGGTCTTTGATCCACAACCCGGCTTTCGGATCAGGATGTCTCTCCAATTCTGACAAGTCTGGAAGGAGACCATCCTTATCTCGCTGAGCTTGTTTTACATCAGGCGAGTTCGTCGTCTCATCGATGAACATGTTCGAAGTCAAACCAGTCAAAGCACCAAGATCCATATGCGTTCCACACCAATCATCATCACCCTTCTCTTCTGCCCCAGGAGCTTTCGGCGGTGGAGGAAAATAATGTAACAATCGTGCCTTCGTACTGACACTCCCTCTGACGATCTTTTCCAGAGTACCATCTTGGTAGCCTTCCAGTTTCGCCACGCCATATCGATCACAGCTCCTTGCGACAAGACCCGCAACATCGACGATCAGCCGGCACAGTCTTTCGAATATTTGTTCGAAACCAGGCATGGCCTCTTCACTTGGCCAGACATTAGGACTTGTCATATCCGGAATATGCGGGAAAAGTTCTCGTGCCTTGGCTTCTAGTCTGCCATCTTCTGAATGGATTGGTTGGACGTAATATGAGCCTTTGAAGGTATCGAACTGTCCATTGTCGAGCTTCTCTTTGCCGCAAGACCAGCCAACGTTGTAACGTGCTTCTGGGATTTCGACTTTCTCTGTTATAAGCTGTCAGCTTGGATTCCGTACGGAGATTGCGCGTCGCGATTGCAACATATGATAATTCCCTCGAAAACCCTCCTTCAGGAACATAAGAACCAACAATCCAGTTCATGAACCACTCCCTCATTGCGCCCATCATCGCATGGAAAGCGGAACAGCCCCAGTCAAGTCATTGACGAGTCCCAACGCAGGAACTTTCTCTTTCCCCAATTCACTCCAAACGGCAACCCAAACAACCCAGAAGAAGATAATATCAAAACTCACCCAGTTCCTCCCTAGGCAAATTCGCCAAATAACTCGCATAACTCAAAACCTTCCTCCTCAATCCCACAAACTCCTCCGGTAGATCCCTCACAACAATAATCCCCAAACTTTCAGGTCCGAAGGCCCGTTCCAAAGTCTCCAGATCCACACTTCCAGTTTTCAATTCTTGCAGTGAAACGGAAATGGCACTGGGTCGGACGGCGTCCTCGTCATTGGGAATAGAGCCCATGGTGGCTTGTCTAGATACGAGAGTGAGGAGGTGCGAAGGTGATCAGTAAAAAGGAATTCGCAACTTGGATTGAGAAGAGGAAATGGAATCGTATCGCACACTCGGTTGCTTAAGCCGAGACCTGAAGTTGCCCCAGAATCTGCGCCTACCGCTCGTCGGAGCTGACCGAAGCAGAGGCAAGAACTAATCAGTCGCCGCACCTGCCGTTTCGGGAAGGGCTGTAAATATAGCAAGCGAAGAGCCATCTTTACGTGGAGCAGGACAGATACTGTGTCTACTTCGTTCTGAGGAGGAAATCTCCAATTATGTCAAGTGGCAATCGATGGCACAAGACGCCACCCAGATTACCCAAAAACGCCATGACCTCATTTAAACTAAGAATGAATCCATCCCATCTTCTCTTTTCAGAATTTTTCGCTGATGAATCTCAATCGACTTGCTTTCTCTACACCCAAACACCAACGCTAAAGTTTCCAACAATCGCTTCAAACTCCAAATTTCCATCTTTTAAACTTCGCTAAATGCATGCAGCCCATCGCTTTCAGGGCTGCCCATCATGTGTATTATATTGTTCGTCTCCAAAACATAGCATCCGGACTTCACAGTCCTCACTTCCACTAGCGACACGGCTGTCGCTCAACCAAGAGCACGTCACCGGACCTTGATGGCCCGTAAAAGTTCTTTCGCATTTACCCGTTCGCGGGTCCCACACTTTCATCATTCGGTCCTCGCTTCCGGATATCATCCTTAGATGGTCCGCTGAGAGTGCCCATATGCCTTCAACGTGACCAAAGAATGTGCGCACGCAAGCTTGAGCGCGTGGCAAGTGGGAGTTGGTCAAGGGGTCGGTGGGCAGAATATCGAAACCAGATGAATTGAGGTTTGGCGAAGGTTCTCGGGTAGGCTTGCTCCTGAAGTGCGTGTCCCAGAGGCGAATCGTGGAGTCTAGAGCGCCAGTGATCATGTAGCGAGGTGGCGCTGGTCGATCAGCATCGTTCGGCCAGAATGGATCGGAATCGTTGGGGCTGCTGTTGATGTGTTCTCGGTGTGACTGGGCGATTGTAACAGAGCTGACGCTGCTTTCGTCGTCGTCCTTGTCGTTGGGAGTGAGTACGATATCGTCCAAGTTGAACTCAGGAGGCATGGGTACGACTTGTTGCACTTGACCAACATGACCAGTGAACTCACGGATGCACTCGCGCGTATCCAGATCCCACAGGCGAACAGTAAGGTCGTCTGAAGCAGAGAAGAGCGTGCGTGAGGCATCATCGATCTTGACGCTGTTCACCCAATCCGAATGACCTCGAAGTGTGTAGGTCGAGCCATTCTTGTGGTCCCACACACGGATCATTCGATCTCGCGATCCAGATGCCATATAACGTGATGTGAAAGTTACACTGATGACACCATCGCTGTGAGGGTGGAATGTTCTCAATAGTTCCCCAGTTCGCCAGTTCCACAGCTTTACTGTTGAGTCCAGACTGCCAGTGACGAGCTTCTGGTCGTTGAACTGCAGCGCCCGAATGCCGCTCGTGTGGCCAGTCAACGTTCGAATTTCTTCTCCAGTGTTGATGTCCCAGACCTTTACCGTCGTGTCGTATGAGCCTGTGATCAAGACATTTTCGTTGAACTGCAGGCACATGACACCGTTGGTGTGGCCCTTGAAGACCTTTGTGGAGCATCTCCCATACTTCCACGCTGTCCCAACCTTGAAACGCGCCTTGTAGACGTCCTTCCATGGCCTCTTCCGTGGCGCAAAGTAAGCGTCATTTCCATCGACACCAACGACGCCACTGTCCTGGGATGATATAGAACAATGTCGCTTCGCAAGTTCTGGCGAGCTCACGGAAGTGGCGTCTATGGACCGCTTTGTGCCGCGACTGCTGCCTGCCTCTCCGTCCAGTGGTTGGGGCGGAGGCATCGAAGCCTCAGCATCTTCTGGAATCGGAGTGATGTCTGGTGACCATTGGTTGAGCCCCCTGCTTGTCGCGCGCAATTGTATCTGTCTCTTCTCGATTCGCAATCTCTTCCTCTCCAGCAAAGGCAGTCCCCAACCGCATTTGGTGCACTTTCTGTCGATATGCTGTTCGCACATCTTGTGCCATACCACATCGTCATCTGCCAAGCTCCTCCATCGCTGACTGACCTGAGCGGCCTTGCACAGCGAGGTGGTGTCCAAATAGCAGAGAATCTTGAAGCCGAGCTCGGGTGGGAGGGCAGACAAGAAGTCGATCTTGATCAGGTCGCGGATGTTGGCTGAGATGAAAGAAAGCTGAGGGAAACAGCATTGTGCGAGAATGCCTTGCAGCATGAGGTTGCGGTGTTTTGCGGGGGCGGCAGAGAAGGAGGACCAGACTTGGGAGATGACCTGCTGATCCATCTGCGGCAGTCCCGATAGTTCATCCTGCAGTTGTTCCATTGACGTCTCGTTCGCCTGCCGTCGACACTTCAGATCAGGTCGGTGTCGGTAACAGAACTTCGTGTTCGGCCGTTGTTCCTCGGCGTCGTGGTCGCGGTGGTCTTTGTGGGCGTGGGCGCTGCTGCTGTCGCCAGTAGGATTGTAGGAGCCCGGGATGTGCTCATGAAGAAAGGAGGAAAGATTCATATCGGCGTGCTTGGTGTGTGGAGGCGGGTGTTGGGCGTCTCTCTTCAGGCTGCTTTCGTGCTCGTGATCGTGATGCGAGGTGTAGAGCTCACCATGTCCGTGCTCGTGATGGCGTGACGGTAGCGAGAAGGGTTCGTGATTTTCTGTGTTGGCGCTGGTGTCGTCGTCGTCCCCAGGCGTGGGCTGCTGGGCGATGGAGGGACGAGCGGCGGCGGCGGTAGCGGTGTGGCTCCGGTCTGCGGAATTATGATGTAGCACAGACATGGCGACATAAAGCACGCCAGCGCTGGGTAGTGATGGCGTCCCAGGGGACGAGAGCCTCCATGCAGTCCCGGTCCTGGCGCGCACAGTCGCTCTCGTGTGCTCGTCTGCGGCGGAACAGATAGGCGGGCCGGCGTGATCCTCGCACGTTGTCAATGGGGAACGCAATCCGAATGGGCGGTGTCGTTGTGCGATCACTGGACAACCGGGGTGGCGACGCGCAAACAGTTTCGCGATGTGAGGATGTGAGGTGCTTGCTTGCGATGTGAGGTGCTCGCGATGAGGTGATGCTTAAGCCGACTGTCGCAATTGCCAGCAAGCTTTCTTTCACCAATCGCGGGCCTGCACCCGCCGAAAATCTCGCGGTTGTCCCGGTTTCCTCGTCCACTGATCCTGGGGTAATAAAGGCTCGTTCAGAACTCTGTGCCGTTTGCACCGTTCACTGGGAACGACCCGGCAGTGTTGAGGCGGTTCAGCAGTCGTGCAGAGTCGCAAAGTCGGGTGCTTGGCGGCGGGCGGGCAATCCCTGCATCTCGCTCGCTCCAACTACGCTCTCCACGTGTGAACGCCACCTGACCTGACCAATCTCTCACCCACATTTCATAGTCGAGATAGCCTACCGCCAGCACTGCTGTTCTGAGCTGATCTCGCTCGGCCATGTTCGGCGGCGCCGCGATATCGCCATGAGCAGCGACTCCTCTTCGGCCGAGCTGTCCGCTTCGCCATCACCCTCGCCGCCGCGCTCGCCGGTAACGCATCATTTGCCTGGCCTGCAAGATTTGGTCGTGCACTTCGTGGACGCGAAGAAATCCCTGAGCGCCACCAGTCATGTCTACCGTGCCAACGAGCTGGTGACTAACTCCAGGGCGCTGATCGAAGAGATTGCTGTTCTCAATGCGAAGAACACCTATGCACGCCGGGGCCTCGATGAGCAAGTCAGCACGTTGGATGCCATCAGAGAGGCTCTCGTTGACGATGGGACCAAGATTTCAGATGAATTCGATGTCACCATCGCCGACTTGGACAAGGCGCATGCGAGGCTCGATAAGACATTGAGTCAGCTGAGGAAGACTATTGTTGCAGAGCGACACTCCCTTTCCCGACAGCGTACTAATGACACAGTCACGAACGCGCCAGAGAAGTCAGACGAAGATGACACGAAGACCCTCTTCGATTTCGTCGATGAGGACACACATGAGAACCTCTTGTCAACTCTCCGTAGTCTCATTGACCAATACAACGATGCCCGTGGTGACCTCAACGACAACCTGTCTACCTTCGAATCCTCGATACATTCTATCAAGGACAAGCTACTAGAGAATGCAGGGGGCGCTTCGACTCTCAAACCAGAGAAGCCCACGATCTATGATGACCCTCCGCCCTCCATCTCCTCCATATTCGAGGGCATGGAGGAACATGCCACAGAGATGGCTGGTCTGCTGGAGAATCTTGTCAACCACTATGATTTATGCGTCTCAGCCCTCAAGCATACTGAAGGAGGTGGCGAAGCTGCGCGCGCCGCTACTGCGGATATGAAAGAAGCAACCCCTGGCACCGAAGAATCTTTGTACGATAAGACTGTCGCCGAGCCCATTTCCGATGAGGAACGAGTGGAAATGTTGCAAGTTCTCCTGAAAGATGCTCAGGAAGTCGATGATGTGGTGGTCGAAATCCGCGATAGGGCGAGCGAGATGGAAGATCAGTACTCTCTGCTGACAAAATATGCCAAGAAAGCAAGAGCGCAGCATCAATCTCTACAGCAAGTCCTGGAGACGATGCGTGAAATTCGTGCTGCCATTCCTGGTCACTTGGATGCTGCGGGTCACTTCCGAGAGAAATGGCAGAGTATCAGTGTCGATATTCGTGTAAAGACACAAGAACTTGCGGAGCTTAGTGTATTCTACGAGCAGTTCCTTGCTGGATATGGGAAGCTGCTGCGGGAGGTGGAAAGGAGAAAAGTGAGCGAGTTGGCTATGAAGAAGATTGTGGAAAAGGCGCGAAAGGATCTGGACAGGTTGCACGAAACGGACCGAGTGGCTCGAGAAGAATTCATGGAAGACGTTGGAGCTTATCTGCCACGAGATCTAGGTGTCTGGCATGGGTTGGATGAAGAGCCGCTCAAATGGGATGTGAGGCCGGTCTATGATGAGAGATCGCTTGGAGAAGAGGAGACTGGCGGGCAGGGATCGCCAAGACTATTGGACGGGTCGTAAGCCATTCATATGTGCCGGAACAGCGATAAATGTTGCTCTTCACCCATCATCTCGAACTCTTGCGGGAGTGTAACCTCGTGCCTCGATCCTGCCGCTCAGTTGCATGAGCTCACCGCCACCGCTCACGCAGAGTCTGGGCGATTTTGTGGCTAGGATGTGCGGCTGTGCAAAGGCTAGTCCGATCCCGTTGTGACGCATTCGACAATCAGAGGGATGGACACCGTCGGTGTCTGATGACACATAAGATAGTGCAGAAGCTGGAGCGAAGTGAAGGGTAAAAGTGGATAGATTCCACTGACTCACAGTTTGGATCCTGAAGGCATCGACCATCGTTCTTGTAGCACAATGATACTTAACATAGAGGCCCATTGACACAGGTCTGCTCAATACTCCGCACTAAGTACATTTGCAAACTCACCAACTGTGAACAACTACCTCTAAATTGCCTTCGTTTCGTGATGTTCACGCAACGCTGGAGATGTGCTGACTAAGCATGACGCACATCCTTGCACGAGCACACACTCCATCAACACATCTCATACTCAATCGCGATATGGACCACTCGAAGACGAAGCAGCCGACAACCTTTGGTGATCTACCGCCTGAGCTCTGGGATCACATCACCAACTATTTACCGTCTGCGCGGTCCATCGCCACCCTCGGAAGAAGTTGCAAAAGTTTACACGCCTTCGTGGAGAAGGATGCTTGGAAGTCTTTCGCAAAGACTCGCTTCCCGACATTATGCCCTCAAGACATCTCATCTCCCAAGGACGTGGCGCGAACGCTGACGAGCGTCTCGAGGGCTTGGGATAGAAGGGCGTTCGTGGCGACTCATGTCGAGCCTCGACTCAATATCACCACATTTCCCGGCAGGAAGAAAGCTGGGAAATGGAAACGGCCACGAGGTCAAACGATCGGCTTCACGCCCCAAGTAGATGTCTACGAGGATATTCAGGCTACATGGCGCGATAGGACAGAGGTTTTCGCGTTCAGTGCCGGAGCGGAAGTATGCATTCGCCACACAACTCGCAGCGCTGGGCAAGATGATGTGAGGTGGACTACCTATCGGCCATTATCAGCACGTGAGGGCCGAGACGATATCACTGCTATGCATCTGCTCCGACCTGATGCCAGTATCGGAGACGAGCGACATCATGTACTGACCGGTACTGCAAACGGCGATTTGCAACTGCTTGGCATTCCCATCGATGATCCCTACGATCAGGACGTGCGTACGACATACTTTACCACACAAGGTCTGCCGGTAAGATCGAGCAGCTTGTTACAAGAGCCTTTCCTTCCTTCGCTTTTGGCTGCGAATCTGGGAGACTCCCGTATAGCTCTGTATACTGTGGACCCAGAACGATCCAAGATTGGTTCCTCGAGCCAGTTCGATCTCAAGCCTGCGTTGCGAGCAGATGGCAACCCATCCGCAAGTCATCGAGCGTGGTCTACTAATTTCTTGTCGAGAAAGCTGTTAGCTGTAGGCGCTGGGCCTTCTGATGAGCCGATTCACATCTATTCGATTACTGAAAGTGGTTTACATCGAGATGATGTGAGAAATATCAGCCTTCAGAATGAGTTCGAGGAACTCGATAGAGGCACAATTCCCAATGGAGTACCGAAGAAGTCGACCTCCAACGTGTACACTATGGTGCCATTGCCAGCCGGCATGGGGTCTTCAGGCAACGGCGAAGTTTTCCTCTCCGGCGCATATGACGGGATTGTGCGCCTGCATGATCTACGCTCTGATCGTCAAGTAGAACAAGCATATATCGACCCAGCGGACGATAGCGCAATCTACACGATATTGCCTCGAGGTCAGGAGAGACTGCTTGCTGGCACTAGTCGGCACAATCTCCTAAAGGTCTTCGACATGCGACTAGGCGCAAAGTGCTACAGCTATTTGGATGTCGAGGGGCAGAATCCGAGCAGTACTGGAGTAAATGCTGCTGCAGACGACTACAACATCTTCCTTCGGGCCAGCAATCCAGCTTTCATTGCTCGCGGCAGTAGCTGGAACCGCAATAGAGTTCTCGAATCTAGTGTCTACTCACTTGCATCGCCATCAATGCATTCTCCATACGTCTTTGCTGGGGTGGAGAATGCAATCATGTCACTCGCATTCACCGAGATGCTCGATCCCCAACCCGACCCTACCTTCTTCAACCCACACTCCAGCAAACAAGAAAGCAATGGGGAGTTTCCTCATGAGGTCGAGAACAAAGACATCTTGAATCTCGCCATGTACGATCAGGACGCGAACATGAAACTCTACGTCCAGCGTAATTTTTGGGAGACTAACCGGATCAAAGGTCCAGGCTCGGGCGAGGCAAGTCAGCGGAAACCACTCGATCAGCGGTGGAGAGGAGCAGATGATGCTTGGCCTTGAAGTTGACTTCGCTCATGGCATCGACTGCAGCACGCCGTTCGAGTGATACGGGACCAGACTCGTGCATATCTGGTGCAGAGCTGGCCTCGGAGCTTTTGTTGTCTATCGTGGTAAAGTTATACAGGAACATATTGAAGTTCTTGGATTCATACCTTTTGAAAGGCATTCTCTGCACCATAAAAGTCTCGTACTTCTCTTCGTCTTTTCGTGGACCTGCCTCTTTTGCAACGTATTCAACGCATCCTGTCTGTCCTGGCAATCCTGCCAACCCATGGCAATCGATAGTGGACGTGGAACGGATTGCAAAAGCCATTAGTTGTCTTCAAGGGCGGATCCGCAGGTCGACACATCCGAACCTCACGACGCAATGCCCTTCGTAGTGGAGTCATCTACCTCAAATGGCCGTTTTCCTCGAGGTCCTCTGTTTCCGACACAAGGAGCGACATAGAGCCGGTGCATCACGTGCATCAAAGCGGGTCTCCAGCTTTGCAGTTGGACGTTTGGGGGCATTCCAGACGCCCTTATTGGGATAAACATCGAAGTTGACGGCTAAATGCAAAGGCTCAAAAGCCAAGTATGAAGGATTTTGTGTTTGCACAGAAACGAGATCCAAAATCTGCAGCTGGATCGATAACGATCAACAAAGCGTTCGATGTTTCTACCCTTGTACTCAATCAATGGACCTTTGGCCAGATCAATAGTGGTTCTCAAAATCTTGGCAAACTGGTTGTTCATCCCTCGTCAGCCAGATGACGGGTTCTGCACGGTTACAGCACTCTGATGCTTCCACACTTCACAGTCCCCACAACCGTCCAAGCTTCGTTCCCTGGATGGCGGGATCGGAGTCATCTGGAAGTGCCCGGAGACGGGAAGCCACAGTAGCACCAAGTGCGTGTGATGCTTGCCGTGTTGCGATTGTTCAGAGAGTCGCCTGCATCAGCTACCAAGTGAAGAGGCGAGCAGCAGGCGAGCCTCTTCGACGATGATGAAGCACGGTAGATGGTTGTGTGGACTAAGCGAAGTCTTCTTACGAAGTCTTACGAAGGAGGCGAATGTGCCGCGCGAAGCCGTCGCAGGCAATCGGCAAAGCAGTTGACAACAACCACGGTGGATCTTCTTGGGCAAGCGAAGGAGTGCTCGGGCTCTCCGCGATTAATCTAAAGGCTGTCAAAGCTTAGGAGCTTCTAGGAAGTAGCTGCAGGAGGCAACAAGCCGCGCTCCAAAGTCTAGGGCAGAGCTTTCAGTCTTCGGCGTCGTGCCCGAAAATCGAGAGCGGCCTGGTCGTCGCCTAGGTCTGCAGCCGACAGTATATTGCCTACCAGAATATCCGGGCGCGAATATCTGTCTGGAGGGCTTCTGCACCCTATCTTAGGCTATATGTTCTGATCACTGCTGAGACCAACCACCTGCGACCCCCATCTCCTGATCAGCGATCACATGCGCGAATTGCCGTTAACTCTTCGACGTCCAGGAGGAGCGGGTCCCCCAAAATTCCAAATAGCGTGTTTCAACAGCAAATTGTTCTCCCTACCGAACGCACCAGCTCACAAGTTGTGGAGCCTTGTTGCACTCGTGGTCACCTCTCGTTGGGCGACCTTCCTGTCAATGAACCAGCGCGAGGCGATTGACCGTCAAATTGCATCCTTCCATCCTACCAGGAGGGCCGGTTGTAGCCGTGCGCTGGTTGTTTCGGTAGCGGCCATCGTGGCGGCTGCGTGGTGTCGTCACGACTTCTGCTGCGCTCTTTTGCCGTTGGTCCTCGAACTGCTCTGAAGCAAGTCTACAGAGAGGTGAAAGGGGTGGACCGGGGACATTGCTGATTTGCTTCAATGTTCGTTGTTCGCCAGTAGAGAAAGTGCAATGCCACAGGCGACGGGCGTACTGAGAGCAGAGAGAGCTGCCTCTTATGGGCGTTGCTCGCAGGTCTAAAATCCGGGCATCTGTATTTGGTTGCGCATCTAATTTGACGGATTCATTGCACTATGCTTCCAGCTGCTCGACTCTGGACACCGAATTTCCCTTCTTCGGGAAGATCCTGGAGGAGCATGGTGCTGTGCAACCGTCAGTGCATCACTTCGCTAGCTCTCCCTTCTTCAGAGTTCTCCTGTGAACATGACTCGTTGAAAGATCACGCCACAGTGTTCATGCTCAAGGTCCGTCATGAAGCATCGAGCATGCAGAACCACAACAGGAACGGACGGATGGTCCGCCACCGGTTCCAGCGTCATTTTCGCTGTACTGGCTCTGAGTTTGCCTATCAGCCTGCCAAAACGCAACATTCACCCAACGCGACACTACGAGTGTCGACTGGAGCTTCTTGAACAAAGCCGCGGCTGTGTACAGTAAGTAGAGTCTCTGAATCAGCAAGAGCGAAGGCTGCGACAGCTGAGAAATTTTGCTGGCAACTTCGGAGCAGACGCCGAAAGGGTCAGGCGTGGATCGTGCTGACCACGACGCAAGTAACGTGGAACTTCATCCAACTGCGACCATGCGATCGACACGCCCACATCAGTTACTAAAAGGGGACTTGAACACACCACCACAACACCTCTCCCATGGCATTGACAAGCGCACAGCATGGTTCACAGCATGATGCGCGACATGTGGCTCCTCGTTGAGCAATGAGTATCATCCAGCACGATTCCTGAGGCACATGCAGGAGCTTCCTCTCGCAGCAGCTTGGCACTGAAAAGGAGGGTAAACAAACGACTTGGCATCGGCTCGGAACAAAATGACGATGTGCGGCGTAGAGCAACAAACAGGTATATCAGGCTGTCCACCATGCGATACGTATCGCCGCAGCCTGCAGGCTAGGCCTTGGTGTGCGTGAGAACGGGACTTACGGCAAGTAGGCTCCACAGATTCTTGCATGACAACCAGCGAATTGACTTTTTGTAGGCGGGCTCTTCACGATTGCATGTGCATGTGCATGGTATATGACACAACGCTCGGACCACTTCGTCAGGATTGCGTTGCAGGGCCTCTGCACTTCTCAGCCGTTTGCGAGATGCACAGAGCAAATACCTATATGCTACTTCGAAGACCAGAGCGAGGCTACCAACGTCGGTCCCGATGCAGAGTCTAGAATTCGACGAGACGTGGCAATTTGCAAGCATCCAGTTCCAATTATGGGGCTGGAGGCATGGAAAATCTCGTCAATCGTGCCAACCATATTGTGGCGCATGAAGGGTGTGCAACCAGCAGATTTTCTGGTAGTGATGACGACTTTGCCGCCGGCCTAGTGCTTCCGTGCGTATGTTGATATAGCGGACCAGCTGTTTGACGACCTCGCCATTGTGACGAAGCGCAAAAGCACTGCTTGCACTGTACCGTTCCACTTTAGTGGGGCAATCAGAACTAGGGGCCTCTCGGGAGTTGCAGGCGTTGATGCTGTTGGATGGTCCCTTTGTCTAGTGCCATGCGTGTCGGCACTGGCCCCTCGCCTCCTGCCGTCCTGGTTGTGGTGAGGACACGCACGAACGGAACGGGCAGGGAACGTGGTCCTGCGATGGCTACTGTGAGGCGGGCTCGGACTGCCGTCCGCCTAGAATCGGCCAGATCGCACTGCTCAATAGGTTACACAACAGATAGGTTTATCAGCGTCCCGTCACGCTCAAGATCCTACTCGCGGGCGAGCTGCTCCGCCATGCACTCATGTCGCCCTCGACCACATACCCCAGCCTGTGGCTCAATCTACAACTGCAGATCGCAGCCAGCTCAACCAGCAGCGGAGGCTCGTCTGCATGTGCGCTTCTGCAGTCTCGAATGTGAGGATCCATAAGACCGCAATGCCCATATATGTGTCGGTTGATCTACGACCCTCTCGCGCTCTATTCTTCCACCGTTGTCCTCTACCACCATGTCGCCAGCCCTCCCAGCTCTTCCGCGAAGCGATAGCAAAGCCAGGCTCTTGAGGTAAGTGTGCGGCGAATACATCGTTGCGCCACGTGTATGTTGACATTTTGACCCTCTAGCCACATCGGTCTAGACATGAACGATAACATGCATCGCCGGATCTATACGCTAATGAAAGTGCGTGGTTGTATTCTGCACGGAACTTAGCGCAGGCTTTCATGACAAGATTTCAGCTCGAAGCCAGCGAAGGCCGAAAACGAATCATTGCAATCCTTGACGCTCGTGCAACTGCGGTCGGCGGGATCCCTGGCGGCAAATCAACTTCTTACAGTACTTCGCAAGTTAATGAAGAAATCATGGATGATGAGGTTCGGCGGATATATCACACTGCACAACCGACCACGAGGCCACTATACAATCTTGCAGTTGACCCGGAACTTCCAGATAGACCGAACTGGATCATACGGGTGAGTCAAAGCTTTTCCGCTCTCGGCTGAATTATCGGTCGCTGATTGAGTAGTGGATGCTTTGGCACGTTTTTAGGTATCGCGATGGTCGACAAGCGCAGAAGCCTGTGGGCTCAAACGACAGTGTTGGGAGCAACGATGGGTCGCCTTCGCCCACGTCGCACGTTGCTGTGCCAGTAATAATGACGCGAGGTACGAATTCGGGAGTGACTCCGAATGTGATGTAACTAATTGAAAACGACTGCCAGGTTCTGCTGACGGCGGCCATTACCGTGGCTACTTCGATCCGGTCTGTGGCAGGTATCGAAATTGAGCATCGGCTCTTGAAGAAGGAATCCTCATGCGTCAAGCAATGCAACGCAGTGATTGCATTGGTTGCAGTAGACCACTCCATAACACACATTCGTTGAGAACCCCGTCGCTACTTGGCGCCACCACAGCCGCTTGGTACTACTATATGGAGCCTGCGCCGCGACTCGGCCAGCTGGGCTGAACGCTCTGCTGTTGTGAAGCCAGGAAGCCGTGAGTTGATGAACAGCGTTAATATTGGAGCATGAATTCCGATTTGATGCTCAAGAACATGTATGCTTCAACATAATCAGAAAGGATTGCAGTGTAAACCGCGAAGCCTGTGCCACGAGAAGATCCCGTAGAATTTGACATGCGTCCAAATGATGCGGTGCCTGCGAGATTGTGGTATCGGCTCGTGAGCATGTGTAGCTGCGGGATCCACATCTGTGGGGCCTCCGCGGACTCGGTCCTGTGGCCTTGCACACGAGATATGGAAGGCGCATGCGGTCTCCACATGTTGAACCGAAGCAGGCACGTTTTTATCGGCTGAATTCGCACTGGGCAGCAACACCGCTGCTTCATTGCATATGATAGGTAACAGTTGTAGCTCCTGCAGCTGATGCGAGGATTTGCTGCGATCGTTGGCGTGATGCTTGCTCGATAGTGGAGGCACAGGCGCGTCCAGGAATATGTTCGGACACGCACAGTGTGAGGTATGTGACATGTAGATCGCATTTGCCTGTCAGATTTGTGCTTCAGAATTCAGATCGCGGGAACTTGTCAAGATCGGACGAGATACAGCCGTCGCGGTGAACAGACAACGACTGTCGGGTTCTTGATCTGTGATACCGTCGATACAACATTGCAAGTGCTCCAAGGCACAAAGTTACCTGGTGGTGAGCCATGGTAGTGGAAATGCTCGCCATTATGGACCTCTAAGAGTGTGACTTTGAATATGCAAACGAGAAGTTTCGACAACAGTTGGCAATTGTGTCCAACCGCGCATAGCGCTTGTGATAATCTCGTATAGCAAACTCTTTTGAGTGGCTTGGAGGACGAAACGTGTGTGTAATTTCGGGGCCGAATCGGAACCTTAGTATCGGTCTCTTGACATACGGAGGCGGAGCATCGGATCAAGGACCCAATGCCCACAACGCCATAAGTCGAGAGCGATGGTTGACGATTGTTGAGTCAAGTACGGAGCGCTGTCGCTTCATTAAGTTCAACAAGAGTTAGATCGCATTGTTGTCTATATCCCGCGGAAATGCCACACGGACTCGGCCCATTTGCCGATGCGGCTGTAGACTTCATGTTAACATTCATGGATGCACGTTGGACACATCTCGCATCTGTGTCGACAGTTACTGGTGAAACAAGAAGTCAAATACCCAGCCCAAGTGGGCCCCGATCTCGATACTTATGAAATCCGCCTGTTGGGGACGATGGGATGCTGAAAGTGAGCAACGCTGAAGCCCAGCCTTGCACGAAATGTTTTACCGAAACTGGCGCGATCCTGTGAGCGATCCGAAAGCTCAGACGATTACTTGCTTTGGGGTCTGCCACTGGTGATGTCGAGTGAGGTGTTGCCGCGACATTTCTGAGACCAGATCCTTTACATAGCTGAATGAGCATGTCTGGCTCCCACATTAGGCTTCGTTGATCCTTGTGTAGTACCGACCTCATGCGCGAACCGCCAGCTGCGAGCTGTTCCGATGAGACGTCAAATCAACGAAGGAATTCCAGTTCCGTTCGTTGAGGGTGAGGCAAGTCGTCCCAAGGAGAACAGAGAAGAAGCAAGCGATTCGGAGCTCGCTCCATGTCACACGTCGAGTCTGGCTCGCAGGCTATCCACCCATCCAGCTCGTGCCCTGCTCGAAGGAACCACACGTGGAATATGGAGCTGGCCGTGTGATGTTCGATGGAGTCGGATCGAATTGACGGAGAAGGGGCCGACTGCAGCAACACCGGCTAGCCTGACGCCGCATGTATCCAATGGAGTGAGTCCAAGCCACTCGTCAATGCAAAGCTTCCAGCTTTGCGAGTTTTGCAGTCTGAAGAGGATCTCCTGCAGGCTGAGGCTGCAGCTGGCACAGGGATAAGGAGTCGGGTCTGAAAAGTTTCGAGTGTGTTCGGAGGGAAACCCTTACTGTGCCTCCCGATCACAAATCGTTGAGTCGATCCTGCCGCATGGTATTCTGTAGCTGATGATGGCTCTGGACAGCAGTTCAGGGTTCGACTATGAGTTTCGCCGTTTAAATGCGCAACGCGAAAATCTCACTGTGAATATGTGAGAATGCAGGACCGGAGAGACGTGCGCAGCGCGACTTTCCGTGGGTAAACAATTTCCGGGTGGGCCAACCGAAGCAAGCATGGGCATGCTGCAAGCTAGAGATACCGACCGGCGACCGAACCAAGAGGAGCAAAGTGATCATCGGAGACGGGCACGAGTGCGAAAGTGCAAGCAAGGAAGTGGATGCGGTTCGGATGTACATCCGAAGATCATGGAGGATCCTCCGAACCTACGACGAGCCTATTTCGATCTCACTTTCACGCACCGTAAAAGCGCCGTATCTGACGCCGAGCCGCAGCAGAATAGCCAGATAGAGGTCGTGCTTCTATTAATGTACCCGGGTCTCGATGTTCTCACGTTCATTTGTCGGGTCCATGTCTCATTACTGAGCGATCATGTCAAATTCCTGCGATGCTCAGGCCTATTCCCGGCGACTGAGAGTCTCCGTTTTCGACAGTGAGCCGCTCTGCAATGCAGGTGGCTAGGTCTTCATGTGGCTACGAACATTGTCATATCAAGAGTCTAAGATTTTGACACCAAAGCTCTTGGCTAGAGTCTTGAGACATCGCAACAGCCTCGCAGCTCCGTGAGGTCATGCAACACTATAGGAGAAATTCACTCGTACTCATTTGAGAATGGATGGGCTAGATATTGTGTGGCGTGGCATCGTGACTTCGTCAAAAGAAGTAGAAAATATGTACAAATTGTGGTCAGCTGCGTGGGAACATCCGCATGACGCAACTTGCTGAGAAAACGAATTGTCGGACCGTGCGTGAGGCCCAACAATGGCAACCGGCACGTTTGTAATCGATTTCATTCGTGCAAGGGGTTCGGCCATGAAAGTGGTGGTCTCCTGCAGATGGTGCAACAAAAACGGGGGCCAACCGGCTTAGCTGATCATCCGCCTGCTAGTCCTTTTCTTGGCTGGGCTCTTCAATGACATTTCGCCATGCTTAATGTCCTGATCTTCAACCCCTACTCCGACACCGAGCACGATGCCCCTTGCCACCTCCTTTCCAGGTAGCACCCGCGCACTTTTCTTTGGTGGGCTGAATATCAAGCTTGCCTCGGACCCATCAATCCCCGCGCGACATTTCGATACCTTCTGGATGTCAAATTTTGGAGCAGCCGCAAGGCTCCTAGGCTCGCCTGACTGTCCCAATTTCATAGGCGCTGCAGCAGCGTGAGTGGACGTCTTGGTCATCCGCTTCTTATGTGGAGACGCGATGAGGTTGTTTTCTTTGCCGCTTTGGGGAAGTGTCGCAGTGGGCGCTGGCAGCCTGGTCCCGGTCGTTCGTTTAGATGCGGGGGTGGGAATAGATCTCTTCAACTTAGCCCCGGGATAATCCTGAACAGTTGAAGAGGCGTCAGGTGGGACAATGGATTGCAGAGTATCGTCACCAACCACGACTGTGTCATCGTCGTCAACACTTGATGATGCACTTCGCTTCGGCTTCGCAGGCGTAGCGATGCGTGAAACCTGTCGCTTTACTGACGTTGAGGATTTGGGCTTCTTGTCCGTGACCGTTGCCGTCTGAGTTCCACCTTCCATCACCATGGCCGATTGTCCAGCCACAGGCTTAGCTTTGACGGGCGTGCTCGCAGTCCTTGATGGTTTCAGACGTCTCATTCTCGGTTTGCTAGGCGTTGCGCTGGCAGGCGGTGCTTCTGCCACAGCTCCTGCCACAGCTCCTGCCTCCAACCCAGTGACGGTATCATCCTGTGACGAGAGTGGATCTAGTGAAGCATCTTCCGTCATCATGCTGTTTTCAGGCTCGTCACCTTGATAAAATGACACCAGAGTCTCGGACCACGTGATTCCCTTCCGCCCTGTTGGCTTTTCGATTTCCATCATGTCGCTGCCAAGTTCAGGACTGCGTTTCGCCAAAGCCTCTGCTTCCTCGCGTAAGGTCTTGAGTCGCACCAATGGCATGGCAGCACCCTTCTTGTTGCCCTGAGTATTTTTTCTGGTCTCCATGGCCAACCTATGGGCTTCCGTCTGCTTGAGCACGATGCCCTCACTTCTGCCCTTGATGGAGATCTTTGCCGGCCCGGAGTACGTGCTCGCCGATAAAGTCTCGGGCTTCTTTTTGGTGCGGCCACTTTTGCGACTCGCTGTGGGCCTTCGGCGCTGGTTTGTCTGTGCGGCAAGTTCATCATCGTCATGATCGTCTGAAATTGCATCTTCGGCTTTCATCTGCTGGTCATGCACCACATCTTGAAGTGTCGTGGACGCCTTGCGAGGAGATGGGCTGTTAGGATCCAGATCTCCCAATACATCCTTCGATTTCGGTGCAACTTGTACGGGGGGACTGCTGGCTAGCGCTTGGGGCACGACTGATCCTTCAGCCTGCCTCTCGAACGATTCGCGTCTTGCCGTTTCCGACACTCGCTTACTGCTCTTACTCTCAGAAGCTCGCTTGAGAAACGCTTCGAGCAAAGCTGTGTCGTCAGATATACGCGGCTGCTGATGTCTTCGCGGTGACATCTGTGGCTCCTCCGGTGGTGCAGAAGATGATCTTGCCGCTCGTTCAAGGTTATCATCGCCAATTGGAATCCCTGATGGCACAAAAGGCAAGGGCGAACTATCACCGTGGAGGGCGGCTTGCTCAGACCTCTTGATGGGTGTGAAAGCGATCAAGTGAGGTTTCTGCGTCGACTTCAAAATGCTTTTTCGCATGAAGGGGCTGCTGGACTGTCTCCTAGGCGAACGTCGGAGTGGCAACCGCGGATGTGATCCAGCGATGCTGGGAACTGGACTGGAGAACCTGGCCGTCGCAGAGTCATCTGGGACACGGGACGACGGACTAGACGTTGGAGTAGGTAGACTCTCGGTTGACTCCATGCTGTCCTCTTGACCAAATGTTGTTTGTCGCTGCTGCTTGATGTAAGCTTGCTCAGGCGTAAGTACGCAAGCGTCTTCCTGCGGAGAGTCGTGCTGCTCATCAGGAATGGCATACTTAGAGTTGACTTGCGCGTCGTCTTGGATGGCTGCTTGTCGCGCTGCAAAGTCCTTTGGAAGTGTCCTCCGTCGACTGGCGTTCTGCGCTTTGACCTGGCTAATTGGGCGTCTCCTAGCGACAGCCGGTGAGACGAAGCCGGGTGGAAGGGCCGTCTGGGCTTCCGACAGCGCTCTCGATAAACTGTCCGTAGCATCTATGGAGCCGGCTCGCTCACCTAGATCTGTCGTGTCACCCTCCTTTGACTTCGGTAAACATGATGATTGAGAGCTAGGAGAGAAGCGTCGAAGGTACTCGTCGAGCGGGATGCCCAAGGACTTAGCTTCTTTTCTCCTCTCCTCAGGCAACTCATCGCGCAGCTTCTGCCAACCTTTGGCACTCTCTTCTTCATCGTCCACTTCTGTGGCGTAATCATCGACATCGCACTCGGCGGAAGACTCTTCGCAACCTGTCGTCGGAGGAGTATTTCGATCCTGCTGGAGCGAGGCTTCCGATTGATCAGGTGCTTGTTCAATGTCTTCTGAGTCCGTAGCATCATCACTTTCATCGATCCATTCGTCGGCATCCACGTCATAAGAAGCAAGCATCTTCGTACCGCTCTCATCGAGGATCTCAACAGTGGTCCCTTCGGGATCGTTTTGGGTTTCACCTTCGAGTGCGTTATCGGCGACAAGTGCGGTCACGTCCATATCATCTGTTGGTAGATCCTCGTCTTCGTCTGCCAACGCAACCAGTTGCTCATCGCCACGGGCGCTTCTCGTCACGATCCTGCGGTTCTGTGGACTGCCCCGCCCATCCCAATTGCTGACGATGCTCGATGTGCGACCTGATGTACCTTCAACTCGCATCTTCTTAACCGCCTTCAAAGGTGTGCCTTCGGTGGCGTGTGGGCGAAGAGGCTCGCGAATGAGCACGTTGAACATGTCGGTGGGCGCGTGTGCGCTTGCTGACCCAGTCCGCTTCATGATCTTCCCGACTTTGAATCGTCGCCTGGCAAAAGGCGACGCAGGCTGGCGCTCCCACGCGCGCTGCACTTTTGCGATGTGAA
Organism: Cercospora kikuchii; assembly: GCF_019650295.1. Taxonomy (NCBI): domain Eukaryota; kingdom Fungi; phylum Ascomycota; class Dothideomycetes; order Mycosphaerellales; family Mycosphaerellaceae; genus Cercospora; species Cercospora kikuchii. The sequence continues at coordinate 689,678 of NW_025408586.1, forward strand.
CATGATTTGGCGCAAGCGCAGCTGCATCGCTCATGTCCCACTCGAGTTGCGCTGATGCGGCGGCGGAGTCGTCATCGGAGCTCGTGACAGAGGCGAGCATTGCATCGGCAGGACCGGTATGGATGTCGTGTATGGATGTCGTGTCCGCGTCCATGGTTCCTTGTTGCGGTCGGACGTGCAGCGGCGCGTGTGGAGTGTGTTTGTGCCTGAGAAGCGCGGCGAAAGTGGAACCCCAAACAACAAGCTCGTGCCCATGCCCAGGCGACAACGGCTCGCCAAAAACGCGCTAGCATGTGACTTGCATCTGAATTGGGACAGACACCGCGGGAGTCGTCCACTGCTTGTGAATGCGCTGAGCAGTTAACATCACCACATCAGTCAAAATGGTGGCCGGAAAGACATCTCGTGAGGCTCTGGCCAGGGCTGCGCAGACCACGACGCCGAAGCTCCCGCCCTTACCGAAGCTGCGTGTTCGCAAGCCCAACAAAGGCGAAGCAAATCCATGTCTGGGCATCATGAGCAGCATGCTGGGTACGTTCGCATTGTGTATCTCAAGGTAGTCGCGGGAATCTGATTGACTCCGTAGGATGCTGGGCTTCATCAGGATATAGTGCAGCAGGATGCGCTGCTCTGGAACAACAACTTCGGGGATGTATGGATGCTCGAAAGACGACGCAGCAATCCAAGAGCTCAATCAATCACCACTTGTCGAGATTCTATCCACAAATCATTGGGCCGCACAAGAGGAAGTAGATGATTGTGTTGGCGGTGGGCACGACCTGTCCTTGAAGAGCCGCATAGAGCATCGCGGGAAGACAATATGTACAGAGACAAATGATACCATTAGCGGCACGGGCGGCGTTCTCAGGCAATTGATTTGGACAACAGATGACACGAATCATCACGTAAACATACATGCTGCGTGACCCTTGGGGAAGGAAAGAAGAGTACGAGCCGTGTCGATACGAGAATGCTCGAATGGACGCGCATCAATGCCAATTGGTGCACTGGACATTGTGCCGTCTGGGTGCTTGGAGGGCATCTACACGGCCACTTGCCACACAGGAAGTCGCAGGCTTCTGCGGTTGCTGCCGTGGGACAGACGGCCTCGGACTGCTGCAAACGGCACCGGAAAGTGGCCATCAGACGGCACAAGCTTGTAATGCAACTCTTCCGCACGACTCACTCCTCCACATGCAAGCAGCAGGGTCGCAGATCTTTTCTGTGCTCCCCGGAGAATGTCGCCTCACGTTTGCCTAAGATGTCACGTAGCGCACGGTCTAGACATTTCTGCGTCTTTCGAAGTCCATCCCACGCACCACGCTCCCGTGTCTAACCATGCCGCATGTCCAAGAGGTGTATCTTCTGGCGTATGAGCAAGCAGCTTCGCAGGAGTACGTTACCTCCTACTACGCATCAACTCATACGACACTGTCGAAGACAGCACATACTTGCATCAAATTCCGCTGTCCTCACGGAAATAGCATGCGTTGCGCACAGCACACGTCGCACAGAGTTGTCATCGGAAGAAGTTCCGAAACATCGTCGGTCGCCTGCATTTTGCATGATCTCCTTGCTGTGTTGGGCAATCTTCGCTTCGCCAGCGTACCTGTGAAGTCGTGCAGTTCAATAGTGCCGGTCAAGATCTCGCGAGTCCGCGGCCCAGGGCCAGGCTCGCCATTGAAGACTTACAACGGTTTGCCTCCATGCTTGCCTTTATTGAGAACGTATAGAAAGTTTAAAAGCGCCGGGAGAAGACCGTCTGCTAGATCATGTGAATTGCATTTACACAAAGCTGTCAATATGGCAGCGGGTCGTCGAGGAAGGTGGCATATTGCTGGAACAGTGTGTCACTGCAAATAGCCAATGCAGATATGTCTAGATTTTCGCCACGATGCCACAAGCTGCCTCCTGCACGTGGGCAGAACCGAATCCATCTCCCGGGAGGCGACCTAGAACTCAACTGCGCAGTTCCGAGGCCCACAAAAGCCGTCGCAATGCACTGATCGGGCAAGAACTCGGAGTTTGCGTCTGCAGCCTGTGGATCAGTTCTGTTTTATCATATGGGTTCGAGATTCAACAGAGCCTCCTCGCTCAACATTGCCCAGTCAGAAGCTCAGGCAGCGAGCAGGGATGCTAAGCGGTTCAAGATAAGCGACTTGTCGGCATACCTTAGTCTGCCACTCCCAATCCATACCTAAAAGCCAACCATAGACCGAATCAGACCTGATCCTGCGGTGCCTGCATTGGAGAATGGCAGACAACCAACGCACAAAGAAGCGACAGAAGCGAAGCCCAGGATCAGCAGATCGACCTAAAATGTTGCAAGTGGCTTGTTGGACGTGTCGACGAAGGAAAACTCGCGTATGTGTCTCCTCATCCCCCGCTCCTGTGGTGATTGAAAAATTCTTATGTGCTATTCAGTGCGACGGAGGACGTCCAGAATGCGCGAATTGCGTCGAGAAAGGGGAGACATGTATCTACGAAACCCAAGAAGGCGAAAGTCGCGGCATGGCCATGCGTCGAGAAAACGGATTGCTCCAGGATAGGGTCACTCAGCTCGAAGCCGAAGCTGAAGCCTCAAAAGCGTCGTCGCTCTCTGTCAACTCGGGCAACTCGTCAGCCGGCTCAGTCTTCGACTTTGTCGAACAACAGCGAGCAGAGAATGTGGCCGCGGGACATACCTTCTCTCGCGCCATAGATCTGCTACATTCCATGGCCACGAGTTCCGACCAAGATGCTTCGATGCTTCTAGCGAAACTTCGCTCGGGTTACAGCTGGGAACAACTAGCTGGTGAAGCCGAAGCTGTGTTGCGAAGGAAGAATTCATCACCGGATGCATTTATGCAACCCACGAGATCGGGAGCTTCCAGCGCGCACCCACAAGACATACCACAAGACTTTCAGCAGAATCTGGATCCCGCACTACAAGATCAAGGGCCATGAAGTCTGAGTTGTTTACGCCGATGCGCTAGAAAAAGTTCATAACTATGCTTGACGAGAGCATCACAGAGGATACTACGGCTCATGGGAAGGATAACAAGGCACAGATGCAGCACGGCGATGCGAGTCCATACATTCTGCATCTATGCTATATCTCGGCACCAGCAGGACATGAATTTGTTCGACGAAGTATCGAAACTCCAAGGACGACCGACCGGCAATCAAACTTGCCTCAAGAAGGACTGCAGTCAGGCGCAGTGAAGCCTTTGAGTGGCAAAGAGAGCCACATGATCGCAATGAGAGGATAAATTGGGGGAAAGGGCTTATGTCTGCCGATCCAGCAGATGTAGTTCCGTTCCAACAGGCAAATTGTCGGCGATAGCTGTTAATTTCGCGAGCCCAGCAAGTGCTGACAGCATACAGAGATCTCACCGCACTGCATTCCAAGATCGCTTAGCGCGAACAACTACATCCACGGGCGTAGATTTTGGCTACTTTGGCAAAGGATCCCAGGTCTTGGCATGTCAGCTCGCGAAGAATGCCAGCTGACGCTAGGAGTAAGGTATTTCGTATTTTGGCACACAACGTGAAGACAGGTAAAAGAGCAATACGAGCAACAGGTATACCACCAACATGGATTCTACGACCTTTTAGTGCTACTTTTCTTGACGTCGGCGGATACCAAGCTATCGATTGCTAACAACGTCTTCGTGAGGCATGTAAACTGGAGCGGAGTCCAATGATCACAAGCCGCAGAGAGAAGCTGAACGGGTGCCTCCCGCTCAGTCCTCTCCGCCATTCTCGACATAGCTTGGGATAACAGGCAGGACAAGCTTTTCGAAGCCACTCATATCACCGTTGAGCGTCAAGTACACCTTCTGAGCGAATTTCTCCAAACGCAGGGCCACCACATTCTGATCAGCTTTCTTCTGCAAGTCCGCAAGAAGGAGAACATTCGTGACTGTGATCTCTTCGAGATTGCCTCCCAGAGGAACGACCTCTCCTGCCGATGTGAAGTCGAGAACTGCAAGAGCTTTAAGCATACTGAGCAGGGCCTTCTCGGCCGCATCGAGATTGAGGAGTTTGGAATAGACTGCGTAGAGGCGAGAGTATGCTTCTGCTATGACAAGACGTGGCAGTGTATCGTCATCGAACTCGGCATATGTTGCTTGCGCATCAGTGACCATAGCTCTCGAGTCGGATACGACAGTTGCATCGAGCTTCGCGGGCAACGGAGCGGAGATTCGAGCCCGAAGAGCTTCGCGGCGGTTCAAAATGTCGTCTGTGTCACGCGCCTCTGCTTTGCATAGCTTGCAGTCGCACTTGAAGCCCCAGATTCGGTAGAGTGCTCGTTGTTTCTCGGCTTGGTTGCTGAACTCGCCGTATGAGATGGTGATCTCCTCGTCCTCTTTTATGGTGCGAGTAGCTCGAAGGGTCAGCACGCCATCCTTGATGCTCTTCTCCGCGTTCGGCATGCAAGAGTGATTGCAGTAGGCTGTGCGACACCACAGCCCTGACGCTAACACGCTGTCCGCGGATAGGCGACCGGGAAATGCCTTGTCCTCAACAGACACCGGGCATGCGATCGCGTTTGTGGCCCACACCTCGTGAATATGGAAAATATCGAGGACAGGCTTGCCATCAACGCGGTTCTCAGCGTCGCAGGGCGCTGTGATAACTCCTGAGTGGAGGTCGAACACCTTGAAAGCCAGGGTGGGATCGTGCAGGAGCTTTCGTGCGAGCTCTTTGTAAGGCGCACCAATACGATCGTCCGTCATCATGTTCCGGCTCAAATCATATTTGAGAGCGTGGTAAGTGTTGTCGTCCTTCACGGACACCAAGAATGCTGCGCGTTCAGCGAGAATCTGATCTCCGAGCTTAAAGGAATTCGTTGCGAACAGCCCTCGTCCCGCTTGTGGAGTGCTACGCACTTCCGTCTGGTCAGTCTCGTCGGTGTAGTCCTTGGCACTTCCGGTGACCTTGGTGTCTGTCTGGGTCACTGTCGAGGCCATGGTTCCAGACACTGCAAGCCCATCGACCCGCCAATGAAGTGGAGACAACTGATCACCAGGGTTCAAATGAACCAAATCGGTCGGGTGAGAGACCTTGATACGTGCATTGCCCCCGGCATCGACTTTGCAATAAGGCTCCTTGATGGCGAAAACTGCGCCAGCCGGAAGGACGTCGTCTCCTGCAAAGTTGAATGCATCTATCAGAAGCAGTTCAGTGGTTCCGGCAGCATCCTCCACACCATATGTGCCTCCGACAGCATTCGTGACAACGGAGTCGAAGCGGCGTAAGATGAGAGCGCGTCCATCGTGCCGGGTTTCGAGGAGCATGTCCTTGATAGAGAGCGTACAATCGAGTTCTCGTACTGACTTGGAGCATGCTGGGTAAGGGTGCGCAACGATCAAGACATGTAGACTGTTCTCAGCAGAGTCCGCCGTCTGCGATTGTTGCTCGTGGCCAGCCTTGAGAGTTTGACGGATTGCATCCCTGCTCAGGAAAGGCAGCTGGTCGCGTGGCTTTCCTTTCAGCTGATCGGCTTGTTGCTTCTGAGCGGCACACGCGGCGCGGAAGTGTTCGACAACAGAGTGCTTCTGTTGCTCCAGTTCGGCCATCTTGTTCGGGTGTCCTGAGCAGTCAGTGGGGAGAACTGCAGGCGAGGGTGGTGAGTAGACAGCGCTGATGCCTACGCTGTTAAGGACGAGTCGCTTCGCTCAGTTCGCTGCACGACAAAATGGCTGTTTGTTCCCATCATCGTTTGCTTCACTTCACGTCGCTTCTCGCTACTTCGGCTTCACTTCACTTAACTTCAGATGCATCTTGCTGCTCATCCGCTCGCAGCGCATGATCGGGCCGAGCCATCGCTGAGAGAAGGTCCTAGGCACCAGCGAGTGCTCTTTATAGCAGGGGATGAAAAACTCATTCTCGACTGTTGCCGTGATGAAGGGCAAGAATAGGAAGCGTGTGGAAGTTGAGGTGGATCTGCAAGCCACAAGCCACCTCGGCTCGGCATTTCGTTTTGCCGACTCAGGCACGCGTGCTTCGTCGTGATTCTAGAAACCCAGCTTCTGAGAATATGTTTGAAGCTGTGATCTGCTCTGTTGCTCACTGACGACTTTCAGATGCTCTAAAAGGTGAGTGCATATTCCTCAAGACCCAACACCATCCCGCCGGTATCCCCACGCCACACGAGATCTTGCATTTCTACGATCCATGTTCAGCATGCTCAAGACCTCATCTTTCCCTGCAACTTTCTCTGCTGGCCATTAGCTTTTACTTTCGCATACAGCAAGCATGAGGTTGACCAACTGTGCAGGTGTACCTGATCAGATTTCAGCAATTCACCTCCTCAAAACACATCTTCCCTCCGGCAACCCCACCACCCCACCAAGATGGTCCTCCACAACCCAAACAACTGGCATTGGGTCAACAAGGACGTCTCCACGTGGACTAAAGATTACCTCGAGAAGGACTTGGTTGGCATCAAGGCCGAGAAAAATGGCGTCAACGCAGAGGTCAGCAAAGTGCTGAGCATGGACGGTGATGTTGAAGTAGCACAGCGGAAAGGCAAGGTCATTACCATCTTCGATGTGCGGTTACAATTGGAGTGGACGGGCAACATCCCAGTGAAGGAAGAGCACGAGAATGATGACGGAACCAAAGAAGAGCGCGAAGGCACGAAGGACGTGAGCGGAACGATCACGATACCAGAGGTCGCACACGACACGGAAGAGGATGAATACGTCGTATGTTGTTCCCGGTCAGCTAATCGTTCATTTAGAGCCACAATACTAACATCACCCTCCTAGTTCGAAGTAGAACTCTACTCCTCCTCCCTCGAAAAAGAAGCAGCCAAAGAGCTCGTCCGCAAAGAAATCACCCCCCAGCTACGTTCCCACTTCCAAAAGCTCGGCCCAGCCTTGATCGCAGAACACGGCAAAGACGTGCAGCACGCCCCAGGAGAAAACCCCTCTGCCAAATTCACCGCAGCAAAAACCTACAGCAACTCCGGCATCAACAAATCCGCCGAGAAATCCGCCTCCACAACCACCACAACCAACAACGGCAACAACTCCGTCGTCAACACAACCAAACTCTCCGACCAACAAGAATTCCGCACAACAGCCGGCCAAGTCTACGAAGTCTTCACCGACCCCCAACGCATCGCAGCTTTCACGCGCGGAGCGCCCAAACTCTTCGAAGGCGCGCACGAAGGCGGCAAATTCGAGATTTTCGGCGGAAATGTCTCGGGAAGTTATGTGAAACTCGAGAAGCCGACGTATTTGGAGCAGAAGTGGAGGTTGGCGCAGTGGCCGCAGGGACATTATAGTACGTTGAAGATTCGATTTGAGCAGAATGATGTAGATGCTGTGACGATTATGAGGGTGGATTGGGAGGGTGTGCCGATTGGGCAGGAGGAACCGACGAAGAGGAATTGGGATGAGTATTATATCCGGAGTATCAAGACGACGTTTGGGTTTGGTACCATCCTATAAGATTGGAGGACGAAGTAGGGGGGAAGGATGAGGTGGATGGAATGATGCTTAGACGTGTAGATGATTAGACGAAATCAAGGATCAGTGAAAGTGCAAAATCCTTTTGAAATACACCTGACCGCTTCGTTCATTCATTTATTTGGCATTAATCATTATTACATCCACCATATGGCGTGCGTCTTGGATTTCGTCTTGAATTTCGCAGAAGTCCTGTTCATCCATCGCCACGTCCTGTCACAGCCGCAACAGCAAGCTCATCAATGCGTTGCTTATATAATTCCATCCTATGCATTTCTGGGTCGCCAAAGATTACATCCCTCAATTCCTCATCAGTTACCTGCACGGCTTCGACAGCTCTTCGTTTGCTACCAGGTTTCTCTCGCAGTAAAGCCATTCTGCCTGCATTCGAAAGTGTGGCTGGTGGGACTTCCCATCGTGGTGGTTGGTATTTGTTTCCAGGTTGATAACCACCTTTCATCGTCTGTCGTGAAGCATATTTCCGTAATGTGTTTGTCGTGGTTGGCGTCGACATTGGAGAAGGAGCAGCTACGATCCGCACGATGGTGCTCATGTATGACCTGTCTGCTCGGACTACCACGTCGCCTTCGTTGGCAAAGTGGAGGAAGACGTTCCGCTCGTATCGCTTGCCCGAAGGCTTTTGGAGTGGCAAGAAGGACACGGGCGGTGTTCCGAATGTGATGCAGTGCACGCGCTTGAAGAATCCTGTGAGGTCGTTCAGTTCGGACTCGAAGCTGGTCGACATTATGTGCATGAATAGTAGGCTCGCTACTGCGCCACCAGCACTGTGTCCGGTGAGAATCAGTGAGGGAGGACCACGGGTGTAGCTTTGCTCGAGCATACTTCGTAGGCGGGCGGCGACGGGCGCGACCATGGCGCGGGCTATCTGCAGGAAACCAGCGTGAACGGCATTTCCAGTATCATCAAGGAAACCACTGGGCTCGGTGGGTAGAGTTCTGAAGTTGATTGCCCAGTCGACGGGATTCCATGTTTTACTGCCTCGAATCGCAAGCACGATGATGTTCTTGTCATCAACGGGCCGCGTTTTGATGACCATAGCCTTGGTGCCTCGCTGCCAGTCTGCCTCGACGAAATCTTCTCGCTCGCCTCGGCGTGGCCTGCGGTACACATCTGATGACGCTTGTGCCGCCATACAGATGATTTGCCATGTGGGAATATAGATCTTCATGGGCAGCATGAAGGGCGGCAGACGAGAGTTGGCATACATCCACGTCTTTTTGAAGTCGACCAAAGGCGAGGACTTGCTTCTGCTTGTGGTCTCGTTCTCGTTGATCGTCATGAGTCCTCGTGTGGCTTCTTCAAGCTCGTCGTCGCTCTCCCTCTCGCTGTCGTCGATTCGGGCGAAGACATCGTTCACTCTGGCCGCAACATTGGCGACTCGGTCACACAAGGCTGAGCCTTGATTCATGGCTTGTACTAGAGGACAATCATTTTGCCTCGGAGCTGGTCGCGTTGGCAGAGGGGGTGCACTGAGGTTTACACTGCTCTGCCATGCTTGCTGCTGTGATGCGGTGTTCTGGTACACTTGCCCAAGGTCGACTGTAGATGCCCACGCCGATGCCTTCCTTCGAAGTCTGCCATCTTGTCTTGCTACTGCTTCTGCAGGCACATGCACCCGTTGCTGACTCTGCACGGGCCGCAGATAGAACGCTCTGCTCGGCTGTTGTCCGTAATCATACTGATTCTGGACGGGATCGTAGGGCGGCGGCGGCGTCATTGGGACGTGCATTTGGCTCTGCGTGTAGTCGCGGGGCATGGCGTGCCCGTTACTGGTATATACAGCATTACCGCGGGCATACTGTTCCGTCTGCCAGCTCTGCCAGGCTGTGGGAGGGTGACTGGGTCTGGGAAAGCAGCTCATTCTCGACTGTGCTCGTGCCTGCAGATCTTGGTGCCGAGTGAGGGCCCTTGCAGACTCGTGGCGGCTGGAGTCCAATTTCGGCCAGTGGGAGGACGACACATTTATCTCGCGCCGGCTCGTCGCACACGCGTCGACGGTTCGCACAATGTACCGGGATGAAAGAGTTCGCGATGCAGCAAGGCGATAATCCACGAGGCCTCGCCGTTCCTGCAAGGTGGGACGGGGAGCAGAGAAGAGCAGACGGCAGCGCGCATCGCATCTGCGACAAGACGCCGCTGCGCCTCGTTTGGTCCACTCAGAGCTGCGAATGCCGCCAACCGCGCACCGTGGGACGATTCAAGACATCAACGCTGCCCAGGCGTGTGGCACGCCCGGCCTGAGACGCTTCCGCGCACAAGGACTATTCATCGCCGCTGTGGCTGCCTCTGCTGCAGGCGACTCCACGTTTGCGGTCGGAGAGATACAAGGCACTGCCTGCCGGACTCGATCCGCATACCGCGATGCAAGCTGCCGTCTCCAGCCCTTCGTCCCATAGGCCCAAATGTGTGCCAGCGAAGCGTACATCAGACGAATTCTGCTCAGATGATGACGCTTAGAAGACCTGCGACTTGTGCTGCCCATCGACACTGAGCCTACATTTTCAACGCTACACAGGAGCCTCCCAACTGCAGGAAAGCAGCCCTCTGAGCCGTCTGGTGGTGACCTTCCGCTGGAGGACGACAAGCCGTAGGGCTGAGGAGCAATGTGACCCGAAGCATGAAGCGCGCATCCTCGTTTGGGAGCGATTGGTTGCTACAGCTGACCGCCAGTGAGAATCAAACACATATGCGGCCTCCATGTCGTGGCGTGGTCTTACGATCTGTGATGAGAGCGTAAGGAGAACAATATCGATACGTGTAGCACTAACATGAGCCGCTATCACAGTACTCAGCCCTACGGATGACTCGAAAATCAAATCAGGCAGAATCATTGCACAAGCGTCTGGATCCGGTCTTGTGCACATTCAATGCCCTCCTGGAGCCACCAGTACTACCAGGCTGTACACTTCACCGCCCTCTCCACCTTCGCAAACATGCTGATCAGATGTATATCATCCTGGACCTGTTGTTGTGACTGCAATCACCCACGCGCTAGCAGCTGTTGTGAGATTCAGACGCCTCTCCGGCAGTGATGTGGCATGTTCATGCGTGGCCATGCCAGCATTTGTAGGACTCAATGTGCTTTTAACCAGTCCGCGGGCGGGCGGATGAAACATACACCGGTCTAAAGCAATTGGATCTCAATACAAGCTGCCCCGTGGACTTCGTACTCTGGTCCTGTTTGCAGTCGGAGCTGCGCCGGAGCGATGGAAGTCGCACCAGTTCTGTCCGCAAGTTGGGGGTTGAGTCGACCAACAACTCGCAGCGCGGTGGTCGTTGGGGTCTACAATCAATCCTGCCTACAGACGGTGCAGGTAAAGTCATCACAGATCTCAGCATGCCGCCTAATCGCACACCAACGAACCTGCTCCCTTCCTGCTCACTGTATGATCTGGATTGGGTGTCGGCAGGTGCGACTTCTAATGCATGCCCAAGCTCGTGCGACACAGCCGAGAAGAATAATTATCTCTCCGGTAATAGTCCCAAATTTTTGGCCTCAGCATCGCGATTCTTTCTGAGATCATATGCGTTGTGTCCGTACTTGTGATGCCCTCGGCAGATTTTCGCGAACGCCCTGTTCAAATCAGGGCAAAGCCGGGCAGCCTCTCGATAACATAGAGTGTACTAACAGTTCAATCATGAGAGACAGTCATAGGAAGCCTATCTCACAGCGGCCGATATGTGAGAGGTGAGCACGTTCATCTTGTCAAAGATAGCAACTGCTTCGTTTAGTAGCTGAGAGCCTTGACTTCAACCGAAACATGGGGAAGAACCTAGTCTAGCATACCCAAGCAAGCGCCAGCAACACGCCACAGAGCTTGTGCAGGATAACCTTGCCCTGTCAACGAGCATCAGGAAATGGCAGCCGCGTTCCGCAAACTCCGTCGCAGCCAACATCGACCTCACCTGCTCAACGTTTCCTAACTTGTGCCACCAACATGGCGCCTCGACTAGCTGCGTTCTTCAGCTGGGGTTTTGCTATTGCAATACTGGCATCTACCACATTGCCAGTATGTGCCGAAGCTTACAAGACACAACAGTACAGTTGGTACAAGAATTACTATCCACGCATGAATCAGTACTGCTTTGAAGGTGAGATTCATGCTTAGCTGAAGACGTAACCAAGACTCTAATTGCTTCAGGTTGCTTCAATGCCATCAACGCCATCACATTTGATTACAAGCCCGTCAGCAACAGCAGCGAAGACTGGAAGGTGGACCGATGTTCCAATAAGCTCAAGATCAATTCTGGCTTCTACTGCGCACAAACGTATTGCACCGAAGCGGAGAGACATGCTGGCCTGACAACGCTAACAACACTTTGCGATGAAGTTGGGATTCGCATCCCGACCGTAGAGGAAGCTGCATTATCGGACTCGGAATTGCACGAAATTCTTGTACTCGACCACACTGCAGCGCACACTACTGCTGAGACACCGCTTGCTGTGGCTGCTATACCAGATGCTGAATGGCAGGCACGCGCCACACGTACCGTGAGAACATTCTACTACGCATGGGATCTCAGCTTCGACTTCTCGTTTTCGCTGGCACTCTTCTGGATTGTCGTCATTGCCATCGGCGTCACGTATCGACTTCTGGACTCAAGTAGGACAACCGCAGATGAACCTTCGTCCAGTTGGTGGCTATGGGTTCGCCGGAATTTCATCGTCCCAGCGGCCTTTGGTAACAAGCAAGCTGTGGCGATTGGAAATATTGGAACGATTCCGCCCCGGCTTGAGAGCATCGTGCTCGCAGTGTACGTGTTGATCAATATCATGATGTGCTTCCCGGGATACAGTGTCTTCGTTGGACATCTCTGGTATCCTGATCAGAAGGTTCAGCTCGCGCGATATATTGGAGACAGGACCGGGTTTCTGGCGATCGCTCAAATGCCGATGGTCTGGGTATTTGCTTCTCGCAACGATCCTGTCATATGGTTGACAGGCTGGTTAGTTCCCAGCACTCTCATCTGCCAATAGCCGCTAATCGTATGCAGGTCATTCGCAACCTTCAACAGATTCCATCGACTCGTTGCCAGAATTTGCATCGTTCACGCCGTTGTGCACTCCGTGGCATGGACGGCCTTTGCTCACCTCTTTGACGTGTACGACTCATACAAAATCCAAGCCTACTGGCGAAATGGAGTTGCCGCGACCGTGATTGGCTGCTTCATGCTCCTCGCATCGATCTACTACCTTCGCGAGAAGTACTACGATTTCTTCCTCGTGGTCCACATTGGCTTGTCGGTCCTCTTCTTCGTCACAACCTGGTACCACGTCATTATCTTCGATGGCGAGTTTAACTACTTCCTCTACCCATGCATAGCCATATGGTGCCTGGATCGGATGCTGAGACTCAAGGGTCTGGTCCTCATATCTGTGATGCCTCGATTATTCAAGGGTGTCAAGGCTACTGTTACATGCAGCTCAGACACAGATATGATTCGGCTGGATGTAACGGATTTCCTTGGAAACACGCAGATTACACCTGGTGTGTACTACTATTTGTATATTCCGAACGGGTTGCGCGGTTACGAAAGCCACCCGTTCACTCTTTGTTCTTGGCGGAGGCCTCAAGCTGCAAACTCCGAACCACTGTCTCCAGCGGATGTTGTCAAAGAAAAGGAAAGCGATCTCAGCATCCGACCGGCCTTGAGAGATTATTCCACGGGGAGCGAGATTGCCCACACGTTGCTTGTACGACCATACGAAGGCATGACTGGTCGACTGCAGCGAAAGCTGCTTTCCAAAGCCTCCATCACCCCAACACAACAGACCGTCTTCCTCGAAGGACCGTATGGCCGAAAGCTCGATCTATCCACCTACTCCGAAGTCCTCGTCGTCTGCGGCGGCTCGGGCATCACGGCAGGAATTTCACACGCGAGCTTTCTCGCCGAGAAGAACTCTCAGACCCGCATGCACATCTACTGGGCTGTTCCACAGCGCGAGCTAGCAGATGACGTTTGCGCAAACGAGCTCGCATCGGTGCTCGAAGCCGGACGTCTTAACATGACTGTCCACTTGACATCTGACGCGGAAGATGAAGAGGGAATTCCAGAGCATCATCGAGGTCGTTCGAAGCATCGACAGCCATATGAGGTGATATTGGGCAGGCCAGATATTGAAGCGGTGATGCGGAGACATCGCAATCTGGCGACGAGGAGTTTGGCTATTCTGACTTGTGGGCCGCCTCAGTTCAGTGATGCGTGTCGAGCTGCGGTCGTGAAGATTTTGGGTGAGGAGGGTGTTGAGGTCGGGTGGTATAATGAGAGTATGACTTGGTAGATGTCGTGAGCTGCAGTTCTGTTGTGAGGGAAAACTGACAGCATGTCCAAAAGTAAAGATAAATAACTCTGTTTCCGTGCATCTACTGTTTGAGATTTCGCTGAGACCTTTTGTAATCCGTAATGTGCCTGTTGCGTGGCGGTCAGGGCTGCCGCTGTTGATGTTCTGGTGGCCAGTGCTATGCTCGCCTCGAGCTTGTGTGGACGCGCAGTCCACAGTGGAAGGTCGAGCAGCGCTAAGGCCACAGCGTGACTTCGTTAACGTAGGAGTAGAGAAGGGTCCGTTTCTTGAGTGGGGATCGTCAATCCAGTACAGAGAGGTCATTCATCCCCATCGGCCACCACCGCCACTCATGCCAAACCTCTCCAAATCAGCAGCCTGGGTAAAACCTCCCAAATAGCCTTTAACATTCGAGCATCCGGCCGCGTCCATCTTCGCCTCAGCCTTCGGCAACCACTCCCTAATCTGCTCCATCCGATTATGACTACTCGGATGCGTACTCATAAACTGCGGCGGCGCCCCACCCATCCTCTTCTCCTCCGCCTCCATCCTCTCCCAAAGGCCCACCGCCGCATGCGGATCAAAACAACTCTCCGCCATCATCAACAATCCAATATAATCCGCCTCTTGCTCCTGACTCCTACTCCCCGGTAGGCTAAAAGCAATCTGCCCCACTTGCCCAGAAATATTCGGATCAATTCCAAAAAGCCATCCAACCAACACCAGAGGCAACATCCACGCCGATTGACTCATTCGCTCCGCAGCGTGATGCGCTACATTATGCGCGATTTCATGTCCCAAAACAGCAGCTAACCCATCATCACCTTGACAAACATCCAATATCCCCCGAAACACAAAAACTTTCCCTCCAGGCACCACAAACGCATTCTTCATATCATCATTAATAACATGAACCTCCCACTCTTCATCTTCCAATCCACAATGCGGCAACAATCGTTGCAAAACCCTCTCCACCATTCGATGTTCCTTCGAATTCGGCGACATGATCTGTCTTCCATATTCTTGTATGACTTGTTGATAAGATTGTTTTCCCATCTTTTTCTCGGTTTCGGGGCTTATGATGTTGAAGCGTTTGCGGCCTGAAACGGCGACGGTTTCGAGGTTGTAGATGTAGATTCCTACGACTCCGCCGGAGAGGAAGGCGACTTCGTAGTAGAATGTTGGACGTGCTGCCCAGCGTCTGAGGAGAGTTGAGGCCATTTGGAATTGGCTTTGGTTGAACATGGGGCGGGCATATTGGCGTTTCTGCTGGTTATGCTGCTGCCAGGTGCGTTGCCAGTTTGTGTTGCTTCGAGGTCGGGTTCGGGAGGCCGAGGAGAAGGCATTTCGTTGTGCGCTCCGGTAGATGTCGTGCCATTGTGTTTTTGCGGTAGGACGGGCTTGCCGAAAGGTGCCGGAAGCGCGTAGAACTGGCTGGTAGCGCGCGTTGATGGTCGGGGTGGAGTATCTAGAAGTGTTTCGAGGACCAGTCCTCAGCAGCGTGCGC
This sequence comes from Cercospora kikuchii, assembly GCF_019650295.1. NCBI lineage: Eukaryota > Fungi > Ascomycota > Dothideomycetes > Mycosphaerellales > Mycosphaerellaceae > Cercospora > Cercospora kikuchii. The sequence goes on from NW_025408586.1 coordinate 704,952, forward strand.
AAAGACGCTGCTATTCTTTGCGACGCCATGTCGCAGTGTCTCGAGGGCGGAGATGGGGTCAGACGTCATGAAGATGGAGACAGGCGAGTTGCTTAATAGTGAAGCTGTGAGGACAAGTCACGGCGATAGCCGGAGTTAGGGTACTATGAAGTCACCGAGGTGTGGAATATGGTGGAACGTGAGAAGAACACTGCTGTCAATTTGTGACACGCTCGAAACGCTACGGCGCATTGTAAGAAGCCATGTGTGCCCATCTTAGAATGTTTGCGCTGTCTTCTCTTCCCATGATCCCGACCAACTTGTATGGCCCACTAAACCTTGCCTTCGGCAGAGGTTCAGGTAGCGGGCAGGTGTATCCAGCGCAGACACATACCCAGCCAGGTTTGCCATGAAGGGCCAGTCCCAATATTACCCCATGAAGCATTCTGCTGAGCTGTAGCCAAGCCATCCGGTACGCCGTTGCTAATGTGTCAAAGCCTTTTGCGACTTGCGATGTCGACTTATTCGTCAGCCATAACTTCGTCCTCGCCCTTGTTCTCGTTCTCATTCTGGATCGGCACTCCTCCGTCGGCCTCATTCTCCTCTGCATCAGCAGCACGAAGAGCAATTTCAGCCTGGATTCTGGCGATTGCGGTCTCAGTACGCCAGCCCGGTCGGTCCACGCGTGCGCTGTCGAAGATGAGAGGCAGCATCTCTTGGTCGACGGCATCGAAATCAGCGTCCTCGGCGAGACCTAGTGATGTGAGTGCTTCTTGTAGACTCATGCGCATTGCAGCTGTTCAGTGGAAGTTAGCATGTCTCAAACAGATATAGCAAGTCCCCCGTCAACGGAGTCAAGCTCCTAGCCACAGCTTTCCGCCCTGCAATCAGAGCTACTGCACAGTGCAGGTTCTGTGACGATTTGAGCTTACCTGGGGTAATCTCTGGCTCGGCCTCGCCCTCTTGCTCGCCATTGACATCGGGGACAACTTCACGGCAAACCGGACAAGTGTTGTGGTGTCGAAGCCACTGAACAAGGCATTCCTCGTGAAACTTGTCGTGGCCACATGGAAGTTGCAGCAGTGTACAGTCGCTTTCGAATTTTTGTTGATCGATCGGGCACAGCTCGTCTTCTCCCTGGAATGTGACCTCGCTACGACGCTTTCGAGGAAGAGCGGCGATCGTCTCTTTAGAAGCTGGCTGAAGCCTCACGATGGCATTCGGGTCTTGTGCCTCTTGCCAATGCTCGTATTCTCCTAAAGTAAGCGTCAGGGGATGTTCATTTCCATCGGAACTCACCACCGTGCATTTGCGCTTGCTGCCATCACACTAGCCTGTGGGTTGATCCAAAGGATGAAGATGCATAGGGTGTCTTCACTTACCGTCATCATATCCATCTCCGTCCTCCGGGAGCATATCCCCAAATGCCATACCCCAACGCCGCTCATCAAACTGGACGAACTGATAGCCAAGACTGGTGCGACGCGCTGCAACGCTGCCGTGGTAATCGACGATTGCCGTGAAACGCATGATGTTATTCACCAACAGATCATGTTGGAGACTTTGTTGCTCTTGCAGAAGACCTGGCCCAATACACACGGGGCAGAGCGGCTTCTCCAAGAATGCCGGGACCACTCCTGCATTGCTCTGCTCGTACACCAACATCTCCGGGGTATAGTTCTCCACCATGTCGCTAAGACAAGAAAGACTATCGAGAAATCCGTTCGTGCAAGTTTCCAGACAACGCCGAGGGGACATGATGACGCTCCTGATGTAGTCACCAGTTGGACTTACCAAGAAGACGGAAGCATCCGAGGCAACCTGTTTGATACTAGTGGCAAAGGGGCACGCTTCGTCGCCTGGAAAGATGGTCAGCATATGTAGGGCTCCCGTGAGTGATGCCGTGGTGCAGTTGAGTCAGTAGGACTCAGTTCTGTCTTGTATACAAATGAACGGGGGCACAAAACGGCGGTACTCACAGGTATGGGATGCGTCGCACTGATTTCCTGAGATGTGGTAGATGTGGTCTCCGTATTGGGCCCCGACTTTGTCGCTGAAAGCCAAGGGAGCGATGCTGATGTCGACAATCTCCTCGGCATCTTTGGTGATGCTTACGACAATGTACCTGTTCAGCTCCATTAGCATGTACCTCGGAAAAAGTTACGGCTACCTGATCTGCCATCGAGTTGCTGCTCACTGCCTGCGATGAAACTTGGGGCAAGGGAAGGGCTCCATCGGTTACTTGCATTGTTGGCTTGAAGGAGTCGCCGTCGTCGGCATCGCTCTCATTGTCGTCGCTGGTGGAGCTTGAATCATCGCCGTGCTCGTCGCCGTCCTCATCGCGATCAGACTCATACTCCTCCTCGTTCTCGTGCTCCGCATCGTCATCTGAGTCGTCTTCGAGGGCCTCAACCTTCTCCACAAAGATAAGGTCGCCGACGTCGACGCCCTGCAGGTCGACGTTCTGCGGCACTGTAAGCCCCTCGATAGCCGCCATGTTGGATCCAGTGGTTTGCCAAATCTGCGATGTCCAATCCGGCGCGGTGCGCTATCCTTTGAAGCCAAAGAAATGTGTACGAAGAGGCCAAAACCGTCAGAGAAGTGAGTGCATGCGCTGGCGAGCGCGTGTGGTGTTGTGGTGCCGGCGACACGCCGGAGGACGTTGTGGGTGTGATGGAAGGCAGGAGAAAGCTCGCTTATGACTTCGGCGAATGCAGCGCGAGGTGAGCGCAAGTGAAGGTGCCCAGCGCTTCACGTGGCCATCCAGTAACGGTCGCACGCACTTCGTATCGCTCGAAGCGCACCTTCGCGCCGGCCTTGGTGGCTCGCGTGGTCGCACGCGCGTTCCCGAACCTGCTGTCTGTGAGGATGGAAATGCGGAATTAGCAGTGACGATTCTCAAAAAAAGAGAAGAGGTGTCGTGCGGTCGCCGAGCTGGAGCTGGAGGATAGCATTTGCGAAATTAGAAGCATCGACTCCATCAGATTTCCCAAATTCTAGTGGCAAGGCTGCGGCAGCAGCCTGCGGTACCAAGGACAGATCAGGCAACAACTCACCTTGCCTCGCACCAACACCATGCCTATGTACACGTGTATGGCATTCAATCGTATACCCAGACCATTCTACAACGCGCCCAGTTCCTTGAGCTTCGAGATCATGCCATCGACATCCTCCACTTTACCACCACCTTGCCTCGCCGCGGGCTCAGCGACCTTGATCGTCTTCAGCCTCTTCTCGCCGTCTAGCCCATAGTCCTTGAGCGTCTTCTTGTCCAGTGGCTTCTTCTTCGCCTTCATAATATTCGGCAGCGACGCATACCTCGGCTCATTCAACCTCAAATCCGTGGTGATAATCATGGGCAGTTTGGCCTTGAGAGTCTCCACTCCGCCATCCACTTCCCTTGTCACAGTGACCGCTCCGTCGTCTGCAATATCGACCTTGCTAGCCTGTGTCGCTTGCGGCCAGTTGAGGAGCCCAGCAAGCATTTGTCCCGTCTGATTCGCATCGTCGTCGATCGACTGCTTGCCCAGAATGACCAAATTCCGATCTTCTTGCTCCACGACCTTCTTCAGCAATTTCGCGACACCCAAAGGCTCCAATTCCACTTTGTCCTCTTGCACCAGAATACCCCGATCAGCGCCCATGGCCATCGCAGTGCGCAGAATGTCCTGGCTCTTGGCTGGCCCAGCGGAGAAGGCAAGGATGTCCTCGACGGGCTTTTTCGCTTCGCGCATACGGACGGCCTCTTCGATCGAAAGTTCGTCGAATGGGTTCATCGAGTGCTTGACGTTCGTCTCGACGCCCGTCTGGGCCTTGTTGACGCGAGGTTTGACCTGTCGTGACACGATTTAGTCGTTGCCCAGCGAGGTGCGATACCATTGGAGGGCGGGCCTACAGCATAGTCAATGACACGCTTCACTGGCACCAATATCCGAAGTTTGGTGGCCATGTTTGCTGTTCTGGGGTAATGCAGACAGTTCTCAGACGGTTTCTGTCAAAGAAGACGTCAGTTACGGCTATGCGATCTCGGCATAAGAACAAGAGCTCAGACGATTTTGTGGGGACGTGCAGAGCCGAGGGCAAGGATGCATACAGCAAAGCTTCACCGACATGCACATGCAAACATGCAAACCACAGGCCTCGTACCAAGTTTTGGAGTTGAAAAGTTGCACAACCAGGTTGTCTCAATGTGTTCATATCTAAAACTACATCGAATACAATGTGCAGAATGGCATAAACTCGTCGCATCTCATGTTCAAATCGATGTCAACATTGAGCGGTGTTCTTCTTCCTTTCGTTTGTCCCACCGCAGCCTATTGTCGCCCAGAACTCTGCAACGTATGTCCATACCAGATAGCCAAGTTGCTGCATAGAACAGACAAGAAGTAGAGGTGCGGCGGAACAGTGTTCCAGGCGCGCTAGCGAGAATCTCGCGCTCAAGCCGTGGCAGTGTTGACGTTGGCAGAACCCTCAGCAGTCGATGGCTCGGCATCAACGCCAGTCTCGCCAATTGGTGCGTTTGGGTCCTCGTCCTCCTTGCCTGGGCTATCAATCGCGACCTTAACGGCAATTTCACGTCCCTCGATCTCTTTGCCGTTCATGTCCTCGCAAGCCTTCTGTTGGAGCTCGGTGCTAGCGAGCGTGACGAAGCCGAAGCCGCGACCCTTGCGTGGCTCGTTGCGTGCCTGAAGCTTGCGAACCATGAATTTGGGGATAGGGCGGAGCGCAATCTTAGCGGAGGTTGGCTGGTAATCGGCGAAGATCTCAAGCAGCTTCTAAAAGGTCAGCATCAGGCAGGAACGATCACTCTGGGACATGATGGAAACATACCTTCTCTTCGCGAAGATCGTAAGGCAGGTTGGCGACCATGATCTTCGTCTTGCTTGGAACGCCGTCCTCTGGAGGTCCGCGCTGCTTGCGTGGCTCGCGTGGGGCACGGGACTTGCCCTGCTTGCCGTCCACGGTGATGGTACCCTCCTCGCCCTCTTGACCGGTGAGCGCCTCGTTTGTGGTCTGTGTCAGTGGGTTGACAGCAGCAGGAACGTTGGTGGGGCCGTTGGTGCCCTCGGTGGCCTCGCCGTTGGTCTCAGCGCCCTTGCGGCCTCCACGACCGGCACGTCCACCTCGTCCACGGCCGCGACCACGGCCACGGGTAGATGAGCGGCGACGCTGTTGGCCTTCACCGCCCTCTGCGTTCTCGGATGTGGCAGTCTTCTCGGCAGCAGGCTCTGGCTTGCGGGCGAGCTGGACGGAGACCTTGCGATCCAGGATGGTCTTGCCGTTCAGCTCGTTGATGGCACGCTCAGCCTCGGTGGGGGTGGACACGTCAACGAAGGCGTATCCGACTGGGCGAGTCGTGCGTGGGTTGGTTGGGATCGAAGTGGTTTCGCTGGAACAAACAGTCAGCACGCGACCTCCTGTGCAACGTGGCGGTAGGTGCAAACGTACACAAGGTAGTCCTTGAAGAACTCCTTCAACTCTCCCTCGGTGGTCGCGTACGCGAGGTTTCCGATATACAGTCGCCGACCCTCGGCGGCGCTTGCGATGACAGCCTCATTCTGTGATGCGTTGATGGGCTTGTCGCCGCCAGCTCCGACACTGGCGCCTTCCGCGGTGCCGGTAGGCTCGTTGAGGGTGGTGTTTGCCAATTGGGCGGTGGCAGCTTCAACAGACATTTTGTTTGCAGGTTGATGACACGAAAAAGGTCTTTGTGGGTATGGTATTGACTGGGGTCGTGTGGTGGTTAAGGAAACTAGGTGCCCTGGTCCGCTGATGGAAACAGATTGTCAAGCTGTGGAAAGTGTGTCAGTCAGGACGATGCGCGTGTCGCGTGCGCGGCGTTTCTGCGGGGGCGACATACGGAGAGTTGTCGTGGCTAGCTTCGTGGCCTGATCGTGAGATTTTGGGTGTTGTGGTGATGGTGTTGTTGATTGACGATGGGAAGAAGGAGAAGCGTCGGAAAGGAGTTCGAGAATCATCAACATTTCGCATGCCAAGCGGGACCCCTGCCTTCGCCGCATAGCAGGCGCAACTGGAGGCGGGAGCTAAAGTGAACGGGGCCAATGACGCTCACTCGACCCGGCCATGTCGTGTGCATGCTGGTGAATTTTTGCCCGTGGCCGCCACCGCTCGACCCATCATGCGACGATGATCGAGCCTCAGCAGCACATTTGCTCTTTGGCCCCTGCACATGTGCCAATGAGTCTGTCGCTACACCGCCATCACGATGCCGTTCACGGAAAGCACTGGCCACGATGCAGGAGCAGGAGCGGGCGTTGCTGAGGGCAGGCAGGGTCAACGGTACGGCACCACAACACCACCATCACCACCTTCCTCGCACTCGCACTCGCCACCAGTGCCAGCACTGCAGCAGTAGGCGCGGGTGACACAGCAGCCGATGCCTTCCTCCTCCACCAGGATCACGACGCTGATGCGGCAAGACGCAGGAGCCCGCCGCGCACTGCCCTGATTCTCTACGGCTCGGAGACAGGCAATGCTCAGGATGTGGCAGAGGAAATTGGTCGCATGACTGAACGCCTGCGCTTCGACACGACCGTCCTCGACCTCGACTCGGTCGTGTTGAAAGACCTGTTGCGGCCGACGATAGTCATCTTCTCCATCTCGACCACCGGACAAGGTGAGATGCCACAAAATGCCCGTGGCTTTTGGAAGAAGTTGCTCAGCAGCGCCTTGAAGCCGGGCATTCTCCGTAGACTTCGTTTCTCTTCCTTTGGTCTTGGTGACAGCTCATATGCACAGTACAACGTGGCTCATCGTCTCGTCTGCGGCCGTCTCACTCAGCTTGGAGCACAGAGCTTTTGTGAACGAGGTGAAGGCAACGAACAGCATCCGGAGGGCCACAGTGCGGGCTTTCGTGAATGGATTGTGCAGCTCAAGCAGAAGTTATTGGAAGCTTTCCCTCTTGCCGACGCCATCGAGCCCATAGCGGATGACGACTTTGTCGAGCCCAAATGGAAGCTCGTGGCACAGTCGGCTGGAGATGCGCTACATGCTAACTCAAATACCAATGGCGTACACAACACGGCCATCGAAGGCACAGGCTCGGCGAATGAGGGCCTACCATCTTCATCTCTGCTGCCAGTAGTCGGCTCATATGCCGCCCATATTGAGCACAACGATCGCGTCACGCCAACAAAGCATTTCCAGGATGTCAGACTGCTAGACCTTCGTGTTGAACAGCAAGTTGCCTATGGCCCGGGCGCGGTCGTAGTAGTATATCCCAAAAACTTCCCGGAAGACGTGCAAGCTTTCATTGAACTCATGAAGTGGCAAGATGTTGCAGACCTGCCGTTATCGCTCACTACCAATCAAGACCTCTCGAACAACAAGCTCTCAACGCCTTCGCCGTTGCGACATTTCAACTTATCAGAAGTGAATTTAACCTTACGATGGCTTCTGGAGAACGTACTCGATATCATGTCAATACCTCGGAGATCATTCTTCGCCGGATTGGTGCATTTCGCTGGGGACAGTACAGAGGATGAGGCTTATCAAAAGGAGCGTCTGCTCGAGCTTGCCAATCCAGAGCTGATCGATGAACTGTGGGACTACACCACACGACCGAAACGAACGATCGTCGAAGCTATGATGGACTTCACCCTTATCAAAATCCCTTGGCAATATGCACTGACCGCGCTTCCTATCATGCGAGGCCGGCAGTTCAGTATTGCCAGTGGTGGCGCATTGAAGGCTGATGTCAATGGCCGCACACGGGTGCAGCTCCTGATTGCGATTGTTGACCCACCCAGTCCAATTATCAAGTATCGCAGGCGGTATGGCGTGTGCACAAGATACATTGCTACACTGAAGGAGAATCAAAAGATCAGTATCGGCATCCAGGCAGGATATCTCGACGTCCAGCCCTCCGAGCTTGCGGTCCCCGTGGTGATGGTGGGGCCTGGTACTGGGCTGGCGCCAATGCGTTCAATGATCCATGAGCGAGTGAGATGGGCAGAGGATGCGCAAAGTGAAAAGCGTCCGACAGCTCTGACCGGTGACATGCTTTTCTTCGGTTGTCGCAATGAGAACAGCGATTACTTCTTCCGCGATGAATGGCGGACGTTTGCGGAAAAGGATGGACTTGCTGTTTGCACCGCATTCTCTCGTGACCAGGACAAGCCAAGACAATACGTCCAAGACCAGATTCGAGCTAACGGAGAGGAGGTCTGCAAAGCTCTCTTACAGAAGAACGGCAAAGTCTATGTTTGTGGATCGTCTGGAAATATGCCCAAAGGTGTTCGTCAAGCATTGATAGATGCTTTCATGGAACACGGCACATTATCTGCTGAAGAGGCCGAGGCATACCTCGAGAAGATGGAGAAGAGTGGCCGATACAAGCAAGAGACGTGGTAGACATGACGGCATTGTGGACTTCGCGATGAGTATGGAAATTGGACTGTCCAGCCAATCCGCGCTCTCAAGACAGGCTGGAGGCAGCGTTGAGCTTGATGATTCGTGCACAGCACTATTATAACACGTGCTGGAATGAATTGTACAACCACGGCCATGGACTAGTCTACCACTATTGCAGACCACTCAAAGGCGAGAAGAAACATTCGAGATGGTTTTAGGGTCATCGCTACCACTGGTACTGCTTGAGCTTAAGGCCGATAAGACATGCAAACGTCTGGGTCTTGGCCGATCCACCCACGTACAAGAGCTAGTGTAACAGTCTTTTGAACCTGTTGGAGTTCAATGAGGGGAACTATGTCTCTGATGGGCCTGGCTCGCTTGGGCATCGAGAGAAGGACGTCGACTAGTGTGCCGGACGCAATAGCCAATACGTGAGGACCGAGGAACATGAACGCGTATTGATACCGCGTCAGATCTGTGGCGGCCAAATGTTGTGTACATATGAGATTGATGATGCCGATGCGTTGATGCATGTAAATGAAATCCGCTCTGATGCCGCGCGCCATATCGCCGAATGCAACCATACGCCCTCTTGCCACAATTGCGTCCTGCGCATTTAGCAATCCTTTTCACATTCCCTTCGAAAGTCCCCTGAACTTTCCCAATTCTCCGTTCCCATACCATCGAGAGCAACGCAGTATTCCCACTCAACTCCCTTGCTCCCTTCCATCCAACCCTCAGATCATCTGCCATCTCTCATAACCCAGTGCTCCGTCTACCGCCCCTCAACCTCCACAACCCCCTCCAACCCCGCACCCCTCCTCTCACTCCCCGTCCCCTCATGCACCGGATCCCGACTCAGCGTCTGCAACCTATACCTCTCAAAATCACTAATCTGCCCATCACCATGGACATGCGCATTCAACGGCAAAGGCGGCACTTCCCCCGCGGATATCCCAAACGCATTCCCCTCCGAATCATTCTTAATATTCCCCGGCGCATTCAAGCCTGGTCCACCATATTTCACAAACGAAGCCGGTGAACGCGTGAGAGAGGATTTTCGCGGTGTTCTGTTGCGGAAGGATTTGGATCTTGTAGGAGAAGGTACGTGGGTTCCGTCTTGGGAGCGTCGGAATTCGTTTTCGTAGCGTTCGTCGTTGAGTTGTTCTATACGTTGTTCGGTGGGGGAGAGGTTGCGGTTTTCGTAGTCGGTTGATGTGATGGTGCTGCTTTGAGTGGAACTTGCGGTGTTGCTGCGTTTGCGGACGGAGAGTTTGCGTTTGAGGAAGTCCATCTTCTCGGTTGTTGTTCCAATGTCAATGACCTGTGACTCGCTAAAAGTGTATGCTTTGGTTGATGGATAGAAAAGAGGTTGCAGGACAGGAACGAGAGTGAGATTGATTTGTATGCTATGACAAGGAGTTACAAATAATCTGATCACTTTCCTAGTCGAATGGATGTGTTGGATCCATGCGTCATAGGCCACATCATCTTCGCAACGGTCGCGGGGAGCGGGTATCTTGGTATCGCATTCCTAGCCTGGGGAACGGCGGCAATGTCTTGCATGCGAATATATGGCTGCGGAAACTTCGGATGTGAGGTGGAGGCGTCGTGGCATGGTTGTAAGACGGAAGCTGGAAGCTGTAGAAAACGCCGGGCGTATCGGAGTCTTCGCGTACGTGAGAGCTCTCACCGGGCTCCTTCTCAGTGCCCGTCCGTCGATCCTGATAGTTGTGGAATCGATTTGATTTTGGGTGGAGTCAATCAATAATTTGATTTGGCACGACGACGTGCCCATAAAGAGTGTGAATGGGAATCTGTCGAGCCGAGAGAGACATGAACTAGCTCGCTCACTGCCACCACCAATTATGATTGGGATGCAAGAACGTTCGTGCCTGATGTCTGTCCGACAGCCAAGACAGACATGAGCTAGCTTCGGTCCAGCCCGTCAGGAACGATTCGTCGGAGCTCAGGAAACGAGCCGAAATGCCATTTTGTTTGCGGAGAGCTTTCCAGCTTTGAAGTTCTTCTTTCCAACGCATGTAGACTCGTTCCAAAAATGCACGCAGCAGTGGCTTTAGTGGAAAAGTCTTCATGTCGTCGTCTTCAGCAGCATCAACTAGGTGATCTGTGACAACTTTCACCCGCTATCGACCGCAGCGACGACCATGGCCCGCAAACTGATGATAATTTGCCGCATTGAGTCCTCGGTACTAGCTCAGTCTATTCCCTACGTTCCTTCGGCCTCCTTGAGTTAGGTCCCCGTGGCGAAAATACAATGGTTTTTCCAAAGAAAGGAAGCTGCGAATTTCTTTCAAGCCGAACTCACAATGGCACAGGAGAAGAAAGAACACACTTCAAACAATGCACCGAGTAGCGGTTTTCAAAAGAATTTTGAAGTGCGAGAGCTTTTCATGGTATCTACATAAATACGAACATGTACGCTTCGTACATTCTGCCCATCCCAAGCACGTCGATCTCGTAGGACCAGGTGGAGCACCGAGCGAAGAACACACCTCTTGATATCTCTTGACACTAACAGCTCGGGATCACAATATGACAACTCTCCCACTGAAGATTGATTTCCTCATGGGCAACGGACTGGTTCCGTACCCATCAACCGACTGTCTAATCTGCTTGAACAGCGAGGCCATCGAACCAACCAAGATTTCAGTATGCTCTCACACGCACGCCTACTGCCGCACTTGCATCGTTCGCTGGCTTACAGACCACAGTGACTGTCCCTCTAGCTCGTGCAGAAAGACCCTTTACGAACACGACCACGACATGGACCAGGAAACCGTTTCCGATGAAGAGGACCACGAGTACTTGAGCCAACTGGACGACAAGGAAGATTTCTCACATGGAGACCAGGTCATGAGTGATGAACCAACCGGCGAAGAAGGAAACTTCGTCGACGAAGCAGCAGAACGCCACGAATCTGTCCAAAGAGAAACCACCCTCGGCCTCCCAGTAACTCTCCAACCAAACCACCACCACTACATCCTCGACGAAATCGAGAACCCAGACTGGATGAACCGCTTCCTCGTGCAATACAGCCGCTGGCCTAACAGTCTCCCCGACGCATCCTTCTCCCGCCCCATCACCGATGACATCTCCCGCCCCTGTCTAATCGAAACCAACATCCTCACAACCCACCTCCTCTCCCACGCCAACGCAACCCTAACCCACAAAGCCCCCTACTTCGCAACCCTCCCCGACGAAACCCCCGTCTTCCAAACCCTCATCACCACAACATTCGACATTCTCCTCCTTCTCGAAGGCCAGAATTTCGAATCTCCAGACGCACTGTACTTCCACTTCGCAGAACTTCTCTGCAAAGAACTGAGTCAACGTTCACCAGCTTTTGAAATTTTCGTCACAGCTGAGAGGGAATTGGTTGAGACGTTGCCGGAACAGATGAGTTTTACGCAGGAGTGTGTTTGGTTTGTGATTTCCGAAGTCGTGGGCGAGGCAGAGAGGATTCGGGAGTTTATGGATACTGTGCATTGGGAGTAGAGTTATGGCATAGACGTCTTTGTAAAGAAATAGTGTGGAGAGAGCATATGATAGAATCGTGCTTCATTCGATCGATTAGTTTTCGGTAAATGGTATCATATCCTGCGAAAGGGGAGTTTTCTCTCTCCCTCTCTCACATTTCACATCGTTTGGCACATAACGCAAGGGGAAGATGTAGGTGCGAGCTCAATCTGACTCGAAGTCAGACAATTGATGTAAAATAATCTAGCTCGGCATGTGCAAGAATAGGGTATCCGCTGTTCACACTCATCTCACTCAATAGGGAAGACCCAAAAATGCTCAATATCCAACGTGTTCCAACAACGCCATCGCTCGTATGCCCGCTATGCAAAAGGTGAACTCCCGCGAGAACTTCGCAACACGCTTAACAGCCTCACACAAAATATCGAAAGGCATAAAGGTGAGGCATGCTCACTCAGCCATCCCGTTGGCAACCGGAGGCTCCTCAGCAGCAACAGGTGGAGACAGTGGCTCACCCGTGCTCTCACGCTTCTTTCGCTCCTTCTCCTTGGCTTGCGCCTCAGCAGTCTTTCGCTGCTTTTCCTGCAATATGGCGAGCTTTTCCATCTTCTTCTTTTGCTTCTCCTCCTGCTCGCGCTCCTTCTGCTTTTGTTCCTCAGTCTTGCCGGCGTTCTCTTGCTCAGCCAAGTCTTTCCAGTGTCGCCATCCATCATAGTCGATGATCGCCATCATGGAGCCCCACTCCTTGACTTTCCGTTCAAGCCAGACGAAGTTAACAGGCTTGGTCAGAAAGTCGTTACACCCGGCCGCCAATGCCTCGTGTCGATCGGACTGCAGCGAGGACGCGGTAAGCGCCACGATGATTATAGGTGACTTGAACAACCCTTTCGACATGTCGAGCTTATCATCGTCTGGATTGTGGGTCTTTCCCGAATCTTGACCCTGACCACTGCCGTTGGCGTCTAATGGGCCTTTCTCGGTGTTGCTCCCGGGCGTGGAGCTGAAGACACCTATCCCGTTGACTCGTTCCAGTCTCCGGATCTCTTTTGTAGCTTGCAGCCCGTTCATGACTGGCATTTGGATGTCCATTAACACCAAGTGATATCCTCCTGTCCTCCACTTGTCCACTGCTATCTGTCCGTTCATTGCTGTCTGCCATCGAACTTTCAACCTCTTCATCAAACCCTCCAGAATACGAAGATTGATGATGTTGTCCTCGACAATGAGCACGTTGATTGGCGGCACCGACCCATCTAACACGCTCGACAGGCCAGCTATGCTGTTGTACGTGTCGAAATGAGGAGTGCCCGTCCGTCCTTTGGATGACAGTTTATCGGGTGTAGACCTGCGCGCTTTGCGGGGTCGAGGGCCGCGCGAACCATTGAGAGCGCCCGTGTTTGGAGTCGGGGGGCCAGAGCCGGGTTTACCTGTTGGCGGAGCTTCAGGCGCCGGGGGTGTGGGAAGTGGAGGTGCGGCCGGTGGATCGTGAGGTCGATGTGTCGCCTCCGATGCCGAGGAATCGACTCGAGATCTAGTCGAGCGGGTGAGATGAGCAGAGGCGGCCGCCGAGGCAGGGTTGTTTGTTTGGTCGGCGTGCGAGGGGTGCGTGATTATCGTAGGCGAGGAGGTATGCTGCCTTCCTATTCGAGGTCGGTGTTCGCGTTCTGAGCGATGCCGGCGCCCGACAGTGCCAGGCGATGGGAGAGGAGGCACTTGGCCTGTGGTCAGCACTGCCATTGACCTCGGGTGCTCGCTGGACAGCGAGCCGTGATGTTCACGGGCAATGTGGCTGGGCAATGCAGGCTGGACGGTGACGGGCATTGGCGGAAAGTAGTCGGTGCCAGTCTCTGGGGGCCTGAACTCGTCCAAGGCATGATAGCTGTGGTGTATTGCTCTAGGCGAGGGACGCGGAGTTCGCTTTTGTGGCAGGTCTATTATGAGTGCCTCATCGACCGTTTGCCCGCCTGGGTAGTACGAGTCTATTGTCCTGCAGATCTCCTCTTCAGGACCCAACATGCGTGAGCTCCGTGGGCCAGCGTGTTCCGAGCGCGTGACAATGGTCAACGTGAGGTCTGGAGCGTCGAAAGTCTTGCCTAATGAATTGGCATACTTGCGCAGAATCATGTCCCGCACGTCGTCGACCAGATCGTCATCGCGGATCTGCACCAGCGTCGCTGATGCATTCGGCCGCTTCACCCAGATCTTGCGATGCATTGTAGCAGCCATGTTTGGTGCAGCGGACAGAGCACGCACTGAAGGGCTCGCAGGGGTGCGCTCGTGGTTGGCCGGAGGGTCAGTGAGTGCGTCTACGATGTCGGCATCGGAGCTGCCTACAACGCTCCGAGGGCGCGAGTGAGCTGGACCTCGATGGCGTGGGCTCTGCGGCTCTGCGGTGGAGGGACGAGGGTATGCCAGTCGCAGGCTCAGGCCGTGATCTCGTTGCAGCGTGCCCGAGGATGAGGAAGTTGGTCGTGAGCCGGGGCTGTAGGAGAGCATGTGTTAGTGAAATTTGGCGTCCGTAAAACATGCATCTCGAATGGGTTGCAGAAACATAAGGTTTAGCGCGATGTGCACACACAGCTCGAAGGAGCTCCATGCACAACATCGAAGATCACGATCATGACAACTCGCAGGATAACTCACTGGGACGAGTCTCGCTGACGAGCACTTCCCGCACCCAATGCCTCGGGAGTAGGCTCTTCGACGACCAGGAGGGGGTTCTCAGGCAGGGCGTCGCCGTCCAGGGCGAGCGCAGGCGGCGGAGGTGGTGGAGTGGCAGGCTCGGCGTGAGATTGCTGGTCGGGTCGGCTAGCCGCGTGAATCGCTCCGATCGGCGCTTGCCCGCCGTTCTCGCTGCTGGCAGCTGGTGCAGTGAGTTCTTCTTCGATCACGCCCACGCTGCTCGAACGCGAGTCTTGGTGGGCGGCGACTGCAGCTGCAGGTTGGTCGCCGTCTTCGAGCTGCCGGACTTTATCCTTGAGCTTTGCAAGTGAGGCGGATTTCCGGGCCCGCCGCGGTTTGGAGGAGGACCGCGGGCCTGGGGATGGAGAGGGTGATGCGGAGGTCGCGGCGGTGCTGTGGTCGCTGGGATCGCTCTTGGTGGAGGCGGCGGTGGAGTGCTTGCTGGACAGCCTCCGCAGGATAGGGCGGAAGGAAAAGCGAGCCATCACATTGCAATGCCCGCGCTGGCCGAGCTTACGATTGGGGAGCAGGTGTCAGGGTGTAGCAAAGCCACGCTGGCGCCATGGGTGTTGGTTGGTCCGTAGGGAGCTGCCACGAGGCGGTGCTGAATGATGCCGCCGTCACTGATCACTGCACCGGTGGAGGGAGAGGAGAATAGAGGTGAGACAGCGTGGTCAGCGGGCGGAATACTGGCAGCCAGCACGCTTCATTAGAGCGCAACTTGGCTCGTTCTTGCCCGGTTGCTGTCGATGGTCGCGATCGGGCGTGGCGGCCAGCATCGACGGCGCGCACCAGCACAGCACCCACGCGACAACACGGCAGGCAGCGACACTCGTCGCGCTAGTTTGGCGACACACGAACAGGTCGTTGTCGACTCATGCCCACCCTTCGCTCAACAAAGCAGGTTGATTGCGGCCTTGTTGCTGCACATCGACGATGAATTCGATGGATCGCCGTCAAAACGACTTCAAAATGTCCCCCAGCCGCCTGCCGCTTCCGGCGTGAAACTGAAATCTCCGATCTCCCTCGACATTCCTGCTGCGGGAACGCCACTTCACACTTTGCTCTCGACACGCGTCGGCCTTGTTATTGTCAAACAGCGGCCAGCGCACGTGTTTGATTGAGCTATTGATGAACTCCTCGCCTTGGCGCTGCTCTACATTGTGTGTCGATGAGAACCTTGTCAGTCTCGAACACCAACGCTCAATTCCCGAACCACGGCATCGAGCACCAACTTCCAGAAACAAGACTGCATATTCCGCATTGTCTTCCAGGAGACGCGACACCACGCCGTTCATCTGCGCCCCTTCCATCTCCCACTTCCAACCCCGTCAAGCCATATCCACTCCAAGACCCTGAACATCCTGGCTCGCTCGTCGCTTCCCACTCGCCGGTGCCCCTAAGCCGTATCCCTCGTCGTACTGTCGTGCACGGTCGTATCGCGTGTGCCTGGAGCGGTAGTCTCGCCTTGAGCCGTCTTCTTCATCACGGCTCTGTGTCTCCTTCCATCTCCGGAACCCTTCATCTTCGGACCATCGATGCGAACTGTTCACGCGCACGTTCTTGTCACTGCCACTTTGGTCGCGGCTGTGCCTGCCCCGGCTAGCACTCCCATTCCTCCCCTTCTCCACAGCCGGCGACGACATCTTCTGCACCAGTGGAGATTCAGCGCTGCTCCACATCTGCGGCGACTGCGCTGCCATTTGGAGTACAGGGCTCTCTGGAGGCGTCCAAGTACCACCGCCGCTGGCTGCTCCGGGGTTTGCTTGATAATAATTGAAGAATCGGACAAACCAGTAGTAGCCACCCGCGAGCACAGCGCCCAGCATTGGACCAGCGACGTAAATCCAGAAATACCCGGGAAACTCGCCTGCAGCGACACATGGCCCCAGCGACCGCACGGGATTGAGCGAGGCCCCAGTGTAAGCTGCACCAGCAAGCTCGGCAATAAATAAGGCGATGCCGATGCCTATTGGGGCCATGAATGTGGCTCGCCATTTCTCTGCAGCCAGCATGAGAATGGTGAAAACCAGCAAGGACGTGAGGAACTGCATCCGAGTCATCAGTGACTCCGTCGTGGGGCAAACCAGCTCAACTCACCGTCTCGAGAAACAGGCCCTGCGCAATGCTGACCTCGGCAGCGAGCGTAGTCTGGACCTGCCGAATGTCTCCTGGTATCATGGCTTTCACAATGCCAGCAGCGCTCATTGCTGCGACAACCTGAACCGGCAGAAAGACGACGCCTCTAATGACTTCCAGCTTGCCAGCAAGCACCAGCCCGAGCGTGACTGCAGGATTGAACAATCCGCCACTAACACGAAACATCGTCCAGGCATTGATCAGCAACGAGAATCCATAACTAAGTGAAATGTATACCAAGGTCTGGCTCGAGGCGGTATCGTTCGGCCCGCTGTCGCCAGCGCGTTCTACCGCGACACTGTGACCGAGGAACGCGATCAGGAGGAACATGAAAGTCCCCACGAACTCTCCTGTTGACGCGACGAGTGTGTTGCGCCACGCTGGCTGGAGGCGTGGGTCTCTCGGCTCTGCAAATCCAAGCCCTGGCTTGGATACTTCGGGAAAGTAAGACGCCATGTCGTGCATGCTCTCAGAGGTCAATGCTATTCTGGTAGTTGTGAGTGCAATGGCTCAGGCTCAGACTTCTCAGGCGGAAGCACAACTATTTGACCTGTCTGCCGAGCAGAGCACCAGATATCGCATGACCATACAGCTCACGCCTTCCGAGAACGCGATACGAATCTTTTGCGATGCTGAAGTCCACTGAGAGTGAGCATGCATCGCGCTCTCATCCGGACGCGTTCTCTCCCAGCAGCCGTGAGGCATTTTCACGAACACACCTCATCCTTCACCAGCTCTCCAAACGGACCGGTATAGGAGAACGATAGGTGATGCTGTCCCTGTGGCGCATATCCTGCTTAGCATACCCCCGCCTGTCAAGCCTCTCTACATCCCAGCACACCACGCTATCCTTGGCACAGAGAACTCCGAGCAAACGGTTCACGAGGCTGCTACCGGACCACGTTTCCGCACCAGGAGGGGTATTGCAAGATGCTGCAGAGATCGTGCTCGGATCATGCTGGCTCGAAGGCGGTGTGGCAGAGATCACGGTCAAGTATAGACGAACATGGTCACTGCTTTCTGGCTTTCCCCAGTAGTTCCACTTGAAGTGCAGAACCATCGGAGCTGACACGAACAATAGTTAGTAGCTCACGAGAGGTCTTGATTGTCGGAACCACGGATGATGGACGCAGAGAGATCGCGTGATCAATGCTCTGTCTCGGACTTTGTTTGTCTGCGCTGACTTGCAGTATCAAAGTTCTACGAGGAACATCTAGGGCTTCCTTCGCCGGTCGAGCATATTGTGTTTGCTCTTCCGCAAACCACTCGAAGACTTGTCAGAGAAGAATAGCGACTCTGTTGTAAGAACTTTCTGAACGCGATATGGATCGCGTGCAGTACATCATATAACACAAAAAGTCAACCAGCATCAACCTCGACTAGAAGAAATTCACGTATCGATATGCAACGGCCGTGAAAGTCCACATAGTAAGTCAATGCGAATGCTATCAAGGCTCACCCTTTATACATCTCCATCATTGGCGAAGATTCGAGTCGGATTGCACTCTTGCCGAGCAGTAGAGACTGCTCGCCTTACCAGTTGAACTCTGCTCTTCGTGTGAGATGAGCTGTCACAGATCTTGGCATCAGCCATTGTAGAAGAAAGAGAGCTTCTGCATCAATGTCAGCTTCATATAGCAAGCATTCCTTGACTTTCTGCTTTGGAAATTGTATCACGACATGTTCAGTAATCGCAAGGTATCTCAGCCGTAAATTCATGATCTCTCATGCTAGGTATCTTCAATCTGCTTCAGAAGCCAACAAAACCTAGTAGTTCCTGTCGTTGTTGTTTCCACTGCCGTAGCTATCCGATCCACCATAGGTGTTTCCAGACGAACCATAACTATCATTATCATTCCTATTATTTCCGCTTCCACCAATCTTCGCCTTGACCTTATCCATCAAACCACCGCCCGAAGAGCCACGGGAGTTATCCTCTCCGTAATTCGTTCCTGAAATTGGATCGTCGGGCTGATCAGAGCGCTTGCTGGAAAGCTTGTCCTTGATCTTCTCGCCAATTCCGCGGTTGTCGTTTCCGGAACCGTAGGAAGAGGAGTTGTTGTTGTCTCCGTAGCCACTGCTGGAGGTATCTTGATCGTAATTGCGGCCTGTGACGGGGTTGTCGGGTCGGTCGGAGCGGTCGCTGGACAACTTGTCTTTCGCCTTGTCGGCTAGGCCGCGGTTGTCGTTTCCTCCGTATGAGGAATCGCCGTATGAGGAGGTGTTGCCGCCGTATCCACTGCTGCTGGTGTCCTGGTCGAAATTTCGGCCTGGATATTTGTTAGATAACATTTCTCTCAGCTACTATTAGCTTGCGTCCATGGAGGTGCATACCTGTCACTGGGTTGTCTGGTCGATCGGATCGGTCGCTGGACAACTTGTCTTTGGCCTTGTCGGCTAGACCGCGGTTGTCGTTTCCTCCGTAGGAAGAATCTCCGTATGAGGAGGTGTTATTTCCCGAGCCGTAGCTGTCGCTCTGTCCGTAGTTTGTTCCTGATACTGGGTCGTCGGGTCGATCAGTGCGATCGCTGCTCAGCTTGTCCTTGGCCTTCTCGGTCAGGTTTCGGTTGTCGTTGTAGTTATCGGAGCTAAGAAGATTCTCAGTGCCTGATGTCTTGTTGCCCCAACCTGGACCACTAGTGATGCCAGAGAGTTCTGCCATTGTCGCTTACCTCTGTAGGTTAAGTTAGCAAGGTAGCTCAACATATATGTCTCCGTTACCTGGAGGGGTGATTTGCTTACTCCATAGCTGTCTCCACCCGTGCGACCCGAGCTCCCATAGGTGTTGCTGCTACCATATGAGTCGCCTACAGTACGATCGGAAGATCCGTAGGATGAATCGCCAAGGCCTTCGTTGCGTGAGGAGCCATAGCTACCATCAGCATTCACGCCGGAGTCGCGGCCGATGCCATCGTCCTGCTGCTGATAAGTGTCTGCTCTTGAGCCAATGAGCGATGCTCCGCAATCAGGTACATACACCGTAGCCACCAGTCGTGCCCTGTCGACCTGTACACTTGTCAGATAAGACTGCTTGTGATGGTTAAGAGCTTGCTTCACGAAGAAGCTTACCAGAGCTTCCGTAACTGTCGTTGTTGTCGTTATCGTTGTAAGACATGATGGTCTGAGTTGCTGTTGGTTATATTTTCCTATGAAAAGTTTGGGAAATGTTCTTTCTTGAATCACGAGGGAGAGCAGAAGTGGTAGTCCTCAGCACTCTTTATACACGCGTCCATGGCTCTGGACTCTCCAAACTCAAACAAAGCTCTCATCCAGCTAAGTCGCGCATACAGCTCAAGCTGCACTGCAAGCCACCAGCCCGACGTCACGCCATCAGACCCTCTTCTATGCCCATTGAAGCACGAAACTCGTTGTCCATGCATCCACGTGGACACAAGCACCACGGGAGCCGCAATGATCGACTATAGGGTCCTGGCGGACTTCGTCATGTTCGTCATATCGTAGGGCAGAAATCAAGGAAGTTGGGCGTCGTGCTGATCGCCAGTGCTGCTGTTCGCGCCGACGATGCAGAGCTTTGTGTCATTGGTTCCAAGAAAACAAGGCGCAGGAGCAGCATGGCTGACGTCCGGCCTGTGGCTTGCGTTCTAGACAGAGGTGGAGCCGGTGGCACGCAAGCAAGCACATGCAGAGCTGCTGAAGCTGGGACGACGTGTCGCTAAGGATATCACTGACGTTTTCATCAGCGGCGCTACTGTGAACAGAGTTCAATGTTGGTCGATCAGTTGCGTGTCGTCTCGCGTCGACTTGAAGTTTGGTGGCCCTCTCTGACTGCCTGAGAATTCAGGCATTTTCACCCCACCTGCCTTTCTCCAACACCACTTCACCCCTCAACTATGCAACTACATTACTACGTGACATGGTATCAATGGGCTGTGGAGCACGGCTCTCATCCTCAGCGATCCTCTTCCAAGCATCTTGATTTGCAGCCCACCGTGCATCCCAATCTTCAGCCGTGCAGACTTCCGAGCCACGCACCACATCCACCGTAGACTCAGTACTACGCTCGAATGCATGCTCGGACGTTTTTGTCAGTCTTGCTGCTCGCCGGACCACTTGTCTCATCGCATCGAGTTTCTGACCGCGGTGCTCATCAGCCTGCCGCTGGATTTTGGCAGCCAGACCTTGAGAAAGTGCTCCCATGGACTCCATAAGATATTTGGCAAGTCTTCGCCGATTGGAATTCTTCCACATGAGCCCCCGAGCAAGCGCCTGTAGTTTGGTCTGGGACTGGCATGTCTCGAGACAATAGAACAGGACATCCTGGACTGCTTGAGGGATAATTTTCGATGACCTGGGGTGAAAGAACACCGCTGCCACGGTTGGGAGATGCACCGCAAGTACATTCTCCGTGAAGACCTTCACAGGCCCAGTAGAGAATGCAGAGAAGGCATATCGATCGATCTGGCGAATGCACTCGATCCCGAGGGAGCAAAGCGCCGCCTCCCTGACGAAGGATGTTGAGCCATCAGTCTCATCGTCCCAGATCTGCTGAACTCTGCGAGCCACAGGAAGCGCAGCAATAATACTGTACTTTTCAAAGTGATCCAAAGAAGCGTTGAAAGTATCCCGGATCTCCGTGACTTGCAATGGAACAGTAGCTCCGGCACCCCACAAAATGATGATCTGGTCACCAACGCGAGACGATGATCCTGACTGTTCCGACACCGGCAGAATTGAAAAACGTTCCTGTGGCAAAAGCTTGTGTAGCTTGCGAGACGCCGCTTTCGCCTGACTTATGATGCTTGGATTTAGCATTCCATTGCAACGCCGCCGCCGACCAGATAATGCGAAGACGGTCGGAGAAGAGCCTTCCATGTGTTGCTTTTGATCCAAAATAGCCCCGACGAAGTCAGAAATGCAGGCAAATCTTGCCGATCTTGGAATTGAGGCCAATGTGCTGGAATGCTCATGTGCCACTTCAAAGACCACTTGCTCGAAGAGTTTGTTGCTAGTGCGATCGTCGTGATGACCAAGGAATAGGAATGAAGTGCCGGAATTCAAGAATCGACGAATCTGTCTCGAGTCGCACAGCTCTGGAATCGATCTAGGCGAGTTCTGGAACAGGAAGGGTTGTCCCAACAGGAGAACAGTCCTTCCATCATATTTGGTGAAAAGATGAGCTAGCATGGTGTCAGCGAATCATGCAGCTGAAGTCGAACGACGAATAGTATGCAGTGCCATTATTCAGAATATTCGGAAATTGCTCACCCAGCTCGATGTCTTCGTCAACCTGTAACCCGTCATTCTCATTCACGTCCAGGCAGTCTACTGTCATGTTCAGTTCTCCTTGGATGAATCGTTGCAGTGCCAGAACACGGTCTGGATGAGTTGTAGAGTTGACCACCATCACAATGCTTGCGTTCTCGTTAAAATGATAGCTTTTCGAGACGTGGACTTCTACCGTGATCATCTGAGCCAGAATCATTTCGACTTCGGAATCAGACTTGTCGTCCTGCCAAAAGGTGGACTCGGCGATGTATAGCGCTAAATTCAGGTCAAAACGAGAGGGAGCTCGAGCTTCACGTTTGATTTTCAGCATTTGCGACGATATGCTCGCGGCCTTGGGCTCGATGTGAGCCATGGCGATCGGAAATTCGTGGCAATCGTTGACGATATTTGGCAGCTCTGATGCGAGAGTGCCGTGTTCCTTGGGAACCGAAATCACATACCGATGTTCTCGACACAGACTCGACGTATGACGATCTTTTCACCGGGCTCGAAGATGCCATCACCATTCTCATCTTCGATATCAAAAGAAACAAGCCGGAGTTTCCAGGGTATATCGTACTCGCTAATTGTTCCATCGAGGTTCTGTACCAGAATTACCATTTTGCCAAACGCGCCTGGGAGTCCGGGTTTCAGGATGCTCGTTCGTTCCACACCGTCCTTTCCATCCTGTCCGGGTTCGCCAGGCGCTCTGTGAAGTGACCTCGTTATAGGCTGACTATCGCAGCCAGCACAATCTCCAATGCCGCCAGCACAATGACAACGACTTTGGCTTACACTTTGTCGAGGTCTGGCATGGTAGCGAGCGGCGATTAATGCTACAGCCGTTTGTAGATCGCTACCGGCCACATTCTCGGACCCTATTGCTGCACGAACACGAGTACTAAGACACTGTTATCAGTGATTCGACCTGGTCAGGCTGCTTCTGAGACTTACCCACTTCTCGCTAGCGATGTACTGGCCATGAGTAGAGCGTTCGACGGCGAAGTGGCTCTGATCTCTTGAGTGTTCTTGCCTAGGCAGTTCGGCGTACAGCGATATCTGTAGCCGACGAATTGTTCCCTTGACCAGTCAGAATACTTAGTATCGTTCTGGCACCCGGATTTAGACCTACCAATCTGTGCCCACACCTCCAACACCGGCCGCACCACCTTTCCCAGCACGACCATGCTCACCTGCAGGTGTGCCACTTCCTCCGGATACATCCCAGCTCACGGCGTAGAGTAGGTGAGTCATGTCGTGGCCTAAGAGGATTTGGATCGAGCCGCCATCTCCTCCGTTGCCTCCGTTCGTTCCACGGCCTGCGCTGTGCAGCAACGTCAGCGCTCTGGCTGTATCGCATACGCACCTAGCATGCGAGACTCACTTGCCACCATTACCTCCATCTGTGCCGTTCTGTTCACAATCTGGTCAGTATCAGGCATTCAAGCAGCATTAAACGGATCAACGAACTTCAGCATCAGCCATCTGCGTCGCAGCCGCTCCAGCAGTACCAGCAAGTCCTGGATGACCATCGCCTCCTTTTCGACCAGTCTCGCCATTTCCTCCAACCGCAGACAACAAGAGTTTCCGCCGCGGAGCAACTTCTGTATTAATTACAGGCTGACGCACTCCTGTCCATCGCAACGTAGCAGCATGTATGTAGCCGACTTGTTTCGTGGACTCGGAAAGCTCAACGGCCAGGCTACCGCCAGGACCGCCTGTCATAGGGGTTGTAGCATCGACACCGTGTTCGCCATGCTTGTCTCTTTGGGCGTTGTACTCAGATGGCTGTTAGCAAGAGCTTGGGTTGGACGCGAAGGTCTACTCACCCGGACGAGTGCGTCGTTGATATTTGGGTAGTCGGCCTGTGCTTTGACAAAGTCATCGGCATGTTGACCGTTCACCGAAATGACAGTGACAGCTTCTTCCTCCATAATGCCTTGCGGACTTGATCTTTGTTCACAAAGACTTCGTCAAAACTCAAGATAGGCCCAGAGTCATCGTACACTTCTGCATCCTCTCCGCAGATCTGATGTCCCCAGGTGCTGCGCAGCCTCGTTCAGCCTGACTGTGATCGCCTTCTCTTGGCGGTCCGCAGCCTGATCCACGACGGCACAAGCCACCACCAATCGCATGATGCCACAATCACAAAGAGGCCGCCCCTTCGATTCGCAGACTCAGAGATCGACGCCCCGCTGCAGGGACGCCTGATATTGGTAGCCTGAGATCTATGCGGTGCTGACAAGGCAAAGGATGTCGGATACTAGAGATTCAATCAATGGGTAGTCGAGCGCTATGGACTGATACAACCAATGCTACACCATGGAAACGGTCCCAAGAGTGCGACATCGTAGACATACACCTAGCTTTCCTGCTCGGCGGACCAGCGTTGTGTATGATCGATCCCAGGCTGGAAATACGCAGCCTCGCGTGAGGGCGGGGATCGTATGGAACCTGGACAGCCTGAAGGTGGTTCAAGACGCAGAGCAGAGAGCCGAAGCGTCTTTCGAAAGATGGAACGACCAGATTGCGGCTGCAGAAGAGGTGCTGAAAACACAGAAACAGCAGCAGCTCATCTCTCTCCGCGGAGAACATGAAAGGCGACATAGTGCTCAGCAAGCGGCAGAAGCAGAACGTATGCTCAGATTGCAACACGAGCAAAATAGAAGAGCAGAAGCGCAGCGAGCCGCCGTTGAAGCTGCATTGACTATAGAAGCAGAGAGACTTGTCCAAGAAGCAGCCCAGGAACGACGGGATGCAGAACTCCAGCAGCAATTTGCGGAGCAACAAGAGCAAGCCTGCGCGATTGAGGCTGCCCGTCAAGCAAGAAGGAGAGAAGAAGAGCGAAGACGCTTGGCAGCACAACATGCTGCCCGAGAAGCTGCTCTGGCGGAAGAAATTGAAAAATTTGCAGAAGAGGCTGAGAGAGAAGCCAGAGAGGCGGAGGTCCAGCGGCTTGTGGCGCAGCAAGAAGAGCAACGAGCTCGTGCAAATGCAGAGCGGGAAAGAGTGAGAGTAGAAGAGGAGGAACGTCGGCGGATGGCCGCAGAGTTTGCTGCTCGAGAGGCTGCTGTAGCTCAGGGAACGGCAAGGCGTGCCCAAGAACTGGAACGAGAGCGTCTGGAAGCGAGCTTTCGACGTCTTGTAGCGGAACAGGAGGCTGTACAAGCGAGAATAGATGGTGAGCTCCGGAGAACAAGAGCGGTAGAAGAAGAGCGCCAACGTGTGGCTGCCGAACATGCTGCTCAAGAAGCTGCTGCCGCTGCAGAAGCAGAACTGCTACTCCAGGAAGCCACAAGAGAGCAAATGGAAGTAGAGTTCCAGCGTCTTGTGTTAGAAGAGATGGAGGCTCAAGCTCGTGCAGATGCTGAACGTCAGAGAGCACGCTTGCGAGAATAGGAGGCTGAAGCTCGTGCAGAAGAGGAACGTCGGAGGGCACGCCTGCGGGATTGTGCAGCTTGTATGGAGCAGCATGATTTGTCCGAGGTCGTTCAACTTGCGTGTGCACATTGGTACTGTCGCGATGCTTTACAAGGTAAGTCCGTGCTCTTCAGCACGGTGAGAAGATGGAAGCTGACATCTCAGGT
This sequence comes from Cercospora kikuchii, assembly GCF_019650295.1. NCBI lineage: Eukaryota > Fungi > Ascomycota > Dothideomycetes > Mycosphaerellales > Mycosphaerellaceae > Cercospora > Cercospora kikuchii. The sequence goes on from NW_025408586.1 coordinate 730,439, forward strand.
GCAATATCGACCGCATGCACAGCTCGTCGGCCGTTTCAGTGTTGTCGGCAGACAGTGCAGGCAAATATCATCCAAGGCACTATCGCCGTCGCGATATGGACACAGTACCAAGCATTGCTCGAAGAGACACAGGAAGTCAATCCAGTCTACCGTTCTCGTGTGACATGCGCAACCTTTCTGCCATCTCGGTTGGGGACCAACCCGGACGATATCCAGTGTCCACGGTGCTATACCAGGACGTGTCGACATTTTAAAGGGCCCTCACATCCGCAATCTGAGTGTGTACACGATGTGGCAACGCAGCAGGCCAGAGATCTGGCACGCGCAAGAGGCTGGAAGTCTTGTCCGCGTTGCCAGAGCTTGGTGGAGAAGTCGAGTGGCTGCATGCATATGTCTTGCCGTTGCGGCGCTCAGTTCTGTTATCGATGCGGCCGCCCACTTTCAGAATGCAATGATAGGTGTGCTTGAGAGAACAATCAACTCAGTTACTGATATTTCTGCTATAATCTCTCAACGTGAATGGAGCTTGGAAGTGCTTTCCACCGAATGAACGTATTGCTATGCAAAGCCGACTTTTCTGGTCTTCTTCTTGGTCAAAGCTTTACTAGCGTCCGACGAAACAATTCGGTCATGAACAACATCCTCAAGAAAGGAAGGTTCTTCCGGGTGAGTGCGAGGATGTGCCAAGTAACTCGCTGCATCCTGCCGCAGAATCGCGTCCAGTAATAAATCTTGATGATTCATGTAGAAGTGCAGAGTTCGTCGGAGAGATATGTATCTTCTTTCTGCTCTTCCGTGCATGGACTCGAATCCGTCGAGCAGCATTTCGGGGCTTCTTCGTAGCGTTCCATCATAGCACAGTTGTACAGCCCAACCTGACAAGTAAGAGCGCCGTATCTTGTTAGCTATCGATGGAAGTAGCTGATTCGACATCTCAGCAGACCGAACGATGGGGCACAGAAAACCTCCATGTCGTTGACTCATCGAGGGACACAGAAGCAACTCATCTCCAATGGCAGTGTTGGCAGACACAAGAAATCTTTGCCCACCCATATCTTTTCTGGCAATCAGAACTTTGATCCGTAGGTCAGGAGGCAGTGCAGAGAACAAAAATTCTTGTGAATATGGGGCTGAAGAGTTCAGCTCCGGGTCCCAATTGTCAAACTCCGCTGTGCGCTCAAAGAATCTCTGAATCTGTTCGATCGTCATCGCATCACTGAGGTACGTTGGGATGAAGTCTGAGTACTCCGGAAGAAGCGACTCATCCCCTACAAGTTGATGGTCGTCGTCCCACAGAGCCTCTTGATATAGGTCACTAGTATGCCCGACAACCTGAAATCGCTGCCACACCTCCATACGAATGAATCGTGGGTTGTGTGCGGACATAGCCAAGTGATCGGACTGTACTGCAGGAACCATATTTCGCTCGTCAATCGCCTTCCAACGAGATATGTAATCAAAGACCGCGGCGTCGGAAAGCTCGGGGTGCAGCCAATATTCAATCATTTTGGTCATCGAGTCCCAAAATGTGTCAGGAACTGTCGGAGGAGCAGAATGAATTTGAGTCGCGGTAAGGCATTCCTTAAGGTAACCCTCGATCACATTGAGGCCAAGGGGCAGGATCGGAAGCGTGTAGTCGATTGCCAAGTCCAGTTTCATCAGCGACTGCTCCGGCAGCAGAGGCAAAAGGGCATACACTTTGTCGCGTGCATCTTGACATTCTGAGCCTCCGTATTGCTTCAACAGCTCCCAAAGCTCAGCCCAGGGCTTCAATGCCGAACCCTCCCGGCTTGAGGACGACACATATTGTGGGGACTGGATGCTGACGTGGCGTGCTCTACGTCCATCCACCAGCGTCCTATGAACATTGTTGGCAAGATCTCTGGATTTCGGATGCTGTTCTTGAGTCTGTGCGAGAAATTTCACGTCATGACTGACGAAGCTGTCTAACACTTTGACATATGTGTTCCAGTCAAGACTGTCCATGCCACAGAAGAGGTGAATCTCTTTGCTGAGAATGATTTCTTGCTTGATCCAAGTGCGTCTGAAGTAAGGCCTATGCTGCAGCTCCCGGAGAAGGTGCTTCTCAGCTGCCAGAGTGCTCGATGTGTCGTTGTCACTGGGCGGCCGTAAGAGCCTTTCCACGTTGGCAAGGTTGCGACCAGGACCGAGACAGCAAGCTGTTGACTCTGCTTTGCTGTATATTCTTCCCATGAGCGATACTTGTGCGCTCTTCTCGTCAAAGTTGGACTGATCGATGCAAATAGAGTCGACCCAGAGAGGCCCAGGATGCTTGTGATGTCGCATTTGCCAGAGCGCATACCAGCAATTCATGCGCACTTGACAGCTGCGGCCATTAATGGAAATAGAGATCGCGGGTTTCTGGTCGCCCCATGTGTACGATATGGCTCTGAAAGGCGGGCAATGATTTAGACTGTGCACTTCCAGTCTGGCTTGGATTTCCAGGTCATCGCTCGCAATCTGGATGTGTAGTAGCCGAATCTGGTTCCTCGGTTGAGGCAGATGAACACTATCGTAAGTGAAGGCCATAGTTTTGACGCGCGTCTCCTCGATACAGATTTCAATGTGTATCGGAATGTTAGTCCAAATGGCACTTGAAGTCGCAGGCTCATCACTGCTTGCGAGTGCATAAGTGCTGGCGTTCCATCAAGGCATCAGTCTGCCTAGGCCACGCCTTCTCAAGCCTCAGTATATTCGGCACAGGAGAGCATGCTTTGATTCGCCGCCCCTATGAAGATGCCGCAGCACAATATGCAGGCGACGCTGCAAGGCTGAGATTCTGGAACCATTGGTTCTGCTGCGCCTTGCCTGGTGAGGTCGTGGGGCCAGATTAAGTCAAGACGCTTCGCGGGTGATGCAGCCGAGTTGACGTCCGCTGTATTCCTGTATGTGCGAGACATGGAGACAATCCAGATTGTGTGTTGCTGCACAGTGGTGGTCTGTAGTCTTATTAGGAGGCACAGAGCGATCCACCCTGAAGAACAGAGGGCAAGCCTTGGCGTGAGGCCTGAGGCATTTGCGTGCACGAGATGGAAGGAAGCACGTGTGAAGACGGTACATTGACTCTCGATGGGCAGTAGCATTTCTGCATGTCTACAAAATGTGTTTCGAATTTCGTTTTGCGCACAGTACTGGTACAGTGTTACACCTCATTGCAGTTCATCACGGGAGCCCAAGGTCGACCGAAATACTGTGCATGGGACCTCTGCCCGACTCCAATGTTTCAATCGAGCCCTTTGCTTTTCAGACAACTCGCCTCCTCATTTCAAGATTTGTCGTCGCCATCTTGGTACCGTTGCTTACTTCCGCAATACGTCTGCGGCGCTCCTGCGCTGCTGCTGGCAGGTTTGCTGCCCGAATGCAGGGATGATCCTTGGCAATCGGGAAAACCTCGCCAGCGAAACAAAGAGTTGACTACACGTCCTTCGGCGGCCGCGCTCAATCGTCGCTCTTCAACGACTCTTCATCCCACCTCGTCCCAGCGTACTTTCTGCGCAAGCTTGGTACTACTCGATAAAGGCCCCAGTACGGCGTGTTGATCGGACTTTGGCCGGTGAACAGGAGAACATCGTACAAAAAGCCACCGAAGAGGCACCCCAAGAACGGTGAAACCATGGGAATCCAAAAGTAGCTGTACAAGGGGTCAGTCTGAGGCTCACGAGATCTTTTCCAAACGACTTACTAGCCACCTGCGGACCAGACCTCGGTGCCATATCCGATCATGTACGATACGAGACGAGGTCCAAAGTCACGGGCCAGGTTGATTGCGTACCCGGTCTCCCAACCGAAGCAAGCACCAATGCCGAAGATGATGAAGAATAATGCAAGTGGTGTGAGGTTCTTTGCACCAATATTGTGGTCATCCTTGATGGCGTAAATCAAGAACATCAACAGCGTGCTGGCAATGAATTCCGAGAAGAACATGCCGGTCCTGGTCATGAATGGCGCCGGGTAGGTACAGAAGACGCCGGCTGATGCATTCTCTCCAGACACGGTTCTTATGCCAACGCCGCCCTCGAATTCGTCAATGGCAGACTTGTAGTTGGCGTAGACAACTGCGGCGGCGGCCATTGCCCCCAACGTCTGCGCCAGCATGTATACAGGGAACTTTCTCCATGGGAATTTGCGGAACACACAGTTGGCGAATGTGACAGCTGGGTTGATGTGGCCTCCAGAAATACCGGAGGAATAGACACCAAGCATGACACCGATACCCTATGCCAAGTCAGCAAAGCAATGAGCGACAACAACCCATGTTGAGTACGTACCCATCCCCACGAGATGGATTGGTAATCGCTACCGTTCTATCAGCATTCGCTTGTCGTGCCACAAAGATTCGCGACCGAGCCTACCCTTTTTCTCCACGACTCAGTACGACTTGGGCCACGACGCCGTCGCCAAACATGATAAGAATGAACCTGAGTCCAGTCAGTCACCGCCTTTGCAGTGGTCGGACTGCACACTCACACTCCCATGAACTCAGAAAAAGGATCGCGCAATGCCCGACGAAGCTTGCTCCATGTCAATGCCGAGTTCGATTCTTTCTTCAGCTCCGCCGTCAGACTACGGTTGATGGGAGCACCTCGCTCTGCGTATGCGGAAGAAACGGTGGCCACAGTGGCGCCTTCTGACAGCAGATCCGAATCGGACATTCGCTCTCTGTGGGTTATGTTCATGATCCCGTCCTCTTGTGAGTGTGGCTTCTCGGCATACTGAAAGTCGTGCTCCATCGTCGGGGAGTGCTTGTTCGCCGCCATCTTGTATATCGATGCGAAAGTCACTCCTGGCCAGCGTGTCACTCGAGACGATATCAGGTGAAGATGTTGCGGCACCGAGAGAACCTGCTCTTTGGGAGCTTTGTGGCAGGACAAGAACGACACCAGAAGCTGGCCACAATCAATTTGGCTTGTCCACCTGTGCCGCCGGCTGGTATCCAGTGATTATATTACCACGTAGGACCGGCTCGGCCCCAGCAGGTTGGCTAAGCACGACCATTCAGCAACGCACGATCGGCAGCGGGTTGCGCAGGGCAGTCGCGTGGACTGCACAGCATAGGCTTCGAAGCTGCTGGTACGGGCGGCGAGCGTCTTGGTAGGTCTGACAGGCAGCTCGCAGAGGATCTTACCAGGGAGCTAGTACTGCCATGCCACAGCTTATGCTGCAAGCTGCGCGAACCAGGCCACATTGAGTCTCGCCATCCGTCCAGGGCCGGAAACCTTGCGCGAACAAAGGACATTCGCCGCATGCAGTCGCATTCATCATTATTTTGCCACGACGGTGCCAATTCCCCACCATCGTGCTAGTGAAACAAGTTTGACAGCGGCTCCTACAAGAATGCGGCCGGAAGCATTGAGCGAGAGCAGAGCACATTGCGAGATGTGTCTCACCTCACCTGAGAACAATGGAAACGTCACACGGCAGCATTTGCGGTACACAATTCGCTCCATTGCTTTTCGCACATCCGATCCGCGTCACCTGGAATTCCCTACAATTGCGCGGGAAGTGGCATGAGGATCTCGTCTTGCAGGCCCAGCAAGTGTGCGCGCGGCGAGGCGCGAAGGAACGCAGGCCAGGCATGCAAGTACTCCTCAAAATCGGCGCAAAGTCGCATCAGCGGCAGATACCAAGTGTCGCTTCTCCAATGTGCTGAGTGCCGTCAACAACCGCGTTGACGTGGTTGGTTACGTCTCCGCTCTGCAGACCAGCCGTTCCAGCTCCTTTGACAGAGCTTCAGGGTTCCGCTGCTTGCCTGGCGAGCGTGGCACCCGCGGCAGCAGGAGAGTCGTATCGGTAAAGGCGCTGCAGAGGGTAAGCTAACCGGGGCGTACGAGCTTAGACGAGTGGTACGCAAAAAGAAGACATGCGGCTTACTGCACGAGCGGACTGCGTTCCTGCGCATTGCGAGACGCGGTATGCCCATTGTTGATGCTGCAGACATTGTCTCGACGCAGAGGTGAGCGTGAGTCTAGAACGTGCGTGCAGAACGCATGCGGTCTTCGCATTCCTCGTCGCAGAGTGGAACGCTCCACAGCTGCCCCGTCGCGGAGTGCGTGAGCACCTGGAGAATCCTGACAACGAGCTGGGGCCGTCTGTTGTCTCAAGTGGGGTCGCTTGGCAAGCCGTTTGGCGCCGACAATGCGCCGAACTCCCGTCTTTGCGTGCCCGTAACGCACGACATTCGCGCCACGCGCCACGACTGCGATTACTTTTCTCCCCGCACACGAAGCTGCACGGTCTGACGGCCTCCATTGCCCAGCGCAGCTCACCTGATACGACGCGATATTTCCGGCCGCGTGGGCCCGCGCTCTCGGGGCATGCGCAGCCGAGCACACGTGCGTTCCAGAAGAAACCAAGCCTTGGGTTCGGACGCGAGATGTGCTAGCCATGCTGACTGGCCTCGGCGGCTATTATGATCAGGTGGCCCAAAGTCAAATGCGGGCAGCTGCTTCTCCGTGACCCCCACCATCAGAGGGGCTCCAGAGGATTATCACATGCGCTGGGGCGACAGCTTGCTGCTGCTGGCTCGGGCCCGGCACTGACATGTGCACTCAATAAACAAAGACCGGCCGCGTCTGGCACGCGAGCATTGTTGCATGTACATTCCTCTCTTCTCAGCACCCTCGTCAAGTCTGCAGCTCGAAGTCGCAACATGGCGCCATCTGAGGAAGTCTTCGTGGGCAGCATTGACCAGGGCACGACCAGCTCACGCTTCTTGATCTTTGACAAAGCAGGAGAGCCGGTTGCTGTGCATCAGGAAGAGTTCAGCCAGATCTATCCTAACCCAGGGTCCGTCTGCCTCTCGTCATTCATGGAGGCGTGTTTGCTAACCTCCCAATAGCTGGCACGAGCATGACCCGGATGAGATTGTCCAGTCTGTGCAAAATTGTATCGAGGGCGCGTTGAAGAAGTTTGAGCAAGATGGTCACTCCAAAGACAGCATCAAAGCCATTGGCATCACCAACCAGCGCGAAACCACAGTCGTATGGGACAACAAGACCGGCGAGCCCCTCTACAATGCTATTGTCTGGACCGATACGAGAACAGCTGCTCTTGCGCGCGAGCTGAAAGCACGTCCAGACAGCGACAAGCTCACCGATGTCTGCGGTCTTCCCATCTCCACATATCCTTCTGTCACCAAACTGCTGTGGCTTCTCAAGAATGAAGAGAAAGTGAAAAAGGCGTATGAGGCTGGAACACTGGCGTTTGGCACAATCGATGCATGGCTCATATACAAGCTCAACGGTGGGCCTACTAACAACGTCTTCGTCTCCGATCCAACAAACGCCAGCAGGACCATGTTCATGGACATTCACAAGCTCAAGTATAGCGAGCAAATGCTCGACTTCTTTTCCTACGAATTCGACGTCCGAAAAATCCACCTACCAGAGATCGTGCCATCTTCTGATGCAAAGGCTTTTGGAAAGATAGACTCGGGATCTCTCAAGGGCTGGCCTATCATGGGATGTCTCGGTGACCAGTCAGCAGCTCTAGTCGGGCAGAAGGGTTTCGAACCAGGTGCGGCAAAGAACACATATGGCACTGGATGTTTCTTGCTATACAATGTTGGCGAGAAGCCCGTCATCTCCACTCACGGACTGTTGGCAACAGTGGCATACGATTTTGGCACCCCAGTATACGCACTGGAGGGTAGTATTGCGGTGGCAGGCTCAGGAGTGAAGTTCCTCATGGAGAACCTTGGCTTCAGCCACGCAAGCCACAAGATCACCGAGCTTGCAGAGCAAGTTCCTGACAATGGTGGTCTGGTTTTCGTGACGGCTTTCAGTGGCTTGTTTGCACCTTACTGGATCGATGATGCTCACGGAACGATGGTAAGTCGCTAACTCTATGGTCTCTGACTCGTACTCACGCTCTCTAGTTCGGTATAACACACCACACCAAACGCGGACACATTGCTCGTGCTACACTCGAAGCTGTTTGCTTCCAAACGAAAGCCATCCTCGATGCTATGGAGAAAGATAGTGGACACAAATTGGCTGAACTCAAGGTCGATGGCGGCATGAGCAACTCGACGTTGTGCATGCAGACTCAGGCAGACCTTGTACGGATCCCAATTGTACGACCGAAGATGAGAGAAACGACTGCTCTTGGTGCTGGTATCGCTGCTGGTTTTGCTGCCGGCGTATGGAAGAGTTTCGATGAGCTGAAGGAGATCAATACTGCCGGTGAGACAAAATTCGAGCCCGCAATGGAGGAGGCAGCAAGTAAGAAAATGCTCAAGAAGTGGGAGAAGGCTGTGTCTATGAGCAGAGGCTGGCTCGCGGAAGAGGAGGCCGAGGCTGGGCATAAGGAGGAGGCAAAGGAGATCAGCGAGGGTGCGGCGAAGAATGAGGAGGCTTCCAAAGTGTAAGTCCCAGCATGCGGGAGCTAGAAGGAGGATGCTTTTCGGGCGATTGATGGAAGTAGTCGGAAGGTCTGCCCGACACTGACATATATTTATGATGATTTCAAACTCATGATCACCTGCTGTCAGCGCTGTTTCGGTGTGAACAGCTCCCTGTACTAACTTGGGTGCAGTAGGGCAAAATTGTAGTCCTGGCACTCCAAGAATCCCCTCAAACTCAATCAATACCAACTCAGTTGCATGTTCACTTGGCTAATGTGAGGAGATTGGACTCGTCCCTCCAGCTGATCGAGTTTCGGTGTTCCGGAGCATCTGTCTATAGGTGACCTCGCAACCTGTTCGAATCGGAGAGACAAGGAGGGGAAATCGACTCACCACTGAATCTGCTGCATGTCAATTTGGCTCACTCGAGTAGTTGAACTCGTCTCTCCATCTGATCGAATTCTGCAATTGGAACGGTGTACTTTCACGCATTGGCATACAAATTCTCAATTCCAGAGAGACAAAAGCGCGGAGTTTCATTCACTACGAATTATTATGCTCTTATCTCATTAATCATCGCCTCTCCAATTCCCTATCATCTCCACCCTTCTCGCCTACGAAAAGTCGGTCTCGATAGAAAGCATACCATTGTGAATACTCTAGACTCACCAAAAAGTGGCCCATCCTCACCATCTATCCCCTCCTCCGCAAGTTCTGCTCCCTCACAATCTCCATCTCCACCCTCCCTCCCACCCCCATAAACCTCTCATCCGGATCATCGCAGCCCTCGCCATCCTCATGAACATGGAAATAACAAGCTTCAACCCTCCTCATGCTTCTTGCGCTCACTCGGATTCCATACCCGCTTGTCTCTAATTCTCGTATCATAGAAACAAGGCCTCTGGTGTCGTACTATTGCCTCCAACAAGAGAATTCCAAATGGAGGAGCGGTATTTTTGATCGTCGTTGATAAACATCGCACGACGAGATCGATGAGGAGAGCGCGGAGAGGGATGCCAGGGGGACTTTTTCTCCAGAGAGATTCGATGCTCCAGCGGTCGGGTAAGGTGCGGAGTCCTCTGATTTTTTGAGCGAAGAGGTCTGTGGTGGTGTTTTGGATGAGTGGCATGTCGAGGGCGAGAGCTGTGGAGTAGAGGTCGATGAGGTCGTCGTAGGAGAGGTGGTGGAGAGGGTTTTCGTTCCAGGTGACGACGAAGGTTCTGTGGTGGCAGTAGGAGAGTATGCGGGAGAAGGTGTCGGGGGAGTCAAATGGGAGGCGGATGGTGGAGTCTTCGGGCGTGATGGGGAGGTTGTGGGGCCAGGAGATGGCGGCGCGGAAGAAGCCTGAGTAGTGGCAGATCATGCTGAGGGAGATGTGAATTCTTGGGTGAGAGGTCGGCCGACGAGGACGATGAGGGTTGGGCCATAGGGATCCCTGAGAGGAGAGTTAGCGTGGTGCTGATTGGAAGTATCTCTGATGGCTTACCACTCGTGCTCGTTTGCTACTGTCGAGGCTGGACAGGTTTGTGCCATTGTGTCTGCTGGGTAATGTCAGTTTGTGCGTGGATTGAGGTCGTCACCTGCTCTGTTCGTAATGATAGCTTCTGATCATCGTCATGTGCCTGTGCCGCTTGCTCACACTATGCAGAGGTCAGCAGATGTCATCACTCGAGTGAGGAGGGAGGGTTGAGAATACTTCTCTCGCAATCCGCTTCAATGTCGTGAATCCTCCGCCATTCTCTGGACGCACTGATGACTTTGCTCGCCACATGAGCAGATCTCTGCGGCCGCCCATCCATCTCTACACCACCTCACCTATCCAATTTGCCACTTCCACGTCCTTGTCCTCATCATCCTTCCCCGCCGCCACCAAAAAGCTCACTCAAGAGAGAAATCTCACTTACCAGTCTGTTTTGGATCGTTGCTGATGAGAAGAAGAACGAGCAAGCTGTCAAACTTGTTGTCATATCATTTCCGCGCTAGCGCGAGCCATTGAACAGGGATCTGCGCGATGCGTGCATGTGAAGTGAAGCCCAACTTCTCCAACGTCTCTCCGACTTCAATAAGTAGCGAGGCATTTCGTAGACAGATTCTGTCTGACATAAGAGTTCGACCAGGCGGTGTGAAGGCCTTAATCTGCTCTTGTTAGCCAAGTGAACTCCTATCCCGGGGTAAGTCTCACTCACTTGCGACATTGATAAGCATGGCCTTGGTGACCAAATACTCATCAATCCCCTGCGTCCCACCCTCCCTGCCAAAGCCCGATCCCTTCACGCCACCAAACGGAGATTCGCAAGCGCTGAGCATACCAACATTGACACCGACCATACCCACCTCAAGTGCTTCCGCAACCCTCCAACTCCTCGCCTGATTCTCCGTGACGATGAAGCTTCCCAAACCAACATCGCAGTCGTTCGCTCGCTCAATGACCTCCTCTTCAGTGTCGAATTTATACAGCCCCATAACAGGCGCAAAAGTCTCCTCTCTCGTGGTAATCATTTCCTCCGACATATTCGTGATCAAAGTAGGTTGCAAAAAATACCCGTTTCCGAATTCCTTTGCTGGTGCGCCTCCAAGGACGACGTTTCCGCCGTGTTTCTTCGCATCTTCGATATGTTTCATGGCTTTTTCAACCGCTCGATCATGCGTCAAAGGACCCACAAAAACACCTTCTTCCGTCCCAGCACCGACTTTCATCTTCCCGATTCTCTCCGCTAATCTTTTCGCAAACTCATCGTACACCCCCGCTTGAACGAAAATTCGGTTCGCCGTGACACAAGTCTGTCCACTATTCCGAAACTTCGCAAGAACAGCAGCCTCGACCGCAGTCTCCATCTTCGCATCATCAAATACAATAAAAGGCGAATTCCCACCAAGTTCCAGCGAGAGTTTCTTCAAAGTTGACGAGCATTGCTTCATCAACAACTTCCCCACCCTCGTCGACCCCGTGAAAGAAACCTTATGAACTTTAGGATTCGTACACAATTCCTCTCCGACCTCCGCGACAGTTGTCAAACTTGTTATAACATTAATCACACCCTTCTCAAAACCCGCCTCCTCAGCGAGCACAGCAAGCGCCAAAGCAGTCAACGGCGTCTCACCCGCAGGTTTCCAAACAGTCGTACACCCCGCCGCCAAAGCAGCACCGCACTTCCTCGTAATCATCGCAGCAGGGAAATTCCAGGGTGCAAGGCAAGCCGCTACACCAACAGGCTGCTTAAACGTCACAATTCTCTGACTGGGATTCGCAGGCGGCACGACTTCGCCGTGGGTCATTTCAGCTTGGGTAGCGAACCATTCGAGGAAAGAAGAGGCGTAGAGGATTTCGCCTTTGGATTCTGTGAGGGTTTTGCCGTTTTCGAGCGTCATGATTAGGGCGAGGTCGTCGGCGTTGGAGAGGCAAAGATCGTTCCATTTGCGGAGGAGACGGGCGCGGGAGCGCGCTGTTGTCTTCTTGTAGGTTCTGAAGGCTGTGTGGGCGGCGTCGATGGCTTGGGATACGTCTGTCTTGTTCATTTCGGGGAGGGTGGCGAGGTGGTCGAGGGTGGCCGGGTCGATGACATCGAATGTGGCCTTGGAAGAGGATGAGGAGATCCATTCGCCATTGATGAGGCCCTGGGTTCGCAGTAGGTTTTGGTTCTTCACGTTTTTGAGACTCTTTTGTTGGGTAACCATGGTCGCGGTGTGCAACGTTCTGTGAATAATTATGCGTCGGTCAGTAGCCTCAAGATTGGTAAGACGACGACAGGTAATTTGTGGATAGCGGTCTTTGAATAGTCCTTGACCTATCGAGTGTTCTATATATTCGCCCCTCACCCGGTGCGCCTGGAGTAGGTGCGGGGCAGGCAAGGTAAACGGCAGGCGCGGTTAGGCTTCCCCTGCCTATTTGGGTAGGAGAGCCCGCCGCCCGAATGCTGGTGCCAGAAGAACAAGTATAAAAGACTTGCAGCAGTAGGCACCAGCTCTGTTGACAAGATAGCCGTGTGCGGTATCGTCGCAAGTGCCGTCGGACTTCACGACAGAGCGGCGCGAGAACGAGTCGTAAATGAGATCCATCTTGGCATCATACCATCGTCAAGCGTATCCATAAGGGCGCCCCTGATATCCGTCCCGTTCATCGTGCCGATCAAATGCTGGGATTGCTCATGGAGGATGTCGTTCTCGGTGGTTCGTAGGCAGCGTTCTCAGCATAAATGTGACTGATAGCAATACCAGCTTCGTCCTTTTGCGCTGCAAAACGTCCATTTCGATGCCAGACGACACCGTTGCAGATATGTGCTTCACGGTTGAAGCAAGTCTATCGACCGACTCCAACGCACTTCGCATGGCAATCTCGAGCGGTCCGCACAAACCAGTAGACCATGGCCAAGTGTCGTTACAGTCATTCGTGATCAGTCCGCCTTGTTTCAAAAGTCATCGCCCGAGTCCTTTCTCTTTTTCCCCTTCTTCTTAGGCTTGGTGTCTTCAGAGTCGCTGCCTGCCTCCTTCTTTGCCTTCGTTGGCGCATCGGGCACTTTGCTTACGATCTCCTCCAAGAAGTCGAGTTGTGGATCCGAAGCGATCGCCTTCTTCAGATGCTGTGCCAACACCCTCCTAGGGCCTTTTCCTGCTCCACTAGTCCCCTCGGGACCTCGTGCCTGATGTGCAGCCGCTGAGATGAGCTTGATCATGAACAGCTCCAAAGCGCGGCTGACAACCGTCGGCGTCACTTGAGCCACCTTGCCGATGTCTTCATCCGCCTGCATGATGCGCTTAATTCGTGCGACTGGGAATGAAGTCTTTATCTGACACCCGAGTGTCGGATCTTTGTTGGGCTCGCTTTTGATGGGCACAGGCGTGGGTACAGGCTCGAATGCACCGCTGTGAAAGGGGTCCATCGGCTCTTGCTTCACTCGTCTGCCCTTCTTGGCAGTAGGTGCATCGGGCATGAAGTCATCATCGTCGTCGGGTTGCTCGGCGTAGTTGACCTGTTTTCGTCGCGTCGTGGGCGGCATACCGGGATGGGGTTGTGTTTGGTAGTGGTAGGTCTGCGGCGATTGTTGTGGAAAGGAGGTGACGGGTGTCTGGAAGTCGGCGTAGTTGTTATTGTTGTTGAAGAAGTGTTGTTGTGGCACAAAGGACGGGGAACCAGAGATGGGAATTTCCCCAAGCTGTCCCAGCTGCGGACTGACCGGCCGATACGAGGATTCGGTGGACAACCCGGACAGGTCAGGGCTCTGCGGCCGGTATTCCATTGCGTGCTGCTTCCTGGTGCGCGTCGCGACACCACGATTGAATCGAAGCTTGGCCGGCGACCAGCGCCGGCGCGCTACGTCTTCTTTCTGAAATGCGCCCGCCGCAGCAAGACGTGTTGCGACTTGCGAAGACGGACCAGGCGCGCGCCGAGCCGAGATCTGAAACAAAGATGAAGAAGAGGTGGAGGGTTGTGGTGCCTCAGGCAGGAGTAAGGGCAGAGCTGTGCGGCGGAGAAACCTCTGATCAGAGGGGCGGGCGCGGTCCAATTATGAACTGATTTATACGCAACGCGAGCCACAAGCCCCTTGTCGAAATCGCGCGCTAGTCCGCTTTCACTCTTGCCTTTTCTTCGCAGTCAACAAGACGGCATGCGTGAACAACACGGCAGGCGCTGCGCGCACTGCTCGTCTTCACCACGTGCACCGCGTCGCATGGCATCAGGGAAGGCACGCTCCTCTCGGGCTCGCCGCCCGCTGTCGATGCTCAGCGCGCGCAGTTCCCCGGCGATAAAAGTGCTGCCTGGGAAATGACACACTTGGCTCCAACGCTCTCTCCCGACTGCTTCCACAACTGGTCCACCTCGACGCCAACGTGTCGATAACGTCGACCAGCGCGTCACAGCACGTGTTTCTTGCTTGGAGAACCGTGGTTCGCTCGCCCACGTCCATCACGGTGCTGTTTGACTATTGGCTCTGCCACGTTGCGCAAACGCCTTGCTCAGGACATGAAAGAACACCGACTCCACCACGACAGCCTCCCGGACGCTGCTACAGCTTCTTGTTGGATATGTGTTGTAGCCGCTCTCGGGCTGAGCACACAGAATTGCCTGCTTCCCGATGACGTTCCTGATCTAATTTTCACATCGCTGACACGAAGACGGAGATTTGAAGACTCCCAATTCGATTCGCATTATCGAGAACTAACTCCGATCGCCACGAGACGCGTAGGAGATTCCGACTCGAGGCTTCCTTCCATAAGAAGTACAATTGTAGCAACGTCAGGCAGTACGAATTTCTCAGCTTCCATCATCGACCCTTGGCACATTCTCTCAGCAGGTTGTATTCCAACATCGTAAGTGGTAGGATGACTTCAGAGCAGACTGCGACTCTCTTCGTTCTGCAATAGGGCCTTGCTATCTGCTCATAAAGTTGGCAACAGATGGCCAGCAAAACCAGTTCCAGTCCCAGTATCAGCTTCTGCCCAACCACCTTCGCCAAATATTTGCTTGGCAGGTTTCGAAAACACGTCGGGTTGCACAAGAACTGCTGCGCCCGCGTGGAGCGCGTCGACTTACCCACATGTACTGAACGTCATTAGCCACGTATGACGTCGAATCCACTGGACAGCTTGCTGTGTGCAACGATGATCAATTTGAACCACGAGACATAAAAGATCAACTGAAGCAGCAGATTGAAGGCGGTCCAAATAAGCAACCTAAAATCCCTTCACAAGACAATCGAATTAACAACCAAGTACCACCTTGACTAGCCGCTACAATACTCTTGAGATGCACTGACAGTCGCACAGCAACTCAACTTCGACCAACCTCTACCAACATGCCTATCGGACAATCCAACAATGGCGGAGCTGAGGGCGCCGCAAAGGGCGTCACATCCACGCTCGGAAACCTGACCGGCGGCGTGGTCAAGACCGCTGGTGGCCTCGTGGGCACAGCTGGCGAAGGTCTCGGCAACACCATCAACAGTGAGTCGACACTTTCGCATCCCATCGAACGACCATACTAACGAACGTTGACTCTGTAGACACCACCGGCACCAAAGCTGTCGGCGATGGCCTCAAGGGTGTGACGGGCGGTGTCAAGGACGGCGCCGACTCTGTTGGCAAGGGCGCTGAGAACGCTGGACAGTGGAAGACATCGTGATGGATGAGCGAGCATGATACCCACTGAGTAACGAAGTGACGATTAGAACCTGGCTTGGTACCGTTCGAGCAGGTCGCTCGTGCTCGACACACCCGCTCGCTAGTGTGCTATGAGCTTCTCAGACTTCGTTTAATGATTCACAGCATCTCTCTTCGCCTTCTTCAAGTCCTCCGAAATTCTTCTGTTCTCAATATTTCGCGCCTCATCCGGACTGACATCATGAACCCAGATATCACCAATATCCAACATCTTATTCTCTAGCTTTCTCGTCATCGTCTTGACGATATCAGCATAACCCGGCTCGTTGTAGACATTGAACAGCTCCAGAGGATCTTCTTGCGTGTCGAATAATTCCCATTCTTGATCTTCTCCTCCAGCTTGCGTCCCTGTGTTATTCAAGCCTAAATTGTATCTGATACCACAAGTCAGCACCATAACTACATCCCAGACGCAAAGAAGAAGAGAGTTCAAACTCACCAATAAATCAACTTCCACCTCTCATTCCTCACCCCATAATGCGCATAAGAATTATGAATCGCATCCCGATGCATCCAATATCGATGATACGCCAATTGGTCCCAACCCCCGGGCGTTGTACCTTGAAGACTACTTCGGAAAGATTTTCCTTGCATATAGCTTGGTGTACGAAGACCTGCGATGTCGAGCATCGTGGCGGCGAAATCGACGTTTTGGACTATGTCTTTGATGATTGTGCCAGGGGCGATTTCGCGGGGAAAGCGCGCGAGGAGGGGCATTTGGAAGGAGTCTTCGTAGATGAAACGTTTGTCGAACCAGCCGTGGTCGCCGAGGAACATGCCTTGGTCCTGAGAAGGAACTCAGGGTCAGCAAGCAACATTTGAGATGCGAGAAAGTACGAAACTCACAGAGGTGTACATAATCAAGGTATCATTTGTTAGACCTTCTCTATCGAGCCAGTCGAGCATTCGGCCGACGTTATCGTCTACGGATTGTACGACTCGGAGATATCGTTGCATGTAGCGTTGGAATTTGAATTCGGCAAGTTGTTGTTGTGTTTCGAAACGGAAGAGTTCGCCAGTGTTTGAGTCCGTTAATGTTAGGTTACGAGGGTCCTTGGGATTTGGAACTTTGCGTTCGAGAGAGGTACCAGGGAAGAATAGAGCGCCGACTTCTTGTCCTCCTTGCGGCTGAACGAGACCGAGGTCGAAATAGGTCAAGTCGTCCGCGACACGCATCTTGGCTTCTCGTGCAGCATTCGCTCGATGCTTGTAATCATCTGTGAATGTATCAGGCAGCTTGATCGGGTCCTTGTAAAGATCTGCATATCGTGAATGCCATTCCCAACTTCTGTGCGGCGCTTTCTGGTGGTACATCATGAAGAATGGCTGCGATCTGTTCCTGCTTTCGAGCCAGTCGAGGGCGATGTCTGTGACGATGTCCACGGCGTAACCGGTCTTAGTGATCTCTTCGCCGTTCTCGATGAAGTCTGGATCCCAGTAATCGCCTTGCCCGGGCACAACGTTCCAGTAGTCGAAACCGGTGGGTTGATGATCGGTGCCTTCGCCAAGGTGCCATTTACCGATCATGGCGGTTTGGTATCCGCCCTGCTTCAGGCTCTTGGCAACATTTGGAAGACGGTTGTTGATTTTATCGTTCAGAGTGAAGACGCCATTGGCGTGGCTGATACATGTAGTTAGCTTGCGTGTACTTGAAATAAGCCTTCCTTTGACTGTATTGGCTATACCTGTGCATGCCCGTCAAGATGGCAGCTCTGCTTGGTGTGCAGATCGAATTCGTAACATAGCAGTGATCAAATCTTGCTCCTTCGGTAGCCAGTCGGTCGATGTTTGGTGTGTAGTTTATGCCATGTCCATAAGCAGATATCGATTTGGCCTGGTAGGAACTGCATCAGTACATTTGCTGCCCATGTACACGAACACTGTACACACTGCATGGTCATCAGCCATCATGAAGATGATGTTTGGTAGCTTCACCATCTTGGCGGTACTGTGAAGTCTTGCCGAGGACTTCCTGCGAGACAGTGATCGAGAAGCGACCGGGCTGGATACTGCTTCTGTTTATGTAGTAACATCATGAACTGACTATACCCGCATCAAGTGGACTCCCTCAGGGATCTTCGAGCACTAGTCTCCGTTCTTCGCATAGGCTTGATCAGAAGTTGCCAGGCAGTAAACACGAGCGATTCGAGGTTGTTGGCAGCACTCATGCAGCGTGCGTTGCTGCTTTACAACCAGTGGACTTGCCATATCCTGGCACGGCTGAAGTTATACAAGGCGTCAAAGATAGGACAAGGTCATGCATATCGTTCATCTTGACGACAAGCTCGCAACGTCCGCCCTCAATCCCTGGCAGAAATGCGGCCTGCGCGTGCCAAGATGTATCACGCACAATGGACGACTCATCTTGAAGGTACGGAGTCGCTTCTCAGCCACATGGCACCGGCCGTCGGTGGGTTCCATTTGGGGGTACTTCATCGTGTGGCTTGCCACCAACACAGGTCGATTAGATAGAAAGCAGGCCGAGAATGGCGGAGAAATATCCGCTTGACTCGGGTTTGAAGTGTCACGAACTGTGCAATGGCTTCTGAGGCATGCTACCCTCATATCAGGCAGATCTTGATAGTCCGGCAAGATTTTAAATGGGTTGAAGATGAATCAGAGGTGTTGTCAAATCGCATATGTTATTTCTAGCAAGAGCAGAGCAGTCGTTCTCGAGGTCTCCTCCAACGGCTGGTCCCGGCACAAGGCGGCTTTTAGAAAGTCAATCTGCTCGCAGCCATCCCTCCGCGCCGCACGTGCAGCACCTTCGGTTGATCGGGTTATTCCCCCATCTTGCCTGCCTTTTTCCCTTTTTGACAAACGCAACTGATAGGCTGTATCGTACATCTATCGTACGAAAGAAACGATGCCGTCTTCGACAATGTACTTTCTCTTGACTACGCGCGGCACGATCGCATGTCTACAACCGAGATGTAGTAGGTCGGCTGATTGAACGGCATAACTTTCTCTGGAGCTCTCTTGTTTCCTACGCTTGCTTGCTCTCTCAACGATTCATCTTCACTATGGCATTCGATCTACCCTCTCCACCGTTTGTGGACGTTCCTGGAACTGCGAACTTTCGCGATGCGGGCGATGGCAAGACGTTTAGGAAAGGTCTCGTTTACAGGTCTGCGGACCCGAGCAAGACGACAGCAGAGGGGATGCAGTTGTTGCGCAACGACCTGGGTAAGTTGCATACCATCTATCACAAAGTCAATACTGATTCGCATGTCACTTCCACAGGCATATCCGCAATCTTCGACCTCCGCTCGCTCCCCGAAATCCAAAGAGACGGCCCCGAATGGCAAGGCGCAGACAAAGACGCCGCAGACCCCTTCGCAGAACACGGCATAAAACGCTACTGGACCCCCGTATTCGCCGCCCAAGACTACGGGCCCGAACAAGTCGCCCTCCGCTACAAACAATACACTCTCGCAGGCAGCGAGGGCTTCGTGAAAGCCTACACAGACATCCTCCTCGCTGCACCCGAAGCCTACACAAAGATCTTTCGACATTTAGCTGCGGCGGATGCGAAGCCTTGTTTGGTACATTGTACTGCAGGGAAAGATCGGACGGGTGTGGTTGTGGCGTTGTTGAAGTTGTTAGTTGGCGTGGATAAAGAGGCTATTGCTGAGGAGTATGCGTTGACGGATCAGGGGTTGGCGCATTTGAAGCCGTTGTTTACGGAAAGGCTTTTGAGGAATCCTGCATTGCAAGGGAATAGGGAAGGGGTAGCGAATATGACGAGTAGTAAGAAGGAGAATATGCTTGCGACGATGGATATGATAGAGAAAGAGTTTAGTGGGGCGGAGCGGTATATGCGGGAGTACTGTAAGTTGGACGATGGAGAGATAGAAGCGCTGAAGAAGAATCTCGCAGCGCGGTGATTCGGCGGCAGTTGCTAGAATATGAGATTTTGGCTTCGACAAGTATATCGAAGTCTTCGCCTGACGCGAGCTGGACATGCGCGAATATTGGCTAGCATTCGCTGAGAGGTGTGCTTCAGCTCGGCTGAAGCAAGCATGCCGAGCATTTTCATCGCTTGCATACACCTCGTGGCATGACCAGACCATCCATGCCAGTCAACAAGAGAGATTTCGCCAATGACCAGAAATTGTACAAACGAGTATTGCTCGCTTCAGACTCGAGACTACGTTAGAGACATTTGACTTGAGAATCGCATCCAGGGCCGCAATATATCTTGCCACGTGAGACTAAGGAACTCCGCCCGCCCAGAGCGCCATCAGCACCTGTCAGCCAGCCCTGTTCCTTCGCTGGTATAGGCGGTGGCTGAAATCATGTACAATGATTGACTGGCATAGGGCCACACTCTTGTGCACGATCCGTAAGTGGAAGGCGCTGCACTCGGCGAACGACTATGAAGCTGCCCTCACTCGGCATGCAGCTTTACGGTTCACCTGGTTGGTCTTAAGGTCTATCGGCTAGCCGCTGAGACTACGATGGCTTGCGCAGACGAGGCACATCTGCATCCAAGATGGGCTGATGATCTTGGCCACGGGCACGCCGAATAGCTTGCCGATGGTGGTAGCAGATGGCAGCGTTAAGCTTAAGGACAGGACAGGATATGTAGCTGGTGAAGCCCCAGCTCGTCCGGAAGTCACTCGCGAGCAGAATGTATCTCTTCCAATTTGGTTCTTTCGCTGGTCTTGCCTGTCTCACAGGATGTGCTTTGGGAAGTCCGCTTGGTATTGACAGAGAATGGAATGCCTTAGATAACGGCCATGGCCATGAGTGTCCCACCTTCGACTATCAACACCAAGACAAGTGGCCCAACTTGAAAGCCGAGTGTGGCAGCGGCCACCATCAATCACCGATTGATCTCTCCAACGAGAAGTGGTCAACGCTCCACAAGCCATCTTTTACCTTCCCGAGAGGCCACATCACGCAAGGCAGGGTGTTCAATCGCTGTTTTGGCCCCGAATGGAAACCAAACGACCAGTACCACGCGCCTGCATTGCATTTTGATGGGCAAGCGTACAGTTTATTGCAGTAAGTGCAGTCTCGAGCAGATTTGTGATCATCGAGATGATAGCTTACCTCTCTAAAGATGGCATACCCACACCCCCAGCTCGGAGCATGCGGTCGTCGGCGGCAGGACTGCTGGCGAAATTCATTTCGTCTTCGGTGATGACTCTGGACCTAAGTCAGTCTTCGGTGTACCACTGATCCACGGCAACTACAGCAACTTCTTCAGCTCCCTGCTAGGCAATGATGGGGCAGCATGGCCTGGAGTCAAAGATCCGTCTACACAGTTAGAGATCGCATTGGACTTCTCTGAATTCTTCGATGATGTTCACACCGACAAGTACTGGACTTACTCTGGTAGTTTGACGACGCCGAATTGTACAGAGGGTATCAGGTGGTTCGTCAGTGGCTACAAGCATTCGATTAGCGATCACGAATTCACCAGACTTAACGAGGTCAGCATCGATTCTGTGCGAGATCTTCAGAAGATTGATCGACAGTTCGAAGATAGCTCTTTTGATGATGTTCAGTGGGTCAGGCATGAGGACATGTAGGAGGCGGAGACGAGTCGCAATTTTCTTGGTTGGTTCTTGTGATTGTATGTTGACCCGTGCTCAGGAAGCATTTGCGGTACGTCTCGGCTGTGTCGTAATAGCACTCAGCTACGTGTTCAGACAGCGGCATTACCATGCTGGAGTCTTGCAGAATTATGTCAGAGGCTGAAATCTCTATATTGCTGCGAGTCCACAATTCCGGTTCCTTCATCAGCATCTTTGTTTGCGAACAGAAAATGTCCCGCAGGCGTGTCGATGGCGCGAAGAGGTTTCGGAGTTGTTCCCGTGCGCCCGAATGCTCGATCCCAGTGTGCTGAATCTTTGCACGACGCAATGCTTCAGTATGACGGGGTAGCGAGCACAAGGACATGTTGTCTTTGATACAAGTCCAGTGGAGAGATGACGAGGCCTGGTGAGCTGGTCAGCAGCTGTCCGCCGGATTTTCGTGGCCGAAAGCAGGTCCCGCCGTGCTCCCGAAGCTCGATTTCCGACTCCACCAACATCTCACCTGCAAGCTATTTTGACAACACTTTTCACGCCATGGATCAGCCTAGCCTCATTGGCAGCAGATACATGTCCAATGCACGAGCTCCAGCAGCGACATGAGGCGTGCTTGGCGTGCATGTGCTTCGCAGGATGCTCTCTCAATGGAAATGGGAATGGCGACCGGCCGCTCCTTCGTCGCATCACTTCTGGAGCGGGATCCCATCGAGCGGACGAGCTGCACATATCCTGGAATCTCGACTTTGTCCAGAGAAGACTCCGAAGTCCTGAAGTTCCCTTCCTGCAAGTCCAGCAATCAAGCGGGTGAGCACAGCCTTGTGTATGCAGCCGCGGCCAACCATTCACATCTTTACTGCAAGCCATCCCCGATTCTGGAGCACAACTCACGCGGTGTGCACCCTCAGTCCAGCGAGCGCATGACAGTGCCAGTCTAGACACACGCGAGCTACAGCCTTGTTGCCGCCACAAAGGCTGAGGCTGTGATCCTTGGGTACATACTGAATGTACACAGCCCTCCAGCCATCATATTTCGCTCAACTTCAAACACTCGAGCGCGCTGCACTTCTTCGTTTCATCAGCGTCGCACAAACACATCCTGCGTCTTGAAACGAGTGACAATCTGCAAGCTGCCGTCGACCGGACCGAACGACGTGCGTATTGCCGCTTTAGCGCGATGAGCATGTGAATATTTGATTTGAGTACGAGGCGTCACAAACAATGTCGACACCTGATCGCGCCGAGCAGCGGGGCCTTCTGAACGATGCATCACCAGTCCCAGCTGCCGGGCCAACTTCGCCAACAGTCACCTCCCCAAGACATCGCCCGGGATATCAGAGGGTGCCGACAGTTTCTTTCAGCGACACTCCGCCCACAGAGGCGACCACAGCCATGGCGGCGGAGGAAGAGAAGATTTCTACGCGATATTCCAATGACAATGCCAGGTGCAATCACGGACTAGGCATCATCTCAGGAGGCACTCGAGATCAACAAGCAGATATCACACCCGCGACACCACAGCAAAGCGCTTCAGCAAGGAACTCGAGCCGGATGGAACAGAGTTACACTCCCTATTCGGCGTCCTCGAGTGCGGCCATGACTGGTTCTACCAAGTTCGAAGAATCATTCGATATCTCTTACGATCCTAAGCATCATGCTTCACGAACATCACTTCAATCTGGAGCACCATCCATCTATGCCAAGTCAGATGCTGGCTTACTGTCGGTCCGCACGGCGTACAACGAGTTTGCGCCGCACAATCACTGTCCCAGCAAGAAATCATACAAGCACGGACGATTCAGCAACTGGATCTCAATGACCATCCTGATACTGGCCATATTCTCGACCGCTTTCTCGCTCATCTTCCTGATCATCGCCTTGCGCGGACCGAAGTATGGTCGCAGAATACGAAACGGCGGCTCATTGACACCGTCATCGGCGGCGTTTCTCACGTCTTTCTTTGCGAAACTCATTGAGCTTTCTTTTGTGACCGTCGTGGTCGCATTCATTGGTCAAGCGTTGGCGCGCCGCGCGTTTAAGCTTGAGCGGGCGAGAGGTATCACTCTCGCTGAGCTGAACATGCGAGCATGGATCCTCCAACCTGGAACAATGCTCACACAATGGGAAAGCGTGAAATATGCGGGCATTTCATTCCTTGGCATCGTGTCTTTTCTCGCGGCACTGTTTGCTATGTAAGCTTTTCGCTTCAAAATTTGGTCCTATCTATACTGACAGATATTAGTCTGTATACCTCAGCCGCCACGGCACTCGTGCAACCTCAACTAGTGCTTCCTGGCTTTGAGAATAGATTGCTGCAAGCCAATGTGAGATCGCAATATGCAAACCCCAAGTACATCGCGCAAAACTGCAAGACCCCTATCAAGTCGGATTACGACCAGGAGTTCAGCCAAGCGAACGTCGATTCCTCCGAGACTACTTGCTTGCAGATTGAGTACGCGGCCAATGCTTTCAGCAATTTCCACTCCTACCTCGCCATCTGGCGAGATCACGCCCTCGGATATGGGAACGGAACAGATCTACTGGAGACAAGGCCTTCAGGATACGCTCAATTCAATGGAAACACCACCGTCGTCGCGCCCTGGATCGAGCAAACAAATGTAAATCAGACCGCGTTTCCCAATTACATCATCAATAACGTGACCATGGCCATGCCACATATGGGCATCGTGCAGGCTGCCATCGACCCGGCAAACGATATAATGCAGCCGTCGGAAGTCCAAGGCGCACTGTACAACATACGTGCCTCTGTACCATCGCCGATGGTGAATGTCATGTGCTTGACGATGACCGAAACGCAGCTGAAACCTTTCGTATGGCAATTGTGGGACGACAGAAACATGACTGCTTGTAACGAGACCGATTGGGCCACCAATCGACCATGGCCAAGATGCGCCGATTACAACGAGACAAATCTTTATCTTACAAATCGGCCAAATTGGGACGAGAAGCTTGAAGATATATTTCATTGGGGTGAGAAATGGGGCCCCAAAAATTATCCCCCAATCTTTCCGCATCTACCAAGTGACTACAACACGCTACTGAACGATACGATTGGGTCGAGCAGTGGCTGGGGAAGGACCTCCATCTATCTTCTCCTCAAAGGAGGTCCAATGGATGGGGTAGGATCGCCAAATCAGGTGCCCGGTGGACCAAACGGCACAATGCAGGCCAGCAACTACGCGCTTTGTCAATTGCAAGCAGGCCTTACTCCGAACTGTGTTAGTTCGTACAATGCAAGTATCTCCGGAGGCAGTATGGAAGCTGTATGCGAGACTGGCGACGCTCTGGAGTACATCCGCAGTGAGCCAACTGCGCCGCAAGGCATATCCACCCTCAGTAAAGACTGGGTTAACATTGGTGGCGAGTGGGCAAGAAGTCTGTCGCTGAACGCTGGCCTACTTAATGGCAATGCATCGAATGCACGCCTACTCTCGCAACTCATCGTCACGTCAGCAGCCAATCTTAGTAAATCTCTACCTTCTACAGCAGAGGCGCTAGCAGTATTGTCCGGAAACACTCTACTACAAGGCTCGATGGACACACCTTTCACAATGTTCTGGAATTACACAAACACGATTATAGATGGCTCACCGCAATACTTCAATGCTTCGGTACGAATCCAGCAATACGCCAGCGGAGGATCAGGAGCGTTGCAGAAGCCATTTTACGTTGTGCTCGTGGCCGTATTTGTGATCAATGCGGCTATATTGGCATACTTCTTCTGCCACCGAGACTGGTATACAGACTTCTCTGAGCCGGTGCATCTGTTCTCATTGGCAGTCAATTCTCCTCCGAGTTACGAGTTGGCTGGCAGCTGTGGGTCCGGTCCAAGTGGAGAGATGTACAAAACCAGCTGGAAGATGCACAGAGATGGCGAGCATTTCTATGTGGACAGCCAGAAGCAGACTGGCAGCACCACGATGGAGGTTGACAGTCCACGATTCAGTCGCAGGAGGCTCACGCAGACGTTCGAGATGGGTTCTCCAATTGTGGGAAAATTGAAGGACAGGTTCTCCAGGCAATCGTTCACTTGATAATGTAATTCAGATGCTGTCAGAGAGATAGGACTTTCGGAGGGCAGTTCTCCCCGAATACACACTGCGGCATTGCCGTTCGCGCTCATCGGCTGATGCACTTGTACCCGAATCTGCTCTTCACGGGCGCTCTGTGTGATAGAGCATTTCCCAGCTAATAGATAAGCCGTACTGCGTGCACATTGGGCTGTGTCGCGTCACATGGGCGACTCGGGTCCTGCTTGTAATGCAAACACATATCATCGGATGTTGCACGTCAGGATGGTCGTGGGCCACGTTCGGCTAATGCACCTGCACAAGTGTTGCTTATGCAGAACTGAGTTCGCGGAGCTGGAGGTGGCGTTGATGTAGCCGAGAGCCCTGGTTCGCCTGGTTCATGGTCTGGCCAGTGTGGGCCATTGGGTCAGCATCATTGACAAATCCCTGCAGAATCCACTGTGCTATCTCCAACAACACCACAATCTACTATTGCTCAGACTCCGAACCCCCGAGACAACAGATATTTTTGAAGCGCAAGCTGCAAAGCGTGATTGCGAATTGATCAAACACCTCCGCTGGGCGACTGCACAAGATGACTGCGATCCCAGAATTCGCCTACGGGTCATCACCACCTGTGCCGGTGAAACCTCAGCAGCCAGAGCAGGTAGCAGAAGGCGTAACACTCCTCAGACCGCTTTCAAGAAGAGGCCATGGACCTGGAATGATCATCCTCGCACCAAACGACGAACGAGCCGCACCTGTCGAGATCCAAGATGGAATACCTTCACTACGAATGAAATGGGCCGAAGAAGGTTATTGCGTCGCTGAAATTCGACCAAATGCTTCGTCCGGTGCACTCAAAGCCGCAGTACAGGCACTCGAAAGCTGTGCTGAATGCGAGCCAAAGGATAAAATGGGCCTCATCTGCTACGACACGGACCTGTGGTCAAAATCCGCTTCCGCGGTGGAGTCTTTGAAAGATCGCATTGTGGTTGCGGCGATTTACGCAAAAGCTTTGCAATTCGAGCAGATCTCTTCACAGGCTTCTGTGCCTACGATATATCATTTGGCTGGAAAATCGGAGACGAAATCGACGGCTACAGCCAACAGCAAGATTTACGAATACGCAACCACAGAGTCGAGTTCTTTTCCGGTACCGTTCTATGAGGACTTCCATTATGCTACAGAAGCTGTTTCGCATTCACGGAATTTGGCGTTCTTCAAACCGAGAATGAATGGACCTTATTTTGATCTTGAGTTGCTGTGGGATGAGCACACGTACTATGAGTTTGAGAATAGGAATGTTGAGCATACGATGGCGACGATGGTGGAGGAGCCTTATGTGAATCATGTTCCTACGGTATGCGATACGGCCCTCTATGACCTCCGAACACACATTTGCTGACATTCTTTCACAGCTCACTGGTGGTATCGGCCGCAAAAAGCTGACGAACTTCTACCGCGATCATTTCATCTTCAGCAACCCGGACGATACCGAGCTCGAGCTCATCAGCCGAACAGTCGGAATCGACAGAGTCGTGGACGAGTTCATCTACAAATTCACGCACGACAAGACGCCAGATTGGCTGTAAGTCCTCCCCATACCTCTCTACACCCATTTTCATATCACATAGCTAACAGTCATTCTCCCCAGCTTCCCTGGTGTCCCGCCCACCTTCAAATATGTCCAAATCCCAATGATGGCAGTCGTCAACATCCGCGGCGATCGACTTTATCACGAACACATTAGCTGGGATCAAGCTTCTGCTTTGCGACAAATTGGTGTCCTGCCAGAGACGCTGCCTTTAACAGTCGAAGTGCCTGCTGCGGCCACCAATGGAACGAATGGTCATGTCAATGGCAATGGTGTTTCTGCGCATAGTAATACTAAGCAGTATGAAGTCACGTTGCCTGTCGCTGGAACGGACACGACGAATAAGATGCGGGATAAGAATTCCGTGGCATCGAACGGAATGTTTGAATATAAGGCGAGAGAGGTTTGAAATCAGGGTGATGGTATAGTGATGAATGATGTATAGGTAACAACGAAATTTACGAATTCATGCAAGATCTTTGCTTCATTGTGTATTTTGTGTCAAGGCGTAGTCGAACAATATTTCGCAGCGCAATGGTGATCTGTTGACTTGTGTGGCTTCCTTCATCAAGCTCTTGCTGTGTGATGAACAAGCATACCATATTTACCAGCCTTCGATTAGTTCCCTTAACCGTGGCTACCTCTGTATGCAACGACCTCTGAGTGCAAGCGCCTAACTAGATTGGCTCTCAATCTATAAGAAGCCTTGCTGATCGGCTTAGCGACCTGCGGTTCCACTCAGAGGTAGTTGCATTCAAAGGTATCCACAGTTATCACACGCGAAAAGAACAGGAAATGTCTTGCAAAGTAGGTTTCGTAAATTGTCTTTTTGAGGGGTATATACAATTGCTTGAGAAGACAATAGGTTCAGATTTAACGACATTTGATAGATCACGACTTCGTCGCACCATGCTTCTCAACCCACTCATCAATAAATCCGCGATAATCAGGAGGTCCATAAGGTTGAGTGAAATCCGCCCAACCATTCTTCCTATTTACCCTCAAACCGAGATCCTTCATCATCAAATCCGTGTATGGAATGGCATCAAATACGAAATCGGGAAGACTTGCTCCGTAACCGGTAGGATATCGCCATTTACCTGTGAGATCGCAAAGTTAGCTTGATGTTACAAGTATTGGTAAAGTCAGTGGACGGTAGTGCTTACCCCATTGTGTGTGCAGCATAATTTCCTTAGTGATGTCCTCTTCAGTTTCTGCCATGCGGTCTAGACGACCGTCGAGGAAAGCAGAAATCCAGAGAGCTTGGACGGAAGCGCAGATTGAAGTTGAGACAGATGAGACCATTCCAGCGAAGGCGATGTTGCGATCTTCGATGCGAGCGGGTGGGACCATGAATCGATAGAGGCGGAAAGGATCGTTTTTCGGCTTGAAATTGAGGGGAGGCTGGGCGCGAAGGCGGGGATATAGCGATAGGATCTTCTCGTCGTATTCCGTTGCGAGTTTAGATTGTTCGGGGCGAGGTTGTTTGAGACCGATGCCAGCTGTTCCGAAGTTGAGGAAGCGGATTGAGGGTTCTTTTCGCCAGCCGGTGGAGCAGACTAGAACGTCGGTTTGCAGTTCGGTACCGTCTGTCAAGTGTACTGTGTGGTCTGTGAGACGCTCGACGTCTGCGTTGTGCACGCGGACTTCGCCTCGCTTGATCATGTCGAAGAAGTCTTTGTCGTAGTTGTGAATGCTGAGGCCGCTTCCGATCCAGAAAGCTGGGTTCCAGGGCTTCATTTTGCCGAGCTCCTTATCATTGTCGTAGCCGTTTTGTGTGACAACTTCGCCGCTCAGTCCAGCCCAGAATTTGTCCACGATGAAACGTCCTACAGCTGTGCCGTGTAAGAAGTTCCTCAGCTTGCCTGCTAGCCAACCTGATTCGGATCCCCAAGGACATGGCGAGAAAAGCTGCATCCAACGCACGTGCAACAGTTGCTCAAGTCGTTTGCCTCCCATCACGTATGGGTACGATATCCACACTGGGCCATTGCCACTGGGTCTGATCACCAGGTCCACAGGCACGCCTTGCTCAGCGTACGCATAAGCTACATCAAATGCTGATTTGGCGCCTCCCACGACGACAGCGCGCTTCGATGTCTTGATTGTTTCTCCTTGGCGACAGAAGTCTTTGGCGTGGAAGTATGGTGCGTTGAATGACTCAGCTCCTGGGTAGATTGGGAAGTTGGGTGACGAGGTGAGTCCAGTCGCCACAATAACCTTTTTCGTTAGCACGCTTGTCTGCTTGTCGCCCGACTCCGTCTCCAGTTTCCAGCCGCCGTCTGAGGTTGGCTCCAGGGAATTTACTCTCGTCAGAAATCGTGTTCGTTCGAAGACGCCGAACTTCTTGGCGAAGTCTGTCAGGTATTTATGTAACACCTTGCCGGGAATGTGATCTGAGTGTGTGATGCCATATTCCTGCGGGTGTGCCAATGTTAGTGCATGACTCCGAGAGTGAGAATTCTCAAGCAGGCAAGCTTACCTCTGGCACCATAGGGAAGTCAGGATATTCATACGAGCCATGGAGGTTGTTTGATTTCAGCCCGTGATACAGGCGGTTCTCGCTCCATGTTCCGCCACAACTGCTTTCTGCTTCTAGGACGAGGATGTCTTCTGTGGGATGGAGCTCAATATACGTCTTCGCAGCCGCCAACCCAAACCAGCCTGCGAATCATATTCAGTATGTTGAATGCGTGAAACAATGGGGATTGCGTGACTGACCAGCTCCGACCACGACCATGTCATGTTGGTCAGCCATGTTGAGCACTCTAAATTATGATTGGGGCAAGTTCAGAGCTGAGGGCGAGATGAAAGGGTGTTCTTCTGAGCAATGTCTGTTCCGAGTCCCAATGGCCTTGATATCTACGCGTCGCCAGCCTGCTGCCTTTAGAATAGGATACAAGCCCGGATATCTGCCTCCTGGACTGATAAGAAACACGCGACGCAGCAGCCATGCCGCCGCTCTTCTTGAGGGGAAATCGCCTGGTTGGCATCTCGGCACACTCGGTAGAATCCTTTTCGGTGGGTGCAACTCGATTCCCAGTCCAGGCTGGCACAGGCGTGCTAGGGCAAAGCCAGAGTCCCAAGTGCGCGGTCCGTGATCCACTTCTGCGCTACCCCACTTCAATCTCGACTTCACCTCCAGTCGCTTCTCCAGAAGACACGGATCAGCGGTCGACCGTCGAACTCTGATAACAAAACGTGGTACCTGCAGGGCCAAGTGCTCCCTGCGATGCCAGCGGCAGAAGGCGCAGCTCTTCAGAGCGCGGTCCGAGTCACCTGTTTCTCATTGCCACTGCAGACCGCATTACAGGACTGTATCACGCCCGCAGGAATACGAACAGCCGCGAGACTCCGCGATAGCGAAACAGCGGCGTGAGATACTGTGGGAGCTGACGAGGAAGAGCAAATTGTTATAGCTGCCCGCCTTGGCCGACATCGGATCCTAGCTGCCAGTAGAGGAGGAAGCATTTGAGATTCCATCCAAATTCGACACATTGAATCAAGAAGAAGTGGGGCCGTACCGCAAGAATCTTACAAAGAACAGTCCGGACGATAGACATAGACCGGTTTGCACCTCTTGACTTTCCCAGAATCACAATCCGACTCTCAGAAGACATGGCAGCAAGCATTGCATCGAAGTTCTCGTTGAAGGGCCGCAACTATGTGGTGACTGGAGGTGCCATGGGCATTGGTATATATGGTCGCAATACTGTGCACTGGCCTCACTTCTGACTTGTGTGCAGGATACAGCATCACAAAAGATATTGCAGACGCTGGTGGCAACGTTGCAGTCATCGATCTGCGAGACACCCCTTTGGAGGATGTCTTCGGCTTGGCCAAGCAATATGGAGTGAAGGCAGAGTATTTCCAGGCAGATGTCAGCAACGAATCGCAATTGACCTCGGCCTTCGAGAAGGTGGTGCAGTCATTCGGCACGATCGATGGCATTGTAACAGCGGCTGGTATTGCCATTGACAAGCCGTTCGTGGACCAGAAATGGGAAGAGGTCGAAAAGGTGTTGCAGGTTAACGTAAGTCTTGACTCCAGAGGGCGACTTCCAGCTCATACTCACACCATATAGACCCTCGGCTCCATGTTTGCAGCACAACTCGCAGTGAAGCAAATGCAGAAGCAAGGCACGCCAGGCAGTGTCGTGTTCATCGCCAGTATTACAGCACATGTCAACCTCCCAGGCTACCGAATGGCAGGCTACAACTGTTCCAAGGGAGCCATAAAGATGCTTTCGCAAGTGCTCTCTGCAGAGCTTGCACCCAAAGGCATCCGTGTGAACTCGATCAGTCCGGCTTTCATCGAAACGAATCAGACGCGAGGTGCTCGTGAGCACACGACAAAAGCGTGTGGCGACCTCATGCAGACTGCTCCTCCGATGGGCCGCATAGGACAGCCTGATGAGGTCTCGCCTGCAGCAATCTTCTTCTTGAGCGATGCAGCGGCTTATGTCACAGGTGCTGATATTCTCGTGAGCGGTGGTATCCACACAGGCAGAGGTGAGTTTGATGGTATCTTCCTGGCAGGCGGTGTACTGACTGTTTCTCAGGCGGAGACTACGACATGTGTGCGCAATAGAAATGATAGACAAGATATACTCCCAATCAACATGGATTTCCAAGTTAACAGCATTGCCTCGCTCAAGTGGAATCTTGGAATTGTGGCACTGGTCGGGACACTGTCTCCTGCACAAGAGTCGAACATCTCACGGCCGAAGGTTACACAACCTGAGATCTCATTTAATCATCCGAACACAACGCAGAGCAAACTTGATGACACAACTCCATTTGTTCACACCTGCATATTGCAGCTTGGTCCCACCTGCCTCGCATGCTCGCGTAACGCCAGTCTCATGTGATTGGTCCCTGCCAATATCCACCTGCTGACCGTGCTTGGCAGGATTCCATCCTTCAAGCCTCGATTGACTTCTTTCCCTGCTCGGCGCCGAAATATTAGTCCTTGCCAATGCGATTGTGCTTTTGATGACCTCTCGCACCTGTTCTTGTTGTGTCTTCTACCTTGAATCTGCCCGACCAAGCTCGTAATCAACAAACATGGCGGACTTCGACTGGAAACGCGAACGGAAGGTCATTCGCGGCCCTTTCCCTTTCTTCGACGACACGATGATTTTCGAGCTGTTGGATGTGGATGAGAGCGAAGCGACGTGAGTTTGCTTCATGTGATCGTGCGAGAGCTTCGCTGATGGAAATACAGAGCTTTGATGCGGATAACTTACAAGGGCAATGACCCGCTGCTTAAGAAAGGCTAGCAATGACTTGGGCAATCAACTCTTCATGGACAGAGGCTGATCTGATCTGATCAGGCCGTGGTCACCCACTCGTACCGCCTTTGCATCTGCACTTTAAGGTAGACAGTTTCACAACGTCTTCGCAGGGGCAGTCGCTGAGCAACTATAGCAAACCGAGACCTTCAATGTGATTCAAGGTGAGATGGCAATCGTGACCGGATGGGGCGAAGAAGAAAAGATCCTTCGTCCAGATAACACGCCCTTCGATGTCATACCCATGCTTCCGCATACGCCTTACTGCTATGGGGGCGACCAGGATACCATTGTCCTCATCCGAGCACATCCAGCTGCCGAAAACGATCCATTGGGCGCAGTGTTCTTCGAGCACTTATTTCGGCTGCTGGACGAAGCACATAGGGCTAAGAAGGCACCCGATGGGATTCAAGTCATGGTGATGCAGTAAGTGAAGCCGAATTCTGCGGTCAGGTGTTTAGCTGACTTTTCGCCAGACACGCTACCGATTCCGCACTTGTCATGTTGCCTTCTCATGCATGGCTTGGTAGCCTGCGTTGGCGAATACCATGGCTATTCCAAGCTGGCCTGGCGAATCTTGGGTGGCTGATGGGCTATACGCCAGAGATCAAGAGATTTATGCACGTGGATTGAGCGAGCGATTATGCAGTTGAACGGGAAACAAGTCAGACTCCCAAAGCCATATGAGAAAGCATGCTCAGATCTGAGTAAAACAAACTGCTCGCGCGGTAGTGCATCTCTTGCCATCAGGACGCGCCCAGTGGCGCCGTTGGTTTGCACTGCCGGTGTCGTACTTAGATCACTGCATGCTATATCAGGTCGTTATCGTGCATCGCGTTGTGCTTGACAGTGACTGCCTCCATCTGCATTCCATCGCGGATTCCATCGTGAGAGCATTGACTTCGTCACTTTTGGAGCTCGGTCTTGGCACCTTGGCTTCTCCGATGATCTCCTCCCTGCACGCCTTCACGTCAGTTGGACGGCAGAGCATCACGCTGCCATTGAACAACATCACCATGCCTCCCTCCATCAATCCATTCCCGGTGCTACGAACAGTCGCCTTGCGACCGCGACCAGCCGTCATTCGGCGCGGCAACGTCGCGGCGGGCGTCGTGGGCCGCCGCACATTCGCGGACAAGAGCAAAGATGTACCAGAAGCAGAGCAGGGAGCAGTGGGGCCCAACATGCAGCAGGCAGAGCACGTCAGTGAGGAGGCAGCGAAGATGGCCAAAATTCAGGGCGGCGAAGGACCAGATATTGAGGGACAAGGAACGCCCGTGCAAGATGTGAGTAGAAGATGCTGATAAGGCACACGTGCATAGACTGATAGGATACAGATCTTGAAGGAGGAAAAAGAGACCAGGAAGAATGCACCACAAGTCCTCAAGGAGGATGTCAAAGCAGGCAACACTACCAAACCTCAGACCAGGCAATTCTCGACGTATGCGCGCAGACGACTGGAAATGCAGTCGACCTCTTACGCACCGCCTGAGATGGAACAGTCATTCGCAGCGACATCCTACGCGCCCTCTCAGACTGCCGCCGATCACACCGCCAACACGCAGTCCGTCGCTGACGTCGAACCAAAAGGCCACAAGTTCCCGCTCCCACCCATCCCACTTCCGCGAGAACTGGTCAAAGATCACAGGTACGACCCAGTCGTCAATCAAGTTACCAACCTGCTCATGAAAGACGGCAAAAAGTCTGTAGCCCAGCGCAACATGTCCGTCATCCTCAACATCCTTCGCACCGCACCGGCACCTACATACAATGCGAACCGACCTTTACTACCAGGCGCACCACCCGCATCGCATCTTCCATTGAACCCCGTACTTTACCTCACGCTTGCTGTCGACAGCGTCGCACCTCTGCTCCGAATTCGATCGCAAAGAGGTGCGGCCGGAGGTGGTGTTGCGCTGCAGATTCCTGTCCCACTTGGCCTCAGGCAGAGGAGAAGGACAGCGTTCATGTGGATTTTAGATGCGGCGGTGAAGAGGAAAAGTAAAGGTTCAGGCAATGACATGTTTGCGACAAAAGTTGCCGATGAGATCATTGCTATTGTGGAAGGGAGAAGCTCTGTGTGGGAAAAGAGGACGGCGGTACACAAGCTGGCGACAACTGCAAGAGCAAACTTGAACTACAGTATGCGCGGTAGACGATAAGCGCGCAGGAGGAAGACCAGAGCGAATGTAACAATGTAACCAACACGCCTAGAGCAATAATCCCGGCTGGATAAATTCACAAGAGTGACGAATTGACCAGGCAATACTTTTGGAAGTATTCGCTGTGACGAAGCAGCTACCGCCCAGGCTCGAAGCCATAGACGCTTGCTCGGGGATAAGCTTCTGACTCCTGGTGCTTAACCACGACGACTCATCGTCGACACATTGTTGATTCGCGAGATTAAGTAATGATCTGCGGAAAATAGTGGTGAACTGATCCTGCGGAGGACAGATGACATTCAACCGGCACCGAATTCTGCCTACAAACGACCTCTTGGGGCCGAAAGTCCGTTGTGGCTGCAAGCCATCTCGCATGGCTCGGGCGTTCTTTGCGGACCGGCCGAGGAATGCGCAACTTTCATTGGCTCCTGCAGGTCCAGAAGCACATGGCAGCGGTGGTTCGGCCGACCAGTTCGTTGACAGGAATCCAGATCGTGCACCCGCGAGACATTGTCTGTGTACATTATAATGTAGTCACCTCTGCTCAGCAAACACAGTTCCCTATCGTCGGCGCAACGAACGTTACACTCGTGCAACTAACACGTTCAAACGTTCTTTCCGACAACAATGGCGACCGTTCCAGCAGCCACTCCTTTGGAGACTACAGCACCTCTACCACAGCCAATAATCATCACCAAACCGGAAGAAATCCACGAGAAAGCCGAGAGCGTTACGTCGAGTGACGACGAGGGCCACGAGAAATCACATCAGCACAATGACGCATCAGCGAACAATGATGATACCAATGGCGACAACCTCACACGAGAACCTTCATCGGCGCCGTCAGAGGTGTATCCGGAAGGCAAACAAGTCGTTCTCGTTATGATCGCAATCCTGCTCGCTGTCTTCCTAATGGCCTTGGACCGAACAATCATCGCCACGGCAGTCCCTCAAATCACCAACGACTTCCACTCACTCGACGATATCGGATGGTTCGTGAAACTTGCCACACTCTTGAAACAAATTTCGATCTGACTGACACCTTTGACTGCCAGGTATGCAAGTGCATTCATGCTCACAGCCTCATGCTTCCAACTCCCCATCGGCAAAATCTACACGTTCTACTCCCCGAAATGGGTCTTCCTCACCGTCATCGGCATCTTCGAAATCGGTTCCACGATCTGCGGTGCAGCACCCAATTCCGTTGCTTTCATTATCGGAAGAGCGATTGCCGGAGTGGGTTCCGCGGGGATAATGTCCGGAGCCATTATCTTGATGGTCAGTGTCGTTCCGTTGGCGAAGCGTCCAGTGTACCAAGGATTCTTTGGAGCGGTTTTTGGCGTGGCTTCTGTGATCGGACCTTTGCTTGGTGGAGCTTTCACTACAGAGGTGTCTTGGAGATGGTGAGTATGATTTTTCAGTTGATTCGTGAGGGTTTTGCTGAGTGATGCTAGGTGCTTTTACATCAATCTCCCCATCGGTGGGGTCGCGATGCTTGTGATCTTTTTCATCCTTAAGGAAACACCTGCAGCACAACCTGATCTCACTTTCCGACAACAGCTGGCGCAACTTGATCTCCTCGGCGAGCTGTTTCTGCTGCCCAGCATCATCTGCCTGCTTCTGGCGCTACAATGGGGAGGTGCTACCTACCAATGGAGCGATGGGCGCATCATAGCTCTATTCGTCGTGTTTGGCGTGACGCTCATTGCTTTCATCGCCGTCCAGATATGGAAGCCAGAAACCGCTACTATCCCCGGCCGAATCGTCAAGAACAGGAGTATCATGGCCGGAATGTTGTTCGTCTTCTGTCTGGCTTCTGCCATGATGATCTTCGTCTACTACGTACCCATCTGGTTCCAGGCTGTTAAAGGCACGACAGCAGTGCAAAGTGGAATCGATACAATCCCGATGGTGCTCTCCCTAGTCGTTGGAGCCATCTCGTCTGGACAGCTGATCGGCCGCTTCGGTTACTACACGCCATTCGCCATGGCAGGCTCTGTCCTCATGCCCATCGGCGCGGGTTTGATGACGACCTGGAACCTTTCGACGACCAGTGGCTACTGGATCGGCTACCAGGTTCTGTTCGGTTACGGCATTGGCGTCGGCATGCAGCAGGGTGGCATGGCCGCGCAGACTGTCCTCAACAAAAAGGACGTCCCGACTGGCGTATCCCTCATGTTCTTCGTGCAACAGCTCGGCGGAGCCATATTTGTATGCGTTGGCCAGAATGTCTTCAACACGTCGCTCATCAACGGCCTCATAAGGCTCGTCAAGGACCTCGACCCAATGCAGATCGTCAACACCGGAGCCACAGAAATCAGAGGCATCGTACCAGAGGGAGAACTCGAACAGGTTCTTGTGATATACAATGGAGCCCTTCGACAAGTCTTCATCGTCGGCGTCATCGTGGCTGCACTTTCGGCGCTGGGGTCTTTTGCATTGGAATGGAGAAGTGTCAAGGGCAAACAGGGCCCGACAGAAAAGAAGAGCAACGACAGTGGGAAGAAGCGAACAGAGACTTCTGCGGCAGAAAAAGTCTAGCAGTTCTAGACGTATGCTTCAGTGTGTGGACTTGTTGTACTTTTAGCGATGATACCCAGCTCTGGCAGAGTTAGCATACATGCAGACGGAGAAACGAATAACATAGTATTGAGAACCATTTCGACTTAACGTTTATTGCATATGGTCGCAAGCCCAGACTGGTGCTTTTGCCGTGCGCAATCTCTCTTGTCATAGTCCTATACGATGTGTAGAATCGAATCTAGTGGTGGTGGTTCACCTGCTTCATCATTACCGTTCGATGTTGTGCTGCAGAAAAGTTCGCTTCTGTCAGATTTGCCTGCGTGGAAACTTCTGTGAATCAATCCGCTGATCGTTTCGGCAAATGTCTTTCTTGGCTTGATCAGACGTCAATGGATATGAGTATCTCGAAATGTTGGACCCCTCAGGCCTTCGCTCGTTGTTTGTCGTCATGCGTGTCCCAGGCTCGGTCGGGTTTGATGCGTGACGCTTTTTCTTCGCCTGAATATGATTCAGATTTTAGCATACAACAGCCTGACCCGCCTGGTAGGCACAAGACAAGAACTATGCCTTCCCGTGCATCTGTTGCACAGCTCCACCTTTCCAACGCAGGTACCGCGTGGTCTTTAGTCAATCTTCTCCCCCATCGGTCATTTTCCCGCTTGCGGCAATGCAAGACATCATCAACTAGGAAGTCCGTTCTTGGAAACCGTCCATAACGTAACGCCGTAGTGTTTCAAGTCCTCGTCAGCGTCTACCGGTCGTCGTGCAGCTACTTGGTGGCCGTTGATCGTAGCGGTGAGCGTTTCTGCCTGCTTGCCGCGAACTATTGCTGAACTCCTGTTATAGGAAGCGAAGTTTCGACCCTGACGCTGAACTTGAACCTGACGACGTCGCAGCATGACAGAACTCAGTCTCGGAGAATTTCTGGCACTTGCGACGTGGGGCGGCATGGGGTCAGAGCGGAGCGGATCGATCTTGTTGCCGCTCAGCTGGGCCGGCCTGCTGCTTGCTCCAGCCACAGACAAAAAAGCACCCGTCGTATATGTAGGTCGGAAAGTCAACTTCATCAATCATTCAAGTTTTTTGACTCCATGCCACGGCTGTCTGGCCGCGCGGTGCCATGTGGTATGTGTCAGGTTTCTTGCTGGTTTTGTGGCTCAAATCACGCGTGAACCGGAAAAACTTCGTCGTCCGGTGGTTGTTTTTTGTCATTGTTTGATGATTGATTGCAGAAAAGGTACTTGTTAGGCAAGAGTCTCCCTGTCAACAGCTCGGTCGGGGCGAAGTCTATAACCGACTATTGCGTGCTCGAGACCGGGTTCTTGACTTGCAGACGCGTTCATGCCTGCAAGATGGAATGCAAGGTTGTGGCGGCCATTGAGTCGGAATGCCGGGAGCTAGTAGCTGTCGACTAGCTTGGCATTTTCGGGAGGACTTCTGTCGGTTGCTGGAAGCCGATATCCTTCTAGCGCGCAGCGTTCCAGTGACAGCGAATCATGGACGTTGGGCACTGCTCTGAAAAGCGTGCATGAGACCTATGTTTACTAGCACAACCTGGACGGAAGAACGACGACGAACCTTGCGCAGGAATTCCAACCTAGGGCTCCATCTTTGCCCTTCTTTATTAACCTTTTGCTCTGTGAGCGGTGCTGTGACTGCTGTCGCTAACAGTCTGTACCTATGCGGCGCCAGCACGGAGCTCACACGCTATTGACAGCTCATCACAGCTTTCAACCACACGTCACAGGATGACATTTTCGCTCTAGAAGCGACTAGCTGCAGGTCTGGACTTGCTCGACGCATGTATTCTCAACGCGCGGCGATTTACCTTGACAGTGTTGCATGCCAAACATCGCAACTACAGTACCATTACAGCAGTTGCTGTGGCTGAGAGCTGTCACCCAGCGAGGCTGGAGAGGGGTCAAAGACCAACCGATCATCGATCACTGCCGGACGTTGAGCCTACATACTTCCCTACCACCACAGACAGCACAGCTTTATTTAGGTGATGCTTTAGGTGTTGCTTTCTTTCGACAGGACGTAGGCTCAATGAATCTTCTTGACTGCAGCATCTGAAACACAGAAAAGCGCCTCAATCCTAGGGAGACAGCTCTATCTTTACAGCCTTTCCATGGCCTTACTCGTCCTCGGCATCCACTCCGAGGGCCTTCTCGGCAAGCTTCGTTCCTAAGCTTTACTCTTGATATCAAATCTTGGAACAAGTTGTGATAGCACAGCGGAGTGGTTGCCGCTTACGGATTCTTGGACGTGACAATTGGTTGCAAGGTTGCGACTGCACATTTCGTGGGTCAGTCATCCATACATGTCCTTTCAGCAAATTCGTGTGTTCTTTGAAGAGTGTTGCCATTGCATTTGATATCCAGTATCGCCCCAAGCCTGATCATGCCATGTTTGTTCGCTGTGTCTTTCGTCTGTGTCTTCGTCGCCCATCCTATGTTTTCAGGTGTCATTGCGCCGTAAAGTCCCAGCCGTCTACCCTATCTATGAAACAATGAAACTTGAACAAGAATGAAGTAAAAGTACAAATGAACGGAAGTAAAATCAGCGGCTCAGGAGTCGCAGTCCCGGCTGCTCCCCCGGCTTTTCTCGCGCTTGTCGCGTAGCTCTGGGCAACGCCGGCGGTGGTTGATGAACCAGTTGCTGACTTGGGTCATACTGATTCCCGTAGCCTGTGCAGTGTCAACATATGCGATGTAAATCGGGGGTCTGAACAACGAACGTTGGAAAAGATGGCCTTCTGCTCCTCGCTGGGATATGGGTTCGCTATGTTCTGCTTGGCCATTAGCAAAGGAACTCGCAAGTCGGGGTTCAGGGGAAAGTACCTGATCAAACCAGGTCTTCATAATTTCTGTTGACTGTTTCGGCAAATTACTTCTCTTTCTTGCCTTGCCATGCTGGTATTCGTAGTGGCTCGGCGTAAAGAAGGGAGGCACACTGCTCTGGTAGGGGTGGGATGGAAAGCCGATCGGACGAGGCTGTTGTCCCTCTGGTCTTCCATATCTAGCACTGTCTCGTTGATCATTGTAGACGTCTCGCGTCTGCTGCGCATAATGTCCTGGTCTGGACGGTTCTCGTTCGTAAGTTCGTGGTGGGTACATGCCGTAACTGCTCACAGAGGAGCGACGCGAAGTCGGGCGGTCGCTGGACTGCCCGAAGCTTTCTCTGATTTGTCGTGTGAATGGATCTGGTGCGGTGCCAGTGAAAGGATTGACTCGTGGGTATGAGGGTTCAAGCATTGTGGTTGTAGGCGTTTGTTCTGGGGTTCGGTAATGGCTGGCACCGCTATCATAGATTTGACGTCCGCTAGCGGACTTCGGAGGCTGACAGTGCGCTCCCCAAGGTGGACTGTTCACAGCGTGAATGTTCGTTCGATGACTGTCGCTCGTCTCCATTGGTGGAAATTGAGACATCGACGAGCGCGAAGAGGGCGCATGAGGGTTGGATTCTAATGCCGCTGTGGGCGCGAAACGTGGGCCAGCCATCGCAGGTTCGGGGAACCCAATAGATCCGGTGCGCTGCTTCTTGTTGGGATACAAAGAAGGTGGTTTGTACGTAGATGTGATGTAGGATGGCTCTCGTGGAGCCAACTGACCGGGACTTCCGCCCGGACTGGGTGTCCTAGGAGGGCTCGAGATGTTGTTACCGAGGACCTGCTCAGAAGTCAGTATCACGTTGGTCACGCTCCACAAGCTTCTAACATACTGTCTTGAGAGGAGGTAGTGATGGCTTCTGCCCGTCACCATTCTGGTAAGGAGGAGAGTGAGGAGCGTTGGTATTGCGGCTGTCTCGACGAGCATGAGTAGGTCCGTCGGGTTTTCCTATCGACCTTTCGCCAAAGTACGGGCGCGTGAGAAGTGGCCCGTTGTCGTACGCAGTGTCCAAGGCTTCTTTGCTACTGCGCGACGCTTCTGGAGTCGGTAGACGTGGTGAGCGGTATCTCCGATCTCTCGACTGGTAATGTCGCTGATATGGCGTCCCTTCGTTCAGTGTGAGGCTTTCCATAACGACAGTGTCCGGCATGTCCAGACGTTGGTGTCGATTAGTGAGCAGCCAGTGTATATCGAGCAAAGGTCTGATAGTTGACGACGCCGAGGTGACGTGCGACTGCTTTGACAAATCGGCGACCACAGACGCCAGGAGGGCTAGCAGCAGCTTTTGAACAAGTTAGATCGTTCGAGTTAGCCTGGAGCATCGAGCGTTAAGGTTGCTTCAATCGTTGTTCGGTAAGCGCTTCGCTCATGCTTAATAAAGAGGAGAACTCTCGAGACAGCAGCTTGGCCAGGGTCAATGTTTGGAGAGGCCAATAATGGGTCCTCGTGCGGGACTCGACTAGGAGTACACAACGGGAGCAGTGCTCCTGCTCAAGGCCTGTCGAGAGTGAACCAAGATCCGACGCATTGGCGTTCAGCGTGCATAGAGTCGCGGGCGGGTCCTGCAAGTGATCAGGATCTGCCTGACGGACTTTGCCCGTCGCACTCATGCGGCGACGAAACACATTGCGCAAATGATGCAGGCAAGGGTGCAGCACTTTCCAGGATGCTGAGATAGACTACTTTCACGATCCCGTGCGTACCCTCTTGAGATGCCGGACCAGTCCCAGCTCCCAGCTCCCATTCACCGGCCCGCATGGCGCATGTCCCATGCAGTGGCCGGGCGTCATAGCCCGTTACCTGAACCAGACAAGTGACCTGTTGACACGCGCTTAGTGCTCCAGAGGCAACGGACCCGCCGAGCTAGGGACAGTGCCAACTTGGGGTATCGCAACACTGTATAGTGCGATGGTATCAGCCCGGATGACCATCCCTGGCCACGAGATCCAACTTGGCGGTCAGTCGGAAGGGTGCTTGAGGCGCAGACAGCGCAGCAGTGTGCGTCGCGGCGGCAGCAGCAAGAAAGTGGGGAGGCTATACAGTTCGCAGTATACCACGATGCCTGGTTTCCCTCGCGCGATGCCAGGCCCGTCACAGACGAATCTCTAAGCCTAACCTTAAACCACTGACAGCTGAAAGATGAAAGAATGACTGTGGCCGCGTGTGGCTGCAAGAGGCATTGATCGCCCACGAGCGCGGCAGCCGGACTGATTCCTGGCGGCCGTCTATCTTCGGCCTGCCACTGCGCCGTGGTGAGCAGCGTGTGCTTCCCTGTCAGAGCCGCCACGGCCGCGAGCGAGCACGCCGCACGACTCGAGCATGCCCGCTGCCGCCGTGCTGTGGGCGAGCGGTGAGTGCGCAATAGGCCGCTCTGCGAGATGCCTTCTAATGAGCTTGTCGTCCCGACTGCAGCGTGCAATTAATGATGAACCCGGAACTCTGCCAATGAGTGCAGCGCGTTGTTGCATATTGACGATCCAGTGAAGACTCGGCTGCCACATGATCGGCATGTGGCCCAAATGATGAACCCACAAGATGGCAACACGCCCGGCTCATCAAGACTTGTCAGCCCGGGTCCCAAGTGCACTTACTCCACATGGCAGCGCCGTCCACTATGCGATGATGACAGGCACAATCTCACCCGCCCGTGGCAGCGTGCGTGCATTCGAAACAGGGCCCGTTGTGCTCACGCCCCCCAACTCTCAGGGCCCGCTGTACGAACCTCTCCAGCGGGCGCGGTGTGAAGGACCTTGCTTGCTCCCACGATGAACAGGCTCGTTCCGAAGGAATTCGGGGCCCTCTGGGACTTTGACACATTGCAGGGTTCGTTGCGTAACAGACGGGCGTGCCAGGTCCGCGGGCGGCCTCGACGAGCGATGCGGTCGTCGCCGTCGTGGGCTGCAGAGGAGGCGCTCCCACCGCCCCGCGACGCCAGGTTCGCGCAGGCAGAGGTCGCCGCGCCGCCATGAGGTGACGTGCCCGGTCTTCGCGGTGGGCGCTAATGCCGTTGACAGCAGCGCAGCGGCGTGACAGGTCGGCAGAGGCAGAGGAGGTGTGCGAGGAGGTGTGCTGATTGGACGCGGCGTAAATGGGAAGAGGTCCATCTCAAACGTTGCAGCGCTGTGCTGCCTGACGACGGCAGCGTGATTGGCAGCAGGGATTGAGGCGAAATGTCGCGTTCCCAACTCCACGGACCCGCGACATCCAGCAGCACCTCTGATGAGATGAGATGCTGCATCGGGCCTTTATCACACGCAAGAGCCATGGCTGCTGCAGTCGCTGGAGCTTCGCCACCCACGCTGTCGCCGCCCCGCTCCGCCGCCTTCCCGCCGCGACGCTGCGCTGGGAGACAACAACGTGGCCGATGGGCTGTCCTCGTCGTCGTCCTGCAGAAGCGGCGCCTGGTTGCTTGGCGCACAAATCGACGAGCGTGCCCGCCTGATGGCCACAGGCATTCGCCCTCAGCACCGTCTGGATGCATTCCGCACTTCCGCCGCCCTGTCAGCCAACAAGAGCTCGACCGAGCATCTGCGAGATGTGCAGTGCATGCCTAGGTCGCCAGCGCCCTGGGTGCGAGAATGCTACCGCTCGACCATGCTGTGGCCAAATGTGGCGGCGAGCACGCCAGCTCCTTTGCTGCCCGAACAATCTATCTCTGCTGCCCTTTAGATTGCACGTCATGTGCGATGCACCACATCTCTGCGACCGCTGCACCAGCGAGCTGCACGCTGCCGCCCATCGACGCATCATCGACGGCTCGGGAGCCTCGATGCACTCCTCGCAACCGCGCTCCAGGTAATGGGGGCGCGAGTGCATCTTCCCCTTTCGCGCAACGCCGAAGCTGGGGCATGTGGGACGAGAATCGACTTAATATATCCTCCCCTCGCGCGCCATGCAATGCAACCAACGACATGTCCGGGAACGGCCCGGATCTGCCATCTTGGTTCGGATCATTGTGATCTGGTGTATGGTCCTGGCACGGTGGGACCGCCCACGGACCAGGAATCACTCCTCCGCCTCGCTGCGACTGGTTCGCAGCATTCCCACCACTGCGGCACTGGGGTTGGTGCGAGGTGCACAGTTGCCACTCGCTTCAGCGCT
This sequence comes from Cercospora kikuchii, assembly GCF_019650295.1. Taxonomy (NCBI): domain Eukaryota; kingdom Fungi; phylum Ascomycota; class Dothideomycetes; order Mycosphaerellales; family Mycosphaerellaceae; genus Cercospora; species Cercospora kikuchii. The sequence goes on from NW_025408586.1 coordinate 774,097, forward strand.
GTGCGATGCAACGCCTTGTGAATTCAAGTCAACATTGGTCGACGGACATGTTACAGAGTGGTAGCGCAAGCAGCAAGGCGCAACCTCAGGATAAGGCGAACATAGTTGACTCCAACGAGAGGCATCTTGGACTTCGCCCTCGTGTTACCATGCCGACTTAAACGAGCATGTCACCCGACGGAGCAGAGTCTCCGCTCTGAGTTCTGGACGCCGCCGTGTTCCTGATAGGCTACCGACCGTTTCTCCTCGATCATATGCCATGTTGTGGACAAGGGCACGGCGTGTCATGTCATGATCCAAACTACTGCTCCATACAATGGGAGTCTGATGAAACCGCAGCTCGTGTCGAGTGCAACATGGCAGACGCCACGCTAATATGCGGTCTGGACAACCGGGTGGGCGAGCAGACCCACGAACGCTTGCCACGGGAATTGAGCTATAGCAGCCGTCATATCTCGCCATCTGTCCACGGCAAGCAGAGCGACGAGAGCACGCAGGAGATGTTATGAGCAGGCTTGGAGTGCATCATTGAAACGCCTCCCGAATATCTACGTCTAATCTGATGTATTGTTATAGGTGCCGCGCGTCACACAGTCCGGCAGACCGCTATTCCCAACTCCATCGCTATGCTCTTTCCAAGGTCGTATCATTCATCAAGCGTTACATTCGTCACGAAACATTCGTGTCTCACAACAAGATCCAAGCAAGCAAGGCCACGCTGAAGCCCAAATAAACTGTCGATATCCTGTTCATCGCTGGCACACTTCCCGAAGTCTCGCTCAGCAAAGCGGTGGGTACCGTTGTCCGACCCGTTGCGGTGATGCCATTCAATGTGTCCACAGCCTCGATAGCCGGACCAACGTTGAAAAAGTCAACTAGAAAAAAGTTGGGCGCTCTGCCGTAGAGAGCGGTACAGTCTGATGCTGCAGTGCCGAGGGTGCCCACGCCACTGCCAGGAGAGTTCGTGACTGGCGTATATGTCTCGTTCGGACTTTGAATCCCTGTGACTAATGGTAAGCAGACACGTCGAGGATAATTCTGGGGAACCCATCATATCGCACTCACCGAACGCTTGATTCTCGTAGAGAAAGTGGTTTACCAGCGTCATGTAACCATTGGAGACCGCTGTTGCAGCTTGGTTCGCGAGGCTCGATGGTCGGCTCACTTGGCAGGAGAAGTCGGTAGGCGCAGAATTGTCGTAGTCATTCTCGACAATATACGTGAATTCGTTCATCAAGTATGTCGCTGCAGCATTATCACTGAGGCTCGCTACGAAGTTCATCGATCGCGTTCCAGCGCTGATCAGAGTCTGCAGTGTAGGCCAATCGCTGTGCGCGGTGGTGTTGGTCGGCGTGTATGCATACTGATCCATACCAGAAGCAGTGTAAGCAGCCCCAAGCTCGCTGGCAGATGCACTCGCTCCATTCACAAGCAAGATTGTAACCACATCATTGGGATTCGCATCCATCCAGGTTTTGATCTCAGTCAGCCAGCTCTCAAGTGTCCCAGCGTCGAGCAGTGAGCAGCTCGTATGGCACACATGGAGGTCGGAAGAGGTGTCGTTGGGGGTCTGTACTTGTGCAGAAACCAGTCGGACGCCAGCAGCTAATTGTGTGGTAGTGTTGTAGAATTGGTTTCCGGATGTGGAGAAGCTGGTCGTTTCATCGCGGAGAAATGGACTGTTGTGTGCTCCAAGGTAATTTATTTTCGAGTATGACCTTTCGCAGAGATCCGGGCTGTTGTTGCATGCTGTTTGTGCTGCCACTGTGTGGAGCGTTAGACTGCTGAAGAGAACCGATTGCCAGAGTTGTTTGAACATGATTTTGTCTTGGCCTGCGGGGCTACTTGACTTCCAGCACTTCGACTTGAATGGAAAGATTGCCGCTCGTGATCGACCCGATTCTGCTATACAAGCGACTGACAATTGCGAACTCAAAAAGACAGAAACGCCATGGATGTTGATGCAAGATGGCGAGAAAATGTCAAGAACATACGGTCAAATAGCGACAGTCCCTCCTGCCGCAGTGCTGCATCTTACCTCACTATGTGGGTAGCGGGAGGCGAATGAGCTTTCCATTTGGTGTACTCGTCAGCAGCTCTGTGACGACCAAGCTGTTACGTCCTGCCGGTCCGTTGGCAGCCTAACCCTAATCTAATATGGGGGTGGCCTAGGAAGTGTCGATCCTCGCAATGTCCTCGTGGTATATCAGAGAAGGTCCTGAAAGGTTTGTAACATAACCCCAAGAGAGTTGTATTGAGTTGAGCACGAGGCTCCTATCCTACGGTAGGGAGCGTCGTCTATATAGTTCCTTGTTACCTATGTGATCATCCTGATCACTGCGACCGCAGTGACCCGAGTGATCACTCCGTTCACTCTGCTCGTTCTGCTCACTCCTTGGCGAGTGAGCACGGCTCCTCCCGTGTTCGTTTCTCTCCTTACTGGCCAGCGGGTGGCCGCGAGGGCCAGACCGTAACACAAGCCTCTAAAAAAGAGGCGACGCGTTGCAGCTGGCCTTGGTGCGACAAATGCACTTCTGCTTTGACGTGCCTCTCTTGCATCACGATCATCTATTCGTCAGCATCGGAGGAATTTGGCCTGATGCATTGGGGCTGTGAAAGCATTGCTCGATGGATGTATTTTGATGGTCAGCAGTCACTACTGAGGCTGATGCGAATACGGGCAAGTGCGACGTCCACACGTCCACAGACACGTGCTCGGCTGTGGCCGAATGTCACCCATGTCTATTTCTGGCCAGGGTCGAGACGTCACAACGACACGAACACTTCAACTTGTGGACCTGCCACGACGCTGCCCTCTATCTTCTACGCGCTTCGCCATAGCAACCTCCGCTCGGCCCTCTGCAGCCCCCTTTGGTAGGCGGTGGCTGAGTTCTGCATGGATCCGGCGAGCATCTGCTGCAGCAGCGAGTCACTCCCGTCGCCTCGACGACTTCGGGAATTTTCTCTCCTGAAACCGGCTTGCACTGAGGTGCCGAAAGCAAAATAGGCAGCCCTGTTGAGTCACAAGTAGGGTTACGTCTGTCAACCATCGAAAAGACTTCCGACTCGGTCGCAGCGTGCCCGAATTAGCACTCACCGGAAGAAGGAATCCGTTGTCAGCACAAAATACTGGGTCGGCTTCGCAAGCGTGTGGCTGATCAGCATGTCAATACAAGAGCGCATCGAATTTCAATGGTTTGTACAGGTCTTACTCCGGCCAGGAACTGCGGGCTCTGCTGCTGACACTGTCACATCAATGCAGCACCGCTGAGCTGGACTTGGTGCGTTGTTCTGCCCAGGCCGCATGGTACGGGGAAGTGCCTGGAAGAGTGCCTATGCATGATCTTCGTGCAGACAGCTGCGCCTAGTGGCGATCCCGTAGAAAGAGTCAGCTACACGCATCTCGCTTGAGCACGATTGACGCGCGCGTGCTTGGGGTTGCTTGCATTGACTTGTCTCCACGCGCGCTGTTGCAGGACCCGACTCAGCGACCAGCATGGCCTGAGTTATGGCGGCATCTGATCGAACCCAGACTCAAGAATCCTATCGTCCCGTAGACAAGCCTTGGGAGAAGCGTCTTTGACAAATTCTCTCTTTAGGCTCATCCGGTATCTTCTCACATGGCTGGTGTCCAGCCGCATTCGGGTGCGAAGACCAGCTGTAGCCTTGCAGATCGAAGGGGACAGGAGGTCATGGAGATTCGCCTCCTCTCGACAGCTCGGCGAGCTCTGTCACCGCACGTGGGTGGTTGGGTGTGTGCCATCTGGTCGAGATACAACGAGTGTCCACGCTGCTAAAGGGGACTCAACAATCGTTAGCGCGCGCACCCTCTTTCGCTCACAATCACAGCAGATCTCGAATACCCGGAGTCTGCCTGCATGGCAATGTATCCTCGGCCCAGTATCTTCGAATGCAGGACCTTGCGATCGCACGGGTGCGTCTCGGATCACGAATGATCATGCCGAAAAATATGAGCCTTCACAACGTCCCCATCCCGACATTGTTCAGTGGGCAGCATATTGTCGACTGACATGTGGAGCAAGGCCAAAAGAACTAGGCCACAAGGTCCTGATTGCGCCGCCGCTAGCTCGCTCGTTTGCGATCCGAACCACCATTACAACGCCAGTTTCGACGTGTCGTTAAGGAGCGCCGCTCACTAAAGATAATCAGTAGTCGGGCGGCTGCGCTGGCGTTGTCTCAGGGAACGAGAGGCGTCTCAAGGTGAAGCAGCAGTTGGCACCCGTCGTGCGTCTTATGTATAGGCCCTGACTACCAGACTCGTAAGTCTTCCGGTTCTCCCACAATCTTTGCCGCGTCATGATGGACGATCAACATGATAAGGTCATGTCAGCCAAGGCAGGAGTATCCTGCAACAGTGATTCGAAAATCGCAACGATATCGGGTTTCCTCGTCAGATTCGTGCAGCGATTACAAGACGCGCGGGGAGGCTTACTTCGTCACATGTGCGTCGCTGTTCCTCTATATTCGTTACTGCAGTGTCATGGTCTGGGAGTCCAATCCGTCAACACAGTGCGATAGCTATAGTCACTACAGTGTCATCTTCACTGCGAAGCAACATCGCTCCTTGGGTGCGAGGAGCGCATCTTGCTTACGGGAACGTGCATCGCAATAAAGAGAGAGGTATTGAAATGCCGTTTCGAAGCGGCTTGACTTCTTCGCTTCTCTCGAAGACCGTGATGTTATTGTGTGCACAGTTTCCAGCAGTTTATAGTACTACACTTCCGTTCTTGGGCTGTGCACACTGTATTTCGTTCATGCACTGCCTGATTTGATAGCGTGTCCTGCCAACCTTCCTAGTCTGGAAGGGAGGCGCAGGAGCTGCGAGGCGACCTCGACACATCATGTCCTACGTCACCTCTGTGCAAGAAAGCAACTTATCGTGCCTAAAGCATGTGCAGCGAACACCACCATATCTGCCACCACTGACTCGCTGGCATACCACTTTTTTGTCCCAGCACAATCACCAACATGACGTCCGCCGTCAAATCAAAAGTCTCCGGCCTCGCGAGCTCACTCGGAAGCAGCTCAGCCACGGCCGAAGAAGCAGAGAAATACAAGCTCTTGGTAACTGCCGGCCCTTCATATGATCAAACAAAGCACCAAACAGTAAAAGTCAACACCAACGAAGCTACATACGTCGAAAACGAATTTCTCCGAGCCAAAATTTGCGTCCGAGTGAGAGGCTTCCGTGGGCTGCCTTCTGCTTCACCTTCCACATCAGATTATTTCGGCAATCCCATACACGAGAAAGATCAATACTCTCTTGGCTTCTCTTTCGTTCCCAAGCAAGATCTTCCAAGCGTCGATACAGTCTGGGGAAACGATCTCGATCATCCAGTCCGCGATAGGCTGCCGCCTGGATTTAATACCGCATTCCGAATCGTGAAGGAATTCATCGACCCCGGACTTGCGTGCGATGTATATGCCGATGAACCTTGGCTGTATGGTCCTTCTCTATCCTGCTGGTTTGCATTAAGGATCGGAGGCGAATACGAAGGAGATGCAGACTTTCCTGCACCGGGAGTTTTGACAGATGGAGCAGATGACAGTGGGCAAGAAATACGAGATCGTTTGGGCCTGCCAGAGAACAACGAAAAGCGAAGGAAATTCTTTCTGAATGCTGAAAACAGGAAGAATTTTGTGTTTCAGAAAGGGAGATTATATCAAGGTGATTTCTACAATCCTTATCTGGACTTTGCGAATTTCGCTCTGAAGCTGCCGGGGTTCAGCTTGAAAGTTATCAAGTATATCGGGGATAAGACGCATTGTTTGCGTTATGTGTTCAAGAACAGGGAGACTGGAGACGTGTACTTTAACGTGAACTTCACGTTGCTTTGGGGCGAGAAGTTGCAGCAAGCATTGCGAGAAGATCAAGAAGGAAATTCTAGCTCGGAAAATGGTGATTTAAATGCGGTCGTGACGGATTACGTGAAAGGCACTGGAGCAGGCAGGACAGGAGAGAACCCATCGAGCAATGAAGAAAGGTCGCAAGAATCCGTAAAGGGAGCTGAAGAACTTTCACAAGAGCAGTCACAAGATCAGAAAGCTGGGAGCTCTGCTCCAGATGAAATGCGACTACATCCTGGTGATCAAAACGCTGCTGCCGATGCTCAAGCTGCGAAGTCCCGAGATGATTCGATCGACGAGATCGATCGGCTGTTGCGAGAAACGTCTACCCATCAAAAGAGAGAGGGCCGGATCCTGGATGATGTTGACTGAAGTAGCTCTGAGGCTCATCCGAAATTGGAGCAAACAAACGACATGGGTTCTTCGAGCGTCCGAACGTGATCCGATGTCCCATCAAGGACACCTTTCCGTCAAAGGCAGGAAGACTGGGACAGTATTAGCTGGAAAGGTATACTGATTGCCCAGCAAGTAAGAGACCTCTTCAGTCTCTATCGTGCTTCAGAGTGACAGCAGTCTGCTCAGAGGCTCGGCAATAGTCTCATCTGGTACTTAAGCGACATTTTGGATGAGGCTGAAGATGCCCGGAACATCTGATAACCAGGCGCAGTGGTGTTGAGACCTCCGGGAGAGACGATCTTGGTGTTCACCGTCGAGGCACGTTTGCTACCTCGGAATTTGATATCCTTGAAAGCGAATCTGAGGTCAATTGCAATCGCACCAGGTTTATCAAGGAGGTTTCGATGATTGAACGTGCATTTAGGCATTGAATGCAATTATCGCCGGGACTGCTATGCTCATTGAGTAGCTGCTTCGGAGGAGAGTTCATGCTAGAGCAAGTGCAGGTCCATGGAGGTACCCGGTATCGATGACTGCTCGTGGCTCCGAAGTTTGATGAGCCAGCTTAGCATTTACTGAATAGAAGATAGATATGAAAAAGTGGGCATAGAGCTTCCGAATGGCGCCTTGCTCGCGTGAACATCTCACCACTGGCGTCAAATATTGGACTGCTCTCGTCAAAATTTAATGAGCCGATGGCGCTAAGATAAGGTCCACTGCATGATGTAAACGATCTGCTGGAGCTCGACCAGAGCTTCTCACCATCTCGTGAAAGTTGACGCGTTCTCCAACATCTTCTTTGACATTCTTCCACACTCTCCATCATTGGCTGTCATCTACCTCCGCTCAAGTCGACTGAGAGCACACGGATTTGTGGTCACAATACCGAAAGAGCTAATACGAAGGAGAAGATTAGCCATTGGTTTTCCCAATGGCTACCACAGCAGCAAAGAAGAAGCTCGTCGTCTGCGGCGGCAACGGCTTTCTCGGCAGCAGAATATGTAAAGCTGCTGTAGCCCGAGACTGGGACGTCGTCTCAATCAGGTACAGCTGTTCCCATCTTCAGTTCTCCCATTGCTCAAATCACTAACACCACACTCCCTACAGCCGCTCCGGCGAACCCTCCTGGCCCGCCGTCTCGTCCCACACCACAGCCCCAACCTGGTCCAAATCCGTCACCTGGCGCAGCGCCAACATTCTCCAACCCTCCACCTACGCAACCGACCTCCAATCCGCCGACCACGTAATCCACAGCATGGGAATCCTCCTCGAAGCCGACTACAAAGGCGTCCTCCAAGGCAAAGAATCCCCCATCTCGGGTCTCCGCCGCGCTTTCAGTCCCACGAAGCAAGGCGGAAACACAAATCCCATGCAAAAGGGCGCTGCAATTGAACCGGGAGAACAAGACGGACAAATCACCTACGAACTCATGAATCGCGATTCCGCAATCGTATTAGCAAGAGAAGCAAACGAAGCCGGAGTCAAAAGTTTCGCATACATTTCCGCTGCGGCGGGAGCACCGATTTTACCTGCGAGATATATCAAGACGAAACGGGAAGCGGAGGATTCGATTGCGACGAATTTTCCAAAGATGAGGAATTTATTTTTCCGGCCGGGCTTTTTGTTTGATTCGAGTCGAACGTTTACGATGCCGATGGCGGCGGTTACGTATGGGGGTTTTATTGTGAATTCGCTGACGGGAGGGAATTTGACTTGGTTGATGGGGGCTGGTGGGGCGAAGCCGTTGAAGGCGGATTTGGTTGCTGAGGCGGTGGTGGAGGGGTTGAGTGATGAGAGTGTCAAGGGGCCGGTGGAGGTGAAGGAGATTGAGGAGTTGGCGAATCGGGGTTGGAGGAGGGGGATGTTGTGAGGAGAGGGTAGGGAATGTTGAGAAAAGTGTGTTGATGCGTTCAAGCGAGGTTTGTAAATGTAGAACTGAATGGCAGCTACAGAGTTGGCTGTAAGTACTGTACGCACTAGGCATGTGTAACTTCCATTCTCTCAATGCTGTCATATCGTGATGTGGGCAACGAGCGAGGTGTGACATCGGACTAAGATGTAACTGCGGATAATTGCACTCGTTCTCATATATTCATTATTCGTTATCGTACGCACAGTTGGCCGAACTACGAGATGAGTCTCAGGCATGAAATGTTGGATCTCAGTCACTTCTCGACATCCTCAGCCTTGCCTACGGCCTTCTTCTGCTCAGTGTCCTCCCCTTTAGCACTCCCAACATGCTCTGTGTCTTTCTCAACCTTCTCATCAGCCTAAACTGGCTCAGCGACAGACTCAGTCACTACGTTGAGTTAGCAGATGTCTCCAAACATGTCTACCCAGCAAATTCCCACCTTTCGGAGTAACAATCACAGTATCATCTCCCTCATCCTTCTCCTCCTTTCCCTCGGACTCGTCTTCGGGCTCAATGGCAACGGCCTTCTCCTCGGCGGCGGGCTCTTTGACTCCGCCAGTAACGCTCTCCTTCTCATCGGTGGAGGCGGACTCCTCAGCCGCTTTGTGTCCGCAACAGCAGGTCTTCGCCTCTCCCTCCCTCTCGACCGACTGCGGCTTCGACTCCTGCTGCTGCTGCTGCTCCCGTGGAGGCAATGCGGGCAACTCCCGCGTGATGTGGTCGTGGATGACTTTGACGATTTTGTCGTAGTCGTCGACCTGCTTCGAGGAGGAGTCACGATCCTCTTTTGCAACATTGTTGTTGTCAGCAGTTGGGTCGTAGCTGTTGTAGGGAATCGGCGTGTCGGCCGAGCCAGACGCTGTTGTAGCTGCTGCGACTTTGCTTTGGCCGACAGGTGTGCTGTAAACGGACTCGTCGTCCACAGCATCTTGATCAGTGTTGGATTTGCCTTTGCCCTTGCTGTTGCTGTTGCTGTTGTAGCATGCGTTGGAGAGATATCCTGAGTCGTCGAATCTGAATGGATCTTCTAGATTGGTCTTGCCGACGTTGAAGTCAGACTTGGGCTCTGCCGAGTTCGAAGTATTACCGCCTTCGTGTAGCTTGGAATGTTGCTGCTTCTTGTTGGCGAAGGCGTCTTGGTACTGGATCTGATTCGCGATTGCGCTCGCCGACATTATATTGGAAGAGGCTTTGGATGAGTCTAATATTGTTGCAAATGGGGACTGCAATGAGCTGCAGTGCAGAAGGTCTGGTGATGTGATCGTAATTGGTTTGCTGAGTAGTAGGCATGGTGCATTCGATGCTGCGTTGTTCGAGCACTTTTTATGTCAGTCTCTTTGCTCATGTTATGTGTATATCGACGTTGCTGCAGTGATATGTCAACATAGGATGTCGCTGCTCAATGAGCGGTTTCGTGCCAAGTTGTCCAAGTTTAGACGCTCGTTGTCTGGCCTCATCCTGGTGTCGCAAGTTGTCGCAGTGGAGTCATAACGCTCCCATGTGCACTCCTTGGCGCGTGCATGTAGGCTGCATCAATTCCATCAGGAAATTGTGTATAGGAGCACTCATTAGACTGGTTGTTGGTTGCACTTGTCTTCTAGTCTGCAGGCTGCCGCAATTCTCCTGTGGCTATGTGAGCCTGTCATGCAACACATTGGACCTGGACTGTAAACATTGGAGCCTGACCGGAGCGACCGGCAACGGCATGTCCGTCCAAGCGACTCCCAAGTTGCACTTGGGCAGCTTGGGCAGGTTCTTGCTGCGAGTCGGAAGCTGGGACAACGACATCTCTTGCCCTCGTCGACGCCACCTCTCAGCAAGACTTCTACGAAATGCCTCTCAAGCGATGATGGTAATCAGAGGCGAGCCACGAGCACGACTGGCGCAGCCACTGGACGTATATCGGAACCGCATCCACGATTCCCACGCCTGAGATGCAAGGCAGAGGTGGTATGTCCTCCGACGAAGTGCTGTCCGGTAAAATGCCCAAGAAGAGCGTTGTTGAGGTTATGCAGGCGTGATGCACAAGCAAGAAGCAAGTGAAGGAGACTTGTGTGACACAAGTGCTGCACAACAACAGCCGAAGAATACGCTATTGGCTATCCCCGGACTCTCCGCTTATTACCTTTGGCTCCTCCAGCACAGCAGCGACTTTCCAACACGCCAACTCGCGGTTTCAGCTCCTTCAAGCCGAGGCAGATAACAACCGCCAGCCTCGAAAAGCTGCGAACGACGCTTACGTGAACTGCAAACACGTGGAAGGAAATGTCAAGCGTCTCACGCTGTTTCCGCCATAATTTCGGCCTCCCATATCCAGCTTCTGTGACGCGCTTCCACGAGGCCTTCCATGCCGTGCATGTGCGCACCCCGTCATTCTCCGCATCTCCACGCCCAACCTTAACGACGTGCAGCCATTGAGAAGCAGCAAAAGTCTGGCGCACGCCCCTTGATGCTTCCGCTTGCCACTTGGGTAACTTCGTACCAGCAACGGCTGCATCATACCCAGCCCGGATTGCTCGATGAGGCAGACCGGCGCTCGTATGCACTGCTTCTTCGCGTGGCTTGACTGCCGATGGTTAAAACGCTTGGATATCTTCCTTCTCTTAAGCTTCATCTTGCTCTTTTCTGGGGTTTATTGTGGGCTTTCATCGAAACTCATTGAGCAAGATGGGCAAGAAGTTCTACGGCCTGCGAGGCCTGCACCTCAACATCGCCATCGCCGTCGTGGCGGGTGTGGATTTCGCCTTGTTTGGTTATGACCAGGTGAGTCCTTGCCACTTTCACCTTCACTTCAGATCTGCCAAGACTAACCACCAAGGTAGGGTGTTATGGGTATGCGATCTATCTGAGCGGCTCCACAGTTGAATCGGTATTGATCATCTAGCGCAGGCGGGTTGTTGACCTTGCCGTCCTTCCTCGACCACTTTCCCGAAATCGATACGCAAAATCCAGGACGAACAGGTCGAACAGCCAGCGAAGTCTCCAACATCCAGGGCATCACTGTCGGTGGATACACTCTAGGATGTTTCTTTGGTGCTGTGGCCACCATCTGGTTGGGCAATCTTCTTGGTCGTAAAAAGACAATTCTGGTTGGCAGTGCTATCATGATAGTGGGCGCTGCCCTTCAAGCCTCGTCTTTCGAACTTGGTCAGCTCATCTCATCGAGATGGATCACAGGATTTGGAAATGGCATGAACACTTCCACTGTTCCTACTTGGGTAAGTTGCATCAATCAGAAGCATACTGAAGTCCAGAAGTTGCCGCCCTGGTCACGCACATCGCTAACTCAAGGTAGCAATCAGAGACTTCCAAATCGCATCGAAGAGGCCAGATGGTCATGATTGAGGGTTCGCTCATCGTGTTCGGTGTCATGCTCTCGTATTGGATCGATCTTGGGTTCAGCTTCCTTGAGCCCAGCACCATCTCGTGGCGCTTCCGTAAGTCTGCCCGAGCCCTCGCAAGTGACATTTAGTCTTTTGGTAATACTAACATTCAACAGCAATTGCGTTCCAGATCATCTTGGCATTGTTCATTGTTGCACTGATCCCAGGTTTGCCTGAATCACCGCGATGGTAGGTCTGACCCTTACTCGATCTACACAATCCTAAAGCTCATCTTGTTCTCAGGCTTGTTTTGAAGGGCAGAGACGCTGAAGCCTTGGAGGTTCTGACCGCACTCAACGATACAACTGAAGATGATCCAAAGGTTCAGGCTGAGTTCAAGGCAGTGAAAGACACTGTCTTTGAGATGGCCAGGGGCAGCTTCATGGACTGCTTCAAGTTCAATCGCAACAGGAACTTCCATCGCACAGCTCTCGCATACGTCAATCAGATGTTCCAACAGATCTCAGGTGAGTCGGGATGAGAATGATTCACTAGCTTCCAGAGTCTAACTTGTTTCTTCTAGGCATCAACGTGAGTGACACAGAAATGCAATCCGCATCCATTCCTTCTAATCAACACGCAGATCATAACATACTACGCCGCATCCATCTTCGAGAATTCGATTGGCCTTTCGCCGTTCCTCAGTCGACTGCTCGCTGCTTTGAACGGTACCGAGTACTTCCTAGCTTCCATAATCGCCATCTTCACCATCGAGAAAGTGGGTCGTCGCAAGTTGATGCTTTTCGGCGCCATTGGACAAGCTGCATCAATGGCCGTCCTCGCGGGAACGACGTCCATACCTTCCGAGGATCCTCGAAGTCAACAAGCAGGAATCGCTGCAGCCGTATTTCTCTTTGTGTTCAACAGCTTCTTCGCTGTCGGCTGGCTTGGTCAGTACCCTCCAACCAGAGAAAAGTGCAAAAGGAATCTGCTAACAAATAATCTTACCACTGTGCAGGCATGACATGGCTCTATCCCGCGGAAATTACACCACTCGACATTCGTGCGCCAGCGAACGCGATCAGCACAACGGCGAACTGGATTTTTAATGTGAGTACCTGCCCCACAGATGCCTATCCCAAATTCCCAGCTAATGTTTCCTAGTTCATGGTCGTCATGGTCACACCCGTTGCCTTCGCCAACATTAAATACAACACCTACACCGTCTTTGCCGTCATCAACACTTTCATGGTGCCTTGCGTCTACTTCTTCTTCCCCGAAACTGCGTACCGCTCTCTAGAAGAGATGGACGAAATATTCCACAAGGTGCATGGCTTTCAAGGCGCTTTCGATGTCGTCAGAGTGGCCAAGGAGCAGCCGAGAAGGTATGGCAAGAAGGGAGAATTGCTCATTCCCTATGAGGATACCGAGGAGGCGAGGGAAGTTGCAAGGAGGAGGAGTTCGGTGGTTAGTGGTACCAAAGGTGCGGGTACTGATGTCTACAATACGGAAAAAATGGAGGATGTTCGTGGGAAGTAAATGCCGAACGGAATGGTTTTCGCTGAGTTGAGAGCGGAAAGAATACACATGCAAGTGATCGATTCCAACCTTGGACTTCTACTACACTACTTACAAATCAATCCACCTCGCCATCCAAAAATTCACAATCTCCTTCGCTTCATCCACAAGTCCCATATCCAACAACAACTGCGTCGTCCCCCTCACAGCACTATCCAGCGCCGAAAAAATCCAAGCATGCGTATAACTCGTATGCTCGCCCACAAACACTGTATGCTTCTCCGTATGAAAGTACGCAGGCAAGTAGAGGTCCTGTTGTCCTACAATCGGTCCACACCAAGCTCCAGCTTGGAATTCTTCATGTTCCCAGCAAATTCTATCATAATTCCCCGTCCATTGTTCCGCTGCGATTTCGCCATGGACTTCGACCATGGCGCGTTGCACGTGTGCGACGTGTTGTTCCTCGGTCATGGAGCCGACGGAGCGGGCTCCTGTGCCGGAAATGTAGGAGCCGAGGATTACGCCGGGGCCGGTGGAGTTGATTTTATAGGATGGGTAGCAGATGCTGCTGATTTGGGGGATGTTGGTTGAGCCGCAGCCGCCGATTATTGGGTTTTCGAGGTGTTCCCAGAAACGGGTTTTGTAGTGGAGGGCGACTTTGCAGGAGGGGTCGTAGTTGAGTCGGGCGATGGCGCGAGTGAGGAGGTTGGTGTAGGATGGGAGACGCCAGAGTCGGACTTTGCTGAAGGGGACTGCTACGACAATGTAGTCGAATTCTTGGGATTCTGGGGTTGGCGAGAAGAGGTCTTTGTTGCGGTATTGGACCGACATTTTGTTGGTTTCTTCGTTCCATGAGAGGCCTTGTACGGTGGTGTTGTATTGGATGCGACCTTCTACTGCGGGAGTGAAAGCGTGAGGGAGACGAGACAACCCCTGGTCGATTGTTCGCCATTCGGTGGCAGAGAAGTATACGGAGTCGTATGCCCAGGCGGCGTCAGTATCTGCGATGTCGTCGACCTGATCTGTGATGTTGGCATCGATGCCAAGGCGGTAGTTGAGGTAACCGGCTTCACTGAAATGAAAGTATCCATTCTCAACGCTCCATTTGTGCGCTTGGTAGACATTGGTTGCGATAGCGCGGAAGGCTTCTCTGTCCAAGCCCATCCACTCGTCGTATGCTGCTCCCGCTTCTGCCACTGCAGTGGCATTCGAATAGGTAGAGTTGGCGTTGATGGAGTACGCTGAGTTGGCCGCGACTTCTGCTGTTCCTGGGACGGTGCCATCCGGCCTACGCCTTGAGGTGCTCGATGGATCGTTTGCTGCCGACTGAATCCAAGGGATGAAGTTCACAGCATATTCAGAGTCGTTCCCATTTTGCTTGTTGAGCTCGTCTGCAAGCTGGAAGACCATGCGGTGATCGTTGATTTGAATGGTCTCGGCGGGATCGTCATAGGTGATGCTGACTGGAAATCGCATTGGTCCCATTTCCTGGTACTGGTAATCACTGGGTTTAGTGCCGTTGAGGTAGCTCGTGTGCACACGGCCGCCAATGCGTTGACTTGCTTCGATAATTTTCCAGTCGTGAAATCCAACGCTTTCCAGTAGGTGAGATGTCATCAAACCAGACATGCCTCCACCCAGAATGCCAATAGTCTTCGACTTCGCTGCGGCAACGAACCTCTCATCAGGTTCCTTCTCCTGCAAGTATGCAACGCCGTCGAACCAAGGGCCCTCTGCATCCATGATATCGGCAGCCTAGTCACGTTAGCAGGCGCGAAATGCTCAATGATATGGGTCAGAACTTACTGCCAGCCATCTCTTCTGCTTCCTCGACTTCACAGTAACCGGCGAAGATCGTCCAACGAGCGTTGCACCAGAAAAGGCATGAAGGCACCCTCCAGAAGTGATGTCGCTTGGCGGAAGCCAGACGAATTTTTTGGGTCTCTGGTCAGCATGCGCTTCGTGTCCTCTTGCCAAGGCGTGTGTTCCAACGTGTGTCCTGCCCAATTCGTGATGGCAGTCATCGGTGGACTGCGCTTCACACGGGCCGTAGTGAAGCGAGAGCTCTCCGTCCAGTGGGCTGTTGTAAGTGATCTGCACATTGTGCACTCCTCCAGCTTCGGCTACAATGTCATGATCAAAAGAAATGCTTGCAGATCTCGGAATAGCATTGGCAGCTACGGAAGCAGCCAGACAAAAAGCGGAAACGAGACTCTTGACAGCCATTTTGGCGATTGAGACAGGAAACTCAAACACCTACCCCATAAGCGTTTTTATACAGTTCGAAACTCGCTGCCACGCAATGCGATTGCAACTCCAACGTCGCCGTGCTGGCGGCCCGGGCAACAATGTACAACGTTGGGTTGCATAGAGCATAGCTTTTTTCGACTACGCGAGGGACATGTGGATCTATCTTGACCCATTGTGGAAGGAAGTAGCGGACGCTCGCTGTAAGATAAGGTGCCGATGCTGCGTAGCAGATCGTTTATCTTGGCCTATCTCAAAGTTTTGCTACTTGTCGTAGACCGCGTGGCAGGGCGTGCAGCGAGTGTGGGCTCGATAGCTGGCGGGCCCGATTCGATGACATTGTGTCTGAGTCTTGCTTCCGACAGTCGATCGCGTTCCGTCGTGTCGTGCTATCGGGAGGAGTGCGAGTTTGTAGAACGCAGGTGGGTCCATTTCTAGCAGAATGGAGAGCGAGCATGATTGTTCAAACGGCACAATGAAGTTCAGACTTGAAGCAAAGCTGCATCGTAGCGGCCTCAAGAAGTAGTAGGAGCGTGAGAAGTGCAGTGGGATGTTTTATATATGATAGTGCCTCTGGGCGATGAGGTGATTGCCGGGGTCAGGCGCGTACTGAGATTGCCAAGAAAGCACGAGTCAGGTCAGCAAGCCGCATTGCAGACTTTACACTGCTTCACGGCAGCGTCCACCTTCAGACCTACTCCGCACGTTCGCAACCATGGCGCGCAATGCTGAAAAGTCGCAGTCGATGCTGTTTCGCTTTCGGGCGCAGCAAGCAGCAGATCTGGGCATCGTTGACATCAACCGCACGAAGCGACCGAAAGCCATCTCTCAGCAAGAACACATCCCCACCTGTGAGCGATGGCGAGGGCAAGTGCTCAAGGAGATCAGTCGGAAAGTCTCCAAGATCCAGGACCCGGCCTTGAGTGACTTTCAGATTCGCGACATCAACGACGAGCTGAATAAGCTGTTCAAGGAAAAATGGCAATGGGAGATGCGGATACGAGAGCTAGGCGGGCCGAATTACATGCGTGGAGGCGGCAAAATGACTGACGATGAAGGGAGAGTGATCGAGGGAGGTGGGAAGGGCTATCGATATTTCGGCCGGGCGCGAGAACTGCCTGGTGTCAAAGAATTGTTCGAAGCTGCGACGGCAAAACCGGAGAAGGAAGTCAAGGAGACGAGACACGACCTGAGGTTGCGTGTCGATGCTGCGTATTACGGCTATAATCTGGACGAAGAAGACGGCACGCTGCTGGAGCACGAAGCGCAGAGAGAGAAAGAGGCGCTCGAGGCACTTGAAGCCGAGGACGACGCTGCAGACGGGGACTTTGAATCTCTGCCCGGCGACGCTGGAGACGGCATAGCATGGAAATTACCAACTGCAGAGGAAGTCGAGGTTGAGCTGTTGGAGAGGCGGAAGCGGAAACTGCTCGACAAGCTCTGAAGGTCCTGCGAACCTCCAATCACCAGCCAATTCCGTATTCGAAGACACGCCGCACCACAGCAGTTGCTGCGTTGTAGCCGCAGACACATTGCCGCAGGAACAACTGGCCTTTGCGTATCACACGCGATGCAGCAGTGAGTCGATATCGCATCGAATTTTCCTCGCTGAAGCTTGCGGAACTCGCGCATTCTCAGGATCGTCTTCCTGCTGCGAAGGCCGGTATCCCAAGTCAGCGTTTCCGCCATAGTCATCGGACATGTCTGTATGAGTTCCATGGTCTTACGGTCGTCCCTTGATTCGGATAAGGAAGGCGCTTAGGTTCCTGCGTGGACGATCGGACTCATCGCAGGGGCCGCAAAATGCTCTTCGAAGTGCTGTCAACAAGATCTGACAGAATGCGGATATCATGCCTTCGCGGGGTTCAAGCCCTCGAGGAATCGAATATCGAAACACATGGCCGTGTCCTTCTCGTCTGCTTTGCGCTGTCTGTGGACCAGATATCGGGCGCAAGCCTGGAGTAAGATAGTCATATAAGGTGCATCAGAAGCATTGACTCAAAAACATATACAATGACGACCTCCAGTCACGTTCGAGCGTATCCCGGGCTTTCACTTCTTCCCTTGCTGCATAGCGTCTGACATGCCAAACGAGCGGCCAATGACCAGCCAGAAGGATGTCACTGGAGTCGCCGAGTTGCATGTACGACCACCACATTCCAATGGCTTATTATCCCACGAGGGCCATGCGACGGCGGCCTGAAGCAGGAAATGAATGGCGCGGAGCATGAGAACAAGTTTCGTGCATTTCTTCAACTCCTCCACGTGTGGTTGTTGCGAAGTCTCACATGCAAGGGATCTAGCATTTAAGTTTTCGGCTAGGAAAAGCTTGGGCAGGCTTCAATTCGGTCCACGACGCGACGAATGGGTGACCTTGTGCTCACCTCACCGTCAGAGCGGACGTCGATGATGGAAGAATTAATGCGGCCATAGGTTCTCGTGCTCTCGAGTCCTCGCAGGTGTGAGTAGCTGTGCTGCACCACGCAGCATGTGCTCTGCTATGCAGTCCTGCGTGGAAGAAGAGTGCGTGTCAAACGCGGATCGTGTCGCGCCATTTGCTGCTTCTGGGCTAGCCGCTGACCAGCTCTCGAAAATGCCTCATACACAAAGCCCTCAGCTTCCTTTGGCGCATGACCGGAAATCGCGCAGAGGGCACTTTGAATTGCACAGCCTGCGCCGAGCTCCCAGCATTCCATAGCTCTTGCGTGCATGGACCTTGTGCCGCCGACTGCAGGGCCT
Source organism: Cercospora kikuchii (assembly GCF_019650295.1). Taxonomy (NCBI): domain Eukaryota; kingdom Fungi; phylum Ascomycota; class Dothideomycetes; order Mycosphaerellales; family Mycosphaerellaceae; genus Cercospora; species Cercospora kikuchii. Next base: position 792,100 of record NW_025408586.1, read on the forward strand.
CAACGATGATGTACATGGCTGCACTCGCCATCCTCCGCACACGAGGTCACATCGCCGCTGGGGGCTAATTTGATAAATCTGCTGTCTACGAAGCGGCAACCTGCCGGCCGTTTCTCTTTGTCAAAGCGAGGACGAGGCACGTGGAGGACTGCCTTACCGAGCCTAATCTCGCGTTCACATGGCGGTGGCTATGCTCGGTGCATAGAGCTTCGCGTGCCGCTCTTTTCGTCTCTGCTATAACGTCTTCCTCTTCTCTCGCATTTATCCACCTTCTCATCTCCTCTGTCGTTGCTTTCGTACAACACTGTCGACGACACAATGGACGAGCCCGAACCTAAACTGCCCATGGCCAATACGTTCACTGCCGGCGAGCTGGAACGGCCGTTGACCGCTGACCGCGGCAGGATCACATACGCCGACGATGTGCGAATTCGTCGTACCAGCACGACGCAGCAGCACTTCGACCGAAGTCGTGGTGGGAGTCGCGGCGGCAGTCGCGTTCGCTCGAGGTCGCGAGACTCCTCCATATCAATACGAACAAACCGAAGAAGCATAGATCCAAGCATTGCATTGCCACCGCAATTCAGGACACTCTCCTTTGGCATCGAAGAAGACAAGCGAAGATTGAGCCTCGCAAATGCCGCCCAAAAGAAAAAGCCCAAAACCAAAAAGCAGGCCGCACAGATTGAAATTGGAGATATCGATTACCACAAATGTCCACCTGACGAGCTGCTACGCCGCCTCGACACGTCTCGGGGCGCCGGTCTCTCGTCTCCTGATGCAGCACAGAAGCTGAAGACAGTGGGCAGGAACGTCCCGTCCGCACCTCCTTCGCAATGGCTTCGGAAGACTTTGGGTTACCTCTTCGGTGGCTTCGGTGCTATACTCTTCGTGGCCGCTATACTTGTGTTCATTGCCTGGAGACCACTTGGCGAGCCCAATCCAGCAATCGCCAACCTTGCCTTGGCGATTGTCCTTGTCATAGTCTGGCTGGCACAAGCTGCATTCTCATTCTGGCAAGACTTCTCCTCCTCTCGTGTCATGGCATCCATCACCCAAATGCTGCCCGAAGACTGCATCATCCTTCGTGATGGCCAGCAAGTGCGCGTGGATGGCAGAGACGTGGTACCTGGTGATATCCTGAAGATCACGATCGGTAACAAACTTCCAGCAGATGTCCGCTTCTTGGAGGTCTCGTCCGATGCGCGGTTCGACAGATCCATTCTGACTGGTGAAACTGTACCGCTCCTCGCCTCTGTCGATTCAACAGATGACAACTATCTCGAAACTGCGTGCATCGGTCTGGCGGGTACGCACTGTGTCTCAGGCAGCGCTTGGGGCCTCATTCTCGAAACTGGGGACAGGACTATATTCGGGCGCATTGCGAAGCTGACGAGCACGCCGAAAGCTGGACTCACTCCACTGCAAAAGGAGATTTTGTACTTCGTTGCAGTCATCGTTGGTTTGATGGTGACGATGGTCCTCGTTGTGATCGGCGTCTGGGCTGGATGGCTGCACAAAGAGCATCGTGGTTGGATTACTGTGGCCAATTTGATCATCAGCTGCGTCTCTGTTGCAGTCGCTTTCATTCCGGAAGGACTCCCCATCGCGGTCACGGCATCATTGACAATTACCGCAAACATCATGCGCAACAACAAAGTCCTCTGCAAGAGCTTGAAAACAGTGGAGACGCTCGGTGCGGTGAACGTGATCTGTTCTGACAAGACCGGCACGCTTACCAGGAACGTGATGACTGTCACCGACTTCCTGGTCGGCAAACTCTCGATATCTGCAAATGATGCGCCAGCTCGATACGAGACATGCGAGGGACTTCGTCAATTGGCCAACACGTGTGCCGTCTGCAATGATGCCGAATTCGTCGCCTCAACAATGGACCAATCCATTGCTGATCGCAAGATCAATGGTGATGCCACAGATTCTGCAATTCTCCGTTTTGCAGAAGGTATGAGAAGTGTGTCTGAGCTGCGGGAGTCCTGGCGCTCGATATTTAAGGTCGCTTTCAACAGCAAGAACAAGTTCGCGATCAATGTTGCCAAGGGCGAGACGTCAGATAACCCCTTGCTCATGATCAAGGGCGCACCCGATATCCTGCTTCCTCGGTGCACTTCCTACATCGACGTGGATGGCACGGTCAAGAGCATGACGGAACAGGACAAAAGGACCCTTGAAGGCATGAAGGATTTCTGGTCATCGCAAGGAAAGCGCGTCATCTTGCTGGCTGAGAAGCCGCTCAAAGACTTGCCATTCGATCCTGTCGAACAGCCTCGAGAGTATGAACGTGATATTCTTGGGCGAGCCGCCAGTGACTTGGTCCTCGGCGGCTTAGTCGGTATTGTTGACCCTCCACGACCAGAGATCCCAGAAGTCGTGAGCACTCTACGCGGAGCCGGCATTCGTGTTTTTATGGTCACTGGCGACTTCAAGCTTACTGCCCAAGCCATTGCTGCCGAATGTGGAATCATTACCTCGACACCGAAGAATATTGACGACGTGACGCATCTATCATTTGAGGCAGGGTACTTGGATAGCGCTGGCATTCCTGAACAAATGTCAGAGAAATCAAGTTCTGAGCTCAAGAAGACCAAGTCGATCGTGCTCTCTGGCTCCGATGTCGAGGTTCTGGACGATTCGATGTGGGACAAGCTTGCTCTTTACGACGAAATTGTTTTCGCCCGCACTACTCCCGAGCACAAGTTGAAGATCGTACGAGAACTGCAACAACGTGACCTCACAGTCGGTATGACCGGAGATGGAGTCAACGATGCGCCTTCGCTGAAGGAGGCTGATGTCGGTATCGCCATGGGCTCTGGAAGTGACATTGCGATTGAAGCTGCCGATATGGTCCTCCTCGACTCCTTTGCAGCAATTGTCGAAGCTGTCAGATACGGACGTGTTGTTTTCGACAACCTCAAGAAGACGATTTGCTACCTCCTCCCGGCCGGTTCGTTCTCGGAATTCTGGCCTGTCATGACCAATGTTTGGTTCGGACTACCGCAGATTCTTAGCAGCTTCCTCATGATCATCATCTGTTGCTGTACGGATTGTGCTGCAGCAACAGCCCTGGCCTATGAAGCTCCTGAAGCCGACGTGCTCATGCGACCACCACGTAACGCCAAGAAGGATCGACTCGTCAATGCTAAGCTCATTTTCCAGGCATATGGTTTCTTAGGTGTGATCATGTCTGTGACTTCATTCGCGATGGCCTACTGGTACGCCGAGCGTAGAGGCATCCCTTTCTCTACCCTCTGGTTTGGGTTTGGCGTTCCTCCAGCTGGTATGAGCCAAGAGCTTTACCTGGACATTCTCAACACAGCCAGCTCTGTCTACTTCGTCAATCTGGTTGTTATGCAATGGTAAGCCCACACAATTGACTTGATATCGCTCATTAATGCTAACACTCCTGCTAGGTTCAACCTGTTCGCCATTCGTACCAGACGGCTCTCGGTTCTCCAGCACCGCATGAACTGGCTCCTGTTGCCTGCCATCGCTTTCGCGCTCGTCATCGCCATCTTCTTCCTTTACGTTCCCAAATTCCACAGCGTACTCCAAACGTCTGTCATTCCGCCGGAGTACTGGTTCTTCCCGATGGCTTTCGGTATGGGCATCTTGCTACTTGACGAAGGACGAAAATTCATCGTTCGCAAATATCCCAAGAGCATTGTTGCAAAGGTCGCGTGGTGATCACCACCACAATCCTTGATCATTCTACTGGGAGAGAGAGACTATGCATTTGAAACAAGATAAATGAAAGTAGCATACATAGATACCCTGGGTGGAGTGTTCCAACGAAATACATTTAGAGTTTCATGACCTCTTAACCATGTCCTTGTCTCAGGGCCTAGCAATTTTGGCGGAAAGATTCGGAGGACATAATCATGTACAGCACCTATGAGATGTAATGTAGACTTCGTGGCATTCGAGCCCTATTGTGTTGAACAGCTGTCGTGTCTATCCGCAGCGTTGTTGCCGACAATCTTCCACGCCAAGAGCGAGCGCTCTTGGTGTTTACTTCCGAGATGCGGTTGTTCCGCCTCTTATCCGCCATCCTCATTATGAACATCAACATCAAGTACAGCAAAGCCGCAAACAACGAAACAATGGTTCAAGCACAGTACGAGACAGAACAATTCCTGCTCTTTGGAGACAGCATCACCCAGCAAAGTTTCTCACAAGAACGCGGCTTCGCGTTTGGAGCCGCGCTCGCAAACGAATATGTCCGCCGGCTGGATGTCATCAATCGCGGGTTTTCAGGCTACAACACGCGTCAAGCACTTGAGGTGCTACCGCACGTCATTCCGCCCCGGTCTTGCAACCGTGTGCGCTTCACGACTGTCTGGTTTGGAGCGAATGATGCCCGGCTTCCGAATACGCCTGGAGAACCTCAACAGCATATTCCTCTGGACGAATATGTCGAGAATACGAAAGCAATTTTGGCGCATCCTGATGTCAGAGGACATGAAGGCGTTCGAGTTATTCTCATCACTCCTCCGCCTGTGGACGAGCGGAAAGGTCTCGCGGCTGATCAAGCCGGAAACCCAAACAATGGCGGTGTCATTCGTCGTAAAGCCGTTGTAACGAGAGACTATGCGAGAGCGATCGTGCAGCTTGGGCAAGATCCAAGTGTGCAGGTGTTGGATCTCTGGAGTATTATGATCGCGCGTGCGGGCGGTGCAGCTGAGGATCCTATTCCTACCGGTGCATTGGAGATGCCACAAAACGAAATTCTGCAAAGCTATTTGCATGATGGCTTGCATTTGAGTCCGGAGGGCTATCGAGTTCTTTACGATGAATTTCTGGCGCTCATCAAGAGAGTATGGCCTGATCAGGACCCGGACCAATTGCCTTTTGTTCTACCTCGTTGGGATTCGCCAGTCTGGAAGCGGGGATCTTTGTGAATGAGGCAAGTTGCACTCATCAATGTGCTGAGTACTAGAGATAGGATAGGGCTACAAAGCATACGGGTCATATGTGCGTCTGCCCCTCGAATCCATGTTCGAGATTGGAGCTACTGTCAAAGCTGTACCCTATCGACCAACACACTCATGGAAGCTAGGCTCGCACCAAGTGACATGCATGCAGCAAAAACGAAGCGCTTCGTGATGTACAGCGCATACACCTCTCATCGCCATCGCTTCTCGGCTTCCACACACCACATGCTCGGAGCAGATACCAAATCCTCACCACTAGACAGTATTGCTCACACGTAGCGAGGCACTGCGCTATATGCAGACTCCCAGACTGCATATATATGGTAGGAGCAAAGACACTACTGTTGAGGCAGTCTGGTTCGGACTCATGGCCTAGCTGTCCATTCCACAACTACCATATGAAGACTTGAACTCCGCTGTGTCTGCAAGCGATATATGCTGTCCGCGGACCACATACGCGAACAGGTCGCAGACCAATGAGGGAGACATAATGATTAGACACTATTTCATGCGTGCTTGGGACCACAGACCTCGTCAAGTCGGAGACATGCCCAATCTGGTCAATTGTAGCTCGATCAGACTATCGACTGCAGGGCACGTCTACAGCATGCCCACCTGACGATGGGTATGCGTGGCAACGGGAAGTATTCACGCTGCCGAGCATGTATGCAGGAGTCTCGAACGACGCCACAGGCGGCAGAACAGGTCGAGATGTCGCCCAGCCCACCAAGAACCAAGGCTGGGGAAATCTCGTTTCTGCAGCGATGCATGACTAGCCTTCGAACCTGGTTGACTTGGCTGGACAGGATGACTTTGCACGTTATGATGAGCAGACACGCGATGTCAAGTGTGGGAAACGCGTGATGCACAACGAGGGGTCGCGATTCTGGAAGGACGGCGCCACAGGAGTGAAGGATCCACTCGGCCACGTCCCGCGCCAGACCTCACGCTTGACTTCGCGGAAGCTTTCAACGGCCTGCTACGAATCTTCCGAGGTGCCGATGGCTAATTTCCCTTCTGTCTTGACAACTCAGAGCCCGACCAATCTCATCGCGGCCTCGCCTATACACGCCTTGACATGGCGTCGTCTGCTTTCCGCAACGGGCAACAAGTCTTTCCAAGACTACGCCTCCCGTGGGATCTGCAAGACGCAAGAAGAGCGTGGGCGTCGCTTACTTCTCATGGCTGGCTGAACGCAACGGCGACCACCTTCATATCAAGGTGGTCAGCCGCCCGTTGCTGGTGACCTTCGACTTCGACACATTGTCGCCTGTATAAGGCCGGGACAGGTTGGTGGTCTTCTCATTCATTTCGCTATTCATTCATCATGCATTTATTCAATACTCTTACTTTGCTCAGTGCCGTTGGCAGCACTGTTGTTCAAGCCCAACTTCTTCAAATCCCGGCGGTCCAGCAGATCGTGGACCAAGCCCTTCGAATTTTTGACGACTACGTGGATTATGATGGTGTCACTCCTCAGCAAGCCCAGGATACTTCAAGAACGTCTGCACCAGCAACGGCGAATGTCCTCGCTGTGGCAGCAGCCAATAGTTGCGATGATTACTGGATGCAAGCCGCCAGCCACCAAGGCATTGCGGCTTTCAACTCGAACCCATCCGGCTATCAGGTGTTCCGCAATGTGAAGGACTTTGGTGCGAAAGGAGATGGAGTAACAGACGATACGCGTGCCATCAACAGTGCCATCTCGAGTGGCAATCGCTGCGCACCTGGCGCTTGTGGATCCTCTACTACAACTCCGGCAGTTGTCTATTTCCCAACCGGTATTTACATGGTCAACGCATCCATCATTGACTACTACTACACTCAGATGATTGGCAACCCAAAGCCTGGGTGTATGCCAACCATCCGCGCATCTCGCACCTTCTCTGGCGGCCTCGGTGTCATTGATGGCAACCAATATGGAGCCAATGGTCTGGGATACGGTGCCACCAATGTCTTCTGGCGTCAAATTCGTAACCTGATCATCGACACGACTCTCGTTCCAGCTGCAAACGCAATTACTGGCTTGCACTGGCCCACTGCGCAAGCAACTTCGCTTCAGAACTTGGTATTCAACATGAACAGCCAGCGGGGTACCCAGCACCAGGGCATCTTCATTGAAGAGGGAAGCGGAGGCTTTATGAACGATCTTGTCTTCAATGGCGGCCTGTACGGTGCCAATTGGGGCAACCAGCAATTTACAAGCAGGAACTTGACTTTCAGGAACTGCGTGACTGCGATTAACCAGATCTGGGATTGGGGTTGGACCTACAAGAACATTAACATCAACAACTGCTCCACGGGTATCAACATGACCAATGGAGCACCCAACGGGCTCAACATTGGCAGCCTCACCCTTCTGGACTCTAGCATTAGCAACACCCGCATTGGTATCAATACTGGCCGTACTCGCACCACCAATCCACCAACTGCTGGCGGATTGGTCGTTGAGAACGTCCGCTTTAGCAACGTCCCGATCGCCATTCGCGGGCCAGATGGTAACCGAGTCGGTAACGTACAATCTATTGCAGGCTATATCGAAGGCCATGCGTACACTCCTACTGGACCTACGGAGGTGCAACAATCGCTCACTCCCAATGTCCGTCCATCTGCGCTGCTCCAGAGCGATGGAAAGTACTACGAGCGCTCTAAGCCACAGTACGAAAACCTTCCACTGTCTTCTTTCGTGAGCGCCAGAACTGCCGGTGCCCGCGGTGATGGCAGAACAGATGATACTCGAGCATTGCAGGCCGCCATCAACAGCGCACGAAGCCAGAACAAAGTTCTATACCTCGATCACGGTAACTATATCGTCTCCAACACAATCTACATTCCAGCCGGCTCCAAGATCGTCGGTGAGACTTTCTCAGTCATCATGTCATCAGGAAGTTTCTTCAACAACATCACCAATCCCCAACCGGTGGTCCAAATCGGTAGACCAGGCGAGCAAGGCTCAATCGAATGGAGTGACACCATCGTCAGCACACTCGGCCAACAAAAGGGTGCGGTCATGATTCAGTACAACCTCGTAGCACCGGCCGGCGCCCCCACCGGATTGTGGGACGTGCATGTTCGTATCGGAGGCTTTGCGGGCTCGAAGCTTCTTGTCGCCGATTGCCCAAAGACACCAACTGTGCAAGTCACACCCGACCGCATCGACCAGGATTGCATTTCGGGCTTCTTATCTCTGCACATCACCAATGGCTCGACAGGCCTCTACCTTGAGAATGTCTGGCTTTGGGTCGCAGATCACGATATCGAGGATCGTGCCCTAACTCAAATTACAATCTACACTGGTCGTGGATTGCTCGATCAATCGCAAGGACCCGTGTGGATGGTAGGCACAAGTGTTGAACAGTAAGTCGGAACCGCATGACACACAGACACTCAATCGACCATAGCTAACATTGAACCCTTCTTCCTTTGTAACAGCCACGTCCGCTACGAATACCAATTCGCCAACGCCCGCAACGTCTTCGCCGGCCAAATCCAAACCGAAACAGCCTACTACCAACCCAACCCCAACGCCCGCAACCCCTTCCCCTCCGTCTCCTCCCTCGCGGATCCCTCCTTCAACGACGCCACAGTAACCGACCAAGGCGTCACAATTCCCGCCGCCAACGGCTGGGGTCTCCGAATCAAAGACTCCACCGACATCCTCGTCTACGGTGCAGGTTTATATTCTTTCTTCAATAATTATAGCACGACGTGCTCGAATCAGGGTTCGGGATCTGTTTGTCAGAATCGGATTACGAGTATTGAGGGATCGAATACGAGGACTTCGATTTATAATTTGAATACTGTTGGGACGAGGTTTCCTGTGACGGTGGATGGGGTGAATAGGGCTTATTATAATGATAATCAGGGAGGGTTCACGCAGGGGATTGCGTTGTTTAGGAATAGGAATGGGGTTTAAGAGATCAGGAAAACCAGAATCAGAATGGAAGGAACGAGGGAGGGCCGAAATGGCAGGGATGGTATATGTATTCTCTCTCTTGCGTGATACATAACACGGCACATCCTCTTTTCTCGCTTTATGGTCAAATTCATTTTATGCATAATGTGCATGCAACGCTCGATGCTCAGGTCTTCGTGCTATTGTGACATATTAATTTTGGTCGTGTAAAAATGCGTAGCTCTCTCTTCAAAAAGCGACTTGGTCGCTCGTGTTGTGGCCATAGTGTCCCTGTTCGGTGATCGACCGAGTCACGACGTCTCCATGCTCATGGATATGCCTGCCTAGTGGTGGGATTGCGTTCTTGTTGTTTGTGACTGCGGGCTGATCGAAGTCGCAGTGCGGCCCAGAGTCTTCCTCCAGACTAGAGCAACCTAGCAACATGTCATCGCCCATCTTTGCGCTTCGACGGCAATCCTCGCCATCGATCTTGCATATGCGTGGAATGCGCAGCTTCAAGGCTGACGTGAGCGACTTTGGCCAGGTCCCGGTCCAGGCCCAGAAGTAGCACCACCAGAGCCTTGCTGTCCTTGTTGTGATTCCATATTGACAGGTATATTCCATGGGCCCTCCGACATATTGTATTCCGTGGGTAGCACGAATTGGCTTGACCACATCAATGAGTCAAAGTAATCCTCTGGCCAGGCTTGCCATTGCTCGTTGGATGAAAAGTTGAGCTCCGATCCGGACTGCATAGGATGGGGAGCAGTATTTGATGGTATCGTCGGCGTGTATACACTGCTCTGCCCGTGCGCGGCCATGAGGGGATGAGGATGATGAGGATAAGGCCGAGGCGCGTGATTGATAGGATAGCCGTGCCGCTGTACACTATCGATGTGTGAACTCGATTGATGGGGCGGCCGCTGCTCCGCCTCGGCCGAATCCAGGGCTCTCTTCGATGGCTTGGAATCGCCGGTGCGCCGCGAAGACTGCAGTGTCCGGATCATGTCCGCAGCAGACTTAGCAGGTCGTAATGCCTGCGCATAGGAATCGAGTAGCTGCACGCAATTCGCAACGTCTGCTTCGAGCTGTTCGTTGTCGGCCGTACCGCCTTCAGTCATTGCAGTCGGATATCTGCTCGCGACCAAAAGAATTGAGCAGGTGCCCACCACGAATGGAATGAAATGATACCATGAATAGCTATGGGGCGGCCTGTTGGAAGTGCGATATAGCATGCGTGCTACGATCTGCGCTTCAGCGATGCATATCTGACCTGAAGTCACAATTTGCTGCCGAATGGCACTCTCTAGTTGCGTGTTGTCCGTTCCCACGCACACGTGCGGTCGGTGAATCAGAGCGCGAAGGTTGTGGAAGTTCCAGGCCAGGCCACAGCGCTGCCGCTCGAAGACGGCGTCCTCTTCAAGAGAGTGTTCAAGGTCGAAGCGTAGATGTCGCGGCAGCCCGTGCTTCCAAGCCAGTAGCTTCTGGTCCAAGGCTTCAATGACCGCTATGCTCGATCGACTGGTGCGAGGTCGTTTCGGTGCGTATAGATCGTGAACGACGTTACCGATGATGTGCGACAGTGTCAAGTGGTGCTCGAGGATCGTGCCCGGTTGAGGTCCAGGTGACATTGGTAAGAATGTATCGTTCTCATAATCGAAGAGCGAGTCGTGGTGAGGACTGGGATAGTTGACTATGCTGTCATTCGGATTGATACAAGGTGGGCGGCCGAGCTGTAACGCGAGAATGGTATCCAAAGTGTAGCAAGCATGCCAGACACGTCGGCGCAGCTCTTTCTCGATTTGAGTGCAAACTGGCTGCGGCCGGTTGCAGTGAGGGTCATCGATGACATGGAAGCCAAGAATCTGAGCCATTCTGACAGCAAGGCTGAGTACCATCCAGCACCTGCACAATTAGTGATGCACGGAGACGTTCGCAATAGCACTTACCGGTCAAATTGACAAGTCATGATAAGATATTGGCACTGCAAGATCATTAGAAGAACGAGCGGTCTCTGCAAGAAGTCACATAGTAAGCAAGAGATATCGTTGGCAGATTCGCGTTGCACGCTCACCGAATACTCGTTATCCAGCTTTTTGGTTGCGTGCCAGGCTTGCGCGTAGTAGGCCTCGTGCTTCCTACTCCTACCTGCGGGCACATCCATCAGATTGTGATATAGGTCGCTCACGGCACAGATGGACACTGCGGGCATGGTCAGTCGCGGTCCTCGCACAGTGGGCACGTCCACATACACAGCGTTGGCAGAAAATGACCAGGCACGCCATCGCAAGACGCCATCTTCCAATAACGCTCATACTCGCGCCGGAACGTCCTCTCGCACATCAAGGGAAGGCTCCTGTTGTAGTTGCGAAAGAACCATTCAATGTCACGATCAGCCTCTTCGCGCGTGGGCACAACTCGAGGCACGCCGCCATAGTTCACTCTGTAGTCCCGCTGGTAGCTCTCCAATCTCAGCGGAGAGCTCGTTCGCGCCTGACCTTGGATGGCATGCTTCACTGCATGGAAGAAGTAAACATCGCTTGCCTCTCCATGATAACTATCTCGAGGGCCGTCCGCAGGCGGAGAATGAGCGTCGTCCAAGTCGCCTGGAGAGTCCGCATCGGCATCTTTCGGGAGCAGCTCGTGAGGCAAGTGCCTTCGTATGCTTGAGAGGACCGAGTCGATACTATTCCTCTCAGCATCGGGGAGCCTGGCTCGCAGTTGCGTTGCCAATTCATCGTAGGCCTGGACTGCTGATCGAAGTGATTCCGTCTCAGCTGATACTGCCGCAGCAGAAGAGCCAGCAGCTGCGGAACTGGCTTCAGGAAGAGGATTCGTTCTGGGAGGACCGCGCCGTTTGCCTACTTGCCTGCATCACGCAACGTACCGCAAATCAGCGAAGTTCTTCAGCACGCAGGTGTCGGAGGGCCAGGTAAAACGGACCAGTTGCAGGTATAACCGTAGGCTTTGCATCGAGTGCAGACGGGCTGCTTGCCATCGCACTGTTTCCGTTAGTTCCTGGAAGTGGCAGAGGTCGCGATCTGCGCCGCCCTCGGGTGAGTGGCGAACCTTGCTTTTCAGGGCTCTGCACCTGTCACACGCCTGTGTGACGCGTCGCCGCTTCAATTCCATGTTCGCGTGGGCAGTATATACATAGTGGCGCTTCGATCCGCTCGCTCGTGCTACCAGAGGTCGTTTTTCGGGTGGTGTTGAGCTGAGAGCAATACGGGACCAGCGGCGGAAGTATCGCATCCCATGGCCGGCTGGACCGGTTTTTCCGCATAAGCCTTGGCAGTTAAGCTTGGAGTTTGTGATGCATGGGGAGAGCGTCCATCAGGCGGGCGCAGTGCATGCGGTGTGCCCTAGTTGGGCGGGTGGTGTCTGATTGCCGCGACGTTCGCGCAACCGCATTGGGCTGCACCGCGATCGGTCGTGCAGGGACAAGCATGGCCCGGAGTGACCACGGTGGGAGCAACCCGGTCAGTGGTGATGATGGTGCGGGCCTTGGGTGCGGGCGCGGGCGCGGTTGCGGTGCTGCCCTACGTGCGGGCGTGGTGGGGAGGAGTTAGTCGAAACACGGCTGTGGGTGGGCGTCCGCAGCATCGGTGTTGAACTGATACCACGCCCACCGCTCGCCGCCCGGTGGTCGCAGTGCTGACCCACGAGTATGAGAGAGTTTGCGGAACTTAGCTCCGTCATGTCTAGTCAGTCAAGGTCGCTCTGCCACTGCGTGTGCTCGTCATGGTCGGACGCGTGCTGATGCCTCTGGCGCGGTGGAAGGCGAGTGCTCGAGCGGTCCGGCGAGAGAGAGATCGCGCTGGAAGTCTTGGAGGAAGTGCGAGAGGTCGCATCTCTCGAGGTCAACGGATATATAGATGTCGACGGCACATCCGGCAGCACACGGCTGAATCGGTCGCGGTTCCCTATGGACCTCACTCGCTCTTGCTTGGTTGCGTCCTTGGCGGTTTTTCCGGCGCGAGATCACAATTTTCCGTGCTTGCAGCTTCCGGGTGTGTTCTGGCATCCATATCCAGCACTGCACAGGGCCGGCCGAGTGGTAGAAACGGATCCTGCTGGTGACTGATGCGGCTGGCCCTTATATACCTCTCAGGAGCAGCGGGGTGCCGGCCTTTGCTCATTATGCAGCCCTAACGCGTTCGTGGGCCTTGATTGCCTCTTACCCGTGGGACTGTGCAAAAGCCTCCCACAGCTCGATTCGAAACCTGTTGTCAGTTCTATGCTCGCTTATGCATTCGGCACACCCAAATTTCCAAGCCGGGGAAATGACCAGCAACAGGCTGTTTCGATACTGTGCAACGCTTATGCAAACTGTCCCGCGGAATGAGGTCTGCGCAGCGATTTCGTTGTATGTTCCCTCGCAGCATTGCAGTCCTCGATGTTGATGAAGCCAGCAAAGATGGATCAAGCGAGTCATGTGATACCAGATCTGGAACGTCACTGTGTGCCAAGTTGGTTGTTCTACCAACCACAGCTCTGCAAATTAACGCATTCGGACGAAGCGCCTTTTAGCGGCAGATAATTGATAAATTCCACATGCCATGAGGAACGAACTTCGACTCTTATCGATGGCATCTACTGTATGAAGGGGTATGCTTCGCAAGGCATCGCCAGATGGCCTGCAGCAGTCGCTTCGCAGTCGACAGAACTCCCACCAAGACGAGATCCACGCAGATTTCCAGCCTTGCTACGTCGATGGCATATCCCATTGCTGCAATACCGTGACGTTTCTTTCTCTCTCCGACACGAACAATGTGCAAAGTCAAGACTGGGATGAATCCGGCTAGGAGTGATGCAATTTATGCATTGGTATTGCCTGCTTACACTACGCGGGCGGCATGAAACTAGCATATAGCCCACCTTGAACCATAGCATACATGACGCTCAGTCTCACAAGACTCTGTGCATGCCCTCGAATGAATCGCACAGCGCTACTGTCGACTTTCATGGTTTCCTTGTCATCCTGAATGATGATGGCCAATACAACATACCATACTGGATAACCAGAAGAGATGCGGTTGATTATTTGAACATGAAAGCTCGTCAAGGCCAGCAATGCAAGCACAAGCTGCGGCAGAGCGAGACGGCTCATGATGAACCGAAATAGGCCATCGCCATTCGATTGTCCTTGCGCACGATCTTCTTTGGCACTTCTGGGTGGCTCAACGAGACTGTCGATTCCTGTCTTGCTCAACGCCGCGTACCCCGTACATACGAGGACCACCAGCATAGGAACTGTGAGAGCGAACAGAGGTGCGTTGGAAAGAGTCCAGTACTTGAGAAATCCAACTCCCCAATAGTGAGATTGCACGAACGAGTAAATGCTGGGGAATGTGCTGTGACACCAGGGTCTGTCGTTGCCGTTGGTGCAGTACTCCAGGTAAGCAAAAACCTGGGGCAGCGCATAACCAACGCCGACAAACAGTCCAGCAGCAAGGGTACTCAACAGACCATTCAGTCTGACCCACTCGCGTTGTCGCAACATTCGGCCAAAGTGTGGCACAAAGGCCAGCGCGTCCCAGGCGAACAACAATCCACTGAACAAGCCATTGCTGCGGATCATGGTCGATCCGCCGATTGCGAATCCAGATGCCAGAGTCCACAAAGCCGACACGATAGGCGCCGTGTGGACAAGTCTTTTAGCTTCCACATAACATAAAAGACCAGCGAAGTGAGCCATGGCGAACGGAGCTTCGCCGTATGGTGCTGATAGAAATAGGCCTGCGGGAGAAAGAACGTGAAGACATGCTGCCGTGGAGGCAATTCGTCCTTTCTTCTGTTGGTCCAAGGGTATGATTTTGTAAGTGAGCTGGAACAGCAGTATCACCGCAATGAGATGAGAGAGATGAGAGAAGAAGATGCCAGCCAGAGCGTGGGTGGCAATGCTTGGTTCATGAGCAGTAGGAAACAATACTGAGAGTAATACTTAGCTTGCATCTTGGAGGACGGGGCGTAAACATTTGTCACGCACCTCCAGCAAAGGTTGATGTGAGTCTGGTCAGAAAGGGACTGAAGGCCCATTGCTGTTCAAAGACTTGGCCATTTGCGGATGCACTTGCGAAATACAGGCCATCCCAGCGCGTCAATGTTATTGCCAGATGGTCCAGCCACGAGTGGGCGGCACTTCCCTTTGGGTGGAGGAGCAGCTGGGTAGACGTGTCATAGCCGGGACCTGGGCTTGCAGCGGCTATTAGCACGAGGAGTAATTTCCAGAGGCAGAAGCATGTAATCAGTTGGGTGATCTTGCTCGTTGGCGTATCTGATTTTGTGTAGCTTGTCCGTCCAGCAGCAGCAGCAGCAGTAGGCCCGGCATTGTCAACGGCGCGGTCCATGACAGGAGACGGAGGCAAATCTGCTCCGCGCGGTAGTGGTGAAGGGAGCGCGGGTTGCGCGGGTCGTGTCGCGCAGTTTCACTACTATCGACGGGCGCAGGCAGCTGCATATACGATCCGGAGAGCGAAGCGATTGAGACGCTTGATACGCAGGAGGATTGGGCTGACGCGTCGTGTCGCGTTTGGAAGGGCGCCGTCGTTGATGAAAGCTGTTGGTGAACGGTGGACGGGTGAAGGATTGGCCAGCCTTGCCCACCAGGAGGAAAAAGGGGCGTGCTGACGGACCAGAGACCAATTCGCCAGGCTGCGAAGGAATGGGGTGCGAGGGCGGCGGTGTGGCAGGAGAGATGTGCAGAGAGGGGTGGAAGAGCGGCGATCCGTGGTGCCGGGACGCGTGCAAAAATGCACGCCAGTTCAAAGTGTATGCAGTCAGTAATCATGATTACATGTGCAATGCTTGGCCGAGGGGCCACCTCGTTAGGCTGTTCCAGAGCGCGCGACAGGCGTTTCCACGCGTGTCAGACAAAGAAGGCTGAAAGCAGACGTTTGGCGGGCTGAAAGATACAGCCTCGCCCAATTCTCAGCCATCGTCTCCCTCATCAGCGCTGCGCAGCGCATCAGGCGGCCGCAGAGGATTGCAGATTGATTGCAGGTCGCAGTGCTAAGCACCAGTCGGCTATCGGGGACTCGTGCAGCGACGGTCTGACTTGACCCATTCAGGCCATTCAGGATTCGGCCACTCCGGCACTCGCACATCCGCTGCCAACAACACGAGAGGAGCACTACCACCACTCAGCTCCGACTCCTCCTCCGCCTGTCTGCCACCGCCGTTCTCATGTCTCTTCCTCCTCACCACACCACCCTCGACGCTCGCTACTTCTCCACACCCTCTATGGACCGACAATGGCTGCGGCAACGACGGATCCGCGCCCTACCGGCCTGACATCATCACCACAACAAACAGAACCTTCCATAGCGCAGGCGCGATGGCCCTCCTTGCCTACCAACCTCATCAGCCTGCTCAACCCCTTTGCTCAGGCGAGCACGAATAGCAATGCCAACGGCGACGACACCCAGAGTGACCCCGCGAAAACGGCGGCCCAGCAGTCGCAGCGCAATGAGTCCGAGCTCTCCACCCTGAAACGGCCAGTCCTATCCACTATGCAATATAATGGCATGTCTGGCTCGACGCCCCCTTCGCCCACCAGGAGCAGCACCTCCGTCATGTTCGCCGAGCCAGACACGAGGAGCACAAGCGACGATGGGTCACGAGACGGCAGTGTGAGCGATTTCAAGCGGGCACGCAAGAGCACGAGACCGAAGACGCGTTACAGCATATGCCATCCAGTGCCGGAGTCGAAGGTCAAACAGAAGCTGCATCGACAGCCGCGATCGCTTCTACAGTTGCACAGGCTGCAACCCAACGCGCGGCCTCTGCCAGCACTAGAAGTGATACCCTCCGCGAACTTCAGCGTCCGCCTGACCCGCGCCATTACCAAAGTGTTCCAGGCGAAGCACGGATTCTGCGTGAATGACCTTGTCGTCCTCAAGGCTGAGAAGTATGGGACACAGGATGAAGAAGCTGAGGCTCGAGATGTCATCGGTTTGATCTGCAAAGGGAGTCGGGAGGAACAAAAAACGGGAAATGGCAAGATGCTCATTCACATGGCTTCTGGTCAGCAGTGGGAGGCCTACACCACCTCAAACGGTGCCTACGAGTGCTGCATGACCGACGAGCATGGCCTCAAGGAGGTCGTACGATGGGTCCCGAAGAAAAACAAAGATGGCAAAGGGGTCGCATCCGATGGCACACGCAAGTTCAACTTCAGCACCATTTCACCCCACAGTCGCCGTCATCCCGTCATTGCATCCTTGCAAAAGACTGGCCTCGAGATCAACGACTCGTATAAGATTCCTGAGCCCACGATCAAAACTCCACTGAGCACTCCCCAGTTGAGTGCAACCGTCCTTGAAGACGCATTCGATGAAGATGCAGGTGATCGGGGTCAATCCGTTGTCACTGACGATGCTACTCGACAAATTATCACTCTGACTGCTATCTGGGTGGCAATGCGCGAGGGCTGGTCGCCAAACTTCAGATACGATGACAAGCGTGACTCACTACCAACAGAGCCTCCTAATTCTCCAGGCAGGTTTATTGTCAGTCCTGTGCTCAGCCCTCCTGGATCTCCAGCACCCTTTGCTCCGCTCGAGAAGCGCGCGAGCATCAGAAGCTTCGGCTCCGGGATCGTCCATCGAGCAAGTCACTTGGGCCGAAGTAATCGCAACAGCGTATCTTCAGTTCGAGGGGATTCGGATGTCGAATCTCCCGCTCCCAGTAGAAGCGCGAGCATTACCTTGGCACCTACCGGACGGACCAGAGCAGATTCTTCCTCGACTGTTCTTGTACATCGTGCAGCCAGCAATCGACGGAAGAGGACAGAAGCATTGCGCGAAGACTCTCTCGAAGACCTCACAGCATCGGGTTCAACAGCTGCGCACACGCCAAGGAAGCCTCAGTCATCACCTCTCGCCAGGAAGTCGGTTGGCGATGGACAGTCATCAGAAAGCGACATGCTCAAGCGTCACAACGATTCTTCACCTCCTCCGACAACAGGAGGGTCACGATCAGGTACATCTGAAGATAAAGCTGGTAACCGCACCTCCACCAATACGGAGGGAACAACAAGCACGAGACGGGCGAATCATCCTCCCGTACTAGAGATGCGAGCGCAGCCGAAACGAAGAGGTTGGAGGCGGTTGCTACTTTGTGGGTCAAGTAAAGCGTAGCAAGAGTGACTCTTACCAAGCCAGCATTTGGGCAGCGCACTGGATGCCTCTCTACGCTCATTGTACATAACACCTGATGGAAACGGCCTATCAAACAAAAGTGAAGGGAGGAAGGGAAGACAGATTAACTATAATTATCTTGTACATAGCTGGACTATCAAGCTGTCACCACCACCGGCACGATTTGACCTTTGTTTCTTGCCACATCATACGTGACTCGTTTCTGTGAAGTTCGTATCGCAGCACTCTTGCGAAGCTTAGGACATAGGCGAAGCTTTGCCAGAGTTGCTTGGATGCTTGAGCCTTGGCGACATGGCTGGGGAGCCTGGTGGTTGACGAACAAGCTAGAAGGTAACAACTAGCCAGGCGTAGAGCTGCTCATGACTCTACGCAAAGATGCTGCAGCTTTCCCAATTGTTCGTAAACTTGGTTGTGGTCGTGCTGTTCCCATTGCTTTGGTGGCGGCCTTTGCGACGAGAGGAAGCTTGTTGGCGGCATCGATCGCTCGGTATTTGACGTTCGATCTCAAGGCCTGAGATGGTGTTTCAACAAGGCATCGGGCATTCCCTGTTTGGGCGTTGTCGAAATCCCTTGTGAGTATCGGGAAAGGTGACTGCCCTCCATCTGCGGGCATCTTTGCAGCATGTTCCCGGCTTTCTTCGTCTCTGGCGCACGACTTTGAGCATTTTTGAATATAGGCAAGTGTTGACGTGGGATCAGACCTCGCGACGAGATCTCTTCTTCACCGTCCGGCTCGGCGCAGATCGTTCCATGCGAACAATCATATCCGTATAATATGCCGGAGCGGGACGGCGTTGGATAAAAAGACAATTGACAACTTCTCCCCACTTCAGACATGCCAGATCCCAGGGACGTGCTTTTTCCAGAGGCCGTCTGGATCGTATCGATTCTTGACTTCCCTCAACATGCCCTGTGTATATGGTGAGAGTCCGGCAAAAGGATCCTGATCGGTGGAGGCGTATGCCGGGTAGATGAACTTGTGCAGAGCACGCAAGCTAGACAGCTCTTGTTGCATCGCGGATCGTAATTTACGCGCTTCTTGCTCAAAGTAGTCATCTCGTTGCCTGTCGCTCCAAGAGAACTCGATGGATACGAGAAGTAAGGGGCCATCTGCGTAGTGAAGACCAAAGATATTGGTCTGTGAAGAGCATGCTTGGAGATGAGGCACCGTGATTGGCTCATAAGTCGTGATAACTTGGGCTTTGCCATCGAAAACCAACTTCGCGGTATACGCTTTGATGATGTCGTGGAGGATCTGCATGTTCTGTACAGAAGACTTGGCGGTCAGAGTGAACTTCAAGCGACGCAGACCCGGCGTCTTGTACTTTGCGTTCTCCTCTGTGATGTCCACAAGTGTTGCGGCGCGGAGACTGTTGCTGCGCGAGGGTATGTTCATGAACATATCCAGAGCCCCATTCTGCCTTCGAGGTTCGGTGTTCAGTAAATGTGCCCTATATCGCCAGTCCTTCTTGCCTGGGAGCCGGCCAAAAGAGAGGTACGCAGACTGCGCTGGATCTTTGTTGGCATTGTCAGCCGTTGCTTGCAATGCTTCGAACAGCAATGGAGCCTGATCTGCTGCATGGGTCGTGATGCCACCAAACATCTTCCGGTTCTTGATAGTCGGAAGCTTGACCTCGGTCACGATACCGAACGCCCCTAAAGATCCTTTTGCGCCCCACCAGAGATCTTCGTTCCAGTGCTCGTTTGCCCACAGAATTTGGCCTTGCGGAGTCACAAGGCCCAGTTCATGCATGCCGTCGCATGTCCAGCCATGCTCGTTCGCGAGCCAAGAGATACCGCCGGCAAGAGCGTGGCCTCCCACATGGTCGTCAGCTATTCTACTACCTGCCACTGTCAGATTGTGCTTTGCGAGCGTTCTGTAAACATCGCCCCAGCGGGCGCCAACTCCGATAGCAACAGCTTGACCGTCGTCGACCAAGTATGTGTGATTCAGTCGGGACATATCGATGGTGATGCCATCCTGAACGTTGGAAGCGCCAGTGTTGGAAGACCGACCACCGGAAGTAACTGCGATGGTGACATTGTAGGGGAGCAGGATATCGGCCAGTGCTTCTTGGATCTCTCGCGAGCCCATTGGGTAGAAGCGGCAGTCTGGTTGAAGGAAGGCTTGCTGTGCTGACCAATATGCACTCTGACTCTCGTTGTACTGCTTATCGTTGATCTTGGCGACGGAATCCGGGAAGGTAGCGGCGAGAAGCTGGCACTGCCCGAGTCATCAGCCCCGTGCTTTGACAAGGCGCTGCTGGATCACATTACCGCCGTCGGCGCTTGCAAAGGTTGTTGCTTAACCTGTGACAAGAGTTGCGCTGCCACGAGTGGCGCCGCGAAGAGCAGCGGGAAACCCGCAGTCAGCATTGCTGTAGTCAGTGCAGGTAGGTTGGTGGACGAGAGGTGAACGAAGGGTGAAGTCGAGAGCAGAGATGAAGATAGCAGGGATTACAGCAGTCCGTCACTTGATGCCTGTCCTGTGCTGTGCTGCCGTGAATGCGCAATCGTCTTCACATTCGCGATAGCTGTGTGACGTGCGGCCTGCTGCTGCTGTTTCGTGCCTGCGTGAAGACGGCTGTGAACCTACCGTATGGAACCAGGGCTACGGTATGGGCGAAGCGGTGTTAAGACGTGCTCGTAGGCAGTACACGCGGCCATTGCGCGGTGCACAGTGAGCGCGCAGGATGGAATCTTCGCGCGGCCGCTGGTGTGGACAGGCATTGTGTCGTTGTCAAGGGTCCGGCCCGGGACATCTCCGGCCGATGCTTCCCCAAGAAATGCGTGCCGCAATTGACTTTCCTAGCTTGTACATGCTCTTTCCAGTGCACCACCGCGACAATCGCGGTCCACGACATCGGCATGGAAGACTTCAACATCGATTGGAGCAATCCCATGGCCATGTTCGCCGCCGCCGCACCGATGCAGTCCTATCCTGCTGAAGAAGTCGACGATGGCGAGGATAACTTCTACGCTACCGATAACAACAGTACCACCAATGTCAATGGACACTCAGAACCTGGCGTGAGTATCTTGCATTTCCCTCAACACACTACCGATTCAGCGCGCTACTCGATTATAAATACGGGCGGGAGGGGCGGGCACGTATCCGTGGATGGACTGACTTCCAACAGGCCGTGGAGCAGAAGCCAACAGAGGCAATCTCGCAGTCGGATGCAGCCAAAAAGCTCGAGAACCAGAAACGCGCCGAGATCTTGCGTGCCAAATTGGTGGCCATGCGCCAGAATACACCAGCAAAAGCGTCGCCGGCAGCGGCCTTAGCGCCTGTCAACGCCGCTTCTACCAACACTCCCACTAAGTCATCGTCAAAGTTGTCTCCTACTCCTATCCCACAATCGCAGCAGCAGACGCAAGAAGAGTCACAACAGCAAAAGGTCGACTCGGACTTGGAGGAATTGTTAGCAGCCGGCAAAGCACAGGCCGATGCCCACATCGCAGCAACAAAGCAGAAGGAGTTGAAGACGGGTGGGGCTGAGGGCAAGGACCAACATGAGACCTCGTTGGACAATGGAAGTGGCCGGCACTCGGCGACGGCCAGAGTTGAGGCTACTGAGCAACTCGCAGGGCACCACACCACTGGGTCTTCACCATCTACAGTCCCGCCGACTAACCTCGCAGGTTCTTACTACACTGACCTTGCAGCATGGCTTGACATGACTGGCTACCATGACGTGGAATACCGCAACTCAAAGCTTCGCACTTACAAGGAGAGGAGAGCCTTAGAGGCAGAGGCCGCTCGCATTGCAGAGAAGCTCGAAAAGCTGCGCGAAGCCGAACAGGCTGAGATGCAGCAGATGCGGATCGGTACTCCAAACGTCAAACGTCCCGACATGGCACCTCCTCCGCTACCCCATTTCCTGCCAAATGGCCAGGCCACTCCCCAGCAGGTCAACGGTAGCAAGCGTGCACGGTCGCCTGAGACTACACTGGCGGAAAAGCGCCAGCGAGAAGAGAATGGCTTCCGCATTCGTGGCGCCAAGGATTCGCCTCAATCGCGTTCAGGCAGTGCTCGTCGCGGTCGTCGTTCTCCAAGTCCAGGGTACGAGCGTCGCGTCGCATACCCAGATGCGCGGAGACGTTCGTCGATAGATGACAGAGCTTCCTTGTCGAGTCACAGCCGCGATCCATCTCTGGAACGTCGTGCGCAATACTATCGTCGCGATGACGACCAGCAGCCTCGTTACGATCACTACAATCCTCGCGATGTGCGATCCTCCGGCGCGTTCAACGCACCACGCCCAGGTAGAGCAGCTGGTCGTGAGGTCGCATCGAGCTATCGGCCGAGCGCAGGACTGGAACTTCAGAAAGGCGGTCAGTCCAAATTTCATCCCCGCTGATATCTCACATTCATTGCACGAAGTTGGGATATGCATTGGCAAAAGAACTTGATATGCAGCGTTGAATGCTGCAGCTTGCGATTACCTTACCGAGTTCCTCTCACCGTTCCTTCCTTTGTCAGAGCGAGATCTGTCTCCTAACACTGTCCCCAGGTGTAAGATATTTCATCTTGAAGTCCTGGAATCACCAGAACGTAGGAGAAGCTCAACGAACGAACATTTGGGCCACTCAAGAGAAGAACGAAGAGATGCTAACACATGCTTTCAAAACGGCCCGACATGTCATCTTGCTCTTCTCTGTAAACAAGAGCATGGCTTTCCAAGGCTACGCACTGATGACTTGCGCGCCTGACCCAAGGATCCAAAAGCCTGCTTTCACTGCCAAATTGAACTGGGCGACATCGCCAGCATTCACGCTGAGGTGGCTCGCTAAGACACCCATACACTTCAAACTGGTAGGTCACATCAAGAACACTCTCAACTTCGACGAGGATAAGGGCGAACCACACGCCGTTCTGGTGGGTAAAGATGGGCAAGAAGTCAATGCGGACGCCGGCAGGGCCGTTGTGCGGATACTCGACGATGCCGAAGTTGGCGGCCAAAATGGCAATGGCAGGCGACTGTCATAATACCTTGTAAAAATCATTGGGAAACAGCTCGGTAGAGCCAAAACGTAATTGACGGAATGGGCAAGAATTGTAACATGCATTCTTTCAAATAAAACAAAAAATTGTAATATGCATTCTTCTTTTCTCCGGTCGTCCGCTATCTCTTGGTCATCGTAACGCAGACGAAATGCCCCAAATCCACGCACTGAGTGCCTTCGAAGAGATCAATTCCATCAGGATTCCCCTTGTCTTTACAATTCATCTCCCTCAGGTTACAACCCAACACATCTTCTCGATCTTTCCACTGAATACCTCAGTAAAGGTTCACTTCGCGCAGAGCGGCCACTCTCTGGAATCTGTCTCTAAAAGACCCCGATGGAGACAGCCCATCAAGTTTCGGCCTTCGTGTCCTGGGCAATCACAGGATCAGAACCATCCCGCTTCGATATCCACTTATCAGTGCCTCCGAATGAATGTCGTGGAGAGCAACCTCATCTGCGGAAAGTTCGCAATGCCAAGAGAAAATTTCTCCCAGAGTGATGCCTTCCTTTCGATGGACTTGGAGCATGTCGTCGTCATCTCAACGAGATAAAATCTCAACCATCAGATTTCTTCATCTTCAAGAATTTGCAGCAAAATCTCTTCTCTATTTTTATCTTCATTTCACTTTACTTCTTCCCGAAGAGCGTTTTGACTGCGTCGGAGATGGACATGTCGTTGAAGAGCCATTGGTTACTGTGTCGACCAACATCGGAGAATTGTACAGTTTGAGCCTTGGGTTTCTTGGGCTTGTAAGTTTTGTTCTTGTTCTTGTTGGATTGAGTTTGCGATGAGGTGGTGGATTTCCAGGTGAGTTTTGATGAGGTAGAGGCTGCGGTGGTGTCGGAGCCAAAGGTGTCGGCGCGATTTGGAGATTTCATCAGCGCTTTGGAGGAGAGCTTTGCGGATGTGGTTGTAGGTGACGTCTTGTTGAT
This sequence comes from Cercospora kikuchii, assembly GCF_019650295.1. Lineage (NCBI taxonomy): Eukaryota > Fungi > Ascomycota > Dothideomycetes > Mycosphaerellales > Mycosphaerellaceae > Cercospora > Cercospora kikuchii. Next base: position 816,051 of record NW_025408586.1, read on the forward strand.
TGATTGATTGATGAACGATTGATCGGCTTGATATGGATTGTTGATCGTTGTTGTGGCTGGTGATCTGTGGAGATCTGTCTAGATGGGGGGCTGATGCCTATTTATGTTCTCTCAACATACCTGTTATCTGCGCCATTCGTTTGGTCTTGTCCTACGCAAATAGCTTGTCCGGGAGGAACCAAGGACTCCGAGACCCACTAATTCTATCCACATGTCCTCGTTCAGGCCGTTGCAGCCACGCAATCCGTGGCTAGTGACGCATTCGTGGCTAGTAATTGGCCGCTATAAACCTCTTCGGGGCCGCTTCGTCACATGTACAGCAGGGGTCTTGCGCTATGCATGCTGAAGACCGGTCAGGCAGACAGAATTGCTTCCTTGGCCCAAGGTTTCGGAGACGCTATCAGTGTTGATACCAATCACGAGTTCAGACTTGCAGAAGCCAAGTGGAACAGTCATTCTTGAGGGTTGCCGTTAGCCGGTGCGAAAGATTCTTGGAGCTCTTGGGAACGACGTAGTTGCTGCAGAGCAATTGCGTATGTCTCTGCCCGGAGATACAGAGTGATATGTTATTACAGCGAGAGCACATTCCATCATTGGAGTATCATGAGGGTGAGCGCTAACGTGACTTGATCTACCGCTTCCGATTTCGCGCAAGTTGGAGCAGTAGAGTATGATATTTTGGTGACAGGACGGAAGTTGGTCGTGGATGATGCCAAGATTTCTTCGGAAAGACCAAACGAGAGCCGAGCGAACCGCACTAGCCGATGGCTTGGCCCGTGCTCATGACCCTACTGGCTGACGACTACAGTCCATCAAAGTGAATGAAAATTACGTCGTGTGTTCGACCTGGAGTTTTGGAGGCTTGCGGTCAGAAAAGACCTTGCTCGTGGCTAAGCCAAGATCCGAGAGCGTGCTGAATACTCTTTACAGCACAGAAGATGGGACCAGCGAGTTCCGTTTGGACACTCTGGAGGTAAGATGCTGCAGGAGAGCTTACGACTGACCGAACGCTCTCTAAGCTACTACTTTAACCTGGAAACCCTCCAGGCTCCCTCTCGCTACATACTCCTCAGTCATCTCCCGAAAGTCCACCGGCCCTGCACCCCACGGCATCTTCTTCGCCTCATTGAATCGCTCTTCCTCGGACTTCTGCTCTTGCTTCTGGAAACTCGCCGCCCCCTCTGCAGTAAAGTATCCAGGAGTACACGTCGGCAGTGGACTAAACCATCCAGCTCGTTTCGCAACTTCCTCGCCATACCGCCTCTCGCCTTCTTCCGAAGCTTCGATGACAACACGTTCGCCGTCTCCTGCTTGTCTATGCGCTTCTTGCAAAATACCATTTATTAGTGTCGCCGCCATTTCCATGATGGAGACAGCATTCCACGTGGCAGGAGAGCCACGAGGAAAAGCGCTGAACATATTTGGAAAACCAGGCGTTGCCACTCCGAAGACCGTTCCGGACTCGGGTTGTTTCCAGTAGTCTTTCATGGTCAGACCATTTCGGCCCTGGATGACTGTGCGCATCTTCTCGGATGGGTCGAGCGCTGGGTCAAATGTGAAGCCTGTAGCTAGGATTAGGGCATCGATCTCGTACTCGACTCCATCGAATAAGATCCCGTTTTTGGTGTACCCATCGAGACCTTTGCCATCGGTGTTGATGAGGGTCACGTTCGGCTTGTTGAATGTTTGGAGATATTCGTCGTGGAACGAAGGCCGTTTGCACCAACTTCCATACCATGCTTGGAGCTTTTCAGCTGTGCTCTTGTCCTTGACGATATCTTCGACGCGTTGGCGGAGTAGCGATGTACGTGGGAAGTCGATCGCATATAGCTCTTTGATATGTTCTTCAACTTTGTCGGGTGTGACCAGCTTTGAACTGGAACCGAGGAAACCAGACCCAGCTGGAGTTTGTGTCCAGCCATCGTTGATGATATCCGGGCCGGCTCCCTTGCTCATACTCACGTATGCATCGTAGACAATCCTCCTCTTGCGTTGCCAACCCTTCTCACTCGTGATCTTGGCCCAATTCTCTGGAGTGGTTTCTACTTGCCCTCGAGGTCCAATGTACGACGGCGTCCTTTGGACAACGTAAACGTGCTCCGCCCATTTTGCTAGCTCGGGCACGATCTGAACGGCAGTTGCACCAGTGCCGATGATCGCCACACGCTTGCCTCGGAGGTTCACAAGATCAGGCTTCTCTTGGGTACCACCAGTGTAATCATAGTCCCAGCGAGCCGAATGGAATACGTCTTTCGCTTGATAAAGCTCATCCCATCCAGGAAGTTTAGGCACTTTTGGGAAGAGGAACGGAGCATTGGAGTGAAGGAGGAAGTCTGCGTGAACAGTGAAAGTAGTGGAAACGGACGGCTTACCAACCGTACGTGTCATTGTGACAACCCACAGCTTCTTGTCTTCGTCCCAGATCTGTGAGTCAACGCTCGTACACAACTGGCCTTTGATCCCGAAATGGTCGACGCTTCGCTCGATCTGACCTCGAATCTCATGGCCATAAGAGTATCGATGTCGAGGCTGATAACCAGTTTCTTCGAGAAAGGGAACGTAGCAGTAGCCTTCCACGTCGCACATGACGCCCGGGTAGCGATTGTAGTACCATGTGCCACCAAAACCTCCTGCAATGTCGACGCACACAACATCTTCACGGCTGACCCCAGCTTCGATCAATCGTCCTGCAAAGACAACGCCGTTGATTCCGGCACCCGTAATCAGATACTTGATCTTGTCGCCGTCCTTGAGGGGAGGATTTTGAACTCTGGGATCATCGTAGTTGACCCAAGGATCTCTGGCAAGAGCCTCGAGGCCCTGCGATCGGACATCAACATATTGACTCAGGCCTGCCTCTCTCAAGCGTTTATTCTTTTCTTGTTCGTATTTCTTGTGCAGTGCTTCGCTGACACTGATTATGTGCGGAGGCGACATTGTACGTCTTGCGTTAAAGTAGCGGCAAATGTGGGGGTAATACAAAGACGGCTGTCGTAGTCTCGAGCGATCTTTTGGGTGTCTCTGTGCTAGAGAATCTGTCCTTTATATTAACGTCAGAACCATGAAGCTAGTCGCCAAGCGCGATGGCGAAGTTGTCGACTATTCTCAAATGCACAACGGATGCTCAGCGACTAGCACGAGTCTGCGCTATGATTACTGTGCCCCCTGCTCCAGATAGGCCAGGAATTGTCAATCCAGAATGAACATATGAATCGGTGCCGTGCATTGTCGAAGACCCATAGCATCTCTCCCGGCGCGGTTTTGTCCCTGTGATGAGAGTATGTTTCTTTCGTTCCGATGCATAAAAAATGCTTAGCAATAAGCACGATGCTGCATTGTGATTACTATTCGCCCTACTGCAGAACTCAAGGTACAGTAGGCCGCGAGTTAGCATGACTTGGCAAAGCCATTGCGTGTTTCAAAGACTATGGTCTCCACTCTTGCAAGGCCTTGTGGTCCGGAAAGGATGCAGTCCTTGTCCGGTGGTGAAGGCATAAAACTTGAGACCCAGCATAGTTCGGATCGTCAGGTGTACTACTTTCAAATTAGCTGGGGAATGGCATGTTGCATCGATGAGTGAGTTGAAGTTAACCTTATCTCCATCGCCAGAGACAGCTCCAGAGTAGTAGTCATACCGGCATTCGCTCGGTTTTCGAATTCTCTAAACATCAGAAAGCAGAAAGAACTTCCTCCCACGGCTCCCAAAAGACGCCATCGCCGTCGCCCTCACCAAAAAAGAAAAAAAAAATCGAAAGAAAGCGAATCCCTTCTCCAACAAGGCTCAGTCTTGCATCCTGCCTCGCTTCAGTTCGTCTCCCAATTCAATAGCGAAGAGGCTGCAGAGGCCTCCACCTGACACGTAGGAGATCTCTTTGCCTTCCCATATGTACCGTGGCGATTGCCCTTCTCTTTCTTGCTTCATCCTTGCATCCAATGCCGGCATTTGCTGCCAAACTGCTGTGTCCAGCGCACGCAATTCCGAGTCGTGACCAGCCGTCATGTCTTCATATGAAAGAGTCTTTGGGAAAGGTGTTGATAGCTTTGAATTGCCGGAAACTTCGTTATCATGACTAATTCTCACTCGCACTTTCACTTTCACTCTCTGTGTGTGGTTGTGTTTGCGCCTTTTGCCCGCACATGGACTTTCTTTCTGGTAGCATGTGTATACTTCCTCTGCACAATTTCTCTCGTGCATACCCAACTCAAAAAACAAAACAAGGTGTCGCGCCCGCTCACAACAAGATAAGGTAATTTGACGGGGCAATACCCGTCTCGCCATTCTCCTTCTTCGCTTGCCACCATCTTCCAGACACATCGCTGACTTCGAGGATTTCATGCTTGGTGAAGGATATTTCGTTGGCATCATCTGGGTTCGCTTCGTAGCTGTATATCGCTTTCGCTCGGTATGGGTATTCTGTGGGCTGAGAGACGGAGCTGTCTGGTACCCCGGTTGTGTTATTAGCGCTCATGCCGGAGGCACTTGGCTCTGATCGTAGTGGTGGTTGTGGGTATCCCTTATTTTGCGCTGCGCCGGGATATCCGGTCATCGGGGAGGCTGTCTCGAATCCTTGCAGGTTGTTGGAGTTGTACATCTGCGGCTGTTGCGCGTTCGAGTGCAGCGTCTCCGGCCGGTATGACTGCCGCATTGCCCTGCTGTTGCGGCTGGGCGCGCGGTCCTTGTGAAGCGCGAAGGAGTCAAGTGTTTGGCGATGGCTTGCCTGCGGTTCGGCGCCAAAGTAGAACATCCAGATGATCTGGGTCAAAATCAGCACATTGCGCAAGTCAACGTGTAGTAATCCAACATACGCAGTCAATTGACAACAGAATGAAGCCCGCAGCGGCGGCCTCTTTGGCGGCCTCGGGGAAATAGATCAGCGCATTCACAGCGGAGGTTGTGAACACCAGACCGGCAGCCAGGAAGCCCGTCAAGGCAATGCGGTAAGTGTAAATCACGTCCGCTCCCACAGCATATATGACCCCAATGATGCATACTAGCATGTATGCCAGACTCCACCAGGAGTAGTTTGGGAATGTAGAATTGATGTCGGCAATAATGGAGGCGACGAAGGCGATCATCCAACCAGCCTGGCCCATGTTAGTCCCATCCCACGATACATGCGCGCATCCACTCACTATGCCAATGCCTATGGATCCGAGCCAGAATGGATCGCCTGCAATGTTGCCCAAGCTGAACCCTCGGCCCGCATTGTATCTGCCGTGGCCGCCCATCTCCATCTTCTGCAGCGACGGCGAGTTGGTGCTGCTGCCGAAACTGGGCATGAATTACTGAAGTCGCGTGCGCGAAGAAACCGGGTTAAGCGAGTGTCGATAGTTGGGAGAGCGGTTCTGGTGGGCGGCTGAGCGCACGCGCGACGGATGTGCAGCGGTCACAAAGGACGTGGTCCAACTGCTCGCACTGGGCGCCGGCGCTCTGGCAGTCGCGTGCTCGGCGGGCGCGGGAGAAGCAATGGAAAGTCGTAAAAGGAGCGTGAGTCGTCTCGGTGTCGGTGGGCGTGTGTCGGTGGTCGGCGGTGGTGGTGCTGCAAGCGAGTGAGGGCGCGGCGGTCTCGTGCCTTTCCTTTCCAGCAGGCGGCGGGAGAGAGTCGGAGGCGCACGCAGGAGGTGTCGGGTGTGCGTGCGAAGTGGTCGTCGGTGGTCAGCGGTTGTCGCAGAGGAGAATCAGCGGTCGCAGCTTCCAGAGAGACATGAAACACGTTCAGGCGATGGCTCGATGGGAGGCTTGCGCGGCGGCAACTTCTCGTTCGCCAGACGCAGCGCGCGAAGCCCGCTAAATTGCGTCCGGAGGTTCCCCAACCCTGCATTCTCCACCACCATCCATGCGCTGTCTTTGCCGGCAATACTTCGAAGAACCCATTGCGAGAGTCCAGACGCCTGTCGGTATGCCACCCTCTTCTGCCAACCCACAATGCCTCCTCACACGCGCGTGCGATCGTCTCTGCATCGACACCACTCCACGTGCATGGCCGCAACAGAGTTTACGCATGTCCCGTGTCCTCCATCATGACGGAGAGAAGAGCCGAGTGTTTCAGCAATGAGTCTTGCCTTCCCACCCTGAAGAAGCAGTCTTCTGGCCGTCTTCTCTTCGACGTTGCTGCCCGCCGTGCCAGCGTTCGCAGACGATACCCTCCGTACTGTCCGCAACACACCCACCCATCGTATAGAGCGCCCTGTCAGCGACACGAATCTCTCCTTGGCAGGTACGCCATGCAGCGCAATGATCCTTCACCACCAATCACAACCAAATGACGGGAATCCCGCGAGACCCCCCTCTATACTGCGGCTTCACTCGTGCAGCATGCCATACCACCGGAGATCCAAACACTTCATTGTGCGAGATCCCTGCTACACCACGAACCGTTCCCGCCCCCAGTCCTGTAGCTGAACGGACGAGATGAGTGGTTGACATTGCATCGTTTACGGGAGCTACCATATCCCATCACCGTCAACTCTGGCAGTTCTTCCACCCGACTGGTAAATTCTGTCGCTCATGGCAAAGTCAGATTGCCATATCTCCATTGTGGGGAAGGAGTAAAGTCACGAGATTGTGAACGTCCTCGATTCTCTATATTGTCATGAGATGCTCATCAATACTGCAATTCCGAACGAACATGGCTGATCAGCCACTCTGCACACTCGCATGGAACGAACGGGTTGCGCAAATTGTTCGAGGATCAGCTTGATTTGGCCAACCAGGCGGAGTCGGATCTCATCCACGCGACAAGATCTGCGCACCTGAATCATGAACAGACAGCAACAGACGATCATTCACGGTTGCTGCAGCACAGAATCCCTTTGTGCACATACCCTTGACTTGCCTTGGACCTCAGAAGTCTTCCTAACATCCACGAGGTGTACGAGGTAGAACCGGGTTGTGATGCTCGCCAGTCTGTTCCGCATTACAATCTCCTCACTTTCCGTCCGCAGCTCTCCCTAAATGTCGGCATAGGCGTCGGATATTTTCAACGTTTCACCTTGAGCCTAATCCTACAGTTGGCCGTCTCCTACTCGCGAACCACGTCAAAAAGCAATGGCCAGGAGGAGAAAGACCTTCGACAAATTTTGCTGCATGCACCGCATACACCAGGTCAGTGTTGATATATTTGGTATTGCTACTCCCTCCTTCACGACCTGTAACAGGTATACCAGTCACCTCAGCTGGTCTTGCCAATAGCATCAATCGCAGCTTGCACCAACTGCTTGGTCTCATCTTCCTTCACCTCGCCTCTGATGTTATCCAATCTCTGCTGCCATACCTGCCACCTCGCAGGCGAATAGCCTGTCCATCCTGCGTCCTGATGAGCGAATCCGCCTTTGGCGACTTTTCCTTCAAACGATTTCTGGTTCTTGCTGAAACTTAGCAATGCCGAAGCAGCATAGATAAACCAGACGCTGGCTGCTGCAACGGCAGGATCTGATACGTTCTCCTCCTCAAGGGCGTCTCGAATGGTCCAGATGGCAAAAAGCGAAAGGTCGGGACTATTGTTCGCCTTGTCTTGTAATTGATCAACGAGCGTGGCGACGAAGGCATTTACGTTTACCCATCGCTGCTTCTCTTCTGAGTCGGAATTGTCATCAGCGGCTATGATAGATCAGTCAACCATCCCGAATTGTGAAAGGTACAGGATGCTTTCAAGTCATTCACAATCTTGATTCAACGTACGAAAATTCCACGCATTCCTCACAGCCCATCCGAATGTCGGTAGGTCCTGCCACACTTTCATATCTTGTACTGTGCCATAGGAGCTATCAGGCTGTTGCCCATCCGCCCGCTTCTGCGACAAGCTGACCAGGAAAGCTGCGAGAGCGGATCGACCACTTTCTCCATGAGGTGTAGCTGCTGCTCTTGTGATGACGGCTTTCCAGCCTATGTTCAACTCCTCTTCTACTTCATCTGGTGCCTCGTTTGATTGTAGCTTTTGCTCGACGGGATCGCAGAACCGTTGCAGAGGGCTCGCCTCGGCGGCATTTGTGACGAGGCCTTCGAGAGCGGTGTATTGGGTGGATTGCCGTACTGTTTCGTTGGCTACGAGGCCGGATCTTTGAGGCATGTTGTGTAGTGGTCCTCTCGTTGTTTGTACGTGATGTCGCTGATGAAGCTGTACTGTCGATGTCCTTAGAGCTCCAATGTTTGATGGCGATATTGTTACTCTTCGGAAACTGGTAAGAAATGCCACTCTCATCCTACCTTTCACATGCAGGAGAAGATATCAATGACGTCTGAAAGTGCCCGCCTAGCAGGTTGCACGCCTGCCGACACAAGCACGCGCACCATGACCGACTTGTCATCCAGAATGCAACAACGGGCGGCGCTCGCCTCTCGCCTCGGCGAAGTTGAAACGCAACCTCTCGACGAACAGCATCGCAGCACCCGCGCACACCTTCAGCTCCGTGCCTGCAGCAGCGCAACATCAACCAAGGCAGCGCTGCTGCACGAATAAGATCTTGGGAGCAATAAGGCAACACCATCCGGAAGCTCCTTCTGCTTCTGGGCAAACGCGCAAATTCCCCATGTCGATCTTGGCTCCAAACCTCACATCTTTCCTGCAACATCTCCGAACTCTGCGATTTTCTACTGGACGACGCCCTCACCTACCGTAACATGATCGACCCTTTTGCAGCGTTTCCGTCCGAGACACAGTCGCCCGCTTGTCCAAACGGGGCCCAAGAAGCTAACATCACTTGTGCCCATGTGCGCCAATGCTCAATGCTGTATGGTCTTATCTCCCCAAGCTCTTCTCAGGTCAATTCCACGTCGCATTACTCGCTGCATCTGACCTTCCCTTCCAAGCTGCACAAGCCTTGGGGACATCGCCTAAATTGTCGATCACTACTATCGTGCCTTTGCAGTCTATTGCCATTCACGCCGGCTGACTGGCTGTTTCGGTGCATCGACGAAACATTGCTCATGCCGCTCGTACTCTGGATCAGCGGTCGTGCAGCTATAGCTTGGCAGCGCTGTCCTCCGTGTCCTATGTTCCGCCATGCGATAGGGAACGTGGTGCGCTGCTTGAGCTCGACTTGGCTAGTCGTCCGCGAAGTGATAGACGCTGCCAAACGGTATTAGCGAAAGCTACAAGATCAATGCTATAAGTACAAGATCTCCTAACTCCCTTCATCAGCAACCTTCGTAGCAGACAAGCAGCAGATACCTCACCCGGACATCCTCAAGTCTCCCAGCCAGAGCAGACCAGCCCAGGCAAACTCGCCACTCGCTCCAACAACCCTCGCTCCTCGAACAAACATATAGCCCATCCTCAAAATGCAATTGACATCCTTCATCACCACCGCTCTGCTCTTCGCAGTCAGCACCGTCTCCGCCCCAACCGCAGCCCCAGCCGAGCTCATCGAACGCCAATCCGCCACCCGATGCGGTAGCTTCTCCTACTCCTCCGGCGCCGTCAGTGCAGCCCTCAACCAAGGCTACAGATACTACCAAAACGGCCAACAAGTCGGCAGCAACGACTATCCTCATCAATACAACAACCGTGAAGGTACGATACAAACCCAAAACCTTCCCACTTTCGTTGCAACTTGTACTGATCATCTTTTGAAATTCTAGGCTTCAACTTCGCTGTTTCCGGCCCATACCAAGAATTCCCTATCCTGCAGAGTGGGAACGTGTATACTGGTGGTTCGCCTGGTCCAGACCGTGTTGTGTTCAACACTGCTGGACGTTATGCTGGTGCAATTACTCACACTGGAGCTAGCGGGAACAACTTTGTTGGATGCTCGGGTACTTCGACATAGATGATGTGCTTTGTGAATTTGTTGAGTGGTTGTCTGGGTTGACTAAAGGACCTTCTGGCATTTGAGTGAAAGGATTCAATGCTTGGATTGGTTGTGTGAAGTACCACCCTTGCCTGGGCGTGAACTTGCTCTGTTGGAGCATTGCTGGGGGCTGAGGATAGATGCATGTGATGAGCGTATAAAGAGCCATATCACTTTCTTCATGTCATACTTCCCAATGCTCAAGCTCGTCAACAGCGCACATGCCACAAAGCGTGAAATGTTCCCAAGGCCTATCGAGAAGACTTAAGTACATCATCAACTTTGTGCTTTTGTCGATAGTATATATGTACTACTCATCTACAGCATACGTCTTTTCTCATTCATCTCATCGTATCATCATACCACTACAACGGCCCGAGTGTGATCACACCAGACATATCTCCCTCCTCATCCCATTCTGGTATCCATTGTCAATCTGGCAGAGCTTATGCAGCAATACCAATGACACCGCAAGCTGGACGGCCACCAGCGTTACCAGTCTTCTTGCTCTCAGCGTGTCCGCCCTTGCCCAAATCATCAGTGCCGGCGTGCACAACAACGGTGCGGCCGAGAACGCTCTCTGGACCAATCAACTTGATGAGCTTGTCCTGGACAGAGCCCTTTGCGTTGCCCTGGCCGTCGGTCTTGAAGTTTCCGAGATCGCCGACGTGGCGCTCTGAGTCCTCTGGTGCGCCGTGTTCCTTGTTGTGTGGGTTGACTGGTAAGAGAGTGTCCGTCAGCCGAAGGCTATCTCACAATGGAGTGGACATAGGAGATGGTGAAGAACTCACAGTGAGGACCAGCACTGGTGCAGCCATTGGTGTTGTCGCCAAAAGCGTGAACGTGCATACCACGCTCAGCGTTGGCGTCGTGGCCAGTGATATCCCATTCCACCGTTGTGGGCGAGCCCTCGTTCTCCTGGGTAAAGGTGACGGTGCCCTTGATGTTGGAATCACCACGGAGGACGGCAACTATGATGAAGAAGATGACATATCAGCACAAGCCCAGATGCGGATCAAATTTTGTGACATTGATGGCCTCTGCACCCCTCATCTGAGGCTGTGAAGCTGCCTTTGCTGACGCAGGTCTCCGGACGCACACGCCCGTCTGTTCACCTTGATGAAAAAACCCGCAGCGTGTGTCGAATGAGGAGTACACAAAAACCTGCTCATTCTTGCGATGACTAGCTCCACCAAACCCCGGCATTGGGCGAATGAGAGACTGGTACGCTACTCGACGTACCTGCTTTGACCATTGTGGCGGTGTTTTTGTCGGTATATATTTGGTTTCGGGTTCCTTTTGATGTTTCTTGATGAGTTGATTGTTTGTGTTTGGAGAAAAGATTCGAAGGCAGACAGGAAAGTGTTGCAACAGCTCGGACGATGGAGGGGAAAGCGCGAACCCCACCTCGCCATGACGTGCCCTGAAACAACCGATCGCGGCCGTGAGATGCTCGCTGTGGGCACGCCTGATTTGAAAGCGAATTGGCCAAGTCGGACATTTTAAACGCGGATACAGTCCGAGAGCGATTTCTTTCTCCAGCACAGCTTCTTATCTGGGAATCGTGGTGCATTTGGGTATTTTCATTCATTCGCTACAGAAAGGCATTCAATCTCGTTAATGCATGTGGCCTAAAGTTCCCAGCTATCCTTCTCAACGCGCCATTTCCAAATCTATGCAGCGTTGATCTTCTCCTTGAGGATATCCTTGAGCGTGACTGCGTCAGCTGCAAACTTGCTGATACCTTCAGACAGCTTGTGCACGGCCATGGTGTCCTCGTTGAAGTCAAAGCGGAATGCTGGCTCGTCCTTGAGGTAGCTCTTCTTCTCGATGTCGAGCTTCCCTGCCTCTTCCGAGGCGAGCTTCTTTGGCACAGCATCAGTGCTGTTGTAGAGCTGCTCGAGGAGGTTTGGAGCAATGGTCAAGTAGTCGCAGCCAGCAAGCTCGGTGATCTCGCCGATGTTGCGGAAAGATGCTCCCATGACAATGGTGTCGTAGCCGAACTTTTTGTAGTAGTTGAAGATTTGCTGCACCGATTTGACACCTGGGTCGTTTTGCGCGTTGTACTCCTGCTTGGTGTTGGCCTTGTACCAGTCGAGGATACGGCCGACGAATGGAGAGATGAGGAAAGCGCCAGCCTCAGCGGCAGCAATGGCTTGCACGAGAGAGAACATGAGGGTGAGGTTGCAGTTGATGCCGTGCTTGCTCTGGAGCTCGTGGGCGGCCTGGATACCCTCCCATGTCGATGCAAGCTTGATAAGCACGCGAGACTTGTCAATCCCTTCCTCCTTGTAGAGCTATTACCACAGTCAGCATTGTCTTGCGCTCGTCCTGCTCTAAGGTTGCGTACCTCGATAATGTGCAGAGCCTTGTCAATGGAAGCCTGCTTGTCGAAAGAGAACTTCGCATCAACCTCAGTCGACACCTTGCCAGGCACAATCTTCAGGATCTCCTTGCCAAATTGCACAAGGAGGTTGTCTAGTGTGGCATCGACCTGCTCGTCGATGTTCTTGCCGTGCTTCTTTCCATATTGAACAGCCTCGTCAATGAGCTTCGCGTACTCTGGCTTTTTCGAGGCGGCGAGGATCAACGATGGGTTGGTGGTGGCATCCTGTGGCTTGTACTTGCCAATGGTAGCAAAGTCACCAGAGTCGCAGACGACGGTCTGTAGGTTTCCATCAGCTTCGAGTCATTCATATGCCGACGAATGCGGCGGTGGAGGATGGCGGGGATACGTACGGTGCCAGAGGCCTTGAGCTGATCGAGGGAAGAAGACATGTTTGCGGTATGTGTGGTGATTCAAGTCGGAGTCGTGGGAGTTGTGATTGTGTTGTTGTTGGAGTGAGTGAGATCAAAGATTTTGTTGAGCCTCCGCTGAATGTTTTGGAGGTGGAGGGGTATTTGCCAGGCTGGAGACCCTGCTTCGCTGTTGCCACGGGATGACGCTACAGTGGATGCTTAGCAAGACCTGACGAACAACGCCGGCTGCAATACGGACAAAATATTCTGTCTGCCCGCTGTCACGACTATGATGTCGACTGTCTTTCATTCAGACCAGCGCTCGATCACTGCTCAACATATATTTCTCCAATCGCTCACTGACTTCCGCCTTGTCGGAGCAGAGTAGGAAGCCGCATCCTCATTCGCCGACGCTTGCCCGAAACACAGAACAGGCACGGATAGGCGTGGCCATTTCTCGCCAACACTTCTGCTGCTGACTTGCTTTCCATCTCCGATGAACGTCGACCTGGCGTTGCACAATGCTGCATCCATTCTCTCGCCACCAGCACAGCATCCGAGTGTGCCGTAACAATGAAGTCGTGAGCGTGTCTGTTCCGCCGCCGATGGAAACCACAGGCTAAAGTGACCTTTGATTCCGATCGGCTTCTGCCGGTCTGCGCTTCTTTCTTCTGTCTTTGGGGGCCATTGGAGGACTTCAAATCGCTCACCTCCACGCTTTCTCAGCGACTCCCGCGGGAGAGAGCATCACGGCATAGTGTCGGAGCATGTAGTCGGACCAGCAACAATGCGGACCAGCACGGCTCGATTGCGATCACGGCGCCGGCTCCGAAGCCAATGGCTTCAATGAGTTCGTGCCCAAGGCCGCGAGCCCAGTAGCACAATCAAGTCGTTCCAATGCAAAGTGAAAGTTGCACTCCGACAGAACCTTTGCGACCCTATCTATGCTCTGTCCATCCTACTATATTTCCAGCTTGCTAACCCAGGCATAACCTTCTTAATCGGGACTGGCGGACTTCGGCAACGAAAGCCGCTGTTCCAATGCCTCCCGCAAGAGTCACTTCAGATGGCGAGCGACCAGCAACAACAACTGACCAAATATTCACATACATCCACACCTGCCTCAAATACATCTGATCACAAAAAGCCGTGGCCAGTAGTGAAATAACATCTTTGGTCACGAACTCTGACAACCTCGAAGCAAGGAGACTAGCACGATATCATGTCCATCAAGTCTGTGGTCCAGCTCGGAGCCGATGGCAATATAGGGCCAAGCGTCTACAAGGCTCTCAAAGACAATGACTTCGACATCACAGTCCTGAAACGCAAGTCCTCCAGATCAAAGTCAAAATACCCAAAAGAAGCCTTCGTATCCGACGCATTCGAAGTGGAAGAACTAGTTGAAGTACTCAAAGGCCATGACGCAGTTGTCATCACCATCAATGGCAACCAAGTAGACATTCAGAAGCGCATCGCAGACGCGGCAGTACGCGCCGGGATCAAACGTAAGTCATCTGATTCCACCACGTCTGCTCCTCCCACAAAACCAGCCATCGCTCACCACCACCACAGGTCTCATCCCCGCCGACTTCGGCTCTGTCGACTCCTCCAGCCCCCTAACTCAAGACCTCGTCCCCTTGTACCGCAACAAATCTGCCCTCCGTGAATATCTCATCTCCCTCACCAAATCGCACCCAACTTTCACCTGGACCAGTCTCGTCTGCGGCCACTTCTTCGACTGGAGTCTCGAATTCCTCCACATCTGGTATCCCACCCGATCCATGGACATCCTCGACTCCGGCGAAACAAAATGGTCCGCATCATCTTTCGCCCAAGTCGCTCTCGCCACAGTCCGAATCCTTCAAAGACCAGAAATCACAGCGAATCGAATGATTTATGTGCAGAGTTTTTGTATCTCGCAAAAAGAGGTTTTGGCAGCGTTTGAGAGGGTTACGGGAGAGAAGTGGGGAATCAATAGATTAGATTCGAAGGAGTACAAGAATGAGAGGGTGAAGAAGAGGGATGAGGGGAGTAAAGAGGCGATTGAGGATTTGGTTTGGTTGTTGGGGGCTATTGATGCGAACTGGGAAGGGAGGAAGGATTTTGCGATGGAGGAATTGGGGTTGGAGAATGAGGATTTGGATGTTGTGGTTAGGAATGTTGTGGAGGGGTTGGAGAGGGAGAAGAAGGAGGCTGTTTGAGAGAGATGTGGTTTGTTTCCTTGGCTTGCGGATGCGTAGAGATAGACTTGGTCGTGCTCTAGTTGCGGACAGCGAGACAGATACTGGGAATATGCTCACTTTGCGATCTCTCTCGCGAAATTTGTACCGCAGTTGCCTCGCTTGTCGATATAGAGCGCCTTAGCTACGCTGCGCGAAGCGGAGATACGAATACCGAAAGGGCACTCGAGTTCCCCAGGCAGAGGAGTATGGAGTCTCAATCCTATCTTCTGTTCTGCTTTCCGGTAGTAGGTGCTTTGTTCACCTTGTCCTCCCGCTGGACGCGTGCTGTTTAGAGCTGAATGGAAACTTCCTTCGCATGTCGTTGACTTTGCCTTTTTTTCCGCATGCGAGAGAACTACTCATGGCATATCCGCGACAGGTCGGTATGCCGAGTCGCTCGCTGTTGCAAAACTTCCACGTTCCGTTCCGCGGTGTTTCAATGGGATCCCTGACCGGCAGCCGGGTATAGCTCGTAGTTTGTGAGTTTGCTGGACCTTCAAATAAGTTAATTAACTAACACTCGTGATTGCAAAGTTCCAGATATCGCGCGAGGGTGTAAACATCGGGTTGTTCATCAGTAGTGTACTTGACCATTTCGGAAGTCGCAAAAAGAGCTCTCATGACTCGTTCCGTGGCGGTTTTCCGCGGCATAGTTTCACACCAACTCGGTCGTATGCATTGTGTACTTCGGCGCGCGGCGCGACAAGGACTTGACTTGCAAGCTCGTGACCTGGTTGTTGGATGTCCCTTGCAGTATTGCTAGCGCTAGTTGAATTTAGTATGTAGCACCCGCAGACTTTTTGCGCGCAGTCTGCGATTCTGATGTCACCACCGAGATAAGCCCTACACCTTTGTCAAGTGTACCACCTCTGTATCTCACAGTGGAAAATGCACTCGAGGGCGTGTCAGAAGCGTCGTTCCTGACAGGTGTAGCTGCAGAAGTTTGCGAAACACCGGGTTCTCGGGTAACATGTGTCATTATAGCCTCGAAGCTTTACCCGACATGCGATCTTGCATTCATGAAGTGTTGACGAGACTGTCGTCGTTGTGTTTGATCATAGTATCGTACATTTCGAGCCGCCTCTGTCTCTGCGGCCACGATCACGATCGTGATGATCCCCGTTTTCTCGATGCTTTCGTCTGCGCTCTCGGTGTCTTCGATCCCCATCTTCCGGCCTTGCTTTTGCTAAATCTTTCCTGATGATCTGCCTGCAGACATCTATGAAGACTTCGTTGATGTTCGTTGCTCTTCGTGCGCTCGTTTCGTAATATGGAATGTTGCCCCAGCTCTGTGACAGCTGGAAAGCTTTTGCTCGTGACACTGCTCGATCTTCCTCGAGGTCTGATTTGTTGCCTACCAGGACAATGGGAAAGGACGGATCGTTTTTTGTTCGGACGATTTGCTCGCGGAGCTCGACGAGTTCGCGGAGGGAGGATGCGGAGGTTATGCTGAAGACTAGTAGAAAGCCCTGGCCGAGTCTCATGTACATATCTCTGGGAGATCGTCAATAAAAGCTGCGCTGCACCAGTTCGCATAAGTGTTTGCATACCTCATTGCAGCTGTGAAACGTTAGTCGCTGCCTTGTGCTGATCACTGATCAATGTGGAGACTCACTGAATTGCTCTGTGCCCGCGGTGTCCATGATCTCCAGGACCACATGTCTGCCGTCGACGTCGATATGCTTGCGATATGAGTCCTCAATCGTTGGGTCGTATCGCTCTACGAACACGCCTTGGACGAATTGCACTGCTTCTGGTTAGCGCCGAGGACGTTGCGCGATCATGGCAGGCTCACTGGTCAAGCAGCTCTTGCCTACACCGCCCGAGCCCAGCACGGCGATGTGGTATTCTCTCTGATGCCCTGCCCGAGACATGATGCATTGGGTACTGGCGAGGCTGTCTCTGCTGGCACCGTGAGGTTCTGTTCCAGCACCGAGCGTGCGTATTCAGGAGGACCGTTTGGTCGAGGTGCGTCTGTCGCACAGAAGTGTATGCTGCAGCAGCTGCACCACGCCTGCAGGCCGCTCTGCAGAAGAGGACCGACTTGCAGTCCAATGTGACACGAGGGCGAGGGCGCGGAGGCGGGTTCGTGCGGCGTGGTTGGTCGCAGCACTAGACGGAAACGGCAGCAGCAGGATGTGGAAGAGGGCAATGATGGTGAGAGAAGTGGCCGCTCTTTGTGCAGAGTGCAGTAGCTCGGGGAGCCATTGAGTCGCGTTCCATGGCAGCGATCTAGGAGTATTAAGTTAGGGTGCCTCTTGCGGCGCCGACGTGAGGGCTTCCCTGACAAGGACAAGACAGGAGGAGGCTATTTCTCTCCATGTCGTGCCTCGCTTAGGAAGCTAGCAGCGCGACGCATTGAGCTGCGCCGCCGATGCCCGTCGGCGTCTGTCGCACCTGCAAGAGTCTCGAACGGCTAGATTCAGCTTCCTGGTGCATTTTTCCTGGCTGTGCAGCACCTCATTCGCTGCCCGCGCACCTATCGGGTTGCGCAGCTGCGTTGAAGTGGTTGGAAAGCCTGTAAAGCGGTCCAGTCACAGGCCTGCTGCCCGCCGCTCGTTGAGATGGACTAGCAAAAGCGGGCAGCGGAGCAGCAGCCACGCGCAACCCAAAGCCGGATGGCACCCGACAGTATGGCCCTGGGACGCTTCTGTATGTGGACAATCAACAGAGGGCTGTCGCTCGCGCGTTTTCCGCGTGGCCGACGCCAACAACCACATCTTGACGGATCATTCATGCAATCCTGCAAGCCACCATGGCCGCTATTCGACTGCAGATCTCGTTCCCAGACCGCAGGACCCTAAGCCTACGTAGCCATGGCCGCCAGTTCGCGCACACGCTCTCCTCATCCACGTCACCGAGGCGCGGGCGGCGGGCGGTCTCTGCTCCAATGCTTTTGCAATGGCAAAGATGAGCCGATCGGCCGTCAGAGCGTCGGTCCAGTGGCCGGGAAGCCGATGCACAGATGCGCTGGCTTGAATCATGGACAGCACCCTCAAGACACGGCTCAGACTGCCGCATCTCTCGACCCTGTCTTTTGAGGCCAATGATTAGTGTACAGCTGCTTGCAATGAGGTCTTCTCGTCCAAGTCGCACCATCGGTTCGGGCCGAGACGAGTGCCAAGCCCGTGCTGCGATGCCCTGCTTCCAGCGTCGAAGACACCTCACACGTTGTAGCATGCCAGCAGCTCGGAATCGAACGCGATGCGCCTGTCACTATTCGGAGTGGCCACGCTGCTCCTCAGATCGACGCAGGCAATCTTTGCCGACGAGGCTTGGGATGTCGACTATCACCATCCACTACTAGGCCTACCAAAAGAGGAGACCACACTGTTCCATCAGCCAAATCCCGCGTCTAAAGCATCTCTCATCTACACTCTTTCCGAAGAAGGCGTAGTCGGAGCCGTCAACCCGCGAGATGGCTCGCTAGTCTGGCGCCAGTCACTGCCTAGGAACTCCACGCATGCCGGTTTTCTGCGGGGTGGCTCAGGTCAAGATATTGTTATTGCTGGAGCCGGCCACCGAGTTTCTGCATGGAGCGCTGCTGATGGCCGACTTGCCTGGAGCCGAGACTTTGAACATGGAATCAAAGATGTGGAAATCCTGGAGCTCAGTGATGGAAAAGAAGTCGTCACTGCCAAAGACGCCATCATTCTCACGGGCGGCGAGCATCCTGCAGTTCATCGCGTCGATGGATCATCAGGTGATGTGAAATGGACGCACAGACTCGAAAGCGGAGATCAGCCTTATCAGCTGTCTGCTTCAGCCACCGAGGTGTTCGCGATCCAGCTGCACAAGACGATGTTGGGATACATCAAAATAAAGGTGGCCGCATTAGATCCTGTTACGGGCCGCAAGATCGATGAGCATGCATTGAGTTCGGAAAACGAGCTAGCATCAGCAGACACGATTATCTCGGTCGGCGCTAACTCCGCGTCTCCTATCATCGCGTGGTCCGATTCTGCGTACACCGTGCTCAAGGTCAACATTGTCGGAACGAAAGCAGTGACGACCTTCAATATCGAAAAGCACGACGATCATGCTGTGACCCGGGTCCGTCTTCACGCACCGTTTCACACGACTGCTGTTGCGCATTTCTTAGTGCATTTCGAGACAGAGGCTTCGCATTGGGCGGTGGTGTACCACATTGACCTTACCAAGAACAAAATTGCAAAAGCATATTCTCTACCTCGAGTTGGCGGCCAAGGCGCATTCTCGACTAGCAATCTGGACGCCAGTGTCTATTTCACCCGCATTACGAGCAGCGAGGTCGTCACAGTGTCATCAGACTCCCATGGCGTTCTTGGTCGCTGGGCACTCGGTGACCTGGCAGTTGGAGCTGTACCCGGTGAAACAGTGACGCCGGTACATGCGGTGTCCGAAGTATCTGTCAAGGCAGGCGAAGTATCTGCAGTCCGTACAGCTCTGCTTGTGTCGACCGGAGACTGGGTACTCATTCGAGGTGGCACACCCGCGTGGCAGAGACCAGAAGCACTCGCATCGACGATTTCAGCTACGTTCGCCACAACAGCACAGGTGGAGTCCTTCGCACATGAGCTTGAGCTGGAGGCTCACTCCAATTTTATCAGTGCTTACATCCATCGGGTACAGCGTCACATTCGAGACTTGAAGCACTTGCCCGAGTTAGTGGCCAGCTTGCCGCAGAGAATTCAAAACGGCATTTTCGGTACCACTGCAGAGAGCGTCGGCCACGACGTCTTCGGTTTCCATCAAGTCATTGCATGTGCGACCAAGAATGGCAGAGTCGTGGCAATTGATGCTGCCTCGGCGAACAGAATTCTTTGGAGCAAGGACGTTGCGCACCTCAAGAACGGAGAAACATGGCGGCCCACGTTGGAGACCGGCGCGAATGGAGCAGTTGTCATCACTGTAGGAGATAGCCCTCCACTCGTGGCCTTGAACGCTACCAACGGAGCAGTCGTTGCCGATCCTGGAAGCGCCAGATCTCCTCTCCAAGAAGCCGATGCTATCAGATTCGGCCTCCAAATAGACGGCTCCCTGACAGCTTCCAAATCTGGGCTGTCTGCAGATGGCGCACTATGGCGGTTTGTTCCGCCCAAGAACGAGCGCGTCGTCACTTTGGTGCCCAGGCCGGTCAACGACCCAGTCGCTTCCATTGGTAAAGTCCTAGGTGACCGAAGAGTGCTGTACAAATACCTCAGCCCAAACGTTGCTTTGCTTGTAACGGCCAATGATGCCGCTCGAAGCGCCACTTTCCATGTCATTGATACAGTGACCGGGGCTACGCTACATGCCGATATCCAGCACAGCATCGACTTGGCCGAGCCAATCCCTGCGATCATCACGGAAAACTGGTTTGCCTATTCTTTCACTGCCGAGTCGGCGGATAGCACTCCTAAGGGCCACCATTTGGTAGTCGGAGAGCTATTCGAATCATTTGTGCCGAACGACAGAGGACCACTGAGCGAGGAGGCCAACTCATCGAGCTTGCAACAACCACCGGAGCCTTTTGTCCTCAGCAAGTCGTATCAAATCCCAGAAGCCATCAGCAAATTGGCAATCACAAGAACCCGACAGGGTATCACGAGTCGTCAGTTGCTCGCAGTCCTAGCCGATTCGAGCTCGCTCGTGGGCGTTCCCTACCAAGTACTTGACCCACGTCGCCCAGTGGACCGTGAGCCTACGAAGGATGAGCAGATGGAGGGCCTCGTCAAGTATATCCCAACCATTGAGTTCGATCCAAAGTGGTACCTCAATCATAAGCGAGAGTTGCTTGGCATCACGAATGTTATCACAAGTCCGGCGTTGGTCGAAAGTACCAGTCTCGTTTTCGCCTATGGACTTGATCTTTTCGGGACACGACTTACGCCAAGTTCTAGCTTTGATGTCCTCGGAAAAGATTTCAACAAGTTTCAGATGCTGAGCACTGTCGCAGGACTTGCTATAGTGACTTTTGTCGTGGCACCTCTGGTAAGCTCTGCACCTCTCTGATATCATAATCATACTAACAGATTACAGGTGACCCGGAAGCAAGTCAACCAGAGATGGCAGTTCGCTTGAGCATATTGGACCATCCTGAGGAATGCGAAACACTGCAGATACCTTGGAACTGCCTCCAGCCTGCTGCATCACCTGCAGGACTGAGCACTGCTCGTGCATACCTTAGCCCGTTCCACGTGTCTTGCATGATTGCGTACGCAATGAAGTTTGCACCACGGCCGATCTCTTGACGCGTCTGACTAATGCGAAGACTTTGTCATCGTGTATTCGACCAGTCGCTTACAATAGATTCGGGCATCAGCCTCGGAACAGCGCGAGAATACCCCATCACGACTTGACGCGAACACAGCCAAACGCAGTGTGCTAGGGATGTCCAATGGGCTAACACAAAATATACGTAGATGATAATTGCCGAATGAAACTTGTATGATGTGGATACTCGTTAACCCCGCTATATCCGTCCCACCTCACGTTGACGGCATCTTCCAATGCCACATACCACATGCCACATGCCACTTACTAGACGTTGCGGACTATAAGTACTGATCCTCGCGACTCACCTGCCTCAGGAATCCACATACCCATCCCAACGAAGCTGGCACATCAGCAATCATGACCGACCAAACGAAATACACCCAAAAGCTCAAAGGCGCAAAAGTCCTCGTCATTGGTGGCTCATCAGGTAAGGCTTTCGTCTACTGTGGAGTCCAATACCAAGCTTCCGACTAAACTCAATACTAGGCATTGGCTACGCCGTCGCCGAAGCTTCAATCGAGAATGGCTGCACTGTGATCATCTCTTCTTCCAATCCCGATCGCGTTCAGAAAGCCGTTCAGAAAATCCAAACTGCGTATCCTTCTGCCAAAAATCGAATCTCAGGCCATGCGTGTAACCTTGGAGATGAAGCGACCCTTGAAAGCAATATCAAACAGCTGTTTAAGAAAACTGGCAAAGGAATTGATCATGTCGTGAGTACAGCTGGGGATAGTCTGGCGATGATTAAATTGGAGGACATCGATATTGAAAAGATTAAAAAGGCTGGTGAGTTCATCTTGATCTTGACTGATTGAGGTGAAATGACTGACGATGGGTATTGCAGGTCTCGTCCGCTTCTTCGCCCCCCTCTTCATCGGCAAAATCGCCCCAGCATACATGAACGCCGGCCCCTCCTCCAGCATCGTCTTAACGACCGGCGCCGTCTCCGAACGTCCCATTCCGAATTGGGCTCTCGTCAATTCCTACGCTACAGGTCTGCAGGGCATGACGCGCGGTATGGCATTGGATTTGGCTCCATTGAGAGTGAACGTTGTGAGCCCGGGGCCGGTGGATACGGAGCTTTGGGCAGGGCTGGGTGAGGAACAGAAGGAGAAGATGTTTGCGGAGACGGTGAAGAAGTTGCCGACGGGGAAGGTGGGGAGGGTGGAGGATGTGGCGGAGAGTTTTATCTATTTGATGAGGGATTGGAATGTTACGGGGGCGATGGTTAGTACGAGTGGTGGGTCGTTGTTGGTTGGGTAGAAGACTTTCAAGACAAGCAGCTTCGGCGACTGTTTTGAAATCGACTGGTAACGCCGTCAGCCGCAGTCTTGGAGTGAGGAGCCCCCGCCACATTGACGATGCTGTGCGACACACCCGCAGCATCCTGTGAACGCCCTTTGCGTTTCTCTATTGGCTCACGCCTCTCTCGAGGACTTGGTCGCGAAGCCTTCGCGCGGTAATGTCGCAACTGAGCATGCACAGCCTCACCCGGTATTTACTGGACATTCACGCCGAAAGATACAACTCTACATCAACCTGTGCGCTTCAGTGTTTGCATCACATCGTCTTTGCTCGCCGGTACTGTTTGCTCAGCAGAATATCAATTTCTCCGAGTCTGTTGTTCGAACCGAAGCGAAGCTGCCATCGGCAATGGACATTGCCAATACACAACATGGCAGTCGACAAATCGAGGACAAAGCATATCAAGCACCAACGACTTTGGAAATTGTCGATCCAGTGACAACGGACGCTTCACAGTCAGCCCTTGGAACCGAAGAGACCGCAGTGGGACGGAAACATGTATTAGCAGCCTTCCACGAGTTATCCGAGCCTCAGCTCTTCGTAGATCCGGAGCCTAAGCAGTCACAGCACTCTTCTGACTGGACCGAGTCGAGTAGCTTGCAGCCAAAGACAACAACATGCAACATTCAACCTGCGCACAGGTGGACGGACAATCTGGAAAGCGCAATATTGTCGTTCGCAGTGGCTTTGCTTGCCGTGTATTTCTTGGTATTTGCTGGGCTTGCAGTCAAGAATGACGGAATTGAGATTGAAGAAGGCTCTCAGACCGAATGGTTGCTACAGGCTGCGGGTTATGTAAGTTGTGCTTTCCTTTTCCTGTAGATAGAAGCTCATGGTCACTGCAGGGACCCTCGGTATTTCCTATCCTATTTGCTGCAGTGTTCGGTCAGCTTATGACCGCGATCGCCTCCTGGAAATTGGAAAAGAGCATCACTATTGGGCTCCTAGAACAAATTCTGGCTAGTCGCTCACTTGGCTCTGCTTTCTTCTCGTTACTTAGTCTTCGCATATTCTCTCTCTGGACTCCGGTGATCCTATTGATATGGGGTCTCTCGCCTCTTGGAGGTCAGTCGGCGCTTCGTGTTGTGTCCTCTGAAATAGACAATGCCGAATCAATGTCTGACGTCTATTATCTAAACGTACACAACGGCACTTCACTTCTGGACTCCTTCCGTGATCGACACAAGAGAGCGATTAACACAGTTTTTGCTGCAGCTCTGGCCAGCACGAACAGTTCAAAACGCGGGCCGCAGGACGTCTTCGGCAATATTCACATTCCGATGCTAGAGGCTCAAGCACACGAAGCTGGAGCAGATGGCTGGCTGGATATGACTCTCAACGCTGCATCAACAAATGTCGCATTGCTGGGCTTACCACATATCGGTGCTGCTGCTCAAGCCAACTCGTCGTTCATGCTTGAAACGTCATATTTCATGCTCGACTGCGACGTGCATGTCGTCGACGGCGAATTTCCGTTGAGGCTTAACGAATCCAAAGTGTATCAAGCACAGCATTTGCCTGGCTCACGATACGCGCCCTCCCAAGCGTTGTACAATAATCCAGACTCCATCTACGGTTCAGTCTTGCGAGACCTCACAGCTGAACACGAATGGAACGATACGTTGCCTCGTCGGATCGGGTTCCAGTCTAGGTCTTATCCGGCTCTATCGACGGACACTAGAGCCTGGTGCAACATCACGACGACCTATATAGAAGCTCGCACGGTGTGCGATGCAGGCCCAAGAGGTTGCATGGTAGTTGCTATTCGTGAGCTTCCAAAGCAGCCGTGTCCACCGACCGCAACTGCGCTGGACGAAATAAATAAATTCAAGTGCAGGGACGGCATCTATGGAATCAAGGGCAAGTATACGGCTGCCACTTTCTTCGCTCAATTCATGAATGCAATGCCATCACGATACGGCGAATACACACCGGTCGAGCAATACTTTCTGACTCCAGAGCTTCCGTTTGTGGTTGGGAACAATTCAATTCCAATCGGCTCGATTGGCAATACGCTCTTTGCGCAAAGATTCTCTCAACTGCTCAATACTTACTGGCTAAGCACTCTTGCTCCGTATGCAATTGCTGGCAACTTTACCTATCCTTTGGAGGACACAAAGCAGAGCAGTGAGCCTATTGCGGACGCAACGCCCGCTTACGGAGTCCGAGCGACTGAAGCTACTGTGAGAGAACAGCGAACTGTGTTGCGCTGCCACAAACTATGGCTGGCCGTACTCGTCGTTGTCTCGGTACTGCTCATCGGCGCAGGGCTTACTACTGCAGTGCTTAGCATCCTCAGAACTGGCCCGCTGGTGCTGGATGATTTCGCTAGTTCGTTGCGCAATAACCCGTACGCACTGCTGCAGCAAAAGAGCTCGATGGAAGATGGCACTGATGTTGCAAGACGATCTCGACACGTCAAAGTGCAGCTCGGTGATGTCCAGCCTGAAGAAGAGGTAGGCTACATTGCAGTCGCCAGGCCTGGTCCTGATCAAATTGTTGCACGAATCCGGAGAAGCAGAGTGTACGCTTGAGAATGCTGGATTTGTTGGTTCGTACTTAGATTCGGTTCTGTCTGCGCACATTGACCTGTACGGGCATGCAGCACTGCTGCTTGTCGCCCTCTATTCCTCTCATGATCGAATGCTCCCGCGCACACGTGCGGTGCCTGTTTCGATAGAGTCACGCTCATTTCATTAGCGCATCTCAATACTTGTTGCAGTGGATGACTTGAGACTCACTCGGTCCGTGGTCCTTGATCACAGGTCACGATTCGATGCTCGTGCTTCACGTATTCAAGTGCAAGATCGTTCTGTGAATGCTGAAGTGAGTATCAGGGTCCTCTTGGCGTGTGATGAAAGGAAAGCACGATCCCTGCAAGTGAACGCGGGGAGGTTGTGCACTGGGCACGCGATATAAAAGTTTAGAGGAACAGCTGTCCTGCACCGCCGACACCGACTCCACCCCTCACACGACACCTCACACGACATCACACACCACTTCCATTGACTTGACAGACCACCATTGGATACTGTCGGTGCCTTTCTACCTTCCTGTCCAACCTCACCGCCGAATTCTCGACTCCCCATCTCATTCCTCGAATCGCTACGCATCATGTCTGGCCTGCAAGAAGGAAAAGTCAAGAGCGTGCTCTCCGGCGACACGATTGTAGTGCGGAACAACAGAGGCCAAGAGAAAACTATCAGCCTCGCCTTCATCAATGCACCACGCCTGCAATCCGACGAGAAATGCAGCTTCGAATCACGCGACTTTCTTCGAAAGCTCCTTGTGGGCAAAGTAATCCGCTTCTCGGTGCTTTACTCCATCCCACAAAAGACAGGTGGCGCATCTCGCGAGTATGCTGTCGTCAACCTGCAAACAGGAGAGCAATTGCCAGATCTCGTGGTGCGAGAGGGTTGGGCATCGGTACGTGACGATGCGGATCGCAAAGCCGAATCACCCGGAGCTGCCGAACTGCTGCAAAAGTTGGAAGCGTCTCAGATGCACGCAAAATCGGAAGACAAGGGTATTTGGAATACATCAAAGCCAAAGGTGGAGAATGCTCGTGATCTGCCTGATGCGAAGCAATTTGCAGAAGACCACAAAGGCCAAGCCATTGACAGTATCGTGGAGAGAGTGCTCAGTGGAGACCGCTTGATCTGCAGACTCTTGCTCTCGCCAACGCAGCACGTTCAGACCACGATCCTGATTGCTGGCCTGCGTTCGCCTACAACTGCTCGAACGAACCCTTCGAATGGCCAAACACAGCCTGCTGAGCCCTACGGTAACGAAGCGCAGCAATTTGTGGAGACCCGACTGCTGCAACGGGAGGTGAAGGTGCGGGTGCTCGGTGTGTCGCCAAATAACTTGCTTGTCGGAGAAGTGCAACATGCAGTTGGAAATATCGGCGAGTTCTTGCTCAAGGCTGGCCTTGCGCGATGCGTTGATCACCACTCGACATGGCTTGGCGCAGAAATGGGCAAGCTACGACAAGCAGAGCGCGCAGCGAAAGAGCAACAGCTGGGACTGTTCCAGGGTGCCACGACAACGAAGAAGGCCGGCAGTGAGCAGGAAGCTGTTGTGAGCAGAGTCTTCTCGGCAGATACTCTCTTCATCCGCAACAAGGCTGGACAAGAAAAGCGTATTAATCTGAGTTCGGTGCGCCAGCCCAAGCCTTCGGATCCAAAGCAGTCACCATTCCAAGCAGAGGCCAAGGAGTTCCTACGCAAAAAGCTGATTGGCAAGCACGTCAAGGTCGTCATTGATGGCAAGAGACCCGCCACGGATGGATACGATGAGCGCGAGATGGCCACTGTCACACAAGGCGGCAAGAATGTCGCTCTCCTGCTCGCTGAGAATGGATACGCTTCAGTCATCCGTCACCGAATGGATGATGCTGACCGC
Organism: Cercospora kikuchii; assembly: GCF_019650295.1. Taxonomy (NCBI): domain Eukaryota; kingdom Fungi; phylum Ascomycota; class Dothideomycetes; order Mycosphaerellales; family Mycosphaerellaceae; genus Cercospora; species Cercospora kikuchii. Next base: position 842,747 of record NW_025408586.1, read on the forward strand.
AGTCCTATCTATGATGAGCTACTTGCTGCAGAAGAGGCTGCTCAAGCTGAGCAGAAGGGCATGTGGGCACCAAAGCCACAAAAGCAGATCAACTATGTCGACTACAGCGAATCTCTTGAGAAGGCCAAGCGTCAGTTGACGATGTTGTCCAACAAGAAGAAGGTGCCATGCATTGTCGACTTTGTCAAGTCCGGCAGCAGGTTTACTGTTCTCGTGCCGCGCGAGAATGCTAAGCTTACGTTCGTGCTCGGCGGTATTCGCGCACCTCGTAGCGCTCGTGGACCCCAGGACACCGCCGAGCCATTCGGTCAGGAAGCGCACGACTTTGCTGTGAAGCGATGCATGCAGCGTGATGCTGAGATCGATGTGCACGACACTGACAAGCAAGGAGGTTTCATTGGCGACCTTTACATCAACCGTGAGAACTTCGCAAAGGTGCTCGTCGAGGAGGGTCTCGCATCAGTGCACGCTTACAGCGCAGAGAAGTCCGGCAACGCGAACGAACTTTTCGGCGCCGAACAGAAAGCGAAGGAAGCACGTCGTGGACTTTGGCAAGACTGGGACCCTTCGCAAGAGGCTACTGAGAATGGCGACGATTACGCGCAGGCCAACGGTGGAGCAAACGGCGCATCCAACGGTGATGCACCTGCTCCCAAGCGCAACACCGAGTACAAGGATGTCACTGTCACCTACGTCGATCCTGAGAGCGCGCGGCTGAAGGTCCAACTGCTCGGATCTGGGCAAGCAAATCTGCAATCGCTCATGAAGGAGTTTGCGTCTTTCCATATCTCGCCTGGCAACAGCCAACCACTCAAGGATGCTCCAAAGGCTGGTGACATCGTCTCTGCCAAGTTCAGCGCCGACGGTGTATGGTACCGTGCCCGCATTCGACGCAACGACCGCGAGAAGAAGACTGCCGAGGTTGTCTACATCGACTACGGCAACAGCGAGACTCAGCCCTGGTCTGCACTTCGACCTCTCGACCAGGCTAAGTTCGGCCCACAACGCCTGAAGGGCCAAGCCGTCGACGCCGCTCTTTCCTTTGTGCAATTCAACAACGCGCCAGAGTACCTCAAGGAAGCCGTGAATATGCTCGACGAGATTACCGTGGGTCGTGAATTGGTCGCCAACATCGACTTCAACGATACCAAGGATAACTTGCTCTGGGTCACGCTCATGGACACGAAGGCGCCGAACCCACTCGAGACAATCAACGCCGATGTCGTGACTGAAGGTCTGGCCATGGTGCCCAAGAAGCTTCGCCCATTCGAGCGCGCTGCTCCGGAGGTCCTAGCTGATCTGAAGAAGCGTGAGCAGGAGGCCAAGGATGAGCGTAGGGGCATGTGGGAGTATGGTGATCTTACTGAGGACTAGAGGAGCTGCATCTCCATCAGTTGATCAAAAAATGCATATTTGGGTAAGCCTGGGTTGAGGCTACGACTTGCATTGCATTTGTAGATATGCAAAAGTTCAAATGAAAGGCATCTGTATGTGCCAGAAATTGTAGGGCTTCTGGAGCCTCCAAGCAGACAACATATCTGTCTCGTTTCTTTTCTCCTGGGTTGCGAGTGCGAATTCTCCTTGACTCTGGACAACGACAATCGTTCGGGCCGCCCCTATTGCTAATTGCATGGTCCCTTCTTTGAGACACCTCGAAGAGATGTCCATTTGAGCTCTGAAGGGAATCTCGAACGCCTACATCATGAATTGCCGTTCAGAGCTCGTCGATGTAACTCAATTCAGAGTAGAACTTGGTCCGGGCCTTGACTACAGGCCGAGATCTCGGCGCCGAAGTGGTCGGTCACCTGTGATTGGCTGGCTCTTGGAAGGTGCTCCCTGCTCCACCTCTGCCTACTGGTCCGAGTGAACTGTTTATCAACAACATCACCACGATGCCGAGTACCACCAGATTCCGAGTCGATGAATGTGACCACTACGAAGAAAGTCCGTGCATGCACTGCATGCCATGCGCGTAAAGTGAGCTGCAACGCGAGCACTTCGGGCATTCCCTGCTCGAGATGTAGCAATCGAGGTCAAGCATCATCGTGCCGACTGATCGAGCGGCCGGCCAGAAGACGTGTGCAGCGTCCCTCGGCGGTGAGATTTAATACACGACCCCAATCGGGTGTCTCGACTGTTGAACCTGAGCCCGCTCCGGCGCCGACTACGAATGGCCTCTATCCACAATGCCAGCCAGCTCCGCCCCAGTCGTCGCTCTCAAGCGCAGACGACTATCGTGGCGCCGAGGATGCGTCAGCGGTAGTTCCAGAAGACGAGGCCCAGCTGAGAGTCTGTCTGGAAATGTCTGGCCGATCGCCGGTTGATGTAGCCACTTCTGAACCATCCTCACATAACACACGTGGAAGAGAAGTCATTGAGTATCACGACGGCACGAATCCGATGTCGATCTTGAGTGCCGCTCTCGGGATACAGAAGACACGACGACGGGTACGAATCATTGTGCAAGACGCAGATGGGCTACAAGATCCATCGCCCGATGTTGCTGGACTGGATCGCTTGGATGCGGAATACCTTTCACGTAGGGGCGCCTTCGACTTTCCTTCAGCAGATACAGTGTAAGCCCCGCCGATACCCCGAAATGTACGTATGATGCCATGAATCTGCTAATGGCCGGAGGAAATAATGATGCGCTCCTGCAAATCTATTTCGAACGCGTGCATCCAAACGCTCCAATTCTGCAACGAGCTCAATTCATTTCAGGTTACGAGCAGCGCACATTCTCGCCCTTCCTGCTGCAGTCGATGCTCGCAAATGTCGTACCGTACGCCTCTGAGCTACTGATCCAAGACGCCGGCTACTCAGACCGAGCTACGGCTCAGCGTTCGTTCTTCCTCAAGGCCAAGCGTTTGTACGACTTCGGCCACGAAAAGAGTCAGCTGCGCCTGCTCCAAGGTTGCATCATGCTGTCATCGTTGTCATTCTCATATTCTGTAGAATACGATTTCCATTTCTGGTTTAACAATGCCGTTAGGATTGCTACCCAGATGGGTCTACACCGAGACTTCACAATAGAAGTCACGCCCAACCTCGAGCGGACGCTGTTACGTCGGATATGGTGGGTGCTATATTACCGAGACAAGACACTAGTCGTCTCAAAACTCCAGAATCTTCAAAGAATACACGATTCAGACTTCGACACTGCGCCGTTGAACATGGCAGATTTTGAACCAGAGGATGACGATGGTCTCGTCCACTCCGTATTGTCCAAATCGACCAATATTCACAAGCTCTACCTGGTTCATGCATGCCAAATTGCAGTGATGAGTAAGTCATGCAATATGAGATGATGTTGACGCATAATGCTGCGCCGAGCTGACCGAAATTCGCTGTCCAGTCAGCCGCTTTCTCTCATTGCTTCCACGCGGCATCAAAGAGTTCGACCTCCAAGCCGCACAGTGTCTGGAAGCTGACCTACTCCGCTGGCGTACAACACTGCCGACTGAGTTGCGCGCGGACATCGTCTACGAGTGGTCTGCCGCCAACGTTTGGATTCTTGTTCTAGCCGGAATCAGCTACCGATTCCAAAGCTTGTTGTACCGGGCACTGGTCGAGCAATACCGAGTTCAGAACCATGATCTGAGCGCGTTGCATGCGTTAAACAAGCAGGAAGCTGCCATGTTTGAGCTTGGAACCATCCTCCGTCGCATAGTGCTTCATGATCTGATTCAGGTGTGTCCTTTGTCTCTGTAAGAGCAAACCCCATCCTCTGAAGCAGATCGAGTACTGACGGCCGGACTATTGACAGGCTGACTTGTATCTCTACGCTGCTGGCATTGCGCATCGAGATGGCACTGAAGCCGGACATATCGCCAAATCGAAAGCTGAGACTGCAACCACAAATGTATGAGGACCTGGAGCACCTGAAAGAATGTTCCAGATTCTGGGCTTCACTGAAATGGCCGGTGAAGATGTTCGAGGTCGTACTGGCGCGGAATGACTTGACATGGAATCCTGCACAATCGAGTGTTCGCCAGCCGCCTACAGATCAAACCGTGCCAACATCAATGCACAACGGCCAGTTTGTTTCGCACACTGCAGGTCAGGACAATCATGCTTTGAGCACACATGATCCGTTATTGGCAGACGGGCTGGACGCAAGCTTCTACGAAGATCGTGATACAGAGTCTTGGCTGCGGGAGCTACTGAGTTGCGGCTTTGCGGTATGATGAGCGAAAGATGTTGGTACGAGTAGCCGCTTGTTAAACACAGATCAACTGAAGGGTACTCCTGGACCCATCAAGCCATGTATTGCGCGCAGGTCGCCGCGATCCATTAGAGAAGGACCACTACAAAGTGCACTTTTTTCTGGAACGCTGGATGCTCCCGAGGTCAGGAGTGTGTAGCCAGGTGCTGTGTGAAATACAAACTTTTTGGTGAAAGCGATGCCGACGATATGAGCATATTCTCCGCAAAGACGGAGAATTATGTGCTCCTTAGCTTGATAGAATGGCATAAAGGCGCTGCAGAGAGCTTTTTGAGACACGACAACGTGTGCCTCCTGCTGACAACATTCAGATTCGCCTGTATTGATGTAATCATACTACAGCGACTATACGACAACAGAAACATTCGCATACGTCGCAAAATGAGCGCACTAGGACCGCGACTGCTCTAGGAAGAGCGTTGATACCTCTTGGCTAGTTTGCCCATGGTTTCGAGAATCTCTAGGCCTAGCACCTCAGTCTGAACAGCAGGCGAGTCCAGTCGCAGGTCATAGGCTTTTCCCGCGTGGACATATAGCGTTTTGCCATTCATGGAGGGATCAGAATTAATAGCTGCAATCACGTTGCCAACGTCCTCTGAGCTCTGTACCGGAATATCTGCGTCTTCGAACATTTTGACCATGTGGGTGGCAACTCCCAAAGGCGTACGCGTGATTGATGGGCAGATGACGTTAACACGAATGCCGTGTGTGGTTGGAAGTGTCTTGGACAGCGCTCGGCCCAGATAATTGATCGCAGCTTTGGAGGTCTATTTAAGAGTGTTGTTAGCAATGTAAGGGCACCGCACAGCTTTCGGGAACTTGGTTACTGACACCATAAAGTGGAGTCTTGTGTGCCACATGGATTCCGGCCGTGGAGGAGACAATTGTGAGCGACTTGTCGTCATTCGTAGGAGATGTGACACCTTGCCGCAAATACACGGATGCGATATGCGAGAAGGTGGTCACGCCACGAACATTGATATCGTACACCAGTGAGGGTGGCTCCTGCAAATCTCTCAGCATTCTCTTCTTTAAACGCAGAGGCGTACGCTCTGCCATTACCTTTTGAACACTTTCCAAATCAGCTGTCTCCGAAAACCACGAATTCGGCTCATAAACTGCAGCGTTCGCTATGGCATGATCCACCCGGCCATACTTTTGAAAAGCTGTGGCGAAGAGTTTCAACTGGTCTGCATAAGAGGTCACATCCGTCGGGACGAATGTAGCACCATGAGCTGCTGCGACTTGGTTGCCGAGGGCCTGATCTCGGTCTCCAAAGACAACGTTGGCACCGTGATCGCGAGCAACGCGTACGTAGCCCTCGCCAATACCGCTGGCACCGCCGGTGATCACTACTGTCTTGCCTGCAAGTGCTGGAAACTCGGTTGGGAGAGTGATGGTGGACATGCTCGGTCCGTCAAGGTGTAAAGTGATTTTGTAAGCATGAGGGTGATGTAGGCGAAGCTTCAGAGCACGTTATATTTGAATGATTACAGAACGTCCAGGGCGGTTCTGCGCCGGTTGTGCCCTACTAGGCCCCATGTCGTTTCGGTGTTCACGACTCGGCATGTAGAGAGAATCTTATGCTTGAGCTCGAGCATTTCCATTGCCAGTTCTGCCGCTAAGCTGCCAGCTAGGTCTGAGCTTCGAAAAGCAGCATCGCGTTTCAAACCGAAGCACACGCTCGTGGTCGCAACTTACTTTGTCTTGAATTCGGTCATGATTGTATATTCCAAGTGAGGTGCATAATTGCTGAAAATCAGACTTCTCCTGCCATATCTCACAAGGCAGACTTGCCCTTGAATTGTATGCTCACTTTATTATGTTCGCAAACGCATAATACTCTCCCATCAGCTTTATCTCGAAACTCGCCACGTATAGTCGCGAGTCGATCTCCCATCTGCAGAACCTCGCATCGAATCTCAATTTGCATGCCCATTCGAACAGGCCGCAGATACGTCACATTCAGTGTTCGCGACACGCCGCCGAACCACCAAAAGTCTTCTCTGGCGTAGGGGGCTTGACACATGGTCGTTGCCATATCGAAGACGAGCGCTATCGCGCCTCCGTGCATGTTTCCCATGCGATTGGAGAATTGCTGTGTTACTTCTAGTTCGAACACACAAGAGACTTTTGGTGGGCCGGTTGCAGAGATCAATCGGATGCATTCTCGCATGAGCGGTTCGTCTATGCCCTACGAGGAACAAGATTAGTTGCTGTCGAGATGCGTATCTTCTGGCTGGCGCACCTCGAATGTCTTGCCATTATGCGATGGGTTTGCATATTCGTCAATGTATGCTTGTATTCGCTGTTGTGGATCTGGTATGTCTATACGAAACTTCATACCCGGTACGTCCATCAATTCTGTTGTATATCGTGGCGCGCCAGACATGATGAATACTTATTGTGGCTGTTCAGGCGTTGTGAGCCGTCTTGCCCGAGATGCGGGTATATCGGTTGCGTGGAGTGTAGAGCGTGGAGGTGTTGGTGAACTCTGTGGTCGTTTCCGGCAAGTCGGTTTCGGCAGATGTGCTCGGCGCCGAGATGCACCTCTGGCACTGCATTCGTCTCGGGCCGAGAGGGTCTTCATGGTGAGCAGCTGCGCACAGTTTTACTTTGCCACGTGAACTCACTCGCAGCTTCATGTCTCGGTAGCATGGGAGGTGATTTGACACTGGATTTACTCCATAGTAAGGCAGCATAGTCTGCAGTTTTACACAGCAACATGGTAGTGCTCAAGTGAAACGAACCAGTGGGGAATCGCTCGCACAAGCAGAGATCGATATCATTTGTTCTGGAAATCCACAGCGTTCATGAGGTGAAGATCATTTACAGCCGAGATGACCTCTTCAGCCCAGGCCGATCAAGACTCGCATTGTAGGTCTTTACAAGTTGGCGTATTGCGAGATCGAACATGACGTCCTCACTACCGCCGGGAATTCGTGCACCACTGATCTCGCGATAAATCTCTGCATCTCATTAGCAACGGCTCCAAAGGGTTCTCGCCCTACTCACTCTCGACCAGCTCTCCTTGGCCAGATCTCGTATAGCCAGCTCCTCCGTGCAAAAGCACAGCACAGCTAGCACATTTCTCCAGGACTTTGCCGGCCTTCGCTTTGGCCAGAGCTATCAATCCACCAAGCCTGGCGTCTGCCTGTTCCTTTCCCATCTTTTGCATCTGGTACGACAAAGTCTCCAGCCATGCGGTCATTGTCTCAACTTCAGCACCGCATTTGGCCAGTCGTTTCCTGATAACTGGCTGGTCCATCAATACTTTACCGAACGCTTCGCGCTTGAGACAATATTTGACAGTAGCATCGAGAGCTACGCGAGCTTGCCGGGTGACAGTGATCGATACCGCCATGCGTTCGTGGTTGAAATTTGCCATAATGTAAGACATGCCTGAACCCTCGCGTCCGATAAGATTCTCCACAGGGACTTGGACATCTTCGAGATCAATGTACGCGGTGCCAGCAGTATTTCCTCCTCCGAGTGGTAATTTTCTCACTGTTACGCCAGCTTGGTTCTTGAGCGGCACAACCAGTAGAGAAAGTCCTTTTGCGCCTAGCCCTCCAGTTCTGACTGCCATTGTTGCGTATTCAGCCCATAGACCATTCGTGATCCTGATTGAACGTGTCAGAAACTAGGCACCCGACAGGATCTGCAAATGCTCACCATTTCTTAGCCCCATTGACAATGTAATGTTTCCCATCTTTGCTCTTCTCGGCAGTAGTAGTCATACCTGCAACATCGGAACCAGCCTCTGGCTCTGTCACCGCGATGCAGCAACGTTTTGATGCGCTCAAAAGCTCGGGAAGCAGCCGCTCTTGTAGCTCAGAAGACCCATAGTGTAGGATGGGAGGCACTCCATACGCCATACCTGCCATTAGAGACCCTGGAATGGCCAAGAGACCTGATCGAGCCATCTATGGAGCGGAATGCCTCAGTATGGCGTCCTATTGACACTATCGTCTCAAGCACACTGACATACCTCATCGAAATAAATGTATGAGTGCAAACCATCGAAGACTTCGGCGTCCAGACCACCAGGTAGTGTCGATAAGTTCAACTTTCTCAGCCACTTCGTCGGCAATGATGCCGGAAGGGCGGGAATCAACATGTTGGCTTCACCGAAGCGGTTCCACACTGATTCGGGGACGTTCTCCTCTCTTTCCCATTCCAGCGCATGTGCATTCAGGTGCTCGTCAATGAATGCCCGGCATGCTTTCTGAAATGCTCGGTGGCTCTCTGCGAAATATGGTGAAGGCAAGTCTTGCTGCCAAGATGGATTCTCGAAGGGACCATAGGCCATGATGGCTGTGAACAATTTTCCGCAACGAAGTGTTGTAGTCTATCCAGCTTTAATGCTCGATGCTGCCGCCAGGACGAACGAGTCCGCATGTACCGATGTCTACTTCAATGTATTATGGCATAGCAGAAAGCCGTTCAGCCGAGCTCGGCGCCGAGCATCAGCCATTTCACCTTTGCGACGTCCTCTGCATACCGATCCGTGACACTCATGCCGACCGGACCGACCGACCATTCTGCAAGACTATGCTGACCTCGGCCAGCCGCTGTAGCTGTGTCACTCGTCTGCGCGCATGCGATCTCAAGCTCCTGCAGTACTACCTCAATTGGCCAACTGAATTAGACCGGCAGGGAAGTCTTGTCTTGTTCGACGTGGTCGAAGCAAGAGCAAGCGCCAAAGCAGGAAGAGGTCGTGAAAAGGAACTGGGGGAAACGGCTTGGCGAACATTCGCGACATCAGAGATGTCCAGCATCTGTCATGGGAATGATGGTTGCCCAGAGGCTTTGACCAGGTGCCAGGCATCAATGGGGCGGATAGTCCATCTGTGACAGACCACGGAGTCTCTGCGACAGCCCCTTGAGACTTTCAAGCTTCTCTTCGGATCAAGCATCGTGCCGGGCACCGAGTCTTCGCTGGCATGAGTATCCACGGGAATTGGCCAGATTGCATGATGATCGCAGGATTTGTAGTCTGCAGAAGCGCTTCTAGGTGACGAGTAGCAAGTTCGTGATGCTTTTACACTCTTCTCTCGGGGAAACATCTTCCAGAGGTTGGGGACATCCGAGCGTAGTGGGGTGGGTGCCTTATGTAAGCACCAACTTCAGCCGTGGACGAAAATACCCACTTCAAGCCGAAACTCAAGAGTCAATCAAGAGTCCGAGGACCTCAGTGCGTGTATAGCTCCCTGAAGGTCTGGGCCAGAGCATATCTGCCTATTGTTGACCCTGCGATGGGTGATGGTGCTCTTCTCACTCACTGCTCTCAATCACAACCTTCATATTTTGCAAGATCCACGATTTCTTCATGGTTCTTCGCATCAATGGTCTAGTGGTTAGGATTGCTGCCTTCCAAGCAGCAGGGGGGGGTTCGATTCCCTCTTGATGCAGCATTTTTATACGTTAAACAACACCTGAGTGACAACATGTCATGAAATCACTCTTTTTGGGCGTCAGTATCTCCGATCGGTTGTCAGAAACTGACGTTCCGAAGGCTTCTTGGCCCAGGAACACATAGCAAGAAGTCGCAGGGCAATTGAACCAGGTTTGGTCGAGATATCGGCCGGTGAAGTGAACACTCACTTCTGGTGCGAAGAATTTTTGCTCCGAGTCAATGGAACCAGGGGATCTGACTAAGCATCGACAAGTCTCCGTTCCCAGGTTGTCTCGAGCCCGTTGCTCAATCGAATGTCTCAGCAAGTCTTCCAGCACCTTCAACACGAAAGTCTTCCACACGTGGACCGCCTGGGTTGGACCTCGATACGCTGGGCAAGCGTCTTTCAAGCACAAGTTAGGAGAGCATCTCCAACACACAAGCACTTCTTGTTTGCTGTCCCCGCTCTCCTGCCCAGAGTGGACAGTCCTAGGCTTTCGCCCCTCCACCTACAGGGTGTCACGGCGTCTTTTACGGCCTATCTGTTGCCGTAGGATTTCATGTCAGTACTGCTGCTGTGCTTCTTGCACGCGTCTCTCGCGGAGTATCTTCCCAACGGTGCGGATTGATGGATAGATGTTTGGAGCAGGCGCATTTGAATTATTGGCGAGGAAATGCCTCGACCAATATGAACCATGGAGCAGTAGGCGCAGTCATGGCCCCAATGTGTACTTTGTCCGTCAACCCCGAGGCCTTGCTCCAGCACGGTTCATGGACCCTACCAAATACTTTCCTACTGCGAGCAAATACGAAATGGTTGTTACACGCCGCAGACAAGGACTATAGCCCTGTCGGAGACCACCGAAGTCCGATTTGATTACATTGTCGGTGCCGCATGTTGGCTTCACATGTGGTGGCCTGTCACTGCACTCAGGGATTGGATTCCATATGCCATGCAGTCGTGGGCTACAACAATCCGATCATCATGCACAAGAGATTCTGCACGCCTCCTAACATTTTCAGGAGATTTTGCTAGATTCAGATCAGCCCGACTGTGCCACACATTTTGGAATATGGGATATAAAAGAAGCGGGCCTCATGTGGAGTACAGATCCGCAACACCCACCTATGCCTGTCTGCGCCTCGAGACAAGCCTCACCAGCCGAACTTGCAAGCTTGACACATTCATTGAAGCTTCCGCGGTTCCTCTCAAGCATGCGGCACATTGCTTGTCTAGGGGACAACAAATATGGGCCTGTTAAGATCTGTTCCCATTACCGCATTCTCTCTGCAGCGAAGCAGCCAGCTACTTGTCCCGTTTCCTAGTATCGCCGATACGCCGTACGAAGCAATGTTCTGGACTCGGCAACACAGTCAAGTCCACTCGGAGCCGATATCTCCTACAATGTCATCAGCCAAACCCCAAACGCATTACGCAGCGCCTTTCGGTCCCTACCTCTCCTACGGAACAACTCTCTTCCTCTTGGCACTATGCATAATAGCCCTTCTGATGGCAGCCTCCAAGAACGATACTGCATTGGCAGTAGTAGTCCTCATGATCCTCATAGGAGCACCAATGGGATTCGTTCTGAACCTCGTCACTAGCCCTTCGTTTGGCATGCCAATGCGAATGAAGCAAAGAGGTCTACCCAGCGATGCGAAGACCATCTGGGTCGTGAGACCTCTTTTTGCGAGGAAAATGTGCGAACGTATTGGAGGCATGCAGTATTCTGTCTACTGTCGCCGAATGGTCGATTACAACGAACCTTTTGTGGCGTATACTTCATTTAGCATTGAGTACAGGATCATATGAAAGCGTGCTTTATATGTTGTCGACTGGTAGAGAAGGACTGTGGCGTGAAGGAACTCTCTATGCGGATTGAAATGCTTGCAACGCTGGGTACTCTTGCTGGCTATCGACTGTCGACATGCGCTCAGGCTATTCGCCTGTGATTATCGTGATCAGAGCTTGGAATTTCAGTGAAGTTGATCACTCAATGCCTATTGTCAAAGGCAGTGATGGAATGCCAATCCTCGCTAGATTTCACCAGGAGCTGTTCCTTTGCGTACATAGACTGTTACTCAACTCAAATTGAACCATCTCAAATGTCTACGGCTCCTTCGCCACCGGCACCCCATTCGTAACCTCCCCAAACGGAACAGCCGGATAATCCCCATTACAACTCCAATCATACTGCGCCTCCTCCAACATCTTACTCTGAACCTCCATAAACGTCGTCAACTCACACCACCCATCATCTCTCTCCCCACACTTGCTCAATGACTTGCCCAATGGAATCGTTCTCTGATTCAGAATGAAATGGATGTACCTCGTCAAACCACCTTCCTCGTACGAATTGCCATCTTTGCGGTTACCGCTGAGTGGCTTAGGAGTTTCGATGATTTCCATATCCAATCTCGCACCAAAAGGCTCCATGTGTGAGACAATGAGGGAGCGATTCCGTTCGATGCGGTCGGTAGGTAGAACGGGTGCGAATTGCGTGAGACCGAAAGCAGTCAGAATAGCAGCGATGTTGGTGTCGTGGCTGAAATCGAAGTTCAAAGTCTGGCCGAGCGGGAAGGTGGCGGGATTGCTGTCCAACGTCACATTGACTTGCGCTACAGGCTCTGTGATTAGATGATGTTGGAGACGGGCAAGAATCTCGACCACGTAACCAATTCCCACAGCGCGGCCAGTGGGAGACTGGAACATATTGTTGCCGGCAAAAGAGAGGTCGATGGAGTATTCGTAACCTTCCCATTCGGAGTAGGTGAAAAGACCGCAGAAAGCGGAGTAGCCAAGTGCAACAGTTTCGTAAGCGCAGAGCGACTGGGCGTTGTAAGCATCTGCGACAGTCCAGTTGAAGCCTGAGCTGTAGTTGTTCAGTCGTGCGGGGGCATCAGCAAGGTAGATAGAAGACCATTGTGTGCTGGCATTGCTACCGCCAGCTGAGACTCCGGTGTTCGAGTTGTTGCAGTTGTAGTAGCCCGCGAGAGTATTATTCCAAACGCCAGTATTTTCTTCAATCGCCAAAACTAAAGTGGCGTTATGGGTCCACTCCAGGCCGAAGAAACCAGCGAGGAAGTATTCGGCAGACTTGAGCATACGATCTTGTGTAGTAGATCTTGCTGTGATCTTGGTGCCATTGTTCTTGTACAGATGGCCGTACATGATTTGGTGAAGAGTGCCCGAATCGAACAGTTCTTGCTTGCCAACAGGGACGAGGATCTCAGCACCGAGCTAGCACTGTCAGCATATCAAAAGTCTCATGTTGCATAGGTTCTGTGCTTACTTTATAAGTCCACTCATTCAAGAACTCTAGCGGCCCCGAAAATGTCGCATGCCCAGAAACGCCAGTCGTATAATTGAGAATCTTCTGCCCAATCTTCTCAGCACCAGCTCCAGTTGTCGGGTACCGCGATCCGTGTCGCGACAGCATGTTCAGCTGCACGATCGAAGCATTCTTCGGCAGAGAATACTCGTCAACTCCAAAACCTCGTGGGTTAGGAAAGTAGTGTGACAACTGGCCATGCATTCTTGTATCAAGTCAGAATTGAGATCATGATCAAACAAGTGGTGAGATGCAATTCGTACTGGAAGATATTGCCATTGTCGTTGTTTCCGACAATTGGCACTTGGGTTGCCAATGGGCTGTTTGGGATGTAGGTCTAATCACATTCATCAGTACCATTGTGCTTTGCAGTAGCATGTTATACGACTCACCGTCCCAGCAAAAGGCGCCGGATTTGTCTGCGCAAGAAAAGCCGCAGCTCCCGTAGGCGTAGGACCTATGCATCTCCACTATCAGTCTCGATGATCATCTTCACACCATGACTCGCAACCAGGATCTCCAGAATATCTCAACCAACCTCACTCTTCCAGGCATCCTCACTCCCCACACAAAACCCACTCAGGACATACCTGGAAATAACTCCGGACTCGTCACAAAATAATCCGGCACATCACTACTCTTACTCGTCGAACTTCCATATTCATTCCCATTCCCAGCAACAGCAACAGCCACATTCCCCTTCACCAACGCCGCAACAGCGAACCCACTCGCCAACGCAAATTTTCTGTACATGAGGATGAACTGCAAAACAAGAAGAATAAAAAGTACGATTTGCGCAACGTGGGTTGCGCGGGACTTCTGGACGCGTTTCAGAAGCGGAGACGAAGTCGTAGTGGTCTCCGAAAACGAAGGCGAAGATGTCGTTTCTCTTGCTTTACTTGTTGTCAACTGAGGCTGAAGTGATGATGAAGAAGTCCGAGAGCGAGGATGGGGGTGATTAGAGGAAACCGGGATGTCGCGGTATGGCTCAGTCTCAGCGTTACCAGCAGCAGCAGCAGCAGTCGTCCCCTCACTCGGGGTATTTGTACTCCCAATCCTTTGGATCCGCGCCGTCGTCACTAATTCGCTGTCTGCTTTTGATGAAGTTTCCCCGAAGGCGGAGGACGGCTGCGACGGCATCCCAATGCGAAAGCGCAAAGCCCGGGCGACACAGCTTGCGCAGAAAGCTTGCTTAGCCGCCTTGTACCGGGTAAAGCAAAGCAAGAAGTGGTGCGTCAGTACAGCCCGTCCCAGCTGTGGTAGTCGCCCGGGTTCCTGTTCCTGGAAGCCAGAGATCTCGCCTGCCTGAGCCGGTCCGTGTCGCGTGTTTGCGGGACAGCAAGTGAGAACTCTCAATGCCGGCACGTGTCGCGTGGGAAACCTCCGGGCCCTGTCTTTCTTTTGCTCTAGAGCACAATATTTCGGTCAGACATACGAAAGAGGCGTAGAAACGATGAGATGTTGTTGTGAAGACGCGTGTGTCGAAAGAAGCCATGTGGTTCGCGAAGGGGATGCGATTGGGCCGGGTGGACTACCTTAATGACCGAGCAGGCTTGATGCCATGAAGCTTTCGTCAAGCATTTCGGTTTGTTTCAGTCCGGCGATGCTTGGTCGACGCCAACAGATGTGGACAAGACATGTCGAGGTTGCCACAGAAGCAGTAGAGCGAAGGCATCGATGCGCCTGTGTGATAAAGCAATGCTTCCCTCCAGAAGGAGGAAGGTGCTGCTCAAGACATCAAGCACAACGCCGACAAGGCACGGCAGATTAGCATAAAATTCGTGGAGACATTGCACTTGAACTTCACGCGAGACTCATGTTTCTCCAAAACACTTCGACATTACATCGAAGCCATGTACGTATTATTGTAATACCCGAGAATAGTATACAGCGGTAATGAGTTTTGCCATGTCGTCGTGTTTCAGCCATAAAGGCATTCGTAAAGTCATCCCAATTTGCCCATCGTGTTTTGTTTTGTTACGCTTCCATCATGCACATTGGTTCATTCATGCCCCTCTTTGACACAGGTCAGTAATCTACATGCGCATGCAAAGGAAAAGCAATGCCAATATGCTGCAAGTTTACCTCCATGGACGTCTCGAGGCCATGACGTCTCTAATGCTGCCTCTGCGTTTCTGAAGACCGACTCGCGCCGGAGTGTCTGATGTTTCAAGTTCTTCTGTAGGGTCTTTCTTGACGCTTTCGTTGCGTCTGAACAAAAACCTCCTCTCTTTATCAGTGGCAGCTGCTGATGCTGGCCGTGCTGTGTTCATCTCGGTCTTCGCCCTCGACGGGGGCGTAGGTCTACTGTCGCGGCTGCTAGGAGGTCGAGCGACAGTCGGACTGCCGTTGTTGCCTCGGGTCAGGCGATCGGCGTGGCTCGTCTTTGGTCGTGGTGGGCCGGGTTGGGCGTACACCGAAGACGGCGCCGTGGTCAAGGTCGGCAAGACAGGCTTTTCACCAGCAGCCATCGTATTGCTGAGGCGCCTGATGAAGCCTGGCATCTTCTTGCTCAGTGTTCTGGCTGGTGAAGGCGATGTTCCAGAGCGCGGTGACGCGACGCTCGTCATTGCTGAAGGCACAGGAGATTGTGGCTGAACTTTCTCTTCGACTTCAGTAATCGTGCGATTCCCCGAGGAGCTAGAATGCTGTGAACGCGCAGAGTGTGGACTTATAAACCTGTCGACAGGGCTCCTGCCATCGCCACCGAAGCCATTCACAGTCAACAATGTTGGACTGGTTTCCATGCGGCCAAAACGGGGTTTGGCAGGAGCTGAGTGGTTCTGATCGCTGGATCTCCTACGTTCTATCGTTTGAGGCCTCAGTGTCGGCGATATGTCGTTGCGATTGAACATGACATCATCAGGTTGTCGCGAATGTGACTGGAAGCTGGTCGATATGCCCTGGTCGATTGACTGTCCATCCGCAAAGTCGTACTTCTGATCAAAGGCGAAAGCCTTCACCTCGTCGTCGCGGAGACTCTTTGGCTCCTGCGGAATGTACTCTTCGTCTGAGCTGTCGTCGTGGTCGTGCCCATCTAATGCCGTAGATCGAAATTGGAGGTTGCTGTTATAAGCAGTGCGAAGCTCGACTGAAGATCTCATCTGACGCGGGGCAGTGCGAAGGCCGGATTCGGGAAGTTCGAAGTTTTTAAGCGGCGAAGGCAGACTATCGACCAGACTCTTGTCTCTGACGATAGAAGATCGTGACTCCCGAAGCATTCTGGTGCTTACGCTATCTGGTGTAGGTGGCATGTTATGCTCACCAAAGCCAGGACCATTATAGCTAAGTGGTCGAGGTTGACCCCTACCGGGCTTCTGCTTCCGCAATTGGTGCTCGAATTGTTTGAGCTCAGGGGCCGGCTCCAACGTTGCTGGCTTTTTTGATGCTGCCAGTGCATTGTTGAGGGATTGATAGCGAGGACGGTGGTCAAGCGGTTGGTAATCGGCCTCATCTTGCAGAGGTGAAGAGATGCGGTTTGACTTGGATGGCGTCGTTTCGATCGCGTCACGCTCGGACATCCATTGGCTGACCCGTTTGATGCTATCCTGACGCATGTGTGCACGGGAGCCTAACGAGGCGGCCATACTCTCCGTCTGATCGGTAGCTTCCCACGCATACTTATCGGGACTGACGCCTTTCTTCGGGCTGTAAAGTGATGGGAAACTACTTTCACTGAGGGCGCTCAATCGTGGCGAACTCGGCAACTCGTCAGTGTCGTCTTCAGTCTTCCCCTCCTGTCTCTCCAATAGTGACTGGAAGCTCTGCACTGGTTTCAGCGATTTCGAGGTCTCAAGATATACACTTCGCAGCGCCTGAGTGCTGGGCTTTCTCGAACTCAAGACTGAAGGCTGCCTCTTAGGCTTGGAGGGGGTCTGTGTGTTGAGAAGGCCTTGGAGCTTCTGGGATGCGGCCGAAGCATGATTCGAAGGCGGTTGAACCTTGACGGCTGGTGTCTGGGATACGCCAGCGGCGCGAGGTGGTGATGAGCGTAGGTCTTGGTCATGAATCTCGGTGCTCGCATAGCCAGAGTCTGCCTGTGCCGTAGACGGCCTGGTAGTGCTGCCACGTTCCTGCAGGTCGCCCACTTGGTCTTCGAGGTCGCAAATGATGTCCATGGCTTCTTCGACTGCCTTGTCGCGCTTCTCCAACTCAGATACCAGCTCGCTGTTGATGCGCAGCAGTTCCTTGTGTTCTTCCTCCAAGACCAGCGCGCGATCGACTTGATCTTGCATGGCCTCCATTTGATCTCGCAACTTTTGAGTCAATTCGCGGCGATGATCCAATTCCAACTTCAACGCGAAATTCTGCTTGTGCAGGCGGTCCAATTGCTCGTCCATGTCGCGCACGCCCGGTGCTCGCCGCCTTCGATCGCTGTTCTGTGACCCAGCGTCCGAGGCGCGACTGCTCCCGGCGGCCAGTGGTGAGCTGTCGTACATCCTAGGATTGCGGCTCGCGTCCGCCTCGGCCAGGAAGATGTCATCGTCGCGGCCTCTTGCGAATTGCAAGCCAAAGTCGGTGTGTCGCGCGCGTTTGGGGCGCAGTTGTCGCGCGCGTCGCTCTTGCAAACGCTCCTGCAAGTATTCGGAGGCAGGCAAGACATTCATGCCACGCTCGCCCAGCGGGCTCCGCTCCGAGGCCTCGTCGCGAGACATTGTGGGTCCTGGCGCGATTGATGATGAGCACTAGCCTCGAACGGATTTGCGACGCATGTCAGAGCGCGGACTGTTGTGGATGTTTCCTGAATATGAGTGTTTGCCGTGGAAGGATGGGGTCGGTGTTGGTGATGAACAGGACCGACGCAATCACAAGCGCCAGATGACGGTGGTGACTGTGTGACCGCGGGGTGCTGGCGGTGATTCGCTATATTGCGTGCAGAATCAAATATGGGCTCGGCTTGCGCCTCGTCGCGTGTGCGTCGTCTCAGAATTGTCGCAGTCGTGCCGCGGCGGCATAACAAAAAGGGTCCTGGGTGACGAGGGCGTCCAGAGGGCGTGTCGCGTGTCACTCGGGCGTGCCGTGCATGTTGTCGGCGGGCAGCAGAGGCATGAAGACGATTCGCATGCGCAGGCCGGCGAGGAGGTCGACGACAGGGAATGTGATGGAGCGTGGCCGTAGTGTCACTGCATCGTGGAGAAGACGGTGGAGTGCGCTCGAGCCATTCGCCAGCGGCGCTGAGGCATCCTGGCAACCGGGGCCGCTAAGGCGACGCGAATTGTGTGTGCCGGCCGCGCTAGGAAGTAGCCATCCAGTGCGCGGGAAAGGGGAGCGGCCATCCCCCAAACTCAATGACCAGCCAGCGCGCCCTGCCATTGGGCCTTCGCCGCCCGCGCACCTCACGCCTCGACATTTCGCTGAGATGGCGATGCTCTGCAAATGTCCGCCGAGGGGCCACTGCCAACGGTCGCCGCGACGAGACGACTCTGGCAGCGTGGCAGAGCAACGGGCGTTCGTCTGGACGACAGCTCTGTTCTGCGCTGCTCCAACAACCACCCTCCTCCCAGGACAGGCCGCCCTTGACCGCCGCCGGCAGCAGTGCAGCGAGCCGACGTCTTGGTCCCCATCGAAACACGCCCGGTCGACGTACCTGCATCACGCCGGGCAACTTTCTTAGAGCGCTGGGCACCGACGACACAACAATTTCGACCAGCCCTCAATCGCATTTCACACGCCGCCCCTGCGTTGCACATGAAGCTGCTGCACCACGAAATCGCCATCGCGCACTGGACTCTTCCTCTCCCACGCAGATTATACGAGCCTGCGACGCGCCAATTCCTTCCATGCCTGCACCGAAGCTGCCCGTGCGCAGCGATGTCGAGCAGCATCTGCAATATGACGAGGAGTGAGTTCAATGCGAGCAATCTCACCCCGTCATTCCGCTCCGAGCCACGATGCCTGCCGTCTTCACCAGCATCTCCCATTCCGAGCATGTGGTAGCAGGATCAAGCTTGCCGAAGACAGCGGCGCTCGTACGGACCGCCAGTTCACCCAACTGTCAAAACTTGGTCAAAGAAAGGCCGGCGCTGCAACGCAGCAAGCCCCAACCAGGTCTTACCGTCTGACACGTGATCGAAGTTGCATGCACGACATGGATCTTCCTCGTGCAGGACCTTCTGCGAAGACCTAGGCTGCTCCGCTTCTCCTTGGGCGCACAGTAAGCCAGTGCCTAGTTTCACGCCCAAGATGCGGCACCTTTGCATGAGGGGCAGAACCAGAGCCCCTCTCATAGACGCCAGCAAGGACGTCAGCACAGGCTATTCTTGCTCTGCGCTCGTCGACTACCGCCGCACTCTCTGATTGCGTTTCCTGTTGGAAGCGCATACACTTGATACCAGACCTCGATCACTGTAATGCTCAGAACGGAGATGAGCCGTGAGTGGGTATGTGCTGACTATATTTTCATAACTTCTCAGTTTCCAGGTTGAGCAGTTTCACGAAGTGATAATATTCTAATCCTATCGACAACTCGATAATCATGTGCTGAAACCATCAGATTCCAACGAATCGGAAGATTCCACATGCCAATTTTCTCCTCGCCTCACAACCCGGCGTGAGACTTTCCATGTTAGAGATCAGATCTTAGAGAAATCTCGATCTTGACGACCACGTCCCGAAGGCATAATACTGAAACGATCCAATACCGGAGCCATGGGAGACTTCTCATGATCAATTTTGCTTCCTTCCAAATCGCTAAGCTCTGCCAGCTGGCGGTTTCCATCCTGCAATTGCCTGATCGAAATCTAGAATATTCTGCGGTATCATGTCAGCCAGACTTATCAAACCTCACATCGTAGCAGTGCTAGCATTTCGATCGGTACTCACTCCATCGGGATCTGTCCTCAGCTGTCAGCTCACATTAAACGCGCTCACGTCATTCAATCAAATGAGGACTTGCCTGTCACAATAAAATGCTTCAATCCCCAAGGCATTACCTTCACTTCTTCTAACACTTTCACTCCATTCGCGACAAATGTCTCATATAACTTCTCCAGTTCATCCTCTGCTCCATCGACACGAATGTGAACTTTGCCGAATTCGACGTCGCTGGAAATGTCAGGGAAACCTCGTCCTGTTTCAGTTTATGATAGATCAGTCCAAGCTCTGTACCTTTAAAAGCGTTCAAGCAATGAGAAATTTGATCAAGTGAACGTGCAATTGAGGCTTTGCATTTGGATTGTCGCTCACTTACTTCTCAAGTAAACGTTCACTGGGATAGATGCCTTTTCTGAGTCTTCGCCTCCTAGTCGAAGCCAGGTGTGGTCATCGCGGTCACGGCCTGAGATGCGGAAGCCGAGTTTGGTCGTGTAGAACTCTATTGCGTCTGGGATGGAAGTCACGGGGAGAGAAGGCGTAATTTTTGTGAATGTGGGGGACATTTTCTGATTGTGAAATGAGGTTGAAGTGTGGGGGTAAATGGAAGATGCACTGAGAGCTGATGAAGCTATGGAGCTATGCGTAGCTTCCTTAGGCGGTTAGATGATGACTAAGACTTGTCTTTAACGTGGGTGCAGGAGAGCGGGATGCACAGGATTGTGATTTTATGTATTCGTGATTGTAGCTCTGAAGTGATTGTCTCTAGTTTTGACGAGCATAGGTTACAAGAGAAGCTTTGAAGGACAACGAAATATGGAGAGATGCAACGTTCGGCAAGAATGTCGATCTTGAGGCAGCATGGATTTCCGAAAATGTTCATACAAAGCAGACGAGCATCGAAAGGCGAGGTGTCATGGGGCGAATGGCTGGAGTGCATGCAGATACTCTGTTTGCAAAGACTAATGTCTGCTACTGCATTGCGCAGCTTTGGCCGTACCTTTGCCTGGCCTTATCATTGATCCGGTGAAGCCACAAGTGCTCTCTGTCATGAAAATAAGCCAATCCGAAGCAAGGTGGTCTGCGGACGTGTGGCGACGTGTTCTAGCCTTCCCGGCACTTATCTGCTTCATCTGGCCCATGACTGTGGTAATCCGGACAAGTCTCCAACTTCCTCAAGTCGTCCTGGCACCAAGCGCGGTCCCCCTTCATAACCCACAGTAGATTGCAGAGATCGCGAGTGGATTCCTCGTCGTAGTAACGGGACAACATTGTGTCGCATGATGAAGCTTGTGCCGTGATGCCTGCCCGGACGGAGAGTAGCAAGATGAAGCGCCGCAGAGCTGAGTTTGGTGCCGTGTTGGCGTACACGTATGGCAGCAACCAATAAGGACTGAGCCACACCTGAAGGACTTCTCTCTTGATAGCGTCGATGCACTTGTTCATCAGCAGTGGAACCACGCGCCGATCAGCAAGAACCCAGAGGGGGACGAGCGTCGGAAGGGCGGAGAAGAATACAGAGGGGTATCGGAGCTCTCCACGATACAGGAAGACCATGAATATTTCCCCAACGCCAACCTCCTCTTCTGGCAGGTGAAAGATGCCGTGGCGAGCTTCTGTGAACGTGCTGTTGTGGCGAAGTGCGGACTCGAAGTAACCAGAGTAGAAGACGAGCACGCCCTTGTGGATGGTGAAGAACTTCGCGTTTGGATCAGGTCCAATTTTGACCTGTACTGTCTCTACGTAGGCGTTGCTAGAGGAAGCAGTTAGTTCTAACGCCAGTGAGACCACGTGTGTCGTGTGGTAGGGAAGGCTACTGACTCTGGTGGGCCACGTTCTGTCGTCGACATGGGCACCATCGTTAGAAGATGAAGTGTACGTTTGACGGATGTAGGAGGTGAAGCACTCAATTTGCAAAGTGGAAAAGAGCTTTTGCAAGATCGCGTTTGCACTTTCATGCAAGTCGTACATTAGCGTCTGCTGTTTGTCTGTGTCGCACGTGCCATGAGCTTTGCCTTGCGTTCACACGCTGCAATGTGAAGAACTACGAGCATGGCCAGACAGCGTTCTGGGATCGTTGTTTGTACTCACTCTTTCAGCACTTTAAGTATGGACTGCACCTGAGATTGAGTTGGATGTTGTTAGGTTTTCTGTAGGTTCCAGTGCCAATGATACAGACAGCAACAGGAGGCGCCAGCACACCATTTCAAATCTTCCACGTCCTTGTTAGTCCGCTTCTGGCTGAGTGCCAGTGTCGGGAAGGCGTTGCGGGAGGATCGAATACGGGTCAACGCAGCGTACGCTTGCAGTCTCACTTCATCTCTGCGGAGATGTGTGCACTGAGGCTTGTTGTACATTCAGACTTTCTTCTTGCAAGCGGCGACTGCTGTCAAGTCTCAGACGTGTTTCTGCCGAATGGCAACGTTCGTGGCCGATGTGTTTCCAGATGCCATGTCACGTGTGGAGAGCTGCGTCCAGAGTCCAGAGCGTGTTTGAAGAGAAGTCAGGTTTGACTGCCTCCTGCTGCTTCGGGGTTCTCGCATGTTACGCCTTCCTCGTGGCAATGGTATTGCGGACATAGCTTCATGGGTTCTACATCTTTCTTGCCCCATCGTTTATGACCGTCTATCCGGACAACCTTTAGAACGTCTACCAACGCTTCTTCAGGGAAGTCATCGCGTCCTTCCCGCAAGAAACTAGATTTACCAGTCTTAGCAACGATGTCCAAAGCCAATCGACGTAAAGCCGAATGAGCCATTGTGTTCTCGTAGATGTACGGTAGGCAATCCGTGGGTATTTTCCAGATTTCGACAATCAAGTCTCGGAAGGTGTCTACGCAGGCGTTCATCAACAGAGGCACTTGTCGACGATCACCAAGGACCCACAGCTTGCAGAGATTGGTGAAACCGCGGCCAGCGGGATCACAATCCACTCTACGGCTATAGATCCAGCAGACAAATCTTTCGAAGGTGCTGATGTGCTCGTCCGGCAAGTTGAAGATTCCAGTCTCGGCCTCCTGGAACGCATTTCCGTGCCGAAAGGCAGCCGCAAAGTAGCCAGAATAAAAGGTGAGAATTGACTTGTGCACTGTGAACGTCTTTGTACGGTCTGATCCGACTTTGATCTGAATGGTCTCGCCATACGCACTTCTGTCTAGATGGTCAGCGTCAAAGACGACGTGATCGTGACAGCACATTGACTTACGGCGGCGGAAACTTGTCAGGTGTCGATGGTGGTAGGATCGGTGGTGGTGGCATGGCCGTGGCGCTTGAGTGGGCTTCCTCACGTCCGCGCGTCGTTGTGTGTTTTGTTCTGGAAGAAGTGGTGTATGTCCCGGAGAAAGTGGAGTGCTGTCGAAAAGCGACGCGACTCGAGCGCGACACGTCTTGTTCATACGCGGAAGGACATGGGCGAGGGATCTATAAAGCTCTGCCGGGACGGGTCACGCCCGGTCCTTCCTGGTGTTAAAGTCTTTCGAGAAATCTCGTGGGAGCACTAGCAGGTCCTCCCAGTGACTGTGAAGATAATCAAGAAGCAGTCACGCACTTCTGCACACGACATAGCTTGGAGTGATCCGTCGACAGAGAGACGATGTAGGCCAATTTCCAGCTCGGTGGCAATTTAATCTCTTTTGTAAATTCCAGTGCCCCATGCCACGCGCAGCAACGCAAGGCCGACCGCCATGCCTATACTGTCCTTGATAACATTCAGCTTCGACCCCACGACCTCTTTCCATCCAATTGGCACTTCCACCATGGGTATATCTGCGCTTTCAGCCAACATGAGCATTTCCACATCGAAGATCCAGCCTTCCGAGTGCATGTACGGAATAATATAAGGCAGCGCCGGCCGCGAGAACAGTTTGAAGCCGCACTGTGTGTCCTTGATCTGAGCCACTTTTGGCGTTGTGAGAAGCCAGATCCCAAGATGGAACGCGCGCATGAGGAGATTGCGGAGAGCGGACCGCTGGACAAGTCAGTATTTGTAACGAAGAGATGTGCTCAACAACGAACCTTTACAACAGCATCAGTGCCAACCATATGCGCTCGAGATCCAACACCCACAGCTCTTCCCTTCTTGTCCTTTGCCTTCTCGCATTCCAACACGAGCTTGCCCAGATCTGTGAATCTGCTTGCTCCATCTGCGTCTGCAAAGACAATATATGTTCCTCTCGCGTGTCTCATACCATGTGTGACCGCTCCGCCTTTTCCTCTGTTCTGTTCCAGACTCACGACTCGAATCGTGCCGGGCGCAATGGTCGTCGGCTTAGCCCCGCCGTTTCCTATCCACGGGCCCTTGTATGTCGGCGGAGGCTTGCTGAGCTGGTGCGTCCTTGCAAAGTTCAAAGCAACATTGACAGTCTTATCCGTACTTCCGTCGCTGACCAGAATGATTTCCCACCCTCTTCGCGGATCTCCCTGCTGTCCACTGGCCTGCAGCTTCCCATTGCTACTACTCCTGCTCGGTGTCCCGTGATGCCCGTATTGCTCTTCCAAGTATTCCACTGCCTCTTCCAACATCCCATTCAATCGGTGCATTTCGTTGTATGCAGGAATCACAAGTGTCATAAAGCATTCGGCGTCGGTGATCTGGTGGGACTCTTCGCGGGGTATGAGGCCTTTCCGCGACATTTCTTTAACCGCAACATGATTGTCATACCAGCAGGGAAGTGGCTGTGGCGGAGAGATCTGTCCTTCGGCTGTCACAGTTATGTACTGCTTTTCGGCTTTGGTCGGCGGACGAGGAGAGGGAGCGAACAGCCAAACTATTGAGTAAAGCTAGACAAGTGTCAGTCTGACTCCGAGCGTGCATGTTCAGTTGCTGTACCCAGAAAACGAATCCCGATAACATCGTAGCTCCAATGGCAATCCACCACACCACCTGCGACTGCTCTGCAATCACATCCATCCCGTCCCACACTTCCTCCGGTATTGAATCGGCGGAATCCATTGTCGCTGTGCTCGAATGGGCGCAATCGGTTTATATTGGCGCTTTGGTGTACAAATTAGGACTCTCCATCATCAACAAGTAACGTCAGAGAGTAGAATCTCCTGAAGATGCCTGTGGGCAGCGGCTTGGGTTAATGCCGGAAGAATTGTTGGTGAGTTGGGACAGCTTGCCTCTGAGCTTCAAACGCTGACCGGGATCACCACCCCGGCCAAGACGCGACCACCTTCGTTTCACTTCACTTTCGTGTCTTCACTTGAGAACTTCTTCTGAAGTGATCGACCGTCTTACGCGCTCGTGAGTGAAGCTCAGTCTCAGTTTCTGGGGTTTCTGGCGCATGACGCGTGGCTGAAGAATGACCACGCGGCGTTGACACGTGCAGCAACTCAATGCGTCTCGCAACAGCAACAGGGAAAGCACTACTCGACTGATTTCACTGTACCTCGCCAATTTCATCATCAAGCCCTACATTATCAAGCCCTACAGCAGCAAGCCCTACGTGTCTCAGAACCACGAATCCGTATTGGATCATTACGGCACCCTCAGATTCCAGCTCTCCCACGCTTTTTGCGCTTCTGCATGGACGATGAAGGCCATCCTTGACCAACGCGCCATGCAATGCCTTGATCAAGCACGGTCTCGATGAACTTGCTCCGTGTCTTGCTAAAACACCAGTCAGCGAGCATGGCTAAGTCAGCTTACCCGCTGCACAGTCTTCAACATCATCTAGCTTTCGGATCATGCCAACTCCGTTCGGCGTCTGCCCTGCATCGATACTCATTGTGGAGAGTCACATCCCAAAGCTGCAGGTAACTTTACTGTGAAGAAACCTTGGATATAAGATACCAGGTCCGTTATTCAGAGAATCTTGACTGCACAGCGACGGCACATTGTTACAAGTATGGCTGCAATGAACTCCCACGATGCTGTTTCCTGGCCACAACGAACGCCTGGAGGCTTCTCTTCACACGCACTCATACGCCTGATTTTGGTTAAGATTGTGCCACAAACATCTACCTGCACCGACGAAGTCGATTCGAACCCTACGAAATGCTCGGTCTGGTCTTCTCACTCCTCTTCCAAACCATCGCCACACATGCATTCTCCGCTCACGAGACGGGCGCATGCCTTACAGACGATGAAGCACAGCATATTGCCTCCCAATATGTGCAACTTTTTAACACAAACTCCTCGGGTCAATCGCCAACCGGCACAGACATACCCTTGTCTCTGCTAACAGAAGACTAGGTCGATATTGACGGAGACGCCATCACCTGCAGAGGCCGACGCAGTAACCTCGATTGTCATACAGCTGGCAGCCAACCAGTCTTCAGCAGTAGGTCTCAGATCGTGGAAGCTTACAAGTATCTCGGCCCGGGAGATGATGGAGGAAACATCAACGACGTCTACAGGGAATTTCAGCTTCGAGTTGTATATGCCTTTGCCAGCTGTGATCAGATTGCCATACGGTACGAGGGCTCTGCAAAGGCTAACCATGGCGTGCAAGGGGTGTAAGTTCCCAATTCCGTTGCTCTACCAGTCTTCACTCTTTCCAAGTTTAGTCGATTCAATCTCTAAAGTCTAGACAGGACTGCACCTGATGGAACCTCTATCAAGTGGCTGGGAATAAGTTTGGTCAAGGTCGACTTGCAAACAAGAAAGGTGCAGCGCGGAGAGTCAAGTGAGGACAGGCTGACCGCTCTCTTTCAGCTGGGTACCACGGATTTGAATGCTCTGCTCACGGCATAGCCGTGAGATCTCGAGCAATTAGGGCTACTTGACGAGAATGTTGTGACCGAACAAGAATTTCACTCTGGCAGAAACGACACGTCGATACGCACAAAAGCTAGTACATGCGTGCGGTCGCTTAGACGAGCCGCGGAGACCATGAACAATGCGTCAATGTCTTTTCAATTTCTCCCGCAAGTCTCAGCCAGAATCCAATGGCAGAGTTATATTGATGCCGGTTTCCATTTCCAGATGGCTACAGGTTCTGCGCGAGTCACAAGAGTGCAAGCCAAGACTGTGGCGCTCAAGCTCGCACTATGGTCCGCTTGAGTGGCAGAACAGCACAGCTGCAAGCAGGGTCTGAGCTATGCCTGCCCTGCCTAGTAGCATAGTATCCGACGTTTGAGCCAACACGAAAGTTTGTGATCATGAGACATGCGGAGATCCCCTTGGCCGGCTTCGCTGCTTCCTCTTGCTAACCTAGAGGGGCAGAACCAACTGGTAGACCGATACCGAGGATAAGTGGTAGCACAGAAAGAGGAGAAACAGGTCAACACTGTGGACCTTGGGTATGTAAACCCAGGGTCAAAAACAGCATTATCCCCACACCATGAAGCAATCTGCTTAGCTTGTTGGTGAACATCGAATTCATTGTCAGCACGCGGCTATCATGGGTCGATATATACCGAATGCATTCAATCTTGCTGTGGTCGTCTATGTGGCACTTGGCTCGACAGCGTGCTCATATGGACTTGCTATTCTAG
The DNA here is from genome assembly GCF_019650295.1 of Cercospora kikuchii. NCBI lineage: Eukaryota > Fungi > Ascomycota > Dothideomycetes > Mycosphaerellales > Mycosphaerellaceae > Cercospora > Cercospora kikuchii. Next base: position 869,951 of record NW_025408586.1, read on the forward strand.
GCAGTACGATCGGACAGCCATCTTTCTTCAGGTCTCTCAATCTCGCACAACAAGGTGAACCGGGATATGATCGGACTGCAAACTTATTCGGTGCCTTCAATGGGGTCAGCAGTGCGGGAGCATGTCTGGGTGCTATTTACAACAGCTGGTGAGTTCGACTGTAGACACAAAGAACGACATTGCTCAACAACGTGTCTACAGGTCTGCGGATGCACTTTCTCGAAAGCATACGATCCAGCTGGGCGCAGCTATCCTGAGCGTTGGAGCTGCACTATGTGCAGGTTCTGTTAACGTTGGAATGTTCATCTTCGCTCGTCTCTTCGCAGGCTTCGGAATTGGAATCCTCGTCACATGCATACCAATGTACCAAGCCGAAGTGTCGACGCCCGAAACGAGAGGCTTCATGGTCTCCATGCACGGCATCATGTTCGCCATGGGCTACAGTCTATCCTCCTGGATCGGCTTCGGAGTGTACTTCATCTCGGCGTCAGGCTCCGAAAGCACCTTCCCGTGGCGCTTCCCTCTGGCCTTTCAAGCAGTTCCTGCACTACTACTGCTCGCAGGCTCCTTCTGGCTACCATATAGCCCTCGATGGCTAATGCAAAAAGGACGATACGAAGAGGCCGAAGCCGTGCTGAAAAGATTGCATACTCGAGCTGGCGATACTCACCAAGAACAAGCCGCGAAGGAATTCTATCAGATGAGGAAACAACTCGAGCAGGACCGCGCCTTGAAAGCCAAGATTAGTCAATTCGAGCTCTTCAAAACGGCGTCCAACAGGAAGAGAGCCTTAATCTGCGCAGCGATGATGTGGTTCAATATGTTCACAGGTACCTGATCTCCAATTCTGAACTCCAATGCAAAGAAAAGCTCTGTCTAACATATTTCCCCAGGCGTCCTCATCATAGCCAACTACGCCGTAATAATCTTCACCGACCTCGGTCTCTCCGGCTACATGCCTCTCCTCCTCCTCGCCCTCTGGGTGACCGCCTCCTTCCCCGGAAATATCCTCACAGCCCTCTACGTCGACCGCTGGGGCCGCCGAAAATTCATGCTCGTAGGCGCCGTCGGCCTCACAATTTCCCTCCTCCTCGAAACGATTCTCCAAGCCCTCTATACCGGCACTTCGAACGTCGCTGGTCAACGCGCCGCAATTTTCTTTATTTTCTTGTTTATTATCTTCTGGAGTAGTTGTTTTGATGCGACGCAGTATTTGTATATGGCGGAGATTTTTCCGACGGATGTGAGGAGTCAGGGAACGGCTTGGGGGACGGCGAATCAGTTCGCGGCGCAGATCATCATTGTTGTTGCGGGGCCTATTGCTCTGGAGAAGATTGGTTGGAAGTTCTTTTCGGTTTTGTTGTGTCCGACGGCGGTTTATGTTGGGGTGATATATTTCTTCTTTCCTGGTGAGTTTACTGCATCTTCGGTCTGATGTGGTTCGATGTTTGTGGATTCTGGGATGCTAATTTGACGTCTTGCAGAAACGAAGAATCGATCGCTGGAGGATATCAATGCCGAGTTTGGGGATAGTGTTGCGGTGCACTATTTTGGTGCTACGGAAGAGGAGCAGAAGGAGTATGCTAAAGCGATTGAGGTCGAGGGGAGGACCTCAGCACATGTATCGAATGTGGGCGAAAAAGACAATGGGGTGCAGCAAATCGAGACAGTGGATAAGGTATGACGTGTCCAGGATCCGGATAGTGCAATTCTTTCACGTTTGAAGCACAACAGGACAGCCAAAAGTGAGCTGGATACACATATACATATCTACAGAAGGAAATTCCTTGATGTCGTAGAAAGTCGACCTGCCGACTTCCCTTGTGTTCGTTCGTGGCCCGCAAGTCTCTGTCATTGTAGAGAAGAAGGGAAATCTCGTCATCTTCGTAGGTTTCGTCCAATATGTGGTGCTCTAAGCGCCGAGACGGTAGCGTTCATCGAAGTAGCTCACGGCTGCACCGCCGGATGTAGTGCCGACAAAAGCTCTGGTCCAGTTTCGCAATGGCTCAAGACTCGCGCCAATGTACGCGAGAGATATCCACGCGTTGTTCTGCCAGACGAGACTCGCTTGTTGTCCTCGCCGCACTTATGGCGGAGGTTGCTAGCATCGCAAACAGACCAGGGCCACGATTCCGAAGTTGTCCTACAATACCACCCGGCGCCAGCTTCGTAATGTTTCCGATGTTCCCGGTCTGCAGTCTGCTGCTCAAGCTCCGCCTTCCAAATGCTTCGACATGACCTCCTCCGTGGTTCGTACCAACTCTTCAAACACCTGTCTGACATATTTTTCCTCTGCGAGAGGAGTCGCCGACACAATTCTGATCGCATAGACTCCGCCAACCATAGTCGAAGTCAGGAACCATTCTTTCCTCGCATCAATTAACTCGAACACTTCCTTCGTCACGTCATTCGCAGCTCTCAAAGTCGGGTCGTCCTCATCCGCTTGAGAATCTACAGCAATTTTTGTATCCACTTGATCCTGCTCTGGTCGCGGATCCGCTCCATTGGCCGACTGCGAAAGTTTGAGGTTTTGCCACATTCGAGGATTTATGGTGATCACAGTCAAGGCGAAAGCGGGCGGGGCCAGAATGCTGAAGAGATCAGGCCTCGAATGCACGAGATCCGCGAAGAGATTTCCGAGGTTGATGTGATGTCTAATATGTTCTTGTAGACCTTTGACGCCCCATGTTCGGAGCACGAACCAGATCTTGAGGGAACGGAAGCGTCGACCCAAAGGAATTTGCCAGTCACGATAATCGGTCACAAGGCCGCTTTCAGTGTACTCGTTCTTCAAGTACGAGGGCGTAATGCTGAGGGCGTCGGTGAGGTCTCTGCGTTTCTGAACGTAGAGACATGATGCGTCGAAGTTTGTGAGAAGCCATTTGTGCATGTTGAAGTTGAAGGAATCGACCATAGACATCTGTTTGGACAGGTGTTGGTACTCTGGCAGCACCAGAGCTGCTCCTGCGTAGGCAGCATCGCAGTGGATCCAGATATCAGGATAGTCGCGAGCCACTTCAGCAATCGATTCGAAGTCATCGACAGCGCAAACACCTGTTGCACCAATTGACATAGTCAGGTAGTATGGATGGAGACCCTTCGCTTGGAGCTCTTCAATCTTCTTGCGCAAATCTTGACCTTTGAGTGCATAAGCCTCTCCGTGTCGTGTTCGGATGCTTCGGAAACGCGTTCCGGCGATAGTCGCTGCCTTTTGAGAGGAAGAGTGAGCTTGGTCAGAAGCCAGCGCAACGAGCTTGCCTCGCAGCTCGCATGAACGATCCTCGATTTCTTCTGCATCTGTGAGACCTTCCCTTTCGATTTGTCTTCGGACCCATCGCTCTCTTGCAGCGACCATGACAGTGACGATTGCTTCCGAAGCAGAACCTTGAATCACGCCACCACCTTGACCTTTTGAAAGGAACTCTTGTGGAAGAGCAATAATCTTGGCCATCCAGTCTAACACCACAGTTTCCAATTCTGTGATTGCAGGTGAGCAGATCCAGTTGAACGCTGGTGCTGTCAGAGCAGCACTCCACATCTCGCCCAGCATTCCCGGGTATGTCGAGCTAGCGGAGAAGTAGGCCATGAATTTGGGATGCTGCCAATGCGTGATGCCTGGCATGATAGTTCGTTCGATGTCTTGCTGGATGTCGGTCCATTGCTCGCCGACTTCGGGAGCTGTATCTGGTAGCAACTTTGGAAGGTAACCTGGCTGAATCGAAGGAAGTACAGGTCTCTCCGCGATATTGGAATAGTACTGCTCAATCTCGTTGAGTGAAGATGTTGCCGCTTCCAGAAACTGCTTGCCCGTCATGCCCAATGGCGGAACTGTGCGGTTATCGAGTTTGCTTTGGCCATTTGCGCCGGCAGCGGCATTTGTCCCGGATGCGTTCGTCATGTTGATTTACAGTTGCAGGTATCAGCACGTCGTTGTGATCAGAAGCGGTTGTTGTCAGAGTCGAGACCTGTGAAGTTGTGGGCTTTGAATGTGTCGACATTGAGATTTCGGTCGGAAACGTGGAACAATTCCGCTTCCGGTTCTTGCGCCACAACCCTGTGGTGCCTGCATCTCGCCCTACAAATGACAAGCAGACGGCGTCACGGCTCTGCTTGCTAATAACTTCAGCCGACGTCTACGCCGAAGCAGATGAAGGCCGTCCATAAACGCGACAAAGCGTATCCGCCAGTGATGAAGCCGCGTCAACACCGGTATGCGCGAGATGACTCGCAAGAGCTGACGTTTCCGAGCGTGTTATGTCGCTGGACGCATGTAGTCTGCGACCTCAGGCGATGTTAGCGGATGGCCGCAGTAGAGGTCATTGCGGCCTCCTCTTACTTTATGTGGCCTCTATGGTTTGTCATGCCGCTTATGGTGGCTACACCACAGAATCCAACCATGTAGCTCATAGCACAGCAAGATGAGGGATTTCCGAAAGTGCGCTGATTGGAACCATATCGCTTCTGTGTCAAAGCTCCAGCGAGCAATGCTGCAAATCGTCAAAACTTCTCATGAAGCGCTTTCATCTTCGCACGAGGTCGCCTCTCCGAAGGACACCGTGAAACCCATCGCGAGGCCAGATACCAGCCAAAACTCTTTGTCGGTCTTTGGAAGTAGCGGATCGTGGGTTCGGCCGTTCGTCGTCATCCGGTTCCTCGCTCAGCATTCTTCTCAGTCGCTTGCGCTTCTTCATGGCCGCAACATCGTCACCTGGATGAGGACGCTTTCTGCCTCTGTCTGTCGCAGTAGTCTGGATCGCATCTGGTTCCACAGACGCAGAAGCACTCCTCTCGGCCGCGAAACGGTGATTGACAACCTGCCAAGGCAACGCACCATCTCGAAGGCGATGATGCGGTGCTCTGAGAGCACTCCGCACAAAAGGCTCTCGTAAATCCTTTTCTTGAAATGTAGCCTCCGATTCGATACCGCGCAGACTGGAGATGGCCTTTTCAATCAGGTTGCGGTTAATTTCCTGCTGCGTGAGAGTGATGCCAGATGCTTCGGGCGCGTCAACGAAGCCTTCCAGAGGATCGTCGCCAGCGGCATGTATGCTGGCGATCCACTGAACCAGATTTGAGTTCGCGATATCCATATGTGGCTCGCGGTGACGCTCAGCCGCGTGGTCATTGCAGAATCGTGGATAAATGTTGCCAGGATTACGCGCAGCGCGTTGCGCGAACTCGGTCCGAGACTGTCTGACTTCGAAACCGCACTAATCGTCTATTGGGGAGATTTTTGATCCTGAGCTGGTCACGGGTTGTGACTGTGCATGAACGGTGGTTGTTGATGTGAAGACAAGTCTTGGGCTGAGAGTTGTTTTCAGCACAGACTCGATAGGCTCCGAGAAGTCGCGCGCTTCGTCTTTGGCTTTCTGTAGACTCCTAGACCTGTCCCCTGCAGGTGGTGAGGAGCTACATTTATTTGTGCCGGGATGTTGTTACTCGGTTCGGCGCCGCGTGCTTGCCGCGTGAAGACGCAGCCGCCAAGCTTTTGTCACGTATTTAGCGCGTTTGCCTCCAACTCTTACTCTCCCATCTGCCAACGACTTGCGTATTGCACATTTCTCAATGAACAGGCAACCACAATGAGAACCCAGACAGCTGTTGCGACGCCATTGTGCCCTTTCGCTAGAACGAGGAGTTGAGAAGTCGTCACAAAGCCGGGAAGAGAACAACACTTCGCACGCGGTGAGAGGCAGTTGCACAAGAAACAGATGCTTATTTGTTAGCCGCATCTAAACTCATCAGCTCAGAAACCTCCAATTCTCCAGAAGAAGATGTGGTTTTTGGCAATCATAGTGAGCCCGATAGCATCTGAGCGAAGGACGCCTAACATGTTTGAGCGATAGATGTCCAGTCGCGGTTTGCGATTCGATCTCAGACAATGCACAACGTAACACTCTCTGCAGAGAAGCATGCTTAGCTCCATTGTCTTTCGATGTCCGCGGAGTGTCTTGGGCCATCGCGTGGAAACATAGCAGAAGAACCAGATGCACGTGTTCTCAGTGCTCACGGATCTCAGAGTTTGGAACTGTCTTGAGTTTAAAGAGTGCCAATTGCGGCCTGTATGCTCGCCCTGAGCTGCGGTAAGAAACCAAATTGAGCGCAGACCGACAGGATACTCTCGTGCGATGTCCTCGAAACGGTCACTGGCGCATTTGTGGATTATGTCGACCAACGTTGGCATAAAGAACTGCAGGGAGGTAGGAGGAAATGCCAGAAGGGTTCTACTATGTGTTTCTTTCCGTATATAGTATCTTTTACCTCCACATGGGCAAGATGTGGTTACGCGAGGCGCGAGGCGCATCTGCTGCAAAGTTTATCTTCAGTCTCGACTCTCGGCCTCGAAAATCTTTGCACAGTCATGCACATTGTCCGTGGCCTGTCAAAGGTTGCTGCCATCTTGCCCGGTTTCCGCAGATAAGATCCGTCCTTGACACGTGGGATCAGGGTTCTGGGCGATTCAGCAACTCGAGTCCCCGCCAAAGGCCATTGACAACGAAATCACGTTAATTCACCGTCGCTGCTGATGTGTCACAAGCTGTTAATTCACCACAGTGCGGTGAACGTGTCGCCACATATGGGCTGAGGGCGTCGGCATGGGTCACCCAATCTCTCATCGGTCTTGTGATGTTGCTGGAAACGATGCAACCTTCCCCTTTATTTAGCAAGCACGCCCGCCAAGCCCCGGCTTCATTGGTCCATCGGCACTAGCACAGAAGGCGAGACCCTGGAGCTCGAATACCTGGGGAGGAACTTACGTGTTCAAGAGAAAGTTATTTCACCGACTCCCTCGTCACAAACACCGCCAGTACTACTGCCCAGACGTCGCCATTGGATCTTGTACTCCATCGCAAGGTCGCTATCCTTCGCTCGAACCGACACGTCACACCGAAACGCGCATAGATCCCCGCAGAGCAGCTGGTTCCTGCGACTAACCCCAGAGCCGAATCATCGACCACCACAGACGACATGGGTCTCAAAGGTACGTGCAATGCGGCGGAGACGACGCGAGAAGTACTGTCTAACAGGAATGTAGCATTGATCCTCGTCGGAGGCTTTGGTACGCGTCTGCGACCATTGACGCTCACCCTCCCGAAGCCCCTTGTCGAGTTCGGCAACCGCCCTATGATTCTCCACCAGATCGAGGCTCTCGCAGCAGCCGGCGTCACCGATATTGTGCTCGCAGTAAACTACCGACCCGAGATGATGACTGCAGCGCTGAAGAAGTACGAGGAACAATACGGGGTCAAGATCGAATACTCGGTGGAGACTGAGCCTTTGGGCACGGCGGGTCCGCTCAAGCTTGCAGAGCGCATTCTCGGAAAGGGCGATGAACCATTCTTCGTTCTCAACTCCGATGTCATTTGCGAGTACCCATTCCAAGAGCTTGCCGATGCACACAAGGCACATGGTGGGGAGGGTACCATTATTGTGACCAAGGTGGAGGAGCCATCGAAATACGGTGTGGTTGTCCACAAGCCCGACCACCCTACACGCATTGATCGCTTCGTGGAGAAGCCGGTCGAGTTCGTCGGCAACCGAATCAACGCCGGTCTCTACATCCTCAACCCATCGGTGTTGAAGCGCATTGAACTGCGACCCACATCTATCGAGCAGGAGACGTTCCCAGAAATGGTCAAGGAGGGGCAATTGCACTCATTCGACCTGGAAGGCTTCTGGATGGACGTGGGTCAGCCAAAGGACTTCCTCTCCGGTACTTGCCTCTACCTGTCTTCCCTGACCAAGAAGGGCAGCAAGCTGCTCACGTCGCCATCGGAGCCATTCGTCCACAGCGGAAATGTCATGATCGACCCCTCCGCCAAGATTGGCAACAACTGCAAGATCGGACCAAACGTGGTCATTGGACCCAATGTGGTGATTGGCGACGGTGTGCGGATACAGCGCTCAGTGCTGCTGGCAGGCAGCAAGGTCAAGGAGCATGCGTGGATCAAGAGCACTATCGTGGGCTGGAACAGCACCATCGGCAGATGGGCGCGCATGGAGAACGTCTCGGTGCTTGGCGACGATGTGTCGATTGGCGACGAGATCTACTGCAATGGCGCTTCGGTGCTTCCACACAAGAGCATCAAGGCGAACGTCGAGAGTACGTACCGATGGACATCACGTCACCCCATTGCCGAGCGACCGCTAACATACATGTGCAGCTCCCGCGATTATCATGTAAGGTACATGGACTTGCGCCCTTTGTCTTCGACTTTTGGTCATGCCGCTTTGGCGAAGTGCCGGCTCTTCGCTCTGATATATCCCACAACGGAAAATGCATTGGTTCAGGCTAGAGGAGGCATTTACATGGCGAGGATACAGAGGCGTTTGCGGCGTAGTCGGCGCCCCCGGACGCCACGCTCGGTGTGTGACTTTGGCACATTGCAGCCCGATGTGGCTACCCGTCCTTGTACTGGAGGGGTGGCGAGTCGTCCAATGGCGATGGATGAAAATGCGAGCATGATGAATGCATACTTAATTTATTACGCATGTTTGCGATGCTTGACTGGGTTGTGTGTATGTTTCCCCATGGCGCTCCACGCTAGCCTCCGTCACCGTCACCGATGGGGCGCTGCCAATAGTCGGAGCGATTGTAGGGGCTGGTCAGCCTTGTCTTGCCTGGCCTCGTGTTTCCTGACCGCGGTACGTGAGCAGTGTGCAGCATGTGACGAGGCCTCTCAGCAGCCCTAACGATGCGGTGGGAGACAGCCTCCAGGATCTGGTGGGCAGTGGTGGCCGTGGTGGTTGTTGCGAAGCATCGCGGCATCGCCGTCCCGCGGTCAGATGCGTCAGAACAGCCCATCACACTTCTGCCTCGCAGGGGTGCGGCCCCTCGGCCCATTCGTTCCACGCACGCGCATTGGTCCGAGTCTTCTGCTCTTTTGAGTGATGAGACAGCAGGGGCGGAAGCGAGCAGGCGGGCACATCATCTCACGGCCAAATTCGTCGCCGTACAGCACAAGCTGGCAACATCATTTGTTCTGGCTGGCTCGGGCCCCGGTGGACACGGCGTGCCTGTCCTGTACCGTGCGTGTGCGGCCGTCTCGGAGCATGGCATGCAGCAACACGGGATGCTCCCAGCGCGCGTTTGCCGGCGCGGACGAAGACGCGAAGGATGGCCGTGTTCGCAATTGGCCGCTGGGTTACGTGCAGCAGTGGTGCAGGCAGGCAGCATCGTCCCGTCCGGTGTGCAGCGGCGCGGACGGCCGATGCGCGCATCTGAGATCGTCTGCAGCGAGCTCCAGCGCGGACCAGACCAGACCAGACCAGGTGTGCACTGGGCAGTGTTCAGCAGCAGCGGCCAGGAGTGCACGCTCACGCTCCCGACGTCCCCCAGCGCGTGGGTTGCACGTTTGCCTGCGAACGTCGCCTCCCGCTGGGCTGCCTCCCTGGCGGCTCGCGTGTAGGCGACGCGGGCCTACGAGCGAAGTGGCCCTCGCACGCCCGCTCGCACATCATTGGGACGGGAAAAGGAGCGAACGCTCGAGCATAGAGTTCGCCATGTCTGGACAGTCAAGACCGCGCGTGCGAAGCTAATCTGCTTCGAGAGCCTGCTTGCACATCTCGTGCGTCAACTGTGCACACTAACGCGCATAGGGTTCATGGCCTGCCAACTGCCCACACGCTGGTTGGTCCGTCGACCGCGACTTCGACATCCTGCCTCTGCGCCCTCTTTTTGCGAAGGATCCCAGCACCTGCAGGCGGGAGCGCAAGGTGCTGCTCACCCAATATAATGTCGCATGGCCCTGCCATCACGCGAGCTGCACCACGAACCTCTCTGTCTCTCTCACCCTCCAGCTCTTCTCTCACGTCGACGTTGGACTGCGGGACACCATGAAGGATACTTAAAGTACAGCCCGGCTCACCTCCCTTCCAAACTTCCTCTGGAGGCCCGGACCCAAGACACCTCCAGGCCGACCCGCAACATGGACAAGACATTGTGCTTATGCTTCCCGTGCATCATCAGCTACCTGGGAGGCTACATTTATCCTACAAGAGAGAACCAGTTCTACCCGGCCCTCCAGCACAAAGGCTTCACCTTGACAGAGCAGAGGCTCATCGCCGAGGAGTGGTACTGGGTGGCATTCGAGCGGGAGACTGCTGTCAGAGATTATTTGCGAGGCTATGTGACCTTTCGGGATGGATGTTGGTGGAGACCTCCGCCTCCGCCGCGCGCGAACTCAATGGCCTCGACTCCTTCGTCTGCTTCTGTTACCGGATCAATCACTTGAGAGGTCATACCCTGTGGTGGCGGATGATATGACCACCAAACCTTCCTTGGAGTTTTGAGCGTACACAAGCCGATCTGACACGCAATGGAAATATGCCAATGGATTCGACACTCATCCTCATGAGGTCTTGCAGTGCTCAAGACGATGACTCTGCCATTCGCAAGATTCGCCCAGAGTGCACATTTCCCGGCGGGCTTCCAAGGCCTGTATCCGTTATATGGCATCACTTCCACTCCAATTGGCCAGCTTTGGTGGAATACTTGCGCGTCCGCGATGCTTTGGAAACCTGTGTCGCCAAGCTAAGGAATAGTCTAGTCGAAGCGAAGTCTCACGTATCAACCTTCCTGCCGCGGTGGACCTACTTGCGCGCGTTCTTGTCAATTCATAGATGAAGCACGGGATCCTCGGGCGGAACACTGGGGGTGAAGCAATCACGAGTTCCCCAAGGATGGATAGCTGCGGTTTCTAGCGAAGGAAGGAATCTCAACTCCCGTTAAGCGATATGCACGTTGACGAGGACTCGTTTGGCAGCGCTTACGGCAGAATGGCGGCGATCGGGTTTCCTGTGCACGAATCTCTTCGATCTATGGGGATCTCCATAATGTCTGACTCTCTTCCTCATCATCTGGACTGCCAGTTTCGCCTTGGGATTCTGGCTGGATTTGCACGAGCGCTGGGATGTATTCTCAGCTCAAAAAGGAATTCGCTCCGGCGTTCTGTTACCTGTCACTGGGGCCTTTGTCGTCAGCACACTTTCACCCCTGCTGCTCTACTGCATCCTTAGACTGCACGTCCGTAACTACTGTATACGCTGCAGCTTGCAGTCATCATAGCACATGTATTATTACCGTGGCGTGAAATCGCCGCAACGCCCTATCGCAAACCGCCTTGGTCAAATCTACTACCCGCCACTAGAATCGGAGTTAGATCTCGCCCATCGCAACCCTATCTCATCACATCTCACCAACGCCAAACGCTACTTTTCCACGATGGCTCCGCGCCTGACGGCCTTGGCGTGATCGATCTTTCTGGAGAGAGGCTTGCGTATGCGCTGCTTGGGCCTGCCGTACAAGAAAAGGTGGCCTGTTCGTCTGTTCATGCCCAACTTGTCAAAACTTACAGTACTTTAAGCGAGTGAGAGATCTCGTACCCGTGTCAGCAAAACATGTCACACACACATCGAGGCATACGCGACAACCAATCGCAAAGAAGCCGTTTGTCGAGTCGAGTAGATGATCTTTACTGTTGTTCGACTTGACGCCTCTGATTCGCATACACAACATGCACACCAAAAACATTTTAAACTTTACCCTCTCTGCTCCGCTCCGCTTCGCTTCACCCAACCGAAAAGCCCTAAGCCATCTGGCTGCAATCTGCACACATGTACCTTTCACATTGCGCGATGTACAAAAACGCCACCAAGACCGTTTCTCGGAATTGATAGACACATGTGAGGTACAAATTCAGTTCTGTCGCGCCGTTTGGTGTGGCCGTTGACCGTTCTGTGTACAGTACATGTATTGCTGCCCAATTGTGGCGCTTTCCTTTTTCTCTGTGGGAGTTTCTGCCTCAGACGCGCTGGACGCGGCAGGAAGGTTTATGCCAAGAATGTGGAGGAAAGTCCGGGTTTCTGGAACTTCATGTCTTTGTTGGTTGTTGGGTGTTGGGTGGTTTATTAGTGATCAGATGTGAGGGGTTTAGGCTGATTTGTGCATATACTGCTTTCTGGATATTGGCTTCACTCGTGGAGGCGAGGTGAAATTTGAAAGTTGAAGTGAAGGGTGGTGAATGAGCGAGTGATCCGGCGAGCAAACAGTTTGAGCAGTGGCTATAGTTTCAACAGCCATGATGAGCAACGCGACACAGACAAAGGGACCGGACACTCACATGCGTGCTCGGGCGCATCGACCACCACGATGAAGCGGCATGTCCTGCGCTTTGGACGCCTGGCATTCGGAACCGCGAGATCGAGTCAGTACATGCGAGCGATGGGCTCGAAAGCAAGGGAGGCGACAGCGAAGGCGCCGGTCTTATTGCCCGAGGATCAACTCGTCGACGAGGAGAAGTTCCCCAGCTACCGCGCTGAGCGGTACCTGCAGGTGCACCCGGGCGATGTGCTGAACGGCAAGTACAACGTAATCTCCAAGCTGGGATGGGGCGGTTTCTCCACCGTCTGGCTGGCGCAAGATCGCTCTCGGTACGTGCTACCTCCTCGATGTGGGCCGCTCGATGCTGATTACACTTTTTCGCAGTTGGTTTTGGCAGCAGCCGCGCTACCTCGCTGTCAAAGTGACCACCACGACAGGGACTCAGCAGGGCTCTGAACTGGAAGTCTGTCGGCGCCTCATGCACCATGCTCAAGACATCGGATACGATGTTCTGCGACCTGCTATTGATCACTTCGAAGTACTTGGTGAAAATGGCGCGAAGCATTTGTGTCTGGTCCACGAACCAATGCAGGAGCCGATGACTATCTTTCGTCAACGACTGCCAGGGAACCGCATACCGTGGCCGGTCGTCAGAGGGTATTTGGTTTTGCTTTTGCGTGCACTGGATCTCTTGCATACGAAGTGCCATGTGATCCACACTGGTGAGTGTCCCCAAAGAGTGACTCACGTCAATTGTCTAACTTGCCTGTAGACTTGAAGCCGGGTGATCTCCTGATCTGCTTCTGGAATCCCAATGATCTGGCCGAGTACGTTCGACAAGAAGCGGACAATCCGATGCGCCGAAAGATAGTAGGTGACAGAACGATCTACCGGTCTCATGGCTGCCTGGGCACTCTCGAAAATTTCGCCCCGCTAAAGCTGGTGGACTACGACCAGGCTGTCTTCGTCGATGGGGAAGCTTCAGAACGCCATCCAATTCAGCCGTCAGCCTATCGTTCGCCTGAGGTGTTGCTTGACATACCTTACTCGTACAGCGCCGATATTTGGAACCTGGGCTTACTGGTGAGTGATCCAGATCCGTACAAGTTACCCGTGTGCTGATATGTGTGCAGATCGTGTACCTTTTGGAAGGCAAGGACATCTTCAACAAGGTCTTTGACGACGATGGGTCGTACAATGCACGACGCCACATTGCCTCGATGGTGCGGCTGTTGGGAAACCCACCTGTGTCTCTACTCGAGCGTGAGAAGAAATGGCGAGATGTGCCATTGGAAACTCCAGCCACGGCGGCCGAAGGCGACTCTGTCACATCATCTACCACATCTTGCGAATTCTTCGGTGGGCCTTTCTTTGACGAACATGGTGAGTACCGACGTGGTGACAGGTTGTTGAACCTTTGCTGACGTATGGATAGGTGTCCTGCTCCATCCGGGCTCAGAAGAGCGGATGACGAATGCTAAACTCTCAGATCACATCACAGCGCTAGATGGAGACGAAAAGGATGCTTTCCTGGACCTCCTCAGTCAGATGCTACAATGGGTGCCAGAGGATGGCAAATCGGCAAAGGAGTTGCTCGATCATCCTTGGCTTGCGGATTTTCGCGAAGTGCGATGAATGGTTTTCGTCTGGCTCTAATTGTCAGAGAACACACTCTCTCCTGGAGAGACCGGGACTACTTCTCCGCAACCCATGTTGAGGCCTCTTAGAGTCGTCTCGCTGAAGAGTGTGCGAGATCCGGCCGTCTCTTGTAAGTGTAATTGCAAATATTCAACTCTCCTCTCAAAACGACAGTGAGTCTCCTCCTCAGTCTAGCTTAGAAGCGCAATAGCTCGCAGAGAGCTGCCTGACACACGAAATCATGTGCTTACACTGACCGCATTGACATTCGACAAGGACTATCAGCTGTCTCATGGCAGTGAACAAGCCGCTGGGCCCACACGGGTCTCATTGTTCACCATCGCTCATACGCATTCACCAACGCCAGAAACCTCTCCACTGCTATATCAAGGCCTCTGAACTTGCCACCATGATCCGAATCCCGACCCACTGGCGACAACTTCGAGTTCGAGAACCAACACAAAAATACTACAGTAGAAGGCTTCACAGACCATGGACAAGGTGCGCAGCTTCAGCACCAAAGCCGCCAACGCGTACAAGCAGTGGGCTATCAACGGCACTACTCAAAATGCCAATCCGGCTGCCAACGTCATGCACAAAGCAGTGAGTGAGAAGCAGCCTCTGTTGGGTCTCAAGAACAAGGCCCAATATGGCATCATCAAGTATTACAGCTCCCATTCCTCCTCCTCCTCCTCCTGCTCCTCCTTATTTCTGGCATAGCCCCTCTTCCTTCCTCACTCCCCTCTCCCTTGATGCGCCTACCACAAAGAACCCATTAACCATAGACGCCCCCAAACAGCGGTAATCCCCACTCAACTCCAAAGCGAGACGGCTCCGAAGATCCACCACACTCCTCGAGCGTCATTGTCGTCAGCGAAAAGGAAAAGTACTCATTCCACTTCTACACCGAAGCCGGTAAGCGCAAGATCAAATTCAACGACAAGAGAATCCCCGATATCGACGTCTCAGACGAATTCTACGAGCAGGCGATGAAGGAGGGCAATGAGGAGACGAGATGGTGGTTCGACAAGAAGGAGGAGAAGTTCGTCAAGTTCGACACGCAGCAGGAGAAGTGGGTGGAGGGTTTCGAGGGCAAGAAGGAAGAAGGTCCGTGGAAGGGATTACAAGCGCCTTGGAATGAGAAATAAGGGCCGTGTTTTGAGACGAGGTTGAGAAGTGGGTGCTGTCGGCGGTTTGACGAGAGCGGACGAGATGTTACTTGCTTCTGATGCTTTTCTGTAGCATTGTTTGTAATGGATACATGTAGATGGTTGAGAATGAGATGTTCTTTCTATTGTCAGCTCGCCGGACACCGGTTTTAGTGACGGTCGCTTCCCAATGGGAGGTGGAGTATATGCACTTGCTTCATGAATGGCGAGGAAGGCAGGGCTGTTGTGGTTGAAACCGGGCAGTGGCAGTGACGAAGCTGCCGAAGTGGAAGCAGCGCTCGCTTCTGCCTCCTCCTCCTCCTCCTTCTCCATCCTCCACCTCCCATCATCGCCCGCACTCTTTCACCACCACTCAGCAACAATGGGATTGGGCATTTGAAATGCCTCTCACGCGCAGAAAGCGAGCATGTCACCGGCACATCTCTGCACCCAACTGATCGGCACTGCCACGCTGTGGTAAGTAGTCTTGTAATGGTCCACCTTTGACAGCGGAGTCGACCTGCAGTCGTTGCCAAAGATAACCGCTGATCGTCAACGATAGACAACACGACACGTCCTCAGGTTCACCGCAGCCCTCAAAACACTCCACACACGTGCGCTTGCCACCGACGTGCATTCGTTCTCGAGCGTACACAAGCATTGCTCGCACCCGACTATCCGCTGTCCAGACGCAAGTTGATCCGACAACCAAGCCTGAAACTGAGCCTCGCACCTCGTGGCCATCTTGGATCTGCAGACTGCGGTCAGAAGCTAGACTGCATTCGACCAGCTGAAACATCCAGAAAACGGAAAGAATGAGGCATAGCCAGGAACGTTACGTGCTGTCAAGACATGAGTACCCGCGGACTTGGCACGAAGGCGTGGCTGTTGTCACTTTGCCGAGCTAGGACGAGCTTCTTGGACAACGCCACAACTCTCTGTATTGTCGACCAAACCTGTCAAGGTCCAGCTTCTTTCGCTGCTTGCGTACGATTGACTTCCTTGAAGCGGCTTGGAAGATGCACCACAGTGCACTTTGGCTGTGGCTTTGACTTCCGCGCGTTGCTAGCAAGTGATGGCTTCAGCCGCTGATTCAATCACAAGCATGGCGAACTGTGAACCGGTTGCTCTACCCGGTTCATGCGTTCTCGTGGATCTTCTTATGGTTGTCGTCGACCGCGCAACCTGCTGTGGCTGAAGGAAGTCGCCAGAGCAGAGGAAGAGTATTTGAGCAGCCCGTCACCGTCGCCGTAACCCTCCCAGGTCATCGAATCAACACAGACCAGAACACAACAAACAAGCAACTACCACACTCGCTCAAGATGCACAGCAAGTTCGCGCTCATTGCTGCGTTCAGCATTGCCGCTGCTGGCCTCGTCAGCTCGGAGCCACTCGACAGGTCGCTGATGATTGAGCGTCGTGAGGCGGCTCTGGGAAGTCCATGTGAGTCGCTTTGCTACAGCCCTTCTCCAATGTTCGGTTCAACACACGATCCTGGCCCTTCTACTCTCGTTGCCTCGCGATGACCTCAGTACTTGGAGTGTACAGATCAGTTTCTAACGATTCTCAGGGATTCCCGCCACCTTCAAACGTCAGGACGATTCTGCAAATACTCCTGATACTGACGATGGGGATGATACGGACGACCAGGAGACCCCAGGCACCGAAACTCCGGACACGGACGATGATGGAGGGGCGCCAGATACGGACGATTCCCCAGATGGAACTGAGGACGGGGACGATGATACGGACGATGATGTGGTAGCTCCGGCGCCCGTGCCCGGCACTGAGCCCACGCCGACGCCAGCACCGGGAACCGGGGAGGATTTGGATGATCAGGACGATGGTAAGTGGTTGCAACACGCGCGAACTTGAAGAAAAATGCTCCAGAAACAATCCAGAATTACTGACCCGGTCAAAGGAACACCGGACGGCGATGATGATACTGACGATGATACAATTGTCGCTCCTGCGCCAGTACCCGTGCCTGGCCAGACTTCGACCTCCACTGCGGCTGCTCCAGTGGCCACCGGAGACGATACCGATGATTCTGACGACGGTAGGTAATTGCGACTCACCCGAGAAGTCTCTATGCGTCAGTGAGATGCAGAAATACTGACTTGGTGCAAAGGTACCGAGGATGGAGACGACGATACGGACGATGATACTGTGGTGGCACCCGTGCCAGTTCCAGGTCAAGGCGGCACTACCACTTCCACATCCCTGACCACTGTGACTCCTTCTGCCACTACCCCAGCTCCAGCCCCCGGCCAGACTGGCGATGATGATGATCAGAACACGACTTCCACTCCACTGCAAGCCACCGGAGGTGCCGGCGCAATGGCGACTCCAATGGCTGGTGTTGCTATTCTGGCCGCCCTCCTCGCCGTTTAATGGCAGCGAAAGGAGTGTTTCAGGAGAGAGAGTTGAGAGATGACGACGGAGTAGTTACGGCTGCACGACAGGGTGCTCTACTGTCCTTACGAATGCGATGAGAAACACGAATGGGACTGTAATCTGACAGGAACAGATCTGCTTTTAATCATTGATGCTGAACACAAAACCAAGAAAACCCGAAGAGTCTCGTGTTTACCCTCTTTTTCATCGATCTAGATCCTATTTCGGGTATGTAGATCAACGAAGAATATACAACGAGATTGGATTCGAAGACTTCTATCGACTGTTTCTCGATGCTCCTCATTATCTGCGTCTACTTTGCTCTGGTTCCAGGCCCTTGAGCTTCTTTTTCCCTTCCTGCAGGCACGGAGCTCTTGATCCGCATCTGCATTCAATGCCAAGAACTGATCGACATATTTGGAAGAAGTCTTGGCGAGGCACTCAGCCTCAGTGCTACGCATGCCTTTGGCTGGCGTTTGCCAAGGGATACGTGGGTTGATTAGTAGAAATTGTTGTTTGAGTTCCAATAATGGACTGACGCATGGGTGTTATGGCGAACGGCACCCGGCTCGAGCCAAAGTGGGAAGGGCACATCATGGGAGAAATGGTATTGGGGCTCGCTACCAAATCACTGTGTCCTCCTACAGGGTGACCAAACCGGCGTTCGACGAGTTGAAACAGAAAGACAATCTCATTCTGAACCATTTATCCATTACAAGCAATGCTAAGTTCACATGATTCATAATTCGTCCGCTGCATGAGAAACATATCGCTCAGAACGCAAAGTAAAAAGTTGCACAAGTCATCACACTTTCTTGCAGTCCTCACTCACTGCCCAGTCATCTTCAACCCGCTCTCCTTCAAGATGCGAATTGTATCTTCGGGTGAGTATCCAAAGAATACCGGGCCATTGATCACGATCGCAGGCTTCTCCGATTTCTCAGAAGCCACAAGTGCAGAAGTCGCATCCTTGGTCACCCGGGGCAAGAGCGGATTGGGAGACTGCTCTTGCTGTGCCGTCTTCGGGGCCACGAATGTGGTATCGGGTTCGGCAATAGCATTCGTAGTGTTATTCATGTTTCCCATTGCGGCTCGAAGGGCGGCCCCGAAGTCCTTGGGACCTCCACCTCCACCACCTTGTCCGCCTCCGGCCATAGCGGTGTGATCAAACGGACATTTGCCTCCGCTTGCCTTGGGTACTGAGCTCGCGTCTGGCTTCTCTGGCTGCGTCGCCGGAGGCACAGAGGCAAGTTGCGCAGCTTTGCTGGAAACTTCGTCCGCGCTGTGCGCGTCTGTGTATTTGGCCGGAACGTGTATGCCCCAAGGGCGACTAGGAGATTCCCCCACTCGGATTTCGCGAACAGGCCTTTCGAAGTGCGGTACGCGCTCCTCCTCTGCATCATCCAGCTCATCCCCAATTTGGACTTCCGCGCTGACACTCTTTGCCCAATTGCGGATCTTTTCACCGCTGAGCGCCCTCTCACTCCCATCATCCTCTTGCTCGTCCTCGACGGCAATGTCTTCTGGCAGCAATTCTTTGTGTTTTTGCCCGAGGCCCTGGATCATCGAAACGAGGTTACCGTATTTGGCGTCCAGTTGCCTGATTTGCTCTTCGTTGCTCTGATATCGCATTACGCAGACTTCGTGACTTCGTGGCAGTTCATGTTTGTGGTTCTCAAAATAGGTGGCGACCTCCTCCGGAGAATGCTGGTCGAGGAAGCGTATCGGACACACGCCAACTTCAGCATTTTCAATCTGCTTCTCGGTCGGTCCTTTGCTGGGCGCCATGAGGCTGGGGGCTTTGGCATGCTCCGGGACTTCACTGTGATCTGACATTCCACATATCTCAGCCTTGATCGGATCCAGCATGCTCGCCCTTCTGCTTCGCCGTTTCGAGAAGCTCTCTCTCCCGTTGACATGACTTGCATTACTTGCAGGTGTACTGCCTGTTCCTGTGCTTCCTCCACTACCATTCTTTTCGTATCTGCTCAGTACGCTCGCAGCATGTGAGCTCAGCTTCTTTTTGGCCATGCTCGCGAAGGGACAGCCCAGCTGACTTGGCTTGCCTGGCACAGTGAAGTCCTGTTCCAGCGGCGATTCTGCGATACTCGGCATGAGAGAGCTCGAGGCCTCGGGATTATCTGCAGCAGGACCAGACCAGATCTTGACAGCCCCCTCGTCTATCACTTCCGGCACAGCGTGTCTGAGTCCGTTGGCTGCTATTATGGCTGTTCTGATCTTGTTCGCTGCCCTTTTAGATCGCTCGTCGCTGCTTCGGTCAAGTATTTCTGGCGTAGTCTTCGGCGGGAAGTTTTCGTCTTTTGCTGTAGCGGGCGATGAGATGAGGCTCAGTGGTGGCGTGGTCGTAGCATCGGTACGGTATAGCTTTGCAAGCTCGTTGTACTACACACAGACGTGTTAGCTGTGGTCAAGCCAGCGTTTCGAGATGTAGCGATCCAGCAAGCAGAGCGAGTCAGAGTCAATTTGAAAACAGTCTATCAACGCCGCCGGAACCGACGACTACAGATCTAGAGCTATGTTTATTCATCACGAGGGAAGGCGACGGTGTGTGCGGAAGGAGGGGCGATGTGCCATCGTACCTGTTCTCTCGCCGTGGCCAGTTTCCTCTCCAAGGCAGAATGTCTCCCAAACAACTTCTGGTATTCATCTTGCAGAGCATCAAAGCCGGCCGCAAGCTGCTCAATCAGCTTGTCGACTTCGACGCTGCCCATGGCGGGGACTTTCGATGGTGAAGGTGCGCAGAGGTGTGGTGTGACGGATGTGCGCGTGGACCGGGTTCCGATCAAGATGTCGGGAAGTGTCGCGCATGTGCTGGCAGCCTGCGACCCGAGCGAGCTAGCCTTGTCGGCGTGGTCGAGGGAGCTGCGCGACGCGAGCGAACATCGAGCGGTATGCGGCGACTGTGCTGAATGGTTGTTGGCGCAAATGTTGATGAATAATGATGCGCGAAGGGCGAGTCGAGGAAGATCTGCGCAGCGTCATTGCTGAGGCGAAGTCGGCGTGGACGTTGAGGGTGAAAGAAGGATCCGGTCTTTTCTCCGCGTCACATGCTTCGCTGCCGACATCGAAATCGAACCACGTTGGCTTTGGTGACAGGACGTGTCGATGAAACTCTTCGTTCGACCAATATCGCGCACAGCACGAGAGCAGCAGACGCGATGCTGGAGACCACCGCCGGGTTTAGACTTCCACAGTTCCTGCGGAATGAAGCAGGCAGATCGCCCTGCAGGATCTAATCTGATCCTCAGTTCCGCCGCCATCGTCACGCCATTCGCTGTTCGCGAGGATGTGAAGCATCTGCCATCAAAGACCGCAAGTCATGCCATTGTTACGACCGCTTGGATGTCAGATGCGGTCCTGTCGGAAGGATTGCACGCAATCCTCTCTTCTTGTGAAGTAAATCGCTCGCTGATAAGATAAACTGAGTTGAAGAGGCTGTGGAGGTGAGGCCAAGTGAGGTTCGAGAGTAGTTGCTGATGTGCAGCTCAAAGAGAACACGAGAGGTCTGTTTAGCGGAGGGACCATCCTGCTTCGACGACATCGCAATCTTCCAGTGCAGCTCCATGGTCTCTCGCCCTGCTCACTGCTGCAGTCTTACATTGCGGAGGCTTTGTAGTGCTGAGTTGGTGAGAGTGCGTGTCAGAGAGTCAACTGATAGTACAAGGTAATGAAACCATTTCTTCCTGCTGGAGGAACTTCCTGAGGCAATGTTAGCCGAAGCTCAATGACGATGAACGTGGTTTCTGGTCCGCGACAGGATTGACTTCTGTGCACTCGTCCAACCATCAACGTAGAGTAGCACCTACAATCTGACCGGCTGCCTTGACAAGGCAACCGCATCAGTAAATTCTCAGATATTTCTGTGCCGCATCGGCAAGTAGTTGACCATACGCGGGCTCTAGTACATGCCACGGAAATCGAGAAAATAGTCGAGGGCACATGGACCGCGATGTGATGTGGGAGAATAGAGTAATGATTGTGGATGTATGTAGTGTTTAGTACAACTTTCAATTCATCATCTGTATCGTGCTTGCGATCTCCGCGTTAGCAGTATTTCTCCCTTTCCTTGTGACTTTCAATAGCGTGCAATCATCGCGAACTGATGCCGAACAGATGTGATATTCTGCCACTTCGAAGCCCGTAATATGCGTTCAAGACTGCGTCTGCTTCTTCTTCTTCTTCTGTTTACCGGCTGCCGCCTTCCGATCCTGGTCGCGCAAGTACTGCACTATGCAAAACTCGCATTGGCAGCCTGGCATCGCCACTTCCTCCTCCTCTGCATGAGGCCTGCGATCACGAAATCTCTGGTGTGGAACTGTCTTCTCCTGAGTCCAGCGGGTCACTTCAACCACACCTTCGGTGGTGTTGATGCCTGCAAGCTTTAAATCACGCATGAGCGAAGTCATGATGTACTTCAAGTCCTTCTTTTTGCTGTAGAGGATATTGAGCCTCTTGATCTTCGCCGCACTGTCCGAACCAATGGCCCTAATCATCTGCACAATAGCAGCACCGTCAGCCTCGCCGTCGAAGATCGTCGCGTACAGTCGGCATGTCGAGAACATAGTCGACAGGACCTCGGCCCTCAGCTGTTGGTTGACTTGAGCAAGTGTCGGGATGGGACCACGATCATCTGCGTTCGATCGGCAGGTCTTGCATATCCGCCCTCTCTGGCCATTGCCTTCGGCTTTTCTACGTTTGCTGGCCTTTACCGGACAGCTCGAGCACATCCATGAGCGATGAATGGCATAGAATTTCGTCTTTTTGCCTTTGCGATGTCTGCTGGCGCATTCGCGGTGGGGGCAGATGTAGTCATAGCATGTCTTGTGGTGTGCGCGCGCCCCAGCAATGCGATTAAGCCAGAAGAAAGTCGTGCGACTGGCGAAGCCGCAGTCAGCAACGCGCTCCGCGGCATAGATGCGGCATGGTAGGTTGATGTGTGGCCAGCTGAATGTCTTGAACTTCTCCAGCTTGGCTGCGTGCTCAAATGGCTGGAGTGTAGCTGACGTGTGGTTATACTTGATTTCGTCATACTCAATGGCGCTGTACTTGCGACACTGTGGCGGCGTCGAGAAGTTGCAGAAGCTGTAGATCTTGTCTCGAATCTCGCGCGGGATGGTGATCAGGTAGGAAGGTCTGCGCGGGAGCTGTGTGGCGCTATTTGGCGCCGAGAGTGAGGCACCGCCTGGCATGTCCATCTTGAGCTTCGGTCCAGATGTATGTGTCGTGTGTCTAGTTTTGGTAGAACGGACGGCAAGGTTTTGTGTGCGTTTAATGGAGCTGGAATGCCAAGCGCGCCACTCATGCCGCTTGTGAAAGTGAAGTGAAAGGACCCTGCATAAACAAACGCTCTTCACGTTTTCCTCTTCACTTCTTAGCAGCAACGCAGAGCCACATGCAACTGTTCATGCTCACTCTCTTCTGTCGGAGACATATATTAAGCTCGGGGAGCAGCTCTGATGGCCGATCTGGTGCAGTGGTCAGCACACGTATATGGAAGTTCATCTTCAATACTCTTATATCAAACTCGCACGATGCTTCGGCGTCAACTGCAAACCCACAGTCTTTGGACTGGCAGCGCGAGAGCGTATACGAGACCTACGGGGCGCAAGGTTCGATTCCTGCGGTCGGCAACTTTTTGCTTGTAAGATATGTTTCCACTTCCAGTGAATGCCTTCGCTCTGTGGCACTCATCTCACGGTCGACCTGGTTTTATCGTGAAGCACCTAGCAGATCATTGGCAACATGTATCTCGGGCTTGAAATTTCGAGGCTAAAAACGCTTGCCGTGTTCGCTCTCCACACGATGCTTTTTTCGGCGGTCGACAGGTATTTTGCCCTAGCTTGGTTCATTTTGATTCCATCCATCTCCTATAGCGGATCTCGCCTTTCGTAGCACAATTGCAATGTCATGCTGACGCCGGAAACTTCAGCTGTATTATAGTTCCTGCATTGGACGAATTCGGCCGCTCTGGTCTAATGGTTAAGGCACATAGATGGCAATTCCAGGGTACCCCTGCGCTTTTTCATCCACAGTCTTTGACGAGATTTCGAGATTCAGCGCTCTGCGCATCTAGCCTCTATGGGATGCACGGTTCAATTCCGGCGGGCGGCAATTCTTTTTATTTTGGACTCTGCTTTTGAAAAGCGAGTCGCCAGGACGTGCCTCGAATACATCATAGCCCCTGAACTGTCCGCTCTTGGCTGTTCTGGTCCAATGGCTAGGGTACGTAGACGGCCTCCTGGATTTTCTCCAGCGTTTTACACGTCTATGGGATGCTGGTTCGATTCCGGCGAGCGGCAAAGTTTTTTGCCACGGCCCTCACTGCCTTCGACTCCGATAGTCTAGTGCAAGAACAGTGACTATTGCCTTTTTGTACAGTCCGGATTATGTGACTGAGAACATCTGTGCTCTTGTCACCCAGCTATCACCATCCATTAGAGAACATGATGCATCCAATGGTATCACCGGGAGTAAAGTCCTGCGTCAGCACTCACTCATCCTCATCCTCCAAACAAGCTGCAGCCTGATCCATCCACAGCGACACCTCATCGACCTTCTCCACTGCTTCCTCCACTTCTTCTCTGTTATTATCGGTCAACATCGGGACGCTGCGATCAGACCTCTTCTTCGCGGCGAGTCTCCGCGCCACCTCATTTGCCTCATTCAGCGTTACGAGACGTCGCTTGGCAAGTCCTTGTGTCTCGAGCTGAGCCTTCGTGTCCTTCAGCAAGTCCCAGAGCTTCTCTTGCGATGTGCGGCGGTCCGCGTCAGGTTCTTCGATGAAGTCCTGAGGGTCTCGACTAGTGATTTCGTTGTTGAAGTCCTTTGGCCAGCCATGCTTGCGGACTCGGCGCTCTGGAAAGTTGTAATCACCTGGCAGCGGAGGGGCATTGTCGCACAGAGCTGTAATGGCAGCGTCTTCTGCCATCTCGTACGGCGTTCTGCCAGTCGCATTCTCTCTCAGCGCCAGGGTAGGATCGTGCTCGAGCAGAGTCTCAGTTAAGGTCTCGTTGTTTTGTCGTACGACAACATGAATCGGGGTGTTGCCCTCGCCATTGACGAAGTTAAGCTCCTTGCATTCGCTCCACGTAAGTAACTTTCGAAGGACTTGGTCCGCGTATCTTTCAAGTCTGTAATTTTCGCTGACTTGCTGGAGCCATTGAGCGATCGGAGTCAGAGAGCCTGGGTGTCGGGCGCTGCGTTCCTTGAAGAGTGTGGGCAGGAGTCGCTTGTCAATCAGTTGCAGCATCCTCTCAAGGCGAGAGAGGCCTTTGTCGCCCGTAATAGTTCGGTGCAAGAGACCATGTACGAGATTTTCACTGGCTGCTGTACGTGTGGTCTGATCAGCCGCTGCATCAATGAGAATCTTGGCCTCCTTCTCCCTCTGGAATCGAAAGCATAGCATTAGCGGCGTGAAGCCGTCCTGCGATTTGAAGTTCAAAGACTCTGGCAGGGCTTTGATCAGAAACTTCAGCATCGCCTCAGTCTCCGGCAATGGCTTGGTCAAGAGGCAGCAGTGGATGGCAAGATTTGCTCGAGTGTTAAGGAACTTCGTCACTGTAGCCTCAAAACCACCCTTAGCTTCGGCCAGCAGCTTGATTCTCTTGTCGTCCTTGTTCGCCTTTGCAAACTCCTTGTAGGCGCGCATCGGTGCGTCTGACAAGAACCATTCGATCATGTCAAGCGAGTTCGCGCGGCAGGCCTCCAAGAACGGAGGACGATGAGCTTCGAAGGGCTGATATGTTTGCTCTCGGCCGCGATCAGCCCAATCCTTGCGCTTTTTGCCATACACCGATAGGCCTTGGTAGTATTTCGGCTTTTCAACGACTTCGACCCCTGATTTGCGGACGAGTGCGTCGAGTGGAATTCCAGCGCCAGTGCGCTTAATGATCTCTGCGACCAAATGTGGTCGATCAAGCTTGATGGCCTCTAAGAAGTCATCTTCCTCGATAACAAAGAAACGTTTCGCATTCTCATCATCCTCGTCAACATACTGCTCGGTGTACTGTTGACCAAGGGACAGGAGCGCTGTGAGCAAGTCCTGATCGTCCTTGTGCAGAGCGAATTGAATGAGATTTTGGGGTTCACCAACAGTCTTGAGCTTTTCGGCGGATAGAAGCTGGCTGGAGGCCTTCAATGACCCTGTGTTGGTCCGTTTACCAGCCATTGTGTGCTGTCGACGAGGTCCGAAGTAGCTGAACCCACTGCTATTAGCTGGTGAGGAGCGTAACGGTCCGCCTGATAGAAGAAAAAAGTTAGCACAGACTCCGTATCTCCTGCGATCGACCTCTGTCAAAGGCGGCACGAGAGAACTTACCAAGGAAGTCGGCCACTGGAGCTTGCCAGAGAAGCATGGACAATGGCTTGACCCGGCTCTGGACCTGCATCGACACCTCGCCCACATTCTCCACCGTGAAGTTCTCATCCACAAGCTCAGAGTGCAATGCGACTTCTGAGCCCTCTGAATCATTTTCACTGTCGTACTCACTATCTCCACCATCAATGTTGTAGCGGCGATTCTCGGTCTTCTCGACAGGCTGATACTGCGCTGCGGCGATCTCTATGATCGCTGATGCTAGCTCCAGGTTGCCCTGCAGGACCGCAATATGGAACGGGGAAAGATTAAATAGATCCTTCGTCGCTGCCTTCAAAGGTGGCTGGTCTTCTCCCTCTTCATTTTTCCATGGCGAGAGCGTCAACTCCTTGACCGCTTTCAGATCGCCAGACCATGCTGCCTCAAAGAGCTTCAGATAACGCGCTTGAGCCTCGTCGGTCAGATCCGGGAGCTGAAAGGAGAATTCTAGCTTGAACGGCTGCGGTTTCTCGGGAGTGTAGCGGTGGTGGCGATAGTAATGATCTCGGTCTTCAGGATCTTTGATGTCCGGATAGAGCTCCCGGAAGGTCTTTGCATCGCGCTTGACCAGTGTAGCCTCAAGCTCTTCGTAGAGCGTGATCAAGCCCTGAATTGCAGTCATTTTTGCGGTCGTGTCTTTCACTTTGGTACGTTGCTCTTCAATGGCTTTAGTGTAGTCCTTCATTTGCTTTTCGTATGAGTGCTTCGCGGCACGGATCTGCTTTTGTGCGCACCACCACTGGTAGGAGCCTTCTAAAAGTTCGGAAAGGTAGAAGTCGTCGTTTTTGAGCTGGATTGGCTCTCCCGGCTGGTCCTCTTCGACAGGCTTCCATTCGCGGAGTCCTTTGATTTTCGATCGAACGCAGTCTAAGAGCGACTCTCCTTTGGTGTACCGTCTCGAGTAGTCATCGTGCACAGCTCTCCAGCCGTTCGTGTCTATAGTATTGATGTCAACGCCGTGCTTCTCAATCAGTACTTTCGCAAGGCTTGGCACTTCATGGAGCACAGCGCTGATTACAGGCTGCTGGATGCTTTTCTGTGAAATGTTAGCGATTGTAGAGAGGTTGTTGCGAATCTCGTAAACAGCGTTTGCTGTGGCCATAATCAGCTGCCAGATTGCTTACCTCGAACTCTTCCCTGTTTCGTTTGGAATCCGCATTGGGCTCGCGGTTCGAATGGTAAGCCTTCATGAATGCACTGAAGTCGACACCTGGTCGCGCGCCATTTGTCAAAAGCAACAGCGCAACAAGGCTGTCCTTCGCAATAATTGCTTTCATAAGAGGACTAGCCATGCTAGGATGCCAGTGCGAGCCGGACACAGCTAAGTGATTGATGGCTCTCCCGGCACCCGTCTTGTCGGTGTCCAGCAGCATCTACCAATCGTTAGTACGCCATTAAGCATTTTTTCATGGACTTTGCACAAGACGAGCCAAAATGTCCTGGCCCCTGCACGGCGTGGGCTCATCGGCGGAGACACTGGCAGGGAAGCATCGCACAGATAGTGACTTACCTGAAGCATCTGCGGCTGCTCAGCGATACAATACTGCACCACGGTGTTCTGCTGCATATCCGCTTGCGATATGGTGGCTCCCAGCTCGATGAGGGTCTTGGTCATCGTTTCAGCTTCTGCGAGAGGTAGTTGCAGAGCGAGAACCAATGTCAGTATCGCGCCACGAGCTGACCTGTCGTGATCATGGAGAAGTTTCACTGGCAGCAGAATGTCAGCGCCGAATTCCGTGACCAGGCAACGCACAACATCGCCATGGCCTTTAATTATTGCCAGATGCAACGGAGAGACTGCAGTATCCCACGCCACAACATTGACATCGTAGACGTCGGGCTCGTCTTCTTTTTCTCCGGCAGATGTCAAAACGTCCTGGTGTTCTTCCGAGGCTGGTGATTTGATGTTGATCATCGAGTTCTCCGTAGTCGCATCCATGTTGTCCTCTTCCTCGGCGTCTTCGACCATGTCTACATCGGAGTCGCTTTCCGGGTCAGTGGTCTTGGAGTCCAATGTTGCATCTTCCATGGCAGCATCAAGCCCGTCATTTCGCGCAGCAGCACGAGCTTTGCGCTTTGCGTCACGCTTGCTCTCTTCCTCTTCTTCATTCGCTGCACTCTGGCGTAGCAAGGCGGAGACAATTTCGACGCTGCCGCGCATGGCAGCAAGGTGAAGCGCAGTCTTCCCGTCCACGAGTCGTGCCACAATGCGAGATCCATGAGAGATAAGGAGCTCAACGACTTCAAGAGTGGAGTTGGAAACAGCGAGATGTAGTGGTGTTCGGCCAGTGTAGTCACGCGTATTCGGGTCGTTGCCTTCTTGCTCAAGCCAGCTGCGTACAAACTCCGCGTCGTGATCGACTATAGCTCTGCACAGCTGCTCGGTGTTGCCCACATAGGCCATGTCTGTCCAACCCTCGGCAGAGATGGGGTTGAAGGAACCAATAGCTTGTCTCCCTGGATTGTCGACCAGGAATTTGCCTTTGATGTCGCCGGAGACATAGATCTTGCTCTCCTCTTCGGCGAGTTCCTCCTCCTCTCCAGTGCCTGGAGATGGACAGTAGCCACAGCAGTCTGCGAACACATCCTCAGCGCGGCCAAAGAACGCTGGGTGCCGGTGTAAATTGATGTCTTTTCGATCCTTGGGGCGGTTCCACTCGGCATTGAGCAACAGGTCTTTTGTGAACAGCAATTTTTCGATTTTGCGGGCGTGATACTTCGGTCCGTAGGGGATCGTGAAGGTGTGGTAATCAGAAACCTCGTCTGAGTCGACCCATTCGGCGACCTCGTCTTCATAGTCGTCCTTGATGTTGTCTCTGATGCGGAAGCGGCGTTGCAGGTAGCGGTTGATAGCTGGTCTCCCGCGTTCCGCTCGACGCTGGTCCAGATATGCTTCTCTGTCTTCAGTCTTCGGGAGTTTCTCCAAGATCAAGAGCCGAGCCAGGCCTTCGGTACGACCAAAGGAGCGCTCAAAGATGGTAGGATCGATACGAGAGCGGTCAAGGTTCGGCCAGTACACTTCGAAGCCACGACGCGCGTACTTGGAAAGACGATTCTCGTACGAAGGGCTTCGGCGGCTGAGGTCGATCGTGTTGATCTGCGTGATATATGCTGCTATGGCACGAGGGCTGGCGTAAACCTGCTTTCCATCAAAAGCGGCACAGCTGCAGTCGACGTCGAAACCTGTCAAGATCTCCGAAATCGACTTGTAAATGCGCAAGACAATCTGAATGTGACGTGTCGGGTACCTGGCCGCGTGTCAGTGTGGGCAGCGCATTTTATGAATTGAACTTACTGGCCAACGATTGTGATTGCATTCTTTGTGCGCACTGTCGTGGTCTCTGTGAGGATTGCGTCTCGAACGCTCTTCTCGATTTCTTTGATCTTCTCAATCGCTTGTTCTTCTGTCAAGTCGTACAAGAACAAATCGACGTCCGACGCTACCGCGATTTGCTCATGGTAGTACTGGCGCAGTGCTCTCTTCGATCCTTGATGCTCCTTAGGAACTGCAAGCAGGGGTGTTACGACACTGGAGCCGGCGACGACCACGTTGTCCCAGTTCAAGTCGACCAAGGAGGATTCGGAGAAGACATTGAAGTTGGTCTGGAAGTCTTTGAGAGACTGTGCGATTGCTGGACTGCCGTTGGGCCTTCGTTCTTCATGCTTCAGTGGCATGATGTATGAATCTCGCGCCTTCTCATCTTCTGCTTGGAGATCTCGCGCGCGAGCGCGAAGCGTCTTCTCCTGTCCAGCGAAGACTGGCACTACACTGGGAGTGGCAATGGCTTCGTGGCTCGGCAGCTGAGCGAACACTTTTCGCATCTCGAAGTCATATTGCTGGAAGGGCTGTAGGAGCTCCGCAACGGGCTTGTCTTGGTTTCGATCGAGGTATCCGATGAAGTCTTCGTGTTTGACTGGCAGCTTTGGCAAGTCAATCCGGACTGGTTCCGCTTGGCTCGCCATTGTTTGATCTGTCGCTGAATTTGAGTTCTTCGTAGTTTGGTTGAATGAGTGGAGGGCAGAAGGAGAGATGTTGGACGAATGCAGTGAATATGTACACCTAGGGGTCGGTTTGGGAGGTATGGGCCTCGAGTTCACGTTCCAGGCAACTCTAGTCTTCCAGTCGTGCTGTGGACCGCTGGATTGGTGGTGTTGCCTGAAGGATCGCCACGCAGCCAGGCGTCGGCTAAGAGCTTTGCGCATGCACTCACTCGCCGTGACTGCTCGACTGCTGTGGTCGCCGATGACAGAATGCGCGACGACAAACGTCTAGTGTCACATTGGAGCGAAGGGTTGGAAGAGCTTGAAGACGCGTTGTCCACCGCGTCGGTGTCGGCGCCGCGCGGTCGCGATCAGCCGCGGGGCGGCGCGAGAGCACGCTTCTCCTTCTCCTTCTCCTCGCAGCCTCCCGTCTCTGCCACTGATCCATGCTCACCTCTTACACTGACAGCATTCCCGTCATCAGAAGCTGCAGAAGATTCAATTCTGATGGAATCTCCGTGAATGCCTCGGGACAGCTCCCAAGCAGGGCCACGAAGTGTTAGTCTCAGGCTATTTCTATTCATCTATAAAGGCAGGGCTCTGTACAACACCCTCACGACCAACCATAGCGCGAGCGCTGCAAAGAAGCTCACACAGACTTGGAGCATTTCGACAAAATTCCAAAGCTCGATCTTGGCTAGCATGGGAGCGCCAGAAGAAGGAAATTTGCCGGTGCGCTGATGGTGCTGCAGAAGTTGCTCTTTCTCTGCCCACCGCTCGTATAGCCACTTGTCAAATGCATCCGAGTCTTCAAAGGGTATGCTTGAGACCGCGAATCGTCGCCAGTGCATATGGGCAGTCGGAGCTTTACGACCTTCGAAGTACAAATTAGGAAGGTTCCACACGTCTTGACTGTCCACTCCCGGCCTGCTTATTCATCAGTAACATGACCTCGACATGGAGCGAGCTACTCACGGAATGCCATCATATGCGATAGTGCAGTCGTACAACCAATCCAGGGTGCTAGCCAATTCACGCAGGCAGAACTGCAGACCACGACTTCTTGGGATCAAGGTAAGATCAAAGTCCTTGGTCCCAACCTTGTCGGCCCATTTCTTGCTCATGCTGCGCGATCGAGCTGTGAGATTCGTGCCCTCAGGGAAGAGTAATAGCCACATAGGTACGCGATCTTGAGCAAGTCGGCCAAGGCTGCGCTGCATTTCAACCTCGTCTGTTTCCCATTTACGGGAGAGGAAAATCCAGTTGAAGAACACCAGGCCAGGGCCGACAATGGGAATCTTCTTCAACGCATCTTTCAAGATGACGATCAAATGTCCGTGGTGGCGGGCTGTGTATGCGGACCACCAGAGGTATATCCAATCAGTGTAAATCTGTGACCATGAGCAGAAATTCTCCAATGTTGTTCTGTGATTTGAGGCAAGAGTGAAACGTACCTGATGATTCGCGATCAAGACCATTCGATCGGGCGCATCGAATTCAATCTTCCCGTT
The DNA here is from genome assembly GCF_019650295.1 of Cercospora kikuchii. Taxonomy (NCBI): domain Eukaryota; kingdom Fungi; phylum Ascomycota; class Dothideomycetes; order Mycosphaerellales; family Mycosphaerellaceae; genus Cercospora; species Cercospora kikuchii. The sequence continues at coordinate 901,103 of NW_025408586.1, forward strand.
CGACGTCCACTTGATCTGTCCTTTCACACTTTCATCCCAGCTGATTTCGGCTGTGGTTGGTGCACGCCACTGGTTCAGTCCGATCAAAAGGACGGCTGTAGATGACTTGACAGCATCCTGCCAGGAGCGATAGAGCCGACTCGACCAGTATAATGGCAGACCGAAGAATTGTTGAATATGAAGACTGTGAACGCAAGTAAGCCTGTGGCGCAACCCGTGAGTAGGTGGGGCTTGGCAGAGCATTACCATGCAGCGCAAGTCAGAAAGCTGACAACGACAAAGACGCCTTTGAGCCTCTCAAACAGCCATACCATGCTGGATTGGCTCACATGCTTGTAAATTGTAGCTTTCTTGCCAATGGAGGGAGCACCCGTTGGGGGCGACAGCGTAGGGCCATGTCCGGATTTGGAAACAGGCCTCTGCACGACCGCCACTGGTGAAGCGGTCATGCCTGCAAAGCGAGTGAACAGAAACACAGATGCTGCAGATCAGCAGGATTTTCCGAACAGATCGAGATCAATAGATACCCGAGGCATTGTTACACTGGGCAGGAAAAGTGCTGGAAGAACGGTCAGCGAATGTGATTATTTATTAGAGAAGGCAGCATGCTGGGATGTGTATCCCGCGGATGCCGAGGCGAGAGTCTGGCCACCTACAAGGGCGATTGGCGACATGGGGGTAAGCAGACGATGAGTGTACGTGTTATTATGCTGATGCGAATGTCTCGACGAAGAGGTCGAATTCGGTGCGATTACGACCTCCGAAGGCGCAGTCGTGGAAGAACGCCACGCTTTGTTCCTGGAGGAGTAGGCGCGAAACTTGGTTGCACCACGTCAGCCATCCCTGGCAAGACGTTGATGCTGTTCAAAGTTTGACCCTTTATTTGACTAGTCCAAGACTTGCCAAGACGGAGCACTACAGCTGAGCTGATCTGCTCCATTTCTTTGCTCAGCCGCCCTGCAACCCACTTCTATCGGCATTGGAGTCCGGGCTATGCTGTATCTGCTTTACTGTGTAGGGCGTGAGCCATGTTCCCTCGTGGCTATGACATGCCCGGCCTCCCACTTTCAACAAGCTCGGAAGCTGATGAGAAGGTCCCCGCCTGCTCACTGCGAACTTTCCTGAGACACAGCTCGTTAGCTAGCAAAAACAGCAAAAATAATGGACATTGCCGAAGACTTGAAGAGCTCCGAAAATGCTATCCACTGCATCGATATGCATACGACGGGTGAACCCACACGCATCGCATACGGCGGCTATCCAGCACTATCAGGTACGCTCCTAGAGCAGCGAGCTCAAGCGAAGCAACAGTACGACCACGTACGCCGCAAGCTCATGCTTGAGCCTCGTGGGCACAGAGACATGTACGGCGCTGTTCTTCGTCAAGATACAGAATACACGGCAACTGGGGAAGCACATATCGGAGTGCTGTTTCTCACCAATGAAGGCTACTCAACAATGTGCGGGCATGCTACCATAGCTCTTGGCAGATTCCTCATAGACACTCATGATAAGACTGTCTTTCCTAGGCGGGATGAGGTGAAGCATGACTCAGCTGCGAGAACTGCAAAATTGATTTTGCACGCGCCTTGCGGACTTGTTGAAGTCACTGTACCTACAAACGCCGATGGTACCAAGTCGGATCCCACAAGGCCTGTGTCGCACATTTCTGTACCTTCCTTTGCTACCGGACTGAATGTAAGAATAGAGATACCCAGCGAATACCGATGGCCACGACTAGGAGAAAGGACACACGTCACTGGCGATTTCAGCTACGGAGGCGCGTTTTATTGTCTGATCTCAGCAGAGGAAATAGGATTCGCAGGTGGGCTCAGCTCCGATGTTGACCTTGCTGCTCTGGATCTCGCTACAAGGAATATCAAGGCTGCTGTTAACAAGGACCCGTCGCTGCGATACCTCTTCACCCATCCTGATCATGAGGACTTAGGTTTTTTGTACTCTGTAGTAGTCGTAGACTCTCAAGCTGCGAACCCACTACCTGGAACAGCACGCGCTGAGATCGGATTGTGCTTCTTCGCAGACCAACAGATAGACCGCTCGCCAACTGGGAGTGCTGTCGCTGCCCGAATCGCTCTGGCTTACGCGAGAGGCCTCAAAGAACCCGTAACCTACCATTCTCTAGTATCCCATGCGCATGGAGGTCGAGGGGGTTTCGCTGGCAAATTTTACGCAGAGGTCGAGAAAATTGATGAACGTCTGCCGATAATTCGGGTGCAGGTAGAAGGATTCGCATCGTACGTGGGAACAGCCAGCTTTGTAGTCGAAAGCAGCGACGTGCTGGGGGACGATGGCTTCCTCTTTGAGCAGCTGTGCAATGTGGACGCCAGCAAATATCACGACTGAGATCTTACTCTCGGGCGTGTTGGCGGCCAGTAAGCATAGCGAGACTTGCGGGTCACTTCCCACTTGTCGTCCTTTCTTATCTCCCGCCTGGATCGCTTGATGCTGTACTCGCCTGTATCAGGAGGCTTTCCGACAGGTAGCCTCATCGTATTCTCAACGTTTCGAGGTGCAAGAGCGCGACGGCCGTCGGCTGTAAGGGATTCATTGTGGACCTGGAGAGGTCTTCTGTCTGGCGGTCGCGGAGACACTGGCAGAATGGGCTTCCGGACCAGGACTTTTGGACTAGATGTTGATATTGGCCTAGGAGGTACTCGTGATGTGCCATAGGATAAGGATGAGATCGAGTGACCGAGAGTGCTGCTCCCAGCTACCAAAGGTCGCTCCGGCGCAGCTTTGGGAATCAACTGCGTTGGGACTCGGCTCTTCCGCTGCTTGTCTGTGGCCTCCATGTTCTCATTGACTGCCATGTTCGCCGTCGCTTCTCTCAACCTTATTTTGAGCTGCTCGGTCGAGTTCGCTGGGCCGACGGAGCGGACAGTGACTCTGAGGATCGACATTAGGCTGATCGAATGGTGGGCGTTCAGAGTAATGGCTTACGTTCGCGGAGTTGCTTGGAAAGCCATTCTAGTGGAGCGGAGAGATGGGCGTCGAGTAGGTTTTGTCAACTTCCAGCCAGATCTCAAGGAGCATGGCGGCAAACCGCACATGGGCGTGGGTTACATATCGTCGATGCGCAGGATTTGAGGTCGCGCATGGTGTACGAGAGTGCGTTGTCGAGGCAGAAGGTGCGACGAGATACGTGGCCTTGCACTTCGCTGGTGGCGACTTCTGATGTGATGGCAGCGCGTAGCAGCAAGGCTGAGCTGCAGCTGCAGTCCACTAGCAGAAACAAAGGGCACATCTCATGCCAGCGCCCCACCAAGAGTCGATTTCCCGCCACGGTCTAGCTGCGGGCAGCAAAATGGAACTGGGCGATAAGCTCACTTTGCGACCGCTCTCACGAAACTGGTTCCGCGGTAGCTTTGCTTGTTGAGACAGGTCGCCTTAGCTACGCTGCACAAGGCGGAGACACAAGGGTCGAAAGGGCACTCGATGTCTTCATAGTCAGAAGAGTACGGATTCTCAATCCTGCTCTCTGTTACGCCCTCCGACAGTAGCACGGTGCCGCCGGCCTTCGTGCCTCACATGGCATACTGCGACACAGGCGTGCCTCCTCGTCGAGCTAGTGAGGGGAAGCCCGAGGCCGGCTTCGCGTTCTGTATCGGATCGGAGCCTGGAATGCTACTGCAGGCTAGTCGCGGACAGCAAAACGGAAACTCGGATTTATGCACACTTTGCGATGACTCTCGCGACCTTAATCCCATAGCTATGTCGCTTGTTGAAATGGAGGGCCTTAGCCACGCTATACAAGGCGGAGATATGAGGATTGAAAGCGCACTCGAGCTCCTCGGGCGGAGGAGTACGCAATATTCATCCTAGTCTCTGTTTTGCTTTCCTGTAGTACTGCAGCGTAGCGTTGAACTCGAGCCAAGGGAGGAAGAGTTCCTCATGCTAGAAGGCGCGTAGTCCATTTGACGGAGTTCGCGTTGCGTCTTGCTCGAGTTCATGACAATGCTATAGCTCATATCATATCGCTGACCCGGATCCGTTCTCTGGCGGAACCGGATAGAGCTAAGCATTGAAGATAGTAGCACGACATTCTCCAGCCTTCCTCGCTGCTCCATTTCCACGCAATCGCTGCTATGAGGAGATTCGTGTGCCATGCAGTACTTACTACAAATAGCAAAGAGTGCCAGCGCTCATACTGACAACAACTGCGCTGGACCGTAGTCCAAAGAATCGCCCGGCACCGGTGTTCAGGATGAAAGCTTAGCCGGTCGAGCCGACTCCGCACGGGATATTGTGGGTGATTCGGAAGGGCAGGAGGATGTCTGAGCACTCACGGATCCGCGCCCGCATCCAGCACGCAGCATGGCGGAAGAGAACAAAGGGCCGCGGCGCATGCAGTATTCGTCCTGCGACGACTGCAGAAGAGCACGTGTAGCCTGTGATGCGGGTCGCGTGGAGCGTGTATCTGAGCAAGGCTCTAAGGTTTGTACACGCTGTGTGACCCGTGAACGGCCTTGCACTTTTAACGTACGTCAATTTCTTCTTCTTGGGCCTGTCTACTGTGTCCTGACGATGGTGTATGGTATGACGGAGGAGACTAATGGCTGCTGCAGTGGATGCGAGAGGCGAGGTTCAGCGCCTCCAGCAGATCCGCCAACAAGGCCCAGCGTCGGCACTCATATCGCAGCGAGAACGGCTCCGTCGCTGCTTCGGATTCGACGGCAACTCCTCTAGCGACGGGGCCGAGCAAATCGAATGGGTGAGCTCGTCAGTAAGCTCACACGTACCTCTACTAACAGCAGCAGGTCCAGTCAATGGAAGAGCGAGAATGGCGACTCTGCCTCCCGGAGCATCGATGATATATTGGACCCCATCATGAGCCAGCATCTTCGTATTATGTACTCGGAAACATGGTATGCAGTCAGCTTCAAGACAGGCACGTGCGAGATCATTCTGCTAGCAATGCTGACTCCTTGCAGGGAGGTGATCTTCGGCAACTTCTTGTCACGATTCAGCTGCCCTTTCACGTGAGCATCTCACTGAAATTCTCACTCCATTTTGCCCTTCATCTGAGACCTGTGACATCAGATTCGGAGACGAAAGTGTATCAGAGCGCATGTTGAGCATCAGAACACTATGTACGCAGCTGGACCGATGGATGGCCGATTCCACAGCAACCACAAGCCCGCGAACCTACACGGAGCAATTCGATTTGAACGCCGTGGATGGAGATGACTATCAGATTGACAAATCGCTCGATTTGGTCGTTTGCGCGTATGCAGCTCGATGGCTGCCTTTGATCGCACCGAATGCAGATCCGGACGAGAACCAGCAGATCATCGTACGTCTCTGGCGTGAGACTCGACGAGACATGCTCAGAGTGATCAATCGCCCTTCCTATCGCTCCATGCTGACATTGTATCTCTTTGGGCTCACGCCTATACCCGAGGGTATCTCGGATGCGGAGGAGCATGATGGCCTGTCTGGACATGTCTGCGTGCAAGCTGCCTTGCAACAGGTTTACATGCTCCGCGTGAGACAGAAAAGCTTACAGTTCAACGGCTCTAAAATGTCTCCGACAGTGACTAAAAGCATTTCTCTCGGCACGGATCCTTTGGCGACTAACAGCTTTCTCGTCGCTGAAAGCCTTGCGCATTGGGCTGCTTTGACATTCGACACATCTCAGTCATTCACACTGAGCGCCAGGCCAATTTTGTCCTCTGGCCTTTTCGGCTATGAGGACGACTGGTGTTGGGGACTCGTCCGGTCCTGTACAGAAATGTTTCAAAACACAAGAAAGGAGTGGTACGCCGCCGGTATGGAGATCACAGAGTCCAAGGCGAACCAATTAGTCGCCAGTGGTTCGGCTTTCAAATTGCTCATGTTCAAACTTGCCGCAGTGTTTCGCGAGGCACTCCGCGACGGGCATGATGAACCAGTATTGGCGAAGGTCTACAACGCCGTCATCGAAGGGGTGGCGCAGTTCAATCGAGTCTACAGAGACTTGCTCGAGGCTTGTCAAAAACGCATACATTTCTTGTCGCAGGACACAAAATTCCGCTGGTGTAAGTTGGGCTGATGTACGAGGGGAGCTTTGCTGACTCCAGACAGATGTCTTGATGATACACTATCATCTGAGCATCCTACTAGTCGTAGATGCCATCGAAGGAACGAATCGACACGATCTGCTACCACGATTGTTGACAGCCAAAACCGATGCGGAAAATGCCATGATCAACACACTGGCCTTTGGCCTAGAAACAAACTACAGCATCAGCCTACAGACAGGCACAAAAGCGCAACCTACACCTGGCGCGGAGCGTATCATAGTCCCACTGCAGGCTGTTGAAGCATATCCTCACCACATGGTAGCAGCAGTGCAGCTCATGTTTCGAGCCATACGGCGAGATCTTCGAGCAGAGAAGATCGGAACGGACACTTACGCGAATCTAGCATCGATTTTGCAACGAGTGCTGAAGCTGTTGCCCGACAGCTCGAAGTCAGTACAAGCTGCAAGGAAGTTGGCGGAGACGTACAATATGGATGCTACATGACGAGAATCGTGCGAAGATTGGTTGGGAACCACGACAGCTGACGGCATGTTGTGTGACCTTTGCTCCAAATTTAGTGCAGGTTCATGCCTCACACGAACACCACAGAGCGCAACACGTCCCTCGTCTACCACATCCTGATCGATGGAGGTGCAGGGCACGCATCCCAACACTGGTGCATTACTTGTTCTTGCATTTCAGAGCGATTGTCAGTGAGCACACCTTCCTCTACGACAAACGATTGCCTATGCAGATTGGCCTGGCACGCAGTGCTGCAGATGTCTGTCCGAGACATGACTATTCTGCTCGTTGGACATCACTAGGAAGTGCCATACTCTGATGCAGAGAGTTGCATAACCTCGATGATGGACTACGAAGGTGCTGTAGCGCGCTCAAGTTGCGGACAGCAAATTGGAAACTCGCAAGAATGGCACTCGTTTCTCCCTCGCCGCGACCTTGGCTATGCGACTATGCCGCTCTGCCAGACAGGGTGCCTGAGCATAACGAGTAATTGCAGAGATACGAGGAGTGGGAAAGTGCTCGTCCAGCCCATGGGCACAGTAACCCGTGTCTTATCGCGGGTTCCACTTTGGTTTCCGGCGGGAGCGTGCTGTCTGAGCTACGTCAAATACTTTGTGCCCTCATCTTGGGCTCTCACAACGACCAGAGCGCGCAGTGCGACCAGCATTCACGATGTCTTGATCATTGGAAGCGCATGAAATCCATGTGCACGTATGACAAACACGACACAAACAGGATTGCCTTGAACACAGCATAAAACAGCACGAATGAACCACTTACCAGTATCCACCTCATAAACTCCAACAGCCGCTTCGATACTCAACCCTCGACACCACGACAACAGCAGCATGTCTTCATCAAAGCCAGCCAGAGCAGGCACAATCAAGCAAAAGCTCCGCGAAGCCCTCGCAAAACTACGCAAAACCCCCGTCGTCACCCCAGAACAAAAGCTCCACCTCAAACTCGACACTCTCAAATCCCAAGCCACAAACCTCAACACCCAAGCCTCCCATCTCCTAACCCAGACCACCACCTTCACCTCTCGCGCCTCTTCCACACCCCTCCCCAACTCCCCACCACCTGACCGCGAACCTCTCTTCGAACGCCATCCTACCTCTGGCCCCCCAAGTTCTTACGACGCACAAGTCCGCGCGTACGAGACGTTGACTACAGAGTGGAAGGAGTTTTTAGAGAAGGATGTGAAAGGTTGGGAGAAAGAATTGGAGCAGTTTGAAAAAGTTTTGCCGAATCTGAGGGAGAAGCATTTTGATTCGGACAGGAAGGTGGGAGAGATGGAACATGAGTTCATTGGTTTGGGGAATGCGGTGCATAATTTAAAGTTGCAAAGGACGGAGATTCGGAGGGCGGTGGAGGGCGTTGGTTTGCCTAAGGAGGGTGGTGGAGGAGATGGAGAGTAGAGTGTTTCATGCTTTCCACGGTGGGGATGGAGGGTTGGTGGTGGTGTTTCTGTGAGGATAGGTCTAGTCAATGGTATCGAATCACGGGAGGCTGATGAATGGAAATGGATCGCTTCGTGGAAGCAGTGCTTTGATTTCCTCAGCGCACTGTGCTGCCATTTTCGTATTGTCTATTTCGATAGGCTAGTGTACTGAATGAAGCACGCACTGCTTCGATACGAGCTCAACTTGCAGAAATAGCTCGATACGCGCACACATGCACCGTTGGGCGCAACATATCGTGCATGTCAAGCCACGTTCTCCCACATGACGAATCTTGAAGAGTGTCTCGTCCCAACGCGCATACTTGGTCAGTATTACAGCCCCAAGCACAGCAAGCGAGGTCGTCAATGAAACAGCAAGTGGCTGCTTAGTGGTGACCAATCTCGAAGTTTCAGGACCCTGCTCCGGCACCGAACCCCATCCAAGGTTCTCAACTTACCATACATGCGGTACAGAAGCCTTGTTGTCGTATCTGCAGACAGCAGAGTCATGCCTTCATGGAGGCAAGTCCGACCGAGTTACAAAGTTCTATGATAAATCCTCTCCCGCGTGCCATGTCCAGAGTCATGTTCCTTGTTCGATTGTCGGTGTCAGGTCCGCACCGACATTTTCGTCAGCATTGACCGGAATTTACTTCATCTATCGTGGCTTGAGATACCGCCCTTGCGCCATCTCTTGCTTCAAAGCATCCGCCTGGTCCGGTAGTGGCGCTCGTCTTCTGATACCAGAGCCACTGCCGGCACCGCCACTCGCGTTTGGAGGTGAGCCAGATGGCGCTGGCATGCCTGGGAAGCCGTTCGCTGGAGGCGGAAAGCCGGGAGGCATACCAGGCATACCCGGAGGAGGCGCAAAACCCGGCGGCATCTGCCCGTTAGGCGGAAGCGGTGGGAATCCAGGCGGGATCTGTCCTTGACTGAGAGCTTGCTGGAAAGCGGCCATGTCCATGCCTGGTGGTAAGCTCCCAGGCGGCGGAGGGGCAAAGGGCATGCCAGCAGTCGCGGGATTTGGCATCGGAAAGTTGGAGGGCGCGGCACCGAGCATTCCATTATCTGGTGAAGGCATGGCGGAACCGAGTCCGGGTAGGCCGGCGAGACCTGGGAGTCCAGGCAAAGCAGATCTGCTAGGCATTTTCTGATCTTCGAGACCATCTGCTTCGTCCTGCTCTTCAGCATCTTCTTCCTCACGCATTTGGCGCTCGTTTCGCTTCCATGTTCCCTTTTCTTCGGCAGCTGTTTGGCCAATGTGCCATTTGTCATTAAGAAAGCTGCCCTCGCCGGGTCGCGGGCGCGTCCAGAAACGTGTAGCCCTGTCGTTTGAGCCAGTTGCTAGGATGTGGCCCATCGGATGCCAGTCCATGCTCCATACGTTAAACTCATGCGCATAAGTCACTCTGTGAGATGGATACAGCGTTTGTGCGGGTGCATCCGCGGGATTCGGCGCATCGTAGGGTGATCTTGTTATGGCTGTGCCTGGCGGAGGGTTCTGCTCGTCCAGCAAATAATGAAAAACGGCACCGTCGGCAGCTCCAGTGCTGAGCATGGAAGAGTGGATTGGATGCCATACAATTGAGGTGATTTCCTTTTCGTTGCCCTTGAGCAGAAAGACGTCCCGCATCATGTGGATATCGAAGATTCTCACTGTCTGGTCACGAGCACAGGACGCAAGCAATGCGCCTCTGCTGGGCTCGAATTTCGTCATGTTCACTGTGTTCTTGTGACCATGAAGCGTTGTCAAACAGCGGCCAGAGCGCGGATCCCAGAGTTTCAAGTTGTGGTCTTTCGAGCCAGACACGAGTAAACCTTTGGAGGGGTGCCAGTCGACGGCCTTAACGTCCCACTGATGCCCGTCGAGCTTTGAGATCTCTTCACCGGAGGCGAAATCGAATATTTTCAAGCTAGCATCATCCGACGCAGTCACGAACTTCGAGTCTTGAGGCGCGAATGCCATGTCTCGTACCGGCATGTCGTGCGCCTGGATCTCCTTGACATTGTTGAAATTCGGCTGCCAGTATTTGACCAGTCCTTCTTGGTCCGCGGAGATCAGCCAGTCGTCGCTATGCGAATAGACGATAGATCGAACAGCAGCTTCATGTGCTTGCATGATAGTCTCGAAATTGAAGCCGGTGCCGTTCCAAAGAGTAAATTCGCCGCTGGTAGCGCCAGTAAGTAGTCTTCGGCCGTCTGGAGTCCATTTCACCACGTTCACAGGATGTCGGTGTTTGTTGAAGGATGTGTGTAGGTGCTTCGCGGGCAGCGAGTCTGCGGCATTCCCTTTCCGCGCTGCTGGAGGCACCATGGAAGCCGCATAACTCAGCGTCGGCCGTTCTGCTTCGAAGCCTCTAATGCTGCTGGCCTTCGAACGTCTGTCGTGCATGAAATGTACGTATGTGTTGCCAATATCAGTGGCGTTTCCTGCAGCATCCAGTCAGTAATTGACAGGGCATTCTACTATCACGATGGGCGGCAGCGCTTCAAATCTAGGTAGCTTGGCTAGAAGAGAAGAGCTGGGCCTAAAATTCCATCGCCGTGGAGAGCTTGTAAGAAGGGCCACTCACGTCTACTTGGTCGGCCTCGCGGCCGCGGCTGATCGAAGCCGCCATGTTCTGCTTCGCGATCCATGGCGGCGGGATGATAGAAACTGATCGGATCTTCGCCAGTCGAGAAGCCGTGGATGATGGCCGCACGGGCGCGTCTCACGAATCCGATTGCGAACGGCTGGAAGGTTCTTATCAGCTGGGCTAGTTGTGGTCGCCGCGCTGCCGCAATATCGATGCTTTCAAGCGTCCATTTGGATGATCACGATTCGGTGAGGCGCAAGCGAATGTGTTTCTATTGCAGACTCCCACGTCGTTGCTGCAGACGTGATCGGGACAGGGCCGAGCCGCTGCCGAGGACGCGCTAAAGCGCGAATCACTCGCGCCTTCTCTCGGTCCCCATGCCAGGCCAGGCACACCACATCAACTTTGCTGAGATACGCAAAGGACGACATAGCAGGGCCAAAAGCGACTGGCAGCACAAAACTCGCTTCGAGGAATTGGCACAATTCCCTTCTTTCCAATTTATCAGAGGCGTCATCTGTCGCGGCCCATCCGACCGAAAGCCAAATACGCTGTTCCTCGGAGTTCAGAACAGCAACGATATTTGCCTGTTGAGCGATCCTATCAAACGACTATTTGAGGAAGCTACCGTTCGTCTTGGCTAGGATCTCGTCGTAATATGGTTGGAACCTTTTCCACATTAGCAAGTGAAGCAAGATCGTCTTCCGAAGTCGACTTACGCAAGCCAACCTTTCTCGGGAGTGCCGACTTGGGCATAGCTGAACTGCGCTTCTTCATCATCAATGAAGGTCTTCTTGTGGCCGCTTCCTTGTGCTGCGGCATCGACCAGGAGCTGAGCATGGCAGGTTTTGTCCAGAGACAAAAACCAAAAAGCCGCAGCGTCCACTGTTTGTCCGACCTGCAAACTCTGTGAGTACAAGAATCGCTATTCAAGCAGTACGACTCACGGTGAGTAAACCATGATTCTGGAGAATGATGGCTTTCCCATCGCCCAGGTGTGAGGCAATCCTTTTGCCTTCCTCCCGGTCCAGCACCACGCCTCCAAATTGCGGATAAACTGCATGGTTCTTGTAGAATCGCAGGCTGTCTTGCGTTATCATGTCGAGCTCTCGACCGAAAACTGAGAAGGCCTTTCCATATACGGAATGCGCGTGACAGGCAGCATCGACATCCGGCCTGGCTTTGTGGATCTCGGAATGGATGGCGAATGCTGCAGCATTGATTGGCTCCTCGCCAATGACTACCTCCCCATCCTCATTCACTAGAATGAGGTCCGAAACACAGATCTGCGAGAAATGTGCAGACAGAGGATTCAGCCCTTAACTATTGTCAGTACACGGAGCGAATGTGGGGTTGTGCAGAATGTACAAAAATGGTCCTTGAGGATTGGATCGCGAACACTGATATGTCCAGCCACGCCCTCGTCAAAACCTCTGTCCGCGAAGATCCTATATGCGGCTGCGAGGTGCTGCTTGCGATACAAACGTTCCTCTTCGAACGAGTCGAATTTGGGATAAGATCTTATCTTGAGAGGTTTCCCACTTTTGGTTTTGCCAAGTGCTCCAACTGTGGCATTGCCATTTGTTTCGGTGCTCAATGTGGTTGCTGAGGGCGACATATTTCCTGGCGTTACGGGCTAATTTTACTTAGAGAGAGAGGGTCACACAATCTGAGAAGTTCGCGCAGAGGTCGAAGTTGCCACTCCGGCAATCGACAGCTCATGCCCCGCATTGCAACATCGCCGGAGTTTGATGTTCCGAATGCTCACAGAAATGATGTTGCACCTCTACAAGTGCAGTATACTTGGCGCTATGGTGCAGCAGTCGACACGACCTTTGTTGCCCTTTATTCAGGATGGTTCGTCCTTGGCAACGAGGCACAGCGCTTCGCTCGTGGAGAAGCCCGCTAGGTTGAAGCTGGTGACTGCCATTCTGCAAGCATGCACGTGCGTTCGTCAGATCAGAAGGCTGAACATGACAGCGATCTCACGCCTTCTTTGGCCTGTGCAAAGAACAAGCAACCTATCGAGCTCGTGATCGGCTCGTACTTGCTCTCGCCCAAGTACAGTATACGCGCGTATGGTTCTCTTGTGGACTCCTGGAAATGCAATGCGCTCTGCGGCCCTAACAGGCCTAATGGCAATTCGCTGACGAAGCGGAACGGTCAGTGAGCATCCGTATGTTTGAAGGCAAGGGGTTGCTGGACGGCTTGCATCTTTCAGGAAGGTGGAATCTGCTTGAACTTAGGATTTGCGGTATGTCTCGGGTGGTGAACTTAAAGGCTGCGATGGCTTTAACGAGAGCCATGGATCTGGTTTTCTCCTTGTTCCTGCCTCATGGTAAGCCATGCTGTGCCCGATAGCCGTGGCATCCATGAATTTGTGACGCGCATTGGGCCATGTTGGCTTGGTCTCAGGCACCGCAGGTGGAAGCATTGGACGAGACTGCGGCCGTGAACGGCTCTGCAAGACGGACGACACTCGAGTCACTGGATACCGAAACATGCGCACTTGGCGACACGAGCTGATCGACACTGTCAACCCACGCGGATGCCACCGATTGCACGACTCGCTGAGCAAGACGAGTGCACCAGAGCCTGGTCCAGCCAATACGGCTCGAGGGACTTCAACACACTGGAAGTCTACATAGCACTATGAAGAACAATTCCTCGAGGCTGTTTAGCATTCGTTAGTGCTTCTCTCAGCCTTCTCGAACGTTGCTAGCAGAGATCTTCTGCATCTTCGTGGACTGGCAAGGCTGTGTCGAGATGGAACAAGCCGCAGCTATACAAGCTCAAGCTCGGTATCCCAGAGCTCGTTCCTGCAACCAGTATCACACAGCTACCACGTGCACCGCTGGAAGGAACTTTCCCATCGTTTTGGATTGAGTTCAGAGAGCCTGACGACGCTTGCGCAGGAAGATTGCATGATCCACTCAAGTATTTGATTACTCTGCACCGGCGATGGGACCTGCTGGTCCGCAAACTCGGCACGACTTGAATGTTCGATACTGGTACGGAATGGAAAGATTGTGCTCGTGCCTTCGCAGCTGCGGCCTTCATGCAACCTAATCACACTCGGACCTTGAGACGAGGCCAGTGCGAGAAGGGCGGCAGCCTGTTCCTGCGCTCGTCGGGAGGTGGATTGCGTTGAGCCTCCTTCATGACACGTTCTCATGTCGACGGTACCCTAAAATGTTCATACGCAATCATGATACGGTGGTGTGGAACAAGCTCAGTTGCGTCTTGTGCATGCTGCAGTGTCGCAAAACCACCATGTCCGAATCATTAGAAAGTGGTAACGATTGCTCGCTCGCTGCCAAGCTGTCTCCGCGGAGCTCGGCGGCGTCTCAGCTCACCTGAGAAGGGCCGCAAATACCTATAGAGGCTAGGGAGAAGTCATGGACGATGCTCATGCCACCGGCGAACTGCTTCGTGTGATGATGGCATGAGGCGCGCATAATGGGGTGCAAACAGCACTACACCGCCGAAATCCGTGCCTACATCTGTTCAGAACTCTGGATGCACGCCATGACAACGATGAGATGCACAAAGACGATGGTAAGTGAAACGCATGCGTCGGTGGCCCATGTTAAAATACGCCCGAGGCGGAACAGAGTTTCGTTTTGAGATCGCTCAGACCCGAACCAGACATGCGGATCCTAAAGGGGATGAGATGGCGCTACTGGCGCCCGGCAGTCTGCATTGACCGCCGGCGCCGGCTCGGAGGCGTACCGTTGAGAGCTTGTGAGAAATGCGCGTCTTTCACGCAAGTCGATCCACTGGCAGCTAGCAGTGTTGCCGCCGGCTGGCGGCGTGATGGAGCTTGCCATAGCTCAAACTGCATCATGCACATGTGCAAGGTGGACATGTTGCAGGCGAGCGATCTGCTCACTCAAACGCGTGTTCACCACGCGTCAGTGCATGCAAATTCCATGCTCGCAGGTGAGCTTGACATTTCTGGAATTGTCTCTGCGTCTGAGTGAGCATGAACTGCTGGAGAGTTATGTGCTATACCAATTAGAGGACCTAAATGGCAGAACGTCCACGTAACAACCAGCCGGTAGTGCCGACGCCGCATGGCTGCACCTCGTAAAGCATTTTGGCTTTAGCCCTTGATGCCGTGCAGAGGCGGCTACAACGTTAACAGGAATATGCTTCAGCCATAGGTGAGAGACTGGATCGGGAATAGAGCCGATCGCTGTCATCTGTTGCCTCGTGCTCGTGGACTACTGCGCGGCATGGAGTGCAGCTAAGTAGGTGGTCCCTCCCTGGCGTGATGACCAGTCTTCCCGCTGAAACTTGACACAGATATTTTGCATCGTTCTCATCGTTGCCTTCTTCCACATCGTAGCGAGTCGTTCGTACTCGTGCAACCTCTCACGATGGGCCTCTTCTCTCGAAAGGGCAAGTCGAGCAAGGAGACCTCCGCAGCAGACGAGCTCAAGAAGTCTGCTATTCAAACCAAAGTTACGAAAAAGTTCGTTCCTAGGCACGGGTCTGCCACAGTCACCAATCAGGACGCCCGCGAAGACAATGCTTCGGATGGTCAACAAACAAGCGTTATCGAAAGCCGGAGAATCGAAATCCCAAGACATGACGGCACATTCCAGCGTGCAGCATACGCTCGTGGATCGATGACAGCTCCTGCATCGCCTAGCGGTCAGCGTTTTCAACAGGACAGCGGCTACGGCGAAGATGGCTATTGCAATCCTGCGGAGTCCATTCCAATGCCTCCGGCTTTCAAGGAGAGACACAGTGCCTACAGACCCAAATATCAACATCGCAGCAGTTCCGACTACTTTGCGGCCGGTCCTGCTCCCAGGAAGCACAGCACACCAGGAGGCTACTACACGCCTCACGCCTCATCAGACTCTGGTTACGAGTCCGCCGAGCCCATTTCTGCTGCACACTCTCGCGTTCCAAGCGAGCTCAACTTGCTGGACTATTCTCCAAGCTATCTCCAGCTCACTCAAACCATGCCCGAACTCAAACTGTATACCGGTGAACAATCACGCGAACGGGAGAATTCTCCCAAGCACAAGAGCATCGGCAACGTTTCGCCTTTGGATCTGAATTCGGACTCCCGATCGATTAGATCAAATAAGTCTGTTAGCAAGCGTGCAAGATTCGAAGACGATGCAGAGCCAATGCCATCGCTGCAAGCATTGGAGCAGTACAAGACAAGCGATGAACTGACGTCGAGGCCTGCCTCGCTATGGCTTTCCAACCAGGACGCTGAATCTGCCACACCTGAACGACATCAAGCAGAAACCCGTGCCCAAATGGAACAGCCCCACCCGCGAAGGCGACAGTCATCTCAGTCCAGCACTGCACACACGAGTCCTGTAGATCCATGCCAAAATCGAGTTGGAAGCTTACCTCCGCTGTCAGTACTGGAGGGTTTCAAGGTCAACAAGAAAGGCAAAATACTTGACGAGGAGGGCGATGCTATAGGAGAGCTCGTGGAAGGTGACCTCCTGGACTGCGTTCGCCAGAAGGCTAACGCCAATGGCGAAGTCATTGATGAGTATGGCCGTGTCGTTGGGCGCGTACGAACATGCGCTCCAGCTCACGCGCCTGCGAACATCAGCGCACAGCAGCACATTGCAGTCACGTCACCAGCCCCGGCGACCCAAGACTCACCGGCGGTGGTCGAACGCGACGTTGCATCAACGTTGGAGTCTCAGCCAGCAGCGCCGTTGCCGTCGTGCGCAGCCGACCCAGCGCCACATGTCAAAGACGTCCAGCCTCATGCGGAGGAGGCGGCGGCGCACGACACGCCACCTGTCAAGCCAGCCGAAGAGATCGCTGAAGAGCCAATTATTGCAGAACAGAAGACTCTTTCCCATCAGATGTTGCAGGCAGCAGTGCCTACACAAGAGACAAAGCGCATGTCTCGATCGGCGAGCGAGAAGAGCCTGTCCGAGCTCACGAAGACCTATGTTCGCCCAACTATGAGCTCTGTACCAGAGAACAATGTCCCAGAGGACGAGTCCATCCCAGCGAGTCCAGGCTTGTTCGCATACAGAGGCGAGATCCCAAAGACAGACGGCACACCAAGCATACGAAGGAGGTCGAACTCGCCACCCCAGATATCAGCTCTTTCAATGCCCACCCCAATTGCACCTGGTCAGCTGCCCAATCCCGCACATTACGCCAAACTGGCGCTCGTTGGAGGCTTCTCGAACAGCACTTTACATCCTCCCATGCGTCCCACGGGCGCAAATTCGCGGCGTACAACGACACACTTTGGCGGCAGCGTCGCTAACGGGTCTCGACCCCCACTACCATCCGCACTCAAGAAGACTCAATCCCACACATATGGTAAGTTCCCCACATCTAGAACAATGTTCCTGGCACTAATCCGTCATACAGGCTTTGAAATAGGCCCGAGCGGAAGCGAGTCCTCATCAGACGACGGCCGTATGCTCAGCATGCCTCATTCGCGTGCAGCATCAGTCATTACCAACACCACAGTGTCCTCCAAGCCACGTACATACTTCACACATGGCGGCAAGGTCACGGTCGAAGTAGCCACAAAAGCTGCTGAGACCGCGGCTCCCAAGCCAGTCGCGCCACCAGTCCCAGTCGAGGACAAGAAGAAGAGTCGTATGAGCATGAGTTTCCGCAGAAAGAGCAAGGCTGCGGCTTGAGATCTTGACGATCAGACATATTTCCTTTTGTGAGCTTGATAGCGTTTCGAGCGACTGGCACCACCATTGCAGACATGGTGAGTCTTGCAGGCAAAGACACTGAATTTTCTGGAGAGCATTTCGGCGGCGCAACGAAGCCCTGTCTTGATAGTAGCAGTACAAAGATGATTAGCTGTACGCACATATTACCGACCACGTGTGTCCATTTCCCATGTCTCCAAGTACACATGGCAGTCAAATGCAGTCTCGTGCGAGCCACGCTGAAAGCAGGCATCCCACGAGCTCGTGCCAGCTCATCCTTGCGTCTTGGCGGTCAACCTCGGTCGCGGTCGCGGTCAGAAACTTCAAGCCCTGCGCACAGTGCACCACACCATGATCGATCTTCACATCTCTTGTTTGCGGCTTGCTTCTTCACGGCAAGCACAAGCCTCACCAGCCTTCAATATATGCCCTGCAGCCATCATCACATCATCAGTGCTCAAACGTCTAACCAAAACAATCCCGCTGCGTATTCCCAAAGAAGCCGTTGACGACTTTCGACGTTCGGCAGCGACAAGCCGATCGCCTTCTGGGCCGCATCTAGTCCCTTCTGGGGGCGAAAGTGGGTGCAGTAGCTTGCGCCCACGTGCGTGGGAGCACGAGATTGGGTGAGAAAGCCAGAGCAGAGAAGAGGGCTGGTTGCTCTCAGCGGGCGAAAAAAGAAAACCAGCCTATCTTCGTGTTCTCATCTTTCCTTCTTCTTCCCCTCTCACTACACTACTTCCAGTGATAGCCTTTCTCACCTCGTGGACGACTTCGGGCTTTGCGTTCACGCCACTTCTCAAAAAAGCTCCAGCAAGCGACAGCCTGCGATACCGTTGCGCGCACGCACGCCTTCCCGATTGCTTGCAGCCGCCACTTTTGATAGCTTTGCAGGGCACGGCAGAGCTGACTCGAGCTTGCACTTGAGCCGCGTGCTTATCGTCACCATGTCGAAGCAGGAATTTACCGATGCTGCAGCGCAGCAGAATGCATCAGGCCGTGCAGAGATCGAAAGCGAACCCGTGGAAAGAGTGACAATCGAGCCGAAGGGAACAAACAGCTCTCCGGACTCTCCGACGGATTTCAAGACTCCCTCTGGACATGGCCCGATTCACCTGGTTGGTGCAGACCCTTCGGAGCAGCGTCCGGTGCAAACGACTGTTGCGGAGCTCGAACGACGTGAAGGAGGTCGATTTGCGTACTTGAAAAAGCCGCAATTCTACTTCATTCTGCTCTTGTCTCAGGCTCTGGCTGTGACGATTACTGGAACGAACACAATTACTTCTCTGCTGCGCGAAGAGAACTGGGCAATTCCGGCTTTTCAGAGCTTGTTCAACTACATTTTGCTGAACACTATCTATACCAGCATCACGATTTACAAATATGGCTTCAAGAAATGGGGCAAGATGATCTACAAGGATGGCTGGCGATACTTTATCTTAGGATTCTGCGATGTGCAAGGCAATTACTTCACTGTACTTGCTTACAACTACACGACTATTCTTTCTGCGCAACTGATCAACTTCTGGGCGATCGCAGTTGTTCTGTTGGTTTCCATCATCTTCCTCAAGGTCCGATACCACTGGCTGCAATACGCTGGAATTCTGATCTGCTGCGGTGGACTTGGCATCTTGGTTGCATCTGACCACATTCGAGGCACCAACGGAGGGCAAGCCGTAGATGCTGTCAAGGGTGACCTCTTCGCATTGGTCGGCGCTACCTTCTATGGATTGACCAATGTAGCTGAGGAATTTCTGGTCTCCAAGCGACCAATGTACGAAGTCATCGGCCAACTCGCATTCTGGGCTATGCCCATCAACGGTGTCCAGGCCGCCATCTTCGACCGAGCATCTTTCCGCGCTGCACAGTGGAGCGGCCAAGTTGGCGCATATCTTGTTGGATACACTCTACTTTTGACCTGGTTTTACTCCGCAGTCCCTCTTCTGCTTCGCATGGCATCTGCAGCGTTCTTGAACATTGGTCTGTTAACCGGCAACTTCTGGGGCGTTATTGTTGGAATCAAGATTTTCAATCTCTCGATTCATTGGATGTATCCTATCGCATTCGTCCTGATTATGGTTGGGCATTTCATCTACTATGGCACTGAAGGAGTTTTGGGCGAGGCGAAGAAGCCTTGGCTGGGCGAGAACCAGGAAGGTGGTGATGATGGTATCGGAAGTGCTCGCAGGAGATTGGAGAACCCGAATGCCTTTTTCTAGACGACTGATGACGGTATCCTTGTGAGGCGGTAGGCTTATACAGCACTAGCATAACGGCCGTCTTCCTCGTCAAATGAACAGATTGTGCGAGACCAGGTTCAAGTTGCGTTCAATGCTGTAATGCTGTTTTTGTGGGTTTCTTGCACCGACAAGCTTCTTCTCAGCGTGAAGTGTTGAGGTCCAATTTCCATTGAACTCCGTCCTCAGGGAAGCGAGATCCACGCGGCCCGAGATGCTTCTTAGATTAAAAACCGTTGTGACCAGATCCTGCGCGGCCGTGCTCAAAGGCCGCGTTATCTCAAGCACTTGGCACTTCAGAAGTGGTCTAACCGGATGGTATCGCCCGTTAGCTTGCCCTCACATTCCACCTTGTATGGCGAAAGATGCCAGAATGAGGACCAGGGAATTCGTGATTCCCCAAGCGAAAGGAATCCACGTCGACATACGGAAGAAGCCGGCAGTATAGCAGCCAGCGAGTCTATCAAAACAGTCAGCACATAATGCTTGCTCAAGTCGGCCTTTACGACAGCACTCACAAAATCCCCGTGACACAACCAGCAATCACCGCCTCCGTTGCACCAATCACGGCATAAACTAATGGCACGATCCAGATGATTTTCCAGTTCCGCCATTGCATGGCGCATGCGTAGGCTGCCGCTATCAAATGTACACCGCCCACGCAGATTAGTGTCCAGTAGAGTGTGAAGCGCCACATGGATTCCACGTCGTAGAGGTAGACATTTTGGGATCCGCTCACTGGGAAGGGCCAGTAGAGGGATGGGAAGGCAGGAGGTTCGTAGGCAAGAGGCTTTTGGTAGACTTCTTGTTTGAGGAATCGGTTACTCGGGGGCGTATTAGTCTTGATGAGGGAAGGAGGAAGTGGTGAGAGTTGAGGACTGGGCTTACGCCATGTTTTGATGTTGCTGGAGGAGTGCTGATGGGAGTTGAGTATGGCCTCATGACCCTGCTCGAATAGCTGCGTGCCGGAAGATGTGGGTGTTCATTCGGACGTCCTGATGGTAATCTTGATAGTCAGAAGAGTTGCATGTTCGGACTGATGTCGATGTTGAAAGCCAAAGGGCTCGAGCTCAAGCATGTGCAAGGATGCAAGGGCCAACCAAGCAGCCAATCAGCTTCGCGGCCAGGGCCTCGGCATTGACTTCACGATACCAACAACACCTTCCACTTCATCACAGTACGCGACGAAACAATCGCATCATCGAATCGCCTTTGTCTTGAGGCACGATGCCTGGCGATCGCCTATTAGGCACGCTGCTGAGGCATCTGCAGACGTATACCGACCAACAAGATACCCCAAGGTCAGTCAACTCTGAGTCGTGTTTGTTGTAGCCGTCTGACAGCGTACAGGCTGTTCGGGACAGCATCATCACTTCTGACGACACTCAACAACCCACTCAATGTCACACTCTTGACAAGTCAACTTCTCTCAGCTCCAGCGATATGGGCGTATCCGGAAGGCTTGCGATCGTGCATGCGAATGATCAGCGTGTTCCATTCGGCTGCTCAAGCTCTCATTAAACACGAAAATGCTGTGAGAGATAAAGTACCTGATGCGGAGTTCTCTCAGCTCCAACACGAGCGCACACTTGCCAAGGATGACTGGATCGAGGCTGTTATTCAGGGCGCTGATGACCACTCTCCCCGATGGCGACATTTGCTGGCGATTGCTGGACTGCTCCTTGGCTTCGGCAACCCCGATGACGAGAACATTTCGAACAGCATGCGACACAAGCTGGAAAGTGGGTTGGTCACTGCGGCCAATCTGGCGCTTGAGGAGACGCTAGACGACGATGAGGTTGGCTGTGGTGGTATCACACTTGTGTTGAACCACTGCTTTCCTATCATGTCGAATTTTGAGAGGTCGAAACTGGGCTATGATCTTCTTCTGCCAGTCTTGATGAAGACGACGTTCCACTCCAGTGAGGGCTTACAATCAGCTTACTTCCTTGGAGCCCTAGATCGGGACATACAAGTCACTGGGAATGGCAAGCTGAGGTGGCCGGAACAATCACATTCTTATCAGCGATTGCAACATATGTCGTCAGGGCCTCTAGTCAAATCACTTGGACCACTTTCGAGACTCATAGGACATGCCATCGAACAGGTCCGGGAGCACTGGCTTGTTACTGTCGCGTTGGATGACCTGAGCAACTTCGGCCGAACACTTATCACACAATGGCGGCAGAACAGGCTGTCGAATGTCGAAAGCACCGAGCAAAGCCAATTTTTGGATGAACATACAATCACCACTACAAGCCCGGCGTTGTTCAAGCTACTTCAATCGGTCCTGTTCGCCAGTGTCATCGTCATGCGAAGTGTGCTGGGCCGAATGCTAGGAGAT
This sequence comes from Cercospora kikuchii, assembly GCF_019650295.1. Classification (NCBI taxonomy): domain Eukaryota; kingdom Fungi; phylum Ascomycota; class Dothideomycetes; order Mycosphaerellales; family Mycosphaerellaceae; genus Cercospora; species Cercospora kikuchii. The sequence continues at coordinate 922,920 of NW_025408586.1, forward strand.
CCCATGCTAGCTCGGGATGAGCTGGCACCTGGTATCGCGCAACAAACACTTCATGTGCTCCGCAAGATCTACTTCGTCACTACCCGCCAGGGCATGTCGACATTCTCGCAGTACAACTTCGTCTACTATACAGCAATGGACATACTGAGCCAGTATCCGGGAGAAGTCGAGTCCTTCCTCCGCGAGATCCAGCCCCCACAGATTGGAAAGGTCGCAGAACATCCCTTGGACCGGACTCTCGATCTCTTCTTCCTCAACACAGTGGAGCACTTCACACTGACCCTACCAACGCATCTCACAGCCGAAGTTGTTGTGCCAGTGGTAACCTCTTACCTAGCAGCAGGCGGCAAAGGACCACTCCTGCCAGTCTTTGAAGCCGCCCATAGCGTCACGTTGGCCGTATTCTCTGCGCCACAGAATGCTCAAGCGACAATTGCGAATCTACCTTTCTACGTGGATTCACTGTTCAGAGTATTCCCCTCGAATCTGTCGGCTCGCCAATTTCGACTGGCATTCAAATCGCTGCTCAAGCTCACATCGCCACCTTCATCGCTGGCAGTGGAGCAACCGATGATGCCGGCCGTACTTCTCGACTTGCTACACGAGCGAGCACTCAATGCACAGACTTCACCTATACCTATTCGCTCGGACTCACCAGAGGCTGCGGTCGAGTCCCCAGTGGCTGTGTCCGAACAAGCCGTCCTCACCCTTACCGTCATCGATGGTCTCACGCAAATCCCACTGGATTTACTTGACGAATGGCTCCCCATCACGGCGGACATGATTCACGATATACAAGACATGAAAATGCGGGAGCATTGCAAAAATCACTTCTGGCATATACTCGTCTCTAGCGGAGAGCTTGACCCGGAACGAAGTCGCGTGTGCCATGCTTGGTGGAGCACGAGCGGTGGCAAAGAATGGGTGTTGTACGGCAGAGATGAAGCAGCAATAATGAGTGGTGGGCTAGATGATGGGTCGGTAGAGAGCAAGCTGTGAGAATAGGAGTGCATTGATGACATCGCTTCTGTCGATCAGAGCTTGAAAGCATCATCGTTACCATTCATGACAGTTACGAAAGGACATAAAAGGAACCCTTTGCGCAGACTCGACGCCGCCCATATGGTACCGCCGACCAGCGCTACTGCATGTCTCAGCTGAGTAGCACAGTGGTAGCTTTTGAAGTGGCTGCCGCAGAGGGGATTTGAGAAACCGAGCATATGGCATCACCGTTGTCTCGGCTCTTGACTCGCTTGCTAGTGTTGTTCTGCTCGAACCATGGTCAGTGTCATGCGAGATCTCCTTTCTCCGACCCAGAGAAAAAGGTGAGATCGAGACCATCGGTCGCTGTCGTGGCTGAGCAGAGCTGCCACAGTATAGAGTTTCACATTGAACCCCGCGGGCTGCTGTTCTCGACCTGCAAGGACCTTTATTGTTCCTCCTTCCTCTTTCACTGCAGGCAGAACACGTGGGTGAAGAGATACACGGATGCTGTGCAGCTCTTCCCTGTTTTGCGTATTTTGCTGGTAATCTGGCTAGTCTCGCAGTTTGATGAGCAGAAGCTCGTACAGCGCGCGCATAGACAAGCATTTTGGCAAGGTGACGTACGCGTACAACACGACACGACATGGTCGTGAGCAAGGAACTGCCCACTCGTTCTTCTCTCCACTTTGTTTGCGTTGCGGCAAGACCGGTGAACGTGCGGCGGAAGCTTCACTTCGTGCTAACTTTCTTGTCTTTCCGTCTTCCTTGCACTTCGCGCGACTGAACGCGGAAGCCATTGAGCTTGCTCCGCTGAGCATTGGAAACAGGGCAGCTGGCAATTGACCACGTTCGAGTTCCAGCAGCAATCCAGTCAACATGTTCAAGACGGTGCAGCGCACTGCGCACAAGGTTGGCAGCAAGAGGTCGGCGGATCAGCAAGATGTTGGATCTGTGATTGCGGAATTCAAGGCCACGGATGATATGCTCCTGCGCGTACGCATTTCGACTTCAGCTTCCTGGCAGCCAACTCGAGCTGACACCTTTCTAGCTTGAGAAGGACATTACAATCTGGCGCAATGGCTGGGAAGAAATCCTCAAGTACCAATACGATGCCTCCGAAGCCTTCGCCTCGATCTACAAACCCATCGAACCACCGCCCGAACCGACTACGAATCGCAGCCCCCCAGTGCAAACACCCCACGAGCAGATGCAGAAATGCCTTGGACTTCAGAAGATGTACAGCGAGCTGAAGGCGGACTTGAAGCAGGAGATTGGCATGATTGACAACAAAATCGTGAGACCGGTGAAGGAGGCCAAAGCAGCAACAAAGTCCCTCCAGAAAACCATGAAACACCGTGAGAATATGAAGGTGGACTTTGAGCGGTTCCTCAGTAGGGCCGAGCATGCGCGGAAGAAGGAGGTTAAGACGATGAAAGAGGAGGCTGCATTGGCGAAGCACGAAGCGGATCTTCAACAAGCGCAGATTGATTATCAGACTGCGGACGATCAGATCAAGCAGTACTTTCCGCCTGTGATTGAGGCTATTCAGGCGCTGCTGCCGTTCCTTCTCACGGCTCAGATTGAGATTCAGACGACGCTGGTGGGACAGCTGTACACAAGCCTGGATGCATACTGCAGACATCAGGGTATTCCGAGCCCGGCACCGAGTGATGGGGAAATAGTTTCCGTTTGGGACTCGGAATTCTCGAGCCTCCGGAAGGAGTGGGAGTCACACTCGGAATTGCTGAGGGGAGGAAAGGCGATTCACTTGGCTATGAACACGCCTACTGCGGAGCATACCTACACAGGACTGGGCATAAGGACCAAATCTTCGGCCCTGGTCTCACGCGGCAAAGCTTCGATGCCAGGAAAGTCAGCACCACCAGTACCTCGTCCAGCAGGTAGTAGCAATGGCACTAGCCCTCGACCGCAGCAGATTACATACCCAGGAGCTGAACAGGAGGAGGAAGATGCGCCGCCGAAACCACCACGGCCTGGCGCCATGCCATCACCTTCACCGAAGTTTGGTACTTCACCCCTCCCGTCACCGGGCATTCCTGCAAACAAGCCTCGCATGCCATCCACAACGGCGAATGGTTATCCAGCAGACCGCAAATCGCCAGGAGGACTTATACCGACTTATCCAGCGCAAGCTCCGCCAACATACACGGAATCTCAGGCTTCTACTCCATCGGCACACTATGTCACGCCTCCAAACGCTCTTTCGCGCGTGTCTTCTCACAACGATTACTTCTCTACCGTCAATACAGGCATGCCACATTTGAATCGACAGAAGTCATCGCAGTCGATTGGTGCATCAGTGGCCAGTATTGCGGCTGCGAAGAAGAAGCCTCCACCACCAGTTCCGGCCAAGCGGATTGGTTCGGCGCCAATGTTGTATGTCACAGCGTTGTACGACTTTGAAGGCCAGACTACGGAGGATTTGCCATTCAGAGAGGGCGATCGGATCAAGGTCGTTAAGAAGACTGAGAGTACGGATGATTGGTGGGAGGGAGAGCTCAATGGGAGGAAGGGAAGCTTTCCTGCGAATTATGTGCGCTTGTAAGAGCGCTATAGGAGAGCAGTGGATGACTGCTTGGTCTGTATAAACCACAAAAAGGCACAAGATGGTGTCTGAATAGAGTGAGGAGGGCACTCGGTGAGTGTCACTCGAGCTGATCAACAGCTCAAGTAAAAATTGTTCAGGTCAGAATTGAGGTATTGGTCTCTTGTGTAGTAGAGCCGACCATAGAAGAACGTGCATAGTGGTTTCTCTCTTGTGCAGCGCCTCGCATTATACTGTTTGACTGGTCATCAATTAAGCTCTCTCCGCAGCTGGAGAATGGCTCGATGAAGACTGTATTTGCTGCAAGCCATAACCGTGGCTACCTCTGAATGCAACGACCTCTGGGTGCAAGCGCCTAACTAGATTGGCTCTCTCGATCCATGAAACGCTTTGCTGATTGGCTTAGCGACCTGCGTTTGCACTCACAGGTAGTTGCATTCAGAGGTAGCCACGGTTACTTGGTCCATGATCCAATCGATGATATAGTCGAAGAACGTCAGTCCGATCGTGGATTCTCTTCGGTCTTTCCAATGTCAGAGAATGGTGACAAAGCTGGGAGCCCGGGTGCAACATTGCGCTCGACATAATCGCTGCGAAGCGGAGAACCTGACTGCACTTCGATTGCAAGTCCCTGCTTTCCAAAAACAGGTCGCTGGATTAATCTTCCTCGCGATTTACAAAATATGCCTGCTAATCTCCTCGCCTTGCTCAAAATCACCTGCTATAAGCTTATGAATTCAGAGAACACGGCATCCTCTGCCGAGAAGCAGTCGTCGGATGTGAGTTCGAGCTTTTGGCAGTAGCCACCACAAGTCTCTCCAGGGGCCGTACATCCGCAACACTCGGCCTGGACGGAGGCGCCTTTGTCCAGCAGTAGCGTTGCGACGGACACATGGCCGTGGCTTAATGCCACCTGGAGAGCCGTTTGTCCATCGAACTCGGCATCAACGTACGCGCCGTGGTCAAGCAGCAGCGCCACGATGGATGCATGACCGTGTCTCGCAGCTACGTGAAGAACTGTCTCACCACTGAAAACGCCGCATGCGTTGACGTCAGCACCTCGCCCAAGCAATAGCTCTGTAAGAGTCAATCCGAGGGTTTGGCCCGGGAAGTTAGCTGCTTCGTGGAGAGCAGTACGCCCGAATGCGTCAATGTTGTTGATATTTGCGCCGCAGTCGAGTAACTGTTCGACGCACTCTACATTGGCCCTTTTCACGGCAACGTGGAGTGCGATGCGGCCTTTGTAAACTTCCCTATTCGAGCCATCAAGAAGCGCGCCTCTGTCTTTGATGGGTTTGATCAATGACGGCTCGTTATTGTAGGCGGCCTCCAACAGAGCATTCTGAACCTTGCGAGGTTCTTTCGAAGTGGAAGAAGTAATGTGGTTCTCGCCACATGGTAAACAGTCCACCAGACATCTGGCAAAACCCCAGTTGGAGTGACTGATGGCCCAGATCAGGGCATCGTCGCCAGAATCTATTGTTTGGAATTTTCCAAATCCTGGGTCTTCGGTAGCCTGTACAAGCAGAGATGACCAATGTTCGCCCAAAAGCACTTTTAGAACAGGAGCGGCGCCTCTCGCAAACGCAGATACAGCCGGGTATATGTACGTGTTACCCTCACATCGAGACCAGAATTGGCGTGGCGAAACTTCTCCCATCAACCTCGGACATCCTTCTGTCGCATAGACATAGGCTGCTGTTGTAGTGACTACGCAGTAGGGTGAGGAGGCATGTTCCACTCTGAAGATGTTCGTTTTACGGATCCAGCTATCCAGATCCAAGGTATCTGTCAATCTTGGCCGCGCCAGCTCCTCAGCACATTGGTCGGCGTGATATAGTATGCCCCTCAAGCAATACTCGAGGAAAGGGTATGTATCGGAGATCTCTTTCTGTAAGAGGATCATCTTGTACTTGACGTTGTCGAGTTCTGGGATGACGTCTACAAATGAAGACAAATCAGCTGTAAAGTAGTTCAAGCAACATGTGCTCAGTCGATCGTGGCTGTAACTGCGCAGGTCTTGCCCAACAAATTCTGGCCACATTTCACAAAGGCCGCCGTCTTTGACCAAGTAATCACGAACCGATTCATGGATGAATTGCACCGTAGACCTTGTTGCCGATTCAATGACCTCGGCAAGTCCTTTGGATGAGCTAGCCACAAAACGGTCCATGTCGTCTGCAGTCACGAACTCTTGATCCCACGGTTCTGGAATCCATGTACCACCGCCTTCCGGCTGGTCGTGTAGTCCAGCTTCCATTGCGAAATAGAATTCCTCTCTGGCCAAGGGTCTCTCAGCGAACAAAATCCACTGTAAGCATAACAATAAATCTGTCATGTTTTCGCCGTCTTTCCTGAGCAAATCCTGGAAAAGCTGGGTAAGTCCTGCCGGTATTTCCTTTAGTCGCTTCTTGATATGTCGCATACGTCCACTCGACTTCTCCTTGTTTAGAATGTCAACAACCAAGGCAGCCCACAAGAAAATGCCATTCGCCTTTATGAGTACGTCCGTTTGTATCTCGCGAGCTGCCTTGCTGTTGCCAAGTCTCAGGCGACCCTGCACGAACTTCTTCAGATCATCTGCATGTCCATTCTGACGTTCTAGAATAATACAGGAACCGTAGTTAATGACAACTGTTGGATAGTGGCGACTCGCAAAACAGATGTCGACCCGGCTGTCGCACGTGCCTGGTTCATGGAGTGTTTCAAAAAATTCGACCATATCTTGAATCTCATTTACGTCGCATTCATCGAGTGCATCAATGAATATTTTGAGTCGCCGATTACGCATGGTCCGTGTGGCCTTCACGAGCAGGTTCTGAAGAAGTGGGGTGGTCCAGTTTGGAGACTGAGATTCGGCTTCCGTTACAAATGTCAAGTCATCGAGCACACTTGGCAGATCCGGCAGCTTGCTAAGAAGCTGAAAGGCGAGAGATCGATACATGCCGAGTGCGCACTTCTCTAACATAACGCCGCGTGCGTTAAAAAAGAAGGACAGAACAAGCTCGTCGTCCCGCTTACATTCCAAAGTACGAACAAGTGCGAACTTCATGATCGTCGACTTTCCGGCTCCTGGCTTTCCTGCGATCCAGAGTATGCCCTGTTGTTGATTGAATTTGTCTCTCGCGTTCCAAGTTATGTAATCTGGATCTTGTAAAATCCACTCACAAGTCGCGAGCTGCGCATCTTTGATGTTCATGCGCCGAGCGTCCATCTGTTCGAACGGTAAAGACTGGAGCAAGTCATTTCGCCTCCCTAGTTGCTTGGTAACGTCGAGGCCTGGTGTAATGTGTCTGGAAGATTCGAGCTCGTGCCTCAGACGGACGAAGGCATGATCTCCTTCACCGTACATCGGGGGAAGGAACACCTTGAAGAGGCCGAACAGACAGTAGGCTTTGTCTTCGCTCCTGCTGGTCTCACGATTGGCGGCCCACCTCAAGCGTTCGTTGATTGAGAAATCCAAAGGCGAAGCTCCACTGAGTACTGGTACGGGAATATTTGTAATATCGGCAATCAGATGCTTTAGATCTTCTCTGGTTCCGAGACGATGACCGTCGCGCGACCAGAATACGACTTGCTTTGGAGCAATCAGTTCCTGCAGCGTCCCTTGAGTGTGTAAGCTAAGCATTGGCGGTTGGACAACAAGACACTCACAGCCGCGAGTAAACCACCTGCTCCTCCGAAATGCGCGCTCCCAATCGGAGTGTGAATCGCCACCGTGCTGTCGTTTTAGTGCCGTAACGTCGTGCAGGTACACATAGCAGACCACCGCCTGCTCATACCAGCGGTACATAGACAAGATAGATTCAGAGAGCTCGGCGCTATCCGTTCTGTTGATACAGCACGAGTCGACCCAGAAGTGATGCAGGTCATCTTTCTTCGCCTGTTGCCCGCAGAACAGGATCTTAGCGTAGCCTGGCTTCTTCTTTGCAGCATCATTGTTCAATTCTTGGTAGAGGACTTCCTCATCGCTCGTGAGCCATGTGTGAGAGAGAATAGCGTAAGGCGGCCGCTTGTCGTTGGCGTAGTTGCGTATCGTCAGCGCACCGCCGTCAGTGAATTGCAGCAGACGCATTCCGCCACCGTGTCGGATAGGCTACATGTGTGCAGCACCTGGCCCTGTTTCATACGCGCGGCACAGTGAAGAAAAAGACTGCCGTGGAGACGCCGGGCAATAAGGTATTGGAGTTGGGAATTCGCACATGTTCCGAATGCTGCGATCGAGTTGCGGCTCGTCTGAGTCGGCTGAGCAGTGCTCAGCCACTCATCCTTCCACCATGCATTGGCGAGGCGCCTCTCCCAGTGAAGGACACCAAGAAGAGGAGTGGGAAAATGGACATTCCCCGCGGAGGTTCGCAGCTGCCAACATGCGCTGATCGAGGATGGCTTTTGGGCTGCGTGTAATTCTAGAAATGCTTTCAAAGTATGGCAAGAATCAGCAGAGGCAGTGGAGGTGGTGTGTGTAGATGGCTCGTGCTGCATTGGAGACATTTCGGCTCGAGCTCCCAACGTCATCGTGGAGCGACCAGGATAGCTCGTCCTCACGAACGATCATCGACCTGCTTTTTGACAGGTCCACTTTGTACAACCACACACGCCGATCTCCGCACTGCACATTCAAGAAAGCCATCTACCCGAGCGCGAGAGCCACAACCCTGGGCAAGGCCATTCGAGGCGTGATTGACAGAAGCACGGCATAGAGCGCAACTACGCGCGTCGGAGAGCTCTGTCAGCACGTGGGCGTGTCGGACCATCGCCAGATCCACCAGCACCAATTCGCTGCCTCACTCTACACCGACAGAAACAGCCATGGCGTCCACAAATGAGACTTCACCTCTCCTCCCCACCACCAGTTCCTCCTCCGCCTCCGCGCCGCGACCGACACCTGCCAAACCAAAGCGCAATGTCACCTTCAACTCGACCATTTCTACAGCCTCTCCTCCCAATCGACAACGACCGACACCCTTATCCTCTACTCCACCCTCTCACGCTCCCAACAATGGCTTCGGGTCCTCCGCCATCGATTCCAAACAGAGCACGCTCTCCGCGCTGAACAGCAAACTGCGAAGACGAAACTCATCCGGCGCTGCGATCCAAATGCCCAACCTCAACCCAGCCAGCAAAATCGGCCCTCAACGCACAACGCGAACAGCGTCAAAACTCAAACTCCTTCCTAACCCAGACGTTGGTGACGATGGGCCCGAAGAGGAAAGCGGACGAGACGTCTACTCACAATTCACGCGCATCAAAGACCCTACTGCGCGTCGAGATGCCGCGCGATTGGGCAAAGAGGATCGCCAGCGGTTACCGCGCGTCACGGCTTATTGTACAGCTTCGAGCTACCGGATCGAGGAGCTGATGCGATTTCTGAAGGGGAGGACGAAGACAAAAGGCGCGAATCCGAAACTGTTTGACGAATGTTTGTACTCGCCGTATTCGTACAAAAAGGATGATTTAAGGCCGAGATCACCTGGAGGGTTGAAGAGGGCGTCTAGTGGTGGTAGCGGCAATAACGAAGGTTCAGTGCTGTTCGAGGAAGAGGATCCAGAGGTGGTGCACAGTCAGCGCATTAGGAGGTTTAGTGATTCGGCGATTGAGGTTGACGAGAACGCGCGAGAGAGGAGAGAGGATCTGATCGATCTGAACAATGGTGCTGGGTCTTCGGCTGGTAATGGTGAGCCTCCGATACCGACTGCATCCTCAAGTACGGAGATCTCGAGAGCGGCGGACGACGGGGAACTCGGAACCGGAACCTCGATCGAACGCGATCCGGAAATGGATATCACGGTGCATATCCCGGAAGTCTTCCTCTTCGAGTACGGCGTTGTGGTCATATGGGGAATGTCAGTAAAGGAAGAACAGAGATTCTTGAAAGAGATCTCCAAGTTCGAACAGGAAAAGTTGGGAAAAGATGATGTGCAGACGGAGGAATTCAACTTTTACTACACGAGGGAGTATCAGGCACGGATATACAATGATTTCATATCATTACGCGAGAAGAGGAACTACATGACCAAATTGGCCATCAGTCATGCTTTGGCGCAGTCGACAAAGGTATGTGTCTCTGCGTTGTATGAGCAGAACTGCGAGCTGGAGGTGGAAACGAAGCAGGACTTACTAACATTCTTCTTCTCCCAGACCTCACTCTACGAAGACCTGCTCGATGCCACTATAAGCACGACTCAGACAATCCCCTCACAAATCGCTTCTACTGGCCGCATTCAAATGACACGGAAAGAAATCAACATGCAAATCGGAGAGCTTTTCATCTTGCGGATCAACATCCATCTTCAGGGTTCCGTGCTCGATGCTCCTGAGCTCATGTGGGCGGAGCCCCAGCTCGAACCCGTATATGTTGCTGTGAGAAGCTATCTGGAGATGGATCAAAGAGTGGCGTTGTTGCAGGAGCGAGTGGGTGTCATTGCGGATTTGTTGGCAGTGTTGAAGGATCAGTTGAGTCATACACATGGTAAGTTCTGACCTTTCATGTTCGATATGCGTGATATGGCTGACTCTGTTGTGCTCTAGGTGAATATCTGGAATGGATTGTGATCGTCCTCATCGCAGCTGAGATCCTGGTCGCGGCGATCAACATTGTGGTGGACTTGTATGCTGGCGTGGATTAGACTCGAGTATGGGATTCCATTTGCGCTGCGGGAGGGGTCAAAAGGGAAGTGCAAAGTTGAGCTTCAACGCAGTAAGATTGTATCTACGGAGCATGTACTTCATTGCGCGAGAAGATTGTACGAGCAGTGAGAGAGATGATGGACTTGTAATGATGCGGCGTGCACTGTACGTTTGAGCAGTGTGTGGACGAAGAGAAGAAGAAGAGGGCATTGTGCATACAGTTTATATATCCATGCATGTGGCAGACAGGAGCTGTACAAAAATGGGACTTCGCAAGGAGGACATTTTCTGGAGATCAAGCATATTTTCCTCGAGTGCGGTGAGATGTAAGCACGCCCTTGCTACAGGTTCATCAATTCTCTTCTATTATATCTGGCCAAGGGATAAATGTAGCCATGCGTGAACTGGTTGCCAAGCATGAAGCTCTGTTCTACTTAAGCTTTGGTCGTGTTGCTTGGACATCTCCCGTCTGGCATCGACCAGCAACCACACCTCGCGCTTCATACCATCGCACGTATTGCTGAATGTCGTGGGAGTAGATGGTGCGTGAGAGGTAGGTCGGTCCTGCACTAATCTCTCACAGCAAGCTGTCAAAACATTCTTTCCTCAAGAAATTTTTCCCTCTCTTATCTCGTCGACCTCCATTTCACGACATTCGTCTTGAGTTTTGCTCAAGTCTGCCACAGCAACACATTTTACCGTGATGGCCTCCTCGGCAAACGACGAATGGACTCCTGTGCCTTCTCGCAAGGGCAAGAAGTCGCGACCTTCACAAGCTCAACCTCTCAGCCACGGGCTCGCCAGTGCTCCTCCACCTGTTTCCCGCGATCTCACTATTTCGGACATTAAGCGCGATTTCGAGACGAAGCTGAAGCAGTGGAGGAAGACAGAATGTAGGAAGCAGCTACTAAAACTGGTCGAGTGGGTTTTGGATGTCAGAGGTTCGGAGAAATTAGAGAGGTTCGTCTGCCTGGGCAGTGGGAGTCTGAGTCGGGACAATGTGGAATGTAGAAGGAGGACCTTGTGGCAGACTGTGGTATTTTGGGATTTCATGGAGTATGTGAGAGGGCAGCAAGATGAGGGAGAAGAGGTGGAGAGAGAAGGAGATGTGTGGGTTAGTGATCCAGCATACACGGAACTGGATCGAGAATATTTCAAGACGCTGGGAGTGGAGGTGGTGGATGTCGACAAAAATGCGATGGGACTGGGTGAGGTGAAACAACATCTCGGAGAAGGAACAGTGTTGTTCGAGCCATTTGTGGATATGAACGCGGACATGATGAGGGATTTGGTTGAGCAGGATGCTGGGATCTATGTTGGCAGCTCTGTGGGAGGGCTGCAGAAGAGAGGAGGTGAATTGGGTGAGCTGGCGAAGAAGTTCGGCTCGAACAGGGTGATGAGGAAGTTCCCGGTTTTCGAGATCGATCCGAATGTCTTTGACGGGATGGAAATCTACTGGAAAGAGGAATCCGATGATTGAGCGATGACCCTCGAGGCCTGAATCATACCAAACATGCAACCTACAACTGACACACCTCCCCCGAACTCTACTTCATGAGATCCTCTGGCTTCAGCATACCAGTCTTGAGCATAGCAACAAGCGCTGCGCTCGGGTCCGAAGAGATCTCTGTCCTTGAAATCCTGATCTGCCCTCCTTCCTCCCGGAACGCAAACTTGAATGCAGAAGGAATGGCGCCATCCCAAGTCTTTCCGCTAGGATCTGCGATATTGTGGCCCTGGCCTGGAACTTGAAGTTTCCAGAACAGGGTCGCAAGACCTGTGAGCTCCCACGTATTCGACCCTGTCTGGACAGCTGTGGCATAAGTTGGGGAGTGCAAGTGTTCCTTGAAAGGAGCATAGAGTTCCTTGCTTATAGCCTCCCAAGATGCATCACCTCCGTTGCGGACTTCGCCGGTGGATTTGACGAGCACGTCTGGTGTAGCTTTGGTCAGAATTGATCGACGGGTTTGCGAGGAGACACTGTACTTACGATCATCCGACATCCATTTGGAGCGCTCAGCTGGTTTATCGAATAGCTTGCCATCTATTGCGGTCTTGGTGTAAGTCTCCAGCCATCCCATGGCGGGGTGCTTTCGGCTAGTGTCGTTCCAACTGCCATTATGGACATAGACTGGTTCGGTAGGGTAAGCTGTGGTTGCCATTCTGGATTCGATTCTGATTATGCCCGCTGCAAAGGCTGTGCGTCTCCGTCTTCTATACCGAGAGCAAGATGGTTCCTCTTATGCCTCTTGGGCCACGTCTTACACCCCGCAAACAGGGCGCCTCGAATCCTTTGGTGCCATTGGTCTTCGATGCGACGACATGTGTAGACGTCGGAGCCACCGAGAAACATCAAGCCTGCAGAAGCCTTCCACGACGTTGTGCCAATATCATTGGCACGACCTCAGCACGCGCACGCCACGTGCAAGCAGAAAGCTTGAGAGTTTTGGCATTCAGGCATCTGGAACTTGGAAGCTGAGCGAGAGGCTTGAGGCTGAAGTCTCAGCTGATGTTTTGGACCAATGGGTCGCGGCGACTTTGCTTGAGGTCTTCACCAGTCGACGTGGTCGACATGCTCTTTGCTGAGTTTTGTGCGATCGTTCCACGCACGTTCACGTGGTTGCAGACTATCATGGACAAGATTGCTTTGTGGCCGGGCATGGGGAGCAAGGAGGCTTGAGCAGACCCTGCGCCTCGCCAAAACGCCTTCTCCACGCCACGCTCGATTCATATCTCAAGGCGAGGCAAAAGAGTCCACAGCTACTGGCTCGAACGACTTTGGTGGGGTTCGCGACAATGACGACCTTGCCGTCAGTGATTTCTGGCTTGGGGTCATCGAACGATTGCTTGTCGCGCTGCCTCACAAGGAACGCGGGCAATGGCCGAACAGCCGCTCACCGCTGAACGTGCCTACCATCTGATCAAGATCGAAGATTCCTCGGGTCGCTCACAGGTATGGAGCACTCGACCCGAACCACAGACCCAGGCCTAACGAAAATGGCTCCTTTATACCACTTCTTGAATGCATGTCCCCAGCGTTTTATGCAGCGCAAAACGTTTACTCACTTCGATGCACCTTGATGGCCAATACCACCACCTTCGCAGGCATCGTTGGCTTGCTGCTCGAAGTCCCAGCTTGATGGACTTCTCATGAACGCAGTCGCCAGAGTGCTTACTGCTCACTGCATTAGTGACACGAGAGCAATGCGACCACTTTAAATTGTTCTTGCTCTCTGTAAATCCTGGGTTATCCTGAGGCCCGCGAAAAACGAGTCGATTATTCAACTTTGCAACTCCGAGCGTATCGAGGAATACCTATTCACATTGGAAGGTGCACAATGGCGAAGGCGATCTATGCAGAATTAGCAAGACGTAAGCTTTTCTAGCCCCGTGAACGTCCAACCGGAAGGTCAAAACGGCCAGCTCAAGTATTGAATATCGACGAGCTTCTTGCTGTCATATTTACACTCTGATGAAGTTGGCCGAGGCCTCAATGCTTGCCCGATCGACCCCACTTAGAGCTTCGATCATTCATATCCACAAGCACACCACTGACTTTGCGTGCACGACCAACGGTTGCCTAACATAGTAGTATACAAAATATACATCAACTGCCAATAACACTTCCACTAAACAACGAACGATGGCCGATGCATCAAGCGCTCACGATCACGATCATGCCCACCCGCCTCCAGCTCCCGAAGATGCCTGGAAGACCTCAGGCGTCCGTGTAATTCCTTCCGACTCCCTTGAGCCAGTAGGAGGGCAACATATGACACCAGGAATGGACCGCGCAGCCGCCATAAACTTCGCGAGAGTAGGAGCTCAGAAACTCTGGGCTGGTACAGTCCACAGTAAGCCTTACTCCCTCCACATCTCCCCAAAACCATAAACCACAAGCAAATCATACTAAACACTCATCCCTCCAGTCCACGCAAACGCCAAAACCGGAGCCCACCACCACGGCCACCTGGAATCCGTAATCTACGTCCTCAAAGGCCGCGCTCGCATGCGATGGGGCGAGAAACTCGAATTCACTGCTGAAGCTGGTCCAGGAGACTTCATTTATGTTCCTCCTTATGTTCCTCATCAGGAGATCAATGCGAGTGCGGACGAGAAATTGGAGTGTGTTTTGATGAGGAGTGATAGTGAGGCGATTGCGGTAAATTTACCGGATGTGGAGCCTGTGGAGAAGCCGGAGACTGTGAAGGTACGTTTTGAGTAAAGCGGACAGGATGGGAGGTGGAAGAGTGATGTTGTATGTGCCTGAGTCTGATGTGCTGACTGTTCTTCTCTGCAGTGGATCGATCCGACGCATCCAGAGTAGTGGGAAGATGAACTAAGATATAGCTTGGCGCTATTATGATGCATGTGAAAGAGGTGCATTCACTTCGATCAAAAGTTGAGCGATTTCAGGGAGGACGGAGATATGGGTCTCCTTGTGCAGTGCAAGTAGTTATGCTTCTCCCCCGTGGCCATATCAATTCGGAATTCAGACATTGCACAACAATTGAAGATTAGTTTTCGAACTTGTTAAGTCTCTATTAACGCATAACTTGAAATCTGCGACTGTGACTGCTTGATGCCCCAAGTTCTGTAATAGTGAAAACAAACATGCACGACCTCCAACAGCGCCGTGCCGAGTTCCTTCCGGGATATCATTTTGGGCGGCCGGCCCACACGTCCCGTGGCCCTATGCTTTCAGGTATGCACAAGAAGAAGTAAAAGAGAGTCATGATCGTCGTATTTCTTGTCGCTGGTCGATAGTCGGATTTTTATAATAAGTGGTACATGAACAAGGAGACCATCGCGGCGATTGATAGTGCTCCGGAGGGTAACGCTGAACTCGAGGCGCCTGCTGTGAGGGCTTGTGTTGTGAAGTATTTGTTGAAGCCGAGATTTGTGCTGTTGTAGCAGTTTTGTGGGGTGACTTCCTTGATTTCTTCGTCGTCGGGCTCAACGAGTGTTATGTCGACGCACTATATGGAGCTCTGGGTCAGCAATCCTGTGCGGCTGAAGCTACTTTCAAAAGTCCAATACTCACGCTGTATAGTGCTGCGCCGTGTTGCGCGGTTTCTATCACTTGTAATGTGATATTTTGGCCAACTGTGAGATTCAAGCTTGCCGGAAAGCGTACTTGTGGCAGACAAAATTGTCCGTTGTATTGTAGATTGTCCGGGCCCGTCACCTCGAAAGGTCCTACGACGGGATGTGACATGTTCGGTGGTGCCACTTGCCCTTGGGCGATTATCCCGATGTTCACGTAGAATAGTGCTTTCTTGTGTCCTGGAAACCATCCGGGCTGTACTGATAATGCTCCTCCTCCTACTGGCCATTTTGTCCGATTTTGTGCTTGAGGAAGTCCACCGCCTGTCATCAGTCATTAGCCATGGTCTGTCGCAAGGCGCAAGACTGTCCACCTACATGGATACATCCACTGCATGCCAAAGGGAAACTCATATTCCCCCGTGCTGTTGTTGTAGTCTATGCCGATCGTGTCGATGTTGTTCTGAGGCAGCTCGCCAGTGGTGTGTAGATTGTTCCCTCGCCATCCCGGATATGTGATCACAGTGTGCGCTGCTGCAAGCTGGACAGTCGCAGCTGCCACTAACAGCGAACTGAAGCCATACATGTCTGGTATGCAAGTATGCGACCACTCTCTGAAGCTCTTTCAATGCGACTCCTCGCTTGTCCGTTTCCTGTGGAGCATGCAACCGGCGCGGGCTCGTCGATGATAGCTGCAGGCGGTAAATATGAAACAGGCAGAGAGGCAGGCGTACAGAAGGTCAGCGCGTACAGATGGCAAGAGAGTGAGACTAGGAGGAAGGATGGCTGCGGAGTGTACTATGTTAACCTACAGAGCGTGCGTAAGGCGGCCCAGGGCAAGTCTGCGTGAGCCGGAAAGCCTCGAATCGTGGAGTGATAGGCGCCTGCAGTGAGAATGCCACATCCTGTGCATCCCACGAGCGTGGTGGCGACCCTTGGCACATATAGAAGGGCTGGTTGGTAGAGATGCGGCACAGCACATTTGCCGCTAGGATGAAAGCAGGTATTCGCTCGTGATCGAGAAGCCAGGCTTGTGATCCGACGAGCGACAGGGTGCAATTCCTGCACCATCCTGCACGCGAGTGGTGCCCTGCGCTACACGTCCGCTGCGTGTGGTGCAGTCGAGAGGGAGACTTTGCCGTTTCAGCTCGCTGTAAGCGCCCACATTTAAGCTTCCGCTGTGGAGCATGAGATGGCTGGCCAATGAGCGTTGCTTGCCGCTCTCTTCACCACATCGACTCCACCTGCGAGCATTGACCGACTGGTGCGCAAATCTGGGAGACGGTCAGAACATCGATATGACGTGAAGAGTGGCCCGATGGACTGACTGCCGACATGAGATATACCTTTTCTCCGGCATCGAGCTACGGAGGTCTCAGATGCTTCCAACAGAATGTTGAGCAGGAACAGGATCAGCTGCATGTTATTAGGCGTCTGCACAACAGTAAGCACAGCTCGCCTGAAAGACAGCGACTGCGGCGAACACGCAAGCTTCCTCGGTGCCGCTCTGCTGTGGTCGTTATGCCATTATTGAAGCCATCAATGCATCTATTGAAGTCTGTCAATCGCGCGCCTGTTAGTATCTTGACGAAAGCGCGCTATGCAATGCCAGCGCCGCCAACAGAGCGCTTCGCAAAGGTATAGATCAAGCGCTAAAGACCTTGGCGAAGGATTCAGATCTTCAAATTCTGCAGGAAAGCATGTAGCTGTCCGGCTGTAGCTATGTAAAGGAGATCTTCGTAAGTCGTCAGACATCTACAACCATTCACAGTCTTCATGATAATTTCATCTACAGTCTGATCAACAGTCTTCCATATGTGTCTCATCTTGGCGACACAATGATATTTTCTATTCCTCAGTCCAGTGCTTGTCACCAATTCTGACGAAATCTTCCTCATTCGAAGCTCTCATCTTGAAGATGCCAGAAAGAGCTGATCTCATCCGATTGCCAAATTTGTCTGCTTGGCGTGCGGGTTCTGCTGCATCGTCGCTCTTCGTTTGACGTGAGCCGTGCGATTTCGTCGTAGGCCTGGTCGACATTGTGCCCGGAAGTACTCTGATTCCAGAAGGATCCTCATCTGAGTTCACGTCCGTGTGATCCAGTGACTTGCCACGTGTGCTATCCGGCGGCGTCAATGGTGGCGCCGGTCCACCGGGAATCCTGACAGGGCTCACGAGGCCAGACCGTGAGGCGGCCGTGCTCATCGTAGGCGCGAAGTCCAGCGGTGTCTCGTATGGCGCTGGTTGGCCAGCACTCCAATTCTTGCCATGTGGCTCAACGGGCGATCCTTCACTGATGGAATGGTACTTGCGGGAGTGCTGCTTGGGACTTGGCTCCTTTTTGCTTGCATCACGTCCAGAAACACTGTTGCTGCGGGCGGTCCATAAGGCGGGCAGAGCATGACGTTCTGCTGCTGAGAGCTCGTTTGCAGTACCTGCGTCGGCGAATGGCACTTGCTTAGTAGCGGCTCGTTCCCAGGGTGGAGTGCCAGTGTCTTGTCTTCTTGGTCCTGCCGCGTGGTGGCTGGTGGCCTGTGGAGACGTCTCTCGTTCCATGGCTCGTGCCAAGTATGTGACTGCTCATGCAGAGCGGCCAACGTAGCATTCGATATTGCGGGAAGGGAGACCTGACCAGCAGGAAATGTGGCTTATAGTGACGGACGTCGAACTCGGAGTTCTTTGCGACAAAGTGAGACTGAAAGAACGCCCTAGCTGTTCCTTCAGCTAAGCGAACAAATGTAAGAATGCACAAGCACTCGGGACCCGCACACCTTGCAAAGGTGGCGAGCGAGTGGTGGTTCAGGTATCATCGACTGGCCGGCTCGCCTGGCTGTATATGAACACCGCAATGCCTGGCATGATGCCTGTCCGGAGGAAGCGCGCCATGGCAAGCTATTTGCAGGTCGGGATCAGCTCTGCTGCACTCGCTAGTGCAGAGTGCCGGTATGGATGAGGTCAGGCTACCTTCAGCTGCATACGAGCAATATACATCTTGGAGCCTAGGACCAGAGAGGCAGTGCTCTGCACGGCGGCAGGCTCGTTGGGCGCTCAAGTCGTCTGCGGCCTCTCATCATTGATGAAGCAGGTACACGCGCGAATGTTGCAGTGCCGCCGTCGTACTCGTGGCACGCGACAGTTTGAGGGACAACAGGCGCTTGCTGCAGCAGTTTGTGATCATGGCAAGGAAAGGAAAGATCAAGCTCGCGTAGCCGCTGGAGTTGGAGCTGGAGTGAACCTGTGGACCCGCGCTAATTTTCGTAGACCAATCACGATGCTAAATTCCGGGATCCTTGCCGCCGAACAGGGAGACGCAAAAGCACGAAGTTCGCCCTCGAAATGTTCTACATATATGTGATGCCTCTGCAGAAGCTCGCTGATCTGGCAGCAGATGGTGCAAACTATCAGTTCAAGAAAATGCAATAGCCTTTCCATACGCCGCTCGAGAGCAGCAGATCTGCTGAGTACAGCGCTTAACGGAAAAGTCGCCATGTCTTGGAGCGAGACGAGCTTCAGCAGTGCCTGCTCTGCTATCACTGTGACCCTCGTGGTCTCATCACAATGTTCAAGGTTGTAACTCAGACAATGCGCCTCTTCCCAGCGCTGAGCACAAGCCTCATTGAACCAAGAGCTGACCCGACCAAGCATTGTCAAGCACTGCCCAGGAGCATGGCCTGGCTAGGTCACAATGCCCTAATCAGAAGATTCTCCTCATCCCACCCTTCCCAACATCTTCTTCACCTCTTACTATCTTCCCCATTAATGTCTCATCAACCTCATCTAATGCAGTATTCGACAAAACTTCCCACAGCTTCCTTTCAATTTCTGAGAATTGACAATGACACTTCGCAGCAAAAGCCCTTCGTAAACAAGAAGTAAGAGTCGGCGGCCTTGGAGCACCACAGCAAGGGAAGAAAGCTGTCTGCAAATAAGGCAGAGATGCGAGTTCGGTTTCTAGAGCTCTGCGATCACACTTGTCAGTGAATGGCCAGGCACAGCGTTGGGAAGAAATTTGAGCACATACTTCCTCGCCCACGATTCCTTCTTTTCTCCCTCGTCCTCTGTTTCATACAAGCCCTCAAACAAACTCCCATAAAACCCCACCCCAAATTTCAACCCCATCTCCTCACATACCATCTCCGTCTCCCTCATCTCAATTAATTTCCTCCTCCTCTCTTCTTCCTCTTTCGTCCCTCCTCCAAAACTCTCCCACCATCGATTACCTTCAATTTTCGGTAAAGTCTCAAGCAACCCACTCGCGCGTAATATGCGATTCTGCGCTAGAAGGGCCAGCAACATGCAAGCGAGACTTATAGCCGGCAGACCATTGAGCAGGGCGACTTTATGGCAGTAGGACCCTTGGTCTTGGAGGCGGTAGAGGAGGAGAAGGCCGGTTTTGTGGAGGGTGGACCAGCGGGGGTTGAGGAGCCAGAGGGTGGAGGAGGAGCAGGAGGGGCAGTGGTGGTGGGTGTGGGTGGCGGGATCACTCTTGTTGTTGGATCCGAGAGATGGGTACTTGTCGACGAGGTTTGAGAGGACCTGAAGGCGGGTGTGGTATGTTGAGAGGTTGGCGAATGTTGTGATTTGGTCCAGCGAAGGGAAGTAATTGGTTTGTTGTTTTTGGGGGATTTGATGGTGTGTTATTGAGCGTGTCAGGCTGTATTCGTGGGATTTGATGAGGTTGTGGAGGTTGCGAGAGGTGAGAATCAGCGAAAGGAGGGATTCTGGTGAATAAGAGATTTGAGGAATGATTTCAAGTAGCAGTTCGGGTGGAAGAGTCGCGAGTGAGGGGTGGCTTGAGGAATTTGATGCGGTAATCGTTTTGGCTGACATCTTGAACGAGGGTGGAAAGTATGTTGTATGCCTGTGATCAGGCTTCTTTGTCAACATATACTGTAGCAGTATGGCTCGTGACGAAAGAGCTCGGGCCATCAAGGTCCGGACTTTGATGGAGCGGTCTCCGATGACATGTATGGACATTTTGATGATAGCATTGCGTGCTGACTGTGACATTCTTGGAACCTGCTGTTGTAAGGCTGCATTGCTCTGCAGATACAGTCCGTGCGCTCGAAAGTTCTTTGTGAATGTGAGACGATTCATGCTTGGCATGGCAGATTGCATTCGAGACACGAAGGACGGACAGCACTTCTTGTCGACACGTCGTGTTTCCTGTTGTACGATTTAGGTCTTTGTTACCAGCCACGCAGTGGAGTCATGTATTTCGATACGTCGAGCTGTGAGCACTGTAATCTTGATAATTCGCCGAACAAGTAGACACGCGTTATGTACACTGACGTTGACCAGCAATCGCCAATCCTATCATTTCTTGATAAAGCCAACTCCTCCCACTATGTCGGAAAACTTCTGCTCGAGCTCCTGGAATAGGTTCAAGTCGCTGCCTCCGGAAAATGCAAGGACGCCAGTGATCGCAGTTATGAGATCCGGACCAGCGCTGCAGACTGCAGGACCCGCCGGAAATCCGTTCAACGCGTTCATAACAACAGCTTGAATGTTGGGGCTGTATGGTTCGCGGGCGTGTCCTGATGCGTCTGCGGGGCAGTACTGCTGAATGTACAGATTGATCACACCAGGCTCGAAGACGAAGGCTGTCGTGGTCGGAGTTATGATTTCATCGAATTGCGAGGCAATGATTGTGTAGCGAATTTCAGGCTGTGCGATCGGGCCAGTATTCAATGCAATGACAGCGGGTCCCTCTGGTCCAAGATCATCGCATGCACCGCAGCCCACGGCTTCGAAGAAATCGCCAATAAGACGTCGCGAAGTTTCTCCGAAAATGTAGGCCGCCTCGTAGATCCCGGAGATAGTTGTACCATGTGTAGGAGGGCCAACGGCAACGATACTTCTGATGTACGGCTGGAGGTATGGGTAGAACTTTGGCACGTAAAGTGCCATGAAAGCGCCCTCTGAGTGACCAACAATATCGACCTGTGACGCGCCCGTGCTGGCGAGTACTTTTAAGATGAAGGCTGCTACCTCTGCAGAGGATTGACTGATCGAGGTGACGCCACCAAAGTCGATTGGCAGCACACCAGGTAGAAAGGCGCCATATGTAGCTGAGAAGGTGCAGAAACCTTGAGTGCCAAGGAAGTCATAGAGAGCATTGATTCCAGTATATGCGTTGGCTAGAATCCCGTGCAGCACGATGACCTGATTCGGATGCCGTCAGCGTACTGGATAATCGGACTGGCTACCTGCTGTATGCGTACCGGGTTCGGATGAAAAGGACTCCGGCAGGCATAATTGTTGTGCGTAGCTGATGAGTCTTGCCTGCGTTGTATTGATGTCGCCGTGACCGTGTGGCTACCGAACAAGCACAACAACGCCGTAAGGAATGACCGCAAGAGTGCCATTGTGGCAGCTGAGGTGGCATCGTAACTACTCGCAGAGGAGATGTTTGCATTTTTGCAAAATCTCGTATCCTTTTGCGAAGAGCTTTGCACTTCTCAGCAGCGACTGCCGAGTTAGGTAGAAAAGAAATTGTCCAACAGGCATCCTGGTCTTGCACTGTGAGGGGGATCAAAGTATGTCGTAGCCAAGATGTGTACAGCGTCCGCTTTGGGCCATTTCCTGGTGTCGAGGTTGACAGGCTTGTAAGATGGCGGAACTTCATTGGGCGTCTGCTGTTTCTCGAGGTGGGTAAGTTCTGCACAGTTTAGCTGTATCGCGTGAGTGGGGTGCTCGCATCTGAACGTTTCTTCAAATACGCCTGATAAGGCTTCAAGAACGACTCATCCACGCGAGTCATGCTCGCAATTGAGCTCCAACGAAGACGTATGCTCGTAGAAGACTTCAGTCGAGGGGAGAGGCGCAAGATTGCACGACGTGCGCTGTCACCACGCGGCACGGGGAGGAAAGAAGGTGATTTGGTTGAGATGGCGCGCTCGCGCGGCAGCCACGATTTGCACAGCAAGATCGCGTCCTGCACAGACCTTGGAATAGACAGCACTGACGGCTGCGGGCTGCACTGGTTGACTTGTGATTTGGTGCAGTGCGCAGTCGACGAGACGTGCCGGAGCAGCGTGGAGGCGCTGCAAGAACCGGGCGAACGAGGAAGCCGTCTCGTAGATGTCCTCAGGGTCAAGATGCTCCTGCATATGCGATAGATTATCGACAACGCCGTGTACCAGCTGGTTGTTTATGCATCAGGAACAGCTCATCAGCGGCGCCTCCAGCGTGTGGCAGTGCCGAGGCCGGTCCCGCGCAAACTGTCGGCTTGGCTGGCCGTAGACCACGGTGTTCGAACAAGCTCGCACGAACACTTGCTTGATGCGACGACATCCCGGTTTTGTGCGTGCAGCTGGCGCAAGTGGTGGTGATGGCGTTGCCGGCGGAGCTCTCGGACTGGCGGAGAAGGGCACTTCTGCATTCCAGATGGCCGTGTCGGTGAAGCTGCTTGCGGGCGCGTGTCATTGGCAGCGACGGCATAGAGTTTCGACCAGTACGCGCACGGGCAAGGCCGATCGTGGATCATCATCATGTTTTGCTGTGCTCGTCCATCCTGCTTGGAGGCAAGCCGCTGCGACACGACGACCGCCCAGCGCGCTGCCTTGTGCTCGTTGTCTGCACATCATCCCCACCGCCAACACCGCTGCCATCACATTCATTACCCATTGTCCCCTCCCCTTCCGCCTCCGCGTTTCTGTCGCGTCTCATTGTTTTGTTTCATTACCGGCCAGATATCCGCTCGGGGGCGAGACCATGCCGTGTGCCAGCCGATGACCTCACCCGTATTGTAGTCCATCACTTGTCACACAGAGCACCGCGCCGCATCAACGCCCAGTTCGCGCGGAACGCCGGCAGCGGACGTGCAGCAGCGCGTACCCTTCACTATGCCGAGCCTGTTTGGAAGCAGGCGGAGAGGCAGCAGCGCGTCGAGGGTACGTCCACAATCATGGCATAAGGCCAAGGATCAAGGCCGCTATAGCCAACCCATTGACTGACCCGTGTCCGCGTGCAGCAACCAGTCGATGCCAACACCTCCTACGCCGCCAGCGTCGCCGCGCGTGCTGCCGCATCGGGCTCACGTCCATCCTCGAGCCATGGCCTGTCATCTGCTGCCGCCGCCGCAGCATTGCGATCTCACACGTCGAGCCCGGAACCCATCGGCAGTATACAGACTAAGCGAATGGTCAGACGAGGTTCGCAGTCTTCCATCGGTGGCTCGAGTATCCTGAGTGGGAGGGGCGGCACGGAGCGAGGAGGATTGCAACGACGAGGTAGCCAGAGCTCCATGACCGAGCGCACCTTTCGTTCTCCCTCTCCAGGCCGCAGCAATAGTATCACGAACGGTGCCACCTCACCCCTCGATGCGCCGCCCGTCCCCGCGATACCTCAAGGCGTGCAGCAGCGCTCGCATCAGCGGTCTGCTAGCGTCGAACCGCCGTACCGAGTGTCCTCGCCCACGCCGAATGGCAAGGGAGCCCGGTCGAACAGCATGGACAGAAAGGCCATGTCACCTCCACCTTCGCATCGCAGAGGCGCGCGTCTCTCCAACGTGAACGAAGAGCTGGAAGGCCCAGAAGCGCAACGGGGTGTCAACTTCTCTCGACCACGATCATCGCAACCGAATAGCCCGTCCTCCAGTCCGACCACAGATAAAGCATATGTGCATGGCACCGGAGCTTGGTTCTCCGAGCCTGTGCCCGTGAAGAAGAACTCGTCTGGCAGCACCGGTGCTCCGAGTGCGGACGTGCTGTCCGCCAAAATGGCGAGAATACAAGGCGCCCAGGGGCAAAGCGTGAAGAAGGACAATCACAGCACGTCCACACAGGGTGGACCACTACGCGTGCAGACACAGCCGACAATCACCGGTACTGCTGTGACACCATTTGTCCAGCCCCAGCAACAGATGGAAACAGTTATGGTGTTCGATGCCGCTTCACGTACCTTCGTGCCAAAACTTCAACCCAGAGCAGCCGCTGCTCCGCCCTCACCTGTATTGCCACAAGCCCCGAAAGCAGCGCCGGGAAGTTACGACCCTCACACGCGCACTATCGTGCCAGCACCAGCCTCAGCAAAGCCCACTCCTGTTGTTGACCTTGGGCCACCACCAAGGAATCCTGCCAGGATCACTCCTACAAGCAGTCCACGAGATTCCTATCTCGGAAGCAGCGTTAGCGGGGACAGTCCCAAGGGCGACAGGATTCTGCAAGCTTCACTGGGTGCGGCTAAACCAAATGCCATTACGAACAGGCCGCAGAGGGCGTCCAGTCTTGATGTTCCGAGCCGCAATACGCCCAGCAATCGAGGTCGGCAGGTGTCCGCATCGCCGAGTCCGCAGCGCAAGCCACACTTTTCCGCCTCTCCTGTCTCGCAGGCCACGATACACGACCCGCCGCCACGGGACATCTCACCTGCCAAGTCCGCCCTCAAGAATTCGCCTTCATCCTCGGTGCGTGCGTACTCACCCGTGTCCCACTTTGCTGGACAGCCCAAACCGCCCCCTAGCGAAACATCCGATGCCACTTCGGTGTACTCGCAAGACGGCTTGTCTTCGGCCAAGAAGAAGAAATCCGCCCATGTTAGCTTTGATGAGCAGCCGAAGGAGATTGATGCTGCGGCCGCGGCCAGTCCGAAGATTTTGGCGCGGGAGCGATCGCCAGTTTTGGATGACCTAGACGATGAGGATTTCTCCAAACCGAGACCTGCATTGCCTACCTTCGGCAGTGTTCGCAGACAGAGAGAAGTGGCCGAGAAAGTGACTGAAATGGCACCGGATCGCAATGAGCACAGCAATGACCACGCCATTGGAGGTATTCTTCGCAATGCCAACGGCTCGGCAAAACCTGAAAGCGAGCCAATGCCACCTGTTGTCGTGAGCAAGGAAACTGCCGCCAACGCCAGCGACACGGACAGTGATGTGGGAGACCTTGGTGACTATGCTGCCGCCAATGCTGCCACGGTCAGTCTACCAGAGCAGACAGCGGGGCAGACCGCCCAGATTCATGATGAGCCCAGCGAAAAGAGCGCCGTCGCTCCGATCGTTCGGGACTTTGCCTCACATGGCGCAACTGGACAACATCTTCAACCTGCTGTGCCTGAAATCAATCTCATGCCCCCAACGCCTGGCACAGAGGAAGACAAAACGTTAGACAATCGACATTCCGCTGAAATCATTGTGCCAGGAGGCTGGGGCGCCGACACAGAGCCCGAAGTCAAGTCAAACTCGGAAGCAGACGCTGTTCCAAGCATTGCGCCAGTCCTTGTCCACACCCCAGAAGAGCATGGACCCATGTTAGCTCCGATCGACGAAGACACGGACACAGACGAAGCGGAGTTCAGCGATGCTGCAGAAGAGCCCTCGGAAATTGAAGGTGGCTTTGCTTCACTCGATGCAATCGCAGTCAGCCCCATCAATGTGAAAGCTTCGCCATCAGCACAGACTGGCACAACATCTCCTCCAGATTCGCCCATCGTTCAGAAGGTCGCGAAGAAGGAAGATGGCCGTGGAGCAGCAGAGGACGAGTCTGCCGACTGGAGCTCCACGACCGCATACTGGTCAAAACTGAGCAAACAGCAGCGCGAGCAAATTGAGCGAGACCACATGTCTTCTGACGATGAGGCGCGGCCGTCACCCGCCGTCATGAAGAAGACGAAAAAGACGACAAAGCCTGCAGCTGCCAGCTCTCCTCAAAGTGCACAGAAATCATCTCCAGCGCACCGTGACGCGAGGCCAGTGCAGCCTGCGCTGAAGAAGACTATGCGCGCACAACCGGAACCAGAACCAGCTCCGGTAGAGAAGAGCCACTCTATGCGGCGATCAATGCGTGACGGAGGTCTCGCGGCAGGATCAATGCGCTCCAGACCCGCCTCAACTTCGCAGGCCCCAGAACCAAGGGCAGGGGGCTTTTCAAAGAAGACGATGCGTCCTCAGTCATCGGCGTCCCTCTCAGCTTCCTCTGCTGGTGCCGCGATGGTCAGCAATCGTGCATCGCAGGACGCTGCTCAGCCGCAGCATACAAGGCCTCCGTCCTCAGCTTCAACTACGACCGCTCCTGTAGTCAGCACCAGGTTGCAAAAGGAACTATCCCATGACTCTGACTCGGAGAGCAGTTTCAAGAAGAAGCGGAGATCTAACGCAGCGGCAGCAGGTGGCAGCATCAACATGAAGCGAAGCATGCGTGCTGCTCCAGCTCCAGTTGAACAGCGTCCCTCATCTCCAGACCCGGTTCGCAGCAAAGGAAAGGGCTCGCTCATCCGATCCCTATCACCAAGTGGGTCCATCTTTGGTCGCAAGAAAGCCAACGATGTACGCGAATCGATTCGAAGTGGTTCAGTTGATGGCGGGAGCAGGATGACTACCATGCGCGCTACACAGCCGGCCAAAACGATGCGACAGACACCAGCTGCAGCAGCTCCCAAGCAGAAAGCGTCGACGTCAAAGTTCAAGTCCCGCTTTGCGGATTCAGATGACTCTGACGATGAGCCAATAACGACCAGGCCGGCATTCCGGAGTCGCTTCAAGGATTCAGACGATGAAAGTGACGATGAGCTCACACCTGTACGAGGCATTCCACGGCGAAAGGGACAAGACGATGGCGATTCCACAGATCTGGAGGATTCGGAGGACGAGAGCAGTCGGAAACCAGCTCCGCGCGCACGTGAACGACAAAAGACGCCTCTTGTGCCTGACCCAGCAGATGTCGACAAAGCCATGGAGGCCGCACGAAAGAAACTCGGTATGACGAACGGAAATACGTCTGCTCCTTCGACTCCGCAAAAGCATGACGAGAAGCAAGGCTCGAGCCTGGCTCAGGGCAGCCTGCGAAACAGTCAGCCTCCTCAATCGAGACCACAATCGCCCGATGGAGGGACGCCAAGGAAGAAGAGTTTCATGGGAAGCTTCTTGCGCCGGAACCGCGGTAGTCAGCATAGTGTGATGACCGTTTCCGGGAGTCCGGGTTATGACAGCGCAGCGTTCGCTCAAAGCTCATCAAACTCTCCGCCGCTGCCCCTCAAGCAGCTTTTCGAAAGGCCACAATCCCCAACGAGTCCGGGCAAACTCGTCCGCCGCTCCTCGGCTCAGACGCGCCAGCAGATTGTCCGTGGCGACTCCAATTTCTCGACCGCTACCGCGCCGCCCACGACGAACAACAGTAGTTGGCCCCTTGCGGACGCGCCTCCTGTTCCTGCTATCCCTGCCGACGTGGCTCAGCTAAAGGGCACTGGCGAGGCGAGACCGGCGACGAGCGATGGACATCCTTCTGTTCGTTTCAGCGAGGATGCCATTGCAGGAAAGGGAGATGGAGTTTACAGCTCTCGCACGGGCAAGAAAAAGAAGTTTGGTATGTTGAGAAGGGCTTTCAGGTTGAATGATTGAAAGCCTGAGAGGAAGATGTAATGTGTAATTTCTTTCCAATCTAATGTTCGAGTTTTGCGCGAGGCAAGGAGAAAGATACAGAGTGGAAATGCGCGAAACAGTGCGCGATTCAGTTGCGTTCTCAAAAAGTCGCAGAGAGTATGCTCGCGAGGAATGAAGACTACGTTGCAGGGAGTCTATCAGATGTGAGAGCACGAGCGGAACTTGCCAACTGCTTGTCGACAGAGGAAAAGAGGTGAGCGCGACTACATTACAGCGACAACACACGCGAAATCTTTTGTAATTATTCTTTGTTGAGAGATATATACCCCCGGGAAGTCGCTTTCTTTTCTTCTGCATGCCGAGCGTTCTTCTTCTGTTTACACATTATGCTGTCGATGTCTATGCTGATCGAAGTAGGAAGAAGCTTTTCTGACAGCCAACAAGGTCTTCGATTTACCATCGTTGCGTGAGCACGCCGTCTCTTCGTGGTCTCATTCCGCTCTGCTCTGTACAAAATCCCTCGCCGCTCACCTTACAACACAAACGCCAAAGCCCCGAACCCAGCAGCCGCCGCCCCAGCGAACATCACACTCTGCCTCCTCGCCGCACTAGACTCACTCGTCTGACTCGCCTCCGCACTCTCCGTCGCAGACGCCTCATCCCCATCATCACTTCCATCACTCGCCAACGCCGGCCCATCCAAATCCCCATCCTCTCCCTCCCCTTCACTAACACCCGGACACTCCAAAATACAATCCCGCATCGTCTCAAACGCTTCCTGTTCCTTCAAATCCTCCGGATAAGAATCCATGGCGCATTTGCGAGCGCATTCGTAAGCTGTACAAGGGAGCTGATCGGGAGACCAGAAGGGACTTCCGGCGAGGGAGTCTTCGTATTTGGAGTAGGAGCCTGTGGCGTTTTGGAGAGTGAAACGGTTACTGTAGGTTGCGCCTTGGGACGTTGTGAGGTCTGCTATTGCGATGCTGTAGTAGGAAGCTGAGGGACCGACGGAGGCGGGGATGGAGAGGTTTGTGAGGGGTGAACTGAGGGTGGTGGAGTTTAGGAGGTAGCCTGGAGGGGAGGTTAGTTCAAGGTGTCGAAGTGGGCTTTTGTGTTTGGGTTGTTTTCTGGGACGTACAAGTTGGACCGTTGACGCCTGCGAGGGCGGCAGCGAGGTAGACGCGGAAGGTGTTGTCGTTTGCGTTTCGGAAGGTGATGTCGAAGGGTTCGCCGGCGGTGATGTTCGCTGGTGTTACGATGCCATCGAGAGCTGAGGCTCCGAGGACGAGAGTGGCGAGCGCTGCGGCGCGTGTGGTGAAAGACGGCATCTTGATTACTTTCTGCTTCTTGCTTGGATGTCTTGAGGTGCGTCTGGAAGGTCCTGTTCGGATGTGAAGTTTATCTGTCGCAGCAAAAACGAATGACTGAAGTGAGAAAGTTTGCTGCTGTTAAACGTGCAGGAAAGGAAAGGCGAAAGAGATCAGAAACTTGCGATTGCGCGCCGGTCAGGTACTAGTAAACGACTTTTGCATATCAAAAATAAACCATATAGCCAATGCGGCGCAAAGTGACAGGTTCGACTAAAATCTGCACGTCTCCAGGCACTGTGCCTTAGTTTCTTTCTCGAAATAGGCGAAGAGACTTCTTTGGGATGTCTCCCAGATCCACTGTATGCGAAGACCCGCTCTTGATGGACAGGCATCCACCACCCATTATCAAGCTTAATGAAGTGGGCGCTGGAAGACTGGGGAGAGTTTTCTCTCCATGTTTCCATATTGAGAACAGGAGATGCATTCTACGAGGTGGTTGTGGCCCCATCTCGTGTCGTGAAGAGGTTTGAATCAATGGATGCTTGATCGCCCAATGGGTCCGATAAATGCGCTCGTGTTCTTGATATCGCGTGTTGCCGCCGTTGCAGAGGAAGTGCCGCTCGCTTCGGCTTGCCGACATTGAGGCACGGTCCACGGCATGCTTTGCCAAGACGTGATGATATGTGAGCCGGTGGTCGTTGCGTGACGGAGTTCACCCCGTTGTGAGTCTGTGACACCATCGCCGAAGCGACTGCGTCCCACCTCATCCTGATCTGGAAGCGGCAGTGGACTGCTTGGACTTCCTCTTCAGCTCTGGCATAGTCTACATCTCAACGCAATGCTGGCCCGTGTCTCTTGCCCTCACGAAACATTTGGCCAATGATTTGAGGAAGCCACAGGAACGCGGACAGTCGAGTGGTGCAGACCTCAAGTATCGTGCTTCAGCCCAAATTTGCCCGGAGGCGGGAAGATTCGGCCATGATGAAAGTTGTGTCTCGCAGCTGCGAACGCTGCAGAATGATCCCGAGAGATCATCGCAGTGATCACAGATCCTGGCACCTCAAAGGCAACAAAGTTTGCCGGCCCAACTCCAACGGGCACAAAAAGCTGTGGGAGATGGGGAGCACACGCATTGGAGGCCATGCGTGAAGAACCAAGACTTCGCGGTAAAGTCGGATAGGGCACGGCATCGTCGGCCGGCACAGTGATCGTGAACTCTGTCGTTACTCTCGTTCATCAACGGATCCCGGGGTTGCTGAGCATCCGCTCAGGTAACTCCCGACTTACCACAACCACGAAGATACTCTCGAGATGCACGAAGTCCACCCGCAGTGAGAATGGCACTTGGGACATACTCTCAATGAATGGCGTGAGCGAAATTCGCCCTACGATCAGCAGCGGCTGACCTGCAGAGCCTTCAATTTGCCCAAGCACAGGATGAGAGAAGGATACAATGATGAGAAGCCTCACAAGATATGATTCTCCTGCCCTCTGTGCCTCTCGGCTCATGCGAGTGTTGCGACTGTCGCCATCTTCCAATCATTGTCTTCGCTCATTTGTGTACCAGCAGAAAATACAAGGCTGGCCCCATCACCGCCATAAGTAAACAAGCACCTGTGGCCCTCATATAAAAGCTTTGCTTGTCCCTACGGGCCGTCTCGACTCGGTCGATTGTGCTGAGGTTCCAACGCTGAAGATCATGATAGAAGGACTCAATAGGTGCCTCCACGGGATCAGGCTGCGAATCTCCTGTATTGATCATGACCCGCATGGCGGATCGAACCAGCCATTCGAGAATCGAGTTTGGATCTTCAAGACCTTGTTTTCGTCGAATGGCGGGTGGCAGGAATGTCAGAACCATAGCTCGGCCGAGGAAATGAAGGGGTCTGAGAGTCTTGAGTCAGTCCAAGTAATAATGAGCACCAGAAAATGGGATAGCACTACTCACCGAGGAAACCACAACTCACAAAACTGATGTATGAAAGCCTCGGAAGTCTCAAGGCCTTTAATCCGGTCCTCCTCTGTTCTTTGCTCATCCCAATCGAATTCTTGAAACCAAGCGACAAAGTCTTCTATCTCTTGCCATGATCGCGGATAGTTGATACCAAACGGAATCGAGCCATTCGATGGTTCCGATCGAAAATGTCCTGTCAACCGCTCGCCCCATTCTGGCCATGCATCTTTGACGACCTGGTCGACCGGATGCTTTGCGCCAACCGTCCTACGAATAAACGACTCATACCACGAAAGCAGTATAATAGCAGCTTGTGCTTCCCACGCGAAGCTAAAAGCTCCAGGAACTCGCTTCCACACGGCAGCATGTGTCTTATTAATCGTCTCAACATGAGCTTTGGTTTCGTCTGAAGAACTGCCATTCTTGACCCAGTGCAAATTGAACAGCTGAGTTTCATAGTATCGTTGATGACCTCGTGTGATGACTTTTCCGCCGTGAACGGCGGCTGCACCTGCGGGTGTTGAAGTGAGCCAGACGAAGACTGCAGTGTAGCCTAAAGCTGTGGCGAAGTCTGTATTGCGGTAGAATGTATGTATGCGGATGATCTGGTCGTACTCTGTTCTTGGGTCGAGCTGTGTGGTTGTATTAAGCATGTAATTTTACTGCAGTGTCACTGAGAAACAGATCTTACTGACTTTGTTCAAATACGAACTAATCCATTTCCCTCTACGTTCGGATTTGGGTGGAAGCGGTGGCAAAGTCCTGTTGGCTTCGGGAGGAGGACGTGGTAGCCTAGGATTATCTTTGAGCTGGTCAATCGTGTCAGTGCCAGGAGGGAGACCATTTGTAAATTCCAGGCGGTATCGATTGGCGTTGTTCTTAGCTGTTGGATGTGCTTGCATTCTGATGAGGTTGAGGATATTTATCTCATGTGTTATCGTACTATCTCAATGCTTGAAACTTGAATTATTGCATCAAATGACCTACAGTCCCGCGTTTCATATACTTGTGCCTCTCTCCGGGGCAAGATCGGCTTCCCGCCAGGAGTACGGGTGCAAGTGGCTTCCGTGAAGGCCTTCTAAGTTCACGATGGACTGGGCTCCCCTCGCATATGGGGACCCCGCATTTCCCCAGCTTTTGGCGCGACAACGGCTCCTGAAATCGGGACGACAACAATGCTCTGCTGAAGCCTCCAATGATCCAACTTGAAGCTCAAGCTCGGCGGGTCCATCGTGCTTGGGTCTTGAAATTTTTCCAGCAAGAACGAACGACAGGCCGCTACCAACGTCGACCAAGACATCTGTCAGGCAAAATTATACACGTTCAAGAAGATAAGATGCGTCGAAATGGCAAGCATCGGGATGCAGTTGGAACATGGTCCTCAAATGCCATGCTACTCGACGAATCCTCCTCGCCTTGTCCCGAGGTCCGATGACGTTGGAGTTTACTTCGACCTCACCTTCATCGAACAGCCTATTCTTTACTCCGCGTACTAGCTTCTGAGATTGTATGAGAAGCCCAATGGAAGGAAACCCTCAGCAGAGTACAAGCACGCGTAGACTACAAGCAATCATGTCTCAAACAAGCAACCTTGACCCACTACCATTACCAGAAGGCATCAGCGAAGACTACATCGATTGCACCTCATCATGCGGATTGAATTTCCACATATTGAAAGCTGGGGACCCGAGCAAACCACTTGTCCTCTTCTGCCACGGATATCCAGAGCTCGCCTTCTCATGGCGTAAGATCCTCCCTGTCGTTGCAAACGCCGGCTATTACTGCATAGCAGTGGACCAACGGGGCTACGGGCGAACCACAGGCTGGGAAAACAAACCCTACCACGAAGTAGATCTGACTCAATACACAATGACAAACCTCGTCCGCGACCTCGTCTGCCTAGTCTACAAACTAGGCTTCAAGACCGTCCACTGCATCATCGGCCACGATTTCGGCGCCGTATCAAGCGCAATGGCAGCCCTCGTCCGCCCAGACATATTCCTTTCCACAATTCAAATGAGCCACCCTTACCACCCACCTCCCACTCCCCAATTCGGTTCCCAACCAAAGAAGCAGTCTCTAGACATCCAAGCCGAACTCGCAAAACTCTCTCCTCCACGAAAACACTACAAATGGTACAATTCCTCCTCTGAAGCAGCTTCCCACTGGGATAATCCGCCTCAAGGCCTCACTCAATACCTCCGAGGTTACTTCCATCTCAAATCCGCCGATTGGGATAAAAATCAACCTCACCCCCTCAAAGAATGGAGCGCCCAAGAAATCTCCATCATGCCAGAATACTACATCATGCGCAAAGAGCATACTTTCCCCGAAAGTATCGAAAACAACATGCAAGGCGAAGATTACACCAAAACAGAATCCTGGCTTTCGCAGCAAGACTTGGAAGTGTATGTGCAAGAATGGTCGAGGACGGGGTTTCAAGGTGCTTTGAATTGGTATCGTGCGCAAACGGCTTCCACGCCGCAGAGTAAGAAAGATATGTTGTTGTATGCTGGGGCGAGGATTACGGTGCCTTGTGGGTTTATTAGTGGGAAACAGGATTGGGGGAATTATCAACAGCCTGGGGCGTTTGAAGGGTATGAGGATGAGAAGTGTGTGGCGAAAGGGTGTTTTAAGGGGACGAGTTTGATTGATCATGCGGGACATTGGGTGCAGCAGGAACAGGCGGAGAAGGTGACGGAGGAGGTCTTAAAGTTTTTGGGGAAGTTGTAGAAGGTTGTGTCTTTCTTCTATGCAATATGCCGGAAATGTAAAGATGCATGTCGTTATATCGTTGCGCCATAGTCGGCGATGCTCTATTCCCAGATATGCCTGATCTTTTGCCAACCTTTAAACTCTTTCCCGGGTGTTTCTTCTGCGATGATTTCCTCAAGACCAGTTTGAAGGTCGACTTGCTCCGGAGGATGTGCCCATGGCTCGTGGCGAGCATAGATGCGGTGACCGAAGTAGATGACAAGGAAGAGCGGAATACTATTACTTGTCAGTCCAAGACCCTTATAACGAAGTATTTGTAGCACTTACCCAACATAAGCAGTCATAAAACTGCTGACAGACCACAGCTCCGGCCAGAAAACGTTGAATCCGTTGATCAGACAAAGGAAGACAAATGCGACAATTGCCACATAGCTTCCCCAAGGCTGGAAGTAAGAGTGGTAGGGCAGATCCGCATATGTGATGCCCTGAGCCTTACAGGCTTTGTTGAATCGCAGATAGACGATGCCGCAGCAAATCCAGCTGATGAAGCCCGAAGTGTTTGTCAAATTCACGAACCAGTTGAATACCACAGCACTGTCGCTTGCAACGTTCAGATATGCAAGGCCGCAGAACAATGAGGATGCGATGACGGCCATGTAAGGGACGCCGTTCTTGGTGCAAGCCTTGAAGATCCGGGGCGCGTTTCCGCTCAATGCGAGAGCATAGAGGGAACGACTGGAAAGAAACATGAATGAGTTTCCTGAGGACCATGCGGAGAGAATGATACCACCGTTGATGATGGAATCGAGAGCAGGAATACCGGCATTCTTGATGGCGACCACGAATGGGGAGGATCCAGCTCCGGCTCCTCCGCTTGTGAGGCGCGGGTCGTTGGATGGGCAGATGACACCGATGGCGAGCACTGAGCCCACGTAGAAGATGATGAGACGCCAGATGTATCGGCGAGCGGCCGTAGGAAGGTTTCGTCGCGGACTCTCCATCTCGCCTGATCATGAGAATTAGCAATGTTTGAGTACTTGGCGTCTGTGCCCTAGACTTACCTCCGGTAGCTACGAGAAGTTCTGGAGCAAACGCAAATGGGAAAGCCGACAGCACGATTGTCGACAGCAGTGCTAAGAAGCGCCCCGTGTCCCTATCCCCAACGAGGTACTCGTTCACAGCTCCAGGATTCTGTCCTCAAGGTCAGCTTGCATGTCTTGCTACAGCGCTCGCGCTTCACTTACCTGCCAATACCGAAATCCGAGTCTGTCTTTATCGGGCCCACCACCAAAGAACAGAACAACCGACATCATCAGCAGTCCAATCATCATGATGACTTTAGTTCCCGCAAACCAAAACTCAGTCTCACCATAGAACTTGACCGGCAGTGCGTTGAGGCCTACGATAACCACAATCATGATACTGATCCACACGGCGATGTGCACTGGTGCGTTCCAATATTCGATCACAAGTCCTGCAGCTGTAATCTCGTAAGGAACGAGAATGCCGAGAGAGTAGAAGTACAGCCAGCCCATGGCAAATCCCAAGCTACGGCTCACGTATCGCCACCCGAACATGTTCATCGAACAGCCTTTTGTGGGACACCAAGCTGCCACTTCTGCGACTCCGGATACAATACACCAGACCAGGAAGGACATCAGACAATATGCCAGGAGGATGAAAGCTGGACCACCTCGCGCAAGAGTCTGACCTGAGCCGACGAATAGACCGGTACCGCTGTGCCATGTCAGCCATTGGGCCTCTTCTTCATCCCTCGTGTTGGACGTACATGGTGCCTCCGAGGGCGATCATTTGCGCATGCCTGCTCTTCAGGCCTCTGTGGGTTGAGTCGTAGCGTTCATCGTAGACCTCGCCCACGAGCACATCTTGATTGACGACTGAGGTCCGTCGTCCTTTCGTATCATCGTGTGGGCTTGATAGACTGTGATCCGGAGAGGTATTCGTGAAGGCGTGCAATCCTTTCTCAGCCTCGTACTCCGCCATGACAGAAAAGCAACGCTGCGAAAGCAGAACAATGAGTAAAACTTTATTTACTCAGCACAACGTAGGGGCAGATCTGGCATCTATGTATCAGCTGTTCATCTGCTCTGCAATCGCTTACACCTGAGACATCCGCAGGCCCAGCTGCTTCTCTACGGCTTCTCGACGGGGCCAAGAAACTGGGTCAGGTCTTGGGAAATGTCCTGAGAGGGCTTAGGGCCCGGATGTTACAATGTTCTCGACATGCCTTTGGCACAAGAAGTCAAGGGCAGCTGGGCGCTGGTTGGAGAGAGCTTGAATTGCCTTATCGCAGCCAAGGCTCTAAGGTGGTAGGACAGGCGTAGCCTGCACGACCAGGGTTGCCGCGTGGGCGTGGAGATACACATAGCGGAGACCAAGATGGGCTCGCGTCTGGACGAAATGAGGTTCTACTCGGCCGGCTGGACTTGAAATGATGGCCGTCGAACGTTGCAACGAGATCAGGTACAGAAGTTGTGGCGAGTTCAGGAGCGGTGATGGAACTGTCGTCTGGCGGAGATGACCTGAGCTTTCTTGGCATTCAGCGTCACCTGTCCTCCTCACCCAGGCTCTTCCCCTCGACGAGCATCGTTGCGGCTGCAGCTCAACACCAATGTTCGCGTGAACATCTCGAGCCCTACCGCAGGCTAGCTCACTCGCAGCATGGGACTGCCTATCTGAGACCAGCTCCGATGAACGCCTGGGACACCAACCTGCACCATGATAAGCAAGCCGAAAAGGGGCCGTTTCGCGTCTGACAGATGTAACGCAGGTGTGGTCGGCCGCAGTGAGATCAATGCCATTGAATATCACAGCTGGCGTGGGCATACGGAAGCAGAGCAGGACGGCAGAAATGGAATTGAAGCTACGTGCCATCTAACCGCTTTATTAGGTCATCGCAGCTGCATAGAGCCTAGGTTGGCTGTAGAAGGCGGGGCCAGCAAGCTAGTAGGTCACCATGCTTCTGGACTTCTGAGCCGATTTCTGTCGTGAGGACGAGAGACACTTCAGCTTCATACTTACACCAGAATCCTCGAGATCACGAATACCAGCAGCAATAATGGCACAATCCGCACGACAAATGATGGGCGCGCCGCCCTCGACCGCATCGCTGAGCGATTCGACCTTGGTCATCATTGATGCGCAGAACGAATATGCAGAGGGAGCTCTCAAGGTCACAGACGCACCAGGCACACGTAAAGTCATCGCAGGCCTGTTGGAGAAATACAGAGCTGCAGGCGGACAAATCGTACACGTAGTACACAATGTGCCAGAAGGCACCCCAATCTTCACACCAGGCACCAATCTGGCGAAGGAGTTTGAGGAATTGACGCCAAAGGATGGTGAGAAAGTGATTGAGAAGATTCATCCAAGCTCTTTTGCGGACACTACACTTCATGATTATCTCAGGGGTGCTGGGGCTAAGAAGGTGGTTCTTACCGGATATATGGTAGGTTGATAGAGAGCACGCATTGAGATGTCGATGGCTGATCTATTCCAGGCTCACGTTTGCGTCTCGACTACGGCACGAGATGCCGCTCGATTGGGCTACGATGTCCTTGTCGTAGAGGACGGAGTTGGTGATAGGGATATTCCCGGCGCATCAGGTGCCGAGGTCACGAAGATGGTCATGCATGAATTGGCCGACTTCTTCGCTACCATTGTTCAGAGCAAGGATATCAAGTAGAAAGCGCGCAAACGCACTTCACGACATGTATCTCTGCCCAAGATTCAAAGTTGCCAGCACAGCTCCGAAGGAAAATCGCTAAGCAGATTCCTAGGCAAGCTTAGTATCCTCAATTCTTTGATAGGAGAACACGACTGACATGAAAGAATTCACAAAAATGTGGAATTGCTCTCAAGAACGACGTTCGCTACAGCCAGACGTCTCTCAAGCTTGTTTTCCTCCACTTCCAGCAGTCCCTAGACATCAAGACTCGACTATCTCAAGAATCTTGGTCAACCTATA
Source organism: Cercospora kikuchii (assembly GCF_019650295.1). Classification (NCBI taxonomy): domain Eukaryota; kingdom Fungi; phylum Ascomycota; class Dothideomycetes; order Mycosphaerellales; family Mycosphaerellaceae; genus Cercospora; species Cercospora kikuchii. The sequence goes on from NW_025408586.1 coordinate 960,429, forward strand.
ATTCACACTCTACACAAACCTCCAAGACATTTCTTCTTCCTACCAATGCACAACCCACAACGCCCTCTCCCACCTAATCCTCACTTCCCATCCCCAAAATGAGTACATCACATACTCCAAGTCATAATCAACCATACGACGAAGAAATCTCGAATACCCAAATCCACCAACACGTTCGCATTTCTCCCTTGCAAGAACACGCCGAATAGAATACACGACCCCATCATTTTCCTCAGAAATCGTGCCCTCTTCGATACGTTTGCAGAACCCGAGTGAAGGACAAGTAACAGTGTAGAGAAAGAGTCCCGTGGAACCTATAACAAGGAGCGGGAAAGCAAAGATGGCGAGTGCTTTGTCATTTCCAGAAATTGACATGGTGGTGGCGAGAGCTTCAAGGGCGATGATGATTGCCATGTAACTTAATATCCAGTAGGAGTTGAATGGCTGGGTACAGTGTACTTGGGAGATAAGATTCGGCGTTGTGGATTGAAGATGCTCTTCCGCCGAGTCGTTCGTAGAGTGGTCGTTCTGGATTGATGGGCACATCTTTAATGATGGGTCGGGTGATCTCGATGTCAGCTTGGAATGAAGGGGTATGGAGGTAGCGGAGGAATGCTTTCTCGAAGAAGAGTGTCCAGTGTGTGCTTCAAGGTGTTTCCAAGGCCAGTTTCCTTCGTACAAGATTCGAACAGGCTCCCAGCCGCAAAGTCAAGAGCGCATGCACGGCTTCAGGACCTTATGCTACTGCTGTGGTGTTGTGGGTCGCAGATCCACAAAAGGATTCCGAGTTTACCTTGAACCATGGTTGATACGGATCTGTGTCAACTTGCAATTTGGTGTACAGGTAAAGATTTTTGGTGGTGGTCTGGATATCAGTATCTCATCTCGACGGAATTCAAATAGTGACAAGAGTCACTATTGACTCCTCTTAACATCTAGCGGCCCAAGCCTCCTCTCCCAATCAACTCTCATCGCCTCCATCTCCTTCCACACCTGCCTCCCAATCTCCTCGAACTCTTCTCTGCTTTCTTTCGTCGTCTCCTTTCGCTTCGCATACAGCCCAGTCGTAGCGCTTCCCGGAGGCACGACTCCAGGTTTCCCACAATAACCCCAGCCTTCCACTTCCGTACGCGCAACCCTCTCCTCGCCTCTGTTGTTTGCTGCAGAACCCCATTTACCTTTCCCTTCACGTTCCTCTAGCTCTATGATCTGAGGAGATAAAACAGCGAAAACCATGCTTACTGCTCCTTTATAAGGATCAATAGCGTGCCATGGCGATCCCAGTATCCGTGCGAGGTAGAACGCCAAGGTCATGAAAATGCTCAAGAACCAATGGAGTCCGGAAATCGATGTGGCGACCACGCCTGGGTGAGTGACGAGCATTCTCGGTTGCTGGCCCTCTGCTCCTTGCGACGTTGCAGAGAAGAAATTCTTCGTATAAGTCCTCGTCGAAGGCAACTCCGCAGTAAGAGCCAAAAACTCCGTCAACCTCTTCGAAGACTCATACGCCACGAAAGACTTCAATCCCTGAATATCCTCCACTCGAAAAGCATCATGCACCGCCCCCGTACTCGAAATCCACACAATCCTTGACTCCCGATCCAGAAGCGGCGAAATCCAGTGCGTGAGCATATAATGCCCAAAAACATTGGCCGTGAAAACTTCCGCCAAAACCGGCTCCTCTTCTTTATCTCCTCCATCCAACCCTTCTGAATCTTTCTGCTTCTGCACCTGCCTCCCAGCCCTCTTCCCCACATCACAAACCATATAATCCGGGAAAGTAACCGCCTGCCCCAACTGCGTCAAAACACTCCAAATCGCTCCAAACCAATTAATCCCCTTCCACCCCGCCACACCCGCATTCCAAACCACAGCATCAAACCTCTCGCCCCTACCCAACAACTCCTCAGCTAAAATCTTCACACTTCCCAATTTCAATAAATCGACTTGTACACCTTCCATTTTAATCCTCGACTCCAGAATAATTGAGATGCCTAAAGTCTTTCCATTGGCATTGCGTAAAGCATTCTGCAGATGAGCTTGTAAACGCTGCGAAGTATCTTTTGATTTCTTGGCATCGCGGGTGGAGAAGAGGAGATGAAGAATCTGAGTTTGAGGTCTTGTGTAGAGGAATTCGTCGATGAGGCGGCAGCAGAGGGCGAAGCCGAGACCGCTGGTTCATCAAGCAAGCACATGTCAGTGAAAAATGTCGCAGGATCAAAAAGGTTTTTGGGAAAGGCATTGAGGCGGAGTATTTCTAGTTTTGAAGGAGCGTACCTGTTTGCGCCCGTCACTAGGACACGGAAAGTGCTGGCTGCATTGCCATTTGAGCTTCCATTAGCTGAAGCCATGATTTGTGATCTTATCTGTTTCGTGTGGCAAATGGATGGATAGGAAAGAAGGTCAGGAGATGGGCTTCAAGGTTCCAGAATGTTGCCAAGAATCGTGCTTGTGGTTGCTGCTCTGCAACTGCGTTTCTTGTCGGGCGAGCAACGTCGCTACTGCACACGAGCTCACTTCCGAGTCGAAGAATCGTTCATGGGGGCTGCCAGTTACTCGAATGCCTTTTGAGTTCGCAGTCGCCCGCGTCAGCATCGTAAGACAATTCAGCATGTGCACGGCTAGACTATCACGCTTTCACGTGCTCACGCGTTGAAATGAGACCTTGGCGTCGAGAAGAAGTGCATCAGGCAAATGGAACATCTCTCGTACATTGCCAGCCATCGAGAACCGAGCACTTCGGGTGTCTCTCATCTATATATCCTCTATACTCGCTTTGGGGTATATGCAGTATTACTGTTATTGTTCTTCGCAAGTCGCCACTCCTCCTCTTCCTCCGCCTTCTCATACAGCCTATCCCCTCAGCCCCAGAACTAAAGGAAGATGCTCGAAGAAAAAGCTGTTGCGACGATGCAGAATGCAATGCGCTGAAGTGCCACAGGCAAACAAACTTCCCACAAAAAAAGCTCAAAATCTCATTCGCGTTCGAACGCCGGTTTCGATCATCATCAGATCATGAAAATCCCATGCAGAAAAAGCACACCAAAATCGACATCCGTTCTGCTTTCCAGAAGTCTGTACAGGTCAAACAAAAGCGTGGTATCAAGAAGCGAAATTGCGTCCGTATTGTCGTTGATCATCTTATGGCTTGGTGAGTTGCTCCTTGCGGAAGAATGTGAAGAAGCCCACACAGATGCCAAGTTGGAAGGCGAGACAGATCCAGAACCATGGCTGAGAAAGGCCATCAACCCATCCGCCAGCGAAGTTGGGGAATGTCGGTCCGGGACCTGTGCTGTTGAGACCATCTGCTCTTGCAATCTGTATGAGTGTTAGCATGTGTGTGTAGGAAAAGATGTGTAGGTGGTGGGAAGCGACTTACGATCGTGGCTATCGCACCGATGACTTGCCCAGCCATGAGAGCAAAAGAGCAATGGAAGCGGACCATGGTCTGCAACAGAATCATACCAAAGCCGATGCCTTGGATGGAGTCGAGCACGCCGAGCCACAGCCAAAGACACCTGCCCAGCAGAGCAGATGCGATAGGGCCGCCAGCCCAAGGAAGATACTGCCCAATGTTGGAGTTTGACCACAGAATCTGACACCATCTTGGAGCACCAAGGCCGATAGCGAAGATGGGGATGATCCAGCTGTGAGTCGTTGAGAGATATCCGAAGAAGAGCAGTACGCCGATCCACACGACCACAAAGAAGAGGAGGATGAGCAAGAAGATGGCCCATCCTGGGGCATGCCTGGAGCTCCAGAGGTATGACCAGTTACGACCATATGGTGCAGAGAGGAAAATGTTTTGAATGAACACAGCGACCAGGAACCAGACAACGATCTTCCTTCGAAAAATGGATGAGTAGAAGTCGGGCACGCCACCGGGTTTCTGACGATAGAAGTCCGGAAGACCGAAGAAGAGAACCAAGCCGACAGCCCACAAGAAGATGGAGATTGGGATTCCGATCGCGGTCATCTTGTAGCCCAAAGAGGTTGACTGTCCATTCGCGTTGGTGCGTGTAAGCTGGCTGCCCCAGGCCCAAAGTCCAACAACATACAGCTGTTGAGTGCCTTGAATTGCGCATGCCCTGAACGCCCAGTCCTTAACAGGCGCCGAGCCAAGCGAACCGAAGTTCTGAGCAAAGAACAGTGAGCCGGAAGACGATGCCACTGCGTACATGGCGGTAGCCACGTTTTGCACCCATCCACGAGCGCTGTCAGATTTGCCGAACGGTGCAAAAGCCAAGAGCCAGAAAGCCAAGCCATAGAATACCCATGGTAGACTAAGACACCAGACAGCCTCGAAGCGACGGAAGACAAACCACCAGATCAAGGTTGTTGCCAAGTAGATACAGGCAATTGTGTACAGTTGGCCGGCGGTCTGTCCGACCTGCCCACTGATGAGTGTGATCTGGTAAGAGTTTGCGGCGAGGATCTGTCCCAATGCGAGCAAGAGAGAGTAGACCGGCCAGTCTCCCACCTTCTGCAGCATTATACGCTTGATGCCTGTTGGGGCCTTGTAGTTCTCGGGAAGCAAGAACTGAGCGAGTGACTCGTCAGTCTCGATACCTTCGTATATTGAGCCAGCTGGAGTTGGTCCTCTCGATGCGTTGGGCGTTGTAGCGCGGCTCATTTTAGCATCATGCAAGCGGCCGAACCATTCCTTTTCCGACTTCTCCAAGTACTCCTCAATGCACAGAGCGCTTTCTGAGTTGCTGCCGTTCAGGGAATCGAGTTTCTTGTCAAAAGTCTTGATATACAGTCCAGTAGGATCGGTAAAGAATGGCATCAGGTCCTGAGGCTGGTTCTTCTTCTCGTCCATGACAGTCTCCGTAGAGAGAGGGGTCTGCGGAATGCTGGGGGCCATGCCTCGCACGGGGCTATGTGGACGAGATAAGAAGGGAAATTGTGCGCCTTCTGGTGTGTCGCCTGGTGTTGTGGGAGAGAAGTAGGGGTTGTGCGTCGCGCTAGGAGCCGAGGGACCTGCATGGCCGAGCGTACCGTCGCGAAGTGAGTAGTTGTATTCATTGACACCGCCCAGCTGAGACCGACGTTTTGAATCTTCTGCTTCTTGCCGCGTGATGATCTCTTCGTCCTCGATACTGCTGAGACGGCGACGTGGGTCTTGCTGTTCTTCGAGCGAATTGCGGCGAGAGACGCTAGGAGTGTGAGAAGAAGGTGTAATCGACTGTGGTGGAGAGCCTCCGTGGCCAGGACCATGTCGCATACCCAGCGAGAGGGATGCAGGGCGAGATGCGTTTGGTGTGGTCGCTCCGGAGCGGTTGGGCGAGGAAGGACGAGTGTTTGGCCTGCTGCCGGCAGGAGTGCCCCATCCACTACGCGGAGTCATCCAACCAGGAGTGTTCCAGCCACTCGATGTGCCGCTCTTGTCTTCCAATCCCATACGTCTAGCGGTAATGTGTTCCATGCGCTTCTTGTGGATCTTGATGCAAGTCCCCTGCAGGATTTCGAGGTCCTCTTTCCATTGAGCAACAGGGAAACGCTGCTTCGCCGATCGAGCTCGCATCATGGCACGTGTATTGTAATCGGACTTCAAAGCCGCTGCAATGGCCATCTTGAATTGATGCATCTGATGTTTGGTAGTGGAAGACTCAATCGTGTACCACCAACCAGGCATTTGACCAAGACCACCGACACGAGAACCCACACCAAGCGCACCCTTTCTGCCGAACTCGACAGCAACAAGACCGAACGGCTCGTCTCTGCTAGGAATGAGGGCGAACTCGGCACCGCTGAAGATGAATGGCGGAAGTGCAGTGAACTCAGGCTTGGAGTAGACTCGTCCGGGGTACTTCTCCATCATCCTTTGCAGCTTGAGTGCTGCAAATTTGCCATAGAGATCAATGGTAGGGCCAACACAGAGCAGCTGCACGTGCTCATATTTCTCCAGGATAGCCGGAAAGACGTCTGCAATCAGATCCACACCTTTCTGCATCGACCAGCGACCAACAAACACGAATAGATCCGCATCCGCGCGCTGTTCTAGGCCTGCCCATTCTTGCGCCTGTCGTTTCAAGCTGGCTCTGCCGCTTTCGAACACCTGGTCGATTTGTATTGAGTCTGGGTCGGTGAGCTTCTTGTCCCATTCCGCGATATCACTTGGGTCCGGATTTGGCAGAGCACCAATCTTCTTCAGACCCCAGAAGATTGGGTATCGTGCCCAAGAACGCTTGCCGTACTTCTTACTGACGCCGACGGCGCCAAAGCCCTTTTGATGAATGCGCAGAATGCTGGCTCCAGCGTGCAGAAGATTGAAGACCTCTCCAAACTGAACATAGCGCTGTACCACAGTTTGTGGCAGGTTGAAAACAGAACAGATTTCCTCAGACTCTCGTGTGTTTCGCATAGGCCACAGACCCTGGAACTCTCCATTGTGAATTGAGAGCGCGCAAGGGATGGTATCTGGAAGGAGGTAGAGTGGCGCGACTGTGCCGTGGTAGTCGTTGATATGGTAGAGATCAATCGAGAATCGGCGCATAGCTTCTGCAACACACTGGTTCCAGGCAGAATAGTAAATGGCGCTATCGAGGTCGTCCATACGCGCGGGGTAGGGCTCCTTCGCGTTCTGTCGGCGGAATACTGGTGCATCGAGAAGCATGTACGTGATGTTGTTGAGCTTGTGGTACTGAACTTGGACTTCGTACGTGCGTCCGAGGATGGTCACATCGATTGGCACGCCGGGAGTGTCGACGGGATAGTCAATGCCGCCAGCACATGGCACTACCCATATTAAATCCTGGTGTTCCAAGTTCTTGCCCATGAGCTGAGCCATGACACCGAGTCCTCCGATCTTGATCTTGATGTTCCAGTCTGAGATATCATACTCCATTGTGGCAATCAAGACTGTCCTGCGATGTTGCTCAACCACGGCACCAGCACCACCAGCTCCCATGGTGTCGCGGATGATTCCGGCGGCAAGATCAGGCGAAGAATCACCAGATACGGGATCATCTTTCTCGCTGTACTTCTCGCGATTGAAGATCTTCCCAATTGCTGCTACTGGAAGGATGCTGTTCTTCTCCGACAGTCCAATCTCGTTGAATTTGACACCATAGAAGTAGTGCATGTAAGCCCAGACGGCGGCCATGGCCGAGAGAATCGGAACGATGGCCAGCAAAATCCACAAGACAAGTTGAAGGTAGCGATTGCCGACTGGAACCATGTAGTATCGCAAATCGCCGTCGTTGAACAGAATTCGCCAAGCAAGGGCAGTGCCATTGGGACCGTCATTAGTAATGTTGGTCTGCGCTTTCTGCAAAGAAACGGGCGAGATGCGGTCGAGAACGGTGTCGTTGTCGACATCACCATACGCCATGGAGACATCTGGACTTCCATCATCGGCCATGCCCCAAACGTTGATCTGGAATTGAGACGGCCACTCATCCATGAAGTCAAAGTACCAGGTGCCATTGTCGAGTTGGGACATTTCGTTATCCAATCCGGAGTCATAACCGAATTGATTGAACGAGCCATGCAGGAACAGGTGGGGAAATCGTCTTGGAGGCGAATCGGAACCGACGACATCACCTTCCACAAAGTGAGCACTGCTTCCAGCAAGGCGAGACCAATACTGCACTTGTACATGGTCGCCAGACCACTTTTGGACCTTCTTGCCTCGCCAGGTCTGCGATTGTATCGATACGTTGCCGTGAGTGTAGTCGAACCAGTCCGACCAGACCGCACCGAATGAAGTAGAGTATCGCCACTTGTCAGCTCCTGGTGCGTTGTGGTTGACCATGAGGCCTGAGGTGGTGATCGAAGCGTCGCGCTTTTCGCTTGTGGTGTCTTTGTAGACGAGAGACGTGCTGTAGTTTCCTTTGAGTGGGAAGACGATTGGGTTGTTCTCTTGACCGACGCGAATCATGTAGTGGTCATGAGAATTTGTGAAGGTATCGCCGGCCTCGCTTGAGACGTTGTTCACATTGATTTGATGGACACCATCGAACACATTGGTCAGGTTAAATCGAGCTCGCCAGGTGGAAGGACTGGGTCCGTAATAGTAAGCTTCGAATTGAGGATCCATTATCGCGCAATCGATGTTCTCAGCATCGAACTCTGCAACTTCGCCATTTTCAGTGGTGGAGTTGATCGAGAGCGCATCAGACAGCGAGCTGCAGCTCATCTCCGTCGAGAAGCGGAGCTCCACTTCGAACGTGGTGGGGTCAGATACAGGAGTATCGGAAAGAATGCGCGCATCATGGCCAGGCAGGAAGCGAGTGATCACTGGCGATGGTTCCACCCATTTGTCTTTGGGCACGAACGCTTTCCACCCGTACAAGGTCATGTTCAGTCGAGGGATGCAACCATTCACATCCGACGAGTCTTCAATACCCAATGACACAGTTGAATTTTCAAGTGTGTACTCATCGAATGGATAAAACATGTTCTTGACAGTCGTACCCGAATCGAAAGGAGAGATGATGGCGTCAGGACCACTGCAATCGTACTCGTAGTCCCGGGATCCGTTGTAGTTTGTGTAGAGCAGCCAGACACCTTGGTTGCCGAAGCCTTCGCCTTCGAAGTCTTGGAAAGGCATACGACCACGATACACGCTCCAGAGACCAGTCTCGGTCGGGACGCCAAAGGAGCCTGGCAGCGTATAGTTGAATGTTTGGCTCGAGAGCTGTTTTACGTTGAAGCCATCCTGGAGAACAGGGTAGCGATGTCGCATCTCGAACATCTCCTTGAGCACGGTGTACACTGGATGGGAGGTATCTCTGTGGTCCAAGCTGACGCTGTCGTCTTTGCAGCCGTTGAGCGTGCTGTTGATTGGCCAGTCGTTCAAGTTGGTGTTGCCGACTTTGTAGCAGCCGTGCATCTGCCAAGCTTGCGCCGAGGCCATCGGCTGACGACCGAATATGTAGTTGCTTGCGGTATTGTCAAGGACATACATCGCTTGTTCCTCTCCCCAACTGATCAATGGGATACCTGGCATGACCATGGTAATGATGAAATCTCCGAGCAGCTGCCGTTGCGTGCCGTTAGTTAAACCTGGCCAGCGAAGCACGTCGTGGTTTGAGACGCCATACATGTGGCGTGGGTCGAATTCGCCAGTGATTGCATTGTGCATGTCGTTGGTTCGTACAAAAGTCGCCCACTGATCAGCAAAGTTGATCGGAGCGTCGTTCGCAGCCAGGAGATTGCCGTCAAGCCCAAGCATTCGCATGAGTGCTCGATAGGTGGAGTAGTGGAATGCGCCCGCATCGAGAGCCTGCAAGCCTGCGTCTCGAATATATGCGGAGTTGTTGTCTTGTTTGGTCAACATAGCTTCCGTCTCGTTGTACTCCTGCATGGTCGGCTCCTTACCGCGTCCAAGGTAGACTGCGCCGTTCGCATTTCCGTTGACAATTTCTCCTGGGATGAAGAAGTTCTTCTTACCAACAGACGCAGCGCACTCGCGTTGGTGCTTTGACCACTCGGCTTGTCCATCGACAGTCACCTGCATGGCTTTGTCGATACGGTAACCATCGATATCAAGAGCCTCGATCATCATGCAGGAGAAGTGCTTGATCTTGTCCAGCACCTGCGGTCGCCAGTCTCGCAGACGGTCTTGAACGCCGTTGAATTTACTGAGCTGCTTTTGCCATTCCGGGTACACACCAAAAGCACCGACGTCACCGAATTGATCGAATTCACTGTCCATGCAGCCCACCATCGCATTTGTGTTGTTATCAATGATCTGGTTGCCACCTTGATCCCAAAAGCGTGGAAAGTCGTAGGGACAGACTTCGTGAAACTCGTTGGTCTGGTAAAAGTCACGGTATCGGTTCTTGCTGATGTAATTCATGTTGTGCTCCGAGAACGACCAATCGGTACTTGTATTGTAGAATCCTTCGAAACCAAACAGGTTGGCCATGGTCGCCATCGTGTTATCCATAATCACATACATGCCCTTGTCGTGGATCGCCTTGATGCCCTCTCGCCATTGAGTGATGTTGCCCAAGTGGTGATCGAGGATCGTGTGATCGAGAGGACTGAACCCGTCGGCTTCCCAGGGCTTGTTCAAGAAGGCGCTGCCGACAAGATAAATTCCGCGAATGCCCAAGCCGTGTAGATAATCGAGCGAGTCCTGGAGACCAACGATGTCTCCACCATATCGAAGCTGTGTCTGGCGGTAATCTTCCTCCCAGGTGGTGCCATTGGCGTTATCGTTGGTGGGGTCGCCGTTCACGAAGCGGTCGAGGAAGAAACTGTAAAACGGGAAACGCCAATTCTCGGGACTAGGCGTGTGCTCGAATCCCGCAGGCCATTCCGGAGTGGTGTATTCGAGAGGTGTTGCCGCATTTTCGTTGACGTTCAGATTCCACGGCTCCTCCACGGGGTCATAGTAGGAGCCGGAGACCAGAGCCGCGAGTGAAGCGAGGCGGAGGATACATGTTCCGAACATGTTGCTCGCTCGCATCGAATGCAAGTGCCGCGGCAGCACTAGCTGGAGTCGAGGGCCTCTAGACAAAGCTCATCCAGAAAGAAGGTGGTGGTGAGCGCGAGGAGGGGGAAGGAAAGCACGCCGGGTGCTGGTCCGCGAGGCAGTTGCGAAGAGTAGCAGCGGAAGTGAGAGATGTGCTGCGAAAGGATGCGGACCTGCGTTCAAGTGTATGCCAGGCACAGCGCGCTGCAGGGATGTTAAAGCGCTGAACGCGAGTGGGGCACAACGGCTGCGAGTGGGAGCAGCGTCGACCCGAGAGCGTGAAGTGAAAGAGCAGCGGCAGGGTTGCATGGGCCGGACATGAGGTCGACGAGGGACAGAATGAAGCAAGGCGCAAATGCAAGTGGCAACGGGCACAGCTGCTCGACTCCACCAGCGCTCAGGCTTGGCCGGGCGTTGGGTGACAGCAACGAGATGGTGCGTCTCCGATGTAGCATGCAGTGCAGGCCGTGGTGCTCTGGGTTTGTACGATAGTGGTGGGCGCCGCGGCAGCGATTGGCCGCCTGCCACCACAGTGCGCCGCATTGGGATGCGCCCGAATATCGTCCATACTACAGGCAGATGGCTCGCAGGTGTGGCGGCAGGAGGTTGACAGATGGACCCATTCTCGCCGTCGCGTTTGCCCGTGATAGTGGGCTCCGGAGCCCGCCCACGCGTCGCTGCTAAATGCCACCCTGGCCACCGCACACTCGCTCGCCTACAGCGCTGCGGACAGCCGTTGTGCTTCTGAGCACTCGTCCTCCATCACCGCTGAAGTCTGGCGCACCAAGGTTCGATCAGCGTACGGGAGCACCTCGACCGCGCGCACGACACAAAGGAAGCCATCGCGATTGAACTCTGCTGCGAAGCTCCACGCTGCTGAAGCTAACCAACGTGCCGTCGTATGGGCGCGCCTGCTTCACGCCGTCCATTATGGCACGGCGATTGCCACACGTGCGAGCAATTGGGCTAGCCCGTTGCAGTGACGTGAAGCGCAGTTGCGCGAATAGTGATCAATGATAGCGCTTGACGTCTGGAGCAGAATCTGCAGTCGAGCCAGGCGTGCAGGGAAGGTGCGGTCTTCCGCACGGGCCACTCCCGTCGTGCCGATCAAACAAGACTTGCACACGGCTTCCTTCCGGCACCACTTTTCGTTTGTTCCTGCATGCATTCCATCACCCTTCATCATGCCGTGCAAGGATGGCCCGAACGCGTTTTGGGACCCGCGTTGAATTCCAACCGCACCGCACACCCTCCCACTCCACGCCATCGCCATTCTCGTGCCCGCCTGCACGTGAGCGACATCGTGGTCGAATATGGCCAGGGCCAGCCCAAACCGGATCGCCCTCATGGCACGATCTGCCCGGGGAGGCCAGACGACATGTCTTGCCTTTGTTTGAACCTCACAGCTCTCTGCTCCTGCGACACGATTTCCTCTGTCAGTACCCAGACGCTGTGTCGCCTTGCGTGACTTCGGCAGCACCTATCCAGCCTATCGTCGCCCAGTGGAGCCCTGAAACCAGATCTTTTCCCAGCTGGGCGTGCACCCATCTCGACATGGCCCCTTCTGCAGAGCCTTCACCTCAACGCTGTCGCCCGGCGAGTTGGTTATGCACGCTAGCCTTTTCTCGTCTTCTACTGTAGCAGTCATTCCTCACGATCTGGGCGTTGAGCAGTTATCGCCGTCGTTGCCAACTGGACTTGGCTCTTGATCGTATCGGAGCACAAGGCTTGGGGCCGCGCAGACACCTCCTCCCCGACTGCTGCGACTACTCAACTTGAGGCTCAGCTCAAACTTCAAACTCTGCGCCACTCCGTCTGCAGCCATGTATATGCTAACATTCGCGCCGTGATTGAAAGCACCCCGCTCATTTGACCAAGCCATGGGGTGTCTGGTGCCTTTGTTCATCATTGCTCTCGTCACGCTCTGTACCTTGGAAGCAAGTGCAGCTACCCTCGAAGACTGGCGTTCCCGGACAATTTATCAAGTCATCACAGATCGTTTCTCTCGAAGCGATGGATCCACAACCGCACCATGTGATGTCGTGAACGGCAGATACTGCGGCGGATCGTGGAAAGGCATCACCAACAAGCTAGACTATATCCAGGGGATGAATTTCGACGCCATCTGGATATCACCTGTCGTGGAACAGCTTCCCCAGGAGACAATCGATGGCGACGCTCATATGGGCTACTGGGCGCAAGACCTCTACGCACTAAATCCCAAGTTTGGCACTGCTGATGACCTTCACGAGCTCATTTCTGAGGTACATCGACGCGGCATGTACTTGATGTTGGACATTGTTGTCAACCACATGGCATATGCTGGCCCGGCATCAGCAGTCGATTACAGGGTGTTCAATCCGTTCAATGATGCAAAATATTTCCATTCATACTGTAAGCGCAACCATCGCCGTGCGCTGCATGTTTTTTCTTGACCGGCGACCGCCTTCTAATCACCACTCCAGGCCCAGTCAATGGCAATACAAATCAGACCGAAGTCGAAGTCTGCTGGATGGGCAGCAGCGCAGTCTCGCTGGTCGATCTGCGTACCGAAGACAGGGCTGTCAGAGACATGTGGGGAAACTGGATCTCCGAGATGGTTTCCAATTACTCAATTGACGGCCTCCGCATCGATACGGCTGTCAATGTTGAGCCCGATTTCTTTGCCAGGTTTCTCAGAGCTGCAGGGGTCTTCGCTACAGGCGAGACGATGTTTGGCGACAACAGCATGGTATGTCGCTGGGCTGACACCATTGGCTCGATTTTGAACTACCCCATATACTATACCCTCATGAGAGCTTTCGGAAGCACGACTGGCAGTCTTAACGACCTCATCACTACCATCTACACGACAAGGGAGAACTGCGAAGACACCACAGCATTCGGTACCTTCTCCGAAAATCATGACGTGACGAGATTTACGGAATTAACGAACGATACGGCACAAGCGAAAAACATCCTGGCATTTACCATCATGTTCGACGGTATTCCAATCATATATCAGGGTCAAGAACAGCATATGGCGGGAAAGATTTCGCCGCATACGAATAGATCACCACTCTGGACCACAGAATTCGACACAAACGCAGAGCTCTACAAACATATAGCTACCTTGGTACTCGCCAGGCAGCATTTTCTACTGGCTGAAGACGATTACATCAAGTCAGCGTCCGAGGTCATATATCAAGACTACCACACAATGGCTCTACGCAAAGGCGTGAACGACAAGCAGGTCATCACCGTTCTCAACAATGATGGTGAAGGTACTGGCGACTTCGAGATTGATCTTCTGGCGCACGGACTTGCATTCGGAACTCAAGTTATGGAGGTGCTCACTTGTACCAATCTCACAGTCAGCCCAGTAGGTGTGCTGAAAGTTCCTATGGGCAAAGGCTTGCCCAAAATCATATATCCGAGCGAATACATGCGCAATTCTGGGCTTTGTGGAATGGGCGACCCTCTGCCGAAGCCAACCGCCACGGGCACCACTTCACAGCCAGCGGCACCGACACCTACGAGTTCTGAACCGGATGATTCTGGCGCAAGAAGTGCCTGTACTGCTCAATCGTCAATGCTGGTCCTGGCAATAGCACTATCGGTTCTGCTGGCATCCTCCGGAGGTTTCGCCTACTTGTTGGATACATGACAGCGATATGCATTGCAGATTGATATCTCGCTTGACTATCTGGTCTTCGATCCTTTCTGTGCAGCCGCTCGGCATTTTCATGCCTCAAAGATAAGGTCACCTTGGCAAGACTGCGACCTCGTGCTAGCTGGGCTAGACCATTCCTGCAAGAACACGCACTATGCTATCTGGTGCCCACCAACACTGGCAGACGACGACGCATCGGAGGTCCCTGTGGCTAAGCAATACCGATTCCGCGATATCAAGACCAACATTGCAGCTCCTGCAGTCACAACAACGAATAGTGATCTGTCGAATTTCGGTCGAAGTTTTCGGAATGCTTCCTGAGTCCCGTCTTGCGGTCGAAGCCACTGTGGCATTGACATCTCTCAACGCCTCAGAACATCCTTGCAAAGCGCTGCAGTAGCTTATCGGTTGCTCTTGGTCTATGCCAAGAAGCTTGCATGAGATCCCTGCACAGCCCTGCCGGCAACGCTTTCGGAACGGGATCGAATATAGTAGCACACCATTCACACCAGAAATCGTCATCGCCGCTATTTTATTCTCACCAGCTTGGTCGCGAAATCACAACATACGGGCTATACGAAATGTCAATTTCGAGAGGCAGAGGTGACGGACGCCACACGAAAGACACTTCGGATCGTGCGCGACAGTTTGGGTCTCGGCCAAATATGGCACTTTCCTTCTAATCATTCTCTTCAAGTTTCGTATTTATTCGCGACTCTAGCCTTCCCATCTCGCTTCGCTTCTCCCGGCTCTGTGATACCGTAGATAATTGCGGCATCGCGCTCGCCGCAGATCCTGTACTGCCGCGATTGCTTTGCATACAGTACAGCGACGAAAAAAGAAAAAGTGGAAACAAAGTGGGCACCTTTTCTTTCTAAAACAGGTCCACGCTTGCAAGCAAAGAAAACACGTCGAATGCTGGCGCTATCGATTCTTCTGGGTTGTTCCTCCGATTTGCCAATGTTCTGGACTGTCTGGTCCTTTCCTCCCGCCACGTTCACATTCGGGGTTCTCGCGAAGTTCTCTCAAGGATTGGTGTGCTGGGTTTTTGGTCAAGTGCTCCACGGTGGATCTAGGACGGACTGGCACTGGACTTTCTGGAATCTGAATCATGTGATGCAAGAATTGCATACTTGTACTTGCACTTGTCACGCTCGCTACCCAGAATCTGCGAGAACCCATCGTTGATGAGGAGCTATCGTTGAGGTAGTACAAAGTGCCAATCTCGGCGGTATTTTTATATGCATTTCTTTGTTGAAGATTTTCTGTTGACGACGCCAACTGTCGCGGTGTGATCTCCTGCTGCATCAACAGATCATCTCCGTTCTTTGAACCTATCATTTCACTTGCACGTCCGAGTAACCCCAGAACGACCGAATGAACGAATCGACCGGAAGCTTTCATCGGCACATGCCGGTCGGTCGGTCGGCAGGCTTTGTCACTGCTGAACTCTGAATAACCTCACAAACTTTTCGGCGGCGTGGGGACCGAGCCTTTGGAACTCGCTTCGGTTATCCGTGCACTATGATGTGCGTGATGTGATGTGATGGCTTGATTCTGCGTGCATTTGTTGGAAAATGTCGACAGGTTGTTGAATGATGATGAGCTCGATAATTCATAATCTCAAAGCACGTTGTTCGGCTTCCGGAACTGAAGATCTGCAATACATGGAAAGGCAATCTGCTGTTGATTGAGTCTTGTTATCTATTAGCACAGCACCGCTTGTTAGTGGAGAGATAGAGAAGTGCGATTGCGACACTATGCCTCGATCTTTCGATCGTTGAAGCAAGCAATGCAAGCAAGCGAAGCTGCTGGTGAGAAGAAATTTGTCAAAGTTCTTGTTGGATCTGTTCTGTTCGGACGTGCTTCCGAGCGTCGATGGATCAAGACATGGATGTCATGCGTTTGCTCCACACGCTATTGGACTTTTTGCTTTCCTTGTCTTTGCTGGGCACCGATGACTCACCGCGGACTTGCGGCCGGCCGCGATGAGAGACGCCTCTGTAGCCCTGAGACCTTTGACGAACAAGGAATGACGCTGACGTCTCCAGGTCTTGACGCGTGAGAATGGCATGGCATGGCAAGCATGGCAGCCACGGCCAAGACATATTTTCTCGTTTTGTGTGGATCCTATTCTTCGGGTCGTAGAGGTGTGGTGCTGAATATCAGGCTCTTTTCTTGTTACTCATGCCGTGAAGCAAGGGGATCGAAACGCGAGTTGGAAGAGCCTTCCCAAAGGCTCCAGATCCCGCCGCTTGGTACTTGGTGAAGAAGAATGCATGGCGATGAGTATTTCGAGTTCTTGTGTTTCATCGAAGCTGGAAATCGAGCGATGTTACTGAATACCCTAATCATGTACCCTTCACGCCTGGAGATGGCAGTTGAGGAATTCGAGATCTGACTTGGAAACATTGACGTCGACGTCAGCTGGTGAGGTCGCACGACGCGGCCTGTCACTGTCCAATGCGACTTTGGTGGTGCAAGTTGAAGATCGAAGCAAGGAGCACTATGTGAGGATGAAAAGAGGTCGATCACCGCATACTCCTGTGCGGTTCATGCAGTCAAGATCGACGAGACCGCTGACCGAACCTGGTGACAGGTGGTGAGAAATCTGTTTGCGTGCATGCCGTGATGCACAAGGAGTTAGGCGTGACAAGCGTCAGGACTGTGAGAAGCCTCGCAAGTTCATCGCCTGCGCTCTATCGAAAGACCTATCTCGGCCAGAAACTGTCGCCAAACCTTTCCATACCAGCTCGTTCGATGTCATTCTGCATTATCTCGGTGTGGTAGTGTATGAGCGCCTTGATTGTAGTGGAGCGTCCTCTCTCGGTGGACGTAGCCACGAAGAAGACCTCGCTTTTCTTTCCAGAATTTGTACCAATTTTCGGTCCAGGTTGCTGAAAAGCACTCCGTCGACTGAACTCCCAAGATCTGCGCACATGGTGCTGTGCGCCACTTCTCCGCCGCCATTTACCGCACATACTTATCCATAAACCTCCGATGAAAATCACTCCTCAGCAAATCATTCACGAATCTCTTCTCTTTGCCCCTCTCCTCCGTCCCTCGAGCCTGATTCTTAAACACAACATCATCATCCCATCTCCGCTTCACATTATAATCCTCTCTCCCCGCATTCAACAATGGATTCCCTAACGCAATGTCCTTCTCTCTCTGCTCCTCGTCCTTCTTCGCTTGCTCAGCAGCTTCCTTTGCAGCTTTCTCCGCACGCTCAGCTTTGATTCTTGCCAGCTCGCGCATCAGCTCTGCTTCTTCATCCTCGTCTTCATCCTCTTCACTCTCTGAATCTGAACTCGATGATCCGGAATCGGAGTCTGCGTCAATGTCTCTGGTTTCCTCTAATACGCGCCGCTTCTTTGCTTCGTAATCTTCTTCGTCTGCTTGTCCTTCCGTGTTACCAGGTTCTGAAGCTTTGCGCTTCACGCCTCCGCTCGAGCCGGCTTCGATTTGTCGTTGGGGCTCGGCCGCATCTTCGTCGTCTGGAAGCTCTCGCCCTTCCTTTTTGGCATAGTGCCTGGCTTCGTTTCGTAGCAGCTCGGCTTTGAGATCGCGCTTCGCTTGCTCTGCTGGGGTGCCTTGATTTTGTTGGCGGAATTTGAGTGTCTTGTGCGCGGGGAGGAGGCGCTGATGGTAGGCCTCGCCGCGGGCGGCTTCTTTGCCTCGTGCTGGGTCGAACGTGGGTCGGTGAGCGGTCGTCATGGTGGCGGTGAGTCGTCGTGGTGTCGTTGGATGTCTGTCGGTTCGAGCGCAAAGTGAGTTCGTGATGTGGAAAGTCAATATCCGCTGTGGAGAAGCAAGCCTGTGAACGTGGATATCACTCGAACCCACACATCACCTTCTCCAAACTTTCTGGCGACTGCAATGCGCCAGGCCCAGCAACCATGCCGTCCGAAGCGCTTCCCTCCACCAACGAGCGCGAGTTCCTCCTCTCCGCCCTCCAGCAGAATGTCCGCATCGATGGCCGCGCCTTTGACGAATTTCGCCCCATCGATCTCGCGTTCGGCGACGACTATGGCCAAGCAGATGTCCGCATGGGCAAGACGCGAGTGCTCGTGAATATTTCCGCAGAAGTGATCACCCCATACCCAGACAGGAAATTTGATGGAGTCTTCACAATCAGTACCGAGCTGAGCCCCATTGCGAGCCCAGCTTTCGAGGTTGGACGGTACGGAAAAGCACATGTGGTGGTGGATATAACGGGAATGGACTGACTGATTCTGCAGTCAAGACCAGACTGAGCTTTTGATGAGCCGGATACTCGAGAAGACGATCCGAAGGTCAGGAGCATTGGATACTGAGAGTCTGTGCATTGTGTCAGGACAGAAATGCTTTCACATCCGAGCGGACATCCACGTTTTGGATCATGATGGCAATCTGGTCGATGCGAGCTGTGTAGCACTAGTCGCTGCACTGATGCACTTCAGAAGACCAGATGTGGAAGTCCGAGGAGAAGAAGTCACGGTGTTTGGTCTGAGGGAACGAGAACCTGTGAAACTATCGATGCAACACCAGCCCTTCTGTATCACGACAAGCTACTATGAAGGTGGAGAGGTCATGTTGCAGGATGCTACATTGCTTGAGGAACATTGCAGAGAGGGGGAGATCATCATCAGCATCAATCGGTTCGGCGAGGTCTGTCAGGTCGCCAAGTATGGAGGGACTCCGGTAGATGGGCTGAGCATGCTCACTTGCACCAATGCAGCTCTGGAGAAGGCAAAGATGTTGGACAAGCTGGTCAAGTCAAAATTGGAGGAAGATGAGAAGCAGCGATTTCCTGGTGGACTCATGGCTGAACTGAGTGCGGAGAATGATAGAGTTCAGGAAAAGCCCGTGGGCTGAGATTGCCAGCACGACAGGCGCTCGACTTCGCGAAGCGCCCTCGATTGATACGCGACCTGGCTGCGAGTTGTTCCCTGCATTTCGAATTAACGAAGAGCGACTGCTCGAGAGAACGGGCCAGAAACTGGCCATATCCGCCTTCAGGTTGTGAGATTGAATGATGCGTGGCAACACCCGGACAGCGCAATCATGGCAACATCACAGTCACTCCGCTGCTACGACCGTGCTTGCGCCGTGGAGGAAACCCAAAATGTCAAGCAGGCTATCTGATCCCGCTTCAAGACGCAGCTCTTTGGTTCAAGTGAACAAGATAGCATTCATAGATGGAAACGGAACTCGCTGCAAGCGGAAACGACTGAAGAGGCCAGGGGCGAATAGTTACAATACGATAGCAAGATTGCTAGACTTGCTGTGCATCACGGCAGAGCCCACGACAAGAGCGAGGCCGCCAGGGACTCTTTAAGGCGTCTTGACAAGACACGTAGTGCTTCATCACAAGCCAAAATGTTCACTTTCACAAGACTGAAGCCTCCCATCAATTCACCTCCTTTCACTTGGAGATTGAGTTCCGAGGCTCACAAGCTTCGACATTGCCTCGAACCTCATTAACTTCGACCTCTACCACTCCGACAAACAACTTCACTCCACAATGCCAGACTCAATCACCTTCCACAGGCTCTTGCCTCATGTCACTGGATGAGGTTTCGAACACCAGCGCCCCCTACCAGCCGCGATCCGCAACTGCGCCGACGACCGCAAAGTCCACAATTCTGGACAAATCGACTGGAAAAGGTCCAAACAACTACGACCTCTTGCACCCCGACAGTCACCAAGTACGTCCTGCCTTCCACCCTCAGGCCAACATAGAAGGCCGTCTTCGCATTTTCTTCGCGAACGAGAAGTTCGGTGATGCGCCTCAACCTCCTTGAGTGCAACGACGATCACTATGCGAAGCTCGGCATAATCGCAACATCACTGCTCGCCTGCTCATCGTTTGCGGCCTCACACACTGTTTGATCTCCTTGTGAGAGCATCGAATTGACGGCCAGCAATCTCAACTGCTGGCGCTGTCCTGTCAGCCTGTGACCTGCTCGCCAAAGGACAATTGCACACTCGCAGTACGCAACGGGCTCTGCTGATACCTGCATCAGGGTTTCCGATACCACGAGCTTGCACACGAACATCCACGTGCCAAGTAAGCCTAGCGGTCACTCGTGCAGACAAATGTCACGTCACGAGGGCCCATCGATGTTGCTGGCTCGTTCCAACATGTCCTTTTTGCCAGGTAATAGCGGACCGGCAGTCGATTCTGGTATGGACGATATAGACTGGCAGTGGGATTCAGATGATGATCAGAAAGATAGCCGGCTTACAGAGTACACAGCTCATCACAAGCAAACACATCAAGGTACACCAATGGAGCTGCATCCGCCAGAGGCTTCGGTACCACGTTTCAGCCGTCTCCGAGGAAGCCTCGGTCTCAAACGGCCATACAACATGATTGAGACGAAGGCGCCGCAAGATATCACGAAGAGGAGAAAGATTGACACAACTCCAGCTCCGCAGCGGTCCTCGGTTTCGTTGCTATCTGAGAGCGCGGATGCCAAACCGCGGATGCCATTGAGAACATCTACTGCTTTGGCTCGGCCAGCGTCTTATCGGACGACCAATGGACCATTCGTGGAGGTGGAGTCCGATGATTCTGACGACGAAGCGGCATCACCACCAGCCCCGGCACCGACCTCGCCGCCCAAACATCTGTTCTACGGGTCGTCTCGTATTTTGGAGTCGAATGCCGACAAGACATTGGCAGAAAGTGCTGCATGGCGCGAGAAGGCCCAGCGGAAGAAACAAGCTGCTCAGAAAGAGGCGCTGAAGGATAATTCAGGGCGGAGGAAGACACCAGAACATCGCTTCGCATCTAATAACACCCTCATAGATCACGGAGAGCCATCACGGCTGCGACCCACAGAGACGCTAGGCCCGCGGCTGCAGAGTCTGCCGGGCGCGAAAGCTCGATCATCCTCAAAGCCTCTCGCACAGGACGTTATCACCATCGACTCTGATTCAGAAAGTTCTCCCCAGCCTCGCCGATCGAAGACCAGAAACCCAACCAAGAGCTCTACACGCCACAAGAGCTCTGCACGCCACAAGAATTCCGAACAGCACTCGAGGTCCGATGCTCCAACTACCGGGCAGGCTGAACTTGCATCGAGGTCAGATCGACTTCAGCGTTTTAAGAAGGAGCGTTCGTTTGTCGCATCTTCTACGCCACAGTCGACAATTCAGCCCAGTATTGAGATCCCAGATGTCGCTGCGAGTATTGAAAAGGCCGACGACAGACGGAAGCGAATTGATGCAGAGGAGTTGAAGAACTTCGAAGAGAGAATGGCTTTAGAGCTTGAACGTGGCCGGGCGGAGCAACAGCGCAAAGAACGGCAACGCGAGGCAGATGCAGCTCTGAGGCATCAACGTGAGGAAGAAGCCCGAGCCAAACGAGAACAGGCGTCCAAATCCCGACAAGCTGCAGTTGAGCTCCAGCGGCAGAAGGAAGTAGAAAGACAGCGGAAGAAAGAGATTGACGACAAACTTCACAAGGAGCTCGCGGAGCAATTGCGGCGAACGCGCGAAGATAACATCAAGAAGAAGGCAGACGCAGACGCTAAGCGGCAGAAAGAGAAAGCCGAGGAGGAGCGTCGGCGAGATGCAGAGCGCACACGCTCGATCGAGCAGAAGAAAGCCAAGCTGGCGAAGCGTTCGTCGATTCTAGACGAGGAAGCTCAAAAGAAGAGAGATGAGCGAATTCGGCAGAAACGGGAACGCGCAGCTCGCAACAGGCAGGCAGAGCAAGAAGACGACAATGCCGACGAGCTGATTGTTGAGGAAGCTCCGAAGCCAAAGTACAAAAGTGTCACCGCTACTGCACGAGGCTTGGAGCTCAGCAGCAAGCTGGCTGCTGAGCAAGACGACGTGAACACTGACACATACGCGCCTACGCCGACTTTGGCATCGAAACCTCTCGCCCTTAACAGCGCAGCCGGCGTGAAAGCAGTGGAGTCGGCATCGAAACACTCCGGTCCCAATTCTGCTCGCACTGGCCATGCTCGCGTGCTGGGCGAGATCCTTGACGAAGACGCCAAGCTAGTACAGTGGAAGGATACTGGAGACCAGTGGCCTGCCATCGTCGCCAAGTACGAAAACGTCACCGGAATCAAGCGCTCAGGAGAAACGCTGCGCAAGCGTTACAGACAAGTCAGCGACGCTCTGAGCGAGGCTGACGTGGGCCTGATGCTAAAGCAGCGCATGTTCAGAGGTGATGAGGATGCTCGACGTGAAGTGAATCGATTGATACACAGACAGTGGCCACTACCAGCAAAGCACGCCCTCAGCAAGGACACCGCTAAAGGCCCGAACGGCAATCTCACCAGGCGTCAGATACCTCAGGACTCGCTTCCAGCGCCTGGAGAAATCCTGCCCATTGATGCGCTGCTCGTACGCTGGCGTCGCGATGGCATGTTTTGGTCCAATGTTATCAAGAACTACGAGATCACCGTGGGCCTACGCAAACGTGAGGACGCCCTCAGAGCTCGGTTCAATGAGGTGGACAGATCTCTGGAAGATGCTAACGTGTTCGATGATGAAATCGAAGCTCTCTCAAATGACGCTCCAGGCGCAAGAGCCAAAGTCAACGGCAAAGTCTGGCAGGTCTGGCCACCAGTGATCAAGCCTCAACAGACACAGCGTGCAGAACGCCCAGAAGCTAGACCTTGGGGAAGACCGCCTAAGTTTGGTCCCTTTAGGTCTGGATCTGGACCACAGCGCCTTGAACCCCTCCCTCGTCCTGCTGTTACCATTCAGACGCTGCCCCAGACCAATGAGGACTCAGACACAGAGGACTTCAGTCCGCAGCCGAGGCCCAGCATTAGTGGAAAGACCATCAATAACCAAGTTTTCCGCGACTGGATGCAGCCCCGGGATGATGATGCCGTGGAGGTTGATGATTCGAGCTCTACGTTGATATCAACTGACGACCACGAGTCCGACATCGACGAAAAAGATCCCGGGGACTGCTACTACTTCGTCTGGCGCGTCTACAGGCGAGAGTTGACCGCTGAGGACGTAGAGGCAGAGGTCGACATCGAAGAGATTGGATGGCAAGAATGTGGTACCACGTACGAGGATCTTGACGAAGCCAACGATGCCGCAGAACAGGAAACCAAGCTCGTTCTTCCGGGCGGTCTGGACTTCCGAGACGTCGAACTATCTACAGACAAGGTGATCCACCAAGATTGCTCTCAATTCACCGTCAGTAGCGCCGAGGTTGGCACTTTGCAAGTCAAGGTCGATGTATGTGTGCGTTTGCCGAACGACAGAATCCTTCCCAAGACCAAAAAAGGTTGGATTGGAGCCAACATCTACTACGTCACAACCCGCACAACGACGACAACTACCAAAAAGTCCGACGAAAACCCCAGCGAGACGATCACCGATAGATATATTCGTGAAGGTCCCATCACCGGCACCTTCACATCACACCTCCATCACGCCAACTCCCGGTCTGCGAACATTTTTGCTGAGCGTATGCTGGCCAAGACTGTCGATTTGAGACTCAATAGGATTGAGAAGATGAGAAAAGTGGAGGAGTTGTTGCAGAGTATGCAGTGGGATGAGAAAATTGGAGGGGAGAAGTTCTATGGCAAGCACGAGACTCCAGAAAAGGGGAAGGTGTTTGAGGTCTGGACTGAAGTGGCTAGGTTGGCTGGACCGAGAAATCATTTTCAGTTCAGCAAAGCCTCGGAGAAAGACAAAGAACGCGGCTGGTGAAGTAGTTGTGAGACAGGAATTTTGATTTTTGTTTTTGAGCTGAAGTCTGAGCTTCATATTATGCGAAAGACAGTGGTTGGTTCTGAAAGCGTCCAGAAGACCTCCGATCACCGTTGCAAGTGTTTTGCCATCTGCGAGTCCACACACCGCTTCTTCTGTCTCTCATCTAGCTCCCCCACCTAGCAACGGAGCAACTTCAGAGTTCCACGCCCCGAATCGGAAACTCCACATACCCCTTCCCACTCACAAACGTTGCCTGCCACGGCACCTCGGCACCTTTCTCTCCCTCTGCCAAGTCCAAGAAGAACTTCGCATGCCCCTCGCCGGAAACACCATTATATATGGGCCCGCCAACTTCAGTCCTTTCATCCACGTAGTGGAATCTGATTCCCTTCTTGCTGTACACCAGATCCGCTTCAGCGATCAGATACGCTGTTGCGGATTTGCCGACGCCAAGGGTCAAGAGGCCTGGTATTGGCTTTTGTTCGTTAAGGAGGTTACCTGTGAAGAAGAAAGTCTTGCGCGTTGAGGAAGGGAGAGTATTGAAAGATTTGAGAGCTTCCTGCGAGGTAACGAAAGGGCTTGTGGTGTTTATGGTGAGGTCTGTGGTGAAGTCCGAGAGAGAAACGTGGTTGAGGGTGTCGGCGGCTCCGCCAAAATGAGCGGCTGCGGCTGTGGAGGGGCATCAGTATATTGTGCTTCATTGGGTCGTTATCAGTTGGACTTCGCGGATGGATTTACCATTGTAAATCACAACATTCGGCTCTCCCAACTTCCTCCTCGTTTCTTCGAATGCTTTGGTAATACTTTCTGGCTTGGTGGCATCGACCACGAGATGAAGGTTATTCTCCGTGCTATCCTCCGGTTTCAGAGACCGTGAAGCTTGTGCGACTTTGTAGCCAGCTGCTAGAAAGGTCTTGACAGTTGAGGCTCCGATGTTGGCACCGCTACCGATGAAGAGAAGGATTTTTGAGGCCATCTTTCTCGCTATGTCGCAGTCAAAATAAGTTGCGCTGAAACAAATCTCGCTGTTTAGTCGTTGGAAAAGTTGTTGTTATGCTTTTATATAGTTGTGTGCCAGGGCAGAGCTGAAGTCGGCATATGTGGCTTATGAAGCCGGAGCTTATGTATAGCTCTTCCCCGGTCCGTCTCAGCTGGAAGCGTGCAATGCTTTGTCAGTGTCGCACGCAATAGGACCTCAGCTTGTTGTCCATTGGTGGAAGCGCTTTGCCAGAGGTAATGTAGTCGTCTATTCTCCGCCGACAAGACGGCGTGGAATCGAAGCCGAATGGCCACGACTGAGGTCAACTACACTCTGTGGAGGGGACATGGCTCGAAAGACAATTGTTTGAAGGCCAGTTTCTTCTCTCGTCTAGTGTTCTCTAGACAGTGGATGGCACTGCCATAGGCTCGATATCTCCACCGAATGGCAAACTTGCTTCGACTTCCTGAGGAAAAGCGTCGATGAGGCTTTCTCGCCCAAGAACAAACTCAGCGAAAGATGAAATTTCCCGCATAGCCTGCTCGATCAGCAGATTGGACTTGATCTCTTTCAGCAGCTTCTGCGGCGTTCTACGGCGTAGCTGTGGAGAACAGAGACGTACGAACGATTCTGCCAATAATTTCAAAATGCGGTTGAGCTCCCATTGTTTCCCTTTGCAGTGCCACTTGCACAGTCGACCTGCAAGATCCAGAGTTATCGTAGCCGGGAAAATCGTGAACGCCTGATCATCATCAAGAGACCTCTCTTGCATCACAGCCCAGTCAAGATCATCTTGCCGCAAACCTCTTTTGATTAGCCGCGAGCGGAGATTGCACTCAATATCGCGTCCTCCTGCTTCACCGATATATATATATATATATATCGAGATGTCCCGGATTGTTTCCGCCCCAACAGCAGGCTGTATGCTGACCGAACGGAGTGATGAGAAGGTTGAGTGGGAAGAGAAGGGCGGAACAAAAAATTGTGCTTGAATTGGCCTGAGCTTTCAAGGCCTTCCTAAGGACATGTCGCTACCACGGACTCCGTCGACCACAGACCTACATTGCAACGCAACATTGCCACCAGGAAGAAGCACAGCGGATGCTGTCGCTGTATAGTAGGTCGTGCAAGATCTTGCGTTGCGAACTCATATGCAGTTTCGGGTTGTCAAGATTATCGGAGGAAAGAATAGGCTCCTCCTGAGCCGTCCTGGACATTCATTCAAAGTAGCTAGATGTCATCGTGCCCGCGTCTCAGGATGAAGCTGCTGCATCCATCGCAGCGTCTTTCAGCCAACACTCTCAGCTTTGAGCTCCACTTCAGTCTCTTTACCTTTCGAGGTCGCTGGTATTTCGAAATCGTCAGGCACACCTCTCGCTGCCCTCCCCAGATCTCCATACGTGGGGCCGACCCAACAGCCAAGCATAGAGCTCCACTGACAGCCGCCAGCCAATAGCCGCTGAACCATTTTGTATTCCATGAGACCAGCATACGAAAGTCCAGTCTTGGGATCTCGGAATTTCGCAGGAAAGGGCGTGAGGGCACATTTCGCTTTTGTCGGGGGAGGCGGAAGATGCTCTTTAGCTGTCGCACGCTTTTTATGCGTGAGATACCGTGCTTCTTCTGGTGCGAAGTGAGGATATGAGCCCGGCAGAAGTATCGACGCCACTGGAGTAGGCTCTAGTAGATTCTCCTTCTGCGCTTTTGATGAGCCGCGCTTGCTTGTCGTGGGCGCATCGAGGTTCTCAAACGCCTCGAGCATGATCAAAGAGCGCTGGGCTTGTTCCTTAATAAGAGGAGGCGGGGGAGGCTCCGGTACTTGTTGCTGAGATGTGTTCAGCTGAAACTGGCCGTATGTACCATATGGTGGCAATCCGTGATAGATAGGAGCTTGGCCTGGCGTGTGCTGAGCCGCCGACGGCTGCGGCGCTAACATGGGCAGTCCACTTCCAGCAACCGGCGGTGTATTAAGTGCCGGAGTACTGGGCGTATAGGCGCCCGGCTGGAGCGGTGTCGACGTGCCAGAACCATTTGCATATTCGTGAATGCCATCTAACCAGGACGAAGGACCGGCTGTTGGTGGTTCAGGCTGCGGAGGAGGAAGCGCAGGTTGCAGAGGTCGGCTGCCAGGGAAGCCCGGTGTCGCCGGCACACTTGGTGGTGCGGGACTTCCGTTGGCTGTGGCGTACTCTGTCGAGTGCCCTGAAGCAAGCTCGTCCTTGCCTACATCGCCATTGGCACTCACGCCTCCAGCACTGCCTGGCCGGTCCTTGATTTCGTCCACTTTCTGGCTGCCATGCAAGCGATTGTCCTTGATCTTGTCCCCTTCCCACAGCACACTACCACTCCAGTATCTGATCACTGGCCCCTCTATCCCTCGTCGCCGCTTCGCAGCCAGAGCCTCCTCTCGCAGCCGTTGTCTTTCCGCCTCTTCTCTCTCCCATCTGCCAAACTCCTTAGCCGTCTCCTTCTCGATCTTGGCAGCTTTGGCAAACCGTTCCTCCTGCGTGAGCACGGCACGTGTGTTGGCCTTCACCTTCGCAGCATGATTCGCCATGACCTTCTTCTGCTTCTCACTCCGCGCGATGCTTTGTTTCAGGTTGGTATGCACCATCTCTCGGTTCGCAACAGCTGTCGACCGACTCGACTGTCTGACAGGCATATCAGCCTCGGTGGGTAGCCAGTTCTGCCTCTCGCTCTTCTTCTTAGGCCTCTCCACCGGCGTAGCAGATCCATCCTCCGTCTTGACATCGTCGGCCAGCTTGACCCTCTTTTTCTGCCCAATCTTAGGAAGTCGCATCTTCGCTTCCTCCATCTTTCGCTTCCGCTTCAGCTGAGCGCGTTCCTGCTTCTTCAACTCCCGCTCGCCCTCCAAGTCCTCCTTCTCGCCGTCCTGCGGAGGTCCAGCATCGTCTTCGTCGCCCGAAGAGGACATCGCATCGTCATCGTCTTTGTCGGATCCCACGAATTCGCCCTGATCATCCTCATCTTCGGCAAGAAGCTGTTTCTGCAGCTCTTCATCGTCCAGGATCTCGCGGAGTGACGAATATAGGTTTCCCGCGGTCGCTCGTTTCGCGCGCGTAGCGATGAGTCCGGATGTGGCGACATCTTCGTCCCCAGAAGACGAGCCAGAGGTCTCGTCGTCGGACATTATGAAAATATTCAAGTTGTTGTCGGAAAGTCGTCGCGTGAACGCGAAGTTGAGTCGCGATGTGGAGGGACACGCGGCGAGCGCTCCCGGCGTTCCGAGGTTCGGCCGAACGAGATAGATTCACTTCTGACACACTTGGCGACAGGACACGTGCATCGCCTACTACCGACTCAATAGAGTAATGAAACAGGTGGGCTGATGAAAGTATGAAAAAACTAGCCTCAATGCAGCGCGACTGAAATTTGCTTTTATCTACGTGCAAGGTCGTGTATTTCAGGTACCTCGTCAGAGCCATGAACGGCTCACCTCTTTCCAACAAGACAGGAAGCTCTCTGAGAGGCTGATCATCTGAGCCCCAAGTCATGACAAACAGCTAACATCCGTCACAGAAATTTGAGCAATAGCCCAGCGCATCGCACTAAGCCTTGAACTTGCCAACAATGCACTGCTTAACCAGCGGCAAATCAGTAAATCCTCCACTGCCGCTCTTGGTTGGAGTCTCCGCCAACTCATAACTGCTGTCGAACTTTCCAGCCGCCCAGCCTGTCCATCCCAGATAGACATCAGAATACTCGTTCAAGACATCAAATTGCTTGCAAAGGTTGGCCAAGCAAGTCTCATCAGTCGAGCCACCACCCGTCTCAGTCAAGATGGCCTGACGCTTGTTCTGCCTCAAATAGTCTCCGAGCTCACGGAACGAGTCGGCGTTGTCGGTGACGCAGTTCGTGTGAGTACCGCTTCCATCGGAATCAAGGTACTGGTGCACATCGAAGATGAGATTGGTGGTTGAGCCATCGAGGTTCTTGACTGCAGAGAGAGCTTCGGCTGAGCCGTCAGAGATGTAGCTGGAGGCGTGCGTCCAGTCATTGCCAGGTAGGAGGATTTTGTTTGAGGTTGCGCCGGCTTGACGGATGGCGGTGACGGCTGCTTGGACTGTGGTCGCCCATTTGCCGATATCGACATCGTGAGGCTCGTTCATGATACCAAACACAACCTTGTCGTTGTTCTTGTACTTGGACGCGAGCAGAGACCACAAGCTAGCGAATTCAGTGTTGGATGGACCACCTTGCCCGACGATGGCTCCGTTCCAGCGAGCGTAGTTGTGAATGTCGATGATGCACATCTCGGCACCAGCATCAAGACAACCTTGCATCAACTTATCATAGGTTGCGAAATTGGCCGCATCGAGCGAGCCACCGACTTGGTTGTTGACAAGGAATTGCCAGCCGACTGGCAAACGAATAGTGTTTAAGCCATCATCGCTGATGAAGTGATTGATCTGATCGATGCCGTCTTGACCGGGGTCGACTACATTCGAAGTCTGGCAGTTACCAGAGGTGTCGCAGCCGAAGTCCAAGCCTGCGATGTTGACACCAGCATAGCTGACGCCAGTCGAACCACCGCTTGCAGCAGAGCTGGTAAGAGTAGAGGCTGAGCCAGAAGCAAAGCTGGATGTGGCAAAAGTAGGGTTTGTAGGAGGAGCAGCGCCAGAAGAAGCAGGACCGGGAACAGAGATGACGGGAGCGGAGCTGACAGGAGCAGAACTGGCTGAAGCAGAACTGGCGGGAGCAGAACTGGTGGGAGCAATGATGACGGGAGCAGAGCTGACAGGGGCAGAACTGACCGGAGCGTAGCCGGCGGGAGCAGACTCAGCAGAGCTAACAGGAGCAGAGACCAGGCTGGAAATGGGACTGGCACCGGCTGCCACAGATGTGATGCTTGTCCGAGCACGACAAGCAGAAGCAGAAGTAGAGGTGTTGCCGATAGAGGTAGAGCTAGAAGAGAATGTGAAGCCAGAAGGAGCAGAGCCAGAGGGAGCAGAGCCAGAGGGAGCAGTGACCGGGCTGAAAGTGTAGTCGGTCCCGGTTGGATAAGGTATGATACCAGTTGAAGCGCGGCAAGCAGAGCCAGCTGCTGCTGCCGTAGCTGCAAAAGTCAGAATGGAAAGACGCATTGTCGTCGAACGAGTGAAGGAGTGACAAGAAGTGGAAGAATTGCTTGGGAACGAACAAGAACAGAACATCAAACGTCAAGGAAAGCTTATTATATGTGGTCTTCCGCAGCATACATACCAGTTGCCCGATGGTAGCGAGAAAAGCCGAGGAGTCCTTGAGTAATTTATCCTGAAGTGCATCGATATTGCAGTCGGCGCTCCCCACTAGAATCTGGAATCGCGTGGAACGCATCATGAGGGCCTGGAACAACCAGCGCTGAGAAATCAGCCTACCGGGCTTGAGTGCATATTTCACATCGGTCGTTGTCGACATACGGTCAAGCGAATGTAAGGAATTGATTGCATGACAGAAGGCTTGTTTCATCTTGATCTTACCGAACGAGAGATTTCGGCTAATATCCGAGTCTTCGCGTCTTCACGTGGTTGTGCCCACGGTTCTGCTCTTCTTTGCCGATGCACATTCCAAATCTCGAGGACACCTCTGCACAGTGCGTCACCAGGAGTCAGCAATTCTCTTGGCCGTGCGCGAGTGTCGATCTGTCTTGTACACCGAGCTGTCCATGTGCAGATCGCGTGGTTGTTGTGTGGTGGGTGCCAAGCCTGAGGCCCATGGTATGCCAATTCTCAAAGTAGACCTCCTGCGAGAGTACCACACATCGCAATATGATCGCTCTCATACAAATACAATACCTTGTGTCGCGATGGAGCGCGGTGACTGTATAAGAGTATCCGAGGCACAAAAAACCAAAAGACATGCTTGCGATCTGCCATGCTTGCCCCAAGTAAGGCATGTGACAAGCAGCATCTTCAAATCTTGCGGCAGGGCTTTGAGCAGGTCCATGAAGGTCTACGAATGAGAGTCCGGCCGTATCGCCATGTTGGTCACCCATCCAAAATTTCTCACTTGGCAGAGCCTTGTGCGACTGTTGTTGTCCACACTTTCACCGGATAACCCAGGCCGTTGGTCGCGTCTGAGACTGAATTTTCCTCGCTACTAATCGACCCATATAAGTTGATGATCCGGGATGGAAGGGGCTCGGCAGCCTTCACTACTTGCTGAGAGAAGGACGGCGCGAAAGTGGCAGCTGAGGAACGTTGGGAGAACGCATGGTGCAGCCGCGGCGGCGAAGTGCGCCTCTGCAAAGGTCCGTCCAGCTATTAGTAAGATTTGTCGCTACACGACAGAGCTAGAAGACCGTCCGCGTGACGAGAAGAGGTTTGAGGTCATCGACGCGCGCTGGAGTTCACTTCGGCTTAGCGAGCGACTGCTAGAGGAGATTCATTAATGGTTGGACGCAATCCTGTTGCATGTTCCATTGGAGTTGTCGAGTGCTTCGTCTAGGCGAGGCGTCCATTGCACGAGGTGCAGGCTGCGCCGCTCCGATCGTGTGCTGTTCGCTGTGGATCATAAGGCGTCGGCAGACGAGCTTGTCTTGGCTCTCGAGGGCATGCAAGAAGCAAACGCCGCGTACTTCGAAGCCATGCCGGCTGGTAGAGGAGTCATGTCGATGGAGAAGTAGACAGGAACAGAAAATTGGAAATTGAGACAATGTTGGCGGGAAGTCGCGACGGGCGAAGGCACGCCAGGGTCCGGTGGCTGGGCTGGGGAAGCACAGGCACACTGTTACAACGGTCTTATTGGCGATTGCGAGGTACCTGTCATTGCGAGCTACCTCTAATAAGTATTGCTCGTGTTGCGTCGCAAGTAGCACCAGATCCGAGTGTGGAGTGTGGACGGTCAAGTAGAAGATTCCTACAGCATGTTCTCCTCGCCCGACAGCACCATACATTGAACACCTCATTCAACAGCACACAATCCCGCTCCACTTCACGCGCAGCACGCAGCGTACCTTCCTCGCAGATGTGGCCCATTCCTTGTGCAGCGTGTCGGCACCCACAACAGCAACTCGGACGAAAAGTCCTGAAAGTGAAGAAAAGCAACCGTCCGACGACTCACCCCCAGTCGTTTCCCGCATGGGCTCATAAGCACCGGCCGCAGGTCCATTGAAGATCTCGATGACCCAGCGCGTCATGCATAGATACCTCGACTTTTGCACTTTGTGCCATAAGATTCGCCCCCGTAAATCAATGTCACCGCACGATGGCCGGAGCGATGTTGCCAATGAGCGGCGTGCAGGAAGGCCGTGACGAGAAGACGATGCTGCGCCTGCAATCAACTCCCGGTGTTCAAGGTGCGTCCAATTTCCCTTGCCACGCAGACTGCCGCGACCCAGAAATCCTCTGTTCGGAGCATTCCTCCGTGAGGCTTCGGAGGGTCCTCCGGCTCCGAAAGGCGTGAAGGATGCACCATGCTACGAGCGCTTCCAACGGCCAGGCGACGGTCGGAGCATGGATCTGGCACAGATTGATCATGGCAAGGCTTGGATATGGGATGAAATGCGATTCGAGGGTAATAGTAAGACATTATTCTGAACAGCAGCCACGCTTCCCTGACCCTGACCCTGAGAACACCTGTATCCTTCATGAACATCGTGAAATCGAGCTGGTCTCGGACAATGACTCGAGGCCAAAGCTCTGTAAGTTCTGCGCGTATGTCCAGGCTTCACAGCAAGACAAAGCAACCCCTCCGACAGCGGAAAACGACCAGGCACGGCGTCTCGCGTCACACCTGAAGGCCGGACGGATCCTCTATTTGTATGCAGCATCCGCAGCCGCGGCCAATCGGTGGCATCACATACGCTGCGTTGTGACCGCCTCGCGATGGCCGCGAGAGTAGGTGGGGAGGTGAGGAGCCTCCTGGTGAGTCCGGACATCGACGGCCTACGAGAGACGCGCTGCGGAAGGTGCAGTGTATCCATCGGACATCGTGCCGAAGCCTTAGGAAGGCTGTATGCTAGTTGTAGCTTGCGTTGTTGCTCTCCGCCAGCATTTGCGGGTCGATGTTGTCCGGCGCTTGCGCACCCCTTCCGCTAGCACCACCACCAGTACCACCACCGTGTACATCCCAATTCCGCACATCTCGAGCTTGCGTATACATGAAATTCTGCATGCCAGGCGCGAGGGTGGCGAGATAGTCTGGACCCGCTTTGTCGGGCCCATCGATCGGACGTTGTAGTTCCTCACTGGAGTGCGTGCGCTGTGTTGATGAGCGTGGAGAGAAGGCTTGAATGCGACGATATTCCTCTTCGATGGAGCTCCCTATTCGCAATCGCGCCAGGGACTCTGCCGCTTCTTGATCACTGCCGGACTGCAAGTGCTCGAGGATACCCATGGCGTGCTCCAGCTTGCGCCCTCGATCCACTAGGTCGTACTGCAGCTGCTGCCGTTTTGTGAGGCCTTCCACTGAAAACAGGTAATTGGGGTTAGTGTGTATTCTTAGTCCGTGAATCATGGAAGTGACCTACAAACATCGTATTCACACTCGAAGCCACGTTCGTGGCAGCGCGAGCACGTCGGATGCTCTCCGGAGCACTGGAGTTGGGGCGTAACGTCAGGGCCGGAGGCAAGCGCACATCGCGAAATATGGGCTTACGGACCTTGAGTTTGGCAGTCCTGCAAATGACACAAGCATTGGCGACTTGCTCTCTCCGAGCTTTGGCTTTTCCATGCCCAATATTCATGCTGAGCAGCCGTTAGCGGGAAGAGTCTTGCAGGGTAGGGAGGATGGAGCGTGCGCAGCGACTTTAGGCCTGGTCAGAGGTGTATGAATTGGGATGAAGCGGTTCTTCCACGTGGCAGGCAAGGTCGAGACCTAAATGGCAGGGCGATGTGAGCGCTGTGGCTACGGCATGAGGCGACAGAGGATCGGTACAGGCACAGCAGTCGCAGCGTATGCAGGGAGCAAGCTACTGTACTCGTCTATAGTACAAAGAGAGGGGAGGGTCGAGCCGAAGAGCACGGAGGAGTTTCCAGCTGGGAGCTGGCCCACTCGTTCCCACAACGGCAGTCAGGCAGTGATACCGGATAAAGGCGTCGAGTGCGGCAGCAGAAGCAAACCAGCGAACCAAGTTGCGTGCGTGCATGGCTCCGCTGCCGCACGGGCAGGCCTGAGCAATCCATTGAGCGTCTGCAGACAGCGAGAAGCACGCGGTCCATGCAGAGCAGCATGCAGCCCACGGCCTTGCGGCGCTTGGCTCCGCCGGCAACAGCAGAGCAGAGAGGAATGCAGCGTAGCCACGTCGTCGGTGGTGCAGCGCCTCTACCACTGCCCTCCCGCCGCCATTATTGTCGACGCGATCGCGAACTCTTGGCACATCGTCTTCGGCGTGGCGACACATCAGCAGCATTGATTGAAGTCGTGATGATGAGAGACGGTATTTGCAATGATGCTGCGCGCTGCCGCCGTGACAGCGCGATGCGGCGATCTCTCGATTGGCGATGCCCAAAGTCGTAGTGGTGAAGACGGCTTGGGGAGGGCGGGAAGACGGCAGCGTGGAGATCTGCGATCCTGGCAGCGGCGCGCAGCTCCTCCTCCGATAGCTTGTGGCGCCCACATGGCGCAGCTCTACACATCTGCAGTGAGCTATCATAGACCTTGCGCAACGCATACACCAGTAGAGTCATGCCCAGCAAACTCATCCTCGCCGTCTCCCAGTCCCGCACGCTCGCGTCGCTGCCAGAGACCCTCGACGCCCTCGCTGCCACCACCCGCCTCGCGGCGTCGAAGAAGGTAGACCTCGTCCTCTTCCCCGAAGCATATCTGGGAGGATATCCGCGCACCGCTGCCTTCGGCGCCAGCATCGGCTCTCGAACCGACGATGGCCGCGAGCAATTCTTGCACTACTTCCGCAGCTGCGTAGACTTGGGAGACACGCCGCTTGGAGCAGGCGATGACTGGGTGAAGCGAAAGCTGCCCGTTGCGGAGGGCAAGGAGTATAGAGGTGATGGCACACGTGAATTCCTGGAGAAGGTGGCGCGAGACACGGGTGTCTTCATCGTGACAGGTGTGGTTGAGAAGTCCGGCGGCACGCTGTACTGTGCCGTGCTCTACGTATGTCCCGAAAAGGGTGTCCTCGGCAAAAGGCGTAAAGTCATGCCAACGGGCTCAGAACGACTGGTGTGGGGCCAAGGCAGTCCATCGACGCTGAAAGCAGTGACAACCACGATCAGAGGTGTCAAGCTGACCATGGCCGCTGCCATCTGCTGGGAGAACTTCATGCCGCTGCTGCGATACAGCTTGTATAGCCAGAACGTCAACTTATGGTCAGTATTGCCGAGATCACATCGAGCACTTCATTAATTTTGATATTAGGCTGGCACCCACTGCAGACGCGCGTGATACCTGGCTACCATTAATGAGAACAATCGGAGGAGAAGGCCGATGCTTCGTCCTCAGCAGCATCTCATGTCAAAAGAGAAAGAACCTCCCCGGCTGGGTCACAGGTCAAGCAACTCCTGCATCTTCCGCCGCAGCAAAGTCCCCTTCGCTTGTCAACGGCTCGCTCTCGCCCGCCCGCGGTCGCCGAAGATCGACAATCGTCAAAGAAGACCAACACGAACTCGTCCTCCCAGCACTGAACGAGGAAAATGGCTCCGATCACGCTTCCGCTGAACAAGAGCAAACAGTTGCCAGCATCCTCGCCAAAGCCAACGTGACCGACACGAGCGACCCTCGCGGCGAAGATTTCGTCTGTCGCGGCGGCTCCTGTATCATCGGCCCCATGGGCCAAGTCCTCCAAGAGCCCCTTTGGGAAGTCGAAGACGGCGGTCTACTAATCCAAGAAGCAGATTTCGAAGACTGCGAGCGTGGACGACTAGATCTCGATGTCGCAGGAAGCTATTCAAGAAACGATGCTTTCAAACTGACAGTCGAAGGCTTGGACCTGAACCCTCCACCTACTTAGATGGCATTGTCGCACTTCCCCCGTATGAAGAATCATGTCAAACGACGTATGAAGCAACACAAAAGATGAAAATCCAAAGAAGTCTACGAAACGGAGCCAAAGTCCATCTGATATGCAGAAAAAAGGACGTGAACGAAGTGAACCAGCAAGAATGTATCAATGTCGGCAGACATGTAAGACTCTATTAGTACCAAACGACTTCAATTATACTTTAGACAAACCCCTCGCACATTGCCACACTGTAGTGATATCTGGTGTCTACGAAATCCGTGCCTTTCCCGCAAAAGCCACGCGTTCCCACAGTAGGATAAAAGTACCGCTCGTGCAAAAAGCTAAACGCGACTTCACGTCCTCCCTCCTCTCCTCTGCGACGACTCCTTCCTCATAAAGCTGAACCTACGCCACATCACAGGCAACCACAATGCCATTCTCCCTCGAGAGGGAGAACATGTTCTCGACATCGTAAATCCACAATCAATATCAAAGGGAGTCATGAGAACACTCTCTGCCGTTGCAAGCAACAAGTCTCGTCTGGAAAGACTCACTTCACTTGACTTCAACTCGCCCCACCCATCAACACAGAGTTCGTGACGCCAAACGACAAAAGTGACAAAGAGCCTCGTGCCATCTCATCTTCATTCAGAAAATAAAACACAAGTATGAAAAGAAAATAGGTGGTAGTGGTCCTCCAAAAAATTTCTTTCCCATTTTCTTGCCCTTGCGCGCCATCTTTCCATGCTCTTTTCCTATCTTGAAATGCTTCCCGTAGCCCCACATCGCACGTCTGATTCCAGGAGAAACTCAGACACCCAGGGCTCAAGTTCTCAGACACCTTCCAGCACCATACACAACAAAACAAAAATAATGACTAGACATACACACACAACCAAAAAGGACAGCCATGCATCAAAAGGGGTTTGATTTTTCGCTCGAGGTCTTTCCATCTTCAAGGTCGTTAAAAAGGGACGATTTTCTCCTCAAGGCGTCGAACGATGCGTAAAACAAATGCCGACGTGTGCTCGTGATAGTTGGGCGTATAATTCAGCCGCCAGACGAGCGCGCATGCAGCAGCTGAATCTTGCAGAAGGGACCAAACAGGCAGTGATGCGGAGATTGAGATATACGCACCAGAGTCGTGCCCGGTGCCCGCCGGAAAGCACCACATGTCATTGAAGGATTTCTCGAGGCCGGGCTGCGCGCTGCGCTCACCCAGGAGCGCCAACACAACTCCTTCCACTTCATAGCGCAATGTGCATCGGATGCAAACAAAAGAACTCGGCCGTTAGCCTGCTGTAAAAGTGGCTGATAATTGTACATTGCGACGAATGCCAAATTGATTTTTCATGTCAGGTGAATGCCGAAGCGCCAGATCACTGGCCATAGCCGTTTCCATTTGCATTGTTCCGGCCTCGGCCTCGTCTGCCGTTGCCGTTCATGGGACTTTGCTGCGGCATCTGTCCTTGCGAATAGTATTGCTGCTGAGGCATATATCCATATCCATTGACAGTGCCTGGCATGCCGAGCATTTGATTGCCGTATCCTTGTGGCTGGAAGCCGGTCTGCATGCCCATACCAGGAGGCACTCCACTCATGTTCTGCCGGTATGGATCAACCATCTGTGGCGCGGGAGACGCAGGTCCGTAAGGGCTCATGCCAGCTGGGGTGTTGTAGAAGCCAGGAGCACGACCCATGCCTCCTTGTGCCATCATCGCTTGTTGATACTGCATATTGATAGGACTGATCCCTGCGTTCGAAATGGCAGGGCTGTGCGTGTACTGCTGTGCATAAGGGTCAAAGCCATTTGACTCCATGCTGATCGTACGTTGCAGCCCGGCACCCATGTTCGGGTCCATGTGCTGGGGAGTGCCGTATGAACCGCGCGCGAAGTTGTTCTGAGTGTCGAGATGTGGACCATGGCCATTGGCTGGGCGAGATCTTGAATGCGAACGACTGTCATGACTGACTGGAGTACCGCCGTGCCGTGTGGACATGCCGACCTCATCCATCAACCTCTTATAGCCCTGAGATGGTTGAGCCTTGAGACGGACAAGTACGTTGCGGACGTTCTGGATGCATTGTGGACGCATGGAATCGTCCAAGAAAGGAGTAGTGAGCACCTTGAAGACAAATGTGGCTCCACAAGCTTGGTCGGAAATGACATCGTACAGCGTCTGATCTTCGAGGAACAAGGCCCGGAGGATACTGTCGCGCGCGTCTGCTTCGTTGCGCTGGTTGATGATTTTGAGGACGGTGAGATAGGCAACTTTGTGGGTGCACAGATGCACAAGGTGAGGAATTATGCGTGGTGCCAAGACTGATCGACGATTTGCGTACGTGCAGGTGTCGAGGAACCAGGTCAGCAGCAGCGCACCGTTCGAATTGGTGGCAAGCTGCACACTGTGTAACGCAATGGCAGCAGCCATCAGCCTCTTCTGGTCATGGGTAGCGAAATGGCTTTCCAGACAGGCACGCATCGCCCGAGCTCCGAAACGTCCTTGCGCAACGTCCCAGAGCTTACTCAGCATCGTATCGAAGATGAAGTTGTTCGAAGGCGACTGGAATCGCAAGCAACACTGCATGACATAGTTGCCATACTGATCCAGGAACAGGTTGACTCCGTGGGGCTTGAGAGCTTCCACGATGAGGTTCATCTGGGCAGGGGTCCTTGCAACGTCGATGATCTTCTGAGCTGCCCAAGTGCCGTTCTTGTGGACACCAATCTCAGCCAAATGCGGCGCAATCTGGGTCAGCATTGCCTCCTTTGTCTCTTCGGAGCAGTTTTCAAACAGCTTCTGTACGACAGTGTTTCCGAGATAGTCGGACGATAGCTCGGCAATCTCCGGTAGCATGTCCATGGCGATGGTTTCAATTTCCATTGGCGAGATGGAGTTGTTGTCAATTCGCTTCCTAATCTCACGCAAACGCGGAGCGTCGTGCACGCGGTTATGGCTGGGCTCTGGGATTGGTGGGATCTCCGGGAGAAATGCATTGTAGCTCATCGCATGCTCAAGGCTCTGGTCATTGCGCGCCTGCTCCTCTGGCGAAGCTCCGAATTGTTGAACGATCTCAGCAATCTCTTCTCGCAGCTCGAGCAGGTCTGGTGTGACGAGGGCGGCTGCAGCAGTTTCTGCATTGATGTTGGCCCCTGTGCCAGCGCCGGATCCATCGTTGCGGCTCTTGGAGACGAATGGGTCTGGGCTAGGCGAAGGATAAGCTCCGTTGGCCCCAGGCGTGTTGGAAGCACTCTGCTCTTTGGCAAATCCAATCCTGACTGGGCCACATCCCGGGAAGATTTCTTTGCCGTTGCACGTTGCCTTTGCAGATATGGCGCTCTGGATGTTCTCGAAGTTCACGAATCCACAGCTCTTGTGAGTCAAAACTCTGGCGAACTCGATGGGGCCAAACTGACCGAATATGACGTTGAGCGAGGAAACTGTGGTAGAGGAAGGTATATTGCCCAACCACAAAGACCGTGTTGGCGATTCCAGACTGCCAGTGTCAAGGCCATTATCATAGGAGGCCTTCTTGTTCAAGTTCATGTTATGAACCGCGGCTGCGAGATTGCCATAATCCGAGCCATCGTTGCTTTGCAGATCAGCGGCGCTAATGCTATTGTCCAGTCGTGATGGCGTTGGCATGTAATTGCGAAGTACCCTTGACGAAGGAGAGTCCAAAACGCCGGCAGTGCGAGCCCTTGGCCTATTGGCGCTTGCATAGTTGGCGAAGGCCTGGACTTCGAGATTGTGCTGACGAACTGCCTCGTGGATCGCAGCGGCAGCAGCAGCGGCGTCATCAGTCGAAGGTGTGATGGCTCCGTTACCATACATTTGCTGCTCCATGATTCCGTAATCGTCCATCTCGTCTTGATCTCCATTTGCGTACTTCTCCTTTGCGTTGACTGAGTAGGATCGGAAGCGGTTTGCGGTGTTCTTGTTGTTGAATGCGTTCAATGCTGCCAGATCAGCAATTGTCACCCCATTCTGGCGTTGCTGGTTCATCAGCATGTCCATGTTCGCCTGAGACAAGCTGTTTCTGCCCTGTTGTGGTGTATCGACCAGACCCAGATAATCAAGAGTCCGGACGTCGCCATCAGCAGGCGAGGCAATGGGCGATGATGGACCATCAGAGGATCTTATGCTCTGAAGTGTGCTCGCTCTTTCCCGTCCAGCCATCCAACTGCTCGCAAAGAGTGAATTGCCAAACGGATTATTGCCGAGCAGTCCCGGGCGTTGTGGCATCGACCCAGCTCGCAGTCGAGACAGCAGCGCTGCATTGCTTGTTGGCGGGCCTCGAGAGTTGATTGATGGTTCGCCCATAGCTGGTGATCCATTGGCGTAGGTCGATGATGGTGTTACCTGACCGGACTTCGACATTGTCGGCTGTGGTTGCGAGCCATTCAGTATGGACATAGCTGGGAAGCGAGATGGCACCGTGCCGGCTCGTGTGCGTCGAGTGGAGGACGATGCGGAGAGATTGTTGGGGCTACCAGCGATGGCTTGCCCGGCGTCGAAGTCAGGAAAGCTGTCACTGCCTGGAGACTCTGGGATGGTCTCGCGCAGAGGTGTTGAATGGCCACTGCCAGATGTCGGCGGGCCCCAAATTTGCGGTGTCAAGCCTTCTTGTTGTTGAATCTCGCGTGCACTGCCAGAGATCAGCCCCATTCTGTTCAGTGTCTGGCAGGCTGGTTGTAAAGAGGCTGGACATGCAACTCACCGTTTCGGAAACAAGCGACTCCCCGTGTATTCCTTGGATGGAGAGCCAGCTCCAGCGCGACCAGTTCCCGCCTGGCTTCCAGCTCCGGCTAGACCATTGCCTAGAGGATAGCGGAAGCTTGATCCCGCAGGAGCTTCGATCGGCGAATTGCCTTGTGACGTGTTGGCAGAACGCGTTTGATGCATGTTGAGTTGTGGCAGGCCCTCGAGGTTGAGTTTG
Organism: Cercospora kikuchii; assembly: GCF_019650295.1. Taxonomy (NCBI): domain Eukaryota; kingdom Fungi; phylum Ascomycota; class Dothideomycetes; order Mycosphaerellales; family Mycosphaerellaceae; genus Cercospora; species Cercospora kikuchii. The sequence goes on from NW_025408586.1 coordinate 1,001,014, forward strand.
TAGTCTGGACGATTCGAGGGAGCCATTATCAATTAAGTTATTGATAAGGTTGGATAAGACGTTTCGTGCCTGCCGAGCCTTTCTAGATCTGCCTCTGGTCAAAGGAGTGTGAGGTGGACTGTGCCACGATCAAATGTACAAGTCTGTCAGCGGTGTGTCGTCGAGATCACGCTGAGATTGTAGCACTAGGATTCTCGATGCGTGACACGTGATGATTGTGCGTTTCTTTCAATCAAGTCCAGCTTGGCCGGGAGTCGAATTTGCTCCGGTGGCTCACGGTCTGCCAGCACTGCGGCGCCCGGATGATGTGCAGATGCAGAACGAGGCGATTGCCAGAGCACAGCCCTCGTACAACCAACGTCTCTTTTCGTGCTTGCGGCGCGGTCGATGTTGAGAGCGTGTTCCAAACTCTCTCCTGTTTCACCTGCGTGCTCGGCAGGTCATACAGGGACGGAGTAGAATGACGCTGGGCGGGTGCGGGTGTGATGGGAGGTGGTGACGAGACTCGGCCGGTTTCAATATCGATAGGCGTGTGCGAGGAGGAGAGGGATGGCTGGCGTGCAATATTAGGCCGGCTGGATGCTGCAATATACAGACGCAGCCCAATGGTGCAGCGTCTGGCGAAGGGTAGGTGGCAGTGCGGACGGGAATTTGGCAGGGCGAAGTTGCTCGGTGCTCCGCTAGCAAGCAGACATCGGCGGAGCCCAGGGCGGGCGAAGGGAGCGGGCGGTGGTGGTGATGGATGGCGGTGGGTGGAGGGGCGATGGGGAAGATGTGTGTGCAGTCGCGGTGGTCGACTGCTGCTGGTCGATCCCGATGCGCAAGACACGTTCCGGGGCAGCAGAAGAAAGCTTGGCCGCGTGGGTGGGTGCGCTGTTTCACCTTTTTCCTGCCGAAAGCGCCTCTCACTTTCACTGCGCGTCGTCGTCTTCACACCAGCGCAGCACGCTCGCTTGCGGCTCAAAACACCGCGCCGCCGTCGTCCTGAGTGGTGGTGGTGGTGGTGATGCGACTTTCCCTCGTCCCACTGGCCGGCCCTTGCGCAGAGTCTGCCTCTTCCTGGTCCGCCTCCTGAGCGCTGCTTCAAGGGACACGAGGGCGCGCCCCAAACCCAAGTGCGACGCTGCTGTCTCGCGCTGTGATTGGCCATAGGGCTGCAGCTGCAACCTGAAACGCAAGCGTGGCGAGCAAGGAAGAAGTGCCCCAGGACGCCGTGCCGGCTCGTGTGAGAGGCTGCTGCTTTCGGTGGTCAAACCGGAGTGCTGCAGTTCGATTCCAGGACCACGTTTGTGAAGTGGTCACACATATCACAGGCCACTGAGCTCGTCGCCACGCATCGCGACATCAAATGATGAGCGCTAAATGGCCTAGATGCGAGTCGGAGCACGGACCGCAGGTATAAGTGAATGCTCCAACCCTTTTCTCCGAACATGAAGGGAGTTCTCTGCTAGTGAAGACGCATGATAGTGCCACGCGGAGCTGGCTGACTGAGACAGGACTACAAGTGCCTTCTGCCGGGGATCTGGGGTATGCTTCGGAGAACTATAGCTCGCTGCGAAGAGCGACCAGTATGGTCTACATGCGAGAAAGATGCTATCGCTATCGTTACTGGTCGTGACATGTTCTTACAATGCTCTGGCTTTGCGCCGTGGTATCTGTATCACCCAGCACGGTACAAGAAAATTTCTGTTCATCAAGAGCTGCCAGCGGCAGCATTGGCAGACCCTCGAATGTTGCTTACAACACCCGTCCCCAGGTCATTAATATCCTCATCGACTTCTTCATCGCCTCTGTCAGCTTTGTCTTCATCGAAGTATACTACAGGGGAACAGTCAGCACATAGTAATTTCTGCGGGAAGCTGGGCGACAATCTTACCATGAGGCGTGATAAACCAGCTGACAATAAATGCCAGCCCAAAAGTAGCACAAAGACACACGAAAACCGCCTGGTTGAACTTGCCGACTGTGGCCGCAAAAATGGCACTGAACACAGCCGGCGAGACAACTCTGGCCAGGGCGTGCAAAAGCCCGATTGCGCCAAGGAGCTGTCCTGTACGATCTGCAGGAACATGCTTCGTCAACGCAGACTGCAACGTCGGTGATCCAATTCCTCCAAGAGATGCTACGACTCCGGAAAGGATGAACGCCGAACCTTGGCGAGCCAGTGTATAGCCTAGGAAGCCCATGGAGTCAATGAAAATGGCCACTCGGATGATGGTTAAGTCAAACATGTCTGCGCCAGTATTCTTTGTCTTGCGCGAACTTGCTTTCCCGCGCACGATACGTGTCAATCCTGGCAAAATGACCAGCAGGCAGAAGACTCTAGTGCTGTTAACGATGGTCATGAATTTGCCAGATTCGAATGTCTGCCATCCGAATTGCTGGCGCATGTAGATTAACACCACCGCCATGCTGCCCATTGCCACTCCAAACACGATTGTATCAACTGCGGCCAGCACAAGGAGATTCCGTCGCAGAGCTTTACTGCTGCCAGGACCCTTTGGCCGCAAAATCTTTAGTGGCTCCAGAATATTGAACGAGCGGAGGTTGTTGATCCAGTCTCGATTCGGGTCCTTCTCCGCTTGCAACGACTCATGCTTTTCCTGAGCGATCGCCTTCCGCTTCTCTGACAACGACTCCGGCACAACGAATCCAACGAAGAGCATGAAAGCCACGTGTACGGCTCCGAGGATCCAGAATATCGTGACAATCTTACCGGTCCACTTCACAATATAACCGGCTATTATTGGGCCCACTGCGATGCCTGTGAACAGCGATGCGTGGAAATATCCAAAGGCCACATTCCTCATGTTCGGCGGAGTGCAATCTGTTGCATATGCATTCGCGATCGACATTGCCACGATGAAAGATCCCGTCAACCCATCGAATGCGTAGCTGAGCAACAAAAGTGGCACAGGAAACGTATTGGGATACGTCGCGGCGAAGATGGTAATGACTTCGCCACATATTGTTCCCAAACTCGTGATGACCAGAATCGGTTTGCGACCATATCGATCCGACAACACTCCCAGCTTCGGTGCCGTGAACGCTGATAATACACCAGCAATGAGCGAGCCCCAGAGATTGAACATGGATGTCCGAGCCGACACTTCGGGAATCTGGCATTGATCATTTCCACCTTCGATGTTGTTAAAATCAACGGGTATTAGGTGGGTGAAGCCAGGATTCAGGGCATTGCGTTCCGAAATGTACTCTCTGCACACCAGATCCAATATCAGATTCATCTTGGGCGCGATGATGCCACCGAATGCGCATGCCATGATGAAGAAAGGGCCCAGCACCCAGTATATCGAGGGTCGTCTGTACCATGGTAGATGTTCGAAGTCTATGCTCCCCGGCCACGAGGGCCTTCGGTCCCCTTCTTGTTCTCCATGTTCTCTTTCTGATCCTCTTCGTCCGGGTAGAAGTGGTTCTCGCTCATCGCAGAACTCCTCATGTCGCGTCGTGACGCCTCCTTTGGCAAGTTTCGAAGCGACCTGCGCTCGTTCGGTTTCTCGTCGTTGCTGTTCTCTCGCAGTCGCTTCTGCGGCTAATCGCACTTCAGCTTCGATCGCCGTCTCGCTGGTATCCATTGTGTATCTGTATCTGCCACCCCTTTCTAGGCTCCAACTATCTTTTCAGTCCCAGTCGCGGGCAAGCTTGGCAGCCTTTCGGAGAGGCCGTGAATGCGTTTACATTGACCAGAATGTAAAGGTGACGCGTCGACAAATTACACCCGTAGGAGATCCGTCCGGTAGGCAGGAGTAGTGTCCAACCCAGGGCTTATCGCATGTCTCGGGTCGATTATCGAGGGGTGATGCAATCAATCGCCGCGGTTACGCGACGGGGACCACAACTGGCAATAGTTTAAAACGAGCCCCTGTCGTCGCGATTTCAGCATACTGAGAAACAAACAATGAAAGGAGAAGAGAGAAGAAGCCTGCTGTATGTACGAAACTATGACCCCAAGACTCTGCGAGTGTGTGTGCAGAACAAGGCCCGGCTTTTAGGGTTGGTGTTGTGTACAAATGATCGGAGATCGCATCAAACTTCGGCAAGGAACAAGCTTCCAACCGGCTTTCGTTTGCTTTCGTGCCACAACCAACCCGAGCACAAGATTCTACTTTCACACTTTCCGAATATTGACATTTGTATCCTGGCGCGGTCTAGTCCTTCGTGGGCTGTACTTCCCACTGGGCCACGAATACACTGTGCTGTCGTCTAGGAGGTAGACACGAAACCGGAGCCAGCGGGGCGAGATCTCGACATGCAGGAAATGGTGATGTCAGGATTGTCGCCTCGTGGCCAATCTAGCGCGCCATCAAACGGCGTTGCGGCTCCTTCTCAACTTCTTTGTCCCATCCTTCCTTTCGAATCGGCCTTCTTTTCATCCGAAGCAGACTTCACGCCTAAGCTCTGTAACCACCAGCATCTCCTGAGAAAGATGCACAAGCATGCCACCAGGGCTGAAACCCGTACACTTCACGTGGCGAAAGAGAATGTCGTGTCATGTCGCGCCTAGCGACGTGTCAAGCGCAACTTTGACGAGTTCCAGCAAAAGCTGCGCCTCAATTTGATGAATGGTCATCACATACCACCTCAACCTTCTACGGCCGCATGCCACGAATGATAGCCCATTTACTTGCTACGACAATGCCACATCATTCACTCACCTCGGATGAGCTGACATCGTAAGACACTAAAGAACTGACGAACAGGAACAGGTATTTCAAAGTTCACGACTGGCCCATGTCTAGCTGGGATTGGCATGCAAGCATCGTAATACGGCCCGATGGCCGAAAGATGGTTCCTGGCACCTGGCTCCTGGTCAAGTGAAGTGGTCGGCGGGGCGGGAGACGAACCTAGTAGACGCGGCGGATCTCGTGAGAGCTGTGCCAGTAGAGTACAATGTTCGTTTGAGAGCATTGCGAGGGCCTGGGCCTTTCCGAGCGCCGAAGCTGACAAACGATATGACTACAAAGTAGCTGAGGTGACTTTTATGCATAGGACGAAGGTTTGGTGGTGAGGAGTAAAGTGTCTTTGATCTGAGGAGGTGGAGAGGGAAGAGGCACCGCTTACAAAGCTAGCAATCAACCGTGGGCACCTCTGAATGCAACTATCTCTGAGTGCATGCGACTTACCAGATTAGCTCTCGATCCATGAAGAGCTCTGCTGGTTGGCTGAGCGACCTACGATTGCACTGAGAGGTAGTTGGATCTACAGGTAGCCACGGTTATGCTGGCCGGTGCGGGATACTCTCTGAAATGCCTCGAGTGCAAGCGCCCAACCAGATTGGCTCTCGATCCATGAAGAGCTTTGCTGGTTGGCTGAGCGACCTACGATTGCACTCAGAGGTAGTCGCATGCAGAGGTATCCACGGGTATACTGGCCGGCGCGGGATGCATTCTGGAATACTTGATGAGAAACAGTTCAATACGCAGCAAGTGGGGTTTTTAAATCGTTCATTCAAAAGCTAAGGCTATAAGTACACAGCTTTTGTGGCACGCGAAGAAGCTTCCGTTCTCTCAAAATACAGCAAGTAAGCAGGAAAAGTCATGTCTCATGTATGAAAAACCCTCCTTTGACACCATTAAGCCGCCGCAGTAGTAGTAGCCGCCCATCATGTTTGTGTCGAAGTGGTATGTCGTCTCAAAATGCAATCTCGCTCAAAAAAGCACCAGTAAGTAACTCGCGTCCAAGAAGATCTCGCAAAACTTTCTCTCTCTCTCGATGTCATGCAGTAGAAAAGAAGACCAAAAGGAATGTGATCGTGCGTTGCAGTCGATGACGATGGAAGGTCGCATGCGGAACTTCGGTGTCGAGACTGGCGATGCGTAACGCGGGTTGTGCGTTGTAGTGATGTGCAGTCGGTGAAGTGTCGTTAAGTAGATGGATTGGAACGTACAACTGTAACTAGACAGTGTATTTGCGCTTGTTGCCGCCGTTGTGGTTGTACTGGCGCGCAGGGCGAGCGCGAGCACGAGCGCGGCCATCGAAGCGTCTGTACCGGTCGCCGAGGCCGTCGAGGTAGCCGGGATGCTTCTCGCGGGCAAGGACCTCAGCTTTGTAGATGCACTCCTTGCATTTGCTCTCTGGGCGGTAGTCTTTCTCGAAGACTTGCGGAGTCTTGGTGCAGACGACGAAATGGTCTTCATCGTCGGCTGGGTTTGGAGGTGTCATGCCAGGCATTTCTGGGAGCAGGATCATGGAGTTGACCGAGCCTTTGCAAGCGTACTCGTAGAACTTGAATTCGAAAGCCTTTATCTCTGCGCGCATGCGCACGACGATGCGGACGAGTTTCTCGATTGGGTCGAGCAGTTCAATGCGGACACGCGCCTCTGTGCCGGTACGCCAAGCGAGGCCGAGCTTGTTGACGATCTGGTCGTTCGTCTTCGCGGCGAAATCTTTAATGAAGTCGTTGAATTTCGGGGTGGTCTCGATGACGCGGCGTGCTGCAGCGATGCGAGCTTCCATGAGAGGGCCCTTGATGGTCCAGTCATCGGCCTGAATGGTGCAGCACCCAACATCAGCCTTCCAGGCGTGCAAGAACTCTGGGGCGTAGCGGGAGAAGGCTTGGTCCAGGACGGGGATATCGAAGATCAGGTCGTTGACGAGGCGCCATATCATGCCATGGATCAGCGATGAATGCAGATAGGTGTGGCCATGTTGAATCAAGTTGATCGCGACCTTGCGGTAGTTGACGTGGCGGGCGGTGAGGTCGATGAAGGCCTCTACCTGCTCGGGAGTGGTGTAGCTATCTGGCTCGAAGCCGACGTATTGGCGGGCGACAAGGTTGATCTTGTCGTTTATGTTGTTAAGTAGCTCCTTGTACGACTTCTGATCGAAGTTCGAGCTGGTGAACGAGGTGTTGCTGAAATTGCTGAGAGACGAAGCATTGGAGCTGCTGCGAAAGTGGACAAACTTTTGAGGAGACTTCTGTTTGAAAGATGCAGTGGGCGTTGGAGAGCCGACCTCTTCACGGGCAGACTTTTCGGGGCGAGGACTCTGGCTAGGCGAGAGCATGGCGGTGAAGTATCCGGAATCAAATGGACCACTGTGACGAGCGCCTGGTGAGCCGCGCGTGTCTGGGTCCTCGAAGAAGAAATGGTTCTTGTTTGCTGCGAGCAGGCGGGCGGCTCGCGGGCTCTCATCGACCAGCGCCTCAGAGCCTTCGACCAGTTCGCGCAGACTCTCCGCGCTGCTGTTGCTCACGGACGGGCTTGCCAGCAAGACTCTGCGCGTGTGTCAGTGTTGCCGTTTGTTGCAGTTTGCGGATCTCAACTGACCCGCCGTCGGATTCATCATCAGTGATGTAGTCGTTGGGTGATGCTTTGATCTCATCACCGATTGCGCCAAAGCAGTATCTGCCAGCACGCGGAGGCGTCAAAGCGCGAGAGCTCAGCGCCATCTTGAACGACTTCGAGTCTAGCGTGAGGGACTTGAAGAATGACGGAGGTGGATGGACAAGTGATTGGAAGAAATGTAAAGGGGGAAGTGCAGTGGAGGTAGTCGAGATGCAACCTCCTTTGGTAAGAGGATGTGGGGGAAAAAAGAAGAGGTGGAAGAGGTTGTAGAAGAGGTGGAAGTAGAGGCAGCGCGCATGACAGCGCTAATTCACCCGCGACCCACTCTGACAATAAGAGCCCTCGTGACAATGGTATCAGCGTGACTGACAAGTGAAGGTCCGGCCCTTATTGGCCGGGGATTGTCGAGGATTGAAGCAAACCCGCAGTGACAATAGGGAAGTTGTCATCTGTGGTTACACACGAGCTTGCACAATCGCTAGGTGGTCCATGTAGCTGACTCGGAGCCATGGCATTGGCCGGTTGGGGATCTTCATGAGTTTGGGTTGAAGCTCATATGCGCGCTAAGGGATTTTGCTGCATGTGTGCAGAAAACGGCGGAGCTTCACATGAAGTCGACGCAACAATCAGCACATTGGCCCCTCACTTGCTACGGTGAGGATCTTGCATGCTACGATTCATGGGCAGGTGAAGCGGTTTATCGGCAAGGACTTCGAACCTGAGCGCAATTGTGAGGTTAGGACCGGAGCATCTGTATTGAGCAGGGATTTGGTGAACATCGCGTTTGGTAAGCTGACAATCTTCACGCATCAAGAATGAATGCAGTCGGCGCAGTCGGCACAAGAACTCAAGGCTCCCAATCGTATGCGCGCAGTAATGCCGGAGCATCATATGAGACTGTAATCAATTTTCTCAGCACCCATGTTCTCGGAGCGGAAAGTAACCTTCTGTTCTTGCACTCTCTAGCAACTGTGTGCTACGCGTCTGCAATTTGGTTGCGATCGAACGAGGATGAAGGGCTCTTGTCCCATTGAATGTAATGCGCGAATGTAAGAGTCGCAACGACAATGTTAGCCGTGAGCACTGTGAGAAGGAGGAAGTGAAGTGAAGTCGCAAGTCGTGTCGGGACTCGGGACCGAATTCGTCTCCGCCTCGGCGTTCTTTCTCTCCCTTTCTCTTGCCTGCCACACTTGACACTCTGTTCTACAGCCATCTCCATCTGTCCCATATGTCTCGTCCTATCAGCGTTCAAGCAAATATTCCATGTCTCCATCCACCTGCCGATGATCGCCGACATGTTCCCTCGCGATGGCTGCCGAAAGAGGCATTGCTTGGAGCTGCATCAATAGCGCTCGGAGATCTGCAACGTGCTCTCCATTTGAAGACACAAACGTGCATTCGCAGGATCTAGCGGGCGCCGTGGCAATGTATTTCTCTTCGACGTTGCACAATGCCGCCGCCTTGGCCTGCCCTGCATTGAAGATCTGCTTCGCAAGATAAGTACCGCGCGCTCCGCAAGCTCTCGATGCCCCGGCATGCATTTCAAGGTGAACTCGCCTGTTTACTACTCCAATGGCGCGGCAATTCTCACACGATAAGGAGGCACACGTTGCTTCCTCGGACGCTGAGGACAGCTTCAGCCGCGATAGCGACGTTATCGCCCAGACTCGCGTTGAGCGTGTTTTCAACACGATCCAGTTCTTCGCACTCAGTATTACCTTCATGAGCAGCTGGGAGGCCGTTGCCGGCAATCTATACACGGTCTTCTACAATGGCGGTCCGCAGACACTGGTCTGGGGCTTCTTGCTCGTATGGGCAGGCGCCATGGCACAAGCTGCTTCGTTGGCAGAAATGGCGTCCATTCAGCCCATCTCCGGGGCGATGTATCACTGGACATATGCTCTGGCGCCGTTGAACATAAGGCGCTTCGCAACTTGGATGCAAGGTTGGATTACCTGGGCCGGCTGGCTCTCAATGACGATGGGAATTGGCAATTCGACCGCCTATGTGAGTTACTGGCTGCGTCGCGTCTGACTGCGCAGAGGCCGGTCCAAGACCCTCCCTTGCTGACGTTCCACAGTGGATCACTAGTCTGGTTCAGCTAAATTATCCAAACTATGATCCCAAGCTGTGGCATAGCACACTGATGATTTGGGCGGTACTGCTCCTTACGACAAGCATCAATCTGTACAAGTTCGGCAAGCTCGTGCCCTGGATAGAAACTGTGGCAGGCTGTCTCCATGTCTCCATGTTTGTGGTATTCAGCATCGTACTGCTGGCTTTGGGTCCTAAGCACAATGCCGACTTCGTCTTTTTCAGCAGGGTCGACTCCGCACTCACTTCCGGATGGACTAATGATTTCGTCGGCTGGAATCTAGGCTTACAGACTTCGGTATGGTGTTTCGTTGGTAAGTGGGCGTCTCCCGGTGGCCTGCCCTCGTCCACGCTAAACAAGTATCAGGATTTGATTCTGCAGTCCATCTTGCAGAGGAGGTACGGAAACCAGCCAGAACCGTGCCATCCGTGATGGTCCTGACTATTCTCATCAATGGAGCGATGGCTTGGCTCTTCATTCTAGTCATTCTCTTCACCATGGGAAATCCTGACGACGCACTCAATTATCCGCAGCCCATGCTTGTTGTGATGCTCAACGCCACAGGGTCGGCTCGTGGTGCCACCGCAATGGGCTCCTTGTTGGTAGTGATCTCCATCTGTGCCATGATCGTCAATGTGGCCTCCATGTCGCGTCTAAGCTGGTCTTGGGCCAGAGACGGTGCTCTGCCAAAAGTACTTGCATACGTAAGACCATCTTTGTGAAACAGAAAAGAAAACTTTCTAACATTCGCTAGGTTGATTTCGTCAAACGTGTACCTGCACGAGCTGTACTACTTTCAGTAGCCATTGTGGTCCTTCTGTCACTCGTCAACATCGGCAGCAGCGTCGCGCTACAGGTGTTCATCTCGTTGAGTACGCTGGCGATGTACATCAGCTATTTCATTGCCATCCTCATGATGCTCTTGCGACGATTCGGGTCGAGTCCGCCACAGATGGGACCATGGACGATGGGACGCCTAGGTCTGGCAGTCAACGCATTTGCGTTGATTTACACCGCCTACGCCATCATCTGGCTGCCTTTCCCAACCACCATGCCGATCACTGGGGCGAACTTCAACTACAGCAGCCCGATTCTGGCTGCTGTGGTACTCATTGCCGTTGGTTGGTGGTTCGTCAAGAGGAATAGTTGGCCTGGACTGCGTGAGGACATCATCGAAGTCGCCATCACCAAGGATTAATGTCTGTGCGCAATCGCAATGAACCATACCTCCTTCGCAGACAAGGGAAATTTTCATCAGTCAGGCCTTCGAAACCACTGCGCTTTGAAACTCAAGTTCTCACCAATGTCAGTGGTGTTGACGTGCGAAACAGGCATGCGGTGATTTCAATCTCCTCGATCCTTCTCTCGATTATTGGCTCAATGAGACTCCACCAATGAGATCCTGCGAAGCCGAAGCTCACATCTCAGCTCAGCTCTCCTTTCGAACTTCGCTTCCCCAACACACAACCACGCATATCGCAACTTACTGCTTAGTCCGTTGGTCTCTTGTGACATGATAACAGCAAAGATGTCTTACTCATGCCTGCCTTCATGGCCTCTGGTCCTGTTCGGCGTGCTCGAGCCTTTCGCACTGTACGTATACCCTGGTCTATTCAACGGCAAACAAGAAGCCGGCACTGAGATTGCTACAACAGAGTATGGGCATACATCACCGCCATGACCGACGGGTTCACTTTCTTCGCGGGCCAAGCTCCGAACCATGAGATTGGATTGGTGGACTTCACTACACAAGCGCAAGCTCTAACCTTGCAAATGGGCAATGTCCTACTTCTTCTGGGCGCCATGGCGATCATTTGCTGCTGGACAAAGCACTCTGAAATTGCCAAGTGGTATCTTATCGCCGTCGCATTCGCAGACATTGGCCACATATATGCTGTCTACGCAGCTGTGGGCCCGGCATATTTCTGGAATTTCGCGGAGTGGAACGACATGACCTGGGGAAATGTGGGCGTGAGCGCTTTCCTGCATGTGAATCGATGGGCGACGGTTGCAGGGCTATTCGGAAGCATGTCCGGAGAGCGAGCGAGAGCGAAGAAGGTGCAGTGAATGGACACGATCAAGGCAATGTGGATAAGGAGGTGGCACCAATCATGGAATGTTCCGCCGCAACAGCCGGCAAACCTGTTCTCGACAAAGCGCACTCACAATGCATTCTGCCAGCATGAACATGCACGAATGGTACGAGCAAAAAGCAGGGATTGAAACGACTTCTGACTTCAGCATGACATCAATTCGCTTAATACATCTTCCGACACCTCGCTGAAACGACCTGTGTAGCAAGTCCAAACACCTTCAAACAAAGCCATTAGCAGACTAAATCTCAAAATGGATTCTCCAAAGTCACTCCAACCAGTCGTCCTGCCACCGACTACGGATCGCGCCAGCAAGCTCAAAGCCACCTGCCACGGCTTTGCGAAAGCACTAGAAGCCCCACCATCTCCGGAGAAACTGTGCAGCAGGTTCTTCACTTCTTCGCCCAAGATCACAGAGCATGGCCCGGAGTGGGCACGCGAACGCCTACCATTCTTGGCAAAGACTTACTCTGGCTCGGATGAGTTTGTGAAGTACTTCAAAACATTGTCTGAAGTCTTGTCCATGAAGCCAGACCCCGCTCCTGCTTCGCATCAGTTTGCTGTGCAGGTAGATGCCTTCCGAGAGACTGAAGATGAATCCCAGGAAAATGGACATGTCAGAGGTAGTGGACTGGTCTTCGTGCAAGGCGGAGGAGAGTTCAAGTCTGTGAAGACGGGCAAGTCGTGGAAAGAGACGTTTGTTTGGAAGTTTTCGGAGTTTGATCAGGATGGGAAGATCGGACATTGGGAGATCTGGGCTGATCCTTTGAGTGCTTGGAATGCTGTGAGCGATGGACAGGCGGAGGCTGGGGCCTAGGTCTTCAGAGAGCCGCGACGAGTCACGAGCTCGCTCCGGGGCGTGTGAGACCAGAAGGCCGCAGGTGGCTTCCTGTGAAAGTTGTGAGTGGATACAGTGAAGGAGATGTCTAATCACAGTGATTGTTGGCTGTCCACAAATATTGTGCAAGCTTCACATGCTCTAGCCTGTGCTGCACGTTCACATGCAACTTCCGCGACCTCACCTCATAACGGCTCAGTTGATGCCAATCATAACTTGCGACATTCCAGCTTCTGCCAAACTTCTTCCTTTCCCACACATACTCCAGTGATCTGCACCGAAACACACACACCAACACTCTTCAGTCCTCCACACTACTTTCGACACCATGATCGCCCCATTCGAGAGCAACAACAGCGACGGCACTCCATCTCCACCCGGCCGCAACGACAGCGAAGTTCCCGCCTCAGCTGAGGCACCAGTCCAGCTGCAAATCACCTTTCGCCACAATCGCGGCTTCGAGCAGGCTTTCAAGTTGAAGAAGACCACCCGCATCATCAAGGCCATGGTGAGCCATCCGTTCACGCCCACACTTTTCAACAGCGTCCTCACTGACTGCCCATCAGGATGCCTTCAGCGCCAAGATGGAGCGTCCTCGCAATCAACTACGCTTCCTAATTGACGGCCATCGCATTACCGATGGCACTGTGGAAGATGTGAGCGAGAAATCTCCTCAGCTGGATTCACGGGCAAGAAAGCTAACCTGAGATCCAGAACGAGCTGGAGGACGGCGACCAAGTCGATGTTCACGAGGAACAGTTTGGAGGCGGGGATGGCTGCTGTGGTGGCAAGTGTCACTGCGGAGACAAGAACTGCGATGGAAAGTGCTGCAGTGGAAAGGGAGGTTGTGGTGGAGGAAAGGGCAAGTGAGACAATGTAGTTCAGCTCCTGGACGCGGGATGGGAAACTATTTCTGACCTGCTAACTCTGCCATTACGATGATCGTCACTCAGAGAGATGATTAGAGCTTTGTGGAGACTTGCGGCCACATAGGCTGCCAGCACCTGATGCAACGGGCTCGAGCGGTTTGAATGCCCACAGGTGCTTGCAAGAAGACTTGAAATGTAACATTGGAAACATCAAGAAGTCCATCAAAGGTCATCACAAACATCAATGCAATCGATGGCTTCATTACATTCGTTCTCATCTCATTGTCTCATCTACCTGTATATGTGTGAACCATATGCCATGCAGCGCTCCATGCTATGCAAATACCAAACATTTTCGCTCATGTTGCAAACTCTACTCCTCAAGATCCATAACCAACTCATCCTCCACATCACGAGCATACCTCGTCGCGCCGCAAGCCTTCGCGCGAACAGCACGAATGCTTCGGATGGAGTAATCCGGCTTGCTCGGGTTGTACGAAGCCACAAGGTTCGAAGCTTGTTGGAAATAACCATCAATGGCCGGCAGAACGTACTCGCAGCGATCATCGTTGATCTCTTGTGCAATCTGCTGGATGGTCTTGCAGTCTCTTCTCCACTTCTTGTTCTTGAGCTCTTCTAAGCGGTCCTTGACATTTTGGCCGTAGGATCCCTCGCCGGTCCTGATCCAAGTTGTCAGCGGCTGATGTCGCATAGTTTTGGATTGTGACAGTAGGTTTTGCTTACCAAGTACCATTACTCTGCTCAGTTCCATTGCTGCCATTGCTACCGTTCTTTCCCGCGAGGTATGAGTCCAAGACGGCCTTGTTCCCCCAAGTTGGAGCAGTTGAAGAGTACTCAGCAAGCCATGCAAGCTTGGCGGCTTTAGTGAATTCGGCGTCCGAACGGAAGTTCTTCTTTGCAATGTTGTCGAGGAATTTCGATACGATTGCAGTGTCTGCGTACCAGTCCTTCACGGTATACTTGATGATCTGGACATCTGTAAGAGATGCGAATGCTGCTGGAACAGCTTCTGGGTCGGCCTCGGGGAGAGCTTCTGGCACGGCTTCTGGGTCTGGGATGGCGAGAGAAGTGACTGCAGTGGCGAAGAGGCCGGCAGCGAGGGCAGAGAGGAACTTCATCTTGACGGTGCTGGATTCGGATTGACGAGACTTCACTTTACGAGCGAGTGCTGGAAGACTGTCTTGTTGATTTCTGGTGGACGCTGAGAGGAAGCTTCAGTGCATACCTATATGTACCCCTATGGCTTCCACAGAATTTATTGCCATGTCGCGTGCACGTGGCTTCAGTTGCGCCCCAAAGCCACTCATGACAGCTAAATGTGGTAGCCCAGCTGAAAAGGTGAAGTAGACAGCACGGAGACCGCGAAAAGACAAGCTTGTGGCGTTGCGGGCGGACAGGCAGAGCTCTTTCTGGACATCGGACATTGCACGCGAAGCAAGCCACATGCAGTCTGGCCAAGTAGTTTCGGATCGCGGAAAGTCAAGTATACGATGCCGGATACGCCGGTGCGAGGGTCACTCTGACGCTTCTTCGAGGTGTGCAAAGTGAGGCATTTGTCGTGACCTCACGCATCGAGACGCCCAATGATGAGAGTGAAGAAATGCGACTTGACTGCAATTGTGCAAGATCTTCAAGTTTGCATATCGAAACTGTGAAGATGGAAGTGCAACCGAGGCCTTGGAACGCTAAGCGCTAACGTGGTAAATCCTGTTTCACATGCCACGTGGAGAGTGTTCTGGCTATGCTTGGCAACATCCAGACGAGCTGTGGCTTGCACCTTAGCAGCACATGGTTTTTGAGCCGCAAGTTTCGTTCGCTTCGCGCGCTGGCACCGCTGAATTCTGACCGACTTGATGGGAATGAGTCTCACCTCCTCGTGAGCAAAGCGTATCCCTGCGCTGAATTTGCATACGTCCTCGAGACCTTGTGCCGAACGCGTCTTTGTACTTAGAAAGACAATATAGCATCGAAAGCTGTTACCCATGTGGCGCGTCCACAAGCACGGCAAAATGTGATGCATGCAGCTCTCTGCAGTGAAGCCATTCAAGCACGTAATGTTGATGTGATTTCAGCTGGTGTGTAGCTTTCCCGCGGGATACTTGATGCGCTGTGAGTCGCATCACTGGCTAACAGCATTGGTAGGCGGTGGAAGCGAACGCCATGTGGCGCATAGCAAGGAGTCATGCGAGATCCGAATCCTGCTGGCGCATAGGTCTCGCCCAAGATCCTCACGTCTCGCGTATGCTCAACTTCAGCCCCAATGTGCTGGCGCCTCGGTCTATGGTTTTTTGCTTCGGTGCTGCCAGTGCAATTTCTAAGAAGTTCAGCTTCAATAGGTCATGGTTTACAGCGTTATACTCGACAGGCAGCGTGTATTGACCAGTTTACTGCTTCTGTCCTGGGTGGTCTTGCTTTATCGAGAGGTATCTGCCCGCGGCACATCCGATATTGGATTTCACCTGGAAGATTCGCTTGCAACAACTGCACCGCCGCCCGCTACGGCGGTGGCTGAAGAAAATGGTGCAGCAAGATACGCCATCATGAGCATGGCCTCATCTCCGACGAGCTATGACTATATCACGATCAGCAATAAACACAGTCAGTCTACTCACTCAACCTGTTTGTCTCGTGCACTGACACCGTGTCGTTTTTCCTGCAGGATATGCGTCGAAGCACAATTACGACATGGTCTGGGACTTCGAGCCGAATCCTGGTTACGGCAAGAGCTGGGACAAGCTCAACATAACCAGAGATACCATCCAGCGCGCTATAGTCGGCGAGAAAAGCTATGAGTGGGTATGGATGCTCGATCTCGACACTCTCATCATGAACTCCTCAGTCACACTTGAAGACTTGGTCGATCGATCCTTGGAATATGGTGAACGAGAGGGCAAGAAGCGCGAAGACATCCACATGATCTTGACTAGAGATTGGTAGGCTTGCTCCCGACATGGTCTTGTGCAATTCGGCTGACAAGTCCCGGTGAGCCACTAAATGCGGGCAGTATGATTTTCAGAGCCAGCACGTGGGTGCTGCAAATGATCGAGCAGTGGCGGTCCCATGATGTCGATGCGGATGTCGGCGAGGGGTATCGTCTGGATCAAGGTGCTTTGAAGGCCATGCTCCAGGAGGACGTGTTCTCTTCTGCTCAGAAGAGCGTGATTGTGCCACAGACGTGGATGAACTCGTATCCCGAAGAGATCCAGTGCTATGATCCTCGCGAAGAGGCATTAATGAGGCCGTGGGAGTATGGCGATTTTGTGATTCATTTCGCTGGCGCGGCCTGGCATCATGCTGAGCTGCGTGATCCAGTAGCACACTTCATGAGGAAGTATATCAAGTATGCACTCCAATGAACTTTGAGCACTGTCTCCTAGCAATGGCTCGTTGCCAAGCTCACTTCCGTCTCGACTCCTCCTTGTGTCACTTGGGGTCAAATTGAACATGCCAAGCGGCATGAGGCGGCATACGGAACACTGCGAACATGAGTTGCTCCAGTCCTGTACTTCTGTCACCTCTGCAGCTAGGCATATTCCGGATCGGCTTTGGAGACGTTCGCAGATTCAGGCCGAGCTCGCCGAGGTTCTCTGGCTCAACTGTGACACAAGCATAGCTGTATATGACCGGCTTCTCAGCTTTCCTCACGAGCCACGGCATGGAAATACTCTCCATTATCGCGCCAATGGAACGGAGCTTGTCGACTCAGCCTTGCATGCATGTTCTTTCGTAAAGCCGAAGGACGAATCGCAGAGTGGCAGAGCGGGAGGTCTGTGGAAAGTCCAATGCTGATGACGAGAGCTCCGCAGCGCTTCTCCGCGATCCCTGCATTCGGCACTCTGTCACTGTCCCAACACGCAAGCCACGCATGCAGACTTTCCCATCAGGACCAGTTTTTCGAACATGATGCAAAGCCCTTCTCCTCTTGCCAGCGCACCTCCTGCGTCCAGCACCAGTTTATCTGGCAGGGATATCAACAGACCTCGCTGAGCACAGGTCCTCTCATCTAGGGCGGCACTGCCTCCAAAACACCCAACGTCAGCTCTGGCAGATGAGAGCATACGTTCTCACAATCCTTGGCAAGGACAATAGACATAACGACGTAATTCAGGTCTCATCATCTGCGCTGCGGCGCTGAGCTTTGAGCCGGCTTCGATTCGAGACGATCACAGCGATATGGCGAGCGCGACATCAACTTCGGTGCACGTCGCCAATGGCCATGTAACACAGGTCAATGGTTCTGTGCGGCAACTCAATGGCACAGCAGATGAGCATAACACAGGCATTGCCATCGAAACTACAGCTCTTGAAGGACCCACATCGAAAGACCCGCGATCGTCCTCGAAGAAGTACAAACACACATTCGCCGTACATGCCAAAACACGACCCTCCGTCTTCAGTGCCGATGCGCCCAGCTCGCCGTCCACACTTGGGTTTAGGAACCTGATGGCGCTGGTCATCATCACCTCCAACCTGCGATTGATGATCGACAATTACAGCAAGTATGGACTTCTCGTAGCGATATCTGGCGGAGCAAGCGTCAAAGAGGGGGATTGGAAGTGGTTCATAATCCTGTACATCCTCACGCCCTGCCATCTTTTCGTGGCCTACTGGATCGAGTGGGGAGCTGCACGATATGCAGAAAACGTAATAGCGAGGATGAAGAAAGAGGGAGGAGTCGGTGCTGAGCAAGTTATCAAGGAAGAGAGGGAGAAGACTAAGAGCTTGTATTCGACTTGGACAGCGATTGCCGTTAGCCATGGCCTGAACGCAACCTTCATGCTCGCGTTTGCAACATATGTCGTGTACTACTGGATACACAACCCAGGCCTGGGGACGATTACCGAGCTCCACGCTGTAGTGGTCTGGCTGAAAGTCTGCTCGTACGCTCTCACCAACAGGGACCTTAGACAGGCGTTCCTGCGATCGGATGCTGTGAGCGAGCTGCCAGAGCTCTATCAAAAGTGCCCTTATCCACGGAACATCAACTTTATGAACTTGTGCTACTTCTGGTGGGCACCGACCTTAGTATACCAGCCAGTATATCCCCGAACAGACAGGATTCGCAAGGACTTTGTCATCAAGCGCGCCGTCGAGTTCTGCGCTCTCTGCATCCTGATCTGGGTCACTTGTGCGCAATACGCCGTGCCTCTTCTCCACAACAGCGTGGACGAGATCGCAAATCTTCGAGGCCTGAAGATTCTGGAGCGCATCATGAAGCTCAGTACGATTAGCCTCGTGTGTTGGTTAGCAGGCTTCTTCGCACTGTTCCAATCATTCTTGAATCTGTTGGCTGAGGTGTTGAAGTTCGGAGATCGAGAATTCTATTCAGACTGGTGGAACTCGAGTAGCGTTCGGGGTTACTGGACGAGCTGGAACAAGCCGGTCACGAATTTCATGAAACGGCACATTTACTCGCCTATGGTCGGGCGTGGCGTCCCGCCGCCCATGGCGCAGATCATTGTTTTCCTCTTCTCTGGGATACTCCACGAAGCCTTGGTGGGCGTACCCACGCACTGTATCCTCTGGGTGGCCTTCTTCGGCATGATCGGGCAGATACCGCTCATCATCCTCACCGATGTCATCAACAAGATTGGTGGCAACGGGCCGAACGCTAAACTCATCGGCAACTGTATATTCTGGTTGACGTTCTGTATTTTCGGGCAGCCGCTTGCGGCTCTGGCTTACTTCTTCGCGTGGTGCGTATTTCCCCTTCACGCTGATGGTGCCGTTGCTGACGTGTTCCAGGCAGGCAAAATATGGGGCCGGAGTGCAGCTCAAGTACTCGTAGGACTTGGACCTGGCTTGTCCTCTCCTTGCGTTCTGTTTGCTCACAGGTTGTGGCTGGTACACATGGTGGACGGAAGATGATATTTGGGACGTCTTGAGCCGTGATCTTGATCGATACCAATGACAGAAATAAATGCCAATTCCTGAACGAGCATTGTTCTCTGAGCGTCGTGAACTGCGTCTAGTGAAGACACTCGTTGCTGAGCCCTGCAGTAGTCTAGTAGAGTGCTTTCATGTGCCGACACGAGGGTCTATTCTCGCTAGCACCAGAAATAGCTCGAGCGTTGCCAAGCGATTTCGTCATCCGCAACCGATGCGCTGTTTCTTTGCACGTTGCGCCACAGACAGGAGATGCACCGTTGTTATTGCCTCCTCCACAGCGCGTCTCGGAGAATACACGCGCGTACATGACACTCGGCAGTCCCTGCAAGTGAGGTTGCGCAAGCGAGACGGCTTATCGGTGTTGGTGATCGCTCATCAGCGCTCAGCGGAGAACCTGAAACGGCGCCGGGAGCACGGACTTGACTAGTCTACTCACACGACCGTCGCTCTTGGTGGGCGAGAAGTTTGAGCGAAGACTGCACCGAACACGTCTTATTCACTTACGGCCCGCATTGCGTCATAAAGCTCTATCGACAGCACCGACGCCGACACGCGACACAGGTTCTACGCGCGAGCAGGCCCGCAGCGACCAGAAGTGCGGGTGGCGGAGAACCACCACGACCCATCGCCACGACTCCGACCTCCTCCGAGTCGCAGAACCACAGGCTGACAACAAACTCTAAGCCCGACACGACACCCTCACGCGCACCTCACCTCGTCGGACGCGTGCCTCGCCCGTGCCAGGCGACCGGTCGCAGCGCTATCAGCCTGCGCCGCGCCAAGAACAGGACCGAGACTGAGCCCGGCGCATATCGAGGTAGTCACTCTCGACGGATGAGGCGGCGGACGTAGACAGCAGAAGCAGTGCGACCATGGCGGCGCTCGCTCCTGCTAACAACAACAATGCAGACAGGAAACGCGTCAAGGTTTACGAGCTGAAGAATAATGACTGGTACGACCGCGGGACAGGCTTTTGCGAAGGAAAGCTCGTCAGCCCTGCTGGCGCGCAAAACGAAGAACTCGATGCGCGCGTTGTCGTCACCAGTGAGGAGGAGCCGGAGCGCGTGCTACTGGAAACGCGGATAGCCAAGGATGACGGGTACCAGAAACAACAGGAAACACTGATTGTGTGGACGGAAAGCAATGGCGTGGACATGGCGCTCAGTTTTCAAGAGGCGGAAGGGTGCGCGCATATCTGGCAGTTTGTGAGCGAGATACAAGGAAGACTCGCACCCGAAGACGGCCTGTCAGACGACTTGCTGGGCCCCGAGCACGCAGTATCACTGCCCGAACCGCAGATTGGGAAATTGGAAGAGGTTGTAGACGCGATACGACAGCAAGCGAACACACCTGGTGGCCGGGATGCGCTGAGCAAGTACATTATGAGCCCAGAACAGATGTACATTCTCAAACTGGCACCGGTACTGAAAGAGCTGGAGGAGAAACACGAGATCAATGAGCTACACCGCCTTTGCACAATCATGAAGCACATCATTCTGCTCAACGACACATCCATCATCGAGTTCATTGTCACCGATCAGGCAATCATGGGCGTAGTGGGCGCTCTCGAGTACGATCCCGACTTTCCCTCACATCGCGCGAACCACCGGCAATTCCTCTCTGACAAGTCGAAGTTCAAGGAAGTGGTCAAGTTTGAAAACATGGACGTTACGAGGAAAATTCACTACACGTACCGGCTCCTTTACCTGAAGGATGTTGTACTGGCGCGAATCCTCGACGACCCGACCTTTTCCGTGCTTAATAGTCTCATCTTCTTCCATCAGGTGGATATCATTGGCCACATCCAAGCAAACGCCCCGTTCTTGAAAGAGCTGTTCGAGATCTTTGCAGACAAGGAAGAGCCGGAAAGAAAGAAACAGGCATGTCTCTTCATACAGACCTGCTGCGCAGTTTCAAAGTCGATACAAGCGCCTGCGCGAGCACAGTTGTACGGCAACTTCTTGCATCATGGGCTGTTCAACATGATCACATACGCTCTACGGCACCAGGACTCAGCAGTGCGGGTAGCGGGTACTGATATTCTAGTATCATTGATTGATCACGACTCGCATGTCGTGCGAAATCATATCATCAAAGCCATCCAGGAGAAGACGACACCCCTCACCGACATCCTCATCGAGCTCCTCTTGGTGGAAACGGATCTCGGTGTCAAGAGTCAGATGGCCGATGCGATTAAGATTCTCCTCGACCCTACATCTGCCTCGGCCGGCATGGAAGCCATTAACCGTGCTGGTAACTCGGAGATGATGGCAAAACGTGGCGGGCCCGGCGATCATCCTGGTCACCGCTTTTCACCTCAAGCAAATCAATTTATACAGAACTTCTACGAGGACGGCGCGAAACGGCTTTTCAAGCCACTGAAAGATCTGGAAGGTCGACAATCCATGCGAGATCTCACTGTACAAGAGACCAGCTTGTACACCCATCTCGTGGAGATACTCAGCTTCTTCGTCCGACAACACGCCTATCAGTCGAAGCTCTTCATCCTTTCCGAAAACCTACATTCACGAATAGCCCAGCTTCTTGAATGCCCTCAAAAGCACATGAAGCTCATTGCGCTGAAGTGGTTCCGGACGTGTATCGGCCTCCAGGACGAATTCCACAATCGGCAATTGACAAACAACAAGCTCTTTGAGCCGATTCTGAACATCGTCTACGAAACGATGCCCAGAGACAATCTGCTCAACAGCTGTTGCCTCGAGCTTTTTGAGTACATCAAGCGCGAAGGCATCAAACAGATCATTTACCACCTCGTGGAAACGTATCGGGAACGTTTGATAGGTATCACCTATGTCAACACCTTCCAGGCGATAGTACACAAGTTTGAGCAGTACCAGAATCCATACGTACCGGAGCGTGAAGGAGACACGAGCTTCACTACCGAACCAGATACGCCTGACGCATTACGAGGACGCATGACGAATGGCAGACAGGTGTTCAGCGGCTTGAAAGAAGATGCAGATGAGGACGCTTATTTCAATGCGGACGACGAATTGGACGGCGAGTTTGGCGACGATGACGATGGCGACCTACCTTCTCATGCGACAATGGCCAAGCTTGACGCTGTCATGTCCAATGGTCACATTGACACAAGCAACGCTAACAATACCAATAACGCTAGCCCTATGAAGGCACTCGTCAACTATCCGGACGATGACGATGACGAGGAAATGGATCTCCTCGCAAGCTCACCTGATGTTCTCAAGGGGCAGAAGAGCAGTAGCAGCACGAACGCTTCCGAAGCAAACACGTCAACAGATTCTCCAGATGGTCAACGAGGACGTAGTCGCGAGCCACGAGCTGTTTCAGATTCACCACCGGAGTCGGTAGCGATGAAACGAAGGAGGGCTGAAGTTGATGATGGCGATGAGTTGGGCAAAATGATGGGTGGCGGGAAGAGGCGCAATAGTTCGGCGTCTCTCAACAGTGCAAAGGGAAGCTTAGCTGCTGTGCAGATTGACGAGAAGCGAGACGCAGCGCCTGTGGGAAGTTCTATGAGCGTTGTAACAGACAAGGAGGTCGATCCGGAAGACTTGGCGCTGGCGAGTCCGAAGGATCAATCAGCGAATCCAGCCGAGCCTGGGCACACTCCTGGCCCGAAGCTTAGGAGGAAAGGCTCGCTGAGAGTTAGGAATGAAGGCGCAACGAACATTGGGCGGTATGCTATCAAGCCGGTTGGTACAAGCAACGGTGGCTCGGAGGAAGGCGGCGAGAAGAAGAGCAACGGCGGCTCCGGTGGCTAGAAGGATGCCGGAGTCATGGTTGAAGATGATGATGAAGATTTGCCGTGCTGCTATGCCCGTCACGATTCGCCGCGTGCAAGTCCGCCGGCGCCGTCCTCTGATTGAATGCTTTGGCAGACACGCGACCACCACTACCCAGACGTCCGCGCCACGCCGAACCTCTGATTCCCGCCTCCGCCCGGTCGTCCATGTTTCCCACGACTGGAGAGGAACAGAATTAACACGAGCGGGAGCATACTTTTGCCAGGAGGAAAGGAAGTTCTGGTGCTGCATTATGACAAACGACACTTGGACCCCTGTGGAGCGCATGAAGGAGCAGGACTTATCTTTCTTGGCTTTGTGGCTGGCATTGAGAACGGACGGGCTTCTCCTGGCTTCCTTTGCCTGCTTTGCAGCGTTTGCACGAATCGAGCTACTCAAGCATTTTAGTGTACAAGTGTATCATAGCACAGAGGAATGATGAAATGGCGCGCGAGCGTCTTGAACATGAGATCTCGCACGTGTGGGGTGTGCGGCACGTGAAAGTGAAGAAAAACGGAGAATCGATGTGGGTATGCAAGTGAGGCTTGAGGCGGAGCTCAAAGTGAATGGTTGCTGCCTCAGACATTTACGCTGCCTCACTAGCGCGACTACGCGACTAGCGTGGTCTGCTCGTATTTCTCTTCTTCACACGACACCGCCTACTCGAGCTGACACAAAGCGCTGACGCCGAAGTCTGCCAGCGGCGCGCACCGCTGTTGCAACCCGCTGACTTCAGCTCCTGGGCTGCAGGCCCAATATTCGATTCAGCTCCGCAAACGACCAGCCCGATCGCCGCCATGGACGACTTCTTGAGGTACACATCTTTGGGCAATCTCTTTCTGAAGACGAGGTGCTGACAACATTCCAGATCTTTGGAGGGCCCGACCGTTCTGGTAAAGGTCGGAACAGGCGACGGGGGTCGCGACTTTACTGTTTCGCGTGCTCTCCTGTGCCAGAATTCTGAGTGGTTCAGATCCGCACTCGAGGGCGACCGTTTCAAGGAAGGCCAGACTGGCGTCATTTCCCTGCCAGAGGACAGCACGCGCGCCTTCAGCTCCTTCCACTTCTATCTCCTTCGACGAAGAATGCTATTTCCTGTCGAGAAGCTCGAGGACGGAACTGTCGATGCGTTTGCCGATCAGCTGGAAACCTGCATTGAAACGTGGACATTTGCAAACAAATACTCCATGCATACTCTGAAAGACACTGCCATGATTGCATTCTGCTGGCATCTGCAGCACGCAACTGGCAATGTTATTGGGCTTCCTGCTGCCTGCCTTGCTCTTTGTTTCTCACATACAGGGGAAGGCTCTCCTCTACGACAACTTGCAGCCGACTACATTGTCACTCGCATGAAAGGGAAAAAGTCTGACGCCGGCGAACTCGTCGGCGATCTGGCGCCATTGCAAGGTTTCATTCAAGCTCTCAACGAGGCGCATCAGTTTCACCATGATGCGGAAGAAGGTACGTCAAACCATGTTCGTATCTCCGATAGTCTAACGTGAGTATCCAGATACGAGGAGACGATACCAGAGGCCTCGTGAGTTCATTGAGTCGCTTGGAACGCTGCGAGATGGTGACGAAGGGGTCGCCTTAGCGGGCAGCTTCACCAGCAGCTGGACGAGGTATATGATCACGTGTCATAGATGCGGGTACGGCTTCCTTACGGGTACAGCCAAGTGCCTAGAGTGTCGATTACCGGGGAAGAATTGTCTTGGGCGCTGTGAGATGAGCTCTCTGTGCTGGGAATGTGCGGAAGACAATCCTACTTGGGATGGTTCGGCTGAAGAGTGAATCATTCGACACAAGAGAGCTCGAAGCTCCGCGAGAGGTAGCTGTCTTCCCGTCTGAACTTTAGGGGCAGCTTTTTCACACACAACTAACTAAGCTCACACGTGGCATAGCCATGGAGTTTGGAGAATCGTCGAGAGCGGAGCTCAGAATGCACCCTCGTCCGCACTCCAGTACGAATTGTGGCATTGGAAGCTAATGCAACACTGAAACGTTACTAAACGTCATGGTGCTTGGTCTCAGGGACATGCAGACTGAATGACTTCTCTGATTCAAAGGTCAAAGCAGTGACACACTATACTGTCGTATCCTCTCTCACCCCTTCCATACCCTTCACTGTTCCTCCTGATCCCGAGCAGCCTTCTGGTGGACAACTACAGAACCCCAGCACACACTCTCCGAATCAGAACCCGTAGCAATTTACATCAGACGTGCAACGAGTGATCTCGCATTGATTCTGGACTTGTCTAGAAAACAGTTCCCACAAGATCCATGTGAGCTTTCGGTGGCAGTAGGCGAACATCGGATAGCGTTACGTACAATGCCAGAGGCTGGCGTGATAGGTGAAGCCGCTATAAGCATGCTGAAGGATGCGAGCATGATCGCGAGACTCTTGAGTAGCGTGATTGAAGGAGTTTAGGTCTGATAGTCAACTTGGGATAGGACTATTTGTCGCTGTTTGAGAACATATTAGCTTCACTGGTTGAGAGTTCGGAAGGGTACTTATGCTCTACCTTGCGCCGACCGAAATTCATGTGACATACGAAGTCCTAGAGACTAGGAGGGGCCTATTAATCATGCCAGAACCCACAAGATAACATGGCAACTTGATAAAGCTAAATACAGTAGCGCAGAAACACGCTAGTGTGTATACTGTATCGACGCAACACTGCTCAATTGACAATTCTGCCCGACTATAGATTTCCATCTTGAAGGACTGCTCTGTTATAATGTCCTTGCTAAAAAGAATACAGTATTGACAACCAGAGGACGACGGCTCAGATAACATACGACAACGATGAAGAGGAAGACTACTCATCTCTCAGGTCTACATTTTCCCAAATGCTCGCTTTCTACTTGACCTTAAGCAATTTTAGCAGATTCGACTTCGACGCTTCTGTAATATCTGTGCTGCTATCAACCTTGCTCAAGATCCCTTCGAGCTCGTACATCTTTGAAATAGAGTCTTGACTCTGAGTGAACGCCCTCAATCGTTCCTCAAAACGGGCTTCATTGTCGCTACTCCGTCTTCGTCGTGATACGAAACGGCGCAAAGCGACATCACGACTACAGTCGCAGAGTATTACTCGTGAGGGTGCCTTAATCTAGATCTCACTTCATCAGCCTGATCAATAAATCGATCACAAATATGTTTACTAACATCTTGCGCAAACACCGCGGCCATTTCTTCGCTTCTTGGGAAGCCGTCAATGATGAATCGTTTTTTGCCGTTGAAGCTTGCCGCAATAATCTGATACCTTAGGATCTGCACGATTTTAGCAGCTGGTAAGAGCTCATCGCTGTCTAGATAAGCCTGAAGCTCCTTTCGAGAGAGTCCAGCTCTTGCTTCATCTGGTAGACTCTCGACGACGCAGAGAGAGCGCAGAAGGTCTCCGACTGACAGATGGTGATAGTCTTTCTCATCACGTATGATCTTACATCGAAGTCCTTTGCCTGAGCCAGGGGCCCCCAAGAGCTGGGCCGCATTAGTGGAACAGATTGAGCGGTCGCAGCAATCGTGCACTTAGCTTGGAACACTTACAAAGACTATTTTTGCTCGATGAATGTAATCCTTTTCTTCATCATACTGTAGCTTTTCGTCTCCTTCAGTCTCAGTCTGAAGGGTCAGGAGCTCCAATCCCAGTTTTACGCGTCTCGCCTCCCTGACCGAAGCCGTACGCTCCTGGCGTGCCCAGTATTGCTTCTCGTCTGGATTCAAATATGTATCTTCGAAGTATACACGTTTCAGTCGAATTCCAACATACGGTCTGACCATTTCTGCCTTCTTCAGCATGCGCATTACTTTGCGATCTCTAATGATGCAGTCATCTCCATCGGTGGCGGGCTCTATCGGCAGTCCATGTGTGTCCGGAGACCGTCCCACAATAGCAAGTACGATATTCTGTATCATTCCAAGTAATCCCACAGCGAATAAGTACCAAGTGTCGTTCTCAAGCCCTCCAACACACAGCAAAAGAAACACCCAGCAAAGGGCAAGTAGGGGAACGACCACTTTTGTATAGACCGAGCGAAGGTCTTCCGGCCTCACGACAGCCAGATGCTCCAAATTCATGCTCTGCTTCGAGTCATTCGGGTTGAGCAGGACGTAGCTGTACAGATGCCCGTTTCCTTTGGTCAGGATGAAGCTTCCCTTGGTATTCCGTGCAGCACGAAACTTTTCAAGCTGCCATTGCGGGATGGAACTGGCCAAAATAGCAAGCACGGTGCCGGCTGCTGTGATCATTAGAATTATCCAGTTTCGCTCATCGCGAGTTCGCCTTGGATCCCAGATTGGTATCGATGAGATGACAAACTGGACCACGATTATTACCGCCGCCAACCACAGCCTGCCAATCCTAGGATATCCTGCACCTTTCTTGGTCTTGTACATGTATACAGTTGAAGAGCCATGTTCTGAGCGACTTTGTGAAGTAGCGGCATCCTTCCGGAGAATCGGCGACATTCCTAAATCTCTCACAAGCCGCCCGAGCACCCAAGATTCGTTTGTTTTCATCGTCCCAGACACTAAATTAATCACAGTAGCCGGCGTGTCTGTCTGCGGCATCAGTAGTCCTTCGCCTAGTACGGATATGAGAGATGTGAACGCGAAGCCTACCCAACCGAAACTGAAGGCGACTGGGGTGAGACCAAGTTTCCAATAATGCTCTGGCTCACTTTCCTGCGGTGGAGAGGAGCGCGGCAGGCACACAAACTTCAGAAGTGGTACCGGTGATTCTTCAGTATCAGGTTGCGCTGTCGATCGCATTGCTTTATTGACTCCTTTTTGAGGCTTCAAAGCTGTTTTTTCGCTGGCACTGTGGCCTCTCGGCAGAGTCCGGGCCTCAGTATTTGGGCCCAGCGCCGGTCCCGAATCTGGTCCTTCTTCTTTGCCACCTAGATCAGATGTCTCTGTTATAAATTGGTCCGTGACGGCTATCCCATTCGACGAAGATGGGTCCTCAGTCTCTCCGTTGTCGACAGTTGGGCTGTCTTCCAGCACTGTGTCGTTGGTAGGAGCAGTGCTATGGTTCGTCCCAGCAGCGGCCGCGTCTCCTCTCTCATGAGTTGACGTTCTTTTCCGAACCTGCAAGTACATAACACCGGTCATTTGCGCAATTGCTTTCTGTACTATATCCCCGCCGATAATCAAGAGTACTGATAGGGTTTCCTTTGGATTGTTCCATTGTGCCCTAAGGAAGCCTTCCGGCGTGGCTGGGGTTTTCTCCTCGCCCACATTGCTGGAGCTGAGCTGTCGTCCAAGTAACTGTGGTATGGAAATCACTGGTACTGCAATGACCAGGCTGGCGAAGAGCAGCAGAAGCAGCTGTGAACGTGTTGTTAAAGACATGCTGATAGATGGCTCATTCGTTCGTACAGCGTTGGTAGAAGCCGTAGCCTCACCTCGAAAACTTTGGGCAAGCTCGTGGAGAAGCATATCTTTGAGCTCGTCGACCTCAGCTGTACAGCCCACCTTTGTGCTACAATACACAGATAGTGCATGTTGTTAACATACTGGATTGTTGCAACCTTCTGATTGGTCACATCCAGCCACGAATTCGAACCCCTTTCCCGTGAATCTCCATTTGCAAAATACCTCCCGGAAACGCACCTGTGTGCTGAACGCCTTGAATGCACGGATTGCCACTGCCACGTGCGTATCTGGCGTCCGCGGAGAGGACAGCAAGTGTTGTCAATCAACCTTGGCCAGCATCGGACGAACACGTGGATGAGCCGATTTCTGAGGAAGACTGCTTGTCACCGCAGCACGTCCAGCCGGAATGTCAGTGCCGGGTCGTCGAGGCCAACGCTGAGATGATAGCGGAAACTGTCGCATCAGAACGCATCCCGCTGTTCACAGCAAGCTGGGGGGTTACTGGCGAGCTAGCCATCAGCATGACCAGCACAGGACTTCCAGGAGAGCCAAGCTGCGAGAACAACATGCCATTCGTGGCCATAAGCCATGTTCGCTCCGAGGGACTTGGCAACACGTTCGCTAATGCTCTACCTGGATGCGCTTTGAGACAAATACAAGAAGCTGTAGACCAAGTGTGCGGAAGAAAGGCATCTGCATTTTGGATAGATACACTTTGTGTGCCAATAAGCCACCGCACGGACACAGACTTGAAGGCAACCTTGAGCATACGTCACATTTTCGCTCAGGCCGAAATGGTACTTGTAATCTCCAAGTCATCCATCGCGGTCAAAGATTTGTCGTCATCAGGTCTGCTCCAGATGGTCAAGGAATCGGCATGGTTCAGACGCGTCTGGACAGTGCAAGAAGGAGCTGTGGGCAGGTCATTAGTCTTTCTGTGCAATTCTGGAGTGATCGAGTTCGACAAAGTCCAGAATACGGAAACACAACCTAACACGGAGCGCAGGCTCCGTCTGCTTGGATTGATGAGTGACGATTTGAACAGTGCTCGCTTGCGGCAATGGAATAGTGCCAGGACTTTCAATCCACCAGAAACATTTTCTCGGACCAAGATGAAGCTTCGACAAATGCTTCGCTCTGGATACGCCTGCACTGTGCGATTCGTCGGACTCACTCCAGAGCACGAGCAACAAGCTGTGACTGACATACTGCAGCCTTGTCTCGAAACCATGTACGCGGATCCACAGAGCAAGTTGAGCCTTTTCGAGAGACTTGATCGCCTACAGGAAGTCGCATCAAAAATGCCTGTGAACTCTTACAGAGAGGTTTAGAACGCCCTACTAAGTTGAAAAATGTAGACGAATAGAGGTACTGAAGACACTCTATGACTCTATGTAGACTGAGCTCCAAGTACTCTAGAGAGCAAAATGATATCATGATATCAAGACATCAGAACATGAAAATTATTAGAAGAAAGCCGACTCTTATATTGAACCTAGAAGCTAATCATCTGAATTCCCAATCATTTCCTGGTTTTGGCAAGTAGCACGCTTGCCCTTGAAGTGTCGCTCTCGTAACACAAACGGCCCAGGCTTGGCAGTCGATGAACCCTCAAAAAGTGTATGCACAACTACGTCCCACCTTCAGCCGACTGCCGCGTAACAACAACGTCTTCAAACAGGCCGTGTAGATGATGCATCTCTCTTCCACTGACTCTCCCCTTCAGCCTCGAAGCACCACCGCCAATGTACTCAGATCGGCCGAATCATGGAGCATCCAGAAGCAGCTCGGCATCCTTTGCTAGACCTCTGCGGTCTACGAATTCCCGGCCCAGTGCTGCCAATCATCCTTGCTCTCTGGTTTCTGAGTACCAGGCTGCGACACATGAGGCGCGGCCTGCGGCTTCCACTTACTGGCCACCGTCTACGAATCCTCCTAGTAGTCACCCACTCATTGACCTACTTCTGGAGCATTTGGAACATCATTCATCAAGAACAGCACACGGGAATCCCACTCAGCCACCATGCCTTGATCCTGATCGAATTTGTCACTCTGACCTGGGGCGAAGCGTTTTTGCCAGAGTCGGATATCTGGCCGTACACACTGACATCAATCGGCTGGATAATGCTTGCTCTTCATCCACTGTCCAAGTCCACATCGCCTTCTTGGCGGCACATTTGGCTACCGCTGATGTTGTCCCTCTCGTCTGTCTTGCAAGTAGGTGGAAGAGTCAGCTCAGGAGCAATGCTCAGCGGGATCTCGCTACTTAGCACCGTGATCTTCGGTCTGGTCGACAACCGGAATGTTCTTGGATCGTACGGCGGAATACTTGCCATACTCTTCCCACCGTGTCTTGCAACATTGGTCCAATTGGTGTGCAAGAATGACTCGTTCTACGACCGTCTGCGGAGCCTGTGGCGTGCCATCTTCAAGCAATATCCCACAGAAAATAATCTGCAATGCGCTCAAGTTGCCATTTCCGTGATCAACTTACAAGCCGCGGGATGGATCGTGAGCAGTTATCTGTGGTCCTGTCTACCCTGGCGACGGCTGTTCTCGGAACAGAACTCAAAAGACCCAGCGTTGACAGTGTTCTCGCTAGCTGGAGGTTCTGTCTTCTTCGCGATACATGCTGTG
Source organism: Cercospora kikuchii (assembly GCF_019650295.1). Classification (NCBI taxonomy): domain Eukaryota; kingdom Fungi; phylum Ascomycota; class Dothideomycetes; order Mycosphaerellales; family Mycosphaerellaceae; genus Cercospora; species Cercospora kikuchii. The sequence continues at coordinate 1,031,928 of NW_025408586.1, forward strand.
TGCAAGTTGTTGCGGAACAGAGCGCCGATCGCAGACCCAGCTATATTCGTCCGGAACTCATTGAGCGATTGCTTCCATGCAATTCAATGGACGAATTGCATATATCTCGGACTGTGGTCGCTTTGCGAACTGTCGAGCATGTACCATTAGCTATATTTCTAATAACCAAACAAGCTATACTGCCTGGGTGGTCCCGTTGAAGTTCGATTATGCTGTAATTCCATCGGCATCTATCGTGAGCATCTATCATGACCTCCTCAACAATCTCGCAACTAGGCCCTTCTTCACCTGTCCCTCAGAATTCTCCTCATCAACACCATGCCTCTCCACCACATTCAAGAACACCTGATCCAGCGTCGCGTGACTGACGCTGTAATCCCGGATTCCCATCTCCTCTCGACTGCTTTCCACAGCCCGGAACAAAGCTCCCATACTCCTTCCATCCAACAGTCCATCTTCGTGTGAGCCCTCTTTCCTCTCCACTGGGACCGAGAACCTCACCTGCCCACCGACTGACCTCTCCGTCCCAGCGACAACAAATGTCCTCCTCACCCACGCCCACAGATCCTCTACATCTTTCAGACTCGATCTCGGAGCATCCTTGTGCACAAGTTGCATATAGACTCTGTCGCCAAATCGTTGATGCAGGTCCGGAATCGTTCCGAGAGCCAACATTCTCCCCGCCATGATACCAGCACGATCACAAAGCGCGTCAGCTTCTTCCATACTATGCGTCGTGATCAGCAAACATCTTCCAGCGGATATAGCAGCCAAAGTCGCCCAAAGAGCTCTCTTTGCTGCCGCATCCATGCCCGAAGATGGTTCATCGAGCAGAAGGACAGATGGATTTGCAACCAGCGCAATACCGAGTGAGAGTTTCCGCTTCGTGCCACCAGACAGCTTCTTGACGAGTTTGTTCTTGTGATCTGTCAATCCAAGACGAGTGATGATCTCATGAATGTTCTCATCCTTTTCTTTCCCGGTGACGCCTCTCGCGCGGGCGTAGAATTCGAGGTTCTCCTTTAACGTCATGGAGTCCACGGCATCGAACTGAGGACAGACGCCGAGATGTTGTTTAGCGGCAACAGGAGTATGCTTAAGGCTGTCGCCAGTAATATAGATTTCTGAGCGACCAGAAAGAGCATCAGGTGCAATGTCGCCGCGGATGAGTGAGATCATTGTGGACTTTCCTGCTCCATTTGGACCAAGCAACGCGAATTTCTCCGAAGGCAGGATGCCGAAACTGACATCATCGACGGCTTGATTGCGTTTGAAGGTTTTAGAGATATGTCGCACGCGGAGGCCTTCGTTTGCTGATGTCAAGCGGTTCATGTCCTCTGCTACATCGGAATCCGATCCGACTTCTTTCTCAGTATCCTTATTGCTGTGAGTCTTACGGTTTGAGCCAATCCGAATGCCAAAAGCTTCGAGGCTGCGACCGGATTCCCAAAAAATGAGGAACGCAACAAGCAAGAACGATTGCAGAACCAGATAAAGTATCGGCCCTCCGTATAGTGTGATACTGCCGGGGTTCGTCGAGCGGAATGATCCAGCACAGGAGATAGCGTAGACGTTCATACAAACCATGAGTCCACGCATCAAACTGACAGCTGGACATATGAGACCAATCGTCCAGAACAAGATCTCCATCTGGCTGTAAATGACGCTCAAGTCAGCCATGTCGACTGTCAGGAAGCAGCCAACAAAGAACAGCATGGCAATGACAGCTTGCAGGATACAAGTCATTGCAATTGCGGCAAGCTGAGAAGTAGCGAATAACGAGATGACATAAGCGTATGCCGTGGCTGCTGTACCGTAGAACAGGAAGACAACGAACATGTAACCCAGCGCATAGAAGTTGTAGCCGTTGGTGAACCAGATGACTGTTACCAGAACGGCAATGAGAAGCAAGAAGCAGAAGTCGAAGAGCGCATATGCCGTCCAGAGGGGTCCACTTAGGATTCCGTTGGAGTACTGCATTGCTCGAACCTTTTGTAATCGTTCACGAGTCGGATAGAGGGCGAATAAACCTGGAAAGAGCACGAAGCCCAGAGTGGTAAAGACGGCGACGAGAGATTCATAGAAATCGCGTGGCGCATAGCCTTGGGCGAAGTCCTGGTACGAGACAGCAACCGAGGTGTTTGTCAAGGCCATATCGAGCACACCTAGTATCTGCCACGCGGGCCAGGAATCACTGGACGAGTCAGCGAGCCATGCATAGACTGGTGGGCCATTTGGGTCAATAAAGAAGCCACCTCTATCATTCGCTTGGGTTTGCACTCCATTGTTGATCTGCTGATTGAAATTTGCCAGCGTGTCCACTGAGACGGTTGAGTCCCAGTAGTTCGAAGTGTCGGTACCGTCATTGCAGTATGAAGATCCTGGATAGCAGAACTGCTTTGTTGGAACCAGCGCAGCGAGTGTGTCGTTCGTAACCACGTCGGGCGGACCAAAAATGAGATCGTAGGAGATGTAGCCAGGGGTTAAAGCGGATGGCACGAGTTGGTACGAAAACTGCTCGTTTGGATCTCTGCACTGTAAGCCTGATGAAGACACATTCACCAGGAAACGTGTAACAACACCAGCCACCACGAGCGGGACGAAGAGAGCCGCCACATAGGGCATAAAGTTGTGTTTCAGGATGGTCAGGCGTTTTCGGAAAAGAGCACGGGTCTGCTTAACAGGTCCGCAAGGTTTGCCGGTGTGCAATGACATCGAGCCGTGTACCGCGGTGGCCTCGCTTGCCGCGCTGTCTTTCTTCAAGTTGATGTAAGTGTTCTGTTGTTCCTCGTGCTTCATCTCATCAGCCAGCTGCAAGAATATCTTCTCGATGCTGGGGCCTTCGATCGCGTAGTTGGTGTCGCCATTCCGGTCAAGGTTTCCAAGCAGAAGAGTAAGTGACGCACAGTCGTTGGCCTTGAAGATAGTGTTGCCACCTTCTTGGCTCTCTGCAACACCTGTTGGCATATTCTGAATAGGCTTTGCAGCACCTGGTAGCACCACACGGTAGCCTCCGCCGAGAGAGTTCTTTAGTGCCGCCACAGTGCCTTCAGCTCTCATCTTGCCCTTCGACAACAGCGCGATGTGATCTGCCAATACTTCACTCTCGTCCAAGAAGTGCGTGGTGAGGAGCAAAGTACGATGTCCTCGCTCGCGCAGAAGAATCTCCCAAATCTTACGGCGCGCCAGCGGATCAATACCAGAACTAGCTTCGTCGATGCAACACACTTGGCTGCCACCTGCCAGCATCATTGCTAGCTGCAGCTTCCTCTGCTGTCCACCAGACAAGGTCTTGGATTTGGCATTTGTTTTCTTCTTGAGGTCACAGCCTTCGATCAAACGTTCCACCTCTGTCTTATTCTCCGCATTCGCCATTGAAGGGTTTTTCAGTTTCTGGAAGAATGCAACGTGCTCTTTCACAGTCATATCGGGCCACATGACATTCTTCTGAGGACACAGCCCAATTCCACCGCTGCCATCGATGTCGATCTCGCCATCTGTAATGCTTTCGAGACCGGCTATGCAATTCATCGTCGTGGACTTCCCGCATCCATTTGCACCAAGAAGGACTGTGATTGACCCAGCATACAAGTCCAAGGACAGCTGATCCACCGCGAGGGTACGGTCACTCTTCTTCACGGCTTTGTTGTACCGCTTTGTGAAATTCTTGATTCGGAGTGCGTTTCCTTGCATGTCGTCCTTTGACTTCAAGTGTCGTCCACGGAAAGAGCTACCCCAGAGAAAGCGCTCAATGGCAATGGCGAATATAGGGTAAATTGCAATCTGGAAAGCCAAGAATCCCAAGAAATGAGCAGGGGTGAGTGTCCACACATTGATCTCAAGCAAGTTAATGAGCAATTCCGGATAGGTAGTGTTCGGCTTCAGAGGCTGGCTGAAGATCTCCGAAACAGCACCGGAGACCAAGAAGTAGACGAAGCTGCTTGGGGGGAACAGTAGCCCAGTAGCAGTCGCAGCAGCGTTGGATGTCGATTTCTGACCAGACTGCGTGAATTGAGCGACAATGGCGAAGACAATGGCCGCGACTATTGCGCTAATCGCAGAAAGCTGCTGTCTCCGAAAGAGCGAGCTGGCCAGAATGGAAAAGCTTGTCATTGCGAGCCCTGCCATGATGTACAGCAGTACAAACCAGCCAGTGCTCGAACTGGGGAATATGATAGCTCCCACGACCGCTCCACAGATGATCCAACCTGGCATATAGACGATATCGAATGCGAGATGTGTAGCAAGCATTCGCGCGACCAGGCTCTCGTAGCGTGATTTGTTTGGCATCTGCGCGTCGATCAATTGCAGCATGCCTTCCTCCCGTTGTCGGACTACGTGTCCTGTCAGATGATAGGCGATTCCGGCCATACCGATGAAGAGAGCGAATGCAATGGCCTGAGTGACGAGCAGTCCAAAGAACTTGCTGTCCTCGAAATCTTTCTGCGCCTGTGTCGTGGAAGTGAATGGGTATTGTAGGATGGTGTCTGGCAATCGCGATCCGTTGTTTCTTTCAGATATCAAGGAGTCGATCTGCCTTTGCAGTGGGAGGGTATACAATTGAACGGCATTGTCGTCCCTGTCGACCCGTGCACCACTGATGACACTGTCTTGCCACTAAATATTGTTAGCATACGTTACAAGACAAGGAAAGGGCTGCTACTGCTTCGAACGATCGAGGATCGACTTGCTTTCTCTGAGGGCGATTGGTAAGGGTGCGAGTCTGCTTACAATTGTGTAATTGAAGAGCTGGTCTGGGCCGTCTGCAGGTGAGCCCCAAAAGTCCACGGCAGCGAAGCAGTCGGTCACGCCCTTGCTGGAGCTAGGACAGACTCCAGGTATCTGATAGTCGTCTGTGAGCATGGTCACTGTTCGCCCGCCATTGTTTGCCATGTCGCGCAGCTGGTCGATAATGTAGCGAATGTCGTCTCCTTGAAGACCTCGGTCCACGATGACGAATTTCTTCCTGGCATCTCCCACGGCGTTGAAGGCTTCTGGCAGTGATCGGATCGGCGACGGCGTGCCGATGCCATATCCTCCATCGTTATGTATCCAGTTTTTGATTGACGCGAGGATGACTGTGAGAACGACAGGAAACGCTAGGGCTCGAATAAAGGTGCTGAGCCATCTTCGCCGTACAATCAGCAGCAGGTCCTTCTCAGTCAGAGTCCAAGTCTGTCCGAGAAATTGCGTTATCCGCATCTTGTCGTGTGTGGTTGTTCCCAAAGGAACTCTGAAGGAATGTCAGTTGTTCGAGGGCAGAGGAACAGCTCCATATGGAGAGCTCCGCCGGGCTGTGCTAGATATCGGAGCAGTGAGTGGCATTGCAGGTGCCTGAAAGTATTTACGCTTGTTGCACAACACGAGCCGCCGCGAAAGCATACCGATCCTTCTAAACCGGCCGCGCTCATTATTGGCCGAAACGACTTCTATCGGCCTGGGGTACCGCATGGGCCCTTTAGCGTGTAAAGAGGCTGCCAAGAACGTTACGTCCTCACATGCTTGTTCAGTAGGCAGGCTTGATCTGTTTTATGGAGAGGGTTTATTGTTGCTCGTGTCGCGTACAACGGCGGAGACCTTGGCCGCATGCCAAGACATGGCGGCAAGAATTCGCCGGTGAAAGCTACAGTAGGATGCAGCGCCTCATCTGCGGGCATAGAAGGATGCACTTAGTCGCAGTCCATGATGTCAAACCCGATGGTATGAGATGGAAAATGACAGGTTCTCCTTTCCTTTGTTTCAACGATCTGCAATGCCCGAGGCGCAGCACTGTTCCCGCGTCCTTCCCGAAAGAGTCAAAGCGAGATCGGTTGTCATGTCCAGTGACGAATGAGTCGGTGGCAGATGTACAGGCTCTCCGGTGGTATAATTGCCTGACGAACTTTACAGATGCTCGCTCTTGTGTCTTGTGTCTTGAGGTGTTTGAGGCACTTCTGAACGCGCCAGGACGTTCACAGGTGGGAGAACAGGAGGACTGGAAGAGCAACAAGGTTCAGCACTACGTACTGTATGCCCGTGCCAAGTCTAAGATCTGCCAGAGCGAAGTATCAGGTGAGGTTTGCCAGAGTCGGATATTGCCTGGCAAAGGGGCACCGCTTGCGAGGTAAACAGCTATAAGCCGTGGCCTCGGACATGGTTGCAAGATCAATAGAGCGGCAAGCCAGTTGCTTGAATTGAACTAGAGAAGGACCTAGCAGGGGCAGGAGCGAGGTCCTGTTCACGATCTTGGCATGCCCGACAAGCTCCGACAGCTTGCGCTTCTGTCGTTGCATGATGCCTGTCCTCCGTTCACATAGCCATTGAACACCACCACCGCTATCATGTCTCTCCAGGTCCAAGCCCGTTCCCTCTACCGTCGCTTCCTGCGCGAACTACCAGCCCGCTCGCCCTCATTGCTCGCCAACCCATCGCCCATGCAGAAGCACATCCGCGCGGACTTCGCCAGCCAACCGGGCGACTCGGCCTCATTACAACATCAAATATCACAAAAGTCACCCGAAAGACGGCTTGAGGAAGCCGAGCAATATGTGCAATACCTTGCCGCGCAGAGAATGTACACGACGCTGGTGGAAAGATACAATCCTGGCATGAACATGACTGAAGAGGAGCGCGTTCGCCTCACAGCGAGGAGAGTCGGAATGGATATGCCCGACGATATGTGGAGAGGACGCGGCTAGAAAAAGCATATCTGGATCTCCCTTCAATGATCACATTCACCGGCGGGACGAGAATCGAGCTGGATAACTCAGCAACGACTCCATCCGCATCAACTACGCTGCCAACCACATCCCCCAGCCTGAGGACTAGCAGCAGCCTCCTCGCATCCTCTAAGACGCCAGCGACTCTCTACACAATGAGAAAACGGCGAACCGAACATGGACCAAAAGACTGCGATACAATTCAAAGCTGCAGTCGGAATAACCTCGCCTGGCCTCGTATCCACTTTAGCTTTGGTCAAGAATAGATCGAGCCATGTACGCGCGGCCAATTCTGCCTTTCAGCAGAAAACACTCCCAAGCGAGGCAATGGCGCATCTAGCACGCATAGACGTAGTGAAACGATTCGGCCTGGTCAGTCTCATGCGCAGTCTTCATTGCCAGCGCCAAGGAGGGCGGTGGCGGAGTCATGGTGAGAGGTTGGAAAAGGGGTTCGCCTACCGCACACGAAGGTCCCAGATTATTGCTCACGTGCAAGTCGAACACCATCACCCGTGTCACGTTGGTCGACGTGAGTGTATTGTGATAGCACTTGGAGGTGCCGAGGGGTAATTGGAAGCCTATGAGGAGGTCACACGAGTAGCATGAAATAATTGTGGTCGAATCACTTCATCCATCATACAACAAATTTTCCTCTTGCCTTCCTCTTGCCTGCCTCTGGCTATCGGTCAAGATAATCATCGTTTCTCTTGCATCCACTCCACACTCACATACAATGAACCGAGCCGCTCGTATGCCATCACAGTGTCGATCATTCAAACAACCATAGGTGACGTAGCTTTTCCCCCTCAAGCGGCATGCTGCAATGACTCCAACGCCTCCCTGCCCCGCCCACGAATTCCCGGCATCATGCTTTTTGTCCCCGTTTGCGCTGCAAGATACGTGACCACCGTTGCAGACTTCGTCATAAGCCGGTTGTATGGCTCCGAAATGTTTGGCCTCCGCTCCAACAGTAGGGCAGCTCCTATGCAACCAGTGCGGAAGGCCTCAAGCACCTTGGTCCGCAGGAGGATATTGAGCGCCTGAAAGCCAAGACCAACTCTATCTGCGAGCAATCTTGCACCCGGCATCGCGCTGAGGCAGCTCTATTCTGGCCTTGGATCGTCACTGGCAGAGCTCGTAGGCACGTAGATGTAGGAATGTTCTTCTCCCAACGTGGTTCAGCCACCTTTCCTTTCAGACTCATTGGCTGGCAATGGTTGCCCACCAGATCCATTTGCGATTTTCGCACTAGCCGAAGATTTGTTCTTCTTGTGCTTGTGCTTGCCTCCCGGAGCAGTCTGCCACTCGTTGGCCTTCGAGGACGGAACACCCAGCGAGGCGTTCTGGGAGGCAGAACCCTTGCCCTGAGTTGCTGTGGCGGGGCTCGATGGGTTTGGTGCGCTACCCCTTCTCTCGTGCCCAAGCTTGGTCTCGCCCTTGAGGCTTTGGCTCTCATGCAACGCCTGTTTAGCATCGGCGACTTTGGCGGCTTTCAACAGCCCATTAGGCTTTGATGATTCTTGTTCAAACGTTCTGGCATGAGTTGGTGATGGGGTACGAAGCTCGGCCACTGGCGATAGCATTGGAGCTCCCAAAGGTTGCAGCGCATTCAACTCTGAGTGATGCCCATTGACCCCATTGACGTGCGTTCCATTGGGCACAGGAGCCGTGCTTCGTTCTGGCGCCGGCTTTTGCTTCGGAGGGATATTCTCGAAGTCGCTAGCACGCCGCTCCGGGGCGGGCTGATCAAAGCTCGTTCGGATCGGTTGCGGGCGATACCGAGATAAATCTTCGTGCTGAGGGCTGAACAAGACCTCGTTCTGAAGCTGAATGCCAGGCCCAGCCACTCCATTCACATGAGTCTTCTCGACAGGTCTTGGTACTGAAGGTCGTGATGACCCGTTGACGATGACCGGCACAGTTGTGCTACCATTTACCACGAGTGGGCCTGAATTGAGAGGTTGACCAAGCGGCACTGTCGACGGTGTCTGAGGCTGTATAGTGCCTTTGGGGCTTTCTCCCATCTGCATCGGCTCGGCGGTCATTTCACCATTGAGTGACAGTTCTCGCAGATGCCCCAGCGGCGAAGGTGATCGTGAGTTGTGTCTGCCATTGACCACGGGCGGCGCTAAGTCAGGCGTTACTCTTCTTTGACGCGTAGGAGGGTCTCGAAGCGTCATCATGGGTGGCTGCATCTGGCTTGCATTTGAGAAATGTTGAGGTCCAAGCTGCGGTGAGCTAAAGTATCCGACATATTCCTTTGGCATCGCACTATCGAAAGCATGGCCAGCAGGATGGATGCCGGGGAACTGAGCACTCAGGGGTAATTGCAGACCAGGGTGGCCAGCATGAACCTGCGAAATGGAACGTTGCCCGCCAAGCGCTCCAGAAACATCGTAGCCAGGATGTACTTGTTGCTGCAGGGTCAGCGGATGCGGCAAAGAACGTCCCGGCTGAGACTGTGACCTAATCGAGCCGGCCGAGGTGTCTGGCACACTGGCACGATGACCATTCCGTCGCAGTGCTGGTACTGCAGCCACGAGTGATGGTGACGATGGATTTGTGTTCGTTCCGTCCCTCTGTCGAGCCTGTGACAATGGTGAAGGAGGTGGGTATCGCGCAGCCGCTGGGTAGTGATAGAGGTATCCAGGTAATAACGGTGCAGACTGGGGAGGCTGATCCGCAAAGCGTGGACTCGTAAGTCCGTTGGCATACTGTCGCGGTCGAGGTGAACCGGTTCCAGCCAAGTCACCAACTCGCGCGGAAGCAGCAACCTGTTGTTGTTGCCTTTCCAATTGATGCCTGAGTGCGTCTTGTTGAGCCTGCAGGAACTGGTATTGCTGGAACAGCTGTTCGTGTAAAGTTCCTTTGACTTGAAAATAGTCTGCAGGATTGCCACCAAGAGGCGGGCTGAAGGGCAGTCCCGTCCGATGGTGACTGTAAGCAGCGCCACTAGATGCCCTTCGATTGCCAGATCTTTGCCCAGACGTATTCCGGTTGTTCTTTCGTGATCGCGTTGAACCGGCTTCCTGGTTGGATCGATTTGTCTGCGATGCGCTCCTCGTCAAGGTGGGCTTGGGTTTCGGAGGTGGTCTTTGAAATATCGGTCGCTCCGGCTCCGGTGGAAACACAAATTCCTCGCACATCTTCTGCAGTTGCAGCCCATCTTCGAGAAGGTCGAAAGCACGTCTGATCTCCTGGTGGATGCCATACCAAGCGTAGTCGTCTGCTGAATTGCCCAGATTCCGATCTTGTGTGAACGGCTCTTCAACGCAAAGCCGCACCCTCGATTCCTTATCCTGGTAATTGATCTTTGGATCCCACCCTTTCTCCTTTCTCGAAATCGCTCGTCCCTCTCGTACACAAACAACATTTTTGGAATATTCAAATTCGTATCCGTAATGTCGGAAAAACTGGAACAGCAGCTCTCCAAGACTCTCTGTGTTTTCTGCGCCCAAGCCTCTCCGTGTCCGCAACAGCGATTCGACGTCGTCCGCAAACGGGGAGATCTCTCCAGAAGGAAGCTTCGTCCGGCAGTCAGAAATCTTTTGAAGCGAAGGTAGAATTGGTGGATCCCGTGTTTGCAAAAAGTTTATGATCATGCAAATCCATGTATAAGAGCTGATGGTGCCGCCGTATGCTGGAGAAATCTCAGTACTGTATCGAAGGGGAAACGTATGACATTGACTTACCAGCGTCGTTCAAGATCCGACACTTAGTCCAGTGCTTGATAATCTTGGCCAACGGACGCACCCTCTTATCCAGTTGCACATAGGTCTTGATCATGCGCGTATTCTGCAGAGCGAGCGAATTGTTGACATTCAGATCGACCGACAACCTTAGCTCTGGATCCCAGCACTTAACAATGGGCACTTTGGCATTCGGTCGGCAGACGACTTTGGTCATGCCATCTGGGAGGGGTTAGCTCTTGGTCTGCGTCGTACGCTTTGGTGCGTGTTTTAGCGCCCGCAAGACATACTGTTGTGCAGCACCTCTGCCAGCGAGTGCATCGACTCGAGCTGTTTGAGATCTGTTGTGATGCAAATGTCCACGTCCGAGTCCTTCGTGCTCAGGAGATTCCCTGATGACCCAAAGACATTCACGCTTATTTCATGCCCTGGCCACTTTTCTCCCAATATTCGCTCCAACTTTGCTGTTAGTTTCTTTCGCCGTTGTTCGCTGTCCATATCTGGCAGTAACCGGTCATAGAGGTAGCGCACATCAGCACTCAGCTTCGTCTGCTCTTCGGGCTGTAATGTCTTTTTGGGTTCCTTCTTGGGCGGACCCAATTCCTCGTTGCCGCCATCAACATAGGGTATGCGTCGCTTCCGGAACTCGCTGCCAGATTCAAAGGCGCACACGCCAGTGTTGGCTCTACTCGACTTCTGGTTGTCCACGGCTTCTGAAGCCACGGAGCGTGGCGACTGGTTGGCAAGGTTGCGGTGCGGTGATGGCGACCTGGAGTGAAAGCGGCCTAAATCGCGCGGCTTCTGGTGTGGTGTCGAAGGGACGGAGCTGCTGTGGTGTGATTGCAAGCCGGGTCGTGACATTGTCGCCGAGGGCTGTTGCTCGAACCTCGAGGAGGGATGTGCAAGACCCGCCATGGCTCTGCAGACTTCCTGTGTCACCGGCGCGGTCCCACAGATATTATGCTGGGGAGTGCCGCTCCCATGGGCCACGACGGTGGATGGCAGCAGCGTGCCAGCGAGCGGAGGAAGTTGCAGCGGCGGTCGGCTGTTTGGGAGACAGCGTCCCAGACACGAGGGTTTCGGGCGGGTGCAGCAGGGCAGGAATGGGTCGCTGGCCGGGGCGTGTTCTGGTGCGTGCGACGCCACTCGACGGCGGGCAGCGCTGAAAGGAGTGGTGGGCGGTGGTGGTGTCGTGGAGGCCGTCGCGTGCGGAAAGTAAAGTAATTGGTGGTGAATACAAGCACTCTCGTGTCCGGACCCCTGTTCGAGACGAGCCAGAGAGATTGACCGAGCCTTCCGTTTCAGTAGAGCAGCGCACTGGCAGGTTCTGCGAGCGACGAGAGGCAACACGCGGCGGAAAGCAGCAGAGAATGCGGTCGACCCGGCGGGCGGTGATGGAGCGGGCGGTGGTGCAACACGTGGGCGACTGTGATGGCGGAGGGTGCTGCTTTGGGGGAGCGGTGATCCCTCTGGGCTGCAGGAAAGCAGTGGCAGCAGCAGCAATCGACGCTGATCAGGCCGACCTGGTCCTGTCTTGTCTCTGACCCGCGTGGAATCCTTTCACGCGTGCGCCTGCACCCACTCTCGTCGGCGGTCTTGGACAAAGACAATAAACAATATGCTGCGCGGGTCCGATCACACGGCGTCCGCGGCACATGGGTCACCACAACAATCACCACCACTTGCACGGGCAAGACTGGTCTTCTACTGAATCATACCGCATCGGCCCCCGCTGCCGCCACTGCTGCTGCCCGCGCGGCGCACCGCGAACGAGGCTCATCATGGGTGTTGTAGCCGCGGCGGGCGCTGGCGCTGGCGATGCTCTACTTAAAATGACGGGCACATCCTCATCTCGAAACATGGCTCCCCCCATTAAACTCTCCTCCTGCCTGCGTGGCCCACGCAATCATCAATCCCAATTCTCCTGGCCCAACATCAAACACGCCACTTGCACGCTGCACTGCGAGAGCGCGTCCGCGCTTTTCGCGTTCCAGAATCGCGCCTCACTGCATGCATGCTATCCTCGTGGCTTATGCGTGAGCCGAGCGCCCTGTCAGCCGTCGTGCTCCAGGAGTGCAGGACAGCGACAGCCTGATGGAACAGGCATTATGCTCAGCGCTGCTGACCGACCCAGGACAAAAATATCCCCCTTCGGACCTCTATCCATACTTTGACGAATTCGGCCGCACGCGCTCATGTATTACCCGAGCGCTCACGATCTTATTAATCATTTCTCAATTCGTTTATATGCACAGGACTGTACACTTTCAGACACGTCGACTCTCATTGAAATCATTCACAGCATGTCTCGTAGTCGGCCTGCAACCCTCAAAACTTACACAGTGCCTGCAGGCTCTCCTTAGTCTTTGCATTATATTCCTTCACCAACCCAGCGATTGCCTTGAATTCCTAAAATAATCAGTCAGCACAACACGATCCCATCCACAATTCTCCGCGCATCAGGCCCAGAGCAAGAAGCGACTCACCTCAATCTTCGCATCCCCCATCAACTCATACAAAAAGCTCTCCGAACTCGTCACCACCGCCCCCTCACTCCTCAGCCTCTGCAACGCAATCGGGATCTCCTGCGGATTACAACTACTCACCCCATCCGCAATCACATACACCTTATGCCCCTCCCTCAACAAATCCAACGTCGTCTGCGTAACACAGATATGGCTTTCAATCCCCACAATCACGCATTCGCGTTTCTCGCTCCCCAACTCTTGAAATGCCTTCTGCACCTCCGGCGTCCACATTGAGAATTTCGATTTATCCGCATGCACGATTGTTTGCACTCCATCCGGAGCATCGAGTTTCAATTCGGGACATGTCTCGCCGAGTTTGGAGCGGAGCTGGGTTGTTGCGACGACGGGGATGGAGAGGATTTGGGAGGCTTTGAGGAGTTTTTGCGTCGTGTCTATCACGGCGGGGTAGTTGTAGATTGCTTTGGCGAATTTCTCTTGGAGGTCGCAGATACTGAATCACGTTTGGCAGTTAGCGATGTGGTGGCTTGTGGGTCTCAAGGTGAGTGGGAGGATGCGATGCGACAAAGAGGTTGGGCGCGTGGAGTGAAGACGGGATTGGTGGGATTCTCACAATAGTGTTGGTCGTGCTGTTTTCGAGAAGCCATCATCAGCTCAAGACACTTTTTCTTCCTCAACGTTAAAGGAAGGCATTGGATGTGGAGGTATACCTAATCGTCGCGCTGGACCCGCCATTGTGATAATTCGATGTCAAGTGTTTTCAATACTCAATCGTCTTCTATTTCTCTCATTCAGCAGTAAATCAACTGTGCGACAGCATCGAGAAGTACGATGTGGACAGCAAATAGAAATTTGGAGAGTATCCCATCACAATCACACATCCCACCAACGACATGCCATCATGCACTCCGCATTCGTCCGCATTACCCGCCGGGGCGCCAAAACTGTACTGTGATGTCAGTCCGATCGGCCGGATCCTTCGAAAAGCCAAAGGGTCCTGGTCGCCAAGGATTACACAATCGGACGGGCTGAAGAAGAAGGGGTGGGGTTTCACACGTGGGTGGTATAGAGTGTGGACTACGGAGAATATGTTGTGCTAATGCTGTGTTGACTTTGAGGCAGATTCAAGAGGTGGATGTTTCTGTCTCGTTCATCGACTTGAAGGGAGCTTGTTGTAGCAGAAACAGGCCGTGGACAGCCATGGGCGACATGTTGGGTTGCAACGTTCACATACACTTTAGATAGTCCTGACCACGACTGGGTCATAGAAATAGTGAGGTGGTGAGCTGAAGACTGTTGTGTTCAGTTAAAAGCAGCCATAGCTGACAAGTGCTTCATGCTTCTGTTTATGATCGAAAGGCAGCTGAACCAAAAAAAAAAACTGGTTTAGCTGACATTGAGAGACCTGCTCTTACCACTACCCGCCTTGTATATCAGAGCATTGTCGGTATCATAGACATCCCAGCCATGGTCGTCACAAATCTTCTTCGCTTGCCGGTATAGGCCCGCGAGTTCGTCCTCGTACATATCCCGCACTTCTGGATGCAGAAACCATTTCTGAATGTTGGCACCCTGCTTGGAAAACAAATCTGCATCCTGGATTTCGTCTTCTTCCTCGGCCCCGGCGGCGCCTCTTCGACGGCGGGCAGCTGCAGCTTGTGCTTTTCTGACCGCTTGAGAATAAAAGTCCGCTTCGTAGGCGAAGAAGATCTCGCGGAGCCATTTTCGAGCCTCGGTAGGGTTGTAGAATGGATTTGGAGGATCTTCCTTTGCTTTTTCTTCCGGTCGTTGGATGGCTTTGCCCGCCTTGTAGTCTTCTTCGCTGGCATACTCATACCGATCTGCCGTCATCTTGACAGCTGCCTCAGGAGCGTCAGCTTGCGCCCAAAGATTTTTCTCTAAATGCAATTGCGCGCGATACAGAAAAGCAGGAGCATAAAAGTACTTCGCTGCTATCTGGAGCCATTCAAAAGCCAACATATATCGTTCTTTGGCTGAGTGAGGGAAAATGGCATTGTGAAAGAGACTTTCTTCTGGTTTGATTTCAGGTTTCTTCGCAAGCCCGAAAAAGAGCAACACGTTTTGCAGCATCGAATTTTCCGTCGGCGATGGGAACGAGTCGAAAGGTGTTGGTTTGACGTGATTTGGTGGCTCGTCCTCGAGATATTTCCAACCGCTCTCGGCGTAGAACTTTCCCAGCTCATATGCAGCAATCGGATGATTCGATGCGGCAGCTTTCGTGACATAGTACAGCCATTCACTCGTCGGCAAATGGTTGTTCTGAGCATCATACTGCTTCACAAACGTGGATGCATGATAAAAGGAAATCGGATCGTCTTGCTTGCAGCCAACTTCCATGGCCCATCGACATTGTTGCATTTCGTCTTTGCCTCTGCGTTCAGATCTCTCACGATGTAGTAACATCAGCTCGATCCATGGGCTCGATAATTCCAAGGGGTCTGATGCAAATTGCTGAACAACTTTGAACCCAGTAAGACGCTGCCTCTCCTTCTCTTCCGCATCTTCGACAGCTGCGGCCATTGCGTCGGTCCACATCTCTATCGCTCGCTTTTCATTGCCAAGAGCACGTGCCACTTTGCCCTCGCAGACCATGGCGCGAAAGTTCTCTTTCTCGCTGGCAATCCGTGACAAATGCTGCTTAGCATATTCGATTTCTCGAGCCTTCAACTTTTCAGGTTTTCTTCTCGCCTCAAGTAGAACGTGTGCCATTATTCTGATCGTAGCCTCGACCACGCCGGCACGAGACATGGACAGCAGCATCCTCTTGGCAGTGTTTCGATCGTACTTGTCTCCAACGGTGAGGAGAGTGTTCGGAATATGCCAGCAATCTTTGTCCAACAGATCGTGTGCATCCATTATCTCGCGCATCTTTCTTGGGTCTATCGGGGTCGAGCTGCGAAGGTTGGGCTGAAGAGCGTGAAATGCCTTGATGAATCCTGCCACTTGCTCCGGACCCGTGCTGAAGTACCCTCTTTCGTGCTCACGTTTGAGCAGTTGTACCACTTTTTTGGGGCCTTCCTCGCTCCCTTTCCTTAGACTAAGGCCGTCTATCTTCCTCCACGCCGCAGGACTCTTTCTCCAACTTGACCATCGAACTGAGCAGCCATTGCTGCCGAACGTGGCCCCGCATCTGCACGCGCAGATGTTGCATTGTGCATCGGACTTCAGAGCCGAAGACGAGACGGCCGCGACTCGCTTCAAGGAATGCTGTAGCATCGAGAGTAGATCGGAAGTCCAATGTCAGATGTTGGACGGAGCTATCGGGCAAAGCTTCAAGCTGGACTTCGGCACGGGCCACACGCGCCATTTTTGTGTGGCGGACTTTCCATCTCGTGGATTTTGCAACGCAAAAGGTATCGGCATTTCTACAACAGATCTCATGGCGGAAAGCATGTCACTCACACAGATCCCCCTGACAATCATCGTCGCAGCCACAACGAAGAATGGCATCGGAAGAGCAGGCGGATTACCATGGCCAATGCTGAAGAAAGACATGGCCTATTTCGCCCGCGTCACAAAGCGTGTATCTATGCCCAAAGACACTGGCTCGCTGCAGTCTGATAAGCTGAAGGAAACCATGCTGTCAGGCACGCGCCAGAACTTGGTCATCATGGGCCGCAAGACTTGGGAAAGCATCCCGCCCAAATTTCGACCACTGAAAGACCGGACACACATCGTGATTAGTTCACAGAACCGAGCTTCGCTGCAACCTATACCGGACGATGTAGTCGTTGCTTCAGATATTCTTTCTGGTTTGCAAACACTGGAAGAATCGATCAATGCTGGCAAGTCGGTGCCAGTTGGCCGTGCGTTCGTCATTGGTGGCAGCAGCATCTACAAAGCAGCTTTGGAACTTCCACAACTGCAGCGGATTCTCCTGACTCGCATCGAGAAGGACTACGACTGTGACACATTCTTTCCCATAGACCTTGGCGAAGGTCAGGAATCTTCCAGTGAATGGCGCTGTGCAACGCACGAAGAACTGCGGGACTTCGTGCAGGAGGAGCTCGAAGAGAATCCTGTTCAGCAAGAGTCTGGCGAGGAACTGGTCTCGCTGCGTTTTCAACTTTTCGAGCGTACCAGGTGATCAGAATATTGTCCGCGAATTCGATATCACGAAGCACAGAGAGCCCTGACACGTGCTGGTCTCGGCAAAGGATGTCCCCGCTGCTCCACTGAACCTTGTCGCTAGCTTTAGTGGTCTGCACATGAAAGCTCATCAGCGTCATATGCGTCAGGCACGTCGGCAGAACGTTGGCACAGCTATGAGCAGCTGTTTGAACAGCGCTCGTCCTCGGGCGTGAGCCTTGCGACTACTTGGTTCTTTCACATGGCGCGCCGGCCTCACTTCCGAGGACTCCCTTTCAGCGCTCGAACCCGTGATCACCCGAGCTCCTGTGGCCGAGGTCCATCTCCGCTCGTCCAGAATCTGGAGAGCTCTCCGCGTCGACGCGACTAGCACCCAGGCTTGGCCAACCTACGTAAGGTTGCAATGACTTCCTCGGCCTGCCGGTCGAGCTCATGCGACAATTTCGAGCTCTCTGCACGTTCACAATTTTCGCCTCATTGCTTCTATAGTCATACTCTGGCTCACGGGCTCAGCATCCATCAGCGCCTGCCTGCAGACGAATTGAACAGTTTCTACCCTCGTTGGGTGCTACCATAGACTACAAACACTGTTATACAGTAGCTGGCGTCTGAAATGTCTGCCAAAAGCACAGCAGGCCCAGGTGGCCGCAAGCCTGCCTCAGCAGCCACCAATCTCATTGGTAAGGACATCAGCAGCAGTCTGTTCTGGCCAATTGCTAACCACGACCCGTAGCTGGTGGAGGAGCCGGCATGATGGAGGCCCTTGCGTGCCACCCACTCGATACAATCAAGGTGCGAATGCAGCTGTCAAAACGGCAACAACGAGGTGGAAAGAGACGTGGCTTCATTAAGACTGGTGTCGAGATCGCGCGTAAAGAAACACCTCTTGGTCTGTACAAGGGTTTGGGTGCCGTTCTCACGGGTATCGTTCCAAAGATGGCCATTCGGTTCACGAGTTACGAATGGTACAAGCAGCTTCTCGCAAACGAAGACGGCACAATCAAGGGAAGTGGTAACTTTCTGGCTGGTCTGGCAGCAGGTGTGACAGAAGCTGTTGCTGTGGTCTGTCCGATGGAGGTTGTGAAGATTCGTCTGCAAGCTCAGCACCACAGTATGGCTGATCCGCTCGACGTGCCAAAGTACCGCAATGCTGCTCACGCTTGCTACACTGTCATCAAGGAAGAAGGAGTCGGCGCCCTGTACCGTGGAGTGTCCCTCACAGCCCTTCGCCAGGGCACGAACCAGGCTGCAAACTTCACCGCATACACAGAACTCAAGGATATCATGCAAAAAAGAAGCGATGATCCTACCAAACCTCTACCGGGCTACACGACTGCCGCAATTGGATTGATCTCAGGTGCCGTTGGACCTTTCTGCAACGCCCCGATCGACACGATCAAGACGCGTCTGCAGCGAACACCAGCCGAGCCAGGACAGTCCGCTATGAGTCGTATCACAACTATCGCATCGCAAATGTTCAAGCAGGAAGGTGCACGAGCTTTCTGGATGGGTATTACACCTCGTGTCGCTCGTGTTGCACCTGGGCAGGCTGTCACCTTCGCCGTCTATGAGTATCTGAAGGATATCCTTGAAAAGGGACGTGAAATGCTACCTGGCAACGATTACCAAGAATAAGAAAGTAAAGCAGCTGTTGAGTCCTGGTGTGGAACCAGACCACTATTGGAAGTTGGGAATCGCAAGTGTCGCTCAGGTATGTCCGCCATATAGTATACCCAAGATCTGCTGCTATGCGCTCAGAACAGGCGCCGAGACGTGAACGACGAGCTCGACAGTGTATAGACATCCAAATTAGCCGGGCACCCGACAATTGAGTTCAAAAGCGGCAGTTCAAGTTCACAAGTTCTCCACATCTGGAGCTCTCAAGCTCTCACACTTATCGCACACCCTGCGACCAACATGCACTACACACGATATGCTGTCAAGACATGTAACCTGACTTTAGCATATATCTTCTCGTTCCGCTGCGCTGACATCGCCTCTCTTCCGTCCTTTGGCATTATAACTTCTCAGCAGCTTGCCTCACTAATTCTCTGAACTCACTAGAAATTGTCGCCACCATGTCGACGAGCAATGCCCAAGACGAGCAGCACCACAAAGCCGTTATTGGCAATGCAGACAACTTTTGGCTCTTCTCATCTCAATCAGGTTTCGACCTCACGCACCCTCCCACAGCGACTTCACCTCCCGTACAACCGAGCGTTACCATCGAAACGACTGCTGCGCCAATCACGATCGATCCTGCGAAAAGTGCTCTGATCATCATAGACATGCAGAATTACTTCCTCTCGCCTGCACTCGGGCGAAGCAAAGGAGCTGGACATGCAGCCGCAGAACAGTTGATCGAACATGCCATTCCTGCGGCTAGGAAGCATGGCATCAGAGTGGTATGGGTCAATTGGGGTTTGACAGAGCAAGAAGTTTATGAGCTACCACCTGCTGTGAAAAGAGCTTTTGGATTTGAGGCTACTGTTGATAGCAGTGGGAAGGAGAAATTTGAGGGGATAGATGTGTCTTTTGGCGTGGACAAGCATGGAAAGAAAGGGAGTAGGAGGCGCAAAGGTGTGGGGAGTGATATCGGCCCTGTGAGAGATCCTGAGACTGGAAAAGATATCGAGGGTGGAAGGGTTCTCATGAGGGACAGTTGGAATGCTGCGCTCTTCTCGCCACTCGATCGGGTTTATGAAGAAGGCAGGCAGATGGAGAAGCTGCCGGATGTATGGATCCACAAGAATAGAATGAGCGGAATGTGGGGTGTCGATACGGCCCTTGAGCGATTCTTGAAGCAGGAGGGAATTCGGACTTTGTTCTTCGTAAGTGGCACCTTTCCTTTTCTCACTGATTTTTGCTTGGCTCGCTGTCCTTCGGAGATGATGATACGCAAGCATTCGCAACGGCGTTTGTGCAGAGTCGACTGAGCGAAGCTGACTATCCGTAGACCGGTGTGAATACCGATCAGTGCGTTGGCGGCACGCTCACGGATTGTTTCAGCAAAGGCTACGATGTTATCCTGCTGGGTGACGGCGCCGCAACAACGAGTCCGCACTACGCACAAGAGTGTTACGAGTTCAACGCGGCGAACACATATGGCTTTGTTGTGACCAGTTGTGAGCGCTTCGCGGCTGGTGTCAGGCGATCACTTTGATGAGTCTCGGTGAGAAGTGAAGGGCGCGGCGGTGGTAGCGTCGACCACCCACTCAACCCGAAGCGCAAGAATGCACTGGCACATTCGGAAAGCGATTTTACAAGTTTCACGAGTTACCCACAATTCACGTGAAGGCGGACAACCTTCCTTTCGCGCTCGACATTACTCACACCCACGCTGACTTGACTTTGGCCCAATACCACAACTTTCTAGCAACCACGCGCCGGCAATAGCGACCTGCAGTCCGCATGCCGCGAGCATTGTCATAAGCCGAAGAATAGGAACTAGCTATTGTGCCTATTGTGAGTTGCTGCATCTCGTCGACAACAATACGCTCTGAACAACGTCAATAGGAAGGAGCTCCTATTGTACGTGAATAAACGATTAGCCGGCATGCCGCCGGTCTTCAGCTCACTTCGCCGTTTGCTTTCTCTTTGCAGCTTCCACCTTGCCGCCTAACCTTCGCAATACCACGATCATCGTCGCCTTCACAACTCACTTGCATACTACAAGACCGCGCGCACAGCAATTTCAGCCACCATGGCGACTATCAATGAAGCCATTGAGATCGCCTCTGAATCAGGAGGAGAAGAAGAACTTCCACAGGTGCTCAGCACATCAGCAATCAAGGCGTCAGCCTCAGTACCTCCACCAAGTGTCGCGCATGATGTCGAGGCAACGCCAACTCCAGCCCAAGTACCACCACCAGCTCTTCTACCAGCTGATGACACAGTACACGAAGTGGCGGCTACGTCAGCAGCGCCAGCTAGACCTACCAACTTCCAACCAACCCCACGTCGTCTATACGATTTGCCGGAGTACGCAGATCGTTACACGCCAGTCTTCTCGACACTCGAACAGGTGGTCTACCGCGATCCGTATGCATTCTCAATCAAGCCACCTTGCTGGGAAAAGTGGAAGCCAGAGGAGTATCGTGCTTTCGCGGACTATCTCGGGCTGGTCGATCTGAAGCCTCTTTCGCGGTCGTTAGGCAAACCCGTCGAGGAAATCTACCACATGTACCACACGTTGGTTACGGGTCCATTACTCGATGCAAGCAATGCAAGTCGTCGAGGCGAGGCGGGTATGAAGAGCCTCTTTGAGCTTCACAACAATCACGGAACCCCGAACCGATCCTGGACCGCCGAAGGTATTAGGGCTGAGTTCGGAGAGGTTTCTTTCCTGACTGTCCACCTCATTCTCGAGGAGAGTGGAATCAAGCGCAAGATCAAGCTGGCTGATCTGACGAACGACGACTTGTCCTGGATTCAGCAGAATGTACCTTTGGAGCAGCGACAGATTCTGTCTGGAATCAACCATGGTACCGCCAACAAGCATGACACAGAGGATGGCTTGCCCCCGTGCGTGACGTTGAAGCGCAAGGCATCGCCAGAGCTCGAAACTCGCAAATCAGCCAAACAAGCTCGCCTTATGGAAAGCAATACCGCGCCTGCAAAGCTCCGTGCCACTCCGTCCACATTTTCAAACACTCCGAACGATGTGGCGGCCTCTGGTCAGCGACCGGCAACACCATCGAGGCCACAGCAAACATCACAGCAACGTTCGGCTCCCCTACAGGCGCAGAGCCCAGCCAGTCCCTCGGGACCTGATACCCCAGCAGCAAAACCGTCACTATTGGCCAAGTTTCGAGCACCATCTCCGAAGTCCCTCTACAGAAAATGGACTGACGTGGGCCTGGATGCGCAGTTCTTCGACACTGCTCCTTCGACTGTGGTCTTACTGGAACGATCGAGCAATGAACAAATCGCCATATCCCGCTACGCCATGAACGACGATGACAAGAAGTGGCTCAACTACATGAGGGATGGCAAACACATCGACATTCATGCGTGGAAGCCGCTCGTCAAATCGCGGAGCCTGGGCACTTCGGACGCATTCCGTTCATGGACCGCGCAAGAGGTCATCGCTCGCTTTGAGAGCGTGTCTCGTCGGTCAGTACACGTCCTGCGTTTGAGTGATCGATTTCAGGCAACAATCAAGCTTGCGGATCTTACCGAAGCCGACAAGGATTATGTTCAGGAGCACGTTAGCCTTGCGGATATGAGGACGCTGTTCAGCAGGAGTCAAGCCACTGCGCAAGCGGCTGCCTCTCAAGTGGCAGATGAGAGAGCTGCTACTGCTGTCAATGATGGTGCCGAAGAAGAAGCTAATGGAGTTCGAGACGCTGCTGTGAGTGAGCGAGATGCCCAGCCGATCAGACACGATTCAGTCTCACATCAGGCTGTCAATCCTGTCAGAGACGTCGACTCACCTCTACCTGAAGGTGAATCTGTGCAACATCCCGACGAAGTGATTACTGGTGCGCCGCCGCGAAGCTGGACAAACCGGAAGCTTGCTGGCAAGCTAGAAGGCATATCCAAGCAGCAAGTATTTCTCAGACTTGAGAACAAGCAAGGTCTCTACCTATTCCCGATCGAAGAGTGGTCGAGAGAGGATTACGACTGGTTGAAGGGGTATCTCACTCTTGAGCAGAGGAAGGTTCTTTCGGGGAAGGCGGCATGAGTTCGGTCAGAAGGAGAGAAGCATTGCGCCCATTGTCGTGTACGGTTGCGTTGATTCATGAGATTCTCTGGGTGTCCTTCACTTGGCACGAGAAGGAAGAGAGGTTGTGCTTTGGAATGTTCGAGCAATGTGAGATGGGGTTCGCAGAAGACACACATGGTGCAGATGGAGAACACTTGGAAGGTATTGCATCGCAGAGAGGTGGTATAGGCTGTGTAACCATCAGACTAGCAGCTCTCGATTTCGAAGATGAAGATCAAAATGATTTCACGCCATCTCTTGTTGCTTTTTGTCGATGTTTTGTTTGGTCTGACGCTGCCAGCTGTGAGTGACGAAGTGAACCACCGGCTCAGATTTCCAAATGCGGACGACTTATCCGATTCCCGCGGTCGTTTCTCCGACCGTGTATCCGACGAAATGCAATGCATCACCACCTGCTTCATTTTGGTTCTGGAAATCATCGGCTACGCACGAACACTCAAAACACTCGAATCGATTATCCGCGAACGCATATGCATCGCTGCTGATCAGTAGCCCACAATGGCGCTGCAGCAATGTTCAGCAACGCTCGACCCGTGCCTTCGAAGGCTGCCCTGAAGGTCCTTTACCAACTCGCCTACATTTCTTCTGGAACTGCAGTGGGTGTCGCTACGCTATGCGCTGAGGAGCGCAGACGACGCACGCTGGTCGTGCAGAAGATAGCAGACAACGCGAAGAGAATCAGGCAGAGTCCTCAGCATGTTCGGAATCGGCGACGACGATCAGCGGACGAGAGTCGCGAGAAACATGCCATCTCAGCAGGAGAGGAAGTCCTTGGGGCTGCATTCGAGCTTGAGGAACGTGCAGTACGAGCGGCGGAACTGCCATCGGCCGTGGAGAATGGGTATGAGCAAGTAGCGCAGCAAGCTGGCCGGACACGAAGACGATTGCGAGGATCGTCTAAGCGACATCCTCGTGAGAATGTCGAGGACAGGAACAATTCAGTGGCTTCCTGCACAAGTGAAGACGCACCAAACGAGCAATCTATGGGTTCAGCGACGCAGGCTAGCATTGTCCGCTCTGTACATGTACCGTCTCAAGCACGTTCCATGGATCCAGGTCTGGCACCACAAGGCATCATTCGCAAAATACGGTTTGGCCTTGACCATCTTAAAACTCGCAGCGATGGTCGAGAAGATCGCCAAAGGCCAATTCGACCCCCGAGGCTGCACACCTTAGAAGCTTTTCAGCGGTCATCGCGGGTCAGTCCACCCAGCATTGACCATACCTATGAAGCTGCCAAAGATGTTATGTGGGAAGTGGAGAAATTCTTCGTCTCTGCAGCACGAGTTGGCGCAGCAGGTGTGGATCAGCATTGGAAACACATGGCCTCGTCTCTTCTGCATCTCTCTGCAATGTGTGGGATGAGGTTGGAAGTGAAGCAATTGATGAAGTGGCTAGCCAAATTCGATGCTTTGTCACCAGAGCTGATTCTCATGATTTGTGGATCATGTCGCCGATTCTTACAAAGGCCTAGAGCGCCCATGCACAGCGTTCTTCTGCTTTACCGGAGCTTGTTCAAGATGCCCATATTTGCTAAGCAGGTAGATGCTCTCCGTGTGCGAGCACAGCTCGCAGTAGTAGAGGGTATTGCTAGCTTCTCTGGCGGAATCGTGGACAAGAAACAGATCTCCATGGCCTACATCGAGCTTTGTGACAGCGAGCTTTTAGTGCGAGAGCTCACTACACGGCACGAAACGCTCTGTGCCCATAGGGATCATCAATTGGCCCACAATCTGGTCTTTTCTGTCCTCGAGAGCACGACCGTGAGCAATGAGTCGAGAGCCCAGTACGAGGAACTTGTCGATCAGTGCATCAAGTCCTCTATCAATGGTGGGAAGCTCGCATGTTCTGTGCAACTGTGGCTGAAGGGATATGCCTTCTTCCACAACACGGAAGACGGGAACTCACGTTTTGGCCGCCGTCTGAGCCATGTAGCAACACTTGCCAGAAGGACAAGGTCAATCGATCTGCTAGAACCAATCTGCAGACGGCTAGCAGAGACGCAAGATAGGCAATACGCCGTGCTTGACTTCATCAATGAAGACTGCAAAGTTTCGCTGGCCATGGCATGCATCGCGATGGAAGCGCCACCGATGGCGCTGCTTGAAAAGCTCTACAGCGGGCTGACCCAGCCGAGGAAGGAAGAGGTTCTCTTTGCCCAAGCGGATGCGCAATTGAAAGAGATGTGGCAGAGTACCCGCAGCCTTCCAGCCGTATTTGCGGCCTACGAGAATTTCAGAAAAGCCCGAGCTCATCTTATCGATGAGCAGGTCTGGGCCGGCTCAGTCGGAGCCCCTGAGATGGCATTAATTGAGATCTGTAATTTGGCTGGTCAACCAGATCGCGGGCTTCAGATTCTGTCATCCGCACAGATTACTCGCCTTGAATCAGCTGATTCATTCTCGTTGGCGGCTTTGACATTGGCCACTAAGAATTCTTGGGAGGCGTTTGCAACGTTGATATCGACGGCTGCAGACTCGCAGCTCTCGATCGCAGACGACAGAGTCGCAACGAACCGATTGGATCATGCTGTTATGAAACATGGACAGCGACACAGCGCAGCTGAGACCTGGGAATTTATATCTGGCTTGGTGGCACGTGTCAGATTTGTTCCCACTGCGGCGACCGCGAGGACCATGCTACGAAAGTTAGCATCTGAAATGACACCAGATGAGCCCAGCCCGATTCTGGATTGGCTACATTACATGCAATCTTTTGGTGTCGAGTCCGTTCTGGATGCAGATACGGTAACGACAATGTTTCGTTCTCATTATCGTGAGGTTCGCACACCGCACACGTTGCTCATGCACTTCTCCCGACGGTTATACAGGGCTGTGCCTTACTTGCAAGCAGGCAGTTTGAGGGGCATCGTCAAAGAGGCCATTGCTTACGATATGAGAGAGTTGGACACCAAATATCAACAGGCAGTACAGCTCGCAGCAGAGATCAATTTGCAGCGCGTAACAGAAAACAGCGAGATTATACCTTTGCCCATTGGAAGGACACAGCTGCAGACACGGGCAGGTATTCAAAAGTATCGGTCTTCGCAGAAAGAGCAGATGTCGGGCGTTCGTGAGAATCCGCTGCCAAGCGCGGATGCGAAGCACGATTTGCACGATGTGCATCCCGCCTCTGAAGGAAATGTACGCTGGGAGCCCAACGACATACCACTGGGGAGCAGACAAGGCGCTCTTGTGGAAGCAGAGAGCCCTGATCTTATGGCCGAAATTAGTGACGACGCTGCCATCGAGCCTTTCGAAAGGGTTATCCAAGACTACTATGCTGCGGAAGACGACGCGGCAATGGAGCTCAGCCCGCGACGTAAAGAGACAGCTCGGACTACACGGGACGCGCTTTCAGCTGATCGCGAAACAGTCGCACCGGCCACCGCTGGTGTCGCGCAGTCGACCCTAGGACAACCCCAAGTACACAGGCGCGAGAGCGAGAACAGCAAGCAAGATATCGGTCGCCTTCCAACACGCATTGGCGCGTTCTCTGGAAAGCAGGAGATCGGATACTCTGGTCATGGCAGCTCAGTGTCTGCACGTAAGCAGGTATCGAACATGGTTCTGGAGTATTCCGCGAAAAGATTCGTGGAAGTCCTTGACCTGTACGAGAAATCTCTTGGGCCAACTGGACGTCCCTCGTCACCTTTGGCGCTGTCTGTAGCTGTGCAGGCACGCATCCGTCTGGACAACGGCGCCATCGATGGAGCCAAGCAAATCATGCTGGCAGCGCAAGACGCCGGTTTCAATGCAAGCTGCGCCTCAGCGCCGATTCTCATCAGAGAAATGCGGATGATGCGTCGCGAGGACAAGCGAGATCTTGCAAAGTTACGAGATAGAGTGATGGAGTACTATCTTGCGAATGCTCGGAATGGCTGGCCAGTATCACATTACGTGGGCGTGTCAGCTGCAAATCTCTTGATCGACAATCATGAGCCTGCTCTCGGCATCGACTTACTTAACTTCGTTTGTAGGGACAGATGGGGCAGCCACGATCCACCTGACATTGTCACGATGACTGTCTTCTTGAAGGGCTTCAAGGCACTCAAGCACCTCAAGGGCATTATATGGGTCGTGCGCAAGGTTCTAGGTGAGAAGATGCGGATCACTCGCAACTTCTTGCATCGTTTGCGCACCAGTCCAAAGGCATTCGAAAGGTTTCCACATCTACCTCGAAGTCAACGAAAATCGGTAGACCCGATGACTCTACGTCGATTGAAAACAGTGCGGGTGCTTTGTATACATCAGCGCATGGTTCAGCGGAACAATGCCAGACGCCTTGGTTTCAAGTTTGTCGCTGTTTTACGTCTTGCGGCACGCTACCAGCAAGCATCCAGTGACGAGGAACGACAGTACCTTGTGCAGCTTGAGCATGAATACTACAAGAGGAGATCGGGCGAAGGTTCCACGATCTTGAACAAGCAAGTCACTCAGATGTACACGGCCTGCCGAGCCCGGTCACGCTGCAGGCGCATCGCTCGAGCCTCGTTTCGTAAAGAATGGCTACGCACGAGGTTCGGTGAGAGGCAGAAGACCACTGCAGTGTTTCAAAGCTTGCGGGCAAGGCAGTACCGGCAGTTCAAAAAAGCGAACCCTGCAATTCCCGGCGGCCGACCTGTATCCCTCAAACAGTATCTCGCACTCCTGAGGAGCAATAACGGCAAGCTCCCGAAAGATCTATCAGGCAAGCCTTCATCGAAGGCAGCATATACACCACTGCTCCACGACGACACAACAGATGGGCTCCAGCAGCAGCAGCGGCCGCATGTTGAGCCCTTTGCGCTTCCGGAAACGAGAGAAGAGTCAAAGGCATCGTTCACATCACCGCTGCGTGAACACCTGGGAGATATGCTCGTGGAGCAGCATGAATCTGGGCTTACGAAGACAAGCGAGAATTCGCGGCTAGCGTACACGCCACCACAGCATGAAGGCGCGACAATTGGACCCCAGGAGCAGCGCGACGGCTTTGCAGAGCCGATGAGCACGAAAGCCGAGTCAAAGACAGCACATACTCCACTGCTGCACGACGGCCCCCAAGATAACCCCCCAGAGCAGCATGTCGAGTTCACTGAGCCCGTGAGCTTGAGAGAAGAGTCTCAGCGTGGGCATGTTAAGCATTTGCGGAAAATCATCTCGAGGCACATTCTTGTACAGGCCGACTCATCTTCAAAAGCGCTGTACGCACCCTCGATGCACTACGACGTTGGACAAAAGCTACCGGAGCAACACGCCAAGTTCACGAAACCCAGGGCCACGAGAGAAGAGTCCCATCATGAAAAGATAGAGCATTCGCAACAGAGCACTTTGAGAGAGAAACCTGTACTGACCTACGTACCCTCTGATTGAGATTCAGCCGAACGCCGGCACAGATACCCTTGGTGGAGAAAGCTGTAGATGATAGAAAGAGCGATGGGATGTACATACTAGGCGTTGCAACGGATGGGAGGGCAATATTTGAGCATAGCGATGGTGTCATTTTCGCAATTTCCAATCTAAGATGATGTCGAGGTTTTCGTGTAAGGATGTTGACCTGGCTGGCAATATGCAGTCAAAGACGTAAAAAAGAGGAACAATCACTCGTCTCGTTCCAAATCATCACAATTCTCGTAAATATCTCACTTACACCATCCGCTTCAGCATACCAATTGAATGACTTGAGTCGCTTCCCTGTTTTTGCCATGCAGATTGATTCAATTAATTAGATATCTTCTAGCGAATTGTCTCTCCGTATCCTTCCATATCGGGTCTGTTCGTCCGATTGAAAAGAGGAAGCTTCTCTCATATCAGACAAAATATCATCATATCGGCAAGCCGTTGGTGCCTCAGGCATCGAGATTACTCGTGGCGTGGCGGCGGCGGCAGAAGGCAGACGCGCCTAAGCTCGCCCAAAATTTGGGAAACAGCACATCACCCACTCGACATCACCGCAACTTGGTAAAAGCTGCTCACATAACGCCATGTCGCTCTCAATACCAGGTGCGCCCAATGCTGGGCTTTTCAAGCCCGGCTACCAAAAGTATGCAGCACAAGTCAAGCCACTTCAGCGATAGCGAACAAACAGCTAACAGTGCCCTCGCAGCTACGATGCAGAAGACGGAGCCGTAATCCGCAACATCGATGCCTGTCGCCAAATCGCCTCGACAGTTCAGACCTCCCTAGGTCCCTATGGCCGCAACAAAATCGTGATCAACCACCTCCAAAAAATGATCCTGACCAACGATGCTGCAACAATTCTCCGCGAACTCGAAGTCGTACACCCCGCTGCGAAACTCCTTGTCATGGCGTCCCAGCAACAAGAGGCAGAAATGGGAGATGCGACGAATATGGTGATTGTGTTCGCGGGAGAGCTGTTGAAGAAGGCGGAAGAGTTGATTAGAATGGGTTTGAAGACGAGTGAGATTGTGCAGGGATACGAGAGAGCTGGAAAAGCAGCGTTGGAGGCGCTGGAGCAATTGGAGATTGATAAGGTGGAGGACATTAGGAACCAGGAAGAGTTGGCAAAGGCGTTGAAGACTGTCATCGCGGCTAAGCAGAGCGGGAATGAGGAATTCCTGGCTGATTTGGTTGCGGAGGCTGTGCTTGCTGTTCTGCCAAAGAATCCTTACAACTTCAATGTGGATAATGTGCGGGTTGTGAAGATTATGGGAGGTGGATTGGAGCAGAGCAGGGTTGTGAAGGGTATGGTGTTTGGACGAGAACCAGATGGAACTGTGAAGAAGGCACAAAAGGCAAAGGTTGGTGTGTTCAGCTGTCCGATCGACATTTCGCAAACGGAGACCAAGGGTACGGTGCTCATCAAGAACAGTAAGGAGCTGTTGAACTTCACCAAGGGCGAGGAGTCACAAATGGAGAATGCGATCAAGGAACTGCACGATTCTGGTCTTCGCGTTGTCGTGGCTGGTGCGACTGTGGGAGAACTGGCGATGCACTACCTCAACAGATTCGGCATTCTGGTGATCAAGGTTCTATCGAAATTCGAGCTCCGACGTCTATGCCGCGTTATCGGCGCAACACCACTGGCACGTCTTGGAGCACCCATGCCAGACGAGATGGGCAGCATCGACATCGTCGAGACGCTCGAAATCGGCGGCGACAGAGTCACAGTCTTCAGACAAGAGAACGAACAGACCCGAACAGCCACACTCGTCCTCCGCGGCGCAACACAAAACCACCTCGACGATGTCGAGCGAGCAGTCGACGACGGCGTCAACGTTGTCAAAGCTATCACCAGAGACCCCAGATTAGTACCTGGTGCGGGCGCAACAGAAATGCAACTCATTGAGCGCATCACAGCCCTCGCAGACAAGACCTCCGGTCTCGCACAATACGCCATAAGAAAATACGCCGAAGGGTTCGAAGTCATCCCCCGCACACTCGCCGAGTCAGCAGGTCTCGACGCTACAGAAGTGCTCGCGAGATTGTACACTGCTCATGCACAACAATCTCAACGCGACGGATCCTGTAAGCCGAAATCCGACAGCGAAGAGGAGGATGTCCCAGCCATTGGCGTGGATCTCGATACCAGCGGGTCATCTGGTAGCGGAACGCTGGACGCCGAGGACGAGGGCATCCTCGACCTCATGGTTACGAAGAGCTGGGCGATCAAACTTGCGACTGAAGCCGCGAGGACGGTGCTCAGTGTTGATCAGATTATTGTGGCGAGACAGGCTGGTGGGCCCAAGCCGCCGCAACCTAATGCCAACTGGGACGAGGATTAGATGTTTCGCGCGAAAGCTGTGTAACTTGATTGTGTATGCAAGGATCATGACAAGAGAGCAAGAGAAGCATAGAAGGCGCTGGCTGGCTAGCCTAGAGGCGTGATGAAATGGTATGTAGTATACCCGCGCGAAACGAATGATCAGCTTTCTTGTTTGAAGCCGAAAGCAATTATTTGCTCACTGAACACTACTTTCCGATCCAGCTTCTTCAACCCGCCCTCGCGATTGCTGTGCTCTTCGATTTCGTCTCCTCCGGATCGGAATGGCGTTGCTACTCCTATCATCGCTTTCTTCACATTTTGTCATTTGTTGCGCGTCCTCATTATCACATCCAGAGGTTTCCCGTTCTGCTAACATTCGCCCATAATCATTATCATACCTCGCTAGAATCTCCTCCGCCTTTGCCCCAAGCACATCATCGCCACTCGCGAAAAGAAAATCTCGCATTGCTTCCCATCCGCCACCTGACAGATACGCCCCTTGATTCCGATATTTCATTACGGCTCTGAGGGCGTGCGTCAGAATTGGATCGGAAATCGGTAAAGACAAGCGTAAGTGTGTGAGTAACGCGACAGTGGGCTTTTTCTGGATAATGCGGTGTTTGAGCTCATCGAAGAGATTCTGCCAGACGGGTCGAGGTCGGATTTCGAATAGCATTATGGCTTGGTAGAGGTCTATGAGGTCGGAGGTTTGCATTTGGGAGAAATTGCCTGGAGCAAATGCCGGGAGACGGGTGCCTGATGGGGTTGGCTCGACGATCTGCATCCATTCGATGATTGATTGTATGGCTTTTATTGAGGGAAGTCGCGGGGCGTCAAGGTCCAGGATGATTTGCTTGGGAGTGTTGGACTTGGGTGTACCTGTTCGGAGCGAACGACGACACTCGCTGTTGCTGGAGGGCGTATTTCGTAGTTTCGACAACGATGGCTCAAAATTATGGTAGCTCGTGTCCTGAGCACGAGGGCCTTGAAGCTTGAACAGGCGTCGTGCTACGGTGGAAAATCGTAGCAGCAGCCTCAGTGGCACTTTTTGAACGAAGGTCTCACCAAGGTAAACATCCACGGGCTCCTTAGACTCTCGATAGCCTGGTATACCTTCCATTGGTCGTGTTACAGGGCAAGTCCATGACGAGATTCCGTTGTACGAACAAGAAGTGGAGGACGACAGGTGGTACGAGAACTTGTCTAGCGAGGGATCGTAGCGCAGACGATTGCCAGGAGTCGCCCACTTTGGAAATTGATGCCAGAAGGGCTCCGCATACGATGCGTTCACCGAGTGATGGGGTGTTGCATGAGGATGACCAAAGCTACGGTAAGTGTACAAGCTGGAAAGCCTCAGAGGCAGCCCCTTTCCAGCGGCCGGTACAACATCTGAGAACTCCGGATCAACACTTTCCCAGAGCATGGCGGGATTCGAAGCTGCGGCCTCTGATCCTGAGACGGACACCTCGGTCGAGGAGCGAGAAGAACTGATGCCTGCATCGCGATCCGTAACTGGGGTGGTCGGAGTTATATATGGCTCGGAGGACATATCGGTGGCCTGGGATCGCTTCTTGTCGATAGAAGAGGTATCGTTGCAATGCGCGGGATCTTTGGAGTCACGCCTCGCCTCTGTCGCGGCATCCGGTGATATTGATGAGCCATCGGTGCTGGCAGCATTCATGCTTGTGACCTTTACCCGAGATATTCCACATTGCGTTGGTTCACCCGTCATTCATGCTGTTTGCGCGTGTCTCTGAGGTGAATGGCAAGGGCGGTGAGAGAGTGTTCAGCCCATTTTAACAGCAGAAGGCGATGCAGCCGTGAAGTTGGCGTCGAGGAAGAGCGCAAGTGAGGCCGTGTTTGCTCCTGCATGCAGCGGCTCCGCGAACGTTTCTGTTTCAACGCGCTGTGGCGCCTCGACCTGAGGCTTTTCTCTTCCACGTGCAGTCACCTTCACTGCGTCACCAACATGAACATTTCACTCGACACGACCGACGGTAAGTCTCTGGCGATGGAAGGCTGCGAAGTGTGGCTGGCGACGATAGAAAGTCCGTCTTCCGACGAAGGTAAGCGATCTCCCTTCACTTCTCCACGTCTCGGCGCATGTCATCACGAGTTGGCGGAAGGAACCTTGAGTGCAGCATGTCAACCACAGCTGCGGGAGCTCGCCCAGCAATCTATTTGGGCTTCGCAAACACAATCTCCCGATCAACACGAGCCGCAGCGTGATCGCGAGCGGCACTGCGCATTTCTTTCATCCTCAGCGCAGGGCAGCAGGGCACGGCAGACAGCAGCAGGCGGCGCTAGGCAGGCAGGCAACATGTGGGACGACGAGGACAACAACCCCTACGGCTCGTTTGAGCGTCGCGACTCCGAGACCAGCGACATTCAATCGCCTACAGATCGTGCGTGAACCTCGATGATCCATTCTCCCGCGCGGTAGCCACTAACAACTCCCCAAGAATACAATCGAGCATCGACCCCACCATCTGGCCGCTCGTCACTCGATCAGCCGCCGAACTTCCTCTCCCGACCAAACGACTTGAGCGATGAGGACCTCGACGACAGCCAGATCAAGGCGCCCAAGGTGCAGCCAAAAGAAGGAGGATACGACAGCAGGATAGAGCAGATCTTGTACGAGCACCCCGACCTACAGATCGAGATTGTCCACGCAGGCAAGAACACCGAAGGCGGCGGGGGCTTCATCACATACACAATACGAACCGGCGAAATCATAGTGCGGAGACGCTATTCGGAGTTTGCCTCGCTGCGACAAACACTGGTCAACTTGCACCCCACGCTGGTCATCCCACCCATCCCAGAGAAGCACAGTATCGCGGATTACGCTGCGAAGCCTACGAAAGCCAAGGAGGATGCGGGCATCATCGAGCTACGGACCCGCATGCTCGCGACTTTCTTGAACAGATGCAGGCGCATGAAAGAGGTGCGGGAGGACGGCGTGTGGTGGAGATTCCTCGACCCCAACGTGAGCTGGAACGAAGTGCTACACTCGCATCCAGCTGCCAGTATACCGAAAAACAACCTCAAAGCACCACCTCTCGATCCGGCCAACCCCTCGACTGCTCATCAGTGGCTACCGATTCCAGCTGCTAACGCAAAGTTGCGCTCATCCTCTGGTTCTTCCGCGTCGGGCACACCCACTTCCCCTCCTCGCAATTCTGCAGTTCCATCAGCTGCCGCACATTCGACGCCACAGATACAGTATGCCAGATTTCCACCTCTGAACCAGACCTTGAGCGAAAGCGAGCTGGATCCCTACTTTTCTTCGTTCGAGAACAGCTCCAAAGAGCTTGAGACGCTATTGACGGGCTCAATGGAGAAAGTCAATGCTCGGCTGCTTCGACACCTCACAAGTCTCGGCGAGGACCTGATGGATCTTGGGGCGCGGTACAACGCCTTCTCACTTTCGGAACAGTCTACCAGCGTGGCACATGCTATCGAGAAAGCTGGACAAGCTTGCGATTTCACATACATACAGTCACGCGATTTAACTTCCGCACTCAGTGCTGGCTTCGCAGAGCCAATGCGAGAGAGCGCCCAGTTTGCAGGTGTTGTGCGAAGTGTGCTCAAGTATCGGGTGCTGAAGCGTGTTCAAGAAGAGATGACCCGAGACGAGCTTGAGAAGAAGAAGACTAGGCTGGCTCAGCTCGAACAGAGTGAGATTGAGGCGAAGCGCATCGAGCAGTACATGACTTCTTCTGGAATGCACAACACACCGAGACGAAGCGCGAGCAGTGGAAGCAATCGCAACCGACCCGGCACGAGCGATGGCGACAATGCTTCGGTCGACAGTGACTTTCCACCCACTCAGGGCGAGACCTTTCCGAGCGCGGAGCAAGGCGGCTCTCAGGTGCCGTATGGCAATACGCCGACAAGATCCGCTAGTAGCGGTGGCCACAAGCGAGGTCCAAGTGGTATCGTGAACAAGATCTTCGGTCGCGTCAGCCATACGATACAAGGTGTTACAGACCAAGATCCGGAGCGCGCTCGTAGAGATGATCTCGGCAAGACCAAAGAGAGTCTATCCCAGCTGGAGCAGGCGCTCGAAGTCTCGCAGAAGGACGTCAAGGATGCTAGTTCAGGTGTGCTGCAAGATCTTCGTCGGTTCCAAGGGACGAAGGAAGATGACTTGCGGATGTACATGGTGAGTGATGTCTGCTTCAATGTCAGCTTCCCGCATGCTAACACAGACATAGCTCAACTTCGCCAAAGCGCACGTGGAGTGGTCGAAACGCAGCTTGGAGGAGTGGGAGAAGGCAAAGGTGGAGATCAACAAGATCGAAGTCCGGGGGTTGTAATCAGGCCGGAGGAGCTCGCTCGCGTTATGCATGTGCCAGAGGATAGGGCGATCTTGCATAGAGCATTACCTTGGTATGGCTATCAGCTCTGCACTCTGCAGCGTTATCATCGCAAATTAAGCAACACCCGCAGTATCGCTCAGCAACGTGACCACTTTCTCGCCAGACCGCTATGTGCTTCGAACTTGCAAGCTGCAAGCCTTCACCGCAATGATAGCTTTTCCACGTGAATATTCTGGTATAGTGGGGGACTATGCAATACATGATGGGAGTGTGGAGCTTAATAGTACAGACGCTAGCTAGATTACATTTTTGATGGCTTCTGTCCGTAGCAGCAATCCTGCTTGCACGTTTCCTTTGCCGCGATTTCCTCCATGGAGAGCAATGAACCGGGAAGCTCCAGCAGCCAAGAAGCCTCATGCGTCCCGATAAACTGAGCGGTGTGCTTTCAGCTATTGTGATAGCTGCTACAAGCAATAGCAATAACTAATCACAAACCAGCTTTGCTCTCCTTGTCAACAATCGAGAGCTCTCCACTTTCACGCCAGTCATCAGCCGATCTGCGAAGCTAGGACTTGCCGACATGATGGATAGATGCTTGCTGCGTGTGCGTACGTGCTTAGAAGTTTCAGCCGCGTTGTAGCGCAGCGCGATGAGGTGCGTTATATGCCATGCGATGTTGAACTCTCGTGAATGTGCCGGATGGTATGGTATCATCTGTCATGCGGAGTGCATGGAAGAGGATTTTCGTGCCTTGCGTGCCTTGCGTGCCTTGCGTGCTTGCGATATCACACTGTGGCCGTGGTTGGACCGTCAATTGGAGATGTTGTGGTTGGTCTTCAGGAATTCCGCTGGTAGGCAGGCACGCTTCCTCCCTGTTCCTGATCATCGGCAGCCAGTATGTTCAGCTGAGATAAAGCTCTCCCTCCCCGCGAGGCCGTGAGCCTGCATCTCGTCCCATAGGATAGAGACAGAAGAGAGAAGCAGGAATCGATAACCTTGACACAGACCGCCAAAGTGGCTCAATTCATATCATACGCCACATCAGCTCATCACAGCTTCCCCATGACTCGCGCATACATTGCTGCATGGGCGCGCTTACGGCGCTTTAGTTTTCAATTGCACTCCATGCCATTTCTTAATCTCCTCTCCCAAGACTTTATTCACGAGGCGGTGTTGTTTGATGACGGGGAGACCTTTGAAGGCTTCCGATACGATGTCTAAAGCGTACATGGATCCGCAGCCGCCGGAGATGTCTTGGACTTCAAGTTTGGTGGGTGAGAGGTCTTGGACGAGGAGGTCGAAGATGCGGCGTTCGTTGGCGTCGAGGTATTCGGGTGGTTGTGGAGTGCTAGCTCGGAGGGTAGAGGTTGTGGAGAGGTGTTGGGTTCGTTGTCGCCGCAGGCGAGCTGCTGGGAAGCTGCTTCGGAGGGATGGGATGAGATTTGGGCGGGAAGAGGCCCGGAGTAGTTGTATTGAGAGGCGACGAGATGCCATGGTGTGCGATTATTGATGTTGTGCTAGGGCAGCTTCTGCTATGCTCTGCTGTGCTATGGATGTGTGTCTCAAAACTTCGCGCACTCCTTGACATCACCTCGGACGAACCGCGAAAGCTAGGGCTGCTGACTGGCTCGAGCACTTCCGAGAATGTTTCCGCAGAGCCTCACAAGGGTCACGATGATTCGCAATGCACGTGAATGGCTGTTCTCTCTTCGGCCTCATTTCTCGGATTTGTGACTCTGTGTGTGAGTGCCCAGCTGCTTCTAGTGTTGTTCTTCGGCCACGGCTTCATCGAAATCCGACAAATTACTCTCCGGTCTCATCTCACATCAGCTTCGCAGAGAAGCTGATGTAATCCGAAACTGCCAGTATCGCGCCGGTGTCCAGCTACGCCTTCTGGACCACAAGAACAGCTGTACGCCCGCACACGAACTCGCATTCCGTAGGATGAGTCTCCGCGTCCGGAGGGATTGCCAATACTGCATCTCCAAAGTCAAGACCAAGAACCCCGCGATGTCCCCGCACGTTTCCATCAAGTGCAATATTTGCACATGCCAAAAGGTCAATTTAGCTTTGCCAACGCAATCTGATAACTTCTCCACAATCGCAATTGACTTCTTGCAATGACAGAAAGCAGTCGCTGGCGTGAATGTACGTACCACTTCGATCTCGAGGCAGACGCAACGTCAGTGTGTATCGCCGGCGGCTGCATGAACTTCCCGTGAGGTTGTTCGCCATAAACTACAGACGGCGCCGGCCAGCGCGCCGTTCGCGTTCTTGCGTGCTGGACCCTGCTTCCGGTATCAGCTCCAATCATTTTAGCACTCACCAACCAGGCGTCTGAGAGGTCTGGGCCACTGGCATCTGAATCACTTTCTCCGTGGACCCTGCTCTGTCATCGGCGAATGCGTTATCAAAACTTCTTCCAGTCGAGGCTGTTGGCGCTGATCTAGGACCGGCGTCTGTAGCAATCCTCTGGGCGCGTTGTACAATTCGGGCAAACGACAACTGCATGCTGTACGTGGACGCTGAACGCCACTGATGCCCGCTAAGCATGCGAGCTCCATTCGCTACCACCAATGGAGGCCAGCGCGTATGCTCAACCTATTGCACGTTCGCACAGCAATATGAAGATCTGCTTTTGATGGTGATGGCAAGTTTCAGCAGGTTCCACTATCAGACCGCGACAAGACCGACCCCACGGAGATTGTGGTGCACCATCTGCAGACGTGTCTGGGGACTCGTAGTCATGTCCGATGCACGTTGAGTGGGCCTTTGGATATCAATAGTACAACCGAACTCGCAGGAGGATTTTGTTCTTATGAGCAGCTCGCCCAATTCGAGCTGTGCTCTCTGCTAAGCTCGCCGAAACACGTTTCCAGGGTCCATTCAAGCGCGAAGCTACCACCCATGGCGCAACACACCCTGCAGGCCATCCGTTCCCAACAAAATCAGCCACACACTCAGACGTCTGCAGCTGGGGTTGGGCCTTTCACATGTCGCGCATCAAAGACGACGCGGTGGCAATCTGGGGTGCGTCGAAGCTGAATTTATCCAGCTCGTGAGGACGAGAACCACGGCCAGCGACGACGCCATGCCGGAAATACCCTTTCATGGATGACGATCCTCTTCAGTGACGAGTTGTTGTGTTGATCCCTTGAAGGGTGAACATGTATATTCAAACTGACTTGGCACCATGCCGAGTTTCCACTCACACCGGCAAGGATATTGCACACGGTATGTGAGGGTTCCGTGCAGTCCGCTTTGCCACGCCTTCTTCACGCCCTCAACCTTCGCGGGCCTCCCCATTCGGACCGATGATTTCGCTGCCAGACAGTGCTCGTCACAGCGTGGGCGGATTGATATGTTAGAATTGCGCCCTGTGGAGCCGCTGAGATGTCGGGGGCTACAGCATGGGATGTGGGCGGGTGAAGCGAAATCATCATCATCAATGTGATACTGTCGTCCAACCGCCCTACTGTGTACAAGGCGATGTCGGAGACGCAAGAGGTTTGATAACGCGAGACGCTCGTGCATCGTTTCATTCAATGCAGAACGACACCACAGCACGAGCGGACCACTGCAAGGATGCTGTGTGTCGCCGGCCGCGGATTGGAGGTCTGGCCGTCGTGACTGCATCACAGAGATGCGGAGTGCATACGTTGTGGAACAGGACATCTCTCGTCAGACGCTGGCAGCAAACAGTTCAAGCAATGCAACGCAATCCTGTGACAGCCGCCACTGCACAG
Organism: Cercospora kikuchii; assembly: GCF_019650295.1. Classification (NCBI taxonomy): domain Eukaryota; kingdom Fungi; phylum Ascomycota; class Dothideomycetes; order Mycosphaerellales; family Mycosphaerellaceae; genus Cercospora; species Cercospora kikuchii. Next base: position 1,070,411 of record NW_025408586.1, read on the forward strand.
ATTACATGCGTGACGCAGCATGTCTATTGCACAATGCAATGGACGTCGTTGGTGATGACGATGAGGAGAAACAATGTTGTAATGCGGACCACAATCGTCATCTCGTGGGTTCTCCGGCGGCCATTTCGCGATAGCGAAAGAACAAGCACACGCATTCTCCAGACTTTGGGCTCACTCCGCAGCAAAATGATCTCAGACCCACTGGGCGTGCGTTGAGATGGGGGAAGGTTGAGTTGAGGTGCAGGACTCTGACTGGCCAACACGCAATCACAATATCGATGAGCTGGAGTCTTCCCCAGGTTGACCCACAGCAAGTGCTTGAGCGCGTACAGTAGTCGCAATCATGGCCAAGATGGTACGTTGATGGGTCGTGGAAAGTGCCATGTTGCTATCACTGGGCTACATGCACCCCATGGTCGTCTTATGTAGGCATTGTGGGCCCTGGAGCTGTGCTATGAGGGTCGAGGCGTCGGAGGGGTCCAGCTTGCAAGACTTGGTGAGGTACGCGTCTGGTACTTGGTGAGGTACTTCTGGGATTGCTGATAAGGGCCTGTGGGCTGTGGCGGTGCATCGGGCGGAGCTTCTTTCTCATCGTGCGACGACGGTACCATAACGACTCGGTGGCAGGAACACAGAATTAGACGCGACTCAGCAGTCCCTGCTTCTGGACACGACGCGTGAATGCTTGAACTGGGTACGATACCGAGTAGAAGGCGCTATACCATTTCTCTCCTCCCGTAGAGAAGCCGGGGAGAAGCGCTGATCTATGTCTCCGGAGTTGGTACATTCGTAACCCGTGCAGCGCGCATCATTGGTTCGTGTTTGCACGATCTTGGCTGTACCGAACACGCGTGCGTCGTGGCTCTTGGAAGCTCGTAGACGGTGTCAGATGGTGTTGATATCGTTTTCGTGGCTGGCGACGTTGCAAAATGTCCTTGGTGTGCCTTTTTTCACGGTAGCCGTTGAGACGAAAAGTCTATGGTATACATAGATTCCCTGTCTTGTCAGGGTCTTGAGCCTTGAGTACAAACCTCGCCAATCTGTGCGGCTCTCGGCCGGGGTAGCTCCATGACCTGTGAGCTCTGTGTCTGCCGGAGCGTAAACTTGCCCGTGGCCGTCGACAAGGGGTTGGTGTAGGTAGCTGGACCTGACGATCCCATAGCTTTTGGAGACAGCTTTGCGAAATCCTTCTTCTTCCCCTCATGTCACGCCTTCCTTCGCATACGACGTACGCGGCGGCCATGGCGGTTTGTAATTTGTGCTGTAGCCCAAATAGAGTTTTGGTCGACTTAGCGGTGTGATGAACGCTTATGCAGTCATGCTTGACACTTGCTCTTTCCAGCAAGATTATCTATTCGTGATGAAGCACGAGTGGACTTCACATGCAATGATCATCGCTATCCCACTCTGGAGTTGGTGATCTGACCAGCTCGCAGCTTCTTCTTTGGAAAGAAGCTCTTGGCCGTAGCCACTTGGCCACGTTGTTGCATCCCGGCTCGGGTGCTTGGCGTGGATGAGGCTGAATCCGGTTGGTCCAAGCTCTGTGGTCGTCGCTAGGGCATTTTTGCCCCGCGAAGCAAAATGCAAAAGAGTGCAATGCAACAAATGATAGCCAGGAGAAGTGGTCAGTTGATCAATGTGCAGCCTAGTATTGATTCTTGAAACGATCAGTCGATGTACGAAAACAGCATCTTCGCAAATGTCGTAGTTATGTGGTCAGCCCAGCGATCCGTCGTGCTCGTATCCACCTTCCAACTGTTGAGTTGGAATTTCTCCTCTATTTGAGGGCCAGTCCTTGCTCGGTAACCGATCCGGAGGCTCTGGCCACGATCTCGCGAGCACTCCTTGCTCGTAGATCAGCTCCGTCGTTGCAAGTGGCAGACAGTGCGGTGAAAGCAACATGGAGGCCTTGTCTAGCAGTGCAAATTGGTGTTATAGCACGTTCAACGAACGGGGATCGCCGATGGTGCAGGACGGCGTCGCGATTTGTGAAGGAGGGCGCGCTACTTGAGCGTTGCCGGAGATCCGGTATGGCAGAAGCAGAAGCCGATTTCGTGCCGGTCACAAAACAATGCATACGGCAGCGAATTGGGGCAGCAGGAAGAGGACGGGCGTTAGTAAGGATCGCGTAGGTGGAAATGCAAGAAAGTCGTGATAGGCCCGCGACGCGGCGGAGGCTCACGAGAGAAGCGCAGCAGTGACATGTTTGTGAGTCGCACATCGACAGGCAAGCGCATCCCGGGCAAACTCTCCGCGGAGCCAGGTTTGTAAGAGAGAGCTATGGCGTGAGGATAACGCAAGCTCGGCGCACCTCGCAGCAGTATCACCACGCCATGGGTCAGGAAGAGGAATGGACAGCCATTGTGCTTGCACAGGAGGTGAGCTCTCCGCGCGAGAAGTCTGGCGGTACTGCGGTGCTCCAACGAGCCATCTGGAGGTGGAACCAGTCTCGCAGCGGCTGCTGTGGCTGATGAGTGGAGCAAAGAATTTCTGCTGATGGCAGAGTCGCGCGGCGCGGCGCAGATGGCCCAATGAAGAGGCGCCAGGCGCGGCTTGACCAGGCGTTTCTCCAGTTCGGTGCTCCGCGCTGTCGCGCAGGAAACTGGAAATACCTGCCGAGACCGGGTGTCGCAGTGGCTTGGTGTGACGTCTGCTGCTCGTTCACGCCGTGGCAATGTCACCGCGGTGGTGCGACACGCCCAAGCTGTCCGCCAGCATTGGAGAGCAGGAGGGCGGTCAGCGCGGTGGTGATGATGGTACGGTATATCGTGATTTCGTCGCAGCGCCCTGGTCCCAGTCGCAAGTGGCTCAATCCTTTTGGAGAGCAGCACACGCAAAGCTTAACCCATCGAGCTGGGGCCGCGCTTGCCGGCAAGCGGTCAAGCGCGCACAAGTCGGGACGTTTTGTGCAGCGCCACAGCTCGAGATACGTACCGCACGTCTCGTGGAGCTGGTCCGGCACGCATGGCGACTACGGTGGCAGATCCCCATTAGCAGTGTCGCTCTGCTGCGCGGCGGCGGTGGAAGTCTTGAGACAGCGGTGATGACAGCGCACGCGAGGCGACGACATTGCGAGTCTGTGTCCGATCGATGCAGCGGGCTTCGATATACGATGACGCGCGCACGGTCGGTGCGAGACATGTCGGACGCAGAATCATCTCTGCCCCCAACTGCGGTCTTGCCTGTCTGCGCGTCTGAATAATACCGCCCAGCAGGCAAGCTGGCCGTGGCTGCTGCATACTGGTCTGCCCAAAGTGTATCTCTGGCCGTACCCGCGCTGGTCGCTCGAGGTACCCTCGAGGTACTCGGCGATCGCTGCAGGCCGGCGCATCCGCTATCGCAGGCTGCTTGGCGGGCGCTGCAGTGAGGAATTAGGTTGTCCCCAACAAGCGGCTCGCGGTGGATCGTGCATCTATCGAAGCGCTCGCTTGCTCAGCGCCCGCGCGTTACATGCTGTGGAGTAGAGAGCCAGACTACGGCGGCCTGCTGAAGATCCCTGTGCTGCGAGTGCCCGGCGGGCAGGTTGCTCGTGGTTCAACTTTCCGCACGTCGCTCAACCGTCCCTCCCAGGCCGCCCTCCAATTCTAGGCCATTGCCAGCCATTGCCTGCTCGCAGCACTCGCCGATTGATATTACCCTCAAGCCTCCCCGCGCGACGACGAGTGCTTCTTCTGCACGCACGCCCGCTGGCTGCATCATCGAGGGCTTCTTTGTTGATCGGAGCGCGACGCCAGTGGTTGAGCAATTGTCGCCGCCGCTCCCCAACACGCACACATCTTGGTTGCTACTGCCCCACGCACCCACGAGCAGGACCAACCCAGGTTGAGACACACCTGGCTTTCTCATCGACATTTTCGCACCTGCCATCGCCAACAGCAGGAGCCTGCCGGCGCCGTCATTGTCGAAAGACACCTCGAGCGCACCCGCCGCCAGCACTACAATACACGACTGCCCGGCTTTCACTAGCTGCGCGCACCTGTCGTCGACGCACTCCCTCGCCGACCGGAACCTACTGGATTCCCTTCTGCACTCGCCCGGCGTCTCGCAATCGACGCCGTTGTTGTATCATTCTGTGAGTCTCACCTCCGCCGTCTGCGTGTCGCTATCGTCGATGTTGCAAGTCGACGCCGAACGCGGACAAAGAATGTGCCAGACCTCGACCGCTGACATACGCCAATCCCAGTGTACCGATACTGGCCCTTCACCCACCTTTTAATGCATTGCGCCGCTTCCACGCACTAACCCTACGACATCTTCGACTCGACTCTCACGAGAGCAGCGATGCCGTACACTCCCCCGTCGCAGCAATCACCTGCGTCGTCTAAGTCGAATTCCCCCGTCATCAGCAGGAGCTCGTCGTACCATCAAGATGATGCCAACATTCCTCGCTCGCCCGCCAGCACTCGACCGCAGCCGCCCCGATCAAACTCATCGACCTCGTATCTGCACCGACACCGTCGATCGCCGTCGTGGGGCTCCAAAACATCGGCGGATGGCGCTCCGCCAACCCCGACAGACGCACCGGATGCCACCATTAGCGCTACCGACTTTGCACTTTCCAGCAGTCTGCGGCAGTCACCACCGCCGGTTAACAACCTGCGAATTCCAACTGGCGCCGTGATGTCCCCTCCGGACTCGTCGGAAAATTCTGATGGAGACGACAGTGGGAATAGTGATCGAGGCCGAGAGCTGCAACAGAATTGGGATCAGTTGCAACAGGCAGTGCGGCAGATCAACCTCCGTAGGGATGGTTCGCCCGACAAGGTCGGTAACCACCTTCAACAGCAGCACGCCGACTCTGCACCCACATCAGAATCGGCCTCACCTACGGCTTTGATGAGGCCAGCATTGTCGGCCGAGGCTCGCAAGATCTCTCACTCCCGGTCGTCGACCGAGTCCAAGGTCATACTCAAAACGACATTCGCCGATTCTCCATCGCACACGTCTGACGAGAGCGATGAGGACGAAGGTTCTCTGTCAAAGCCGGCGCTAGTGCGGAAGAAGTCCGGCGAGCTGGTGAAGCCGGCGTTGCGGCCGTCATCCAGGCGGCGTTATTCGAGCATGCCTGGCACCCCGACATACCACAAGTCCGTCCACTTCAACGACAGCGACAACCAGACCAGACACTTCCTGCAAGTCGATAAGCCCATCGCCGTTAGTGCGGGCTCATCTCCTGTCGAAACCTACGACAGCGAGTCGGAATTTCCCTTCAACGATGATGACGGCACGAAGCCTGAGCTCGAAATCAAGATCGCCAATTTCCCCGAGGATTCGTTTGAGCGCCGAGCCCAGCCCATCCGTGTTGAGAGGATCTTCCTGTCAGCAGACAAGACCACCCTAGTCGGAGTGTGTGCAGTCCAGAACATTTCTTTCCACAAACAAGTCGTCGCCCGCTTCACTCTTGACTACTGGAAGACCACCTCCGAAGTGGCTGCCGAATATAACAATGATATTCGCACACCATCCATGGATGGCTGCGACCGCTTCAACTTCCACATCAAGTTGTCCGACCAGGCAAACATCGACAACAAGACATTGCTCCTGTGCGTCCGCTACACTGTCGCTGGCCAGGAGTTCTGGGACAGCAACAACATGATGAACTATCAGATCGACTTCCACCGTGACCAGCCAAAGAAGGCTGCCAAGAAGGTTTCTGTCAGGCAGAATCAGCTTGGTCAGCGACCACTCAATGCTATTCCCCGCAGTCGACACAATGCATCGTCGGCCCGCGGTAGGAAAGACCGAGAGTCCGTCGACGACGACTTTGTCCCTTCGCACACCTCTGCGTACTCTTTCGGCTCCGCAGACGACCTGTTGTCTATGTCTACCGGGTCTATCAAACTCAAGCAGAAGCCGAAGCGCACCCCAATGTTCGCGACTAGTGCAGCTGCCCCATCCCAGCCCCAGCACGGCCTTGGTAGCAGATACGACTTCAGCTCATCCTTGTCCGCTGCACTCGGCACCGCACAGGACAAGCTGGGTCAGCGCAGTGGTCTGATGATGAATGGCAACGCTGGCCGAGTCCCACCGAATGGAGGCTACTTTGGCCCATTGGATCGCACCGAGCCTGACAAGGCTCCTGCGCCGACAGAACGGCCCGATGCTCTCACGACTGACCGGCCGGCCATGGGATCTGACCAGTACAAAGACCTAGTCCAGAAGTTCTGCTACGTAGGTTCTGCCCGCACCAGCCCCTCTATCACCAAGGTCTAGGAACCCAGTCACAATCACAGCGCTGACCACCTATCCAGTTCACACCTGGTCCGGCCAAAGGAGTAAGCTCTGCTGCTACGACTGCTCCGAAGGCTGCTCCTGTCATGCAGGAAGCCAAGTCTGCTGACACGGATGGTGCGAACGAATCGGACTCCTCCAGCAACTCGAGCTCATCTTCTGGCAGTAGTACTCCGACGAATGAGCAAGAGGTCAGCCAACAACGAGTAGCGCAGTCTCCTGCCCTTGGTCCATTCATCTCTCGCTCACAATCTCCAGCAGCGCAGGTGACTGGCCAGGCTTTGGGCTCTCGCTCTGCGTCACCAGTGGCCTTTGGATATCCTTACAACCACTCTCATCGCGATGGCTACCTGTCTGATACGCCTCGAGCCACCGCGATCCGTGGGTAAAACTTCGACTGATCGTCACTGCGGTGTTTCTGCCTTCTGTTTCTTCTCGACTTTGCCACTCGATATGGGAGCACGCAGCGACGTTGTCACGACGATCATGATTGCACGATATACGATCATCAGTGGAGATGTTCTCCGCGTTACCGACTACTTCCAGCAACAGAACTGCATGGCAGGACTTGGGAGGTGCAATGTTCACGCCACTGCGCTTGTCGGGGGGACTTTGAGATTTTTGTTTCACTCTTGCACTTCTAGCGAGTACCGAATTTTTAATATATGGCGTTCTGGCATAGACTTGCTCTTTAATCCTGAGAACCCGGTATGCGTGCCACTGAGTTGCTCATTGGCACGTTGGCTCTCTAGGCGGGAAATGGGGAAACCGCATCGTAAAAAGTTGGGTTTTTGTTTTGGGAATCACTCTCATCTTCTCTGCATGGACAAAAAACAAGAACCTTTTTGTGGATGGATTATGAGAGAGGAAGGCACGGCTTGGGTTCTATCTTGGGATGGTATCATCATTCTGGGTGTGACAGGCTCATGGTCGGTTTTGTTTTGAACAGGAGCGATGGCGTTTGATCATGGAAGGTCGGGGTTTGCACTTGCTGGGTTTACTTTCTTCTCATTTGGGCTTGCTCGAGTCGCTGTGCGGCAAGTGTGCCCGGCATGTTCGTGTTCGTGTTCTGCAGATACAAGAATTTCTCAAATCGATGATTACTACTACTACCACTACATTGTGTCATTATTCTTACTTACTTTCGTTCATTGAGTGATGGGGTTTCTCTCGATCTCAACAAACTTATGCCTTGATGCGTTGTCTTCACATGACGTACTTCCTGCCTCCTCGCATTGGAGTTTCAGAGGAGAGAATGATGAAGTGAAGTCAGTGCATATGCCTGTCGACGTTTCAGAACCTATATTACCTTTCGCACGTCATTGTCTCAGTCTTATTCTGTCTTAGATGGATCTGATGAGATCGTGGAGCTAGAGTTAGTTTGAAGAAAGAAGGGGTCCTGTCACTGGGATCCTTGTCGTGATGGGTTCGATGAGGCTGAAAGAAGCGGACAATGCGGACTACTTTGACCGGATGGTTGGTACTGGGTATGGGTCTGGCTAGTGACTAAGAATCATGGTACTAAGCAGTTCGTGGCTACTATGCGCTGTGGCGTGATGATGTCTCGGATCTTATATTAGTTATGCGTATGCGTGTGTGTATGGTATGCAGTAGTTAGTAGTTAGTTGGATCTGATGGAGAAGCGAGATGTGTTATGCGTTGGTTAGTGGCACAGTGGGCGCTAATCTACTGTTCGTCATCTTGTGACCGGAGTGTTGGAGTATGGGTGATGGAGTCTGCAGGTACTGGACTGCGACCCGGCGGGATGAAGTGCGAGGTTGGAGTTTGGTTATTGGCTGGTTTGGGGGAAAGAGCGGTATAGCGGAATAGGTGGATTTGCGGTGTGTTGTGCTATAGGTTGGAAGCGTGGGTTTTTTGCTAGACGCTTAAAGCGGTTTGTTTTCGGGAGACGTGGAGGGCTTGCTGGCAACTCGTACGCTAAATGAACTTGAAGTTGGTTTGGGTTTGAGGTTGACTCTGGCTTCTATTTTGTCTTTTTCTTTCTGGAAGTCGCGGTGAGGAGAGGCGTCCGGAGCACAGTGACTTGAGGACGGATCACGGCGCAGCAACATGGATCTGCTCGTGATGAACTCTGCCCGACTGTCCACGAGGTGTTTGTCTTTTCAGATCACAGCAGCAAGATGTCGAGAGCTCCGTTGCGACTTCAGCCGCCACTGCCGCTGCCGATGCCGGCTGAATTGAGCTTCAGAAATCAGGCTCCTGCTTCAGCGCAACGACATCATCAATGTCAGGCAATGATACTCGGCCTATATCGGCTTTCGGCACGCAGCAGGAGCAACATGTTGATGAAGCTGTTGGGGCGATCATCTTCCACGGAAGTAGGTCTGCCATGGCATTTTATCGCTCGGACTCATCAAATCTCACCAACGTAACTCACGATTTCAAGTCCTTCTGATCGCTCACATACCAAACAGAAAACCTAGACGCTGAGATCCGAATGATCATGTCGCAACAGAAACCACAAGAACAGGACGAGGTTCTAACGAAGCCTTGGGATATCGTGATTGTGGGCACGGGAGCTGCGGCATTGACTGCGGCTCTTTCTGCTGCTGAGCAAGAGCCAAAGCCCAGCATCTTGCTCGTGGAAAAGGCTCCCGAAGAATGGGCTGGCGGAAATGGATATTTCACTGCTGCTGCTTATCGCACGAGACACGATGGCCTCAAAGATCTGTTACCACTGGTGTCGAATGTTCCGGATGACTTGAAAGATAAGATTGATCTTCCTGCTTACACCGAAGAAGCTTTCCACGCGGACCTACAAAGAGTCACGGATGGGAGGAGTAGTAAGGAGTTGGGAGATGTTGTTGTGAAGGAGAGTTTGGATGTTGTACGATGGCTGAAAGAAGTTGGTGGTGTGGATTGGTGGCTGTCGTTCAGGCGACAGGCGTATCAAGTTGAGGGCAGGTGGCAATTTTGGGGTGGACTGTGTTTGACTGTGAAAGATGGTGGGAAGGGACTGATTGCGAATCTGTTGCAGGCGGTGAGGAAGAAAGGGTGTGTTATGTCGTTCGAAAGTGAGGCGAAGAAGATTGAAGTTGATGACAATGGTGCAACAATTGGGCTTCAAGTGGCTAAAGGTGGGCAGATGTATCAGGTGAAGACGAGGAATGTTATTCTGGCTGCTGGTGGGTTCGAAGCCAACCCGGAGCTGAGAAAGAAGTGGATGGGACCTGGTTGGGAGTTGGCGCACACCCGAGGCACACCGTACAACACTGGTGACATGTTACAAGCTGCGATCGATATTGGTGCTCGAAGAGTGGGTGACTTCAGTCCTACTGGTTGTCACAGCGTGGCTTGGGATGCAGATTCACCGAAGTCTGGAGGTGATCGAGAGAAGACGAATGAGTTTACCAAATCTGGCTACCCTCTCGGTCTGATGCTCAATGCGGAGGGCAGTCGTTTCGTCGACGAAGGTATGCAACTCTGTCCATTTTAATGTCCGTTGTACTCACGTTCACTGCAGGAATTGATCTACGCAATTATACATATGCCAAGTTTGGGAGAGCGATTCTGGAACAGCCGCAAGGGATCGCTTTCCAGGTGTGGGACAGAGAAGGTCAGCAGTGGCTGAGAGCAGAAGAGTATCGCGACGAGATCGTGAGGAAGGTGACAGCGGACTCCATCCCATCACTCGCGCGTGAATTGCAGGACGAGGGCTTGCAAAATCCAGGGGAGTTTGTCCAGACTATCAACGAGTACAATTCCGCCGTTGCAGCTTATCGAATGGAGCATCCAGATGCGAAGCTCAATCCTGCGATCAAAGATGGACTGTCAACGCAATCCGCAGCTATACGCCTTGGACTACCGAAGTCCAACTGGGCAGTACCTGTCAATCAACCGCCATTCCTTGCCGTCAAGGTCACATCTGGAATCACGTTCACCTTTGGTGGCCTGGCCATCAACCCGGAAAATGCAGTTGTACTGCGTGAAGACGGATCAGACATTCGAGGGTTGCACTGCGTGGGAGAAATGGTGGGGGGCCTCTTCTACTCCAACTACCCAGGTGGCTCTGGTCTGACAGCCGGTGGCGTCTTTGGGAGACGTGCGGGCAGAGCTGCTGCTGCAAGCGTACAGAATACAACCTCTTAGGTGTAGACGTCGTGCGATGCGTGTAACAGCGCCACCGCATGTGGCATGCTGCTTCTTGTGTGTGTGCTACAGTATCACAATCAGTTGTTCCCCAGCACTGTCCTGATCCGCCATGCCGGAGTCTGTGCTGCCGTTTTCGATGCTACGTGTGCTCAGTGTAATCCAACATTCTGATGTGATGCGAGTGAGATGCGGTCAACGAGCATGCTTCACATGCTTGCCGGACACGAGGAGATCATCCAGCATCCCATGCGGAGCGCATCCTTCACGATCCCAAGCTCCCGCCAATTGCGACGCAGAGATGACTTCATTGATCTCGACTGGAGCAGAGCAAGATGCTCTGGTGGTTCTTGTTTTCTGTGATTGTTGACACGGCTTTCCTCCACGCCAACAGGCGTTTCCTAAGCGAATCCATTGACGGTGGGCCTTCTGAGGATCAGCGAGACTATTGAGCACGTTCCATAACCGGTTTTGGAGCTGCATGAAGCCGCCTCCCGAGCGCTACGCTGGTCAACCTTGCGAGGCCGGGCGTGGCGAATTCTGTCGCGATCCTGGACGAGTGCCGCATCTGTGAGGCGTGCGGAAAATACAGACCAGGCAGAGTGGGAGAGGTGACGCTATTCCCGAGTCGCGGATGCGCCGTTAACAAGGGAGCGCGGTTGAGTAGAAGCGTTTCTCGTGCGCGTGGTCGAGTGGTACGGTCAAGTTCAGTTGGATCGTGATTGGATAGAGGCGGGCGCTGGTGCATGTGAGGCGGAAATTGGTCAGGTCAATGCACGTCGTCCGCCCAGCCGCTCTGCATCTCCTTCGAGACCTCATCTGTGACCGTGACCCGAACACCACCACCTCACCTCGTCGGCCAGTGTCGTGGCCGAGTGACAGCAACATCCACTCAGCTCCACCGCCGTCTCACGCGCGTCACCCCGCTACACCGCTCCTCCGCCGCCACCGCCGCCAAGGGCAATCGCGACCGAACCGCGCTCGCCCGCGTTTCCAGCCCGACCAGCAGCACAGCCGCCCTCGAGCACCTCCAGCTTGCCCTGACGACTCGGCCGCGCTGCGAGCACATACGATTGCCACAGTACTTGCCACCGCTCTCGCTCGCTCGAACGCGCCGCCAGCATCTCACACCGATCTTGCGATCGCCGAGGACACCGTCGGCCGTAGCGCGTCTCTCTCCGCCGGTTCCACTTTCCCGACCGCTCTTCCATCATACATGCACATTCAGTGACCGCGAGCACTGCGATGAGTCAACCGGGCACCCAGCCTGTCCCGGGAGGTGTAGGACAAGGTGCGTTCACTCCAGCCGATGTGGAGGTACAATGTCACATGCAAGTCATGTGAAAGTGGGCCCATCGCGTAGCGCGCAAAGCAGAACGGAGCTTGAAAAGTCACGAGACTAACATTTGATTGCACATAGGGCCTGCAGAGGTGTCGCAAACGTATGTATTGAGCCCGATGACGATGATCTCAGCTAGCGATTACTAAACAATGATACAGCGCACAGAATGTCGATGCGACGAAGGCAGGTGAGAACGGAGCTGGAGCGAGCGTCCCAGCATCCTCTTCTCTAGAACCAAATCAGCAAAACGTATCCGCCGCCGATCGATCAGAAAGCATTGGGCAACGCTCGAAGCGAAGCTTTGGCCGAAGGAAACGAGATCCAAGTACTGGAAGTAGACGTCGAGGGCGACGAGGCGAGGCTGCAAATGAGAAATCCACGCGATCTGCTCCTGGCGCCTCTGCAAGCCGGACGAACCTAGGAGATGAACAAAAACCGAAGAAGAAATCTGGCCTGTTTGCGATACTATGCTGCAGCGCTTCCGACAAATCACATGGCGGTGACGGCCAGGATGCTGCAGAGCCTGCCAAGCCGGTGACCAAGCCCCTGCAAGGAAGAACGCAACAACAAACGCAAGCCGTCACGCAAGCTGGTAGCAGTAACGCCAACACGAGCGCCGACGAGTCGAAGGAAGTCATCGACGAAAAGGCTGCCCAGCAACAGCCACAAGCCAATGGGTCCAAGGGCGAACCACGGACGTCTACGTCTGGATCTGCTCTTGATGAGAAGACTGCTGCAATTCAATCCACCTTCCCCCGAAACTCTATCGATGCTGCAGCCTCCGGATCAGCACCGCCAGCCGTTGTCCCTCCGATTGTAACAGGCGGTGCAGCTACTTTGGCACCAGGTCCGTCGGTGCAAGTGCAAGCACCCACACCAACCGTTCCACAGCAGGAAGATGAGCCCATTTTTGACCGGACTGCTGAGCAACAGCAGCGTGATGAAGATATCGAGATGAAAGACTCCAACGTCTTGACCGAGAAAGAAGCACAAAAGGAAATCGAGGATATGCAGCATGCCCATCAAGAAGAGACATCGACGGCGCAGCCAACAACTGGATTGCCGCCCCCGCCCGGTCCCCCTCCAGGAACTAACGAGAAAAGTAACGAGACCTCGATGGTCTCCACGCCCGAGGGCACTTCAAAATGGCTTCTTCCTCCAACGCGACCTGAGCACAAGGGCCGAAAGTGTCTTGTTCTCGATCTGGATGAAACACTTGTACACAGCAGTTTCAAGGTACGTGGATGCAAACATCACACTCCGACATTGGCTAACATTTCTGTAGATCCTTCATCAAGCAGACTTCACGATTCCTGTTGAAATCGAAGGGCAATATCACAACGTATACGTCATAAAACGGCCTGGCGTTGATGCTTTCCTGAAACGGGTCGGAGAGATCTATGAAGTTGTGGTCTTCACTGCTTCTGTGTCCAAATACGGAGACCCACTCCTCGACCAGCTCGACATCCACAATGTCGTGCATCACAGGCTATTCCGAGAAAGCTGCTACAATCATCAAGGAAACTATGTCAAGGACCTGAGTCAAGTGGGACGAGACCTGAAGGAGACCATCATTATTGACAACTCGCCGACCAGCTACATATTCCATCCGCAACATGCCGTTCCGATCAGCAGTTGGTTCAGCGACGCGCACGATAACGAGCTCTTGGATCTGATCCCAGTATTGGAAGACCTTGCTGGCGATCAAGTTGCCGATGTCAGCCTGGTGCTCGACGTCGCTTTGTGATTAACGCTACGACACGAATACTCATGGACTTTGACTTGCAGTCGAGTCTTGTACGATGGACACTGGTGGCTCTCTTTGCCTGCGTGGAACGGCCGGCTCAAGATACCCTTTGATTTCGATACACGATGCGGCAGAGAATGCTTATCTAGATAATGTGTTACCAGATCACCTCAGCGAGCTCGGCGAAAACCAGGTCGGCAACAGATACAGACCGCACTTTCTTGACAGGATCACGCGACATACTACAATGTACAGCAGCAGCATAGTCAGATCATGCTCGCCGACAGTTTTGATTCGGCCCGGGCTCAACATCTGCGAATGACACGACATCATACCCCCCACAAGAGAACTCTCTACTGTTTTGACATGGTAGTCTCCAAAGCCAGGTGACGAAAAATTGGGCGTCTGGCGTTCTTTGCTTGCGGATCACGACCGCTTTCAGCACATCAACTTACTGCGTTCCGGCGATGCATTACAGGCACATCTGCATTTACAAATCTTACACTGTGTCCACTTCGGTGTTACTTTTCCTTTGTTTTACAACAGACTTCATTCGGTCAAATCCCCAGGCGTGCGAAAGAATACAATATTCCTTCCGCACGGCGAAATATCCTGGAGGAAACGATGTCGAGGCTCATCATGTTCTGGAGGAAAGAAAGCGTGGTGGAATGCGATACCCATGGGGCAGCCACCACTTTTTCTTGGTGCTGTCTCTTGTTTGGAAAGTTTCTTGGAAAATTGGGGTTTTCGCGCGATGAGCAAGAATCATATTGGTGTATCATCAGCAGCAGTGAACCAGTACCAGAAGCAGCCAGAAAGCGGAGCGATGTGGCATTCCAATTGGCTCGATCGATGGGGAAACAATGCAATAAGCAGCAAAAGCGGCGCATATGAGGCACTTCTGCCCCGGCGAAGAAAGGGCGAACACGATGCGTGCGGGCTGGCTGACTTTTTTTGGTTGTTGGTTTCTTCAATCTTCTCTTTTTCTCCTTTTCTTCTTTCTGAGGTGCATATAGAATACAACTTCTTTGTATTTACGGAAAGAGAAAACAGATTTTGATACTTTAATCGACGTCTCGCGTGAGCTTCGTGAGGACTGACCGATGCCATGACAAACAGAGACCGCAGAGCGTATCCGCTAGAGTCACTTGGAAGGGCAGGAAACGAAGACTCAGGACGCTGACCAGCTAAAGCTGACATCTTTCAATTCATCGAGGATAGCATCAGACTAGAGAAACCGGCATTCATATCAACTCCAACTTCTGCTCATTTCCACCGTATGCTTTCTCAACAGCATGTTTCACTTGTCCTTGTATCTTCACACGCACCGCCAATCCATGCATCACGCCAAACATACTCATACAACGTCCACACTCGTCCCAAGCCCACAGAAGAACTCAAGATCGACTCAGCTACCATCATCAACGACTTTCTCCGTCGCGTCTGGTCCCATAGCAGGGCAGCATAAAGCGCGCGATGGCTGAAACTCTTGCCCATCGATCGAATGCATTTTACCCCCATTCTCAACCCGGCCTCTGCTCAGAACGCTTCACCTCGTCGATCCCGGCGATGCAGTCTTCGGCGGCGTGGGGTAAGAATGTCGTCCATTCAGAGGAGTGGGCGTTGTCACAGAACTCTCCCTCCTCCACTCGCAATGCGGACAACCAATTCTAGCTTCTCTCCGAATGGCCTGGTAGTCTTCGCAGAATATGACTCGGGTCTGGTCGCCTGTGATGTTCTTGGGACACATATGCGCATGCATTGGAATGTGTTCTTCGCAGTGCCGGTAATGCGTGTACTCGTGGTAGCACATGATGTACTTTAGTGCTGGCGACCAGGGTTCGTTGGTGGCGGGTCCGATGGTGTGTTATAGGTTTGGACAGCTGGAGCTCGAAGAACGTGGTGGTGGGCGGGAGTTCGCAAGAAGATCTTGTGTAAGTTTCTCTTGCGACCGATCGTGAAGCAATGACCCGTCGGATGATGGTGAGTAGATATTTGTGCGAGTCGATGACGGAGATTGAGGTCGAGTTATGGGAAGCGGTATTTCGATGCAACAGATGTGGGAGACCAGTTCACCACAAAGCGCGGCCTGCTACTTGTATTCGGATGTTTGGATGTTTGGCCATTCTGAAGTTTCGATCCTATTGCTGTTTGTGCATAATCGCCGCGTTGGGCGACATGGGTACGACAAACAGTGCTGACCGCAGCGCAAACGAATCGCATCCTACTTTTCGAACTCATCGCACCGAGGCATGTGCTTCTGATCGGTTTTTAGCAGTCACTGCTCATGCTGCCCAATAGATTACTTGATATCCTCAATGTTGTTTCCCTTCAACCTTCAACCTACCCGGTCACTTGAACGAACGTCGAATGGATTGAATCATCCCCTGGCGGCATCGGCGGGTTTACTTTACCACTTCTGAGCAACACAAGCCAAACAGCGTCGGCATTCTCTGCTTCCATTGCGGCTCGGATCTCGTGATCGTCCAACACAGGTGCCAACATTTCAATGGCATTGTCGAACATTTCCGGGGCCAATGAAATGTGTTTGACGATAGAGGTAACGGCACCCAACAACGATGTCCAAAGCAACCTTGTCGAGGTGTCGCTGTAGTCTGCTGGCGTTGCTTTGATCCGCATCAACGCAAGGCTAAGAGCGGTATTGCTGGGCATTAAGGCAGTAGTTTGCTGATCTTTCACCTTCCCAGCGCCGTGGCCCCGCGGCTGCACACTCTGCACGATATTCGCAGCGGTCTTGTTGTACATCTCTTGTAGCTCAGGCCAAAGTTGCTGGATTCGAGTGCGCATGAAACCTCCGGCATACTCGCACAGCATAGCAATAAGGTCCAGAGCAGTGGCCACTACATATGGCTCGGTATCGTCAAGCCTCGATACAACTTCCGGCCATAGAGTGTTGATGAGCGGCAAGAACGAATTCTCATGGCGTGATATCGCTGGCGTCGTGGTTTTGATCAGATTGAGTAGAGAAGACCTCAGAGACGCAGATGCCGAGGGCAAGAAGTGCTGTGTCAATTCCGAGATACGAAATAGCAGGCCGTAAGTCTTCGGGGCTGGTGGAGGAGGGTCCAGGATATCAACTGCTCGCTGATCGTCCTCTGCTGAACCCTCTTGCTCTGACTCATTCTCATCCGTCGACTTCCATGGACGTTTCGGATGCGGCCCGGTTTCATTTCTCTCAGCTGCAGTGAGATGCTCTTCTTCTGCCACCTTTTCATGTAAAAGGGCGGCTAAGCCATCTATTGTCACCGGCTGCCATCGATCCTCGTAGTACTTTGCGAGATCTTGTTTCGTGCCATCTGTAATGGCAAGCTGGGGCGCTTTAGCTCCCTCCTCGGCAACCACACTCAGTACTCTAAAAATGAGCTCGACGAGAAGTGGGTAGCCATGGTAGTCTTGCAGGGCAGCAAATAGACTGTCAACCGTATCTTCAAGGTACGGCAACAAGCTTGGTCCAGCAAGTCGCACCATCATGAGCAGCACTTGTGGTGCCTGAGGGCTCACGTCGAAAGCATTGAGCCGCAACGACACGGCGTTGGTGAGATAGTCGACGTTTTCTACGATGAGCTTCTCCACAGATTCGTAGCCACAAGACGAGGCGAAGATGTTCAGCGTGGTCATGCTGTCCTGCTGCAGCAACGCATCGGGCGTGGCCAGGCTATGTAGGACGGGATAGAGCGCGTCGATGAGCTCATGTCGAAAATCTTGACCCGATGTTCGACAGAATAGTGCCAAAGAGCGGAGAGCTAGTGCTCGCAGGCGAGGATCGGCTACATCTTCAGAGTTGTCCGTTAAGATGTCGAGTGAGAAGGCATAGAGGTCGTCCAATCTTTCGGAGGCGATCGACTGCATTCCGTTATCCATGACCAGGAATTGGTCCACGCCAGTGCCTTGTTCTAGCGCTGTCTGCGTGGTGTTGAGCAGAAGCCAAAATGTTGCAATTTGCGTCTCTCCGAGGCTTTGACGCATAGCTCTGGAAAGTTCGCCGCTGGATATTTTGTATGAGTGTCGACTGACAGAGTTCGCCAACTGCTCAATCGTTTGCATCACCTCGTCTTGAGCGCGATACTTCACCAGCGGCGTGAGAAATTCTGTGCTGCTCTTTCTGTCACGTACATCAAGCTCCATAGATTGCAGTGGCGGCTGAATATCAGCTTCTTTCTGCGCCAGACGAGTAGGCTGGAGAGTGACCGCCACGCTATCCCTCAAGATATCTACCAGCATTTTGTCAACCACAGTCGTGTCTATGCCACTGCTTACCAGGACGTCGTAAGCTGTGCTGATCTGCCCTATGCGCTCCACTTTCACTGATTCATCTGCTGCCTGCATCTTCGTTGGCAACGATGATATCCAATCGTGGAGAGTGGTCTGCAAGAGTGCTAAAACAGAGGCATCTTGGCTGACAAGGAGTTCGACTTGACTGGCGATGATGTTGTCGCTCTGCTCGGAACACAAGATCAATAGAGTTTCCAAACACATCGACGCTGAGTCTTCCAGAGTTCTGCGGCAATGCATTACAGTGAGGCAGAATTGCGCGAGAGACTCTTTCACATCATTTCGTTCTGTCTCACGGACCTTGAGTATATTCGTGATCGCCGGCTTCAGCTGAGAAGCTGCGGTTTCGAGCCACTTCTGGTCAACAACTTTCGACAGTCGGCCGCGATTCGTAGAATGCTGGTCTTCGGAGAGGCTGGCCGTAACCTCGTCGCCCAGAGTGGCTTTGAAGAGATGGGCAAGAATTTCGAGTGCGCGGACCAGGACTTCGTGGTTGCGCCGCTGGGCAGTCTTTGGTGTGAGCAATTTCGTCAATTTCGATACAATACCTGGCAGGAAACCTGCTTGTATGTCAATAGTTGCCACACGTGTCACCAATGCTTGTAGTGCACTGCTGGCGGCGATTTGAGTCTCTATCGATCGTGCTCCAAGAACATTGTCAAGGATTGTGCTGATTGTCTGTCCCAACTGGGGCACATTTGGCTCTGCTGTCATCGCATCTCGCAGCTCTGATGATCCACCTGCAGACTCGAACACATGTCGTAAGCAATCGAGAGCACTTGTGCGCAATTCATCAGTCGTCTGTGCTGAAGAAAGTCCCTTGGGATTCTCTTCGGCCATGAGAGTGCACAAGATGACGATCTGAGCAGCTAGCTGCGGTTGCATCTGCGACCGCCAGCCATGTTCTAGAATGATGGCGAGGCACTGCAAGGCCAACTCCAGCGCCCGAACTGGCACTCGCTGGGTGCGCTTGAGCACCTGCGACAGCGGGAAAAAGACATAGTCGGCCAGCTTCGAATCGAGTGAGGCTGGCCGCGATGCCACGGACTTCAATGTCTTCCAGACGTCTTCGAGTTTCGCGATCAACTGGCTGGTATCGCCACGAGCCGCGCTGAGCGTCAAAGCGACTTGACTTAAGGCTACGCATGGTGGCTTCAAGCGTTGGAAGACCTCGTTTCTTCGATCCATCGTTGTGCCGAAGAGAGGCATGTCTTCTTGGTCATCGCATACTGAGATGCTTCCGGTGATTTCTGCAAGTGTGTTTTCGGAGTCCAAAGGGTAGAGGAGGACCTTGCGAGAAAGATGATGAAGTCGTCCTCGAGAGACCCGAAAGCTGCGTTCACGTGCAAGACCCACTCTCGGCGCCGCTTGTCGCGTGCTGCGTCGCCCTCGTTCAATACATCGTCACTCCACTCGAGCTTCATGTACAACTGTGCGCAATGAGCCCCTCATTGTCTTTCTTTCGCTCTGATCACTAGACCTCGTAGACGATGGCAGCGACGAACGGCGTCGTCGGCCGTAAGGGTACGTTGCTCGCTAGAACGTGCCACCCACCACTCTGACATTCCACTCCAGCGCCTGCCGCGAAACCCAGCAAGAGCGATAGTGCTATATCGCTAGACGATCTTTTCGAAGACATCGAGAACGACAACGCTGTCAAAGTCCTTCCTGAGGTGAAAGAGAAGTTGCCCAAGGTCAAGAACCCTGGCGCCTGGGCAACAGAGGTCAACGCAGGTACGGCTTGCACGACTAGGCAGATGCTCTCGTGCGAAGTCTGACATCTCTGAACAGGTCCGAGACCCAAAGATGCACCCAAAACAGCTTGTGTCAACAAGGTCCCGTCCACAATCGCCAAAGCCTTCCAAAATGGCAAGCCCATGGCCGACAAGCCCGAGCTGCTACGATGCACCCACTGCAAACGACCAGTCGCCAAACATGTGATAGTAAAACACGTAGAGGGCTGCTTAAATAAGAAGCAAGAGAAGCAGCGCAAGAAGAAGGAAGCCAAAGATGCACGAGACGCAGCAGCACGAAAAGAAAGAGCAGGCAGTAGCGACGAGGAAGAAGACGGGTCCAAAAAGACCGCCAGCAAAACAGGCGGCATGACAGCAAGCAAGAAACGCAAAGCAGCCGATGAAGGCGAAGACGGCGGCCCCAACAAAAAGAAGAAAAAGAAAGATGAGCCCAAGAGCAAAGCCGCTCGACCCAAAGCCCCCGTGGACGTGGAGAAGCAATGCGGCGTGGAACTCCCACAAGGAGGACAATGTGCTCGTAGTCTGACATGCAAAAGCCACAGCATGGGAGCCAAACGAGCCGTGCCCGGAAGAAGTGCACCATACGATAAATTACTCATGGAATACCAACGCAAGAATGCGGCGAAACAGCAAAAGGCTCAATTCGACGCCAACGCACCTAACCCGGATGACTACGATATACCCACCGGACCCGTCGACAGCGAAGAAGAGCGTGAAGCTGTCATGTCGAGTATTGCGAGGTCCTGGGGAGGACAACCGCTGTATCAGCCAGTACCTGTGCCTCTACGGCAGAAATACGAATATAACAGGATGAAAGGCATGCTACCTTCGGCGTTCGCGGGCAATCGGTCGGGAATGTTTGGCAGCTCGAACACAGCCGGAGGCTTCTTTGGTTCAATACCCCAAGGACCGGTCGTGGATGCAGACGGCATGGTGCACGCGAGGAAAGGAAGTGTGGTGCCTGGTGCAAGATCCATGATCGCGCCTGCTGCGAGTCGGAAGCAGAGTGCCGTGGGCACTGCTTGACAGCCTCGTCTCTTTGGATCTTGAATTTTGGTGCCTTTTGGAGTTCTTTAGGGGTTTTGGTTATGGATGATACCCATGAATGTGACTTTTTTTTTTGGTTTCCTGGTCGAGCAGATATTACGACAGCAGAGCAAGAAAACGGGAAGGGAGAACTTATGACCACCACAGTTCATATACATTCGTAGAAATGAGATAAGAAGCGAAACATGCGCTCACTGTTCTTCTGCATCGACTTCATTCTTACCTCTCATACTGCCATTTCTTTCACGCACGTGCCACATACAGTATGAACCAGTGTATAGTGCGTGTATAAGCATGCCGCCCGTCACGAACTTCCTCGACAGACTGCATATGAAACAGAACCTGGCAACTCTAGTGACTCGAGCCTTCCATTGTTTTGATAGCATTGGATCGGTATGAACGGACGCTACGTGATGTCTAGCCAAGAAGACGCTATGTTGCCGTGATATCCTGTTTGTGACGCGGCAGGGCCGTCAGGCTTCCAGCTGCGAAAGCCTGGAATGGCCTTTCGTAAAAGCCACTTCGTTCATCCATGCCACATACAAGGCAAGTTCCGATACTTTGTGCACGTAGCTTACAGAACACAGTCGTAAAGTATCAGCAACTCATCATGCCGACTTGCGAAAGTCGGCGGATGGGTGTGCAAAGAACATTTCACTATTGACCTATTGTGGATTCATATGGAACAGACGGCGAGGCTCGAGAAGTAATGGCATCAAATTTGTGAATTTCGTGATATCTTAACAGGCAACTTAGACGCAGGGAAGGAAGCATCATTGACAAAAACTCCGGCTTGATAGTACAAGCGAACCCTCAAGCAGAAAACGCTCAGCAAACAGACGCAGATCAACTGGTGGGGAAAGTGTCAATCTAAGCATCTGGTGACACGCCAACACGCTCCTTGGCAAGCAAGTCAACCAAAAGTGGGCTGGGCCTGTTGTCCTTGCCACCCTTCAGAGCATCATTCTGAGCCTTGTATTGCTGAACGCTGTTGAGGTAGGCATCGAACAAGTAGCTGCTGTCAAGCGGACCGCCTTTGGCTTCAGGGTGGAACTGTGTGCTGAAGATTGGACGGGTCTTGTGAATCATTCCCTCGTTGGAGCCGTCGTTGAGGTTGGTGAAATACTCCTTGAAGTCCGATGGGAGCGAACCGGCGTCCACAGCGTATCCGTGGTTCTGAGAAGTGATGTGGCACTTGCCGGTCATCAAGTCCAAAGCCGGGATGTTGTGGGCACGGTTACCGTACTTCATCTTCACGGTGCGGGCGCCTGATGCGATGGCCAGAAGCTGGTGGCCAAGACAGATGCCCATGATGGGAATGTTGCTGTTGTCCATGAGCTTCTTGAGGTTGTCGCTGGTCTTGCGGCAGTGGGTTGGGTCACCAGGGCCATTGGAGATGAAGACTCCGTCGAAGTGGTGCGCAGTCTTGTGGATTGGGTAGTCCCATGGCAGGCAGGTCACGCTAGCTCCACGTCCGACAATGGAGCGGATGATGTTCTCCTTGACACCGCAGTCGATGAGAGCGACGTGGGCATTGCCGTTTGGCGATGGTACGTGGAAAGGTGCCTTGGTGGAGACCTTGGCTACCAAGTTAATGGCAGATGGGTCGTTGAAAGCCTCGTCCTCGTCTGCGTCGTACTCTTCGCCGACGGAGATTTTGCCGAGGGAGGAACCTTGCTCTCGCAAGTATGTGACAATAGCACGAGTATCAACGCCCGAGATGGCAGGAACGCCCTCACGAGCGCACCACTCGGACAGACTCTCGACAGCAGTCCAGTGAGAGTACTTGAGCGCAGCATCAGCCACGACAATGCCGCAAGCCTGGATATTTGGGCTCTCAAAGTACTTGAGCAGTCCGTATTCGTCACGAACGTCGGATGGCACACCGTAGTTGCCAATGAGTGGTTGAGTGAAGACCAAGATCTGTCCACGGTATGAAGGATCGGTCATCGACTCAGGGTATCCCACAAGCGATGTGGTGAAGACTGCTTCTCCACTGATGTTGGCCTTTGCACCAAAGCTCTTTCCGTGGAAGATGGGACCATCGCGGATGGTGAAGGTGGCTCGGTCGAAGGACGGCTTGGTCGATCGCTTGAAGGCGTTTGGAGCAGAACCAATGCGGGTTTCTGGTGCCACAGTGGCATTGTTCCTAATGAAGGCCTTGGTGATGCCGGTTTTGGGCAGACCAGCAGGCTTCAAAGTTCGGGCAAGGATGGCGGAGGCCATGGTTGAGGTTGGGTGTTGCGGGCGGTGGGGTGAGGGTTCTTAACCACTGAAGGCCTTCCACAAGTGGTCACTGATGTAGTCTGCCATTTCTGATCAGTATCTGCGTCGCTCGTTCCTTTTCCCCAGCCCGGTGAATTTTGCGTGTTGGTGATGGCGGTCTTATCGGGCGACGGGCGGTGTCGGATGCGTCATACCTTGCGAGGTGAAGAGTGTGGGAGCGAACACCATGAACGCGACCAGCTCAAGAGACGGCGAGGGTGGTGTCTAGGAGCACGTTGGGTCGATATCGGCAGCGAGGTGGCAGTTGAGCATGAGATGGTCAGCAGCGATGGGATTGGGTGTTGGTGGGCGAAGGGTGAGAGATCTGGCGCGGGAAGTCGAAGTTTTCAAGCTTATCTGCCCACCCGGCCCTTCGGCGCTCGAAAGAGTCACAGACCAATGGCGCGGAGGCAATGGCAACGCCGCTGATAGGACGTGTGTTGCCGGTCGTCGATTCTGGGGAGCGTGTCGGTGTGCAGAAGAGGGAGGCTGCTATCGCGACAATAACCCGTCGCCCTCCCACAGGTGACTAACTTGATTGCTGCTGCTACGCTCTTTGTCCGCGCCGCCTGCCACCTTCCGCTGCCACCTCCGCCCTCGGCCATTTCGCCCTTGCTTTTGACCACGCGCCCCGCTCTCAGCAGGACAGGACAGGACAGGACAGGACAGGGAGCAGAAGATGCCGTATCCCGTGACGAGCACGAGCACGACCATGCTGCCTCCGCGAGATGATGAGTATTTCATCACGCCGTCTCCGACTCACGCCAACGACTCGTCGGCACTGTGAACCTTGTTTGCATGCCGCTGTCAAAACCGCCTTCCACAGCGAGAGGATGCTCGAGCTTCAAGAATATGTGACCCATCTCGCTATCGTCGAGGATTGCTATGTCAAACTCTCATGCCACTGAACATGTCAGGCCATGAGATGTGAAACAGAAGGCGCTCTAGTGATGCAGCGACAGTGACAGCTTGGTCATGCACAACATAGCACATCCGTCAAACTTCGCCCTCGACTCAGCATACCTGCACCACCACTTTTCTCTTCACAATGCCGCCTCCTCTCAAAAATTTCACCCTTTTTCCTCCTGTTGACAATCATGCAGAACGGCATCGTACACCCGAATATCTCGCTTCCAAGCAGCAAGAACATGGGCGCCCTCAAGCAAGTCTTCCGAAAAATCCCAAGCAAATACCTTCAAGCCCTTGAAGAAGCCAAACCCGGCGACGGCGTAGGCTACCCCAACGAATACAACGGCGAACGAATCCGCATCAACAACGCCTTCTTGAAACAATGCATCCTCCTACGCCCCCATTCTCGAGCCTTCCGCCTCAACCACAACATCGTCATCAAAACCGGCTCCAAAGCCCGCCTCCTCGAAGCAGCAACCATGAAACTCCTCGCATCCCAAACCTCCATCCCCGTCCCCCGCGTCTACGACTCCTACATCCAACCCGACGGCTGCGGCGTCCTCATCATGGAACACATCGAAGGCCAAACCCTGTCCCAAGCCTGGCCCCACTACGACCAAGCCCAAAAACAATCCATCACCGGCCAACTAAAACACTACCTCGACGAACTCCGCTCCATCACCAGCAACACAATCAGCAGCATCGACAATGAACCCTGCTTAGACGAATTCTTCGCCCGCGATGATTTACAATATGGCCCTTACAACGACCCTAGCGCTTTCATCGAAGGCCTCGTTCACACTCTTCGTCAACGTGGAGATAATTCTTGGACGCAAATGGTCGCTCGTTTATTACGTTCTATGCGCAGCGAGAAAATTGTACTGACACATAACAATCTTACACCGAGCAATATTATTGTTCGAGATGGGATGGTGGTGGGGATTTTGGATTGGGAAATGTGTGGGTTTTATCCGGATTATTGGGAATTCGTGAAGGCGTATTTGTTTGCGGATTGGAATGGGATGTGGGTGAAGGAGAAGGTCCCCGACAGGATTTTGACTCCGAGGTTGGCCGAGTTAAGTTATCTGATGCATGCGAGGAGTGTCGTTTGGCCTGGGCTGTGAAGGAAGATGCAAAAGTCGAAAAGTTGAATCGAATTGGTTTATTGTCATCGACTTCTTTCACGATTGTGTATCAATAGGACTGGTATCTTGATCGCTACGGTATTTGAGGAGAAATTATCCAAACCACGTTCATCATGAAATGATGAGGATACTCGTCTCGAACATCTCGTACTTCTTAGTAGTCTCTACAACACAGAGCAACAGAACAGTCCTACAACCTCGCCCCTTCCCTCCTCTTCCCCTCCTTATATTCCTCCTTCGCCTGCTCCCTCAACAACCTCTTCAAAATCTTCCCGCTCGCATTCTTCGGAATCGTATCCACAAACTTGACCCCACCCTCCAACTGCTTATAATACACCAACTTCTCTTTTACAAAGGCCTTGACTTCCTCTTCCGACGGAGCCCCATCTTTCGTCCTCCTCGTAATATACGCCCTCGGCAACTCATCTCCCTCTCTCACAGGATCCGGAACACCAATCACAGCCGCATCGACAATTTCGGGATGACTTAATAAAACGCCTTCCAGTTCCGGCGGAGCGACTTGGAAGCCGCGAACTTTGATGAGTTCCTTTTTGCGGTCGACGATGTAGTAGTTTCCTGATTTGCTATCGATGTAAGCGATATCTCCCGTGTGGAAAAAGTTATCTTTGTCCCAGTCGCGGGCGTTGGCTTCGGGGTTTTCAAAGTAGCCTTTTATCACTGTGGGACCGCGCACGCAGAGTTCGCCGCGGACGTCGTAGGCTGTGATGTCGTTGCCGGAATCGTCGACAAGTTTCACGTCGAGGTTTGGGAGGGGTTTGCCGACGCTTCCTGTGGAGTCGCCGGCTGGGTAGGGGGTTCGGGTTGCGATGCAGGAGGTTTCCGTCATGCCCCTGTGGTTTGAGAAATTAGTGGGAGCTTTTGAGAGGATCTGAAGCCGAGCTTTGTTCTCTTACCAGACTTGAGAACAAGGTGCGCCGGGAGCCATGAGGGCTTGAAGTCGTGCTTGAGGGCCTTTGTCTAGAGGTGCAGCTCCGCATTGCGCTACTTTGCATGATTTGAGACTGTATTGCTTCGCCATAGGACTGTTGATGACCTGAACTGCGATCGGAGGAACGACTCCCATATCTGTGATCTGGTAGTGCTCGTGCGCCCAAAACCACGTCTTTAGATCGAATCGTGGGACAACATAGGCTTGATCACCGTTTCGTAGAGGTGTGCAGAACGCGCTGGGAGCTGTTGCTGCGTGGAACATGGGAAGTGGCAGAAATCGTCGAACTTCATAGGGCTTCGGATTTGTCTCGTACACCAGCATGTGCTGTGCCGTCAAGTTGAGGTGTGATAGCTCTGCGGCTTTGGGAAGACCGGTTGTGCCAGAAGAGTATAGTCTCGCTGCTCCTGTCTGGTATGCTGTCTCGTAATCGTTGAATCGTACCCAGTCTGTTTCGCCATGCTTGAACAAGTCGCCCCATTGCAGGAAGCCCTCCGGCGCCTTTTCGCCTGTAGGATTGTATATGATGATGTTCTTCTTATCTATCCCGTTCGCTGCCGCGGCTTTGAGGATGTTGGGCAGGAAAGCAGGTTGTGTAAGGATGTACTTTGCTTTGGCGATCTTCGTTGTCTGTCGCAACCACTGTCAGCCAATATTACAGCATAACCAAGGAATGAACACAACGTACATGCGTCAATTCATGCTCCGTATAAGCTGGATTGGTACCAGCATAGACTCCTCCCGCGGCAATGACTCCAAGAAAGAAGATCGGGTATGTGATGTCGTTCAGAGAGTGTATCGAGACACAATCGCCTTTCTGGACACCAATGGCCTTGAACCCCGCAGCAAGCTGCCTCACCATCTTCTTCGCCTGCCGCGCAGAAATCGACCTCTTATCATTCAATCCATCGATGTAAATCGGCTTGTCCCAATCATACTTGACATGGTCGAAAGTCCAGGACACAATGTCCTCGTTGGATAGCGGGAAATGTTCTTTCGCTAGGAACGGCATCGTGTCGGTATTCGTCTAGATGTATCAGTAGAAAAGAAGATCGTGAGACGCGCAAAGGAAAAGGTATGCCCGAGAGTACTTATTCCTTCTATACGAACAGGTACTCGCAGTTCTGGAGCTGCGCGGAAAGCTATCTCAGCCGGCTAGCGCTATGCAGATCACTGTCACCGAGGCTGACCAAGGACGACTCGGCCAATCTTAGTCAAGCATCGGCAGCCATCGCAGGAGTGAAGTTGCGGAGGAGCTCGTCAGCTGTGGCTTGGCCCTTGCACGGCTTGCCCCAGAATCAAATCTGCCGCAAACACCGTGCGTATGCAGGGTACGTGCGCCATAATGGAGTGAGGGCAAGCATCAAAATCGAGGCTGCAGAAGTTTCGTGTCGCGTGGTCAACCCTGGTCAAGAGCTGGCTTTGTCACGAAGTATTGACAGCATGTGCTGAAGCCCATGATGGATCACATATCATTGTCATTTCGATTCCTTGGGAGTTGACGAGAATGGAATGTGGTGTTTGGCAGGAGCAGAGTTGGGTCCAGGGCTGAGCGTGGCCGCTTCCAATGCAGCGGCTCGTGCTTCGCCGTGCATCAGCACAACTGAATCCACACTCACTCGCATGCTCCTCTGGAATGTTCAGCAAGTCCGAATTCGCAGCGACCTATCAACCAGGTCTGCAAGCAGAACAAGCATCAATGCCACGTCCTCGAAAGCTTCGTTCCATGATCAACCGGATGCTTCGGAACACAACATGAACACAAGTCGGTATGTAAGCCAAAAAGCTGATCATCAAGTCACGACATCGCACATGAGTGAGCAGTCCCGAGGTCTACAGACATGATTACGGGCGTAATGTTCCTCAACGGTTCCCATGTCATCAGCACTGAACACGATCTATACGACGACTCAACTCCCTCTTGTCAACGCGATGGGCACCCCTTTGAACCTGAAATGGATCGCAATCGATGCCACATCTTTCACCCAGTTGTGATCTGAGTCCGCAAGCGCCAGGTCCCCAGTACAAAACACGGCAGGCCTGGCGTAGGCTCTTTGGGCTTGCTCCGTCCACTTGTTCTCCCTACCATTCTTGCTAAGCACATACGGCTTCATGTAGAAGTGCAGCAACTCCCCTTTGTCATTCTTGTCCAAGAAGTGGGGACCGACGTGGATCTGGTAGCTGTGTTCCTTCTCGCTGTTGGTGCTGTCGACAAACGTTGCCCTAAACGTGGTTGGATCAGTAACTGCTCCTGCACATCTGACAAAGATGATTGTTGCTTACCACATATCAGTGATGCGACATCGGAAATAATTCTTCAGTGCGACATTTTCGGGCAACACGCGAAAAGGCAAGAACCCGTCCTTGCGGAGAACTTCTTTCCAGTCGTCGGCAAACGCGCCTGGAGTCTTGGTCGATATGACAGCGGCACCTTTCTCACCAACATCTTCCTCATTTGCGAGATCTTCCTTGTCCAGAAGCAGTTCTGAAAGCTCGCGAAGAGCCTTCTCGAAATCGTTTGCGTTCATGTCGGCTGCGATCTTGATCGTAGATGGCATTTTGGCATGTCCGACCCGGTACGTATAGCCAAGCAATGCTTCGAAAAAGCGCACGTATATTGAGTACTTGATGTCGGGAAGTGACTGTCGCAACGTTTGGAGAGCACTTTGCCTCGCGGCAAAGTCCTGGTCGAATTTTCCAGCAGTTTTGGCCTTTTCGGCAACCGTGCTAATCTTAAGGCGCACTTCCTCTCGTGCGTTAAATTCTTTGACTCCGCGGCAGTATTTGGTCGAGAGCTCCAAGGCCTTCAAGATTGCTTCGAGCAGTGTACGACCCTGGATGGCCATCTTGTAAATTTCGTCCTGATACGCATTCAGTCCGTCCACATCTCCCAATGCAGAATCCTCGTGAGTGTCGGCCAGCTGTTTGAGAGCTTCGCCTAGTTCTTTGAACGCACGTTTGAAATCGATAACGAATTCATCCCAGCGATTTCTCAAGCTGAAAAAATCGAGAGGCGGGCCATTGGCTAGGGTGGCGAACATTGCAGTGGCTTCGGCAGGCTGCAATACCTTGAGGTTCCCGTTCGTCCTGTCAAAGTATGATTGTATGGAGTTGAAGGTATTGCCGACTTGGTTGACGTCCCGCATAAGGTATGGCATCTGGTGAACGAAAAAGTAACTCGCTTCCTCGACCTTCTGACGAGCGTTCTGAGCAACTGCATCCTGTCGAGCAAAGACTTAGTGCGGTGTCCACAATTGGTGCATGCAGTTGCGCTGAAGCATACCTTCTTGACTTGCTCGGTCGCAAAACCCGCTATTTCAGCTATACCTTCGGCGATGCCATCAGGCTTAAGAGACACAGCAGATACTACGCTTGTCATCAGTGACGATGTGCGATTCTGCAATCTCGACTTGGCTTACCAAAAAACTTGACGCTCTTCAAGCACGCATTCCAGATAGCTTCGTTTGCAAGCCGTTTCTTTGCTGCGTCCTGTCACAGAACCTGTCATCAACAATGCATAAGCCTGCCCAAGCAGTCCCGCTCACCTGACTGTGCTTGTGCTCCTCTAGACTGTCGGAGACTTTCTTAAACTTTTCGTCGACCGCCGCTTGCTTTCTCTGGGGCGAGACATCAGTCTACTCGTCACATTTGAGTCCGGAGGATCTTACATTGTACTCGTTCTGTAACCTCACCGCCTGCTGAAGAGCTTCTGAAGCATCAGCTCTGAGAGCTTCAGTGTCAACAAAGGGTTTCGCCAGTAGACTCATGCTATCAAGCATAGCGCTATTGATCTTCTTCTGATCCTCTTTCAACGCAGCAATTGAGTTCAGCAGCGTGGTCATCAATTGCTCGAAGTCCTGCAGCTTCCCCAGATAGCTTATCCATTTGCCCGCATTGGTGAGGTAGGCTTCTACCTCCAATCTTGGAATTTCGTAGCATTGTGAGGCAGTACTAAATGGTGGAAATCCAGGGTTTTGCCGTGCTAGATCAAGTGGTCTCAACAATCTCAATGCATGGAAACAAATATTTGCATGTCGGAGAGAATTTCGAGTACAGATGACAATGTACCTCAGCATGGACGTTGCCAGCTCTCGGCTTGGTTTGTCGTCGGCCAGTAGCAATTTGCTAGCCTTCACGAAGAGCGAGTTGACCAGTGCGGGCAAATGGCTGCATGTTATGTTAGTTACTGAAGTCTTGTTGCCTTCGTGATGGGGGCTCACGTTTCCGTTGATGGAACGAGGTCCTGGAAAGATTCTAGCTCGCCGAAAGGTACTTGTGGAATTTCGTAGATATACCTCCGTCGTTCGAGAACTGGTATCGTAGAGATACTTTTGATGGCGACAGGGGCAGCAACCAGTATCCCTGCACAGCTGCTGCCATTGATGCGAGCGATGGTGGCAATAGAGTCGGCCTGACCCGCCGCGCGGCCAACATGTCCGATTTGTAGTCCAGCACTGCAAGTCTCGTAGAAAATGGCCATTCGAAAAAGATTGGGCTCCCCATTTGAGGCCTTGACATCGAACCTGATAACAGTATTCGCTGGCAGATTCGCAGCAAAGGAACGGGCAAAAATGTGAACGATACGGAGACTCGACAAGTTAGACAGCCCAGCGAAAGTGACTGGCTTCGATCCTTCGGGGAGGAGCGACGTCCATTGCAGCTCGTCAGCATAAATATGCAAATAACGCGTTTCCGCGGGCGTCTTTTTCAAAACTTCGCCGAACTCGAGCTTCTGATCTGGATTGCCCTGGCAGTATGCGTGATGCCCTTGTGTCTCATACGTTGGAGGAGACATCGTAAATCTAGTAATGAGGAATTCTCGAAGCTCGTAGAGCAGCACTTGCGAGATTGTCGGGAACAGGACTCCGCGAGCGCGAGCGGCAGACCTGACGATACGTTCGTTGTCCTTCCAAGGTCATTGCGCTATGTGGTTGACCATCGTATTTTGACTTAGCGTTATGCGGCATCACGCCACTGCTTTTTGATTAGCTACCAGCGCATTAGCCATATCCCGTCAAGGCCAGCTTCGCAGCTTGCATTCTATGCCGCAAGCTGCAATTGTGGCGGTTTCATGGAGATGCTCCATTGTGAGCTTCGACAAATCACGTCAATAGATTGACGCTCTCGCCATAGCTGGCATGAACTTGGAAGAGCTGCCTGGCGCCACCAATGCGGAAGATAGGCCGCAGCTGTGAAGGAAAGAGGTAAGCTTACGGCGTGAAGTTCAAGCCTCAAGAGCCAAATCGTGCTTTCCACGGCCGTGCTTGGCAACATCCCCGCCTTCAATGGGGTCCAGACCAGCGCCGCATCTCCTGACTCCAAACTTGCTCTTCTACATGGCTGCAGCTGTGCCAGCACGTGGACGTTCGACGTGTGTTAAGCTAGCGAAGCCGCGGCGTGGTGGAAGCCTGTTGAGGCAGAGCATGAGCTATGGTAGCTCTGACGACGAGACTAAGTATTTTTCAGATATGCATTGTGTGCGCTAATCCGTCAACTGCAACCTCTTGCAACATCACATTG
This sequence comes from Cercospora kikuchii, assembly GCF_019650295.1. Taxonomy (NCBI): domain Eukaryota; kingdom Fungi; phylum Ascomycota; class Dothideomycetes; order Mycosphaerellales; family Mycosphaerellaceae; genus Cercospora; species Cercospora kikuchii. The sequence goes on from NW_025408586.1 coordinate 1,101,723, forward strand.
GTGCTCTTCTCCGTATCCGTGTAGCAAGATCGTTCCCGTATCTCAGTCGAGGCAATGGGCCCCATTCCTGCGAAACCAGCCATCATCGACGAGTTCTCCAGCATATCTACTGATGATGATAATCCTGATTATTATCTCCCTGTGGAGCGAGATGACGATGGTCTCAAGCGTGGACGAATCGCCTCGATAATGAAGTCCCTCGCGTTTACTGGCAAAGTGGGCGGCCAGGACCGCAATTTCAATGAAGATGCATGGAACAACCTGATGCAGGTTGTCTACGATCGCGATCTGTACGGAAACATGACCAAGCTTGTTGAAGAGGTCAAGAAGGTTCAGGGGGCCTGGGACGCAAGTATGTATACTTGTAGAAAAGTGGCGATGACAGCACGCTGACCGACTGGAGTGAGGAGTTTAGGCGCCGCACCAGAAGCTGCCCGCATCGAGCAGATCATGTCTCAGCTGCTGCTGTCATATAAGTCGAAAGGCCTCCGTCCCGAGGCGCCTCTTCATCAGCCGGACGCTGCTCTTGGGAAGGAGCTTGTGACACTAAATCTTGCGCTGCGGCAAAAGGTACAGAATCTGGCAATCGGAGCGAAGAACGAAACGCTATCCGCTGCGATCGAAAACGTCAGGAAACAAGTATCGAATGTGGCTTTCGATATGGTGGAGATGTTCGTAAAGAACGCCGGAGAGAGATATGCAGGATTACTTCCTAAGGTCATTGCGGCATTCTTTCAGCCTCAAAATTATTTTGGTCGAACTGAGACCATACAGGCCGGGAAGGATTTCTTAGCTATGATGATGGATTTCTGGGAGTTTTATCGTCGCGTAAGGAACACGCAAACTCATGCTGCGCTAATGAACCGTCTGGCGCGGAATATCGAGAAGTGTAAGTCGTGTTGCTGGTCGATTGTGCTGCGCTGACAGTTCCTTCGACAGGGCTTAAAAGTACCCCATCATCAATTGCCGCAAGACTCACCACGCTGCTCCTTGACATGCAAGGAAACATGCTGTGTGGGGAGTTTACCGAGGCGTGGAAGATCTACACGGAGGAAATCAAACCAGCTTTGGTCAGTCAATATCTAGTCTTGGCTCCGCGGCCGCCGTGCTTACCTTCGACGTTGTAGCAACTCGAGAACCAGACTTTTGTTCCGAATATTTTGGCCATGCATATGCCAGCGAATGCGTACACGTACGGCCGAAATACCGTGAGTTTCATTGAGGACGCCTTGTCAATAAGCTGAACCATTAACACCATCTGTAGCATTCTGGTAACGACGAAATCCCCGCGAACCTACCCAACTGTGTCTTGATTCACGGGCTTTGTGAAATTGCAACACCAGCTTCTGGAGTGGCCACCTTTGTGGGAATCTCAACGTCGAAAGGCCCAGGTGAGAAGTCTTTGCGAGTTGTGCCCAAGCCGAAAGATGCTACTGGGACTGCCTCATGGTTCAACCTGCCGAAGTCGCTACTGGACAGCGGTGACATTCAATATGGCTACGAAGGATTCGCGGTTAGCGATGGGGCCAGGAATGTCCGATACGACAAGCCCTTCGCGAAGGGTATCAAGCCAAGAGTGTTTGCCTGGCTGGCAAACGGCTATATGAACCAGAAAGCAGGGGCAGGCACGCGTAATGCAGTCTTCGCTTCGCCCGTGGAGGATTCAGAGAATGAGTACATCGAGCTGAAGGTAGACCATTCGGAAGAGGTTCTTCCGTACGTGGGCTATCTCGCGATCCATCCGAGGCGGACCGACATCATCGGCAAAGTTATAAATTCGAAATTACCGGATGCGCAAAATCAGGGTGTTACCAAGAATGAATTGCTCAAAGCAGAGGAGGTTTTTGCATTGCACACCAATCCTCCGACGCTGAGCATGCCGATTGTGACCACTTTCATTAGCGGATATGAGTCGAAAGACCGCGTCAAAGCAACGACTGTTCTGCCGACCTCCAGCAATACCTTTGTGCATTGGGAGACTCGGGGCTGGGTAACGCACACAACCTTTGCTTATTGGCCGTCCGATGACCAGAAAGTGATCTTGCCGTCGTTTGAATAGAGTAGATGGTCCACAATGGCTTCTGGTGGCCGGACACGAAGACAGTGCCCTTTGCAAGAAAATTTCAGTATGATCACCTATGCTGGCAGCGGAGCTGGTGAAGTCTTCCAGGAAAAGGCATGTATATATTTGGCTCGAAACGGTCATGGCCCGCCCAGGTCATACCAGGATACGAAAAGTTTCGACAGGCCGGGATCTGGGGCGACGAGAAGCGGATGGACTGTGCCAGTCCAGTCAGACCAAGCTGACGCTCGAAGAGGAGAGGACAGGGAATATTCGCGGACGTTTGGAAGAAACCAAGGCGCAAGAATTAAGGCCGTTGTGAGAGACCGATAGTGCTGTGAATGGCCACGAGGTCAATCCAACCACTGTGCAGTCGGCACGGAATTGGTTATTTGATGCCCTTTGCCGTTGGTAGGAAGTCAGCTCGTGCTCGCTGCTCTTTGCAACTGTGCCGACATGGCTAATTGCGGTCACTGCTAAAGCTTTGTCTCGAGGTCACCTCCTTGCCGATAACATGGCGTGGCCGAGTATCTCAATGATATCGCTCACCTTGAGATTCGAGGCACTGTGCCACTGCGTTATTGGCCTTGCTGAATGCAGTTTCCCTGCGTGCGATTGTCGACTTGGGCAGATCGCTGGTGATCGCACCGCTCATCGAGGCTGCGACACAACAGCGACCCAGGCGCCGTTCGCGATGTCCGTGCTGAAAGCTTCGCCCACTCTTTGGCACACCTCTCGGACAGGCATTGGTCGTCGCGCAGGCATTGCGTTCTAGGTACAAGGCGATATTGGCCAGATAATCCAGGATTGAGTTGCAGGAAAGCCCTGCCTCACCGCTGTCCAACTGGTGAATTGCAGTCTTTTTAATGGTCGTCGAAGTGCACTCTCGGGCATTGCTGCCAGAAACTCGTGATTGACGCGTGGTCAGAGACAACCGCAGTACTTGTTGTGTTTGGAGAATCTATTTGTTTCAGTTTGTTAACAGCGTGCGTGGCTTCCGGACACCTGCGAGATGGCGATTACCAAAATGGGCCCAACAAACCTCCTCCTGGTGACCATTTTGGTTTCCATGACCAAAGCGCAAGGCGACAACGGAGTAGTCTGTCCCAAAGACGGAACTTATCGCCTTGTGCGTATACAGTCTTCTCACTAATCCGATAATGGATACAGCCCTTCAACTGACGTTTTGTGTTATAGTTCTGTTCTCGAGACGGCACGACTATCGTCAGTACAGACCCACACGCTATGCACACCATCGTACAACAAGCACTAATTGTTCATCCTTAGGTTCAATGCGATCCCAACGGGAGGGAACGTATTAGCGAACGCTGTTACCAAGGGAGTTGTGATCCAATTGGCGTCTTTTGCACAGCAGGCGGAAGGCCGAAACAAGGCCAGGGAGCTACTTCATGTGCGCAAGTTGCGGCATATGGCGAAGGAGCGTTGACATGTGATCCAACGTATAGCTATCTGGTAAGTTAGGAACCTACATGGACAGGAGGAAAGGCGAGAAAGAGTCTGGGTACCACTTCGGCTGACATTTCTGGAATTTCCTAGTATCAATGTTTTAACGGCCAGCCGACGGGCGGTCAGAGATGTTGCGAAGGGTGTTGTACGGCGACTGGAGGTCGTGGGTCTTGTCCTCAGGGCTGATGTTTAGAAGGCGATGTTGGAGAGCGAGGGGAACATCAAGGGACAAAATAGCATGACGTAAGCTTCGGAATGGAACAATGAAGGTGCGACGCTTCTGCGCAGCAGTCTGAAGCCCCCGTCCCATCCGCGTCCCAACTTCTCGTCCTTCAACATTATTCAACATCGCTCCGGAGCGCATTTGGTTTGTGTGATAGCATCTGCACCTCTTTCAATATGCTTGCCGATCCCACAATCTCTTCCTCAGAAGAGGCTGATACCGGCCCGTCGTCGCGACTGCCACAGTCAAACACCCTGCCACCAGAACTCGTCCCGCCTCGAGACATAGAGCCGATCAAGATGCTGCTTTACTGCCGCCGCCGCATACCCGACGATGCTGTGTGAAGGCATCCTTCTTCATGCAAAAAGCGATACCGGGCCAGGCAGGTTGTGAGGGCGGGTTGGGAGCGTTCCACGTCGTCCCAACGCTGCGTTGCAATTGCGCGTCCTGCATGTCGGGACGCGACTCCCCTGAAGACTGTTCATGGCATACGCAGCGGCTTTCCTCAGGTTGCGGCTGTGCTGGGCTCGCGTGAGTGTAGCACTGTCAGAGTGCGGATGATCTTCGATGGAGGAGGGTGCACAGGTGCTGCTACAGGTGGGACAAGACAATCTTTGCGCAACGCCCACTGTTTCCTCTGTGTCGTGCTGCGCGCTTCGTGCTTCTCCCAGGGCAAGATGTCTACTTGCCGTTAGCAGCTCTCTGTGTGGATCCCACTCCTCAAGCCACTCACCTAGAACTTGACTTCTGTCTGATGCTACTCCAAGCATACTTCGAAATGCAACTGGTGAGACCGGGCTGCCGCAATTCTTCGGACAGAGCGCATCTTCTGCGTGATACTCGCCCACCAGCAGCGGGCAGGCACAGTGCCCGTTCAGGAATGTGGTCTCAAAATGACCGCAACTGAATTCCGAGAGCTTTGAGATGCACATTTCCAGAACCGTTCCAGCATCGTGCTTTACCAAAGCAATCGAATTCGCTGCAGCGCTGGCGCGCTGATATGGGAATACGGATCAAGGTTAGAGTTTTGACTGAGCTCTCCTGACCAACAGGCCTGCGCAGCCAACCCGATCCGATTTGACGGACACACGGTTTGCTTTCGAAGACAACAGAAGTGTAGCTGCCAACACTGTCCTCCTTCGGCCGATTCGGTCCTCCGCTTGGTCGTTACTGGCATAGCTCGGGAGTGATATACTCTTTCAGCAGCCAAGATGTGGTGTGTCACGGACCGTTTCCCAAATGGTCTCATCTGCTGTTGCAGGGTTGATGCAGCCCGCTACTTGAGAGTCAAATTTGGCACCTTCGGCACCTCCCAGATTGAAGCCCTCATTGCGAGCAAGCCGCTTCCAATTCTACCGATCGGGACCGGAAGCGTCGGTTAATGCGTTGCTGCAATGTCGATTTCGCAAAGTGAGCACTGATTAGCGCTCAAGACCAGTGTCCTTCATCCAACCTAATGAAGGACCTTTGTTCGAATGTGGGCGACAGTCCAGATGGCAACGCCATGATCCTACGAAATGATCAGGATCCTGCTGCTCAAGTACTACCCACACCGACCTACCATTTCGCGATGTCAGAAGCTGCTAGGCTACCAACACTGCTTCTCGAAGACCCTTCACTCTCACGAGCGAATCTGACATCAAGCTCTGGTAAGGTGTTCTCCTTCGCTTCCGGATCTGGAGTGAACTTCGCAGTGGTTGGCAAATTTTGTTTTGGTTCCAACCCACGAGCGTAACACTCCACACTAAATGAAGTCAGCGACTGTCGAAATACAACTTGGAGCACCCCAGACTTACCATCTCCCAGGCGGCTGTGTTATTTTCATTCCTCGCGGCTCGCAAAGGTAGTGTGGTGCGATATCTTGCAAACATACACTTGTCGTGTAGACCACGTGGCCACAAGAGTACGAAACGACGTAAGTTCCATAGCACATTGTAGCGCCTCAAACGACCAGTACTTGCTTCCGCGGCGGTTTGCAGTCCGATGTGGATACCAATGGGCCGTTCATGCAGACGCAGGGTGCAGAGGCTGAGAGTCTGTTTTCATGACCACATAAGTGCTGCGAAAATTGGCGTCTTTTGCTCACGATGGCAAAGAGATCAAGAATGCGAGTGTTGTTTCTTCCTGCGCAGTGTGAACTGGGCGATGATGGAAGTGGAGAGATTTTGTCTCAAGCTAGTGAAGAGTGCCCGCTGCAGGAACACGCAATTCGATCGGATTGGTAGCGGCAGACTAAGACAAACATCATAGATTGCGGAGCAAAGACACAAGAGTACGAGGTTGACATGTACCGTGGCATTGGTCCGGTTGGAGTGGAACACGAAGGATAAAACTGTGATGATCACTTTTGTGGAAAGTTTTGTTGGCGTCTGGTTGGTAGACTTCATCAACCTCGCACCTTGTATAGCGTGTAGGCGGGCAACAGCCAGTATACAACGGAACCCTGTGTGGCAATTGGGCTTTGTGACAGTGGCGGTGAACAACCACGGCTAAGGCAACTATTTCTCTTGTGCCAAAGTGCTCTTCCTAGCGGAAGGATCGTGTCGTTCCCGTTGCCGCGTTTTTACACCGCTTTTCGTCGATCGCAACGGTCTGGGTTGATCTCAAAGTTGAAGCTGTCTCTACGGCAATGTTTTGATCTCAGTCACGAGACCTGCCTTGGACAGACGCTCGAGGTATGCCGAACCCAATGTTGCGGGGGTTAAGACGCCACCACCTAGCTCGTGTGCGAAGGTCTTGTCGCGGGCAATGGTGACGGCAGCTTCGGCGAGGAAAACACCTGTCAAGTCGTACATGCTGCCGTTCCAGCGCATGCGACCGTATGCTCGCTTGGGATCATTTTCGTCTGACACGTCTGCGTTGGCGATTGCACGCCATTCGCAATGCTCCTTGCTAGCTTGCCTATAGTTTATGCGTCAGCGTCACTCTCGGCTTCGACTCCGCACAACCACATCACTCACTCTTTTGTCGGGCCTTCTCCAGGCTGATAGACGAACTTCTTCAATAGCCAACGTACTGGAGGTAGAATCAATGCTACCATGCCGAACGTGAGAGCAAGATGTACGAGGAATCCTTGAACGCTGTTGCGAGCTTTCATGTAAGCGCTGAACTTGAACTTGCGGCCATAGTAGTTGCCATTGTCGATCAAGCTCCAGGTTCGGTTCACGATTGGAGTGTCGCTGGGACCTTGAATGCTGTCGGTAAGAAGACCCAAGTCTGGCACAGTCCGAAGACCAGTGAGTTTCTCGAGCAATGGGCGTCCAGGATGACTTGGCGCCGGAGCGACCGATAATGAATACGGAGACATGGTCTTCGCAATCTGCCCAAGCCCATAGGAATCGAAAAGTGTAAGGACGGTGTCCAGAGTACCGCCGCTCGGTGTTCCGTTCAAGTCATAGATGGTATCTACAAGCTCGCGGGTGCCAACATTGAGTGTTTGACGAATGTGGGTGACTAGAGCCCAGGCGATCAGATCTGTGGGAGCACTCTCTACACCGTTTTGCGCAATCATGATGGCACCGTTCTTCTTCGCCAGGTCGTGGTACTTTTCGGTCATGTCATATACCCAAGGCACTTCGCCGGTGCAGTCGAGATAGTGCGTGCCTGTCTCCGCGCATGCTGCAAAAGCTGCTTCGCCATACTTGTGGAATGGACCGACAGTGGAAATCAGGACTTGGGTCTTCTGTGCCAGGCCGGACAAGTCGCTCTTATTGAGCTGCGCAGTTTCGATACCAGGTTGCTCTCGATCAGGATGTTCTCTGCGAAGTTCATCTGCCAATGACTGGAGTTTACTCTGGTTCCGCCCTGCTATCGCCCATTTCAGGTTTGTTGGGAGTTGTCGAGCAATGTGTTCAGCGGTGTATTTTCCAGTGTAGCCCGTAGCGCCGTAGACGATGACTTCGTATTGTCGCTGCTTTTGCGCCATCTTTGTGTGCGATGTAGATGCAGGTACGATGGTACTGTGAAGGAAGGAAAGAATAGATGTACGGGAACCTCTACCTAGGCTGGTCGGAAGAGCAGCTCAGAACAGTCGACTTCCGGCTTGCACATGATGACGAGGCTCGTCTGCCTCGTTGCACGATACGAATGGACCAAGCATATGAGCTTTGAGGCTGTGAAGTATTTCGATACGTGCGAAGACCGGTCCAATTCTCGTCCCGTCCTCCATCGAATTGCACGACTTTGCTTTCGCCGTGTTGTAAGTTCCACCTTGATGTGCGTCTTCCTGACGAGGGGCGCGATTGACGTTTTGGGGTTCTCAGGCACCAAGGCAACCACGACGCCAAGCCAGGTGCACTTCGATTTTCTCAAGCCAATCGCTCTACACGACTTTGAACTTCAACCACCCAGCGAAACCTTTGTCAACCACACAACACCGCTACCATGACGAAGCGCACGAAGAAGGTCGGAATCACCGGTAAATACGGTACCCGGTATGCATACCTCCCACGAACCGCGAAACCCTCGACCAGACGGAGCACGAGTTGGCACATTGCAACTCATGGAGGATGACATGGCTCTGCGCGAGGCCACGCAAATACATTCTTGAGGACATGTTCTGACTATGGGGAAATAGCTACGGTGCTTCCCTGCGTAAGCAGGTCAAGAAGATCGAAATCTCCCAGCACGCCCGTTACACCTGCACATTCTGCGGAAAGGTGACTGTCAAGCGTCAAGCAGTCGGTATCTGGAACTGCCGGTCATGTGGAAAGACTGTCGCTGGAGGCGCATACGTCGTGTCGTATGTTTTGGACATGAAGAGAGAACTTTGGTGATCAGGAGGAGTGCTGACAGAATACACAACAGGACACCCGCTGCTGCTGCCACCCGCTCTACCATCAGACGTCTGCGCGAGATTGCTGAGGTTTAGGAGGTCCATTTCGGTGCATGGGGAGGATACCACGGAGTTATACATGGACTCGCACAGGCTCAGCATGTGATGCCCAGCATGAGGCCACGGTTTTCTAGCGAACTCGACGAATGAAACTCTCAGAAACGATCTCCACCTCCTTTCCACGTATTTCGATGAGAGACGGTTTACATTTCTCTCGACCGATTCTGTGACGCACCTGGCTTTTGTTCCTTTGTTGTCCCTGTGCACAGATGCGACCGTCGAAGCGAGTTGGAGGTGCAATGAAACGCTGTGGCGGCCTCACTTGACCTCAAATACAGACGCGGAATTTGAACTAAACGCAATGTGGGTGCATCCACTATACGAACCAGTCCTTAATGCTGCATTTCTACCCTGAACTAGGTTTGTTGTCACTGACTTGGTTGGTCATGCACGTCGGCGCGGAGGCGTGACCTTCGGATCCAGGTCATCAGCTCAAGGCACGCTTGGCACCAATAGGCGCGATGGCTGCTCCCGGCGACTATTAAAGCTCACCTGCGCTCGTCTTCCTTCCTTCAACCTCATGCTATTCGAACCTCGACCACATGTCCGCGCCTCCATACACACACAGCAATACCGTGTTGACTACAAGAAGACATGGCGGACGCGTGCATCGTGTGTTTAGGTGACCTGCGCACATCACCTGACGACGATCAACCGCCCGAAGCGACTGCCGCGCCAAGTATTGGTGGTATCAAGATCGAGAGCGATGACGCCAAGATACCAATCAAGTCCAATGCGAAAAGGTACCACCCCACGATGCGTTGCACGAGAACTTGACCTCGCTGTCACGGCGACCATGCCATACTGGAGGCCACCACGCCATGCTCAATATCGCTACCGTTACGGTACACGATACTTCCTCTCTTGGACGGCTTGAAGATCTCCATGATATTCGCCAGATAAGCTTGGAGGTGAGGTTTTTCCGCGCTCTGCGCACATGCATGGCGACTGGAGGCCTCCAGTATGGTTGCAAGGGAGCAACAAATGCTAACGTGTTCTCTCTACAGTGCCCAAGTTGACGACGAAGACATTGCACATCTCCTGCCGTGCAAGCACGATCTACACCACTCTTGCCTGAAACCATGGGTCGAACGCGCCAACAGCTGTCCGATTTGCCGGACTGTCTTCAATGTTGTTGAGGTCAGCCACTATGTGGGAGGAGCTGTCTATGAAAGCTATCCAGTCCAAGACAAGACTCAAGAGGCGGAGATAGACCCCAACATGATCGTTGAAGAGGACGAGCTTTTTGACGTGGAAGCATTTGAGCCGTGTCTGATCTGCGGTGTCACGGACGACAATCATGGTGTCATGTACTGCGATGGGTGCGACAAGACTGTCCACGTGTTCTGTGCAGGCTATGATGATGCGCCAGAAGTCTGGTACTGCGAATCATGTCTGGCGGACCTCGAGAACGATGCCGACCTTCCGGGACTCGCTGCTGCTGCTCGCAGGCGGCCTCGAGCACGCAACACGAATGGCAACGGTAACCGAGCAGCACCTCGAAGACGGAGGAACAACGACGCTACCTGGGCACGCGTCTGGCAGGAAGTGTCGCGCCGACTTGATTTGGACCTCGACTTTCCGTTTGATGAGGAAGTGGACGAGCGACAAATCGCCGAACAACGACAGGAGTTTCTCCGCTGGCAGGAACGATTTCGCGTTGCCAACCGGGCAGGGGCCACCAACCGCCTCCAGGGCATCGCTCGTGCCAATTTGCGATACAACGATGCTGCATTTCCTCGACCTGAACCAGAGTCTCAAGAGGAGTTGCGTGCCTGGAATGCCTTCGACAAAGCTCGAGAGTCCGACGATGCACCAACACAGGTGCGACGTCGCAAACGTCGTGCTACCGATTCGCCAGCATCTCCGAGTGAGCCACAACAATCGGCAGAACAACCACAGTTGAAACGTCCACGACTTCGACGTCCACCGGCGCCCGAACAGCCCGAGTCCTCTGCTGCTGCGGCAAGGCGACGAGGCGAAGAGCCAACATTTCTTTCCTCATTATTGCGGGAGGTTGAGAACAAGTCAGCCTCAGCAACATCTCCAGCAACGTCAGACCACGCGAACGGCCAGTACTCGCCACGACATACCTCACCAGTTCACTCGCCTGCGTCATCGGAACCAGGTACTCCCAAGGCCACTACTCCGCCACCTCCTCATCGACCTTCCTCCCCGCCGCTCTCATCTAACATCCTGCCTGCGATCTCACCCGGGGCTACATTTTCTCCCTTTTCGCCAATCACTACTCGGGATGATCCGGATCAAACCAATCGCTCTCGACGCCGTGTGAGAGGTCGCCGTGTCACTGCCGCCGATGACGAAGAGCGGAACGGCGCATCCTCATCTGATGACCGCGCGGGATCGCATTCCCCTTCGCGCAACCTTTCTTATCCTGCCAAGGAGGAAATACAGCGCATGGTGAAAGTCTCACTCAAGCCTCGCTATGAAAGGAAGGAGATCAACAAGGACCAGTTCACGGACATCAACAAGTCCGTATCGCGAAAACTGTACGAGATGGTCAGCAGTGCGAAGACACTTGCAAATCAGGAAGAACGCGAGCGATTGCAAGGAATCGCCAATGATGAGGTGGCAAAAGCAGTAGGTGCTTTGTCTCTGCAGGCTGGAGACACTGTGTCTGCACAGGCTGGCGATACCACAACAGATGCATCTGAGTGAAATTGAATCGTTTTGGAGGCATGCTTTTGCATGCTACTCGAGCATGGAAATGGCGTTTCACCCTCGGAAAGGGTTTGACGCAATGACGATCTAGATACCCTGATGTAAATGATGTGATGACTATGATAATGGCACTGTATATATCACTGCCTATAACGATGCCAAAGGCTTTCCCCTGTTGCTTCTGAGATTGTTATGCCACCTTGGCCGACGATCCAGCAGCTTTCGGCCAAGCTTCATCTTTCGGCCGGCTTCGGCCTGTACTTGTACATGTTAAGGCGTGCACTGCGTATCTGTACTTCGACTACACACTTTCGTATCGAACATATTCGACAATCATGGCTTCGCAGCAATCACATGTTCTGATAATCGGGTGAGTATCGAGCTCTACATCGCTCAAACGTCCAACTGACAGCTCCGTCAAACAGAGCCGGCGTGATCGGTCTCTCCAACGCCGTGTTGTTATCTGAAGCCGGCTATAAAGTCACCATCATCGCAGCGCATGTGCCAGGAGATGAGAGCATAGAATATACCTCACCATGGTAATTGGCCTCAAAAAAGAACTGTACATTCTAGGAATCAGTCTCATCTAATCCTCACTCCAGGGCCGGCGCACACTGGCGCACTCACGCCACAACCTCCGAATCCGAACTCTGCGATTGGGATGTCCAGACTTTCAAAGAATGGAGCGTAGTGCTTAAAGCTGAAGCCAATGATACTAATTTACCGAAATCTGGAATCAAAATGCAAGAATCGATTCATTATTGGGATGGGACGATTGCAGAGGATTTGTGGTGGAAGGACCATGTGGAAGGGTATCGAGAGCTTGAGAAGGAGGATGAGTGGATGAGAGAGGTGAATGATGGACGACCGAAGAATGCTCCAGAGGTGAAGTTTGCGGCATTTTCGAGAGCGCATAGTCTGGATGCGCCGGGGCATTTGGTTTATTTGCAGGAGAGGGCGAGGAGGGCTGGGGCTCTGATATTCCAGTCGAAACTGCCAGTCGATGGGGGTTTGAAGAAGGCGTTGGAGACGGCTGAGGGGACCTCCAAAGCGATTGGACGTGGAGCTGTGGATGTTTTTGTTAATTGTACGGGACTTGGGGCGAAGAAGCTATGTGGAGATGAGGCGTTGTTTCCAATTAGAGGGCAGACTGTACTTGTGAAGGGCGAAGCGAAGGCTACGAGGACGAGGTATCATTCTGGTGTGATTGGGAAGGGAGATACGTCGTACTGTATTCCGAGGCCGGGGACTGGGACTACGATTTTGGGTGGTACGAAGGAGGTTGGAAATTGGAGTTCGGAGCCCGATGAAGTTGTGACGAAGAGAATATTGGAGAGATGCTCGTGGATGGTGCCTGAGTTGCTGACGGGTCCAGGTCGAAGCTTTGAGTTCATCAGCACACAGTGTGGGTTGAGACCTGGGAGACAAGGTGGGCCCAGGGTGGAGAAGGAGGTCGTGGCCGGGAGGAAACTCGTCCACTCTTATGGCCATGCTGGAGCTGGATATCAGAACAGTGTTGGCAGTGCGAGAAAGGTGATAAAGTTGGTTGAGGAGAGCCTTGGGCAAAGTGGGAAAGGATCGAAGTTGTAGAAGTCAGGCAGATCAGATCAATGTGACCATGTCCAAATCTTCAAATTGTGCAATGTCATTCGTGCTGGGCTTGTGTACTGCAAGATCGAGTGTGCAGTGATGAGCTCTGGCCAATGACCGCAAAGTAGGGCTAGTGAATGTACGCTGCTGAATGTCTTCACAACGTTGCCCAAACGTTTTTTGTCGGCATATCATCGTCGTGGAAGAGAAGGAGAGTTCGGGGGCGCGCGCTCGTGGTACGCGTCAAATTCGCGTGATCCCTGTCTTCGGCCCGCGCAGCCGAAAATGACAATATGCAGCTTCCCGCGCAACGTTGCGGCCTCTGGCTTCACAACCACAACACCACATGAATTGAAGCACGAAACGGCAGGGCAAGTGCAGCGCGAAGCGAGCTTCACGTCACACAGCTAACGTGTCCCACCAGCAACACCCCGATGAAGGAAAACCAATCACCGAGCTAACACAAGACAACGCTCCTGCACGTAGCCGCAGATGCAGAGCGCAGAGGCAAAAAAGGACTGATCACAGATCTTTTCCTCTCCCCTCTCGCTTCGTCTCTCACTACAGGGATCGTGTCGATGGCTGAGTCAGAACAGAAATCCTAGGGCAGCCGCCTTTTTACCAAAAACTTCAACTTCAACCTACGCCACATAACCCTTTCAACTTCAAGCCACCACATCTCTGCCGAGCTGAGAAGCACTGAACGATCTTGCCAACGTGTCAGCACTTATGGTGTACCGATGACCGACAGAACTATGATCGAGTAAAGACGCCTTCTTTTCCTGTCTCCTTCACTGGATCAGGAAGGAATACCGTTTTGCGATGAGATCACGCACAAAAAGATAGTTTTCAATCGTAGGGCACTTGCTCCGTTCGACTCGAAAATTCAGCTGCACGCTCAGCGAGGACGCACATATTGGAGGAGAGGTGGGAGGTGGTTGTGGGCGGAGGTGGTGGTACGGTTGTTTTGTCCGCTGATGATCGTTGTACAACAACGAAATTAAGCCAAATATGAGGGCAACCGGTCTGTCATGGACCTGGTTGTCATTGATGGTATCTTTTAGAGAGCTGATCTGAGGACAATTCAGACCTACCAAATGTGCTTCCACTGTCGCTTGAAGTCATTTTCATAGACATTGTGCTTTTTTGCATCATACTACATACGCTTGCTGAATGCATCTCATCTAAACAAAAACCTGCTCCATTGCCAACCTCAGAATCTGTCCCTCTGCTTCGTCCGGTAGATGGTGAAGCCAATGTAGCCACCTGCCACGACAATGCCAAACAGAATGAACTTGACAAAGAACCAACCCCAACCTCCACTTTCGCCTTGCGGACGCGAAATCGATCCCTTGTTCTTATTCCCACGGCCAGAATCTTTGCTGCTCCCTGAACCCGTCTGTCCTGTTGGCGAATACAAGTTCTTCGTCTCCACCTTGATAATATCATGGTTATCCGCCAACTCTCCCGTCTCCGAACTGAAGCCCAAATATGTCACAGTCGGCAACTTCACACCCTCGACCTCAAAGCACTTCGTCCACTCATCCTCCTTCTTATACATGAGCTCCACACTCAAGCTCTTATCCTGAAAATACCTGATCTTCGCCTTTGTAGGAAAATCCGGGTTCCTCAACCCTCTCGCCGAGCAACCCGCCAACTCATTCGCTTTCCCATCATTCTGCTGATCATACGCCGTCTGTCCATCTCCCACCATAGCCATCACATAAGGAAACACCACTCCCGGGCGGTTATTCTTGTACGTATCGAAGAAAATCGCGAGACCTTCGAAGCGGTCTTTCATGCCGAATACTGTGCCCATTTCTGCGCGTTCTTTCGTCACCCATAATGCCATTCCGTCGCCGAAGAGGCTGCCTGTACCGTGGATTTTGAATTCGAGCTCGATTTCCCAGTTGGTGGCTGTGAGGGGTACGCGGCTGTAGAGCCAGCCTGCTTGCGAGGGTTGGTTGGCTGTGAGGCGGATGTATTGGTCGGTGCGGATTACGGTGCTGCCGCCGTAGTCCCACCAGCGGGATTGCATGTCTGAGTCGAGGAAGGGCTGTTTTTGGGATGTGTGTAAGCTAGATGCCATTTGCGGGACTCGACGAGCAATGATTTATCGTACCGACTGCAAGGTATGTGTCCGCAGAGGTATAGACTTGATGTCTGATGGCTCGCCTGCATTTTGCGCCTGGGTGAAGCCGGTCCATGCTGCCAGCAGTACGGAGGCCACTTTCGCCATGGAGAGAATCGCCATCGTGGGCAGTGCTGTTGGTTTGGCTAGCGGGTCATGCGCCGGATGTTCAGAATTGAAGGGGAATGATGAGCCTCAGCTCGGAACGAAAAGAAAAAGGCGTTGCAGACGGAATGTCGTGGGTGAATGTGTGTTCGTGTTCAGGAGCATTGGGCTAAGCTCTGGGATACCAGCTGGCCATAGTCGACCCGCTGCCCCCAAAAATGCAGGGTTTACAGCGGCAGCGCAGCCAAGAAAGGATCGACCGTCACGTCAATCTTTCTGCATGTGAAGCACACGAGCACAGCCTTCTTCCCTCACATTCGTTCGACTGTCCATCAGCTGAACCATGTCATCATGGCTCGCAGACATCGCCGGATCGCATAGAGTGCAGCTCGGCGTGACTGCTGTTGTCTCCGGAGCACTCGCCGCCACCGCAGTGATCGGTCTGCAAGAAGCGAAGAGACGCTATGATGTGCATGATTTGAAGGATACGATTCCTGATTTGCAATCGCCGCATGAGGTTGGCAGAGTATGTCAGGATCTATTCGAGTGTCAAACAAGACGGAACGCTGACTGACGAGAAGCTAGATTAACAATATCGGTGGCGCAGAGCCCGAAAATAGCCAGCAAAGCAGAGACGATGAAAGAAGTGCTGCGTTAGCCCGACGTGCCAGACTGGGAGACTACGATGAGGACCTGATCCTTGAACAACTCGCCCGCAATCGTGTCTTCTTGACAGACGACGGCCTCAAGAAGCTCCGCAACGCTTTCGTAATTGTGGTAGGCTGCGGCGGTGTTGGCTCCCATGCAGCAGCAGCCCTCGCTCGTTCCGGCTGCGGCAAGCTACGATTAATCGACTTCGACCAAGTGACACTGAGCTCACTCAATCGTCACGCCGTAGCAACTCTCGCAGACGTCGGAACTCCCAAAGTCAAATGCCTCCAAAGACGCCTCGAACAAATCGTCCCCTGGACCCACTTCGACTGCCGCAACGAACTCTTCAGCGAAGCAGTAGCAGAAAAGCAACTCTCACCCTGGGAACAAGACGGCCAAACCCCAACTTTTGTCATCGACGCAATCGACAACATCGATTCGAAAGTCGCCCTTCTATACTACTGCAAGACTCACAACCTCCCCGTAATCTCCTCGATGGGCGCAGGCTGCAAATCAGATCCCACTCGAGTCTTCATCGGCGACATCTCCGCATCGACAGACGACGCCTTAGCAGGTAGCACCCGCCGCAAACTTCGCAAGCGTGGCGTCAAAGACGGTGTACCAGTAGTATTCTCCTCCGAAAAGACAGGACCTGGAAAAGCCCAACTGCTTCCTCTCCCGGAGGAAGAATTCCAAAAGGGTTCCGTAGGAGAACTCGGTGTCCTTCCCGACTTTCGCGTTCGAATTCTGCCTGTCCTGGGCACAATGCCCGCAGTATTCGGACTCTGCGTCGCGAATCACGTCATGTTGGAAATTTCGGGTTATCCGCACGATTATCTACCTAACAAGCTCCGAGAGAAAATGTACGAAGGGATTTTGGGACAGGTTCAAGGGTTTGAGGAGAAAATTGCACGACACCAGGGTTTGGACCCTGTGGGTTTGCGATTGCCCATCACCGCGGAAGATGTGGGATATCTTGTGGAAGAAGTTTATCATGGACGCAGTGCGATTTCTGGACTTGCTGCGCGGTTAGCGCTGGTGAGATGGAGGAGGCCAGAGGGAGAGTGGATTGATACGAAGACTGCAGGTCAAAAGGCAGATACCCTGAAGTTGGAGGATCTGGTTTGTATGACCAAAGATGAGATGGTGAGGCACGAGCAATCGGTGATGAAGGAAGGGAAGGCGCCAGAAGAAGTGTATGATCAGGAAGTGGTGGAGCGGGTGAATAGACGTTTAGAAGAGGAGCGGAAGATTCAGCATCAGCGATAGAGAACGACAAGGATGATGAGGCGATCAGAAAGCGATCTATATGTACAAAATTCTGCATCCACTGTACTCACTCGGATCTATCTACCTGCGAAAAACGCAGGCTTATGCAATAAAAGCAATTCGCGTGTCTCATCAGACATTTATCCATGTATCGTACAATCCATCTCTCTCAAAGAACGATAGTTCCAGCCTGGTGTTTTCGGCAAAATCTCAGCAAGGCAAGCCGCGAGCGATGCATCTAGAAACAAGCTGCAGTCCCCAATTCCGTGCGCGTAGCAAGATTATATCATAGGCCAGACCCATGAAATGCTCGTGCGAGTGCGTAGTGCTCCCGCGAGGATAGGCACAAGAAGCCCGGTCATTGGTTGCTGTTCGTTGTCTCATGTATGAGATCAGTAGGATCGGTCAGGTGCCAGAGAACCAGTTGAGATGTTTGGTATGCCCTCAAGTCGTAGAAGACGAGCTGGTCTCATTGGAGATCAACTGACGTCTGGCATAAGCAAGCTGCAGAAGTTCGTTAGCACCCACTCCACATTCGAGACGAGCATTGTGCATCACAATCTCACCTTATCAAGCGTCTTGGCCAAAAGCAAATGCTTATTCACCACTGTGTCAATCTCATTGCAAATATTCCCCTTCACAACGATATCGCATTCCTGCGGCAACCATCGCAGAATATCGAATCCATTGGCATATACCGTCGTATTACCTGTCGTTCCACTACCATCCGCACCCGGAAGAGTGAAAGGCATGTGTATTATGAACTTCTTGAGTCCAGAGCAATACCGTAAACTGAGTCGTACCGTCTCCTGGAAACGTTCCAAGATTTCGTTATAGGTTGGAATTTCCAACTCGACGTGCTTCATCTGTCGACGGGAGCGTTGGTGGAGGTGGCCGAGAGTTTGCATGGCGGTGTTGAGGTCGAGAACGAAGTGGTTTTCGCTATAGAGCACACTTCGGGCTTCTTTGTAGATTTCTTTGCTGGCTCGGAGTACGTTTGTGATTAGTGGGTCCTGGTTCTGGCTGCGTTCCGGTTCTGGCAGAGGATTCCATCGGCGAGTGTCGGCTGCGACGCGTCGAGGTCGACTTCCTGGAAGGCGAACAACACCAGGCGTTGCATGGTCACTGCTGAAGGAGTTCGGAGAGGCGGCTGGTATGGTAGTGCCCAACGGTATGCGACTCTGGCGAGAACTACGCGTCAGGTAGCCAGACATATTCGCGGACGACCCGCGAAAGGAGGCCTGCGAATCCAGTGTACCACCAAGCCGCTGTCCGCCTTCCTCTTCTTCCTCATCATCCGAACTCGATCCGACCTCCAACGTCTCGTGTGCCCCAAAGCTCTCCCCATGTTTCTCCTCTTTACCCACAGGCGGCAATTCCCTCTTCGACAAGAGAATATTATAAGGCCTTGTCAAACAAGCCCTCCAAATCTCCAGTCGAATCTCCGTGGGCAGATCCATGACAGGAAACGGCTTGACGTCCTTGTCCGTGATCGGGCAGGTCTCTGGCTCAGCTTCTTCCTCAACATCCCACTGTCCTATATCCTCAACCATCTCCACATCTCCTTCATCATAGTCTGCGAATTTCGCCTTTCCCTTCCCTCGAGAAGACCTTGAAGTGCCAATCCCATTCACCATCTCGTCCACCATACCCTGCACCCCACCAAGGCTACTGGCCTGCGCCGATAACATCCCCCTCCTCGTCCTCACAGTCCGTCTGTCGGATCGACTCTTCGTAATGCGAGCCGTGCTGGTGGTTGAAGAAGAGGCAGGCGAAGCCACCGATTCCGGATTCGCTGGAGGGATTGATCTCGCCATTCATGCGACGGGCGCAGAACCTCCAAGAAGAAAGCGACCACGTCTCGACAAAAGGTAGGATATTGCAGTTCGCGATGATGCTGTGTGCTGCAATGCGTAAGTGCGTATGCGTGGTGGTTGCCGAAAGCTTGTTCCAATCCGAATTGCGGTTCCGCTGAGGTCAGTGTGTTCAAGTTAGTTAGGTGGGGGTTGGGAAGGAGCTGAGACAAGTCGCTGTTGGCTGGATGTCATCAAGTATTGATTGTCGCTGCCTGTTAACAATGAGCCTACCAGCGTTTTCAATGGAATTGTGCTTTTTGTTTCTTTTCGTCACAAGTCATTGGACTGATCATTCAGTGTCAGGCAGCAGACGAATGCGCAATCCGCACAAGCGTGATGCATGTGATATAGTGTGAGTCCGGCCGATCCTTTGCACCGTGGCTCATTATCGGCCACCAACGGCCTCTCGCCGCTCGTCTCAACTGAGGAAACGAATCAGAGATGTGATAGTGATCAAGTAAATATTACTGTGAGTGGTGCTGATGCATTATTGCTTCGTACGTAGTCTGACGACGCTACGCACGAATATTATTACTATATTTTGACATACGATCTGTCTCTTCCAAGTTCGCGGACGAAGGACGGCAAGCCTGCTCGTCCATCCAGTCACCCTTATGCGCCAAATCGCCAACAACTTAGACTTCTCTCTGTCTTCTTTCCACCTCCTCGCGCCCCGTGGCGGTCGCCTTGTGCGACCCCGTATTATGTTTAATGTCGATCAGTCATTTGTGACTGTGATCGCCTTGTTTTGATATTCCCCGTATTCCCCGCCTTGACCGACAGCTGCGAAGCCTGAGCCTGTTGCCGCCTATGATACAGACACAGTCGTACACTCATTATGAGACAGGCGACCAAATATGTGCCTAGAAGCACGCCCGACAGAATCCCTCCCCTTTTTTTGTGGCGCCCGCAATAAGGAAAAAACAACTTCGGAATTAAGCGACTGGACTTCTTTTGGATGAGGCCGGTCTGAACAAATGAAATGTGAGTGGTATAATCTGGTGGAACGGGGGTATCGACAACCGGTGATGGAACTCCTCCGAATCGATAAAACGCCGTACAACCTCAGGAAAACTGGATCTCGCCGAATGCAACCGTAAATGGATCTGGGGTATCACGCCGGGCCATGAACTCCGGCAACGTCGATGGAAACGCAATTGGGTCAAGGGGTGCCTTGTTTCGGCTTCAGTTTGTACCTCTTGCCCTGTAGGCTGTTGATGGTCTGTGACTTTGAATGGAGATTGATGTCGCAGCTCTTTGCCATTGGTGTGTGGCAAGCGCAACATAAGTCTACTGCTGCTGCGTCCACATCTCTTGTCGTAGCCCGCCATTATTGTAGTCGACGGGGCCCGTGCTGTGTGGGCGAGACACTGTAGGTGCCTGGTAGTACATATGGGAGGCATTGACGTTATGCGATGCGTATCCGTTCGCGTCTGGATATCCATAGTCAGTGGTTTGGTGCTGAGCCGACATGGTGTTGTGTGGTGACTGCCATCCGTTGATGGCACCGTTGATATGCGGACTATTGTTGCCGCTTGCCGCCTGTTGTTGACCATTGGTCGTAGGTGGCTCCAAAATCTGTGGAGGTCCATTGTAGCTGCCTGATGGGTTCGAGGTCAGCGGAGGACGCTGTTGGGGCGTGCCCTGATTCGGTGGCATTGGATATTGTTGGGGCGATTGAGCGCGCGGTGAGGGTTGGACCTCGTTGCGCATGTGCGGTGGCACAGCAGCCATACCGCCGTTCATGGCGTTCATGTAGAAGTCGGAAGGCTGCCTCTGGAGGGTAGGCATGCCGTTCATACCAGCAGCTGGCGAATTGGTCGACTGACGATCTGGCTGCGGGAGTGGTGACTTTCCATCACCAGAAAAATCGTTCTCCTCATCGGATCCTCGTGAGCGACCTCCTTGCATGGATACACGTGAGGCAAGTGCCGCAGCAGTGGCTGCCTCTGACTCTTCAATCGTCCCGGTGTGGTGGTTTTGATGCCTCGTCAAAGTGGTACGACGAGTGAAGGTCTTTTGGCAGTCGGCATAGGGGCACTTGTATGGACGTTTGCCAGAATGGATGCGACGATGGCGTGCAAGCGAGCTACTATCTGAGAATGGCTGGTGGCAGGTCAGTCGGCGTCTGCTTGTGAGATGGTTTGGTAACTTACCTTGCCACAGCGTTCGCACATGTGCGGCTTCTCACCGGTGTGCACACGTGAGTGAACAGTAAGCGCTGACCGCTGAATAAACTGCTTGCCACAGCCAGGATGGTCGCAGACGTGCGGTCGTACGCCGCTGTGAATGCGTTCTACGTCACGGGTTAGCGTGATTTGCCACAAGGGATGAAACGTGAGCTTGTCGCACCATGACGCGCCAGGTCGCTTCGTCGGGCAAAGCCTTTGGAGCATGTCGAACACGCGAATGCTTTGGGCAAACCGCTGCTGCCTGTACTGTTTCGCCCTCCCTCCGCTGGGCTCTGTTCCTGCGGGGTGCTTTGCTGGGTAGCACCCAGCGTAGGTGTCTGTTGTGGGTAGCCACCGTCTTGCGTGCCTGCGGGCTGGTACGAGTGTTGCAGCATGGGCATCGAGTTGTTTTGGGGCATCGACGGCGAAGGGTACCGCATGCCATTCGTGAGCTGGGCGGCAATTTGCTGGTATGCCACCGAGTTCGCCGGGGCCTGGGACGAGTAGCGTGAGGAGTGCTCGGAGGAGTGTGGTGAGACGCCGCGGTCAGAGCCGTTCTCGGATTTTATCCTGTTGCCCGCGTTGGGCACGTAGAGGTTCTGCCCGGTGAAGTGGCCATTGGGGGTGTGCATGTCGTGGTTCATGCTCATCTGCATGGGGACCTCGTACTGCATGTTTCGGTTCGCTATTGCGCCTGGAATCGCCCTGTTAGTGTTCAGTAACGTGTTGAGGTCCATGTCCGCCGCGCCGGTCAGACTGTCCCTCCTCTTGTGACGCTGCGCAAGCAAGATATTGCCAATGGACGGTAGAGACATCCAATGCTTGGTGCGGTGTGGGTGTGTGGACGTGTGCGTGTCACTCGAGCACCAAGAGGGTACTGACTGGATCAGAAATTTTTCGGCTGGCAGCAGCACCGAGACGACGCGAGGGTCGTGGTGTGTCGTGGCGACCGGGCACTACACGGCCACTCGAGTCGGCGGTCGAGCTCGCTGGCGGCGTGCGTGGGCGAGATGGGCGATGGAGATGCGTTGCTGTCGAAGCTCGAGCCCGATCAAGGATGCTGGGTCCGGGCGTGGGACCGCGCGCGCGAAGGTCACTGCTTTCCTGCAGCTAAGAGAGAGTGCCTGCTGTAGCAGTCGGTCAGCAGCTGCCACGATTGCGAGTGAAGAGACACGCCCCCAGGCGAGTGCGACGGGCGAGGCAGCGATGCACTGTTCCGCTCGCTGCCCGCTGGCTGTTTCCTGCGCGTCGTCTCCTGCGGGCGGGAAAAGGAGGTGCAGGCTTTTCCACCGCACGCAGCGCACTCTGCTCGTGTCTTCTGGGGTCCACGTACCTGTCAGGGTGCCCTCGACGACCTCGCCGTGGTGCAAATGTGCAAAAGAAACGCTCCAAGCAGAATACAGAGAGGATGTTTGATGAACTGTTTCGCGCGTTCTGATGATCCGAGCGTTTCTGGTCGAGGAAGGTACGGGGATGGACGCGGCCGCTGCCGCAATGCCAAGACCCGACCGTTTATTTCGGGTGCTCGCTCCTCTGCGAACTCTCCTGCGTCTGTTATGATGCGACGCGTTGATTGAGCACTTTTGTTTCAGCTCGCGCTGATGAGCCTCTAGCGAATCTTCTTTCCCGTGCGCGACTGCGGAATGGCTGTCAACCCACACGCTTCACTCCCGTCGACGCCACCACTCTTCAAGCCTTTGATCGCTGCGAGCGGTGTTTTGTAGCGGCGCAAGCCAGCCAGTGAGCCAGTTGACGATCGCGCACTATCGTCGGGGGCTATTCCGAGAGGTGTGCAACGAAAGGGTCTGCTGCGGCAATCTGTCGCGAGGTCCCTAAAGGTGCTATTGAGCGCGCAAGATCCTATCCACCACTCGTCTTCACACTGAAGCCGAACGCAGTGCAGTTGGACGCGGTCAATCCTCCCTACTCTCGAGTTGTGGATTTCTGTTGGTCGCCAGGTTCCAGTGCTCCGTATGGCCAAAAGTTGTCCTCTGTCGCGATTGCCCTCCGCCTATCACGGTCGGATTCCCTTATCGTTCTCCTTGCCGGTCTCGATCCCTCAATGTTCCAACGCGCGGCAGTCAACTCAATCTCGATAGCGCGGACTCGACCTGCGAATGGCGCTGAGATGTCCACGGATTGCAAGGTAGGGACTGGTGTGACTCGCTGACGTCCTCACTCCAGTAAGATGCCAAGGCCGTAGTCGATGACGATTGTGCTTTGTACAGAGAATGGATGTATTAACAGTATGCGGTAGGAGGGGTCCAAGGAAGGAACGTGTGTAGAGACGTGGTATGTGGTAACTATGATGATGTAGGGTCAAAGCGAAAGAAAGTCCAAAGTCAGTGCAGGGCACGCGGCGTACTAATGATATAGCATTCACACCACACGACGACAAAAATTGCTAGGCTCCAGGTATTATTGTTTCCGTAGTCGAGAGATTGCGGTCCATAACACCCACGTAAAGCGCACGCGCCTGACATGCGGGTAGGATGACCCTGGTAGACACTGCTAACGACAGGCCGACTTCTTGGTCAAAGCCACAGCGGCACAGCGGAAGGCATTGCACTGACTGAACCCAGAACACGGCAGAGCGACGGCAGATCTGCCATGCATACACGGCCAGGGCGGCAGCAGGCAACGTTGTGCGTCGCTTCGGACACCGTTGCTTCTTGTTTGCCTACCGACTTCAAGCTGATCGCGGCCTGCCTTCCGGTGTCTGGTGCTCACTGCTGGGTATGTTCGATTTAGGATGGTGCAAGCGCCTCCTTCCGCGAGTCAAACTCCCAGCACTCAGCAAAAGTTGATTGCAGAAAACCCGAAGAGGCAGGGATCCTTGTTTTATACATTCTGCTGTCAGGTGCGAACTCGATTTGGCACCGAACGCGCACCGCATGCTCGCATAAATGGCGATCGGGACAAACGATCAGATGTGCGCTCCGGTTAAAGCTGCGCTCATCTAAACGAGACGGCGGTCGCGGCAGTCATGCCTCTAGAATGCGCACTAGAAGCCATGCATTTCATCTGCGAGACGACGGGCTCTGACGCCATGTGGTTACGCTGGAGCTCCGCTTCCAGTCCTAGATTTGGTTTCTGGAAACTGAGCCCCACGCTGACGGCGTCGAAAGCCGAGCCTCTTCGACACGCTCGTGTGTAAGGGCCAGAGACACGGACTCATTTCGCCTTTTAGGGTGCTGGCCCGGTCGACGCGGCTCGAGCTGCACGCACATGCACTGCGAAGTTTGTACTGACCTCATCTCTTCGCTCACGGACAATTCAGCTGCCGCACTCTGCTCATCGTCGCGTGCGCGCAAGCAGCCGAACATTCGGATCGTTGTCGTTTGCGTGAGTCATTTCCGCAGCTCGATTCTCCGCCAAGGCAGAGGCCAACGTAGCTCACATCATACTTCGCAGTCTGTCGCAGGATGCTAAGAACCTGGTGTTCGCGCCCAATCGTCCGTGGGCTGATCCACTACAGTGGATTTTGGAGAAAATCGCTCGCGGGAGTCATCTCTAGGCTCCGAAGATGCTGTCCAGCTCAAACCGGTTGTTGCAACCTAGTTAGCCTGGTCAGGACTCATGGACACTGCCAGTGAGGATGGAATGTCTGTGTTGACTTAGGTAAGAATAGCGTTTCACAATACCCTGAACAGCGTTCACCCCTGTGCAGGGGTGGTAAGAACCCTCGTTTACCTTGGTCAGTGGTTCTATTTCAATCGGTTCAAGTGAATGTATTCATTGCCTCTGATTTCGAAGACAGTGGATCGTGGATCAATCTGCAGTGCTCAGATAGGAAGGCATCTGAAACGGCGACTGACGGTTTCCAACGTCTTTCATGTCAACGCTTCTGCAGGTAACGACTTTGGCTTTTGGGGAAAGCTCTCACACCGTCACACGAGACACCAGTGTGCCTGTTTGACAGGCGCCGGGTAATTCAATCTTCATGCCGATCTGGTTTCCAAAACTAAAGCGCACGTGCTTCGTGGTTGCCGGTTAGATTGCGCTCGCCTGGCGAAAATGCCGTCCTGGCCGCGCGTGACGTCTCCGGAGAGCAGTTTTGTCAACCACACTGCAAACTCGTCCATGCGCGGCGTCTTAATCATCCTTCCGATGGGGAGAGCCAGCATTGTAGCGGAAACCTCGTGAGCTTGGCTTTCATGCAGCAACCTGAGCTGTGACCGTGCTTAAGCTTCCCTGCAGCGACAGTGCGTCCCGGCTTCGCCCATAAAGTTGGTCGTTGGAATGCTTGTGTCGGCACTGCGTCCCCGACAGAACGGCTCCCGCAGGGCATTCTTCGGAGCGCGACATGCTCGTGTTCTGGGCCGTGTTCTGACAAAAACCCGCATATAATCCGCCAGCATTACGCTGCCACCAAGAGCATCGTGATCCAGTGCTGGAAATTGACTGTGTGGCGGTGCTGTGCGGCGATGTCTCCTCGAACTCATAGATGAGGAGCGGCAGAGAATGCTATTGAAGATTCTGCGAGCCAAATTTGTGATCCCAAAATATGTGCGAACAATTTGCATGCCGCGAGTTAATAGTGCTGCAGCGGCACAAGAGCCCAGTGGGTGGATAGTCGACGTCTAGATGGGGAGTTCATTCATGAGAAATTCGGTGCAAGCTCAGGAAGTAGAGCACGCAGCGCGATATTTTGTTGCGCTGCCCGCAAAAGGTGAGTGTCACTATTCGGTGCATTGTCCTTCTGCGAGCTCCCGTGTGCGATCTTCCGAGGGCTGCGGTCCGAGTACTCGGCGCATGTTCTGGTGTGAGTGTTCGATATCTGTATAACATTGACTCCGGCCAGAGATCGCGAGTGTTGTGATGACGCCGATGGTGTTGCGACAAGAACGCAGCTTTTTGCTACCTGCACCGAAAAGGGAATTTTCTGCACAGCTGGGGGGGCGAGCAAGCACCACCGCTGCCATCTCCGCTGCAGCATCTAGATGACATATTTCGCCGAGGTCTGACTTGACCGAAACGACACAATTCCGCACCAGAAAAAGAGGCGTCGATTTCACATGCGCGTGTCTTGGAAAGCGAGTCTGGAAGGAGGAGGGCGTGAGGGAACATAGCCGAGATCTTCGTCAATGCAGCAGCTCGGCGGTCGGCGGTACGCAGCAGCGTGGATCCGTAGTTAAACCCCACCCCACCAGAGAGCCACTGGATGACAGAGCGCGCAGAAGAGACAATGGCACGCCATTTCTGCTACTGTTTTCGAGTATTTACTACTGTCTGGCACCCACCAGCCTCATCACCATCAGCATACTTCACCCCTCTCCGCAACGCGTGACAGCTGTGCTAGGATCAGACCAAGTCGACCAGGTCTTACGGAATCTTAAGCTTTGAGGGACCGATTCTCGAGTCATCATACTATACTATTCCTCCGCCGCGTCTCTCACACACTCGCAATACCAGTCCTCCTCCTCCTCCTCACGGCCAGTGACCATGGCGACCATTAATGGCGATGTCAGCTTCGACACCATCCCCGACGCCGTGGAAGCATTCGGTGAGAACCCATCCAACACTTGCCAATGCTGTGTCCCGCATCGCTAATACCGGCCCAACAGCAAGCGGGGAATTCATACTAGTAATGGACTCCACCGACCGCGAAAACGAAGGCGACCTCATCATCGCCGCCGAAGACTTCACTCCTGCGAAAGCCGCCTTCCTGATCCGCTACTCGTCAGGCTACATCTGCGCTCCCATCCTCCCCGCCCTCGCCGCACGTCTCGAGCTCCCGCAGATGGTCACGCATAATCTCGATCCCAATCGAACGGCTTACACGATCACGATAGATGCTGCAGAGGGTGTGACGACGGGCATCAGCGCGCAAGATCGTAGCCTGACATGTCGGAGGTTGGCAGACGCTGCTGTACAGAAAGATTGGTTTCGGAGACCGGGGCATATCGTACCATTGCAGGCGCGCGAGGGTGGTGTCAGAGTTCGTGCGGGACATACTGAAGCGGCGGTGGATTTCTGCAGATTGGCCGGGAAGGAGCCTGTGGGCGTGATCGCAGAAATGGTGGAGGATGGCGAGGATGTACTGGGGAAAGCGGAGATGTCGGGCGGTTTCGGCATGATGCGAAGAGATGGATGTTTGGCATTTGCGAGACGTCACGGACTGAAAGTTGTCACGATTGAGGATTTGATCAAGTATTTGGAGAGTGGAGATGCGGCTAAGGCGAAGCAATGATGTGTAAAGACAAAAAAGTATGTGGATAGTGTACAATATCCTGAAGCTGTTCAAAACTACTAGTGCCTGGCCGTGGCCTTCTTGGGTCTCCCGTCGATTTCACCAACGACCATGATACACTCATTCCAGCGCCGTAGCAGCGAATCGCGCGTGCCCGCGGAAGCAATTTCTCCTTCCGTGCTACGCTGTCGCCGATACTCTCGATTGGAGCCCACCTCAGCGGCGTGGTGGCGCAAATTCCCTGTGCAATTCTGCAATTCAACGGTTTTCCATGCCATCTTCAGTACGCTTCGGCGGAGTCGGCCAGTCTCTTCCATCTCGAGCTGGGACCCAGCTATCTCCTTGCCTGTTGTCCCTCGAGGGCGCCCAAAAGTCGCCGCGGATAGGTTGGCGAACCTGCTTTTCTCCTTGGCTGCTATCCTTCGAAGGAGTCCAAAAGTCGCCACGAGCAGGCTGACGAACCTGCTGCTCTCCTTCCGTGCTATCCTTCGAGGGAGTCCAGTGGTCGCCACGGACACCTTGGTGACGAAGCACGGCAGCGTCGTAGCGTGATCGATCGAGTGAACTCGACAGGACCTCGAAAGCCTTCCGCAACTGCGAGAGCATGAGCATGGTTGCTATTGAAGCAATTCGTTAGTGGTTTACCTTGTTCGACTCCTTGATCTTCAATTCTCGCTCCGCCTCGGTTGGTTCATCATAGGCCAGGTCTTGCTCTCTCATCTTGGTTTCGAGTGCGTGGTAGCTGGCTATGATTGCTTGTGCACTCGCATCTTGTGGTATTTGGAGAATGTCGTACAGGTTAGGACCTGCGCCATAGCATTAGCCTTGATGTGTCTTGTCGATACAGCTTCGTCTTACCGCGCGCGGTACCGAGACGGCGACGAGCTGATGATGAGCGAGCCATGATGTCTTCTGGTAATCTCCGTCGTGTTGCGCGTCGGCGATGCGACGAGCTGGCCAGCTTAAGAGTGGCAACGGCCGTTTGCCGTCATTCACTCAAATATCGCCGGATCAGGTGAGCAACCACGCTTGTTGTGCCACTCAAAACTTCGCACGTCGCGGAGCAAACGACATTTCTGTTCAGCCCACAACCTTC
Organism: Cercospora kikuchii; assembly: GCF_019650295.1. Taxonomy (NCBI): domain Eukaryota; kingdom Fungi; phylum Ascomycota; class Dothideomycetes; order Mycosphaerellales; family Mycosphaerellaceae; genus Cercospora; species Cercospora kikuchii. The sequence goes on from NW_025408586.1 coordinate 1,130,113, forward strand.
AGCCCAGAGACGTTCTGATGCGTTGGTGAAACACAGAACAACTCTGCTCCATGATTTCTGCTTTGGCGGCATCTGGAAGACTTCCTGCAACTTCCACGTGAATCTGTGCCGGACGATGTTTCACGCCTCGAATTTCAATCTCGACCTGACAGCCACGAGCCCGTTGCGCTTCAACAGCCATGACAACGACCGGCTTGAGCCAACTCGACGCCTGGTCGTCCGGGGTCTCCTCAATCTGCGCCTCTGTCGGCTGCAGCATTTGTATCTCGAGGTACAAGGACTGCAGACCTGTCATTTCTGTCCCAAAGAAGTTCCACAAGTCTGCCCAGTCGCGGTTCGCTCGACTGTTGAGGTCCGGATGCCTCGGGATGCGCATGTGCAAACGAAATCGGCGAAAACAAGGCAGTCTTTGCTGAGGAAGTTTGAGCTTCAAGAAACCGAAAGCTGCGAAATTTTGACTGAACACGAAGGTGTTGCTGCCGTAGAGGATAGGTATTGCTTCTGAGTACATTTTACGGCAGGTCAAAAGCGGAGCGAGGAGTGCTGACATAGCAGTCTTTCCTGAAATTGACGGACGCTGGTCGTAGAAGGCATCGGAGCATTTGTGCTGGGAGCCTTCCGCTTCGATCATTTCCGGCCGGTTGCACACATAATGAGTGATGCGACTTTTCGCATTCTGGGCGTAGCAATGGAAGACTTGACCCCCAAGCACCATCTCATAGATGATAAGTCTCACATCATATGGCAACTTCGACAAGAATCCGGACTGTTCTTGTTCACTGCATCGCTGTTCCGATTCGATATACGCCAAGACCTGCAGTCTCTGCCAGATACTGTCCTGGGATGAATCGAGCGGCGCCGTCAAGCGCCTCGGTCTAGTTGGTGGCGGACACCGCAAGTATGTGCCAAACGGAAGTCCCAGGAAAGGCTCGATCTGTTTATTCGCCCACTGCGGCGAAGGGCTGACGTTCACGAAAGTGCGCAGGGCAAAGTCGCCCCATGAGCCTGCTCGTTTCAGTAATGTTTTCCCGATATTGTTGCTTATAGCTCAGGACATACCGAAGTCCACCATTTCCTTCTAGATGATGGTCATAGCGCACGGTAAGAAGTGTATGACAGTAGGGCAGGCAACTTTTCACGAAGTGCTGTCACATGGATCGCGGAAGGTGCGGCAAACACACTGGGTATACGCGGAGGCTCATCCGGGTCTTGAATTCCCTGATAGTGTGTGATCCAGCGAAGGCGGCGAAAATAATGAGCTTGAAAATGGCATGGCTGAAGGTGGAAAGGTGTGGCGTGGAAGTTGCAATTGAGTTTGAGATGATTCGCGGGTTGTGTCGTGATCAGGCTTCGCGCTCGGCGATATTTTTGGACAAGAGAAGCACAATCTCGTATCGCATTGGACACTGCCACATTCAGATTGCACGACATTTTACAAATCATACTGGACTCAACGGAGCAGAGTGACACCGCGTTGAGGGACATCCGGTATACCGCTCTCGAACTCGCAGCCTTCATCTAGAACGACGCGTAGCGGACACTCTTCACGCGTCGCAGCACAAGGAGAGACCAGCTCCGCAGCTTGACTATCAAAGACACGATGCCTCGGCCACTACATTGCTCTGAAACGATGAACTGCTTGATATATGCGCTACCAAGTCGCCAGTGAACCTCCATCGGACAGCCCGCTCATCTGCTTCTGGCCGCACTTATGCTGTCACACCATGCTTCTTGTGGATGTCAATGACCTTTTGCACCTCGTCGTAACTGCCCAAGAAAATACCGCTTCGGTCGTGGATGTGTTCAGGCACGACAGTCAACATCCGGCGCATGTTGCTGTCCACGGCTTGACCACCAGCTGCATTCTGTTAGCGGAATCTCTTCTTGGAGGATCCAAACAATCTGCAACTCACCTTGCTCGAAAACCATGGCCATGGGACCGCACTCGTACAGAATTCGGAGCTTGCCCTTCGGCGACTTCTTGTCGGCTGGATAGGCAAAGATGCCTCCGTAGAGCAGCGTCCGGTATGCATCGGCCACCATGGATCCGATATATCTCGCAGAGTATGGCTTCTCGGCGTTCTTCAAGCTCTCCACCCACTCCTTGACTGGTTCTCCCCAGTATTTGCTGTTGCCCTCGTTGCAGCTGTAGATCGCCCTTCGCTTGGGCATCTGCATGTTCGGGTGCGTGAGAATGAACTCGCCGAGAGCGTTATCCATGGTAAAGCCATTAACAGCACCGCCCTTCATGGTGAGCACAAGCTGAGCCGATGCACCGTACATGGTGAAACCTGCTGCAACGAGGTCGGTACCTGGCCGAAGCAGGTCCTCTTTCGTGCCCTTTGCACCCTCCTCGAGTCTGTAGATGCCGAAGATTGTGCCTACTGACACACCTGCATCCAAGTTGCTGCTGCCATCGATGGGATCGCAGGCAATAGCGTAGCGCGCATGGGGGTTGTTGTCAAAGATGATAGCTTCCTCCTCTTCTTCTGAGACCAGGACACGGACACGGCCGCTCGAACGCATCGCTGCGATGAACACATCGTTGCCAATCACATCAAGCTTTTTCTGGTCATCGCCGGTTGTGTTCGAGGATCCCGCAAGTCCGGAAAGGTTGATTAGCGAGGCTCGTCGAATGTAGTATGCTATCGACTTGAACGAGAATTGCAGTGCATGGCACAACAGCCTGTCCCACGTCTGTTAGTGAGTCTGCTGGTCAGATTTATTCTCACACATACGTGAAGTCTCCTGTTGCTTCCTTGTGTTTTGACTGCTCCTCACTCAAGTATCGCGAAAGTGTCACAATCTCGGTGTTGATGCTCTCGCCGCCAACAGCTCCTCCTTCTGCTTTCACACCAGATGCCATGTTCGCTGTGTAATTGTTGAGGAATTGCTTTTCAGAATCGTCCCAGCGTGCACTCTGGTTTTGCTCGTGAGCAGCCTTCCACTACGTAGCAAGTACGAAATCTGAGCTTCTTGATGGAGCAAAGCCCAGTATGATATCAGCAAAGTGGAGTATGAAGTATGCTGGGCTGGAGAACGTCACAAGGTAAGAGAAATTGGCAAGTTGGGGGGGAAGAGCAACAGTTTTCTTCAGTGTCGGGTGATGGCTCTACCTTGAAACCATGACAAGCTATTAACAAATGCCGCGGTTATGATATCCTCTCTGCCGCCCAGCACGAGGCCTGGCAGAACGGCTACAACGAATGCGTCGTTTACTTCTCCAGTCCGCAACCCAGCGGGGCTCTTGGAGGGGCCCGCATCCCGGTTGCTTCTCGCCAAATGCGGGCGCGACCGGGAGGTGCACAGACTGCCTGGGGGTTACCATCGGCTTTGCCTTCCGCCTCGTGACAATTGGCAGCGACCACACTCCTGCGAGGCATTTATGATCAACGTCTTCCTTTATCGTGGGCTGCTCCCAGCGTTGGCGCTATCGTATTCCCGGCTGTTCGATGACCCCCACGGTCACCATGACACCCCAAGCCAGATCGAAACAATGTGCACGAGCAGCACAAATGCAAGTTCATATGAAGGTGGCATAGAGCAAATGCTCCTCGCGGAGTTGTAACAGAGCACCACCTTTTCTCCAGGAAGAAAGAGAGACCAGAGATATGCCCGACTCCTCCGTATCGGGGAAGAATCAAGATTCAAGCTCAGTTATTCCATGAGAGCCTGCGGCAACGACAGCCATATCGCAAACTCCGGCAAATGCGGTCTTCACTCAAGCAAGCTGAGCCCATGACTAGGGAAGCGTTCCATCATGATCATCTCTCAAATGCATGCTGTTCATGATAATGGATGGACAAATGTGGACTGCAGCATTTTTCCCAGCTTGAACAGTCTGCTCCTCCATCGACGCTTCAGCCTGTCTTTTCTGACAGTGCAGGCAATGCTCCTGATTGATCTTTCGCAAGATGGGGTAGATGAGTTCCAGCATCAAATTTCGTGCTTGAGCGAGTGCATTATCGCCGCAGCGACTGTAAATCTCACTGGCTGTAATGAACATCGAGATACTCACCGGATCGTGTAGGGTTGTGCTCAATAGGGAGGATCCACGCTGATATCGCAGTGCGTCCAAGTGTTCTGGCTCATGTCATATTTTACGGCTTTGAAAAACTCAAAATGCGCGAATCTGCTGGCACCGATGCTTGCAGCCATGCTTGGAAATGATCTCTAAGAGATTGCTCTCGACCGAGCAGGGAGGACGCAAGCTGAAGCTGCAGCTACTGCTGCCATCAAAGCAAAGACATATCGCCTCAATGTACCGACCAGGCGTCTTCACCGACGCAAACGACAAACAGTACCGTCAATTCGAAGAACCATGTGTCGGAATGGCTAACATATTGCCTGGCAGGCGACATCGAAATCAAGCCGTATTCTCCATTGGACCAAAGCAGAGCATCGTATCCTGGGAACTTGTGACAGGAAGAAATGCTCTTCCAGCTTCACTGTTCGGCATCAGCACGTGGCATCGTTACCGGGACAAGAGAAAGCAAGGGAATGCATAGGCTTCGGAAGACACTTTACAATACGAAATCGCTTCTTACGCGTCAGGTGCTACACTCACCTTCGGAGATCTGTAGTCTGCACAGGCTTCAAACGGAAGAGTAAATTTTCTGGCTCCCTGGCAAAAAAATCACTGCCGGTCGACTCGACAGATATTTTTTGGGTTCGCCGCAGGTCAAGCTTTACCAATGTTCACCGCTCTGCGCCTGCGTGTGTAACCTGCAAATCGTTCCTCTCGATCGCGTTGGTTTGCGCTGGACAGGGCAATGGAAGTGACATGCCCCTTCAGGTCGTTCTCAGAAATTGTGTGGGAGGGTACTTCGCGCTCCAGTGTTTTTCTACGACATTCAACGCTCCTTGCTTCTCAAGATGGTGTCATGCTCCCCAGCACTCTCACCAACGAATGCACTCATGATTCTACTTCTCAGCTGTCCAACAAGTCAGACAGCATCAACCCCTCTGACACAACTACACATCTCCCGTCATCTACCACACCAACCACACTAGCGCTCCTGCATATGTACTGCAGGCCAGAATCCACTTCCCGCAGACCGCGGGCTGGACTGGAAGCTGCACACGTGGCACGCCGAGACATTCCTCCACAAATATGCATGAATACAAGATCCGAATCTTGTAATCCTGCACACTTCGCTTAACTACAGTATACTGATTCACCTCAGGGGTCACATCTTTTGGGTTCTGAATCATGACTACTGCTGCTCTCTCGTGAGAAATTACACCAAGAATGTAGTGCCACCGGTGCGTGTGCGGGACAAGAAAAGACCGTTTCATCCGTATGCGTTAGCGCAACTCTCACGGCTGTGCAAAACGAGTGAGGTTACACAAACCTCAAATTCAATTCGGCGCCGAACGAGTCGCTTTTCCGTCACCTTTCCACGGGTGTAAATTGTAGCCGTGGGCACAGACCACACTGCGACTATTCGGTTCGCTTGGTCCTGTTACTCCTGTACTTGTTCGGGGCAGACTGTAGCAGTTAGGTTCTCGATCAGTCTGCCACGTTTCATTAGATTAGGGCTTTGACGTCGGCCCGAGAGTTGAGCTCTCTACAGCCGCAGACCGCAGCATTAGAGTCTGGCCGTAGTGCTTCAACCTTGAGTGGTCGAGTTGTTGATCACTGCGCGCCTTGCAATGATGTCGCGAGCCTCGATCCCTGCGCTTTCGTTGAAAGCGCCTTGTGATGTCGTGACACTAATGGCCAGAGGATATTTGTCGATTGCATCTGTTATAGACGTCAAGTCTCGAAAGATGCCCACTGAAATGCAGTGGTGGCTTGCAACATGCAAAATTCGTCTATGAACCATTCGTCCACATTGTGCAGCATCCCAAAGATCACTGAGATATCGCGTTGGCCATCTCATTTCTACTTACCATGCTGGGAGCTCTGATCCCAAGCAGGACGGGTCGCGAGACTGGAGGAGTGGCATATGTTGCTCGTCAATCGCTGTCCGCTCGGGTTACGGGTAACCAATGCCGTATTGCCTCAATCGTCCAGACCATGAAGCCATGAAGCCATTCAGGAGAAGTTGTGTAGTTCACCGCTGGTCCTTGTCCGATGTAGCTTCATTTGATGGAGCATCCGGCGAAGAAGATCTTTTCCGGACAGTTGCACGAGATTGTCCTCACCCAGGCTTTCATGTTCCTCTGATTCGAGTTGATTCAATTCGCTGTGCACTCCGGTAGAGGCCGAGCAGCAGCGCCAGTAGTCACTTCACACTCTTGAAAGGTAGCATCGTTTTCTGACTACGCGCGATCTCGTTTGTGTTAATTTCGGAAGGGCCGTCGAACAAGTCTTTGCTCATCTGCATTCGAATGGCTGTGCGGTAAATCGTGCGCCTGGCGACGCGCAATCGACGCCCGTGCTCGGTACGCGTGATCAGAAGGTCGACCGTCGGAGGGGGTTTGCCTGAATGGAAGGGTGATGTATTTAGCGGCCGTTCATCTTGTGTAGCGGGCATCAGTCGCTAGAAGCTATGCCGATGCTTGTCGTCGTTGCCTGTATTTTGTGGTCGTCATCCCAGCTCGCACTTGAATGCCTTCATTTTCCCTTGGCTGGTCCAAGACATCCTCTTTCCGACGAGTGTCTTCGCTGGGTATCATGCAGCGCTCGGCGACAGCCCAGGAGGCAGCTAGATCGTTGGCCATTGAAGCGCAAAGGACGGGCCAGAACTGATTCTGGCCCAGTAGAGAAGCAATTGCCGTGGTATTGATCACTCATCGTCCTGTGGTCGCACCACAGAACTGTCCGGTCGTAAGTCCGATGCTTTGAGAACGGTCTTTCCGGTCTCAACGTGCTCGTGCAGGTGAGTGCAATTTCGGGCGCAGAGGTAGGCTTGTACTACAACGCGTCGTTCTGCGCATTGTCAGTAGCGTACGCTGCATGAGCTGCGAGCGACGCTTGATTCGTAATGCCCATCATACGATGTGATAGGACGGTAGGCAGTGCGTAATCGCTGTGCTGGCTGGCTGGGTCTTGTGGAGGGACTTGATGCTGTCGACGTTCTATCGGTCTCGTTCGAGCTTCGTGACCCAACCGATCCCAGGCGACTCTGCTTGGATCAACGGCCGCCATCGGCGCAACACTGGGTCCTACATGCATGCGACGCGGCGGCATATTGCGGCGTGGTCTACTCCTGGGCTGCTCTCTTGCTCTCCAAGCGACCGGCTCGACATGGCCTTCATGATGCTGGTATTGTCTGGAAGAATGTTTCCAGATTTCTTATGCGCTGGCGCTCTTCGGGGGCACCGCGTTGCATGTTTGCAGATCTCCAGACTGCTGAATAGATTGCTGAAGCTTTGTGTGTGTTGTCACGATATCGCGTCCTCAGACCGTGATAATACCAGGGCCAAAAGGGGTAAATCCTGTGGACCAGTGTACAGAGTCGCAACTGTTGCTCAAGTACAACCTCTGATATAGAATCGTGTCCGATGAATAGGATGCAGCGTGGAGACTGAGTTACAGATCACGTGCTATCCCTCAATTGCAAGGAGATTGTTTCGGAGAAAACTGCGAGAAGCGCAAGACCTTGTCCGGCGCATGAGGTCGTGCCGAAATTGGACGTAAGAATCGGATAGAACACTCGGCCGAGTTCCATTGATAGGTTGCAGCAGCACGATACATCGCCGAGAAAACGCAGCGGCCACCCTTTGACGACTATATCTTGGGCTTGCAACCATCGGTGGACCCGCTCGACGTCGGGTTGTTCCCCGTCACCAACCATTCCCCGCCATCCTGGTTGGATCTGGCATTTAGGGCAATGCACGTGGCCAGTAGAACAGTCACGTCAGTTTCCAGACTCTTTCTTACGGTCTGAGATGGCACCCTGCAAGACTAGGGTGCACACACTGGCATGATGACCATGACAGTGATCATGAAAGTCGCCGTCATGCGTCGCGCATTGCATGCTTGTATGAAAATTTGTGGTTCCTATTTTCTGATGGTGTAAGGTCGATGTCGCTGTCTTCATGCCCAAACTGGCTTGGCCGTGTTCTCTCCAAGCAAGGCTTCGCACTTATTGAACCACCCTAACACATTTTCAGTCCCACTTCTGCCAAGCGAGGCTCGTTTATCAGCGTCGACGTCTCCACGGAGGTAGCACCAAGGATCTGCCTCGTGCAGCAAGCTCGCCAGCTACCTGCCAATAACGTCGGCGACTATCAAGGAAGCGTGCGAAGTGCCCAAGAAGAAGTAGCTGTCGGCCAGGGAAAATATCGAGAGAGCGTGGGTCTTGCTCATGATCTTCGAAGAAGCTCATACAAGTTCTTCGAGACACTTCGACCCCAGATTTGCGCCAGCCTCTCGCACTACAACGCCTAATAGGGCGCCACGATCTGCCTGATTTGAATCTCGATCTCGGACGACAAGGGTCAGCTTGACAACAGCACACGCGGTAAGACCCTTTGGGCAGTTATGTCAAGCACACGTGGTAAGCTCACCGCCGATGCCATCGACATTACCGGGTCTGCCTCGGATTCCAGGCCAGAAAGTGTGCGTTTTCCCGCCTCAGGCGCCTCATGTTTGGATCTGCTTCGTCGGTGATGGCTCGTGACTCACCAGGTGCCAGGACAAAACGAAACGACGAGCAACATCCTCGCCAAGTAGTGAAAGGGGTCGCATCAAGAGGGCTGTTGAGGTGGCATGTTGGCCATGTCGCAAGCGGAAGGCAAAGGTAGTCGGCTTCTCGCACCAACTCGCCAATCGCTGACCAGAAACTCCCAGTGTTCTGGAGAACGACCCTCTTGCGGGCCTTGCACACAACGCGGAGTTGATTGCTCGTACGAGTACGAGGAAGGATTGACAAAACTTGGTTGGCTCAAGGTGTGTGTAGAGTAAAAACCACAGAATCTTCAGCTGCTCATTGGACGAGCATCGACATCGACCGAGGAGAAATCGACCGCTCATCTTGAGCAGCTTGTATGTCGCAGTAATCGAAGAGATTTGCTGACTTATCTAATTGCAGATGAAGCTTGACGAGGCGACAGCCAAATCAGATAACCTGGAGTTCCTGTTCGATCAGCTGCGCACGAGGTCGGACGAAGAGTCGGTATGTCGTGTCAAATGCCGTGACTTGAGTGCCGGGACATGCTAACCATTCTTTGCAGTCCATGATACTTGCCATCATTCGACTGGGAGCAGATCTCGAAAAGGTCGTCAGCCAACTGAAGGAGGCCCCACAACAAGTCTTCAGCAAAGATAATGCTCTCAATATCGACCACTTCATGACAGACAGCGGCGATGCTGATATTAAAGAAGAACCAGCTCCAACGCCGCATGTCTCCCCGGAACAGTCGACAATGTCGGGTATAGCAAGAGGTCGCATCGCGTAGCTCTGACTTGGTGAAGTGAAGGCCAGGAGAGAACTGCGGCCCAAAGGAGCTGTCGACTGAATGAAGAGGCACTGAACACCTCGTGCCTCATGACCATGCTGGAGGGATCTGTGCCTTCTGGCATTGTGAGGAAGCAGGTGAAGTTGATAAGGGCCAATCACCAACTGGTGCCGAAGATGCCGAGGCAGACAGTCGCCTTGCGGGACTATTTCTTCGAATCAGAGCGGCCGGTTGCTGTTTCCCGGTCATTTTCTATCGAGCCAGTTGAGGGCTCGAAATGCCTGTGCTGTTCACTAGGCTGAAGTTGAAGATTCGCGGGGGATCCGCGCCACGCAAGAGTTGCAAAGTGGGGGCTGAGGTGTGTCGAAATTGCAGGCCGTGTGAGTACACCTGGTGAAAGAATCAAGCATTGCAGTGGTCTTGAGTTTTTGCCATCGGTACATTGGAGTGGGAAGGAAGGGTTGAGGAAAGTGGAGTCCAGCTCCGATTCCCGACCACAACTCTAAAAAGTCGCTGACCCAACTGTTGTCCTCGCAGCAGAGAGAATATTCATATCGATGATCCTCTTTACCTCCCCTCAAACTCATAAACCCACCTCGTCTCCGCCCTCCGCCCGGGCGGTGACTCCACACTTCGAACCTCATCAGCAAACTTCCCTTCTGATTCCCTTATATCAAACGTCACGACCCTCTTCACCAATCTTCCCCGGTCCATAAACCAAACCTGCACATTTCTCCAACAACCCTCGGGACTTTCGACTTCAGTCTCGAAGAATTCGTCTGAACGGGCTAGAAAACAAACAGTCAGCGGAAATTTGGGCGAAGGTGGGTTGAGCTCCACAATTCAAACACGATTCCGAGAGAACGACATGTCCTGAAGAATACGCACCTAAACCCTCGGTCAAGTATCCAATCCCCTCTTTATGTTCGAAATCACTCCCTCTTACCCACCGACATCTTCCTCTTGTTGCCAACACCCTCCTGTCACTTGTTTGAGAGTTCATGTTCCAGCTCTTCTCCTTCTCCACCACGGGGACCTCAACAACTCCATTCGTCCATTCACTCCACTGCCCAACCTTCTGCGGCGGATACCAGCGCTCCGTCGTGCTAGGTGGTACTAGATTGCTCGTTACCTGTTGTTGCAGCCCAGCTCTTGAGGGGGAATGCGAGGGCGAGGAGTAGTTGCTTCGAGGTTGGCGGAGGATCTCGGTTCGAATGAGAAGTTGGGATGGGTAGTGCGATTGGGTGATCGTCAGGTAGATGGGAGATGTGAGGAGTGCTTTGCGCGTTGGAGATGGGTAGCCTGTGTAGCAGTAAGAATAGATGGTCCAGCTAGTGATTTGTCTAATGTCGTAATGCAGAAGTTGGAGTGTGCTACCTTGGATTTCTAATGCTTTTGGAATGCCTACACTCAAGCTCTTACTCATTACCCACTTTCCCGAGAGGTCTCTCAAAGTTTTGTTATTCTGCAAATATGCCGGCGAAGGCATATCGGGCGAGGTTTCTGTCGATGTTTCTGCTTCTGTGAATGGGTCGAGGTGTGGATGATGTATTACACTGCTGCGATCATGCGCAGAAGCAATTGTATAGGAATGTTCCGTACTATCACCCATCTTGACAGGTTGGGCGCGAGCCTCCGCTTGTGGCGAGATGCTAGATCGCTGCGTAGGCCTAACCAGGAACCCAGGACAAGATGAGAAAGAAGTGGCCGACGCACGGAGCGAACACCTGCGCACCTACCTGTGGGGGCAAAGCGTGTGAACGATCACGAGTATAATTAATTGATTTTGCGGCAGTCGAACATGCCGTGCTCGCTAAGACGGTTCGCAGTCCATGAAGCTCGACGATCGGATGAAGTATCAACGTTTTCCAGGGTCGCGCTTCGCGTCATCATTCGCGCTTCGCGTCATCATTCGCGCTTCTTCCTTCATTCTTGGTTCCGATTTGCCTTTGCGCAGACTTGACACCTGGATCGTGTCTGGCAATCCCATGCTAGTCCCGCACTCAACCGTGTGTCTGCGTCGCATCAGGTCCAGCAACCCTGCTCATTGGCCCTGCTCAGGAGACGCGACTTTCCGTTTTGGGAATGCGCAAACTTCAGGTTGGTAGTTTATTACACGCCGACAAGCGGCGGCTATCGTGTCGGTAAATGCGCATTCGAAGCGCGAGTGAATGCATGATGCACGTGGCGCTCGCGAGCCTAGTCTCAACCTGACTCAAAGACGCCCTGATTTCTTGCATTTCATGGTTCGTACTTGTTGTAAGATGCTCCAATCTGTTTGTCGGAAGCAGATCTCAAGCCACTCGCACCTTTTTATGCCCGTTGGCATCCACCTCGGCAACTGCGTCGACAGGCGAAGCAGCCTGATCCATCTCTTCGTCTTCATCGTCTGTAATGGTTGGCCGCTTACGTTTGGCAGCGCCAGCTTTCGTAGCAGCATTGTCACTGCTCTCAATTTCGCCGTTGGCGATGGCCTTTTCGCGCTCTTCGATTATTTCGATCATCTCGGTATAGGCATGCTCAACGCTGTCGAGCGCGGACTCCAGCTTTTCCACGCGCTCCTGGTGCTCGATCTGTGCAAGCTGATCCTTGTTGAAGATGTATAGCCTATGCTTGGCGTACAGACGCCAGAGGTAGTAGGCTCTATCGTTCTCATTGCTCGCCTTCAACTTCTTAGTGATACGGCTCCGTGAGCGATTCTGATGAGGGATGCGAGAGAGTGTGTGCATTTCTACCAGTCTATCGAATTGGCGGGGCATGATTTTCGTCCTCATCATGATGTCCTTGCGCACGCCAGCAGGTACGATCATTTCGACTGGGATACTAAGTTTTGGATCGATCTTGTCGGCAGGAAGATCGCTCTGGATCCGGAGGCCTGCAAATTCGGGAACATTCGCTCGCAGATTTAGCAAGTCACAAAAGTCTCGCAGGTCATCGAACTTCTCGTTTGGGTCTTCCACTGTGAATTCGCGTACACACTCGGGAGATGTGAGATGCCTGAACATCGTGTTGTAGAGTTCCTGCCCGTGCCCGGCACCATGCCACGGAGGAAGCATGAGAAACTGTGATAGTCGCTCACGGGACGGCAGGTCAAGAGGTGAAGCGAAGTCCGGTGGTTGCGCAAGCTCGTTGGTCTTGCCGTCCACAATCAGAAAGGCATCCAAGCCCTGCGATGACGGCGAGAACGGGTCAAACTGCACGGCCTTTTTGCGCTCGGGAAAAGTGAAGTTGCGATATGATGTGCCATAGCCTGCGAAGGTGTACTTGGACTTGTCGACCTCGTAGACTAAGAAGATCTTCCAGCGGGCCGCTGTCCAATCCTGCTCCAGCTCCAACATGCTACCCCCATCAATGAACATGGGCACCAGTATCTGCATGTTCTCAAGAATCTCTCGCGCCGCTGGATCAGCTAAGCTAGCGCAATATGTCTCGTAGCTCTTTCCATTTCTCGTGTAGGAATGAATCTGTTCGCCCGGAGGCTTGAAGTCGGTGGTACGTTTCGATGTATCCTTTTCGAACGCTGAAGCAGGCAGAAACTCTTTCAGAGCAGTCTTGATGTCTGTGGGTTTCACTTCACCCTGGGCTGGGAACTTCTTGCCGTATTTGATGTGTAATTGAGGGTGAAGGTGATCTGCTTGGAAGGACAGAGTAATGCCTAGGTTTTGGTAGCCGAAGATGGCTTCCTCATCGCCAAACATGGCATATGTGAACTCCGGCTGGAAAGAGGCCACGACTGAGCCATCTTGGCGAGTGAGTTGAATTGTGAAGCACTCGTTGCTGTTGCTGGACCACTCGTCCACTTGCGCTTGGATCTCGGCCGTCAACTCGTCGTCGTCCTCCATGTCGATGGTGGGTTGGTGAGCCATCGTGTGTACTGCAGTGGCGATGTGATATGTCCGGTGTTGGTATGGGCGATGTTGATGAACAGCGTTTGCTGGAGGCTGCCGCGACGCCAGTGCAAAGACGTGTAACACGCGACAGAGAAGACGCGACTGACGTTTGAAGCTCGGAGCGCAAAATGACCTCAGCTCCGAACTGCCAACTTTAAACATCTCGCTCTCCCATTCGGCTTTCACATGCACTCACTTTACGACCTATACGACTTGACGATTGTGTGTTTCGGGCATCGCAGCGGGATTTGAATATTCGAAGAGATCCTGGTCCAATGGTTGTCAATTGCCAGTCTTTGCAGGAGGTTGAGCAGTACGCTTTGGCGCAATAAACACTCCCGAGTCAAGATGTGGGACGGACTCCTGCTGCTGCTCTTATTGAGCCTTGTCATGGCAGGCGCGTAAGTGGATATGGTCGCATAGCATAGACAGCACGGTATTGACAATTTCAAGTTCTTTCGCTGCCGGCATCCTCCCTCTCTCGTTCGCCCTCACACCACGCCAATTGCGCCTGATCACGGCATTGGGAACTGGGGTATTGGTCGGCACCGCATTGATCGTCATCATACCGGAGGGCGTAGAAACATTATATGCAGCGAGTGGGAGCGATCATGGACACAACGCGAATGTCGCAGCGAGAGGACTTGCGCTCGCGAGGGAATGGCCTAAGGAGGACCGAAGTATCGTTGCGCGGGACTCCCCAGTTGCAGCAGCGCTAGAAGTGAATGCCAACACACACCCGGGCTTCAGAAGTGGCCCAGACGATGGATTTCAGACTGCGCCGCAGGCCGAAGGCTCAAATCCCGCATCCTCGGACCCAGGCCACGAGCCTGGAGTGGTTGTCACCCCACCCAGTGCCCCAAACCCAGCACCAGAGCCTGTGGATCGCGAACCACACGTCTGGATCGGAGTGTCCATGATTTTCGGCTTCATACTAATGTACCTCATCGACACCCTCCCGCGACATCTCCACAAGAGTTCAAGACCGCAGAGCTTCCAGATCAACCTGAACTCTTTCAGCTTCACGAACGGCATGCCACCCGGAGATGCACCAGAGCCCATCGCCGAGACCGCGCAAGCGCCGACATCTAGTCCCAGTTCCACGACCATTGGCTTGGTCATTCACGCCGCAGCAGACGGCATCGCCCTCGGCGCATCTTCAACGTCGAGCAGCAACTTGAGTTTCGTCATTTTCCTGGCATTGATGATCCACAAAGCTCCCGCAGCATTCGGCCTCACCTCCGTACTTCTTAAACAAGGCCTTTCAAAACGCACAGCGCGAACGCATCTCATCGTCTTTTCCGCAGCTGCGCCCATAGGAGCTATCTTCACCTTTTTGGCCATCCATGGGTTTGGATACGGCGGAGACGTCGAAAGCGCGAGCACGGAGTTCTTCACTGGTACGTTGTTGCTTTTCAGTGGCGGCACGTTCCTCTACGTTGCGATGCACACCTTGGCAGGATCGCATTCTGCTCATGGGCAGGACGAGAGCGGCATGAATGGGTATGCGGGCGTGCCAATGGAAGAGGGCTATGGAGAGAGTCCGCCTGCGACAACGAGGGTAGAGGGAAGGGGCGTTTCGGATACTTTGGTTACTGTGGGAGGAATGCTTTTGCCGTTGCTGACCCAATTTGGGCATGTGCATTGATGGGTTGGTTTGTAGGAGACATATACACCAGCACACTCGATGCTATTTGCTGCTTCACTACCTTTTTGATGACTCCATAATTTTCAACCACGGTGTCTGCTGCAGAGGCGAGCTCGAGGTGGCGCAGAAAATGGTGTATAATCAGAAACCAATACATTGTGTAGTCAGTTGTCCTGGAGAGCGAGCAGCTGGGAAGGCATCCTCTCGCAATGTTGCTGAGCGATGGGACTGGCAGATGCTTATATTTGGTGCCATCATCGTGCGGAGCCTTCGCAGAGAGCGGCACAGACGCGATCTGTGCATATCATCGATCTTTTTGGTTCGGAGTAATTTGAAAGCGATGCCGTCTCGGGCTCATAGACGAGTCTCTCTCTGCAGCAGTGGATCGGGCTGAGTTGACGCGGGTCATCTGGGAGCGACTGAATTGCACTGTATTCTACGTTGCGGGATCGCGGCGCCATTTTTGCATCAGCAACGACAGCAACGTCCGCTGTGGCTTACAAGTACCTTAATGAGGCACTCCGCCACATGAGCCTCGCAAAGCGTACTGACGAGACCTGAGGGGGATGAAAGAGGTGTCGGTGACCATCATAGTTAGCACTGGGCCAGAAATCAGAACCTTTCCAGCGCCGCGCAAGCTACTTCAAGCAAGGTCGAAATTCCCCGAAACTGCGCCCAAGAACTTCCAAAGTGGCCTGATCTTAGAATCCGTGTTCGACGAGGATCTCCCTGAGGCATTTGCGCGATGCCCAAACTCGTTCTATGAAGGCCAGTCGTCATTCTGGCGTGGAGAAGTAGGCGAGCCTGATGGCCGAGGGGCTAGTCTGAGGGATGTGTTGCATACCTGAACCTTGGGGGACAAGTACGTGCTGCCGGAATTTCAGAATGCGCCTATATGGTTCGTTGCTTTGTTTTTGAATAATGATCCATAGGGCGGTCCATCGGCCGTTCATGGAAAGCTATTGCATGTGCTGCAACCAGACCAGGCACGGCGATTCGGTTCTTGGTGGCAGATGATGTGGTGCACCAAGTCCATACCAGTGGGGAAAGGAGTATTCAGCACTGTCTCACCGATTGTGAGGACGCCCTGTAGTTGTTTTGCCTGACGATGAGGCTTCGAACACAGCACCAAAAGGTGAGATTTCACAGCACAAGAAGCCGAGATAAGAGCACGCCCTGACCGTGGACGACGGCATGAGTCCATGGCACGTGAAAGTGAGGTCCTGCTCCGAATATGAGTGACTAGCTCCACTCTTCCCCCTCATTCGCCTCGCAAAGGATCGAGGAGCAAATGTGATAGCGATCCGATATGGCGCTTGCTTTGTCCATCGTGCGTCAGGAGCGGCCAAGCTGAGTTCGCAAGGCGTGAAGGCACTAAAACCACACCCCTAGTCTTGTAAAATGGCTCGCGGGCATGATAGCACAGTGCGGCCCTCTCTACCAAGACATCGGTTATCAAGGCACGAGAACACCAAATCGGCCAGACCAGGGCGATGCATGGATGCAGAAGCATCTGAGGTGGGCAAGATCGTGCTGTCGGCAGCTTCCTCCAATTGGCAACTTGAAGACCGTGATCATATCGGAGGCCTCACGTAGTAGAAGAGCCAGTGGACATTCCTATGCTTTGTGCGAAGCAGCATCGAACCAGTTTTTGACGGCTCTGCTACCATCGTGAGCGGCACGAAATACTGGACCCTGTCAGTAACCAAATGAGCCAATGCAGTGTGCAAGCTTACGTTGACGTTCAGCTTCATCGAGTCCGCCCAAGAACTCGTTTCCCTCCCCACCCTGCTGCACTTGTCTGCTATTCTGCGCTTTGTCTGCAATTTCCATCGCACGCTGCTTGAATGACTGTAGAACATATCAGTAGAAGCCCAGTACTACCGTAAGAGAACGCACTCACGTCAATCAGGACCTCCGCAACAGCCTCGTCATCGAACAGTGTCAACATGTGCTCACCCATACCATAGAACCATTGTGCTTGCTGCCTCAGCTCCACGCTTTTGGGATCAGCACTCAAGGCGTTGATGACGCGCTTTCCCAGGCAATTAGGCATGTCGACTGTGCAAAGATAGCCCGTCCCAGGCCCCGCTGGTTCCGACGCGCCGAGGACTCCGCCGAGCCAGAGAGGTAGTTCAAGCTTCGTTCCTTGCTCGACAGCAGTGCCGTTGTTGAGAGCTGCCAGTTGGGGAGCGGCGAACTCGAAAGTGCAGGGTGCTTTTTGGGCGTCCGTGAGGATCGCGCTGGGATCGTAATATGTGGACATGGTGAAGGGGATCGTGGCCAGGAAGACGCGTTCCGTACGCGTCGAGGGCAAGAGCAGCGCTCGTCGTCTTCACCTGGCGTCTTCGTGCAATATCACAGCAACACGTGACGCGTGTTGGACGGATGTATGTCGATGAGTTCGCCGACGCGCATGTGTCAGCCGGAGGCGTCTCGATGGGCGTGGAGGCGACAGGGCTTGCGTAGTCGTGGTTTGCCTGAAGTCGATGATACAAAGAGACGCCAGAGGTCTCCGTCTGATCAGTGCGCCTTCGCCATCAACTATCGCCGCTGTCTTGCTCTCTGACGGAGTCGAATTGTCTGTACTTGCTGTCTGTAGTCTCGTTGACACTGCGAGTGATTGCCGGCGAGAGAAGGCGCCACAGTTCCAGCTGTGAGCCACAGCGGCGTCGGTTCGTCTTTTGGCCGCGAGAGCGAGAGACAGTGAGCGTCACACAAGCAGACACGGCCCTTCCTGCCAGTCCACCACTCAACCATCCGTTTCTGCAGCTGGCCACTCTTTGAGAAGGCGAGACCTCGACACGTATCCGAGCGCGGCCTCTTGTGCGACGCCCCCACGCCGCCACCACCTCCAACCAGCACTGCGCATCTCCAGCTCCCATAGCCGATCCAGCTGCATCTCGAGTGTCGTGTGAGCTTCACTTCACCAGCATCGCTACCCGCCTATCAGATTCCGCCCCAACATTGATCGACGGATACCCTTCGACGCCTCCAATGAGCTGGCGCGTCTCACATCCAAACACACGCCAAACATGACCGACGTGGGCGCCGCACATGATCGTGTGTCCGAGCTGGTCGAAGAAGCCCACCACCACAACGATCGCAATGGGCCCGCTCTGTACGCATCAGGCGAAGAAGACTCGCGGGCCACTTCGCCAGGCGTTGGCAATCGAGTTAGTCTGAAGAGCGTCGACGATGGCGAGGACATCGAGCGATTGGGCCGAACGCGGCCGCGAGTGTTTCCATACCAGAAGTACTTGCCTTACGAGACGGAGACCCGGGAGCAGCGTGAGCAGGATCTGGATGAAATGCTCAAGCATCTCTACATCGCAGTGGCCTCGGGCGACTTCGTACCCGGCGCGGTGCATTGGACAAAAGAGATTCGAGGATGGATGAGCTTGAAGTTCGACCTGACCAAGGTCCAGCGCGTCAAGCTTGTGAAGCTCTACTACGAGCTGGCGTTGGCGCCAGGTCTGGAATATGGAGTGTCGGAACGCTTCGCGAGCATGTTCATGGTCCTCACGAAGCGCAAGCACTACCTACGACCCGGCAAGGACCTCACGCTAGACTGGCGGCCTCTTTTCAAGGAGATCAAGGTCTTTGTGCTTCCATCGGAAAGCAGTACCCAGAACACCTACAGTTCGAAGCGTAACATTAGGACCCTGACGAAGTTGTGCACATTTGCCCAGCTCTTCTTCGATCCGAGAGAGATTCCGGCCATGTTGGAGGAGTTCCTACCATACTACAGCATGTCCTTTTCAGAACAAGCGTTCGTGGTCTTCGGCTTGCTGAATCTGATGCTGCCGACTGCGGCGCCTCCTGCCGACGACCCCAAGCTGCAGCCGCAGTACTACCTTCCCACATTCTTCCATCTCTGGTCGACGATCAATCGATCGATGACAACTGATATGCGTATGCTTGACATCTTCTCGCGGCAAGCGAGGGACTGCCTTGGAGCATCTCACATTCCATTCGGCCCAAGCGGCATCTTCACAGACGAACAGTCATCAATCGTTTTCACAGCTATCCTGCGGTTGTTAGAGATCCCTGTGGGCCAGGCAACGACCCCGTACAGCCCGACTGTGGACCTTGCCGCTGGTGTTGGCGTATACCTCGACAGGGATCCCAGAAAACACCCAGTCTCGCACAGCATTGCCAGGTGGATTGTCATGTCATTGTCTCCGCAATGCCTGGAGGCAGAGAACGGACGTTCGGTATTACATCAGCTCGAAGCTCTTATTCAAGGCATCGAGACCTTTTTTCATCCCTCAAATGCGGGCGGCTGGACAAAGTCATTAGCACAACTCGTGTACTACCTGGCAGACTTTTTCGTCATGCGATGGAATCGTGAGCAAAGCGGCGAGTACGAGATTCCGGAAGATCGCAAGCTGAACGAAGACGTGAAACGTCGCTTCGTGCTTTGTCTGCGAGATGTGGTATTCATGGGCATCTACGCCAAAAGCGGCACCGCCATGAACTATTCTC
Organism: Cercospora kikuchii; assembly: GCF_019650295.1. NCBI lineage: Eukaryota > Fungi > Ascomycota > Dothideomycetes > Mycosphaerellales > Mycosphaerellaceae > Cercospora > Cercospora kikuchii. Next base: position 1,149,490 of record NW_025408586.1, read on the forward strand.
TGAGCACATTGCAGAGCCTGGCATTCCTAGAGCCCAACCTCATCCTTCCAGGAGCACTACAGCGCATCTATCCTGCGATGCAGGGTCTGGTCGAAGTCCACAGAACGATATCATCGATCCGTGCGTTACAGATGTTGAGTAGGATCATCGCCCGAACGAAAGGATATCGGTGCCATCTTACGACCTTACTTGGCTTGGCACTACCCGGTGTCGACGCCAACGATCTCGACAAGACCATGCATAGCTTGGCATTCATCCAGTCCGTCTGCTACAACATTCCACTCTACGATCTCACGAAAGAAAGCAAGAGGGTAAAGAGTGAACTCAATGGGGACTTCGAAATGGTCGACGACGGCTCGCCATCAGCGGCAGGAACTGGCACTGGGATAGCAGTAGAGTGGATCACGGGCCAAGTGGCACGTTTTGAGGAGGCCGGACCGTTGCTGGAAGTTCACTATTCCGCTGAGCTGAGCGACGAAGACGAGGAGCTGATCCTCAAATCCTCCACAGCTGGCTTTGCCGAATTCCTGATTAGCTTCCTGGGACGCGTGTTCACCCTCCTGCAGAACTTGCCAGATGCCGCGCGAGTGAAGAGCGGCAGCCCCGAGGAAAATGTGGTCAACACACTGCCGGCCACCTTTAGCCCTCTGTTGGCCAGCCTGAGCCCCGAACTGTACGACATCGCACTCGAGCACATTGCTCGATTCGTGTCGAATCACGTTGTACACCAAGCTCGAGACGCAATGGCCTTCATCTGTAACGCACTTGTCAAGATCTCCCCAAAGAAGGCTTTGCACAGACTCTTACCTGATCTCATCTCAAGCATCAAGACTGAGATCACGGAGAATGGCGCCGGCTCTACCCGCACCACAGGTAGTGAAATCTTGCCTCGTGATCGAGCGCTTGTGTGGCATGTGTCTCTGCTCAGTATGTGCGTCGTCCATGTCGGAGGAGATGTGCTGGACTTCCAGGACGAGCTGTTCGATATCGCTACTTTCATGCAAGATACCTGCAAGGGCATCCCACTTGTGCATGTCTCCAACTTTGTGCATCACTTGTTGCTCAACCTGACGGTCACCTATGCAAGAGACTTCGACCTGTTCAACAAAGCCGACCTGGATCGCGGTCTTACTTCAGAGAGTTGGGGAAAGATCACTGACCCAGCAGATGTCGACATCAATTGGCACGTTCCGAGCCAAGCAGAACTCGAATTTGCCGTTCGCATTTTTGAGACTCAAGGCGGCCGTGCTCTTCAAGCATTGAATAGTCTGATCTCCGACAAGGGATCGGTGACCCGTGACGGGACTGGCAAAGATTGGTCTGACGAGGTTTCTCGGAATCTTGTTCTGCTACGGCTGGTCATCAGCGGCATGTCCAGACTGTTCCGCTCCGACGATGGCACAGTCACACCTTACGTCTATGTCAATGCCAGTCCGGCTAGCACTGACGACAATTTGACTCTTGAAGAGGCTATGCCTGATCCTGGTTCCGTCGCAGACGGTGCTGATCTGAGCGTCCCAGAAGATGAGCAGGTCAAACGCTCTTTCCAATATCCAACCGGCTACCCTCTCGATATCCACAGCCCACAATATGAGACTGTGCATCAACTACGCAAGACTGCTGGCGAGACTCTGCACAAAGTGCACGAATTTCTCGTCAAGAACCAGGAGGATGATGTTCCGTGTTTCAACGCACTGTACACTGCATACCGGTCTTGGTTCGTGGACATTGGCATAGAACGCTCGGCCCACGTACTAGACCGACTCACACGTCTCCTGAGTGCGGACATACATCCTTTCAAATTCTCTGGAACCAGAAAGCAGTATCCTCGGCCTTTGCTTGTGCGACGGGCCAATCTCTACCATTTTCAGCGACTGCGGTTCAATGAGCATCCCCGAGCGGCATCAGACCTTGACAAGACACTCCTGCTTGATCTCGCGCATTCGAGCACCTCGGTCTATACCGATATTCGACGTACCGCCCAGTCTGCGGGTGAACAGGCAATGAAGAGTATTGTCGGTGCCAAGCCACTTATCATTCCGCCATTGCTCGATGCCTTGGAGAATGCTATCAAAGCTGGCGATCACCCCAAGATTAAGGGTGCTGTTTTCACGCTCCTCTTTGGCAGTCTTGCGAAGCCCATTGGCCGGAACTGGAACTTCGCGCCTCGCATGATTCGATTGTTCATCCAAGTCTCTGAAGCGGATAGGCCTAGCATCCAGAAGCTTGTCGGCCAGTCAAGCTTCACCATACAGGATATGACTAAAGCTATGGATCGCATGGTGATCCTCGACGAACTCACCTTGGAAGCGATTTGGCCAGACAATCAGAACTCGACCGGCCTCACCGTTGCGCGCTCGTTAGAGGACGCAAAGGCTGTGATCCCTCAGAAGAAAGAAAAGGTGCGGAATAGGCGCGCCGTTGTCGAGAAGCGCAAATCAGAGATGGCACGCGAGCTCATCGAAAGCGTACGCAACAGCCATTGGAAGAAAGCTAGTAGAACCGCTGTCATGGCTATTGGGTTGGACTACCGATTCGAAACAATTGCCTCGGACGATATGCTCGAGCTCGTGGTGAAGGGTGTGATTGATCCTCACCCACAGCTGCGCACTTTGTATGGCACAAGTCTGAATGCAATTTTCAGCTTGGCACAGACAAGAGCGCTCGTCGGTCACAAGTACGAGAACTATTTGCTGGATGAGCAGAAGGATCCGGATGAGATCTCGATACCTACTGAGCGAGACGATCCCAGCTGGACGCAGCGTTACCTGGACTCGTTCGCGAAGCCTGAAGCTGATGCGTACATTGATGCCGACTACCCAGGTTGGCTCGTGTGGCAGAAGACCATGCGCGGTTTCCGCACAGGACCAAGCCAGCTTGAGTACGACGCCGTTGAGCAGAAGGTGCGCGCAAAGATGGGATCCTTCATCGATCGACACTGGCTCTCCACGTACTTCGGTTACATGAAGCAAGAACCACGAGATAACGCTGACAGATTCCGCATGTCGTTCTCCATGATTGTTGCCTACGCCATGGATCTGATGGCCGATGGTCTAACACAGGCAACGTGGGACGACTTCAAGGATCTCGCCCAAGCCGTGTACGGCGACGGCAGCGACAAGCATCAACATCGAGCCATGGCTGAGATCATCGGCGCCATGCTTAGCAGCTCTGAGGATTTCGAGCATGATCTCCGCACTCAGATCTGGGGCTTTGCTTTCCCAATCGTGCGCCACATCTTCACGGATGGTCTCACTCCCGAGAACATCTCATACTGGTCGACTTTTGTCACACTCATTGTAGGAGGCAAGGATCCGCGACGTGCGTGGCCATTAATTGACTGGTTGGCTGGCTTCCGTCTCGATATGAACACAAGCGCTGCCTTCAAGGAGAGCTCCAAGATTACATTGCTGCAGCTTGTTGCCGGCGCTGCTGGATGGCACTTCCAACTCCATCGACCCATCATTCAGGACTTCTTGGACCATCTCGATCATCCCTACAAGAGCGTCCGAGAGGTCATGGGTAGTACGTTGTCTACTATCTTCCGCAGTCGCTATCACGAATCATACAAGGATGTGCCGACATTGCTGGAGAGTCAGAAGGCAGCATCGTCAATCGGCAGCAGGCCTTATCAGCCTACGGAAGAGTACAGTGGTATCGTCAAAGACGTCTTTGATCGCCTTGAGAACTGGCGCAAAGAACGTCCAGTGGGAACGCAAACGCCGACATCCTACACACAAGCAAGCAAGACAGTATTGCTGTGGCTGGATGGCTCACTCGGCTCGTACGATTCTACTACCTTGGTTCCCTTCTTCCCTGGCGGGTTTATGGAGCAGCTACTGCACATGATGGATATCAAAGAAGATCCCGAGCTGCAAGCCTTGGCTTACCATGTCTTCCGCCACCTGCCCAACATTCCACATCGACCCGGTGAGGATGTACCGTTCGTCGCTTCGCTTGTTCAAATCGCCAAGAGCTCAGTCTCGTGGCACCAGCGCTTGCGAGTACTCATCATCATCCAAGTCATCTACTTCCGCAACCTCTTCCTCATGGACGCAAAGGAAGGTGAGGATCTCTTCAAGTGCGTGCGGGAGATGTTACACGACGTCCAGCTCGAGGTGCGTCTAGGTGCTGCCGCGACCCTGGGTGGCATGGTTCGCTGTTCACCTGCAGATTATCGCACCAAGAAGATTGCCGAACTGAAGAAGCACTTCACGAATCTTCTGGTCAAGAACCCGTTGCCGAAGAAGCCGAAGGGTGGCCTCGCACGCGCTGAGGGCACCAGTACCCCCACACAGGAACAGAACAAGCTTGTACTCACTCGACATGCCGCTGTCTTGGGTCTTGGTGCACTCGTGCAGGCTTTCCCTTATACCTCCCCGCCACCAGAATGGCTGCCTGAAGTCCTGGCCACGCTTGCTGGTCGCGCCTCAAATGATCCAGGCATGGTCGGCAAGAGCGTGAAGACGGTGCTCAGTGATTTCAAGAAGACCAGGCAAGATACCTGGCATGTGGACGTTAAGGTAAGATCAACCCTGTTTAGTATCCTAAAGATTACTATTTGCTAACATCCTTGATAGGCTTTCAATCCCGAACAACTCGACGATCTTGAGGGCGTGCTCTGGAAGAGCTACTTTGCCTAGTCTAACACGACGCTTGTGGCTCATTTCGTCTTCGGGGAAGAGTGGAATGGACAACGAGAAGAGAATGCATCGAGAGGACAGAACGAATTATGAGCTTCATACCCTTGGGATTGTTTTGGCATGCATTGTTTGGAGCGGCATTGCTTGGTGCAAGGAAGGTACTTCGCTTCATGTTCCTCTTCCCTCCTATAGGGGCTGGTGGAAAAGGCCTTTTGCGGTGTATGTGTAGACTGAGCTCGTCGAACACTTCTCGGCATGAATGTTCCACGTCTACCGCTGCTTGCATTCTTATATCCGTGTTTTGGGGGGCGAGATCTCGTCTACCTCTCCGGTTCACGGTGTGAGCAAGTACAAGGACGAGGGAAGTGACAGTGTGTGCGCCTGACCATACCAGTCCTCGTGGACCTTCGGAGGTCCGCCTTCGGCACATGGATCCTGATACGCAATCGTGATTCATGTGTCTCTACAGACAAGGTCTCTTTCGCCACTTGTTTGAATTTTCGATGGCATATAGCTACGATGTGCTCTTGGAGACACAACGCGAAGAAGAGCCAATTCCGCGCAAAGAAGATCACACCGCCCAGATGTTTTGCACATTTAGCAGCATCGGTCGTTGTCTTCCCCCTGAGAGATAGCCCATTAATGACTGACTCCAGAAAGATCGACATCGTGCTCGCTGAACTTCGTAAACCTTTGCTGGCACGCAATTATTATGTCTGGCAGAGAAACGCTTTCGGAGAAACGCTTTCGACTGAGGCGTATCTCTGAAAGATCGGGGATGAGCCATGGTGGGATTTGGAAACAACGAGAGGTACGCTGCCATTGAACGACTATTGAGACATAGCTGCCAAGAACAAGTTCCCTTTAGCATAAGTATAAGGACCTGCACAGAATGACGCCATCATTCCGGGCCATTAGATATCATTATACAGCTCGACACTAGCGATGCACAAAAGTAGCTGTCCATTCGAGTTTCGGCTCGTCCGCTTCCGCTTCCTCTTCCTGCATCTCTGTACCCTCCTTCCCGTCCAATGTCTCCTCTGCAGCATCTACAACATCCTCCTTCCTCTCTGCGTTTGAAACGTTTGCAGTCCCTGTCCGGAACTCTACGCGCCCAAAGATGTCAAAGTACTTTCCCCAAACCACATTCGTCGTCAATTCTTGTAAGGAGTTGGCCTGAGAACCCTCTTGTTCCCACCACTTTTCGAAAATACTGGTATAGCGACCTGTCAGCGAAACCGAAGATTTCTCATAGCTATCGGTCTTCAACTTACGCCATTGCGCGGTCGAAATCAATTCTCGATGCGAAATAGGCCATGGCAGTGTGCATGGACCCAGGCCACTTGACGAATTCCAGCGGGACCAGCTCGGTTGCGATTCGGTCATTTGAGCCCTTCTTTGGCTTCAGATGTGCTGGCATCTTCTCTTCCCAGTCATCGCCCCAGTAGTTGTTGATCGCTTCGCGGCAGAATGCGCGGCGTTCAGCGAAGCGCATTGTCTCGAGTTGCGAGAGATCCCATTCCTGGTTCTCTGGAAGCTGCGCCTTGTTCTTGTCTCCGTCTTCATGTTTTTCTTCCTCGCCGTCGTCCATCTCGTCCTATAACCTGATCAGCCATCGTAGATTCGAGAGAGATCCACTGCGTAATGATGTACTTCGTCGCCGTTTTGATGCCGCAAGAAAAGCCTCAAATTCTTCGCGGTCAGACTGGGGCGTGGGACTTCTTCGAGCTCTGCGTCACGAGCATCCGTCATCTCGACGTCGTTGTCGGCCGTGAACCCAGACAGAGGCGACATGTTGTTGGCTTGTGTCGATACCCTCCGGCTCGAGAAAGAGGTCGCGCAGAAGAGTCCGGTATGCATTGGCACTGTTTGTTGGTCTTGGCACTTTCACATGTGAAATATGCGGCTAGTAAACCTTAAGTCTTTCTGGGGTCCAACGGGGCTGCAGCTGAAGCTTTAAAAGCAACAAACAAACTGCTGCTGTCGCCAATCACCCGAGTGGCTTCGTGGTCGATGCAGAACATTCGTTTGTTCGGAACCAGGTCACTGGTTCGAATCAGCCTTGGGAGCATTTGCTCCAGAACCTCATGCATAGTTGACCCCGTCAAGGCAACTAGCATGCGACCCCAACTTCGGCGCTGATTACGCCCAAAAAACCCTTGCCAGGTTTCATAAGGCGGATCACCATGTCCACACCCCTTATGTTTTGCTCTTCGAAACCTGTGTTTCTTTTGTTTTGGTCTTCCTTTGGATTTCTTTTTATCGCATCGTTTCCCCTCCGCAAACGATTCTTTCCTGCTGCCACGCCGCTCGTGGTAGAGCGCAAGGCGCGATCTCGCCATTCTTATATCACCTTGAATATTTCTAATGACAGTTGCGTTATCGAGGAACTCGTGCGACAAGTCTGCATGCGATCTGATCTGGCGCACCTGCTCGCGCTCCAGTCGACCAAGTGCACGCAGAGTCAAAGAAACGTCCTGCCGCCGTTGATCGATCGCGAGTCTCATTCACGATGTTCTGTTCCAGATCTTGTGGGCTGCTTCCTACCAGGGGGCCGAACGCGTAGGGGACCTTGTTGGTGGCATGTGTTGTGCTGACTTATCGCTGTGGAAGCGCATGGGACGTATATTGTGATCTGCAAGCTTGTGCGCTTCAAGCTGGGAGAAAATATCGAAAAATACGTGTCAGGTAACCGTACTGCCATTCTGATGATTCCGACATGTACGTCTGAGGGCTGATACAGTCGCGAGCAGGACTTTAGACCACGGCTGCTCTTTCTGCGAATTCAGGGTTGGGCCACCGGATGGTCGAGAGCTCGGCAGGAATCGGTGTCATGGCAGTTGAGGCAGTTGAGGATCAGACGCTACAGACTGATAGCTGAGATCCGACAAGTCCTGTCTTTGCATTGAACCCTTCAGCGTTCCTGTCGGAGCAAGTTCGACTGACACAACAGAACGGGCGACTTCATCCACCAATTCCTCAGAGGTGGATAGAGCCTCCTGCACTGAAGGTCTTACCTACTCGTGGCAGGCCAATGTCCTTCACTTTTAATGTTGCCAGGGAAATGATGACTGCTTCTCGAGCATCTTTCATCGTCCTGGCTCCTCGATCTAACGAGAATTCTCGGATCTACCCCATTCGAAAGTGCCTCGGGAAGTAGCCAATCTGCGTAAGGTTCAGTTCTTGGACTTTTTGCCTAAGACCTTTCGTCTCTGCTTGATCATGTATGTGAACATCATGTATGATCCTAAGCATTGTCAGCTTTCCACGGACTTCCAAATTGGAGTTAACGCCAGGTCCACTCACCAGGCACGTACAACCCCAGCAAGAAGTAGAACACTGGCTTCAAAATCCAGCTGACTTCGGCCGCCGGCCTCACAGCCCGGTACATCAGCCACCACTCACACGCAATACCCACAGGATAAAGCGCATAGAACATGGAGTAGCGTAGCCACACCAACCTTCCAGGAGCCTTTCCGTGCAGATTCAGCGCAAGATACGCATATCTTATCGTATCTGCTATGCTCCATGCGATTAGTAATGTCGGGAAGGCCTTTGAAGTCGCTGTAGTCATCGAGAAACCAGCCCAGATCAGCCAGACCTGTATCACTCGTGTCGCAATCTGCGTGAATGTACTGCCAAGTGGTGCGGGTATGAGGCCTGTGGCTGAGTGGACAACATCCAGCAGTGAGAGTGTTTGGATCATGCGGGCATCGCGTTCGACGACGGAGTAGACATGGAGTCTACCGCTGGGAAGTGCTTTGAACGTGGATGTCAGGACGTAGAGCCATAGGAGCGAGAAAACTGTATTGTAGACTGTGAGGTACAGTGTTCGGCCTGAAGATGATGGTCTTGATGTCGGTGGCAGAGCCATGTTTGCGGGAAGTTTGGGAAACATCTACCTAGAATTGTCGAAATTCGAGCCCGACATTAGTATTTGAGGTCCTCGGCAAGCCACACGGTCTGAGGTCGAAAGTGGTGCTTCATCCGTCCACCGAGCATTAGCCAGTATTTCGTGGATTGTGATGTGGAATCTGTGGATATCTCGAAGTGTTGTTTGTCAGAATGCTCATCCGTGATTTCGTTGTCCCATTTTTGCCGCCTCTACATGGTTGATATGCTCTCTAGATTGACGTCTTCAGCGGTATGTTCCCCTAAGTTTCAGCCGTTGGCTGAAATCGACCTTTCCGGGCTGAAGTGCGTTCCAGTTCGGCTTCATCTTCGTACTTCGCCAGAAGATGGGCTTGTGGTCTATTGCCACACTCGATGCTGATCTATATATGGTATGTGAGCCTTTCTCTCCTTGGGTACCAATGTGGGTGCTGCTTGTGTCTCCCCGGATTTGCTTCCTGCCGGAATTCTTCAATGAGGCCGGCGTGGGAGCAGATTCCAGCCTTGAGGTGGCTGCCGAATAATCAGAATATGGTATAAGATCTGCTCAGACTCATCTTCACATGACCAGCAGAGTGATGAGGTGAAGTGGCCTTCTCCCATTAGATGCCGATAGACGGAAGCTAACGGCTGTGTCACCTCCTTCACCTGACGTTGCCAGTCTTGGCATCTGATGTCACTTTGCATGCACTTGGCACCTCTCTTTCTGTCGCAGCTTCTCTATTGTGCCTCTTACTGGCAACTGTTGACTGTACGAGCACTATCTCCAGCACGCATGACCACTTTCTCGGTCTTTCCTGGGGCAAAACTTCGCAACATGTCCCTAGACCACCAGCTTCTCTCCATCTTCGCTCTCCTAGAGCCTGAACGCGTACCTGCCATGTCCTTGGCAGCCATGCAGCCACGCCTTTGTCGCAAGCATGGAGACCTTGCCATTGACGGATGCCGCGTGTTGACTCCGCGGAGACTCTGCCAACATCAAGCTTCACAAGAGTCTGGATGAGATCTGTGGGGTCATAAGGCTGTGATAACTAAGTATGGGTCTTGCCTCTTCTCCTTCTTGCTCTCTCATACTGCTGTTGCTCTCATGGTCTACCCAGCAAGATGTATTCTCATTATACTCCGCTACTGATACTTCTAGTTCTGCTGATATGCCTCGCAAGACCTGCCCACGCCTTCGGGGCCGGCAACATCGCCTCGATATCCTCAATCGAAGGCGTAAACTATCGGCATGGCGATATCATGGACGTGGTGCTCACCCTCACGAATGCACGAGCCTTTAGTTCTGGACTCTTAGGCCGGCCAAAGAAGTTCTCCAAACTCGATGTCAGCAGGCTGTATTTTGGAAACTGGCTACGCGACTACTCCCAAGCAGTTGACGTGGCATCTGTTCGCTTCGTGAGCGCAGAAGCTGTCGTACTCGTTGTCTGGATCCTCGGATTCATGAGCTTCGGATACGGAACGGGAGAATTCGAAGTGACGAAAGAAAGGCTTGGAGTATACATACCTGCCGAGCATGTGGACAATCCTCGAGGTTACGCAGATGGGCAGGACGCGAGACAGTATGATCCAAGATTGCGAGGACCTGTGGACGAAAGAAGGGAACTCAGTGTCGATCCGAGAACGGGAATGAAGAACTACATTGCAAACGAGGATATCGGGATCGCTACGAGCTCACGATTATGCAAGAGTATCTTGCAGGACGCGATCGAGCTCGGCAGGCGGTACAAGAGGAGCAACAAGGACGAGGACTATTTCGAGGCTTTGAGGCTACTTGGGACTGCTTGTCATTGCCTGGAAGACTTCCTCGCCCACAGCAATTATGCCGAGCTAGCTCTACTTGAGCTGGGAGAGAGAAACGTCTTTGCTCATGTAGGTGACAGAACGCAAATGAGAATTGCAGGCGTACGTCATCCAGTGTATCCTGTCACGACTGGCACTTTTGGAGGAGTGGACTTCCTCCATTCCGTCATGGGAGGGTTCACCGATAAGATGGAGGCCAGTGAGATTGGAGACCTGGGCGACATTGTGGCTGAAGCCCAGAAGAAGGATACCAGCACGCTGAAAAGTTTGCTCATGAAGTTACCGAGTGGCATTTTCAGCGGCAAGGATAGTAATCCAGCGCAGCAAGCCGATCAACTGCAAGCGAACGCCCAAGCTCAGCAGATGGCGAACCTGTCAGTGTCTCCGAGAGATCCGAAGCAAATCACGATCCAAATAGAGAGCCTGCGTCAGCAGATCTATCCGATCCTCGAGTTTCATGATCGAATCATGAAGGCAATCTCATCTGCGATCAGCAAGATTCCCATCTTACCAGACCTCCTCGACAAGATTTCTGAACAACTGAACATCTGGGTGTTCACCTTGATTGCGCCCTTTATACTACCCATCATTCGACAAGTCAAGAAAGAGGTGGAAGGAGGCTCTTCAGCAGTGATCAAGTCAAGTAAGGACGCTCAGCACATTGTGTTCAACGATTCGTATGCTACGGATCCCACGCATAGTATGCTGTCAAAAGACCACTTCAGCAATGTGCTCAACGAGCCTTGTGGACGCGCAGCGATGGATACTGTTGCTTGGATTGTTCCACAGATTGTTGATGCGTGGGATGATGATAAAATTGACTCTCGAAGAGTCGCTGCGCGAATTGTGGCGGGTGTGTTTCATCATCCTGCTCAGAGAGGTATGGCTTCCGATGCGGCGGAGGGGAGAATGGTCATGTTTTCGAGTATCGAGAATTGGTGGAAAGGACTCAAAGATAGGGAAAGGCAGGAACTGAGGGGTAAGCTTTCGCGAGAGGGTGTGCGTGCTTCGAGACATCATAAGGATGGTGTGCATGACTGCGGACATGGCGGAGGCAGACCACTTGGTATGCCTGGCGTGGGAGCGGGCGCGAGGCCTCAGATGCAGCAACAGCGTCCGCGGCCGCAGAGCATACCGCCGAACATGTCAAGCGGTAGCGGGCAGGGAGGCAGGACTTCTTCACCGGCTCGAATCCAGGAGGCTTTAGGCGGCGGAGCGCTCGGAGCGGCGGTTGGTGGTATCGCGAGCGCGATCATGGGCAAGAGTGGGTCAGGCGATCAACCGCACGGAAGAGAAAGCTCGCCTCTCAGGTATTCTTCTTCGCCCGGCCGTCGGCCTCAACAGCCACATGCTGGTACAGGCAGAACTCACATGCGAGGCCATCATATGGGTGGGAGACATCATGCCCCTCCGCAGCCTCCGCGTCCTGGGCATGCTCATCACCACCATCCTCAACCGCATCACGGTCCAGGTCCGAATCGAGGTCGTGGAGGTGGATTTCTGAACACTGTTCAGCAGCATTGGCAACAGCATGGCAGCTATCATTTACCTGGCCATGACCGGAGAAGGAAGCATCGCGGGCAGTCTGCTCACGCGTTTCCAGGGTGGTGAGGATGAATTTCGAGGGAGGAAGTGAATGCATCATCTCCGATATGCATGCGCAGGATCTCCATTGCAAGCTTGAACGTAGCCCTGGCCAGCTTGGAAACCAAAAGACAGCGAAAGATGATTGCTCGCTGAGGGGACGTTTCCAGGCGGCATACTCACTGCTCGATCCGGTCAATGTCCTAATTGACCGCTTCTCTGCACGCCGCTTTGCCTTTCGATGGGCGGCAACGAGTCGTGCTCTGGATTTGGAGTGCGGCATTCCTTCTGTTCAAATGGTGGAATGGGAGATGGAATTCTTCAGGAAGGATTATGCGATACGCATGCCACAATGCACATGAGCTCCGTTTCGTGCGCGATATCAGAGCCGGACAGGTTGGAACAATCCAGCCAGAAGGATCTTACGATCCTGTGGAGAGGGCTGCTGTCACGGTCTAGGAATGTATCGCTACATCATCACCGGCGTGACTCAAAACCAGGAACATTCTGGCGACGCCGAAGGTCAACCAGCAGACTCAATCGATGTAAAATTTGGGCTCGTGCGTCTGGACTGCGCAGACGAGCACATCGCTGCAAAGAGCAGCTCCAACAGCTCGGACGACTACCCAATGCCTGAGCCGCGACATGGCGAGACACACAACCAGATCCGCAATCCCAAGTTCTAGAGAGGCCGCGCCTCGCCAGGAGCTAACATGTCGGCATCGAAATGAGGATTGTCGCTACTCAGTCCGAGCACTCCTCTGTGCGCCTTCCTGGCTCCGGATGTGAGGCGACTGGAAGTTGCTTGCTGAGGAGATAACGATGCTGTACACGGGTTCTATGTACTGGGGTCGGGATTGGAAGACTGACGAGTTGTTACTCTAATTCAGTACATCTCCGCGTGCGGTTCTGGCTAGAGATGAGAGGCGATGAGCTGCTACGTGCTGAGGGAGAGGCAATAGTCTGGGTTGGTATGACTTGAATCCTCAGGTCGATTGCTGCAATGGTGATTCAGCAAGCATGTTGCAATCTTCATAATTTTATACATGATGGGCTCCCATTTGAACTGCCTTTTCACAGTGCCACTGTTGCATCCCTATGAAGGCTGATGCTCCGGCGGCATACCTGCAGTTTCAATCCTCTCAGCCTTCTGAGCAGCTTGCTTCAGCATAGCCTCCTTCCTCAGACTCGTCTGCTCCACAATCGTCTTCGGATTACCAAACTTCACCTTTCCTTCTGTCACAGTCACATCATCCAACTTTCCCAGCCTCTGCAGTTCTCGATAGATGTACGCCGTCACCATCCCAAGATCTTTCAAATCCACATTTGGATCCGCCTTGAACACATTCCTCCACACAGCAGTCGCCATGACGGCATCACCTTTGATCAACCCCTCATCATATGCAAGCTGCACACCTCTCCACTGCGTCCACAGATCTTTCAAGTTCTTATTTCGCACTCCTCTCGCAGCCATCCCATGCCACGTCGCCATGCGATCTTCCGCAGCGTAGAAGAAGTGATCGAGGAGATTCTGATGCCAGTCTTTGACGTATTTCTCTGGGAAACACCGCAGACGGACTGTGAGTAGCCACATGTGGATGAAGAGGACTTGTGCCCAGCTGTTGAACGTCACCTCCAGCCCTAAGCCGCCTTTCGACTTGGGTTCGAGCCACCAGCCTGTTCCAGAGCCTAAGTGATCACCTGCGGCGTTTTGAGGTGGATTTTCGGGTGGAGTTTCGAGTGCGGATGGGATGGTGTAGTTGCATTGTCGGGCGCATTCGGTGAAGAGATCTTCGGTTGAGCCGTAGGCAATGTAGGGTTCTGTTGTGCTGCGGAGGGCGGAGTTGGAGCGGAGTGTTGCCGCGAAGTTGGTGATCGGATTTTGATCGGTGGAGGGAGTATGCGCGTCCCAGTCTTTCGGCGGAGGTGGATGAAGGGGTTGTGATGCGTAAGGCTGCTTCTTGTCTTCGCTGCGTGTCGTTGAGCTTGTGAAGGCGCGTTGAACTGCTATTCTTCGCGTTGATTGAACTCTGGGCTGGTGGCGAAGTGCCCGCAGGCAACTTGTGCAGACGCTTTTGGTCGCCATGGTGGTTGTATGGGCCGTGAAGGAGAGAATGAAGTTGGAGTGTTCTGATCTCTGTGTCAAGCTGTCTTCGATGATGCTATCACTGACAGAAGTTGTCGCCCATTGATCGACGCCAAGAGACGCTCGGGCCTTTCCTCTTTCGTTCCATCGCCGCGGGAGTCTCTCTCGACTTCCACTTTCCTCTGCCATCTGCCATGAACAAGTCATTACATCTCGCGTCCGGGTTCGTCATCAGCTGTGGAACGGTCACTTTGGACCTCCAGCAAGCAAAGGTCCTGCTTATCCGCTGTCGAAAGACCAACGAAGTACTTTTGCCTAAAGGCAGGAAGAACATTGACGAATCTCTCCAGGACGCAGCTCTCCGGGAAACATGGGAAGAGACTGGTCACCAGGCTGTCCTTCTACCAACATCTCTTCCCACTCTGGCTACTGGTCAGGTCGAAGGGATGCTTGGCCATCAGGAACCAGTTGCGGTCAGCCAGCGCGTGAACGATGGTGTACTCAAGATCATTTTCTGGTTCAGTGCCACCTCAGATTCAACCATTTGTGACCACGATAGGCCGACTCAAGAGGATGAAGGTTTCGAAACCCTCTGGGCTGATCTATCCGAGTATGAACGGTTGGTCACATTCGAAGATGACAAACAGATCGCTCGGCTGGTAGTTGAGGCCGCGAAACCTCAAATCTTCCCATCTTCCCGTTGAAGTTTGATATGCTGAGCCACTCTTCGCAAAAGTCCTCAAAGGATTCCTTTTACACTGACCTTGAGACCATTGATCTTCCTTGGACGCAAGTTTCTGCATGCATGCCGCGTGGGGGACCTCAGTCAATCAGCAAGCATCTCAAGCAAGCAAGCACACCGTCGAGAGAAACTTCCACAGAGAGAGTCATGTGCATCTATTTGCTGTTCACCATCTCCACTCAGCTGATTCACCTCTATTCATGTTGTGTCAATCCGTGAATTTCTCGTTGAAGGTGAATACTATGGCCGTGGCCTCACAACAATAACTGGAAGCACTCAACCTAATGCTGGAACTCCTCCAGAGCTACCTTTCACTACAATTGATTGATTCTATATATTCTACTTGCCCCCGCGCTGCAAGTCGACTCCTATCTTCCTCTGCCCTGGTCGAGATCAGAACGATTGCTTCGCTCATAGACGGAAGGCATTATTTCACACACTCACACCTTCCTCCCCGACAACACACCAGACATGGAGGCACCAAGAGACAGGACAGTCTTCGGATATCCCCTGCCCGCGAGACCGAGAGCTGCTCGCAAACAAGCGTTAGTGCATCGCACGCAGCAGTCGCCGCCAACGCTCCAAGCTGGCCACGACAACAAAGGACTCGAGGTGCCCACTCCCAGGCACTTTGAGGTATCTCAATCGCTCGAGATGTTCGAGATGAGGGCCATAGACACCCCAGTCGAGGCCACGTCCCCTCACACGTCCATCCGCCAGTGCACAGAGCGCGATCTCTGTCTTCCTGCCGCTGCTCACCAGCGCCCCGTGACGATACACGAGCGCTTCGTCGCCCTGCATGCCAAGAGAGAAGACATGATAACGGTGATCATCTCTTCCTCGCAAGTGGAATTCGAGCTACCACGCGAGGCACTCGCCACGACATCGCGCCTCTGGAGCCGCCGATTTTGCCTCTCTCAGAGCAAGAGAGAGGGAGCTACTCCAACTCCCTGTAGAGAATATCGGGCTGACAACTTCTCTCTTCCCGCCTTTTTCGATTACACGAATTGGCTCTACTCTGGAAAAATCCTTCAGTACTCACACAACGGAGTATCCTACGCCATCGATTCTGCCGCGAGGCGTCTTGTTGAAGCACTTGGTTTCGGATTGAGAATGGAGGCGGAGAGCTATCAACACGCTGCTCTGCAGGAACTCTTCCATTTGGGACCGCATCTCGAGACCCCCGAAGACTATGTCGACTCGATCTTCAGCACAATGGGGAACATCTACAATCCCGAGGAATGTGGCAGCAACCCGCGTAGAGCTGTCAGAAAGTGGAAGCCACATCCTGCTTGCTGGTTGATTGTTGCCATTGTTGCTGCGAAGAGAGAGGGGACGGGCAGAGATCCGATCCAATATGAGAAAGTTCATGATAAGGATTCCATTCGGATATTCTCTTGGTGGTATCGGAGTAAGAGGGGACAGGAAATGGGCGGCTGCCAGTACCCAGTCACATTGACGGAGGCTTTGATCGGAGTTTGAGCGGAGATGGTGGCACGGAGTCGTCGGCACATGCGACTCGTGTCTCATGACAGGTATTTGTGGCGCGAGGTTGCTCGTGGTCTAGTCGACGGCCTTGTGTTGCTCTTCGGCTTTGGAGAAAGAGATGTCTACTAGTATCCGCCAATTATCAGGCAACGCATCTTGGACCAGCTAGCCATCTAGGCAAGCACATGGCTGTACATAGATGGAACGTTCGTATTCTTGGTCTTAGAGCTAAATATTGGAAACCCCAAGCTTCACATGTGCATGGTGTTCGTATTTGCGCTTGGAAACGATGAATTGCCAAAGGTGGATGGCCTTGATTCGCGATGCAGAGCACTCAACAACCCATTCTACCGCACGAACGATCATGAAGTCCTTGTTGCAGACCCACGTGCTAGACGAAGCATGAGTCTTACTTCCTGTAGTAACTGTTGACCTTCCCCTCGAACGTCTTTGGGGCTAGCACGGATATCCCTTCTCATTGTCTTCACATAGCAGCAACGCGATTTCGTGGCATTGTAAGATGTCACGGTTGATCGAACGTGCTTATAAAAGCGTCGTGTCTCACCGTATTCGTTTTCGCCGCTGCTACTACGACTCTGCTCATCATTGGACTCTCCGCAACGAACGATATAAGATCTATTTCATTGTAGTATCCTATCAATGATGTGTCGAAGCATTCATGGAACACTCCTCTTGATGCTCGCTGCAGCAGGACTTATTTCCTTCGCGCAAGCACGAAACCCACTACGCAACATCGAAGCACGACAAACCAGAACAGAAGACGTTCCGGACAACGGCTAAGTAAACAAATTTATGGGAGTCCTTTAGAATATGAGACATTTGCTTATTCATGCCATTTTTGCAGTCATGTTTGCGTAGCTTGATTTATAGTTCGTGTCTTCCTTCCTTTGCTACTTCGAGCATGAAGCTCTTCCCTTTTGAGATGTTTTCTTCCCGTTCTCACATGCTTCGGTGCTGCAGTGGGTTAGATCGGACGGGCATACAGTCTCAAAGGAGGACTGTGGGGGTAGTGGACAGTGTTGCACGAACGCTCCAGATTTCTTGGATGCACATTGCCTAAAGTGTCGGATTAATCATGGATGCCCATGTTGAGGTTGGGGCTTAAATCCGCGCACGGTGGACGAGAGTGTAAGGGGCTATCGTTCGGAGAGACGATACGATGTTGCCGGGCGTAGCGAATTGTTACGAGGAAAGATCATGGAAAGGCTGGTTGGAATGTTCGATGTCTACGGAGGATCTCAGGAAAGTCTTGTCCCATCGTGAAATAATGTATCCTTCGACACTGTAGAGACGACATGATGTTGTCGCCAAAGATCCTGCGGATGAAGTGAATGGTCAGTGTGACGCGACATGCAGATAGAACGCGTATACGTCATCTTTCATCAACGACTTTCGGTCCCTTTGACAGCTCCAGCGGAGTCCGATCCGCAGCCAGTACAACGTGCCTCTACACGCATCATTCGCGTCATCTCTTTGCGTGATAGTAGAAGTACCTGGTGAGCTCGTGAGCTGCATTGTTGAACTCTCACGATTCCCTTCCATATCATGCGTCCTTTCTCCCAATCTCTTCTCCGTGCATCAACAAGAGCTACTACCTTCAAACCAGCTTCACGTCTCACACTTGCAACGAGACAGCTACGAACCCCAGCTTCACAAACCACCACAAGAGCTTTCGCACAGACTCCCAGGAACATGTCTTCCGAAAACAAGGATGTTGGACCTCTCAAGATCGAAAGCACAAACATCTCTACCGCTTCCGGCGTAGAGCTTTCCTCGCAACAACAGACCCTCGTTGGCTCCGTCCTCGATCTCTTCGCGGGAAGGCCTTCGTTGGCAAAGCTTCAGCTCTGGAAGGATGAGGGAGAATTCATCGATCCTTTGACTATTGCCAAGGGAAGGAAACAATTTGAGCCGCAGTGTAAGCTCTCCAATGTTTTGATACTAAACGATGAATGTCAGTTCTCTAACCCGGAGATCTTTGTGATTTTCAGGGTACGGCCTTCAATCTCTCTTCTCCGAAATCGAACGTCTCCACCACGAAGTGACATCCTCCGGCAATCCAATCGAACTAGATCTGAAATCCCGCTACGTTGTCAAGGGACTTGGAAAGGAACAAATAATCGACAGCAAGGTCAAGATCTGGACTGAGGGAGATAAGATTGTGAAGGTGCATGATGAGTGGAACGGAAAGCTACCAGAGAGCGATATTGCGCAGGTGAGTCGAAAGTATCTCCCGTTGATTAGTCCTTGGTGGTGGTATGCGTTGGCGGAGGGATGGGCATTCTGGGGTTGGAGTTTTGCATGGGGGACGCGGCCTTGGAGGGTGCGTTGGCCTTTCTCTACTCAGCTCGCCCGTTCTCTTTGCTTAGGACTTGGTGTTCTTCAGAGGTGGTGCAAGTCACGATTTGAGATTCACGCTGACCTTTCTTCTATTACAGGCCTTCCAGAGACTGAATGCGAACTCGGTGCCTTTGATGGTGAGTGTGCCGAAGAATGCGGAGGAGGATGCAAAGAGGGGAAATTAGAGAGATGTAAATTACTGTACCACCAGACGAATGGAATGATGATTGACGACATTCGCCTCGATGCCCTTTCAAATCATGTCAATGCGCCAGACTGGCAAATGGATCTGAACCTGCCTCTTCTCGCGAGCTTAGCCTTGGTATTTTCCTTGCTGATGGCTGCGAGCCAGCCGCTCTTCCGACGATTTCGAAGGCCACGTCGTTCCTCAAAGGGACGCGATTTGTCGAACACAACCGCCTCCATCCGCGAATCATCATCTCTCAATTGTCCTTGCAACACAGTAGCCAACATATCAACCTCACGTCCCTCCATCCCCCTCCTTCTTCTCATGCCCCGCCGTAGCAACCTCTAGAATCTCCTCTTCCAACCCCTTCACATACAAAACCTCTATCCCCGCCAGCTCCAATTTCTTCCTTCCCTCATTGACACCCACAAACGTCTCCGGCTCCCCAACCCCACAAATCACCTTCTGAATCGCCTGCGTCCCATCCTTCTTCCTCAACTCCAGAATTCTGTCCACACAACTCTTATTCCCCACACTCCTCTTATTACAAGGCTCCATTGTCGTGTATAATATCACTCCATCGGGTAAATGTTCGCCAAGTTCTTCTTCGTTGCAGGAATACTTTCCAGCGAGTTTGATGAAGCATGATTGTTCCGCGTGAGTGTTTCCTGGCATTTCGAGTGTGTAGCCTGTTGTGAGGGGTGTGAGGTCTGGTGGGGCGAGCAAGAGGGCTCCGACGCGGAAGTTTGTGGGTTTGGGAGGGGATTTTTGGGCGGAGAGGAGAGCGAGGCGGATGTAGTGGGTGTGGTTGTTGGGACTGAAGGCGGACATTGTCGCCGGTAGTTGACACTTTGCAGAGGGAGGGCGGAGGGGATTGAGGATGTGGTGGGAAGTGAGAAGTAGGATAGAGAAGGGAGGAAAGAGATGTAAGATGGATGATGTACGTATAGCTACCTGTGATCAAGGGGATTGCGTTGCTTATGGTGTACTTGAGAGCTGCCCTTGACGCCTAGGATAGAGATAGTATAGGAATGTACTCTTGGAAATTTGGCATCTGTCATCAACCTAGTAGAAGGTAAGATGGTATTGATGCTCGGGTGTTGGTGTTCCAAAATGGTGATGAAATTCCATGCTCCGGCATCGGCTGACCTCGGCTCAAGTTTGGGTCTTTCCCTACTTCACTCGATGTTTACAACTGCCAAGATGTAGACATCTTTTCCATAACATTCTTTTGTCTGCGTGCGCGCAGGAAGTCCGGAGCGATGAAGGATGTGAGTATGCTGATAGCATGTTCTGTGCGATTTGCAGCTGACGTTGCGGCAGGATGACGGCAATACGCCGATGATAGTGTCGTTGCTTGCGGGAGGTATTGCGGGAGCTGTTGAGGGAGCTGCTACGGTGCGTTCTGACCTTCCCGGCATACTGCCAGCTATGTTGGCTAATCAGCACTGCAGTATCCATTCGAATTCGCCAAGACAAGAGTTCAACTTCGTGAAAAGAAAGGCCAACCCACACCCAAGAATCCATTCAAAGTCGTCTACCAAGTCTACTCCAAAGAAGGCATTCGAGCACTCTACAAAGGCTGTCTTCCTCTGGTAATCGGCAGTGTTGGCAAAGATGGCATTCGGTTCCTCTCCTTCGACACTATCAAGAATACCTTCAAGGATCCCGAAACAGGCACCCTCTCCCCTGCTCGCAACATGCTATCCGGCATGGCTTCCGGCGTCGTAGCCTCTGCCACAGCAGTCACCCCAACTGAACGAATCAAGACCGCGCTCATCGACGACGCCCGCACAGAACGCCGCTTCAACAATGCAAGACACTGCGTCAAAACCATCCTCAAAGAAGACGGTTTCCTCGGCCTGTATCGCGGTTTCGCAGGCACGACATTGAAACAAGCTGGCGCGACCGCTTTTCGTATGGGAACGTACAATATTCTGAAAGACTACGAACGTGTACGAGGCATCGAGCAATCTACTGCAACGAATTTCGCGAATGGATCTGTGGCGGGTGTGGTGACGACATTGGCTACGCAGCCTTTCGATATGATTAAAACAAGATGTCAGAGTTCGAGGGGTGCGAGTACGGTTGATGCATTCAAGAGCATCATGTCTGATTATGGAGTGAAGGGATTTTGGAGGGGCACGACAATGAGGTTGGGGAGAACGGTATTTAGTGGAGGGATTTTGTTCACGAGTTATGAGTGGGCGGCTGCGCTGTTGACGCCGGTTTTCAGGACGGACACAGCAAAGGATGAATAGATGGGTGGGCTCGGGTTTAGAGGTAGATGTATTTGTACATGGGTGCGAAGATGTAGAAACATTCGTGAAGGCGCTGACCGCTGTGCGCAGGTGCAAGTCAGCACAACATCGAGTGGCAGTTATATACCGCCAACAATCTTGCTTACTCAGACGAGTCGGTTAGCAAATCGTCGATATCCAGCAGATCCACACGTATAGAGTGCGGTCGACTTGTCTTTTGCTCGCGCGACGCATCAACTTTGAAACCGCGCGCAGGTCACCGGTTCGAACATTGGACGGTACGTTCATTTCTTCCTTCAATTTTGCTCTTCTTTTTGCCTTTTCGTGCTTCGCTCGACAAGAACTGAGACACATATCACCTGAAGAATCCTGCTTACTCAGACAAGTCGGTTAGCAAATCGTCGACTTTCGGCAGATCCACACGTATAGAGCGCGATCGACTTGTCTTTTGCCTGTTGATACGCGCAATCGCGAAGTCGGGCGCAGGCCAGGGGCTCGAATGCCGGCGATATCTTTCCTTTGCTTGTTTTTTGTTATCTTTTGCTCTTGCACACCATACTTTTGCAGGTCGACTTGCAGCCCATGACCACCATTCACCACTGATCGCCGGCTCCACATTTCTATTCACCTTACTTACCAGATCAGTCGCGGGTGGATGCAGCGGCTACTCTGTCAACGGTACTTGTACCGTACCTAGACTCCTTGGAACCGATTACAACACTCTAGCCAATACTCTGTCGCAAACTGCCGCTTTCCACTCTACGGCCGAAGCATCTCAAGCAACGACCAGATCAGATGCCGCAAGATGGCTCAAGCATTGCCCCATCCGGTCATCGCGCTGCTCGCGAGCCTGCGGCAGGAATGTATTAGACTCGAGTCGGACATTCAAGAGATGAATCGTAAGGCTCGTCGCACACCAATGGACTACAGCAGTTATAGTGCTGTGCGTAAAGATCGCGCCAGACTCGCAGCAGAAGTTCATCAAATGAAGCGTAAAGTCCATCGCACGCCTTTCGACTACTTGGGCTATAGTGCTGAAGTCCAATTTGTGTTGCGGACAGTCGTCGTTCGCGAGAACAAGATCGACGAGCAGATCCGGCATGCCTGCGAAAGCATTGATTGTGCACTTATCAAGCTGCCACTTATTCGAGTCAAAATCAGAGAGCTCGAATCCGAGATCAGCCGTAACAGCATCGAGTCTTATCAGCAGCTCACTTTCTCTAGAGTACTACGCCCTGGCCCAAGTACTGGCACGCCAACCGGCTTCCTGGACTTGCCAGCTGAGCTGAGAAACTACGTCTATGAGCTGAGCGGATGCTTGACGTACTCCAAGTGTGGTTCCTGCACGCAGCGCTTTGGCCCGTTGGCTGCCTTCCGTAAGGACCGCAGATCACGGCCGGCGCCAATGTAAGGTCCCATCTACGTCTGAACCCCCTTCTGTTATTACGCAGCTGACCTGTCATCAGTATTTTCGACGCGTCCTCTCAGCCACTCAAGTCCACAACCAGGCTGACCCGGAGTATCCCTTCCTGTCCAACTTTGACGAACCCGCACTTCTTCGAGTCTCAAAGCAAGTCCGGAGTGACACTGCGCCGATGTTCTTTGGTAACCTCTTGGTCTGTGTGCTGGTTAAACACAAAAAAGTGTGGGAGGTGGTATTGAGATGGTTGAGGCAGATTGGGAAGGAAAAGGCAGCGATGTTGAGACACGTCTACATAGAGATCAACGCGGGCTTGGACAAGATTCCAGAAGGCCAATCACTCGCGCGTGTGGCGCGCAAGCATCTGAAGGCGCCACTGCAAAAGCTTGCTGAGGCTGGGCTGAAGGTGGACATGAAAGGTGTTCTGCAGTTCAGGCGATCGCATTCTCGAAGATCTGGTTGGAGTCGGGCCGGAGAATAAAGGCGTTGTACTAGATCGAGAACATGGCAAGATCAGGCGCAAAGTTGGGGACGGAACGGGGCTCTTTCTGCACTTCGCTCTAATGGCAAAAGCACCGCTCGTTAGAGTGTATGACTTTCAACCTTTTGCGGGACCTGGGACTTGATTGGGCGAGACAGAGAAGTGCGCAGTAACGCTATGGCGTGGAGTTCCATAAGAATGCATTCTCATAGCGAGACAGAACCAGATCAATAGTAAAGCAAGTCCTCAGGATACTGTGCAACGAGGTTTCATCGTCAGATACTGGCTCATATACTCTTGTCATTGCCAGGGACAAAGGGCCGCCGTGCAGATGTCGGGTCATTTTGGTTGTTGGAAACTCATTGATAGCAAGCGTCTGGACATAGGAACAGCAATCCCTCATAGAATCTGATCGAGGGACAATTCTAGAGCGTGCGGTACATGCATACTAAACACTGGAAGATAGTACCTATTTCTGGGGCTTCTCACGGAGACTCTCGTTCGTTCAATAGCCATACTGCTATATGTAATAGGCTGCCCACACATCAAGTCAGTGACTTGGCCAATAGCTGAACGGACGGCATAGATCATACATCATCCGTCAATTGGTTGTGCAGGAGCTTGTGTGCAACGTGACTCACAAGTGATTGCGCACCCGATGTAGAACCTGTTCATCATTCACCAAGATCAAGCTTGTGAATCTTGGCACGGTTTGTGTGGAGACAGGAAATCCGACCCTAATCTTCTTCCTTGAAAGGCCTCGCACGACACCACGAGATTTCAAACTTGGCTCGACTCTTTTGGAAGGTAGTGTATCCGCGTCAAAGCACACAGCCATGACATCTACGAGTACTCACCCCGTCATTCTCCTTCGCGACAGTTTGAAGCGAGAGGTTGCCGCCCTCGAGTCCAAATTTCCTCCTTTGCGAATGCAACTTCGAGCCTTGCGCACCGATGCATATGAAAACTTAGGTAGTACATTGATCGGACATCTTGCACGTCAGTGCGATGAATGCAAGCCTCGCAAGTACTCTTCTTGCGAGTATCCGACGCTCCACTCGATCGCTCATCGCCTTCATCAATCAAAGCAAAAAGTGGTCGCCTTTCTGTCTGGTTCTCCTCTAGTACGGAGAATCATGGCAGCATTGGGCATCGATATCGACCGTGGCAGCGAAGGTACGGCCATTCGCCATTGCGGCCTCAAGAGCTGCAAGTACCAGCGCTGCAAATGCTTGCACGAAGAACAAGAGAACGTCCATCGGAAGATCGATTCGGCTTCTGAACAGCTCCAGACTGAGCTGGAGGGCAAGATGACCAGTATCTATGGTGAGATCGATGCCTTGCGTACGACTCTTAAGCCCTGGAGAGCCAAGCTTGCTGATCTCGAGCACGAGATCACGAGAGATGGCATCATGGCGAATACTGCCCTCAACTTCTGCCCTGCCTTGCAGGAAAGATCCTCAAGCAACATCGCCCCAACCGGCTTCCTCGATCTGCCAGCCGAGTTGAGGAATGAGATCTACAAGTTGAGCGGTTGTCTATCGCTTACTCGTACGCACTCCTCACCTCGGACATATCCCACCACACGATGCTCGATTGGAGATGATGAACAGTGCCAGCAGGGGATGGAGCAAGAGGGGAACATGTGAGTCGCTGCTTAGTTTCAGTAGATTCACCATGTCCGAGCTAACTTCTTCAAAGTCACCTGCCCATTGAATGCGGACACCATCGGTATAGAGTAGACGCAGTTTCTCCACCTCCGGATTCGGCCTCTGGCACTGTGTCTGCGTACTACCAGCCATCCCTGACCCGAGTGAGCAAGAAGATCCGTGCCGAGACGTTGCCGATATTTTATGGCAACATCCATGTCACTTCTTACCATCAGCGGGCAAATAATGACTGGGAAGAAGTTCAACTGAAGTGGATCAAGCACATTGGCGAGACCAATGCTGGTATGCTGAATCGTGTGACGGTTGAGTATGATTTCTGGGCGAAGTGCAGCATCAAGGAGAAGAAGAAGGAGATATATGAGATCATGAAGCGCTTGGGCGTGGAAGTCGATCGGGAAGGAGTGCTCGACATCGTCACATCTCTAGTTTGGTGAAAGAACGCAGCATCGTGCCTCCGGGCTTTATTCTTCTCCAAGATATTGCTTGTGTATCCTGGCTCGACTTACACCGAAGACTCGGATTGCTATTGTAGGCGTCCGTCTGAGTAAGAGAAGCGCATCCAGGTTCGATGGAATAACTTGGTCGCGTGCGACACTGATCCCGCTCGACTACCGGAAAGCAAAAAAGAAGCCAGGATTGAGACTCCGCGCTCCTCTACCCGTGGAAGTTCAGTGCCTCTTCGAGCCTCGTCTCTCCGCTTTGTATAGCGGAAGCTAAGGCACTCTGGCTCGACAAGCAAGGCAGCTGCGGGATCCAATTCGCGAGGAGATATCGCAAAGCAAGCGTTTTTCCCAGTCTCCATTTTGCTGTCCGCAACTAGCCCGCCTTCCCGAACGCATTGAAAGTCCAGATAGACCCGCCAGACTCAACTCGCCTTGCTCACGAGCCTACACTGCTCTGGCATCGCTTCATCGCAGGACTGAATCAGGGGAGGCAAGTCTCAGAGTCCCGCCTGCTTGATCAAGAACTTCCTCACACCACAGGGCTCTCTACGATCCCTGGGATACTTCGATTCGAGATCTTCATTTATTGTGCGGTGGACGTGCCTGCGTCGGAATATGCGGCCGTCCGGCGTTGCGGGCTCCAGAATTAAATAGCATCGATGCCGCCGGAGATGGCCATCTTCGTTAGTGGCCAGCTTCATACAGTCCAGATCTATCAAATACTTCTCCGAGCCCAACAGCTCGGCCTTAGATTTCAGTGAGAGACCTTGATTTGTCATCTCGTATGGGTACTTGTTCTCAAAATTGCCCTCATCAACGACGATCTCGCCGCACTTTTCGAATGGAGCCGGCGAAGGCGCCAGAAGGCCATACCATGCGAGTCCGAACTCGCCCGGAAGATCCCATCCCCACGCAAAGATTGACTTGTCGTCCGACTTCTTGATGATTTCTTGTTGCAGTCTCATGAAAGCTTTGAGCCTGAGACATCTGATTAGCATTATTTCCCAACGTTTCTAACATCTGCTCTCATTTGTTGTAACCATTGGCGAAACGCGGCAGTTGCGAACATCAGAGACTAGGTTCCTCATTGATTTGACTCACATTCCCTCGCCATACAACATCGGCATATTGACATCGAACAACCCGAGCAGGCAATACGCCAGGTCTTCAGGCCTGGTAGTGACCCTTCGTGCTGCCCAGCTCATCTTGCGAGCCACGCTTGGCCTCTGGTGATTGAAATTATTGAGATCGTACAAGCCGATTCCGGTGATCTCTGACACTGCAGTCGCAATGTAATCGTCCTGTCGACTACCGATAGCCCGCCATTGAGCATTCAAGAAGATGACTTCGGCCGGTGCCAGCAATTCTTGGAGTGTCCATCCACGGCCGAACCAGCGGCTAGCCCTTAGCGCGTCTAGTATCGTAAATTCGTCTGCCGTGCCCTCATATGAGACGTCTTGAAGATATGCATAGCATGCTGCCGAACGCTGGTACCTGTACAATGTGAGTACAGTCTTGAAAGCTCTGAGGCATCACGGCATCACACCAGCGGAACATGCTGTTGATAGCTTCAGACAGCTCAGCGCTTGATCTCTTGTCTATACAGCAAGTGTCGATCCAGATATAAGCATGTCTTTGGGCTTTTGCATATTCGCAAGCTGCGACGATCTTGCGATGGCCAATGCTGTCCTGGTTCAATCCTTTGCGGAACTCTTTGAACGTGACTTCATCATCGCTCCAGCGATGAGAGAGGACAGCGTATCGGCCATAGGGTGTCTTGTCCTCTGTGAACTCAACAAGCTTCAGGCTGTGAGTGTCGACGAGGCGCATAGTTGCGCAATGCTCGATCGTTAATGGACAGAAGGAAAGAGAAGCGGGTTGCCAAGTTTGTACGGAAATGCGACCGCCGAGCACTGGGTGAGCGGTCCTTCAAATTTCGATTAGAAATGGTGGAATCACCACAGTCTGTACTAAATCCTCTGCCGGCCAAAGCAGTCCTAATAAAGCAAGAGCTTGAGAAAGGCGCATTATCGAGTGCATTGTGAGGTCTGCGAGCTCTTGGTGGGCAGGATTAATGTATTATTTACACCGAATATTGCATTCTATATGGCTCTGTTTGCCGTACTGTCGATTTTAGTCCTTCCGCGAATCGTCAATCACGATTGCGAAGATGTCTTTGGCCATCTTCTTGATGTCCTCATCGTCCACTTGCGCCAGCGCAGTCTTGATCTCTTCAAGAGTCTCTGGCAGAACGCCTCGGCGACCTTGCGAGTAGACATCAATACCGGCAGGTGTGAAGAGTGTCTTCGCGAAGCACGTCACTGCCCACTTGTTGCCATTGTTGTTCTGCTCTTCTCCCCAGCCTAGAACCTCCCAATGGCTGCTGGCGATCATGAGCCAGCCTTTGCCTCGCCAATTCCATTCGCCTCTGCTGTCTCCATTCCCTGCTACTGTGTCGACACCTCGTATCGTAGAGACCTTGACGCCGTGGAGTGGCTGCGACGTGACCACGTCGTCGATTCTGTCCGTATTCTCTTTCGCGATAGATGGCGATGATGGGTCTAAGGGCGTGTATTGAATGCGCACATTCTTTTTGCTCTTCCACATGGGAAGACTAGAATGCGTGACATGCCAGGTTTCGGTGAGCCATGCGATTGAAGGATTCTTGAAGTCGGCTGGAGGATTGGCAGGTGAGAAGGTTGGCGGGCGCAGCGTGATGGCGGACATGTCTCCGAGTACTTGTCGAGTCGCGGTCAAATTACTGATCCGCGCTGTGCAGACTACATCGCAACGACTGCGTGGGAGTGAGAACAAAGCCTAACGGACATTGGCGTTGTTGTCGATCGGTGTTGGTCAGCAGCAAGCGGCTGAGGGCATGACGTCTTCTGTTCCCGAATCCACATCTCTCAGCCACACTAACAATAGCACATTGACTCACACTGTGCACAATCTCCGGTGTCTGGCCATATAAACAGGACTGCGGACCTACTGGACTGGTCTGATTCTGGATCGTATCCGCGCGTATGCCCAAGAAACAACGCAACAACTATTTGAAACAATTGCAAGGCACATCGAGTGGCAACAAAGCTGCCAGCACCAATGTCGCCAACACCAAGTCCTCGGTCAACGAGAAGCTCAGTGAGCTGAGAAAACTCGGAGGAAAAGATGCTGCGAAGAAGAAGGCTGAGCTCGCTGAGAGCGCAACCAACCACAAGTCAGTACATCCGTCCTTGAAAGGCATCCTAGGAATCGCAGAGAGTGCCCCTCCGAAACCCAAGCGCGCTGCGCGAGTGCGACTTCCAAACCGGACCCCAGGCCCCGCCCCACCAGCGAGTTGGACCAAGACACCCGGGTGGACCCGCTCTCTGGCATTGAGGACTGGGCAGAGGCGGTTTAGGCGGAATGGCACAACTGACGTTGATCGTAATAGGCCTGAGAAGCTCAGGAGATTTGCTTTGTTGAGTAGCATCGATGACGATGACGATTACAATCAACGACCAGGAAGTCTGATGCATTTTGCACTCAAGACTGCTGCCGAGAATTGGGATATGTTCGACGAGGAGGACTTACCCATACTTGCTGAATTGCCCTTGAGATTGCGCCTCAAATTGTTGAGCTATCTCGGTTTCTACGGACCCGCGATAGACATCAATACACTCGATGCCTTGACAAGTGGTACAGAGCCATTGTCACATCTGGATCTTGCTGGTCTGATTGGCAGCGGCGGACTGTCCATTCCACGCCTTACTAAGCTTGCAAAGGAACAGACGCCTATGCTCCAGTCTGCAGAAGCGACAGTGGACGCTGTGGCAGAATCCTGGGATCAAGATTCGAGCTTCGAGGCAGCTCTGAGCGTGAGCATGCTAGAAGCTCGGTTTTCCAGTCTGACACATCTTTCACTTTCTCATCCACCACCAGGCGTCTCCTGGCGAGATCTTCTGACCCTTTCGAGGCATACACCAAGTCTTAC
The DNA here is from genome assembly GCF_019650295.1 of Cercospora kikuchii. Classification (NCBI taxonomy): domain Eukaryota; kingdom Fungi; phylum Ascomycota; class Dothideomycetes; order Mycosphaerellales; family Mycosphaerellaceae; genus Cercospora; species Cercospora kikuchii. Next base: position 1,178,520 of record NW_025408586.1, read on the forward strand.
TCATCTGTCGCTTGCGCACTGGCAACGACCTACCTTGACTCCAAATCTGGCGACGGCCACCGTTTCGAGCCAGCACAGCCCCGATGTGCACGCAGGTGGCTCACACTACTACTCTGCGCTGGATCAAGACATGTATGAGCCTGCAGCTATCATTAGGCAACTCAGCAATAATCTACTGAGCTTGAGATGGCTGGATCTCGAGGGTTGCACAGATTGGTGTGCTGCACTTTCGTTCAAGTGGACTTCTGACACTACAAACAACGAAGGCGATGACACCTGGATGGGGCATTCCACCACGACCAGTATATGGGCAGGCAACTGGAAGAACTTCTCGTACCTCAATCTGTCGCAAGGCTGGGTCCCAAACGTTGCAACGTTCCACCTCTTACCACGACAGCAGATGTCTAGCTTCCGCAGGGCATTACTCGACAAGTTCACAGAGCAGGTCGGCCTGGCTCAGCTTGTGCTGGAACAAGAAGCCGATAACATGAGTCTTGTAGCCCAACGGAAGGCTCAGATATGGTTAGAGGTGGAGGAGCAAGCGATGAGGGTTGGAAGAGACATCAACAACTTGAGACGCAGCGAGCATGTCAAGTACATTGACATCGATCATGGGTGGTATGTGCAATGATGACTTGATGAGAACGAACAGTCTTGAACAAAATTCGAAGTGCGCAGCATTTGCATGCGATTGAGCTCAAGTTCATGAACCTCCCCAGCCCCCCAAAGTCAAACTCCAAACTCCTAGCATTGTCTTTGTGTCAAGCCATTCTGGCGACATTTACTCTCAACCTTTGAAGAACACCGAGCACGAAGCTGAACGCTAATTTATCACCATAACAAAGTCCGATCCAGCGTAGACCATCTCTTAGCATCCGAATCTCATCTGGTTCCTATGCTGAAAAGGAAAGTTATCCTCGCCGCCATTCTTCGATACGACGTAGTTGTATTGCTTGCCTGCGATCCATCAGTATGGTGACCAGTATATTCCAGAGTGACACGTGACTAACCAGATGGCCCTGCTGATGGCGACTTCTCCTTGAACATTGATTTCAATGCAGAGAGCTTCGATTGTTTCTTGACACTCTCAACCTCCATCTCCTTCTCTGTGACATCAACTGGTGATTGTCCTTTTGTTGCGTCTCGGTATGATGGGAGAGATCTGTCGCCAGACGCTTGCTCGAGAGTCTGTCGTTGGTATTGAGTGGATTGTTGGTGAGAAGACATGGTGATGCTGAGGTTTGTTGCTGTAGTAGTGAATGTCGGAATCTGGTTTAATGGCATACGACCAAGTTGCTCTGAACAATCAATTGAGTTCCTGTGCTGATGAAGATGAGAAGCTATGTGTGAGGTCTCCCACTCTGCTTATATGTACATCTGAGAATTCACTTGATCGATAGTCAGGCAACACAATAACGCACATGTCGCAGCCTTCCGCTACGCATGGGAATGCATTGAGTTTCTAAGCGAACGCCGAGCATACCACAGCTCTCGCGTGGCTTCGCTAGTCTAGGGCTGAGGCCCTCCATTGTCGGTACACGCATGATGACTCGGACTACTTGCATGCTCCTTGCGATAGAATTGACCAAACAGAGGGCGCAATGCTTCGGAGTCACAATGAGCCACTTCTCGTCATCACAGCATTGTTTCATTATGGTTGCTACTAGACTGAAGTTGTCATGCTCGGATTTCGAGCTTGTCTGTTCGGTGAGGCAGACCGCAGGACGTTCTTAATGCAAGTGATTCTGCTTGCCAACACGCGATGCTGGGATCTGTTTGGATCGCTTGCTTTGGATCGGCGCGGTGCATTCGATGCCTGCTCTTGTTCACCGCGTCGAAGCTTGATTTACTCCCTATCGTCGGAGGGTCGATGTCGGAATAGCCAATGGAGAATCGGTGTGCTAGTGGATGGGGTGACTCAAGCAGCATCATTCTGAGCTACATGTATAGCTGAGGACCATTGGTGTGGGGAAGGTGAAGGTAGTGGTGGGCAGAACTCAGCGCTCGGAGTTCGGCTGGTCTGTGCACATTGCAAATGCCGACAGCTTCCGATGTCGTCTCCTTCGCATTTGCGATGTCTTGAATGTCATCTGATGGGCTGTACAAAGCAGTCGTGATCTCCTTGAGAACGTCCAAGAGCACACGTCGACTTGTCATCGCTGATTAGTGATGCGACAAACCGACCCGCTGCGAGGCGGCTACCCAAGTGGAGAGATGTCGGCAGATGCGAATCATCGCGAACGCCGCGTCTTGGCCACGTTACTCCGCTCTTCGGATGACTAGCCACTGACACCGCACTCTGTCTGGCCCTCCTCCACGTTTTCTTGTTGCCTGAAGCGGACTCCATCCATGCCACCGGTCTGATTTGAAAGGTGAACGCGGCTGAACGCTGGAAAATTGGCCCAGGATCACGTCTCTACGCGGCAGCCTAAGCTAATGCCTCATTCCGCACCTGCATGCTCATCTTCGCCGTCAATACGGTCTTCACTGGGTTACGATAGCACCGAGGAAGACGAAAACGTGCTGGAATTCTTGTTATCACTCCGGAGCTGAACCTACCACGGACCATGTTGTTCCAATCAGATTTGTCTGGCGCCAATGGCCCCGCGACGAATGTCCCGCCCACAACTGTTGAGACTGGTCTGGTCCCCTCATATCGACGTAACGGGTATGTTGCTTGCCATAGAGCCCGTTTCGTCGATGACTAACTGCAGTATAGGAAGCTGTTCAGCTGTGAACCAGTATGATTCTAAGACCTGCTCTGCTACACATCCACTGACTCGGTAACAGTGTCGGCGAGGGAAGCTGCGCTGCGATCACAGCACGCCGACGTGTGGCAGATGCGCTCGTCGTGGCAAAGAGAATGAATGTGTCTATCACCCAGCACCTTTGACCAAACCTCGCATGTCTTCCGGAGTAGGTCCACTTCGCACAAGTAATGCCGCTCGAACCTTACCACAAGTACCTTACCCAACCGAAAGACTGGACAAACAACAACCAAACTCACTAGCGAGCCCGCCGTCAAGCACCAATACGATATCAGGCCAGGAAGAGGCCCTATTGCATGTCAACGGCACTTCTCTTGGCCAATCGCCGATCGTACGATCGCCTTTGGTACAGATGGTGTCGCCTGCAACTGGCAGCTCACGGATTTCATCGATAGATTCACATAGAAGCCCTGCGAGTGCTATGTCTTTTCGAGACAGCAAGACTGGATATCTCGGTGCTACATCGTACTCGGCTGTCTATGAGGAGAATTCGAGTATATTGCAGACACCGGAGATCGATGAAGCAAGAGATTTGCCAGTGACCAGCGCAGAAAAGATACAACAAGGTGCTCAGATTCTCTCTATGCTCAAGGATCTTCCAGTGTACCGCAAATATATGGGCAGATGGTTCGAACTCTGCGACGGCCTCGTGATCATGCAGCCGATCTTCAAGATTTGGATTGACGAGCTCTGGGCCGAATTCGGAGATGTGCTCGCAGAAGGCAAAACAGAGCAACTGCTCGCGCTATCTGAACTGGTGTGGAGAAACACTCGCCAGTCAATGAAAGTCCACGGCGACATGACTGCCAGAGAATGGTCAAAATCTGCATCCGGTCAACACTTACGCTGGGAAGTGGTTGGCATAATTCTCAGCCTCGTGGGACTCATTGCAGTGAATCTTAGCAACTGGGACACAATTTTTGACTCTGTACAGGAAAGTTATGTGGATCGAGCGACATTTGCCGACCGTATGCGCAAAGCATCGGAGTTTTGTCTTTGCTTCTGCTACGAATGCGAAGTACTCAACGACATCTACTTGTGCTTCATGTACGAGGATTTGATTCTGGTAGAGTGCATCAAAGGCGACGCACACTACGCTGCCTGGCAACGAACTGGAGAAGTCTGCGACGCTGTCGTGGCCATGGGTTTGCATCAAGGTAACAAACCCGATGCTCACACACCTTTCTTCCTTTCAGAACTGCGGAAGAAGATCTTCATCTCGGCGTTCGGTCACGATAAAACCATTGCCACATTCCTAGGTCGTCCTCCGAGATTATCGCACAGGTACTGCAAAATGGAATCACCACTGGATCTCTCCGATGAAGAAGTCGTCTCCGAGGGCGCTGACTTACAAGCTGCTTTGTCGCAATTGGATGAGAATGGCTGGAATACAAGCGGCCACCTTCACCGCAACACTTGGCTGCGCGTCTGGTTCAAACAAGCCAGTCTTCGGGAAGAAATTCTCGAAATCGCACTCGGCACAGACGAAGAGGATATTGCTCAACAGACTGAGCAGGTTCGAGTGAAAATGGAACGACTACACAAGAGTCTTCCAGATTTCATGTGCATCACTCCCGAACAGGTTCTGAGCGAAGGTAATACGTACCTTGGGCTGGGATTTCCAGTGAACAGAGTCAAAGATGCGACGCGGTTGGTGCACTTTTGCATTCATACCGGTATAGCGCATACCGAATTTCTCTTGCAACGAGCAATGGTCAGCAGGCTGCGCACTGACACTAAAAAATTAATTCCGATTGCCCGGAGGATGTTGAAAATGGTTCTGCTGGCGCAGTCAAAGAAGGAGTTCTTTAGAGATTTCCAAGGAGACTTGATTTATTTGGTAAGCTATTTATACAACCGAAAGAGCTTTGATGGGATACTGATAATGTCATAGCTTGCATTACACGGCTTGCCAGCCGCTGGTGTGCTTGCAGTGGAACTGCTGACGCAAGAACGGACCCGACAATGGACGCCCGATCTTCTGCCCCGCTCGGAAACCATACAAGATCTAAGTGTGTTCATCTCGGCACTGTCCGCAGTCGGACCAGGAGAAGGCAACTTCTTCATCTGTGATCAAGGCCGCCGAGCTCTGTCCAGGGTGCTGGATCAGATTCTGTCCCCGAATCCACTCCCTTCATCAGCGCCAGCATCAAGGGAGCCAGCGGCGTATGACGACTCATCGTCGACGTACTTTCCGATCGGCAACGATGCGGAGTTCCTGCAGTGGCTGGAACATGTCGAGTGGGACAAGAATACTTGGATCGAGCCTCTGCCTTCTTCGAACCTGGATGTTCCGTGATCGAGAGCTGTTGCGGCAAAGCCTCTAGCAGTAGTGAACACCGACAGTAGTATTTGTTGCGCAAGGAGGGTCACTGGGGAAATCTTGGACTGGTGGATGCGCGCCACTCTGGTGCAGCAGACCTTCAGAGACACCAGCCAATGCAACATCCTGGAGAAAGTTCACCGGCGTTCAATCCAGATCGAGCCGCTGAGTAAGGAGTTGAGATTGTTGTTACGCCATCCCTCAATGGGTGGCGGCCACTTGATCGGCTTTCAAGTGTCTTCACCAAGAGCTGTGATGGTGATGATGGGTAACCGCTTCATCCGCCGAATAGTCTTGGGCGGGGTATATTCCACGCAGGACTGCTCAGCGACGATACACGAGTCATCGTCCTGACCATAGTTCGATTCGACCGAGAACTCCACGTTCGAGCTGAGGCCATATCCTGTCAGAAGGGCGCTGTAGTCTTGCTTTCCACCGAACTCTGCCTGCTCTGGAGTCGATGGTGGAGTTGGAGGATCATCAAGGTCGTCATCGGACTCGTCGTAGACCTCATCTTCGTCGTCATCGTCAAGTATCTCGTCGTCGGCATCCTCTGGCAAGTCGATACTGCGTAGGATGGCATCGACATGGCCGCGTCGTATTGGCTTGGCCGTTACGCTCTCACAGATGACAGGTGCTTCGATGTAAGGCTCGAGATCATCGATGTCGAAATCGGGCTCGACCTCTTCAATAGTTTCCGCAAGATGGTCCAGAAGATTTGCATGCCCGACCAAGCATCTCAAGTTATGGTCTTTTCGTTCAGCCTCCTTCTGCAGTCGACTCCGGGCGATTCTGGCAATGCGATATGCTTCCATGATCGATGCTTCTTCCCGCGCTTCACGCTCATCCTCCTCAATTGTAGCCTGTACTTCTGTAGCAGAAGTCGAAATTGTAAGCCGAGACGGCTTCTGTGGTCGGAACAGCATTTGACAATGACCGGACTGCTGGAGGACCTGTGCCAAATTCCCTTCGACGGGTTTGAAGTGGCTCTTGAAAAGCTTGAAAGGAGTCCAGTGTGGCAGGTGCATAGTTGCTGAAGTGTGAACAAATATGCTATATCACCATTGGGAAATTGGACCAAAGAAAGTTTCCCTCTGAGCCGTTGACGTCGAGCGTGCACTCATCAATTTTGAAAACTTACTTCTCCTGGCGGAGGTCGGAAGCGCCAGTGACCGTGAGCGTCCCTATACAGGCGCCCTGGGCACGAGGTATAAGCAGGCGCGACCGCGCTGACAGGGTTGGAATTACAGATCGTGTTAGACGGACGGCGTCATGGTGGGTTCCGCGTGCGCGCGTTATGCATGGCAGTCGTCCGCGGAATCCGGACGAAGCCGACCTGTGCAGATGCCGTCTCATAGCTAGAACTCCACGTTGACGTTCGGAAAGTTTACCTCGCGCCAACGACGACAGTATTCGCGCTCTCAGGTAGCTGCGCTATTTCTTTGACACTGTAGCAATATTCTTGAAGGCATCCGAGAGCCGACAGTAGAGATTCGTCGCTAGTCGATCGCCGAATGTCTGGTCGCGAGCATGACTTACTGCTTATTGGAACCAGCCACATTAGCAAAATTCCTGCAGCACTAAAATGTTATCAAGCTTTGCGATCCACGCGAGAAGGCTCTGAGGCGGCGACGGCGTTTCAGTCAAGCACCTGTTGCGAGCTTGGCGATTAGCGAGCAAAAGCATCGGATCCTCCGCTTCCGACTTCCCATCGACCTCAGGAGACCTGGTCGTGGCAGTAATAAGGACAATTCCCTGCGGTGACTTGGAATCTAGACCCGTTGTCTGAAGCGCTCCAAACCTCATGACCTGCGCGTGCAGGATCTGATGGAGAGGCGGTCACTGTCAGCTGCTGAGAGGAGTCTGAGCGAAGATGAATGTTCAGAGCTACCACCCAGTCACCGCTCTTGCGTCTGAGGTCTCATGAGGGACGGACATGTAGCAGTGTCATCTCTGGCTCATCCCAAACCCTTCCTGACCCTCTCAAAGCGATATCGTTCTGCGCTTTGCGACGATGGGTCTTGCAGGTTGGGAATGACACATCGGTGTACTTCGCGCCGTGATCGCCGGAGCGCAGAGGGACGCCGGTGCAGCTACGGCGAGGAACTTCGGCGACGATTCGGTGATCGGACTGTGGACGACCTGCGCCAGTCATCGTGCACATCGTGTCTGTTGGCCTGAGGCTGTCGCGGCGGTTGTATCACGAGCGCGTTGTTGGTTTCTTTGTGCGTTCCATCAGCGCTGACTGTGCTGAGGCGGAGATGGGATGGCCTTGGCGAGCAGGGATCGCGCGGGTCGAGCCTTGCTCTGCAGAAAGTGTTGTCACCGAGTGACTGTTTTGCGCAGCTGTGTCGCGAACACAATTTCTCTCTTTAATCACATCCTCGCAACACCTCGTGCATGCGCTGCTCGAATCCCGCAAGCACGTGTAGCACTCTCTGGACCGTCGCTCGACCGAATCGCACAGCATTTCCCAAAGCCATCGCGACACGACACGCAGCGCATTGGCGGGGCCGACCAGGCCAGAAATTCTTCTTCAGCGCTTTCTCGCACCACCGACACACACACGTTCCCTGGACGCCTCCAAAGATGGCGTTATCGAATGGGAATGATCGCCAAGTGGCAGATCTCGGTCAGATCACCTCTCAATTGCAGGCATTGGGCGTCTCGGAGCTGCCAAAGCCAGAAGGCGTACTGCTGCACCCACAGCGCAACCCCGTCGATATATACCGAGCAGTGATTGTCGACCAGCTGCACAAGATCACAGGAGCTGCTCCAGAGATTATCAAGAATGCAGTAGCATGGACACAGGACCTCAAGCATGGCGACTTGGTGTTGCCTGTGCCTGCATTGCGCTTGAAGGGCAAGAAACCTGACGAGCTGGCTGCTGAGATCGCCGAGAAGTTTGACTCGCCTCTCATTGAGAAGCCAACAGTCGAGAAGACGAGCGTGAAGTTCTTCTTCAAGCCAGAACCGCTTGCCAAATTCGTCATTCCTGCGATCCACCAGCAAAAAGGCAACTACGGCTTCAACCCTACCTTGGGGCTCGAAGATCCCTCCAACCCAGAAAGTCGACACAAGAAAATCATCGTCGAATACTCGAGTCCAAACGTGGCTAAAGAGTTCCACACGGGGCACCTGAGGAGTACAATCATCGGTGGTTTCCTCATCAAAATGTTCGAGCGCGCAGGGTGGGAGGCCGTGTCAATGAACTATCTCGGTGACTGGGGCAAGCAATACGGAATTCTGTCAGAAGGTTTCGAGAAATACGGAAATGAGGAAGAGCTGCTCAAGGACCCGGTGAAGCATCTGAATTCAGTATATGTCAAGATCAACCAGGACAACTCGGAAGAACAAAAGCCAGCGAAGGTATTGACGGAAAAGAAGACCGAGTTGGAGAATCTTAAGAACCCTCCCAAACCCAAGAAGCCTGCGAAGGGCAAGGAGGCTGAAGCACCTGCCCCACCAAAGTGGACTGAGGAGCAAGAGCAGGAGTTGCAGAAGGTGACAGCCGAGCTTGAGAAAGTGCAGCAGGAGCTCGTGGACAAGCCAAGCATCGATGAGAGGGCCCGTCGCTTCTTCAAGCGCATGGTCGATGGCGACCCAGACGCATTGAGGAATTGGCAAAAGTTCCGCGATGAGTCCATCAAAGCGTACGAGGGCATGTACTCCCGCCTCAACATCAAATTCGATGACTACAGTGGCGAGTCAACAGTCAAGGTTGAGGACATGGAGAAAGTGGCCCGAATTCTGGCGGAGAAAAACATCAGCGAGGACAGCAAAGGTGCTGTGATCGTTGACCTGACAAAACACGGTGCTCCAACTCTCGGCAAGACACTCGTCAAGAAGAGGGACGGAACATCTTTGTACCTCACTCGTGACTTGGCTGCAAACTTGGAGCGTTACGAGAAGTACCACTTCGACCACATGATATATGTGATTGCTTCGCAACAAGATGTCCACGTCAAGCAGATGTTTACTATCCTGAAACTGATGGGTCCACCTTACAGCGATGTCGTCGCCAAGTGTAGCAACATCAGCTTCGGTATGGTCAAAGATCCTAAAGGGCAGACTATGTCAACACGAAAAGGCACTGTCATTTCGCTCGCCGACAGTCTCGACGCCGCAAAGGACTTCATGCACGACGTAATGCGTCGCAACGTGGAGAAGTACAAGCAAGTCGAAGATCCCGAAGCCACCGCCGATACCCTGGCCATTTCTGCCATCATGGTGCAGGACTACAGCGGAAAGATGGTCAACGGCTACAACTTCGATCTGGAGAAGATGTGTAGCTTTGAAGGTGACACTGGGCCATACTTGCAATACTCGCATGCCCGTCTGTGTTCGATCAAGAGGAAGGCGGAAGTATCAGAGGAAGAGATGCTGAAGGCTGACCTCAGCTTGATCACCGCGAAAGAGGGCGTGTCACTGATTCGTTCTCTGGCACAATGGCCTGATGTGTTCCTCAACACGTACAAGACTCAAGAGCCTGTGACGGTGCTCACATATCTTTTCAAGATGACACACTTGCTCAGTTCTTGTTACGATGCTGTTGACCGCAGCAACAAGAATGCAAAGACTTTGAGTGTCATGTATGCAGAGAGCCCCGAGAAGAAGATTGCCTTGATGGCAATGTACGAGGCCGCAAGGGTTGTGTTGAACAACGGCATGCAATTATTGGGCTTGAGTCCAGTGCAGAGGATGTAGACGCGAAGCGCAAAGCGAATGATAGACGAAGCGATGACAGCGTGCTCAATAGAGCCGGTTGAGGGATTGGGATATAATCCCCGCTGGGGGAAACGCGCAGGAGAGCTCTGACCTGGCCGAAGATACAGCATCTCCGCCACTGTGCTAACGGTTGCTCACTGCCCTTGTACCGACCATGCCGAGGCCAAGGAGCGAACAGCTCAGCTTCCAAGCAAGTCGGACAGCATGGGGAAGTGGAGGGCTCGAAGGCCACGTCCTGCGAGAAAAATTGGAGAAGAGCTTCATGTAGACGAATGAAATGACGCGGACGGAATGAGAAATTCAAAAAATGTTTTCAATCAATGACACTACTTCCACTAGTTTTGTGTTCATTTTTGTGTTCACGTGCTTGGTTTTCCGTACCTGCTACTATGCGATGCTCGATTATGCAGTGCCATCAGTAAGTACCTTATCGTACAAAGATGTATCCGCTACTCCACCATTCACAAATCCGGAAGGAAATCTCCCAAATTGAACGGAACAGAAGTTGGAATCTCATGTTCCTCGAGAATATCCTCATGCTCCACCGCCAGCTCAGCTTCTTCTTCCGCAAACATCGCCGGACCATCTTCTTCCCACCAGCCTGCGTAGTAAATACTTGCGAGGGCATTGGAATTGTTGAAAGTCTGCTTTTCCTGGTTCCAGGCCCATCTTTGATGTGCTTTGGACCGGGCAGCATGGTATTCGGCCCAGGCGTTTGCGATGGGACGGGACGCGTGGACGAGCTCGCCTCTGCCGAGGTTTTTCTTTTGTTTGCCGCTTGGTGTTATCCAGAGGTTGTCGCGGACTTTGAGCGAGTTGGTTGGTTCTTCTTCTTCGTCGGAGTCTGAGTCTGAGCTTTCGGCATCGTGCTCGTCCTCGTCTTCTGCATCCTCTACTTGGGTCTGTTTTGATCCGGATGCGTCGTCTTGTGAAGACTGGGATTCGGCAACTTCTGAAGCTTCGTCATCTGGGCCATCCGATTCAGATTGGGACTCAGCGACTGACTTCTTTGGCGAATCCCAGACCCATTCGTCGTCCGACGCGTCTGCTGTTTCTATCGCCTCGTCGTCTGAATCTTCTTTATACCTGTATTTATTCGGCCTTGGCACCCAGTGGTAACAGCCATCTGCTCGTGGTTCCCATCGGTTGAAGCCTTTGCCGCGCCTGCCTGCCTTCTTCCGAAACATCGGGTTGTTCCACGGGCTCTTGGTGGGTGGCATGCTCACCTCCTCGCCCCCCTCGCCCTGATAGAGCACAGTGGGGTTGAGGATCGCATCTTTGGCTTCATCGATCTTGATGAAGAGGTGGGTGTGAAGTTCTTTCTGCTTCTCATTGGTACACTTGTCTGGGTGTAGAAGTAACGCCAATTTGCGGAAGGCTGTTGCAACATCCCGCTCAGTACATTCGGGTTGAAGGCCAAGGATGGCATATGGGCTTTGGTTGCGTTTTACTTGCCAAATGACCTGACGGAGAGAAGGTTGTTGGACATCAGGTGTGTTCACAGAGTTGGACGCCATCGCGTCAGCACTCATGTTGTGTCTTGGCTTTGGAAGGAAAGCAGCCTGCTGCTTCCTTCTAGCGTTCTGTGGGAGAGCTAGTGGGACGGAAGTGAGTGTACTTCGTCAGGGGTCTTTGGCGGTTGAGGAAGAGTCGGTGGATTGTAGTGTCTGGCTATGAGTCGCAAAGCTGGAAGGCTCAGTGAGAAATATATATCCAGAGCCGAGCATGTGCATTCACTGCTACTAAAAGACAAAGGCTTTCAACCTTCACAGACAGAGCCTTTGTGGTGGGTATCATGTTTGATTGGTCGTCCAATGGGCTGCCGTCACAATGCGCGGGCAACATACAATCTTCTCGTCCTTTGAGAACCTACCTGGAATAGTGCAGGTTGGGGAAGGGCCGCCATTTCCACAGCTAAGGCCACTCGAAGCCGACAATGAGAAAGAGAGCCAGAGTGGGGATGAATGGCGCGGAGTGTTCGCCGCGAAGATGAAGAAGGCGGAGGAGCGATTAAAGAAGCGACGGTGCTTCAGCAGCAGACATGATATGAAAGAGACTCACTAGTCTTGTATACTGTCTCGCCAATTCGCGAGCCCTCCGTGCTGTGAATAGTGCAGCGCTTTGCCACGATCTTCCATGGACATGGTGCATACTGCTTTGTGGACGGGCCAGTCTCTCTGCTGACAGGCGCTCGAGCAGTATGCAGCTGTACCACATCGGCCGCAGCGATTCAGAGATTTGTGACTCTCGGCGGCTGATGTGCATGTTGAGCACTTTGACAAGTCGAGGCTCTCATACAGCCAGCGAGGATTCATGCGCATTCCATCTTCCCAAGGGTCCATGCCGATATGAGGAGACTCGACGAAGAACTCATGCCGCATTTTCTTGCCGGTGAGCCATCGGCGGTGCAAGATCATGTCTTTCACGAATGAGACACCAAGGCGGCGGACTTCAGCTGCATCTTCGACATTCTTGTCGTCGACCATGGTCTCCTCCATGTTTGGCTGCCACGAGCTTTCCGTTGACTCGTGTTCTGTAGAGGTCATGTCGTAAGTTACCATGACTTTCCACAGCCCTTCTTTGTCCAGAATACCCATGGTGACCTGCTGGCGAATTCGCCCGATTTCGAACTTGGTCTCATTGTCCTCGCCTTGATTGATGGTCAGCGTCCAGGTGAAGGAGAACCAGTTTTCCGTGTCTAGTAATGCCAATAGTGCTTCTGGACACCAATTGTAGAGCACTGTTGCGACCCCAGTTGCAGGTGTCAATGCTGAAGAATCGCATTCTGCATTGAATGTCTCTTCATCGACAATGCTGAGTGGCTGGCCATCCAGGCGGAGTGCTTTGTCCGGTCGCTCAGGGATTCCGAAGTCACGTAATTGCAGAAGCGCTGCCATGTTCTCGCCGTGACCAAGTTTCCATGGCGCGTAGGATGGCCATGTCGGAAGTGCATTTCACGAGCGCGACGCGAAAATAGCAAGTCTTGGCGGCGTTGCTGGGCGACCGGGGTGGGTGCGTCATGGTAAACAGTCTGAGACGGAGCGGAGTTGGAGATGGCTGGGCGGTGGCAGGAAGACGCAGCACATCAGCACACCAGCACAGCACAGCACACCCACCAACTCTCATCGGAAAGTCACCTGCACTCATTCTCCATCATCACTACGACGCACACACTGAATATCGCATAGTGCTCGCTCGGACATCGCCATCGACAACCCATCGCCGACTGCGACACCCCACATTCCGCCGAGGCTCCGGGCCTACAGCTTCTCGACGACATGGCACCAGTGGACGGCTTCGTGACCATTGCTCGCGCAGTCAAGAGCGAGGACACTGTTCCTGACTTGCTTCTATCCTCCAACGAACTCGATCTCTTCAAGCGCGACGACTCCGCCCTGTCGCCAATCGCCCAACATGACCTCCAGACACGAACTATCGCTCGCCGGGAGGACAGGGTCGTTCACGGCCAAGGAGCATCTCCGCCCGAGTCCTTCAACAACAAAGGCTTCTTTGCCCTCTTCGCCCTCCTTGGGGCGGCAATGGTCATAGCTGCCATTTGGTTCTTCTTCTGGGCTAAGAACGGTGGCTTCCAATTCCAGGAGGGCGACTGGGACGACTACAAATCTACTGTGCTGAGGAGAAAGGGACCAGACGGGAAGACACTGAGTAATGCGACCAAGTCTACGAAACTTGGCGGCAGGTCTATTGCAGGCACACAGCACTACGCTTGGGCGAAGTCACAGGCACGATCTGTCGTCAGCAGAGATGAAAAAGGCAGGAAGGGTATTTTGGCAAAGCGAGGATGGGGCGGAACACACTCCGTCACATACAGTGATGACTTCACCGACACTCTGGGCACTCGAACAGTCACCGATGGCATGACGGAAGTCATGACCGAGTACGATGGAGGCAGTGGACATCATTCCAAACGCTACCGGGACCGTGACATTAAGCAGTACAAGAAGGAGAAGGTAGCGCGTGTAGGAGGCATGAACCGAGTGGCAGACAGCACAGCCTACACCGAAACCGATCGCTCCGACATCATGACCGAGACTGTTCTTACAGAGTCCTCCGACCAGCCAATGATCCCAAAGACCCAAGAACAGAAAGACAAGGCCCGTGCTGAGCGCCGAGCGCGCCACGAAGCTGCCAAAATGGAGCGTCGCTGGAAGCGCGAGGCAGAAGCAGCAGCAGCAGCTCTCAATCGCGAAGCAGCTCCACCAGCACCACCTTCACATGTTCGCAAATCTGCTTCACCATCCAAGCACGCTTCGTCCCGACACCACGCCCGTGACAGATCCGCTTCCCGTTCTGCTAGTCCCAGAAAGCGAGACTTCTCTTACGGTACTGGTCCGGAATCGGAGACCCTCAGCACAGCGTACACTGCCTCAGAGTCCAACTCGAGAGGCACGAGAACCGCAAGCTACTACGACGAGTACCGCCCCCGCGCAAGCGACAATCCAACATACTCATCCGAGTTCGGTACCAGAACAGAGAGAAGTCGTACCCGGCAAAGCTCACCTCGCAAGAAGGAAACGAGGAAGGGCGGTTACAGGCGTGGCGGACAGGACAGCGACTTGGATTAAACGTCGCACACGGAAGCTGTCTACACGTCAGCTGCAGTGCTTGTCGCTGTACCTGCACGAGGGCGCAAAATGTCGTGCACTTTGAAACATGCGCAAGGGCGACGAAATACTCCACGCCACGTTTGATCGTCGCAAAGCGCTGACAAAGTACGAGTCCGTGAGACTGTCAGCACTAAGATGTCGGAAACTACACCCTGCCTCTCCCCACGGGGCACGCTCGGGTGAGATTTGACGAAACTCTCATCCTTGGCAGCGGATCACTTGGACACGGAATATGGACACAAGAAAACAAACTTTTAATTTTGGCAGACGCAGAAGCCACGATGATGTCTTTCGTGGTGTGCTATCAACTACAGTATGGGACAGAAAAAAAGTATGAACTCACTATTGGGCACCTTTGCATGGTCACCCACCCTCGGCCCGAAGTCTGCATGACGGAGAGCTGCACGCACGAAGAAGAATTTTCTGGAAGATGGAGCAAAGAGATCGTCCTTTCTTGGGCGTTACCCACTAGCGTTGTAGGCATTAGAAGGCGTTTGGGCTGGGATGCGCACAAATTGGCGCGAACGATAGGGATGTCTTGTATCATGATGGGATGGGGCTAGTCTGAATGTGCCGATGGCAAGCGAACGCCCGCATTGGTCAGGAGCTATGGGTTTATGGTAAATAGTGTGTAGCCAAGCAGATATATGGCAATGGTAAATGATGCGATGAATCAAAATCTCGAAGAATGATCTTGAGGCTTCCCAATTGCAAAAGGAAGGGACGAATGCGTGTGTCGTTTCCCAATGTCTACTTCCTAGCTACTGATTGATGTCGGCCACTTTGTTGCCTTGGGGCTCGTGTTTTGCGCGTGCATGTGTGGGGAAGTGTGCTCGTTTGCTCGTCCTTTGCGCCATACCTCGTACAATCTCGTCGTCTGCCATTACATTCTCGCCTGTTCTCGTACTGAAAGGAGGAAAAGCGAGAAGAAAGAAGTAGAACAATTTGATGCTCAAGCATAACGCGAGCCATACTGGTTCCTCCTCTTACAGAACCGTGCAAACATGCGTCAAAATCATCTGGGGGGTATCGCTAACATGGGCCAAAAACACCAGTAAAAGAGTCATCCAAGACCATATGAAGAGGAAGACTCTCTCCTCCTCTTTCTGTTCCGAGGGCCGCTGCTCCACCATTTTTGGTGCCCTTACTTTCTGTCTCTGACTGCAAAATAGACTGCAACAACAGCAGCCCCTGAATAGCCCTTCGTGCAAACAACAAACGTACTTTTTGACTTTTGGTCGCTCCCAGTGCTTCCAATTTGCCGCCCAGCGGTCTTGGAGAAGGAGTCGATGGTAAAAAGATGTCAAGGAGTAAGCATGTGAAGCCGCCGGGTATCCAGTACAAGAAGATGAAGAAATGCGCTGCTTGGAAGGAAGCGCCATGCTAGCTAAGAAATCGCTGAATCGCCATGAAACGCTCAAAGGAGATGCTGAAAAATGCCGAAGGATGTTGGAAGATGTCGGAAGATCGAAGGTGAAGGTTTCGTGAGGTGTGATGATCGTTCGATCAAAATCGTCAATGGTGGTGTGTAGAGATCTCGTGGAGTCGTTGCTGCATTGACCTTCAGGTCGATGGTAGCATCAGTTGATTCGTCCTCTGAAGAAGGGTGTCCGTGTCCATCTTCATGAGTGGTGCGTGTATCATCAGTAGTCTTTCTCGTATCCGCCCTCGTCGTGTAGAGTCCGGCTGCGAGATGTCCGCGGTCGACCAACGCGGCTTCCGCTGGATTTGCTGCCGTTGTACGAAGTTTCACGGCCAGTTCCCGATCCGATGACAACACGAGTGCCACCGTCTTCGGCCTTGAGAGCGATCTCTTGTATGCCCTCTTCGAGATACAGAACGGTCCCGTTGCTCTCTATCATCAGTCCTCCGCCCCGAGAGAGCTTCGAGCCCGAAGTGGTGCTCTTGTGGCTACGACCAGAAACATGAGACATAGTGGACCTGCGGTTCGCTTGCTTGATATCGGCCGCTGTGAAAGCTTGCCGCTCGATGCCAGCTGACATGTCTTTCTGGTACCTCTCGATGCGTTCTTGTTGCAAGATGGAATCCTCCAGGCGGTCGCGATGTCCTTCACGGCGTTCTTCGCGTTCGCGTTGTAGGGTGAGAGCATCGACTTCCTCCTTGGAAAGGTACACTCGTCGACGACCGTACTTGTCTTCCACAATGGCTTGAGCATAGGCAGTACCGCTTGATAGCGAGGTCGGTGGCGTATCGTAGGATGAGGCTACTGAAGGTCTCCTGCTGTGTCTGTCCACTGCATTGCGTCGCTCGGTGTGTCTGCGATCGCCCACGGCAGCTTTGGAGGTCGTGCCTGAATCGTAATGCTCGGATGATGACAGGTACTGATCATTCGGGTCTGATCGTGGCCTGTACGCGAGATCTGGTCGGGACGCCGATGGCCTGTGGCTTCCCCTTCTCGTCGGTAATTCCGATGTCGTGTGGTACTTCTTTGTGGTCGGCCTGCGTGGGTCTTCGACAACGACATTAGATTCGCGCCGCCGTGATTTCGATCGTGCAGGCTCATAGCTGATGCGCTTTGTATCGCGGGTCCGATATTGCTCGTACCGACGATCTTCCTCGTAGCTGTCATCATCGGAGCTCTCGGATTCTGATGATGTGTAATCGTCAGTGCGACTCCGTCTGTTGTTAGTAACAGCTGGTGGTAGAGCGCGACGCTCGCCACGAGCCGAGGTGCCCATTGAGACATTGTAAGCTGGGGCTGGAGGTGGCATCGTGATGGAATTGGCCAATCCGGGAACGGCTGGGTTGCCAGTGCGGGCGGAGTACTTGGCCGTCGTGTGTCCTGGGAAGCCAGGGTATGTGCCTGTGAGAGGGGAAGACGGTGTAGGCTGTACTGCTGGCGCCGTTGATGGCGGTGGATACATCGCGGACTGATGCGCAGGAGTTGATCCATATCCCGTGTGATTTTGTCCGTATGACCCTTGAGGATAAGCATAATATGCAGAAACTGACGGTGGTGGGCCAGACTGCGCCGATGTGTAAGGAATCGATACGCCAGCTGGTGCGTGGATGCTCTGCGGTCTGGGTCGACTGATGGACTCTGCGCGTGGCCGAGATATTGCTGATGGTGGCGGCATCGCAGCATAGTCATACTGCTGCTGATATTGGTAATTCGTGGTTGGTGGCGGCATGGACATGCGATTTGGGTTTGTATACCGCCTTTCCGGGTTGCGTTTGCTCTCGCACTCTGGATGTTGGCACTTTGAGTCACGACAGTCCTTCAGCTTTGCAGTCGTGTTGGAAACAGTGGCGCTTCTGGTTGTGCTCCGTGCACTGTCGGCTCGATGAATAATGGGCTTCCCCTTTGCGGGACTTGCAGTAGATGCTTTCTGGTGCGACGTGTTGGTCGCCGATTGGGACGCCGTGTTGGGCGCCGCAGCAGTAGCACTCTTGGGGCCTGCTGCGGCTGCCGGGGTCGAAGAGTAGCCAGAATCACTTGCAGATTTCGAGGGAACGGCCGTCCGACTTGGTTGCTCTCCCTGTCGCGGCGCCTTGGAGGAGGAGCGGTCCAGCGGGCGGCGCTTGCTGGCCTTGGCCGAGACTTCCGTGCCGGAGACGATGCGACTTTCGTCGCTGTCGTAGTCGGCCACCTCGGCCGGCTTTGCGCGAGGAGACATGACGGTGATGCCTGATTCGCGGTCAGGCTGCGTTTGGGGATCGAGAGGTGTTGCGCTTCTGGGCCCGGGCGAGGGCGGGGACGGCAGCGTCCGCGCAAGCGAGGCTGATCAGACGTGTTGACCGCTCTGTGGTGCTGGTGCTGGTGGGCGAAGCTACCGGGGCAGCGTAGTGAATGCGCGGTGTGGTTGTGGGTGCATTGTTGAATGTCTCGGGTAGGGTCTGAGCATTGTGGTGGAAAACGACGTCAAAAGGGCAGGCAGGCCGCAGGAAGGTGAGTGTTTGCGCGCGCCGCTAGAGATGATTTGGCTGCTGCGAGAGCTCACCGGTCTCTGCACGCGGACGCAGGCAGGCAGGCAGGCAGGCAGGTCGACAGAGCAGGAGCTACCTGGTCGTGCTGCACGGCGGCGAGCGACAGCTTCTTGAGCGCAGCGGGCGCCGAGCGCAGAAATGCGTCAAGTCGCGATGAGAATAGTCGTCAGCCTTGTCGTCGGGCTCTGAGACACAGCGTGGCAGCCCAATGTGCGCTGGGATTCGTGCGAGGGTTCTGCGCCCAGCTGCTCGCGCTTCTAGCGGCCGGCGTCAGTCGCCTCCCACAGTAGTCGTCGCTACCCGTCCGTTGTCGCGCTGCAGGTGAATGGTGCGCCGGGAGCTGCAGATGAGCTGCACCAGGGAGACGAGTCGGCTAGCAAGCTTTTTTCCACCACCCTCGGCCGGCCGCGCGAAACTGCAGTGGCACGACGAACACTCTGCCTGCGCCGCACTGCTCGAGCGACAACGACAGAACACAGGACGTATCGATCACAGCAACCACGGCACGGGTGAAGTAGATATACAGACAGACGACGCTCGGGCTATTCGCGTTATGTCCCGAGCGACGGCCGTGCGTAGTGGAGGTGGAGCCAGCGCGCTGATGCGCTGGATCGTGGAGCGAGAGCAGCCAGTGCCGCTGCTCGTCCGCTCGATATACAACTGGGATCCCATCTGTTTCCGCGTGGCAACAGAACTCTGCGCGAACTGCTCTCCCACCACTGCTGCTGCTGCTGCTGCTGACTCCTTCGGTGCTTCCAGACCCCACTGCCGTTGCGCGCAGACGACTTGTCATGCCGCCGTCACTGACCCAAACGACCACGGGGAGCGTGCGCATCGATCCTTTTCCATTCATGCGCCCTGCTGCTGCTCCTCATGCACTCAATCGAGAGATGGAAGAACTCGGAGGACTCACGGCAACGCGCGTCGTTCTCACCTCTGCGCACGCCGTCCACCTTCCGACTGCAATACTTCGCCCGAGTAGCGGTGAAAACATGCCGCCAATCACTTCCACCATGGCTTTCACATGTGCATTGCATGCAGCCGGACGGCCCTTCGCGACCCTCATACTCCATCCGCCATCGCTCTCCGGCAGACAATACTGCGTGGAGTCAACAGCTCTTCGCTCTCGTGCCGGATAACGACAGAATGCAACCTGCCATACCAACGCCCCTGTCGTGTTAAGAGGTGCCACTGAGGTCAGACACCGCCTGCGCATCGCATTGGTACTCGAAGCGAGGTCGAGATAGGCTCTCGTGATTCCACGTAGGTGGCCACATGTTGTGTAACTGACCACTAATCCAGCGCCCCGTTGGCGAGGAAGAGTACCTCCGTACGACAAGCAGATTTCCATTTCCACGTCACACAAGTAAATGAGAACGAGCATCTGCGAATATTCAACAAGACACTAGTCGCGACACGAGACGCGGTTCCAGCGAGCCGACCAAGAGTTGCCAGCGGCTTCGAAACCTCGGGCAGGTATACTCTTGCGAACGGTGTCTGGCCGTAGAACATTGCTCCGTGCAGCGAGCTCGGCCGCCGTGTACCGAATCGTGGTCCATCGACTCGTAGAACGCAGGGACGTACCTCGGGGACTTGCAAAAGCTCGGTATAGGTCCATCCCACTGTCAACGATATTGCTGGCCCAGCATGACTGCCAGCATCGTGTCGCGAATGTTCTGAGTGATAGCTTTCAGCTCTGGAGTATACAATCTGTACAGCCGACTCGGACATGGGAGCGAAGTTTACCCAGCGTGAACTACACGTCAGGCAGTCCGTAAGATGCCCAAAGAAGCCGATCCTCGACCTTCGTTCGAACCATGACGGGCCCGCGTTGCACAATAATTGTCCGCAATCGCATCCTGAGGTCGTCCATAACGAGCACCTGCCTCAATCGCTTGCCCGCAGGAGCGAATACCTACGCGAGCGGCACCCGCCATGTGGCAAACGTTTGGCAAGCTCTGTGAGTTAATTGCTACCTTTCGGTCCTTGAGCTTCCAGCTCTCGCACTCGTTTCGTTCTCCCACTCTTTCAATGCAAGTAGCTAGTTCGTTTAGAAACGGACATAGAAAATGAAATCATGACCCGTCGTTGTAAACCTCGCATCTCAAGTCAAAGGCGCCAAATTCCTTTGCGATAGACTTCGTGGCAAGAGAATGCTGTGGCGACAGGCTTGAATTATGAATGGAATCCATAGGTGAATCGGAAGTGGTTGACTGCTTGTAGAACTTTCCCGGAAGTTTGTTGAAGCAGCCAAGGCAGCAGGAAGCGTGCATGTGAGACTGTGCACACCCCTGCTTCTCCGCAATCGCGGGCCGCCTGCCGATCATCAACCGTGAAGTGAATCTCAAAAGTCCAGCTCGTTGCTTTCCGCTCACAACAACGCGCCAGCGCGATGGCCGATCCATTCGAAGTGCGCATGCGCTTCACCTCGCAACTACAGCATCTCTCCGCCTCGTCATCGTCAGCTACGAAAGCTGCCAACTATGCTCTCCGACACAGCGAATACGCCGACGACCTGCACTCGTGCATTCTCGAACAGCTTGAACGCAACAACATGAACCTTCGCGCGAATATCATGTACTTTCTGCCTGCCCTATGCGATGCAGCCAAGAATGGTCTTGCCAACGGCGGGCTCGCGTCCGAGGCGGGAGTGTACGTGCGAATGGTGGAGCGGGACATTCTCAGGATCATCGATCTCGTGGCACCAGACGATGGGAGCGGCGCAGCAAACGTCAAAGTGGTCAGGAAGGTCCTACAAGCTTTGATGGGCAGGGGTGTGCTACAGAGCCAAACCGTCCGCGAATTGGAAGAGCTCATGCAAGGACGAGACAACCTGCCAGGCGCTTCGAGTCCCGTCCACGAGAGTCAGCATTCTACACATCAACATACACCTCAGGGCCAGGCCGCAGTGAGAGGCACCCCGCAGAACGCAGGGCACCATGGCTATGGAAGTGGTGCGATTCGTCTAGACAAGAGGCAGATCGAGCAGCGTATTGAAGAGGATCGGGAGAGACACAAGAGAGCCAGAGAGGGCATATGGGCTATACCGCAGCAGAGAGGCGGGTCTCTGGCGGAGGATGCGGAGT